>NC_064926.1:364083250-365438875 GCF_023897955.1 Schistocerca gregaria | reverse complement strand
GAACTCCATTTACAAAGGTGTTGGGGCCAAATGGTATTCAAAATGCTACAGATCATCTAAATAGAGACAACTTACTCTTATATCCATACAATTGAAAACTGTTTCCAAAATTACCTTTCTCTAACCTACCTCAGCTTAGTGCTGACAATGTAAATGCTGAATTTGGAGTTAAGCCCTTTTTAGTTACAAATATTAAGAATTTGGCACCACATCTGATTTACGGCATAGTTCACAACTGCATGAAACAAGCGAAAAAAAAAATGGCTCTGAGCACTATGGGACTCAACTGCTGTGGTCATCAGTCCAATACAACTTAGAACTACTTAAACCTAACTAACCTAAGGACATCACACACATCCATGCCCGAGGCAGGATTCGAACCTGCGACCGTAGCAGTCGCACGGTTCCGGACTACGCGCCTAGAACCGCGAGACCACCGCGGCCGTCAACAAGCGAAGAGTTTCTATCATACAACACTGAGACTGTAATTTAGAAAATGTACGCTTGTGGAAGTAAAACATTGATTCCCAGACGCAGCCCGTAAACCACTGACAAATGCTTCAGTACGAAACCAGAGAAAGCATCACCGAAACAACTTCGATAATTTTGGTTATGTTAGGAAGTTTACATCTCACATACGCTATGCGCAACGGAAGTCAAATGTGCCAGCAGACGCTCTTTTACGTGTTGAAGCTCTAACTACAGCTATTGATTACACGTACTAGATCAATCCCAAAATTACGATCAACAGCTATGCACGTTATTGGATTGTACTGTTAGGTGTGTGGCACAAAAGTTCCACTGTTCATACTTCACCTATTTCAATCACATCAGTTGCGTCAGTGCACTATGTGGCTTATCCTGGTGTCTGGGGCAGGGTGAAATTAGTCAAACAGTGATTATTCTCGCTTGGAATGGATTCAGACTGTAAGACATCTGTTAGAAACTGCATGGCGCACCAGGAAAACAGGATCACTCCGTATATTGGGGCACATTTAGGAACTTCTTTATCGCCAAGGCAATGTTTTGGACATGTGCATACACTGTCGGCTCCCTTGCGGTATCAGAATTTTGCAGTTACTGCCTCACAGTCGTGGATTGATTTTCAAGATGGCCTGAAGCTTCGCCTGTGGTAGACATTACAGCCGAGACGGAAGTACAAAAGTTTCCCCGTTGATGGATCGCACGGTTTGGCACACCCGTATGCATCACAACAGATCAACGACGCCAATTTGATTCTTAGCTATTCAAACCATTCGTCATTTTGTTGGCACTAAGCGCATTCGTAATACTGCTTGCCATCCGGCAGCAATTGGAACAGTACCACACCTGCATCGCCAACTGGAGTCAGCCCTTCGGTGTCATGCTACACAAAATTGGATGGAGTCATTACCTACTGCGGCAACGGCCATGTCGCAGTAGTAACACCGGTTCCGGTCAGATCACCGAAGTTAAGCACTGTCGGGCTGGGCTCGAATGTGGATGGACGACCATCCGGGCTGCCGAGCGCTGTTGGCAAGCGGGTCGCACTCAGCCCTTGTGAGACTAACTGAGGAGCTACTTGATTGAGAGGTAGCGGCTCCGGTCTCGGAAACTGACAAACGGCCGGGAGAACGGTGTGGTGACCACATGCCGCTCCATATCCGCATCCAGGGACGCCTATGGTTTGAGGATGACACGGCGGCCGGTCGTTACCATTGGGCCTACATGGTCTGTTCGGGAGGGGTACAGTGCATTACCTGTTGTACTCATTAGTCTTTGTACGTCATTTGAGAGCGACTTGAAGGCTACAGCAGCTGAATTAGTGTACGCATAAAGACTGCTCCTATCGTGCTGGTTCTTGCATGATGTGACGGATGATGCGGTTGATGCCCCAGAATTCGTTACCAGATTACGATCGGGCATCCGGCAACTCCGGCCAGTGACACTTAGGGAGCAAAGTGGACGACAGCTGCCCATATTCAAAGACATCTCCAGCTGCAATAATATATTCTTACAGAATAACACGATGCGCAAGCTACCAGAAGCCACAACACTTTTTAGACAAACATTAGAGGTGTGCCTACCACGGTATCCGTTGAATAAATGAAATCGGTCCTCTACGATATACTAGATGCAACGATTATGGCCAGCCCGCGACCGGGAAAGGTAAGGGTGTCGACAAGATGCCTCATCCAACGAGTGCTGTAAAGAAGAAAGTGACGCCGAGTGCACTTCTCCCAAGAAAAGCCTGTACCACCGAAGTAATATATATAAACCAAGTAATAAAATACCTGGTCTTCAGAAAATATTGATAACAGGTGCGGGATATCATGTCCGATTCAACTTCAGATACCGTTGACAACGGGGAGTGGGGGAGAGTCATGTAGAGTACATCACACCACGACGACAAGCAAAGTGGCAATGTGCATAAGTATTCCATGACATGTACATTTCTGCTTGTTGTGTTATTCTTTGATTTCCTACTTAGTTCAGTGTTGCATGCTTTGTGTATTAGGCAGTGTGACATACCTATATGCTCATTTTTTCATTCTAATATAAAAAGAGAACTGAAGAAGAAGTTGTAGAATCAGTGTATGGAAATTTCAAGAAATGAAACACCAATTTAGATCAATATGGCTCCCTCTTTTAGTTTTAATAGGTACATTATTATTAAACTGGAAAGCCATCATAAGTTGTTTGGTAAACGTAGCAGAAAACGATTTTGCCAAATATTGATGCTTAACTCTGAATAAGACTTGACTTAAAAATAGTTACATTTTTGTAATGGTATTTTACCATGTTTAATAAAACTGTGAAGTACCTGGATGGCTACCGCATAATACTTTTAGGTGTGTATAATATCATGGACAATGTTGAAAACAGACGAATGAAAGGAAACATGGTCTCCTGTTTGAATATGAAACTGGCAAAAATGTTAAACTGTTGTCTTCACTAAAGTAACAAGTAAACTTCACGAAATTTTTATTATTTGTGACAAAGCTTAAGAGAATAATAGTAAATGGTTTGATTTCAGCGACGCAAAGTCTTTATTTACACTAAGCAACGTAAAACTGATAAACGACGTTGAATTAGATCACTACATTAACATAGACGAAAATTTAAGATGAATAAACTGAATTTAAATAAGAATGATCTTTATTAAACACATTATTTGATAACTTACATTCTTATGAGGATTTTGCAGAAATATACACGGATCAAAATTAGCAAAAAATATTAAAAAATACAAATGATTATTTTACAAATTTGTAAACTTTAATTTTATTTCTGTTATCGATTGCCGCCACTTCAGCATTTATAGACAGGGTTTATTTTTCTGTGATGAATATTGATTGTCAGGAAGAATGAAATACAGTGTTTGAATTATATAACAAATGTTATTTATTTAGGTCAATGAAAATGCAGACAGCAAGACGTGCTGCAAGCTATTTATCAATGACAGTTATTTGCTAATACTGCTAAAAGCAATAAACATTTATTCTTAAATCAAATAATGAAAAAGTAAATAATAACTTATTTTGATAAATTATACTTCCTCTCCTACTTTGTTTGCTAAAAAAGAAAAAAAATTACAACACAAACTATTACATGTAATCCTCACCACAAAAATATGAAGTTACTTCACTAATATTTTGTTTCTCTCTTTCCAGCTACATATCTGCAATCCTGTTACACACCGAAATCCATACCCCACACCAATTTAGCACTACTTGTGGAAAGCCGAACTAAATTAACGTAGTCCAACGACGAAGTGTTGTACCGTGGGGCAGTTTGTCTCCTTCATTTGAAAGGGAGCAACGCTGCAACAATCCATACTGAGAGTACGAAAATTTACAGCAACAATGCACCATCACGTAAGTCAGTACTTAGATTATGTAGGCGCTTTCAGTATGGTCGACCAAGAAGGAAGTGGCAGAACATCTCTCTGTAAACCAGGGTTGGGAAAAACGTAGAAGTTCAACTGATACCGATATCTTGGTTTTGAATAGTCGCTATTTTTCGGTTTTGCTTCGTCTCTATTATATCAAGTCTGTTTTTCCATTAACAATCGGGTAAAGAAACAGTATATTTATTTCTCGTAGGAGAGTTACTAGAATTTCTACATCTACATCTATAATCTGCAAACCACTGTGAGGTCCATGGCAGAGGGTACGTCCCACTGTACCAGTTATTATGGTTTCTTTCTGTTCCATTCACGTATGGAGCAGGGGAGAAATGGCTGCGTGTGTGCAGTAATCATTCTAATCTTATCCTAAGGATCCCTATGAAAACGGTACCTAGGCGGATGTAGTATATTCCTAGAGCAATCATTTAAAGCTGCTTCTTGAAATTTTGTTAATAGACTTTCTCATGATAGTTTAAGTCTACCTTCAAGAGTCTTCCAATTCAGTTCCTTCAGTATCTCTGTAACATTCTCCGACAGATTAAACAAACCTGTGACCATTCGTGATGTACTTCTTCGTATATGTTCGATCTCCCCAGTTACTCTATCTGATACGAGTTCCACTCACTTGAGGGGTATTCTATAATTGGGTGCACAAGAGATTTTTGAGCAGTTTTCTTTGTAGACTGGCACCACTTCCCCAGTATTCCACCAATTAACGGAAGTCAGCCACGTGCTTTACCTACGACCGAATCTAGGTAATCGTTTCATTTCATATCCCTAGAAAGTGCTACGCCATGGTACTTGTACAAGTTGGCCGTTTCCAGTAGTGACTTACTCATATTATTGTCATAGGATACTACATTTCTTCGTTTTGTGAAATGCAAAATTTTACTTTTCTGAACATTTAGACCAAGTCGACAATCTCTCCACCAGTTTTAAATCTTATCAAGAACTGAATGAATATTTATTTAGTTCCTTTCAGAGAGTACTTCATTATATACCATCATCTGCAAAAATCTTGATTTTGCTGTTAATATTGTCTATAAGGTCATTAATATAGAACAAGAACAGCAAAAAGTCCCAACACAAATCTCTGGGGAACACCTGACGTTACTTCTACATCTGACGACGACTGTCCATCCAAGATAACACGGTATGTTCTCGACACCAAAAGGTCGTCAATCCTGCCACTTAATACCCCCACGTAATTGTATTTCTGACAAAAAAAAAGGTGTGATACAGAGTCAAATGCTTTTCGGAATTCAGGAAGTACTGCACCTATCTGATTGCCTTGAGCCACAGATTACAGTATGTCATGTGAGAAATGTGCGAGTTGTATTTCACATGATCGATGTTTTCGATATCCATCTGGTTGGCATTGAGGAGGATATTCTGTTCAAGATACTACATTATGTTTGAGCTCGGAATATGATCTAAGATTCTACAATAAATTGGACGATACTTTTATGGATCACTTCTACTACACTTCTTGTAAACGGGTGTGACATATGGATTTTTCCAAGAACTGGGCACGGTTATTTTCTCTAGGTATCTGCGGTAGATTATAGTAATAAGATAAACTAGCTCAGCGGCAATTCATTGTAGAATCTCACAGGGATTCCATTGCTGCCTAGGAACTTCGCTCAATTATAACGATTTCAGCTGTTTCTCAAGACCACTATAACTAGTAGTTATACCATTAATCTTTTCAGTGGTACATGGATTAAATTGGGGAAATTCCACCGTGTTTTCCTTTTTTGAAGGGACATTTGAGAACGGAGTTAAGCGTTTGAACTTAAGCTTTGCTACCTTCAATTTTAGCTCCTGTCAAATTCGCTAGGGACTATACACTAACTTGCCTGCCGCTAACAGCCTTAGCACATGGCCAAGATTTATTTGGGGTTTGTGAAAGATCACTTGACAATATTCTGCTACGGTATCATTGAAGGTATGACGTATTTCTCTCTTGAGAGCCACACACCTTTCATTCAGCATCTCTCTATCTATAGCCGTACGCTATGCTTTATACCTATTATGCAATAAACTCCTTTTCTTTACAAGTTTATTTACAGTGACTATATACCACGGAGGTTCCCTGCCATTATGAAATGCCCTACTGGGTACATGTCTATCCATTGCATGCTCAACTATTCTTTTAAACTTGAGGCAGAGTACCTGTACATGCTCCTGCCCTATGCTGACAGTTTCAAATTCCTCATAGAGATATGAAACTACTGATCTTTTATCTATTTTACTGAACACACACACACATATATATATATATATATATATATATATATATATATATATATATATATATATATATATATATATATATGGTATTTCAAAAATGACCGGTATACTTGAAACAGCAATAAAAACTAAACGAGCAGCGATAGAAATACACCGTTTGTTGAAATATGCTTCGGACAACAGTACATTTTCAGGCGGACAAACTTTCGAAATTACAGTAGTTACAATTTTCAACAACAGATGGCGCTGCAAGTGATGTGAAAGATATAGAAGACAACGCAGTCTGTGGGTGCACCATTCTGTACGTCGTCTTTCTGCTGTAAGCGTGTGCTGTTCGCAACGTGCAAGTTTGCTGTGGACAACATGGTTTATTCCTTAGAACAGAGGATTTTTCTGGTGTTGGAATTCCACCGCCTAGAACACAGTGTTGTTGCAACAAGACGAAGTTTTCAACGGAGGTTTAATGTAACCAAAGGACCGAAAAGGGATACAATAAAGGATCTGTTTGAAAAATTTCAACGGACTGGGAACGTGATGGATGAACGGGCTGGAAAGGTGGGGCGACCGCGTACGGCAACCACAGAGGGCAACGCGCAGCTAATGCAGCAGGTGATCCAACAGCGGCCTCGTGTTTCCATTCGCCGTGTTGCAGCTGCTGTCGAAATGACGCCAACGTCCACGTATCGCCTCATGCGCCAGAGTTTACACCTCTATCCAATACAAAATTCAAACGCGGCAACCCCTCAGCGCCGCTACGCTTGCTGCACGAGAGACATTCGCTAACGATATAGTGCACAGGATTGATGACGGCGATACGCATGTGGGCAGCATTTGGTTTACTGACGAAGCTTATATTTACCTGGACGGCTTTGTCAATAAAGAGAACTGGCGCATATGGAGAACCGAAAAGCCCCATGTTGCAGTCCCATCGTCCCTGCATCCTCAAAAAGTACTGGTCTGGGCCGCCATTTCTTCCAAAGGAATCATTGGCCCATTTTTCAGATCCGAAACGATTACTACATCACGCTATCTGGACATTCTTCGTGAATTTGTGGCGGTACAAACTGCCTTAGACGACACTGCGAACACCTCGTGGTTTATGCAAGATGGTGCCCGGCCACATCGCACGGCCGACGTCTTTAATTTCCTGAATGAATATTTCGATGATCGTGTGATTGCTTTGGGCTATCCGAAACATACAGGAGACGGCGTGGATGGGCCTCCCTATTCGCCAGACATGAACCCCTGTGACTTCTTTCTGTGGGGACACTTGAAAGAGCAGGTGTACCGCCAGAATCCAGTAACAATTGAACAGCTGAAGCAGTACATCTCATCTGCATGTGAAGCCATTCCGCCAGACATGTTGTCAAAAGTTTCGGGTAATCTCATTCAGAGACTACGCCATATTATTGCTACGCATGGTGGATATGTGGAAAATATCGTACTATAGAGTTTCCCAGACCGCAGCGCCATCTGTTGTTGAAAATTGTAACTTCTGTGATTTCGAAAGTTTGTCCGCCTGGAAATGTACTGTTGTCCCAAGCATATTGCAACAAACGGTGTATTTCTATCGCTGCTCGTTTAGTTTGTATTGCCGTTTCTAATATACCGGTCATTTTTGAAACACCCTATATATATATATATATATATATATATATATATATATATATATATATATATCTGCTTTTTTTAGTTGTCCTTTGTAGTTTACAAATCATTGTTTCATTGTTGCCAAAAGAGCTTCATGGTGTCTGATACCAGTTTTGATGTGGGCGTCCTCAAAAGGGTCAGGTCTGGTGGGTGCCATTGGATCCCATATACTTCCAACATGAGTGGATTTCCTAACTGTCTGTTCAAGACAGTTTTCAGAAAGGCATTTAATGAAGTTTCATAGAAAGTCTTAGCAAGCTCATCACTTACAAAAGTGTAATTTTCCAAATTAATTGTTGGATGATTATAGTCTCCACTGATGTTTACAATGTGACTGATGTTCTGTCTTAAGTTTTCGGCTACATCAGGAGGAGTATAGTGGGCGACAGGAAGATCCGATTATAATTTTACGCCTACCGCTAATACATAGTCTTGCCCATACAGTCTCTCATGCTCCTTCAATTTCTATCTCGATGGATTTGTGTTTCTTATCTACTGTGAGAAATTAACCACCATTTACCATTTGTCTATGCTTTCTATATACACTTAATTTTCACCAAAAAAGACATTGCAACGAATTTCGGGCTTCAACTAGCTTTCTGCGCCTAGTAGTACGTGAGCTTCACTGCTTTTCATGAGCGCTTCAAATTTTGGAACTTTGTTGCAAATGCTTCTGCAATTTAAAGCTAGGATTTTAATACACTCGCCTGTGGGAGGCCCTTCTTTCGATGTTACACTGATACTTTCGGGTTTTCTACAGCTATCGTAATCTGGATTGCATAGAGAGTCACCTAATCTAAAATTCCTTTGTGGACACCCCACACATCGTCCAATACCTGACTAGCAGCCTCTGATTGTAGTGCCCACCTGTTCCACTGAGGAGACCCTACAGTTGTCAACACTAAGGTGCATGTCCCAGAAGTCATGGCCTAGTCAGTCACAGAACCATCGAAGTATCTGGTTCAGTCCTCCCCTTCGACTAACAACCAAAAGGTGATTATCAGTTCTGGGGACAGTGCAACAAAAAGTGAGCTTCGTTGAAACTCATGCGCAAGGCTGGTCTTCTCAACCTTCTCAGCCAGTCGCTGGAATGACTCAAGAATGGCCTCAGAGACCAGACAACAAGCATCATTTGTTTAAACGTGAACCACACTCTGCAGTTGTTTGCACCCTGTTCCTGCAATGCCTGCTTCAATAGCCACTTCATCATCTTGAGTGAGGGCCCCAGGCACACACAGAGTGCACCTGGTGTCCTTTCCTGAGCCTTGCTGCCACTTCGCTAAGGGGTAGCACCACTCACAGTACTTTTGGACTGCCGACGATTGATAGACCCCTACCCTTTTGCGTTTGCCTCCTCCTCACACCGGACAAACATGTTTCTCCAAAGAGATGAAGTGAGTTACACTGGCTGACTTTCAGTTTCAGTGGAAGACAGCACTTCAAACTTGTCCGTTAGGTGGATCAGTACAACATCCTAATCTCTCTCTGGTCGCCGTCCGTCCTGTATAGGACGCCTATAACTACCACTGGCACGCCTGTACTTCCCCTCAAGGAGACAGGATCCACAGAACAGGACAGTACTTGAGGTACCTCTGACACAGGTATCACATGTACAAGATTCACGGGGGCTCTTCCAACACTCTGATGCACATCGCTGCCAATCGTTTTGACAGTAGTCAGAGAGATTTACAGTTGCTTACAAACGTCAACCAAGTGATCCTGTGGTCGAGAGCAGCATTCAGAGTGGACCACATTTTGGCGATTGTAATGTATTAAAATGTGCTGAACAAATAACTTTAAATTAATCCCGCTGATGATCTTTTAAACTGTTGAGATAAACTGTTCCTAATTAAGTATAAGAATTGCAGCAAATACACAAAACGCGATTTCTATTAAGACCACACTAAAACCTGTGATAAAAGTTACTGGTTTCCTAAAATGTTTTGATATTAATTATAGCAGTTCACAAACTCTAAAAGAGTTCCTCTTTAAGGGCATACCAGACGTAACACAGTATGTTTCTTAGAAAATCTGCTATAGTAACTAAATCACGAACGTCGATTTGCCACACATTGCTCGTAGATCATGAAAGGATAATGTAGCTGCCGAAAATTCTGAATAACGCACGTTTATTGGTTTTGATAAGCAATGACGTTCGGGGGTGCTTTATTTTTTGGCTGAACTGTGAAACACGAATGCGGATTAGCTACGAAATAATGTATCCAAAAAACTCACAGCTCTACCTTACAGAAATATAGTTTTCTGAGGTTCCGAAAATTGTCAGAATAACCTATTTCCCCATTAATTATTCAAGTATAATAGAGAACGATTATTTTGAACGAGGATATGCCTACTGTTCCTAAACACTTTAAGAGAATACAACTAAATGCAAGCGTTCAAAAAACAATAACAATACGAGTTCATGGCAGCACTCTCAAATGTTCGAAATTTATCAATATATTAAAATACAATCGGCTTCTGATATCATCAGTGTAGTATTATGCACAAGCGACGCGAAGATTAAAATACGGGAATCTAGATCTTTAAATTGGCACACAATCTTGTTCACTCGGTCTCACACAAAAGAAAATTCTTAAGTCTGTTTGTATATATAAATAAACGTGCGTATTGCATGTAATTTTCATTTAGCTGATTCTGTGCGCATTTCTGCACTGGCTTGCCGAAGAGGAACTTCTCAACAACGATATATATATTTATGGGCTGTAAATGACCAACCCCGATTCCACCTACTCTGCAACCGGAGCTCAGAAGGATCACTACACCAGGGTATTATAGGATAACAAGTACATCATTGTCTCAGCAATGCTGTATCGATTCCTACCATATCCCTTTTTCTTTTTCGCAGTATAGGACTACACGTACAATATTGTCTCAGCAAAGCTGCATCGAATCCTGTCACATTCTTTTTCCTTGTTTCTAATTGTCGGCATTGTTATTAAAATAGCTCTTTTTGTGTTTCCCATTTTCTATAATAGCACAGTATTTCAGCGGACTGGAAATTTACGAATACACATTAAACACTGCCAAAAAATGTTATTTTATACCTAACAATTACCATTGTTAGCTGCAACAGACTGAAGACGTGCTTTGTTGGTACTGCACACTTTAGGCATTTAGATCGAGATAAACACTCTGAACATGTCCTTTTTTATTTCAATAAAAGCAAATAGCTTGGCGTCGCGCGATTCTCACGCGAATGTTTAGTAGCACACCGTGGGCATGATTTGATCACTGCATTTGCTTGCCGGCGCGACAAACGTGGCTGAGAGCCTGGCGGCAGCGGCGCGGCCGGGCGCGAGGACTGTTTACTGCTCCGTGCAGCTCGGCCGGCGGGTCGGTTAACCTGACAAACTGCTGGCGAAGTTTCAAATGATTCCTGAGCAAAGTCAAGTGTGTCCTGCCGATCCAATATGTCCATCACTTATTGAAGGGAGGGATTGACGAGTTTCAAAATCTGTTCCCTTATACGAACATCAGAAACGTTCTGTGCAATTGCATCACGTACCATAGTATCTGAATAAGGGAGTCCACATTGACACTCATAAGCACAATCCTTAGTAAGGCCTTGCAAGGTTGCAACCCACTCCCGATTAGTCTGGCCTGCCGTACGTTTTGTACGAAAGAAGGTACACCGTTTGGCAACTACATTGACTAATTCTTTGAAATATGCATCTAAGGCAGACAAAATTTCTTCGTAGGACAAAGTTGCTACGTCGCGTCGGGGAAATAATTTGACTAGCACACGGTACGTGGTCACCCCGACGGATGAAAGCAGAAAAGGCTGCGGCTCGTTACCTTGAATTCTGTAGGCGGCGAGATGGAATCCAAATTGGCGTGACCACTCCGTCCAGATTTCCAGTGCAGCATCAAAAGGTCGAAAAGTGGGCGCAACAGCGTGTTGTGGCTGCGGTAGCGGTGAAGCGGCTGCTGCCGCATCGTTTTGCATTGCACGTTGACCCAGGACGAGCTGTCCAAGGGCATCCAGTAAGGCCTGCGACTGCTGAATCTGTAAGAGATAGTATTCGGACAGTACATCTGGAGATTGTGGCGAAGCCATTACACAAGTAGATCAGGGCAATTTAGAAAAGAACACCTTGACTCTCGTCGCCAATGTTGTGGTTGGCAGGAGAGCCAACCATATGGTTAAAGGAGGCCGATATGCACGCGTTTTAGATCACGCAGGCTGGCGTGAGGTCTGGAAAATGACAAGGGAATTAGAAATGAGTAAAACGGACGTAGCTGGTGGAATAATTAACTTTAATCCATTCATGGAGAACGTCGCTCTTTATGGTACATGATTCACAATATCAATTGTACGGATACTGGCGCCTTCCTAGGTCGTAGCAAATAACGTAGCTGAAGGCTATGCTAACTATCGTCTCGGCATTGAGAGCGTAGAAGTCAGTGAACCATCGCTAGCAAAGTCGGCTGTACCACCGGGCGAGTGCTAGGAAGTCTCTCTAGACCTGCCGTGTGGAGGCGCTCGGTCTGCAATCACTGATTGTGGCAACACGCGGGTCCGACGTATACTACCGGACCGCGGCCGATTTAAAGGCTACCACCCAGCAAGTGTGGTGTCTGGCGGTGACACCACAATTTGTATTAAAAAATTAAAAAATATACACTCCTGGAAATGGAAAAAAGAACACATTGACACCGGTGTGTCAGACCCACCATACTTGCTCCAGACACTGCGAGAGGGCTGTACAAGCAATGATCACACGCACGGCACAGCGGACACACCAGGAACCGCGGTGTTGGCCGTCGAATGGCGCTGGCTGCACAGCATTTGTGCACCGCCGCCGTCAGTGTCAGCCAGTTTGCCGTGGCATACGGAGCTCCATCGCAGTCTTTAACACTGGTTGCATGCTGCGACAGCGTGGACGTGAACCGTATGTGCAGATGATGGACTTTGAGCGAGGGCGTATAGTGGGCATGCGGGAGGCCAGGTGGACGTACCGCCGAATTACTCAACACGTGGGGCGTGAGGTCTCCACAGTACATCGATGTTGTCGCCAGTGGTCGGCGGAAGGTGCACGTGCCCGTCGACCTGGGATTGGACCACAGCGACGCACGGATGCACGCCAAGACCGTAGGATCCTACGCTGTGCCGTAGGGGACCGCACCGCCACTTCCCAGCAAATTAGGGACACTGTTGCTCCTGGGGTATCGCCGAGGACCATTCGCAACCGTCTCCATGAAGCTGGGCTACGGTCCCGCACATCGTTCTACCATTCCTAGACCGGCAAGGGAACTTGCTGTTCCAACAGGACAATGCACGTCCGAATGTATCCCGTGCCACCCAACGTGCTCTAGAAGGTGTAAGTCAACTACCCTGGCCAGCAAGATCTCCGGATCTGTCCCCCATTGAGATGTTTGGGACTGGATGAAGCGTCGTCTCACGCGGTCTGCACGTCCAGCACGAACGCTGGTCCAACTGAGGCGCCAGGTGGAAATGGCATAGCAAGCCGTTCCACAGGACTACATCCAGCATCTCTACGATCGTCTCCATGGGAGAATAGCAGCGTGCATTGCTGCGAAAGGTGGATATACACTGTACTAGTGCCGACATTGTGCATGCTCTGTTGCCTGTTTCTATGTGCCTGTGGTTCTGTCAGTGTGATCATGTGATGTATCTGACCTCAGGAATGTGTCAATAAAGTTTCCCCTTCCTGGGACAATGAATTCACGGTGTTCGTATTTCAATTTCCAGGAGTGTATTTCACTACGGAACAGGCTTTTAATTCGAAATAAATAATGGAAATGCTACAAATTTTACTTATAAGCTTGCTACTCTCTGCCATTTCAGTGAGATAATAGGAGGAAAAGGAAGTAACGACAACAATAATAAATTATAATCTTAATATAACATTCACAGTCTATAATAAAAATAAGAAGTTTGTGACCAGTTGCTTGTGTCTGCATAGTAGGTCTTTTTCATTTTATAACCTTTGGGAACGGACTACATAACAAGAAAATATACTTTTCCAAATTCAGTGTTCACCCCTTATCACTCTCATCTAGTAATTCCTAATCAGCTGTATGTTCCTCGATCACAACATAACTTTTGAGCAAGGTTTCAAAAAGTTATAATCAGTAGAAGACTACTGATGATTTATTTTGTAGTCTTCAACATTACATTACGTTACGTATAGAGAAAAGCAGCGAACAGTATAGGGACAAAGTTTTCTTTTATTTACCTATTTTTTTCAGTATTTTGACTGAAGGTATGTTGACATGTATAGTGTAAAATTCTGAGGGAGTCTTAGAATTTCCAATATTGATCGATGTCTGCGTTAATTACTAGCAGCAATAAAATAATCGAAAATCGGTTATTTCACAATCCGGTTATTTCGAGCTGTTTGAACATTCGGGTTAAACTGGAAATGAAGAAAATCTGTGTAACCGGGACACGTTTATTTCAGCTATAACCGCCACACCAAATGTCAAGAAATGGGAACTACAACATTAGTGGAAGACCTGGTAGTCGAAGACGTGCGTGTAACGGTCCACACAATTATGGAAGAAAAATAAAATTTATCATGAAGCAGTTATCGACATCTTGAAACTCATTTTCAACACTGCACTTTCCACGCTCACTGTGTTCTGCGACTGTTAACACTAAAATTCTAACACATGTGTATTCACCGCTTTCATCTGTGCTCTCGAACAGGCCTCGCAAGACCCGACGGTATCGACCAACCGCTGTGTCATCCCCAGCCGAAAGGCGTCACTGGATGCAGATGTGGAGGGGCATGTGCTCAGCACAGCTCCCTCCCGGCTGTTGCCATTTTTAATGACTGGAGCCGCTACTACTCAGTCACGTAACTCCTCATTTGGTCTCAAATCTCAAAACTCACGAGTTAGTGCGCCCCGCTTGTCAACACCTCTCGGCAGACCGGATAGTCACTCATCATCTAAGTGCTAGCCTAGCCCATAGCACTTAAATGCGATGACTTGACGTCAGCCAGTGTTACCACTGCGGCACAACCGCTGGCTCCATTTCCATCCCGCAAGGTGGTAATGAGTACTTGTTTGGAACTTCCATGGAGTATACTAACAGAGTATGGTTGTAAGGGCTGAACTGTCATAGGTGTATCATTGAAATCCCCTAATGAGTTTGGGGCAGTCTTTCTAGACGGAAGGTCCCGAGCAGTTGTCTGAGGGGATATTTCTGCTCGACAACGATCCTAATTAAGCTCCACAAGACAAACTCACACATGGTGCTTCCTTAGTGTGTCAAATTTTGTGTGAGGCGTCGAAATCTCGTCATATGAGACCCAGTGGCATCATCCTCTATCTTCAGAAGGAGAAACCATTGCGTAACAGACAGTTCCAGAATAATTTCAAGGTTGTTTTCGAAGTAGATCGCTTCCCGAAGACCCAATATACAGTATTCTACAGTTTAGGTCCCTGTGTGTGTATCCATCGCTGGAAGAAAATCTGTCGAACATTAGGATCAATATGTTGAGAAAGACTAAAGACATTGTCAACATCATTGATAAAAACATAGTATTCACGTCCAGATAGGTACAGGTTTGTGACTGCAATACGTACACCTACAAAACAATGACAGAAGCTGTTTTGTTCAGGTAATTAATAGTTTTATTTTGTTCGCCGTGAGGTGGCGGTGTGCATGTGAGTGCCAACTGGATGTGCAGCTCCAAAAGCTACCAATTAGTCCTGACTCCTACGAGAGTTGGTGACACGCTCTATTAATATGCTTTGCCGTACCTAATCACATAGGTATGAAAATTTCGAGTATGAGGCGAGTCGTGACTAAACTCGATATTGTGTAACATACTGGATTCTTGTATAAATTACCAGCCATTGTTCATTTCCTTTTCAGACGCGAAGGGCAGAGGAGCCGTCTACAACGGAGGTCCCAAAAAAACAAAAATACCATCAGAGGTCAGACTCTTCGAAGCACCGACTATTGTCATTGAGAGTGTAATTATCATCGCCAGCACCAAGAGGTGTGGTGGTTCAGGGAGCTAACTCGCAAATGGGATGACATGAAAACCGCCATGCATACACCACACTCCGAAAACGGCCTCCTTCTTTGCAGATTTTTGATTAGAACATTTCTAGTGAGCGTCGACGTAATGGAAGCTATTAGATGTGCACAAAGGAACGGCAGCTGCCTTTACAATAGACGTTTATTTCTGGTCAAAAATGAAAGCGCGGTTTTACTGCATGTAGAATTTCATCGTGAATTTCTTGGTTTAAGTTCTGCACATTTATAATACTGATGTATAGGAATGTACGTAACGTACTGCGATGAATGGTAGTGTGGGAAGAGGGCAATAATTTCAAAGCAGGGAACGAAATTAAGCAAGCCACCTGTGGATATCTCGTATTTAGAATTTTGCCAGTAAATCGTCTTGGTCAGCCGCTTAAATCCGACAGTACGAAACCTACATGTATAAAAGCAATAAAAACATCATATAAAAGAAGTAACGTGAGAGTAAAACAAAACATTAATGGCAAAATATCATACCAGGTACTGAAAATTCGTATCACATAACTTTTAGAAGAAGTTATATTTATCGACGGAAAGAATCTAAGCTGTTCAAGTCGTATGTGTGATTATTACGAGATGCGTTATACTGCGGCCAACAATTCGTCAGTCATTTTTGAAATGACTTTGATCTCAAATCTTAAGCTTTCGGTAAAGAAGGAAAACGTTCTGTGGGTGAGTATATGGAATATAACTGCCTGGGATTTCGCATGTTTAAAGAACAGAATAAAGTAGAGGCTTTTCCGTTACTGCAGTTTCTAGTTTTTGCCATCTATTTGAAAAACGTAAATCCAAAATCCTCAAATAAGGTCATTTTCTATGGGAAGTAGTTCATATAGTTCATATGTATGGCCAACTTACATTATTGAGATGTTTTAAGTTGATTTTTTTTCTATTCATACATTGTCACAATATTTTAACTCTGATCAAACAACATAGAAAATGTTGCAGCAGTGTTACATGCCAACCATTTCATCAGATCATAAGAGAAATACCTATATTAATGTGGAATATAATCAAGTAATCACTAAAGGTCTTGGATTTTATTCCTGATAATAGCCACTGGTTCAGTGTAAGAATTCGCAAAATTGAAAACAACAGGCGCTTCCAGAAATAAAAAAACGAATTATGCTTCGGAAAACCTTCTATGTATTCAGAAGCCACAAAACCCGGCTGTCCAGAATTTTTAAAATAACATGGTTCACACTTGACTTTCTGCTGATTGGGACCATATCTGAGTTTTGGTTCGTTTGACAACAGCCTTCCTGGTAGTAACTAGGCCACTACTTACAGAAGCGGTATACATCTTCCATTACTATTAGCTTTGTCGTGAGTTTAGGAATTTTGGAAGTATTTTCAATGGTCTCACAATGTACGTTCACTGTAAACTCACAATGAGCTCTTCTGGTTGGCTGTTTCACCATGAAACATTTCCTACCACATAATTTATGCGAAAGTCCATTAATAGGAGGAAAATCTTCAACTTTATCAAAATGTTTAGGGTTCGTCAATGATGTATGTATTAGATTATTACAGTGATCATCATTGTCCAACGCAGTCATCGGAACGCCTTTGATATTTTCTGGCATATGTTCTTCTTTGGAAGAGCACAATTGATTTGCTTCTTTCTGTGAAATGTCTTCATGGAATATGTCATGAGTAAAAACACATGTACAAACTGTAAAACATCCACGTATTGGAAGAAACTGACGTCAAATAATGGCAGTTCTGAGGACAAATATATGTATTCGAAACTTATAATAGGGATTAGTAGTGTCTTGGTTTACAGAAGTCGAAGTGGAGGACTTGGCTCGAGTCAGAGGCGAGTAACACCTATTTGTTGATATAATCCTCTTGATGGACACGATAAATCAACTTCAGTTTTGGTTCTTTGTGTTTGTGTTGCTCCCTTAAATCCTTCACCTTTTGTTACTGAGGCCACTTCCTTAGATTTATAGAGTTCTTTCTTTCCCGAAATCCTGCCTTTTGTTTTGCTTCTCTATAAAGTTTTACATTAATATCTGAGTATCCAGCGCTGCCTGGATACCTATTTCTTCCAATCATCTATAGGCTCACCTCCTCCTTCCCCCTCCTTTTATCCATCTGCTCCTCCCCCTTCTCTGTCCTCCTTCTTCCAATTCCATCTCTGCACCTCTTCACCTCCCCCCTCTCTATGCATCGCCACCACCTCTTCTCGCTGTCTCCTACTCCCTCCTCTCTGTCCATCTCTTAAACTTCAATTTCTCTATTCATCTACTCCTCCTTCCTCCCTCTATCTCCTCCTGACCGGATCTCAGCCCATCCCTTCCTAACCCTCTCACTGTCCTACTCCTGCTACTCTTCTTCCTGTCCATCTGCTCCTCCCCTCTCCCTCCTATCTACTCTTTCCCCTACAACTCCGTCTCCTCACCCTTCTCCTTTACTCCACATCTTATCCCCTCTCTATCTGTCCACTTTCTCCACCTGCTGCTCTGTCCATTCACCTGCCCTTCTATGTCTGTTATATTTTCCGCCTCGCCCCTGTAATTCCAATTCGTCCTCCACCACTGTTTTATTCCATCACCTCCTTCCACCTCACTCAGTATATCTCCTTCGTCCTACACTATCCATCTTCTCCTGCCTCTCTCTCTGTCCACCTGTTGCTTCCCTACCTGTTCATCTATTCCCTCCTTTAACTCAATCTCCTCCTCCTCTTCTCATGTATTTCACATCCTCCCTCTATCTTTCCGCTCGCTCTTCCACTCTCTCTGTCCAATTCTCTCTCTCTGAACATCTTGTCTTGCACTCTCTCGTGGTCCATTCCTCCACCCTTCTCAGTGTCCATCACCTCCTTCCCCCTCTGTGTGTCTCCATTTCTTCCTGCCCATTCCCCATCCACATTATTACCCCCACTCCAACAGGAAGCTGGTGGTTCTTATCACCACAGTATTTCTTTCCAGATCGTCACTAATATGTGTACCAACTTTGATTGAAATTATTCCAGAGGTTTAGGTCACTTTATTAAGTGTGACTTTTCCCACATAAGCACATGCCTAATATATTGCACAAATACAGTATTTACCTATTTGACAGTATTTATAGCACATTTCACCTGGAAATTTCATTTTACCGCAGTTTGTAATGGTTCTTTATTTACAGACGATTACAGCACTCCAATCCCAGTTCTCAATACCAGTAATATCTTACTACTCTACTGCGAAGTAATAGACATATTTTTGTGACAATATTCACATTTGGTTTTATTAATATAGAGGTACTCCCATGTATCGATATATTACAGTGATATGGTTCTTGTGTGTATTCATTTCTGTGAGACTGTCATAATCTTTCACTTGCTTGTAACCGTTTTGGCGCGAATCCGCACAGAGCAATCTTTCTTTCACTTTGCAGAAGTTAAGTTGTTATTTCGCTTTTTAAAAGAATAGTCAAGGCATATGTTTCGTTAAAGTGGAAATTAAATATATGAAGATTGATACAAAACTCTTTTCTTGATGATATGACAATTAAGAAGAAGTATATGTGAATTTACAAGAAGTTTAATGAAAATTAGGATCGTGAACACCAAGTCAAAAATTATTTCTACCATACCATTGTTCTCATAAGGGGTTGTTTGATCATTAACAATTTCCTGAAAAACGCATTTGTTAGGTCTTCAAATATTGCTAAAATACAGATCTGGACCTTCTAGCAGTCAAAGTGGAATCACCCTAGAATCAACAAGATGAGCCATAACAACTTCGACGAAATCTACGTGGGTATCCATTCAAGATAAGTGCAAAAATTAATGACTTTAGTACAGTGACTTTTTTATTTCCATTGTGACGATACCATCCACAGTCAATAACTTTGTTGTTGCCCGATAAAGAGAACATATGCTGCGTGAGAAACATTATTAATCTGATTTCTAACTTACTTTGCGAGTGGTGGTATTGTTAGAAGTTCAGTGTTTTATATCGTCGTATGTAGTACACTGATATTATTTTTCAGGAATATGCAGTTATGTGTATGGTTACTGGCTGGAAAAATGTGTTGTGAATAGAATTAATAGCGAAGAAATAATGCATAAATTGTCGTGCTTCGTGACATTTTTCACGCATCTCAGTGATAACGGACATGATATCTCCTGAACTATGTGTAATAAAATGATCTGTTTTCTTGGTACATATAATGTTTTATATGAATTCAGTGGCGTATGTGGATATTGACTGCATAATATATTGTGAATGGAGCAAGTAATAAAGAAGTAATAAATTGGAACGTCATGTGTGAAGCCGTGGTTTTTCACACATCTCAGCATTTGACATTATAGCTCCCGAACTATGGTCATGCAGGGATATACCTGTATTGTAGTAGGTACATGCAGTTGCCTTTGTGGATACTATCACTGAAATATGTTGCAAACAGAGGTAGTAGCGAGAAAGTAAAAAATCAAACGTCATGCATGATGCCTATTGTACCTATATACGAAATGCTGCGATTACAGTAACGTAGGAGTAAGACTTCATTTGTATTGTGAATAACTTAATTCAGCACTCATGTCGCTTGAAAACTCACTAAATCTCTTTATTTAAAGTCCTGTATTATGGAATATTATCTTGGTGAGCTTTCGTTCGCTATTACTGCTTACTTGTAATACGTAAAGTCTAGACCTACGCTAATACTGTTTGTTAGTGAAGTAATTTCCTTTGGATTTTAATTCAAGCACCTCAATAAAGAAGAGGGAGTCCGATATCTGTCCCATTACGGAGCACTCTGTGGAGGTTGAGCAGGTTTTAATTATGTTTACACGTAATACGCAGTTACGTTAATTATACACTCATGTACAATTGCAAACACCATGGAGCAGGACTTGACCAACCCGTCAACCTTCCATGCCACTGAAACTTCAGTTGACAAGAGTCGTTATTACGTAATATAGACTCAGGACAGAGTAATACGAATTTGTTGAACATACCTCTCCTGCACATCTGCGCGCGCACACACACATACACACACGCGCGTGTGTGTGTATAGTGTTATACAGTGTTCAGTTTCATTTTACAATACCAAATATTGTCCGTACTACACTGAGCCACTATGGACGTATGCCATTACTTTAAAATTATTCTATAATTGATTTGTGCAACACAGTGATGAAACGGTATCGATCTCTTTAATATTTTGATTTCTAATGCTCAACTAAAAGTTCCTCCAAATACTGTATCTTTTAGTTTAAGGGTGTAACTCTTGCTTTGGGTAACACTCCTTTCGCAATATTTCGTGCAATCGTTACGTAATTGTGTGAAGCCCACTGCAATATCGACGATCGGTTCGGCAGGCGTCATATTTACTTTGACATACGTAGCTGTTCTGTATTGTAACTTGCAGTGTGCCGCTTCAAGGTAACGGTGCATTAAAAAGGTATCACAAATACGTTATCCTTATTATTAAATGTTAATTAATAATATCTCAACGACATGGACTTTCAAGAGATTTAAGACAAATACGGTATGAATAGGTTATAGCGTAGTGGATGAGGTCGTGTAGTACGAAGTTGTAGGAAGTATTTTCGTACCTCACAACACTATTAATTTTTTATATTAGTTTGTTAACACGTTTTGGGAATATATTGTGAATTTAAACCAGTGTTCCTGCAACATTCGAAGCTATTTAACATTTCTGCTAGATTATATAACGAATAATGAAATAAACATTTCGCTGTTAGTTTCATAATATGAGACGATTTCCAAGTGTGTGATTAAGGAGGAACTTAACAGGAGAGCTTAAATGAGGCGAATGAAACTGATAGCAATAAAAATCACGTTCTTCCTTCAGACAAATGTCTGGCTCTTCTTTTTCGACTATGTGGCTATTTCCAACAATGTTGTTTCTTTCCATCTGTCAAATATTTGGCTCCTTGTTTCTGGATATGTGGCGATTTTCGAGTGTGCGATTAAGTAGGAACATTAAACGACGGTTTAAGTTGCTGTGAGTGAAAAGATGAGCAGTAACACTCGTATTCTTCATTGCCACAAATATTTCGCGGTTAATAGTCACCTCACATGTTCCCCTGCAAACCAGATGCATTTCCGATTGGTATTTTTCTACCGCTGAAGGCACGTGTCATCTAATACCTATGCGAACGCCAACACCAATGGCTTAGATAGCAGTTCCTGCCATCATCAGTATTGCACGTGACGTCAAATTTTCAGGATGCAGTGTGAAACCTCTTTTACCCCTCTCGTTCAGCCTTTAGAGAACGCCAAGCTAACCTTCGCACATCACTTTTAAATCATTTCCGGATGCACTCTACCGCGGTAGCATAAGCTTACATAAAATACGAAAACAAAGTGGTCATTAACAGTGTCACAGTTTCTGTATCCTCAGTTCATACGCATTCACAGATACATATGAAACTTACCGAGATATGGAAATAGTACAAGGTCCCTCGTGATTAGTTAAGTGGGAAATCGTCTACGATCACCGTCTACTAATGTCTGTTCACTTTGTACGTATTCACAAGTACTGGCTGAAGAGATAATAAATTTCAGAATTCATTTTAATATTTGTAACTGTTCATTTCACTATGTTTACAGTTGTTATTTTTTCCTGCCTGCTTAAGTGAATACGGGTAGTTGATTCTTTTTGAGGTAGCATACCAGAAACATACGAAGGTTGAAATTCTGAAAACTGGAGCTAGCGTTAAAAATTTAGTTTCAACGTATTTCATAGCGCCTTGGTGGCAGTTATTTATTAATTCTGTATTTTCCATTCGGCAATGCGTCGAAGGAAAATGACAGTGAAACCGTGAACAAATCCGGTCAGCATTGGTACATATGGATATAAAAAAATTATGTTCATTTCAGTATTAGATAAGTTATTTGGATTTGTATGAATGAATGTTTATAATGTTGTGGGAATTGAATATCAAGCGAACACATGTGATAATCTAGTGGATAATGATCATCTTATTGCCTAATGTGATTGGATGATAGAATTTGTAGATAACTGTCAATTTATGAGGTTAAATTTCTTGTCCTAGTGTTGATATGAGTTGGATCTACGTTTGTGGATCACTGACGGGGAAGATGGAAATATAGCTGGAAAATTTATAAGATAATTAGAACAGAGGAACGCCACAACGATTGGTACATGCCGAAAGTAAGTCTTGGTAGGAAGGAAGAATGGATGTGGAGTGGATTTGTGGCTTCCTCAGAATGGCCACACTGAGAAGCGCTATGTCGGTTCCGGTACCATGAGTACATGAAAAACATTCAGATATACATCTTCCTCTTTTAGAAAATGGTTCAAATGGCTCTGAGCACTATGAGACTTAACATCTATTGTCATCAGTTCCCTAGAACTTAGAACTACTTAAACCTAACTAACCTAAGGACATCACACAACACCCAACTATCAAGAGGCAGAGAAAATCCCTGACCCCGTCGGGAATGGAGCCCGGGAACCCTGGCGTGGGAAGCGAGAACGCTACCGCACGACCACGAGAAGCGGGCCCTCTTTTAGAGCTAAAATAGATGGATTAAAGGGAGGTATACTATATTTTGGTTCAAATAGTCAATTTTTAATTGCATTTTTGGATCCATAAAGGTGTTGAATATCCATCCCGTGAAACGGTTTTCCCGAATGCAAAACGGATATGTTTGCTATTCGCGCTTGAACAAAAAATGCACTTGCCTGAAATCAGCCTTTTTCAAGCACTAGTTTTTTCCTTTCGGACGCCGACTTATTGCACCCGTGCTTGGGAGGAAACACATAAAATTCAAATGAAAGTTTAAACACGTGTGTTCGGAAGCTAGCCTCCAAGCATTTGCATTCTGGTGCGAAGACTGTGGAGACAGCGAATATCTTGAAAGTGAGCAGCTTCAACGAAGGACATTCCGCAATTCTGAAGACCATGACAACGATGGACGTCACTTCTGGACTCTAATCGACACAGTTCGTCAAACATTCGGACGACTACCGGATTCAAGCGTACGAAAACCGTTTGTCATCGGCCATACGAGCGGCTCTGCAGTAGCGCAGGATGGCCCATATCGAGCAGAACGCCCTCTATGAGGAAGAGGAAGGACTAGTTTATTGACCGGAATAGCAGATTGAATGTACGTTGCATAATATTGCATTTATATGTAGTCAAAACTTTGAACGCGTTTTTCTTGAAATGACGTATTTTTATCGCGTGGTATGCTAAACTCAAATCTATTGAACCGATTGGCATGATTCTTGGTTTCCGGCGAAACTAACTAAATTCTCTAGAACTTGTACCACCTTTATTCCGATCCATCAACTATAAATATTTTTACTGGGCCGATAAAGTCGGAAAATCGATGGAAAACCCATTTTTTTCAAATGGCAGCCATTTTGTTTCCTATGGTCCAAATAACTTAAGCGAGGCACAACTCCTAAAGAATCTTACATACTTCGCAAGTGTCAATTCAATTTTAACTTCAGACGAGCCGGCTGACCTGTGACATACCACACGTGGAGGTCTACATTGAAATTTTGTTTCCTTCCGACTGCACTTCCGCCTTTGTTCTCCGACATTTCCGGTCGCAAATATTCCAGTTTGTAGAGGAGATATCAGTAAACATTTTGACGAAATTTGACATTTATAGGTGTAACACATCCCGAGAAAAAAATTTCAAAGAACATGCTTTTTCCGGGTCAAAGACAGTAAACCTCCCCTTAAACACAAATACACCCGTGATAAATCTGATTCTGATCTAAATTCATTTGCTTCGGAAACTAGTATATTTACAAGTCATCATCATCATCATCATCATTTAAGACTGATTATGCCTTTCAGCGTTCAGTCTGCAGCATAGCCCCATTACAAAATTCCTCCACGATCCCCTATTCAGTGCTAACATTGGTGCCTCATCTGATGCTAAAACTATTACATCAAAATCATTCTTAACCGAATCCAAGTACCTTCTCCTTAGTGTGCCCCGACACCTGCTACTCTCTACTGCTGAACCCATTAGTCTCTTGAGTAACCTTGCTTCTCCCATGCGTGTAACATGACCCCACCATCTAAGCCTGTTCGCCCTGACTGCTACATCCATAGAGTTCGTTCCCAGTTTTTCTTTGATTTCCTCATTGTGGACACCCTCCTGCCATTGATCCCATCTACTAGTACCTGCAATCATCCTAGCTATCCGTAACCTCAACCTTGTTGATAAGGTAACCTGAATCCACCCAGCGTTCACTCCCATACAACAAAAGTGGTCGAAAGGTTGAACGGTGCACAGATAACTTAGTCTTGGTACTGACTTCCTTCTTGCAGAAGAGATTAGGTCGTAGCTGAGCGCTCACTGCGTTAGCTTTGCTACACCTCGCTTCCAGTTCTTTCACTGTGTTGCCGTCCTGTGAGAATATGCATCCTAAGTACTTGAAACCGTCCACCTGTTCTAACTTTGTTCCTCCTATTTGGCACTCAATCCGTTTATATTTCTTTCCCACTGACATTACTTTCGTTTTGGAGATGCTAATCTTCATACCATAGTCCTTACTTTTCTGATCTAGCTCTGAAATATTACTTTGCAAACTTTCAAACGAATCTGCCATCACAACTAAGTCATTCTCATATGCAAGACTGCTTATTTTGTGTTGACATATCTTGATCTCACCCAGACAGTCTATTGTTTTCAACATATGATCCATAAATAACATGAACAACAGTGGAGACAGGTTGCAGCCTTGTCTTACCCCTGAAACTACTCTGAACCATGAACTCAATTTACCACCAACTCCAACTGCTGCCTGACTATCCATGTAAAGACTTTTAATTGCTATCAAAAGTTTACCTCCTATTCCATAATCTCGTAGAACAGACAATAACTTCCTCCTAGGAACCCGGTCATATGCCTTTTCTAGATCTATAAAGCATAGATACAATTCCCTGTTCCACTCATAACACTTCTCCATTATTTGCCGTAAGCTAAAAATTTGGTCCTGACAACATCTAAGAGACCTAAACCCACACTGATTTTCATCCAATTGGTCCTCAACTAATACTCGCACTTTCCTTTCAATAATACCTGAGAAGATTTTACCCACAACGCTGATTAAAGAGATACCCCTGTAGTTGTTACAATCTTTTCTGTTTCTATGTTTAAAGACTGGTGTGATTACTGCTTTTTTCCAGTCTGATGGAACCTGTCCCGACTCCCAGGCCATTTCAAGTATTCTGTGTAGCCATTTAAGACCTGACATTCTACTGTATTTGATGAGTTCCGACTTAATTTTTATCCACCTCAGCTGCTTTATTGCACTGCAATCTATTGACCATTTTCTCCACTTCCTGAAATGTGATCCTACTTCCCTCATCATTCCTATCCCATTCTACCTAGAAATCTGAAACATTACTGATCGTATTTCCACCTACATTGAGCAACTCTTCAAAATATTCCCTCCAGCTGCCCAAGGTATCCACAGGATTCACCAGCAGTTTTTCTGACCTGTCCAAAATACTTGTCGTCTCCTTCTTACCTCCCTTTCGATGACTGCTAATTACACTCCAGAATGGTTTGACCCATTGACCCAGCTTGACCCATTGTCTCCAACCTGTTTCCAAAGTCTTCCCAAGATTTCTTCTTGGATGCTGCAATTATCTGTTTGGCTTTGTTTCTTTCTTCAACATAACTTTCTCTGTCTACCTGGGTTCTAGTATGTAGCCATTTTTGATACGCGTTCTTTTTCCTTTTGCCAGCCGCTATGGTCTCGCGGTTCTAGGCGCTCGGTCCGGAGCCGCGCGACTGATACGGTCCCAGGTTCGAATCCTGCCTCGGGCATGGATGTGTGTGATGCCCTTAGGTTAGTTAGGTTTAATTAGTTCTAAGTTCTAGGCGACTAATGACCACAGATGTTAAGTCGCATAGTTCTCAGAGCCATTTTTTTCCTTTTACTGGCTGCATTGACTGTGTCATTCCATCGAGCTGTTTGCTTCATCCTACTTTTACACACTACTGTTCCAAGACATTCTTTACCCACTTCTAGTACTGTGTCACTGTACCTTGTCCATTCCTTTTCCAATGACGGTAATTGACTATATTCAACTAACTGGTACCTTTCTGAGATCACTGTTAGGTACTTCTGCCTGATTTCCTTATCCTGAAGTTTCTCCACTCTTATCCTCCTACATATGGACCTGACCACCTGCACTTTCGGCCTCACAATCCCAATTTCACTGTAGATTAAATAAAGATCAGTGTCGTCAAACAATCCCCTGAATACACGTGTGTCCCTCACAGCCTTCCTGAATTCCTGATCTGTTATTATATAGTCAATGACAGATCTGCTTCCCATGCCTTCCCAAGTATACCAGTGAATGTTCTTATGTTTAAAAAAAGGAGTTTGTGATTACTAAGCCCATACTGGCACAGAAATCCAAGAGTTGTTTCCCGTTTCTGTTAGCCTCCATATCCTCTCCAAATTTACCCATAACTTTTTCATACCCTTCTGTTCGATTTCCAAGCCTGGCGTTAAAATCACTCATGAGCAAAACACTGTCCTTGTCCTTTACTCTAACAACTGCATCACTAAGTGACTCATAAAAACTATCCATCTTATCTTGATCTGTCCCTTCACAATGCGAATATACTGACACAATCCTAATTTTCTTGCTAGACACTGTCAAATCTATCCACATCAGTCGTTCGCTTACATACCTTATTGCAACTACGCTGCGTTCCATTTCTTTCCTGATGTAAAGCCCTACACCCCATTGTGCTATTCCTGCTTTGACTCCTGACAGGTAGACCTTGTATTCTCCCACTTCCTCTTCTTTCTCACCCCTTACCCGAATGTCACTAACAGCTAAAACGTCCAGCCCCATCTTACTTGCAGCCTCTGCCAGCTCTACCTTCTTCCCAGTGTAGCCCCCATTGATATTAATGGCTCCCCATCTCATTACCATTTGTTTGCCAAATCGTATCTTACGGGTCCCTGGTTTGTCATTTAGAGGTGGGACTCCATCACCTCCAGAGGTCCAAGGCATTTTGCTCTGATTGTTCCCAGCATCATATTTAAAGTACCAGGGAATCAGGTTGCTAGTCTTACTTGCACTGAGTCCCATTGGGTATTACCCCTAACGGTTGAGGGACTAACCGGTGGATTTGGTAGTCTTTGCAGTATGAGCACAAAGGTGACCATGACTCAGAATATGTCCGAGATGCCCTACCTTATTCCAAAGTAACTGGTATCCCGACTGTCGGGCCCACTTACTTGGCCACTCATACGTTGCCCGTGGTTCATGAACTAGGACATGACTACAGGAAACCACACCATGAACCACATATTTACAAGTATGAAGATATTTTTCGGAAAGTGTAAATATGCTTGTCCTATACATTTGAGAGGAATTTACTAACGTTTTAGCCACGTGACCTGACAAGTTAGAGAAAATAGTTCTTGTGCGTTGAAGTTTGCAATAACGTTTCGTCGAATTCCGTACTCATGTCTCCACAATTTCTAAGAATACAGAGACAACAGTGTAGCTGTTCTTACTGTTTATTTGCATTTCATCCGTTAACTCGATATACTGTGTCTATCTGACGTCTCACGTGTAACAAGATGCCATATCTTTGTAAGGAATAGCACACTTAAGGTATTCCACAAATCATTCCACGTCATAAGATTGACAAAAACGATGAAATGAAAATTTTTGCATCTATTTATATTTCTGTAGATAACATTTCCATATATTGCCGGTTTCAAATTAACTATAAAGAATTCCATATTGTAGCAAACTACATGCAGCTCTAGGACGGGAAGTAGTGTACCTAATTAGAAGACAGTTGACAAAAATTATCCACGGGCACTACATCATGTTTTAGTCACTAGCGTAATCCGTAGATACTTAAACTGTTTCTTCATGGAGCAGTTAAATCGTCCTTTCCTGAAACCTTAGGGAACTGTTAACTATCCTCTGGGGTTATTTTGGTGCCTAGGTCACTAATCTGACTTTAAGTTTCTTGCTGTTCTCATTTCTGATACTTGTTATTACTTTCGTCTTCGTTCGATTTATTCTACATCCATATGCTACGCCTATTGACTCTTTATTCCATTTAACACATCCTGTAATTCTTCTTCACTTTCACTGGGGATAGTAATGTCATCAGCGAAACTTATCATTGATTTTTCTTGTTTGGGACCAGCAGCGTAATATACGTGTATGTCTGTTAACAACGTAATTGTTAGAGTACTTACACCAAATAGCTACTTACAGTAAGTAATCTTTATGTACGACTGACTGGACAGACTGTTTCGGCTTAGTCACCATTTTCAAGTAGGTCTAGAATGATGTGACTTCCATACTGCATCGTTACTGGACTGTTTTGTATCTGTCACTGCTTTATTAAGATCGCAAATGGTGTCAAAATGTTGAAATTGAATGTTAGTTACTACGTGACAGAAGTTTGACAGTTGCACTCTTAGGACGCAATAGGATGTTGTTTCACGATGAATTTTAATTCACTTATCAGCTTTTCTTATATTTCCATCATTGCTTCTACGATGTATAAACTGAAGAGTAGGGGCGAAATATTACATCCTTGTCGTACACCCTTCCAAGCAGTTCGTTCTTGGTCTTCTACTCGTATTATTCCCTCTTGGCTTTTGTACATTGTGTAATGCCTGTCTTTAACTATAGTTGAGGACTATTTTGCTTAGAATTTCTAAAAAAATCTTGAATCATTTTACAATGTCGAACGCTTTTTCCAGGTCGACTGATGCTATGAACGATTTTTGATTTTTCTTTTGTCTTGCTTTCATCAACTGTAGTGTCTTAACTACCTCTCTGTTGCCTTACCTCTCCTACAGCAAAACTGATCATCATCCAACAGATCCTCAGTTGTCTTTTCCATTCTTCTGTCTATTATTCTTGTTAGAAACATGGATGCATGAGGTGTTAAGCTGATTGTGCGACACTTCTAGTAATTACCGGCTCTTGCAATCTTCGTGACTCTGTTAATGATTTTATCCCGAATGTCAGATGGTATAACGCCATCAGCATACATTCTACATATCAACGTAGGTAATCGTTTAGTTGGCACTCCCCAAATGATTTTAGATATTTTGATGAAATGATCTATACCTGCTGCCTTGTTTGATATAAAGTCTTCCAGAGTTCTTTCAAATTCTAATTTTAACATTGGCTCCCATCTCTTCTCTGTCGACTCCTAGTTCTTCTTCTATCAATTCATCAGACAAACTCTGACACTCGTAGAGTCCTTCAGTGTACTCTTTCCAACTATTCATCCTCACGTCTCCATTTAACAGTGGAATGCCCATTACACCCTTAATGTTAACACCCCTGAATCATTTCACAGAAAATTGTATTGACTGTCCTCTATGCTACGTCACTCCTTCCAACAATCATTTGTTTTTCGATTTCTTCACATTTTTCATTCATCCATTTTACCTTAGCTTTCCTGCACTCCCGATTTATTTGACTCCTAAGTGACTATTATTTCTGTATTCCTGAACGTCCCTAAATATTTTTGTACTTCCTTCTTCATCGCTCAACTGAAGTATTTACCGTTACCCATAGTTCCGTCGCAGTTACACTCTTGGTAGCTAGGTTTTCTTTCGATCTTCTGTGACTGCACTTTTTTGGAGTTGTCCATTCCTCTACATTTGAACTGCCTACTAAATTACTTATTGTTGCAGTACCTATAGCCTCAGAAAACTTCAAACACATCTCTTCATTCCTTAGTACTTCAGTATTACATTTCTTTGTACCGATTCGCCCTTTGACTAGTCTCTAGAACTTCAGTCTACTCTACATCACTGCTAAACTGTCATCTGAGTATACATCTGCTCCTGGGAGTGGCTCACAATCCAGTGTCTGATTTCGGAATCTTTGCATGACAGCGATGTAGTTTCACTGAAATCTCGCAGTATCTACCGATATTTTCCAACTACACCTCCTGCTCTGTGATTCTTGAACAGAGTATTCGCTATTACTAGCTTAAATTTATTGTAGAACTCAATTAGTCTTTCTCCCCTCTAGTCCCTGTCCCAAGGCCACGCTCTCCTGTGGCTTTTTCTCCAGCTCCTTCCCCTACAACTGCATTCCATTTCCCCATGACTATTAGATTTCCATCTCCCTTCATGTACTGTACTACTCTATCAATATACTTATATACTTTCTCTATGTCTTCATATTTATCTTCCGCTTGTAATGTTGGTACTGGTTTGTTATCGATTTCTGCTACACAACCTTTCGGTCATAAACCTTTCGGTCATAACGAATCCTACTCCCATTATACCATTGGCTGCTGCTGTTGATTTTACCCTGTACTCATATCAACAGAAATCCCTGTCTTCTTCCAATTCCACTTCACTGACCCACGCTTTATCTAGACTGAGCTTTAGCATTTTCCTTTTCAGATTTTCTAGGTTTCCTACCAAGTTCAAACATCTGACATTCCGCGCCCCGACTCGTAGCACGATATCATGTGCTTGGTTATTCAGTCTTTTTCTCATGGTAACCACCACTGTATCATGGTCTTAGTTTTGTCGTCGATAGCATTCCTTTGGGACAGTGGAATCGTGTAGAAACTGTAGCAGAGAGTCTGGTGATGAATCACCTCTGTGTGGTACGTGTATTGTTCAATTATGCGCTGTTGTTCCTCAATAACTTAACACTACTTCAATATGATATTTGACATCTCTGCGACGTGCTGAGATTTAGTGATTCCTATGGTTAAGACTGCAGTTTTTCTTCTATCGTAAGCGCTGGTAGAGATCCAGACACTAAAATCTAGGTTTTGCGGCGTCGATAATAGACAAGATTAGGCTGAGTTCGTTTAAATGTCTGCCATGTCTCCCTTATTGCTTTAGAAGGTAGATTGGGTTTGCAGCTCCTCGAACTCAGAATGAGACGTGGTCCACTGAAAATCGAACCCTGTGAACTTCCCAAGATGCTGTCTATTATTACTCCATTCAGAACTAGGTACACGAGTTCATCCGCTACATTTCCTATTGAAAACATCATCCTTGCGTGCATGCTTAAACTCTGGGATTTCGTGACAGTAGCTCCAATGATATTACAGTTGCTTACCAGGAATACTGTTAACTGCTTCTGGTTCACTATCTTGTGAAAATAAAACCTGCCGACATCAGATTTACGGAAGCCCCTGTGTCTAGAACGGTATCTACAGGCTCGCCTCTACTACGAACCTGATAGTTGATTGTAGTAGCTACCATTGAGCGATTCTAATCACATTTTTATATATCTGCAGCGCTTTCTTGTCGAATATCTTTGCTTTCATTATATCCAAAATGGCTTACGACTGACTTCTTGCGCCAACGTTCAGCTTTTGAACTGTGGTTAGAAGCAGCTGGTCTCAGACTATAACCGGGGCCATATTGACCATCAGATCGGTTCTTACAACTTCTACTAACCCTGAGATAATTCCCTCTATGATTCTGCGTGCCATTAGTGCCGTAGCCAGATGTCTGATTGTTGGACTTGAGACTGTTGCGCCAGTTTATTGTTATCCCTCAGCTGGCCAGTCGAATTACACCCATTACTCGAGAATCGGATTCCTGCAGTTTCTTACATTAGGTCAACTCAGCTAAGAGGCGAAAGAAAATCCTATGAATTATTGTTGGGTGCATGGAACAGCCTATCCCTTACATCCTCTCGTAAATTAGTCTTTCGAATTCTAGGAATGTTGGTATGTGGCGACGGCTGATTCCAGTACATCCAGTTATAAACATGCATTTCAGAGTACTTTTGTTGACAACCATTACAGAATAAAAGTGGCTCCAGATTGAGAACGTACATTACTGGGATATAAGACCAGCACTTGCGGCAGTTTTCCTCGCATCTCAACGTTTATGATATAATATTTCCTGTACTAAGCGTTGTAAAACGATATAATTTCGCTGTCATATTCTATGGAACAGATGAATACGATCTGCAAAATATGCAGCATGTGCATTTTTCGCTAAGTGCTCTCATTCTTAAATACTGGATGAATAAAAGTGGGTATCCGCACGTCGTAATATTCTTCACAGCACCCCCCACCCCCACCCCAACCCTCCAATCCCTTTGTGGTCACAAACCACAGCGATTCCTTCGAGATAGTAAGAGATATATGTACCATGTCAGGTACAAATTGGATCAGTGGTTTAAGAGGAGATATGGGACATACTTACATACATATATACAGATATCCACTTTTATAATATGTACGGATGTCTTTCTCATTCCAGTGCATTTAATATTTTTATCTATTTCAGTGAACCATACGAGTCTGTTTTGTAGCTCTATAATAAGTCAAAGTTTGGCTTGTTTAGTCTTTTATATACCGCATGGAAAATAATTCCATCCTGTGGAATATTATTAGTGCATCTGAAAATATAACACCATGTTAATTTTTTTAAACAATTAGAACGCATTTTATTTCTCAACCACAAAGACCGACAAAATCTTGTATCTATAACACTAAATATGCGAACGAATGATATTAACTTTATGCTTAATGGCGCCTCGTATATCTGTGCCTGTAGCAATCACTGGAAACATGCTGTAAAACTATATGAGTATTAGGCAAAACATGATGAATACTGATGACTGTTTTCATTTCCGAAAAATATCCTTAGCAGTTTTATGATCTCTATTCCGACGAGTTTTATCTGCAGTCTCATTCCCCATTATAACAATCCAACACCACTGCTATTTAACAAGAGACAGAAGATATTTATAATTAACAAGTGACAAAACCAGCCAATAATTCTGCGGTATTACGCCAGACCGCGAATCGGCATTAGCCGCTGAAAATTTCGAAAGAATTTTCCGATAACCAATGCATAGCCCACATTCCAGTGACCTCGTGTCCTACATTATTTAATACCGTATCTAAAAATATTCGTTGTAACAAAATAGAAACGATGGCTGCGCTTTAGGTAAAAATTCCAACATTTTAATCAAGTTTTCCGTGCAGCTAACCAGTATTCACTACAATTTAGAAGAAAAGAAAATAGTTCTAGCGTGAATTAATCATAATCATCATTCATTCTCAAGGCAGGATGGATACTGACGAATTTATAGCGTTACACCGTATTTGTTAAATGTGGGTGTCCCGGAAATATCATCGTGGCCATAGCTGCACCGAATGTGTATCAGAGCATTCTACAGATCTGACAAAATTTCAGTCTCTCCACTTAATAAGTCCAGATAATTTAGAGTGGGTTAGTCAACATTTTTAGCTATCGCCCGCTTCTTTACCTCTGATGATGGTGAAGCTTTCCAACCACCTTTCGGTTGTACACTAATTCACTCGAAAAATCATTGGAACATTCCTGCGTCTACAGCCCTCCATAGTTTCGAATATGTTTCTGCTGCATTATTTTGTGCGGGAACTGACCATTCGATTATGTCCCTTATACACTCCTGGAAATTGAAATAAGAACACCGTGAATTCATCGTCCCAGGAAGGAGAAACTTTATTGACGCATTCCTGGGGTCAGATACATCACACGATCACACTGACAGAACCACAGGCACATAGACACAGGCAACAGAGCATGCACAATGTCGGCACTAGTACAGTGTATATCCACCTTTCGCAGCAATTCAGGCTGCTATTCTCCCATGGAGACGATCGTAGAGATGCTGGATGTAGTCCTGTGGAACGGCTTGCCATGGCATTTCCACCTGGCACCTCAGTTGGACCAGCGTTCGTGCTGGACGTGCAGACCGCGTGAGACGACGCTTCATCCAGTCTCAAACATGCTCAATGGGGGACAGATCCGGAGATCTTGCTGGCCAGGCTAGTTGACTTACACCTTCTAGAGCACGTTGGGTGGCACGGGATACATGCGGACGTGCATTGTCCTGTTGGAACAGCAAGTTCCCTTGCCGGTCTAGGAATGGTAGAACGATGGGTTCGATGACGGTTTGGATGTACCGTGCACTATTCAGTGTCCCCTCGACGATCACCAGAGGTGTACGGCAAGTGTAGGAGATCGCTGCCCACACCATGATGCCGGGTGTTGGCCCTGTGTGCCTCGGTCGTATGCAGTCCTGATTGTTGCGCTCACCTGCACGGCGCCAAACACGCATACGACCATCATTGGCACCAAGGCAGAAGCGACTCTCATCGCTGAAGACGACACGTCTCCATTCGTCCCTCCATTCACGCCTGTCGCGACACCACTGGAGGCGGGCTGCACAATGTTGGGGCGTGAGCGGAAGACGGCCTAACGGTGTGCGGGACCGTAGCCCAGCTTCATGAAGACGGTTGCGAATGGTCCTCGCCGATACCCCAGGAGCAACAGTGTCCCTAATTTGCTGGGAAGTGGCGGCGCGGTCCCCTACGGCACTGCGTAGGATCCTACGGTCTTGGTGTGCATCCGTGCGTCGCAGCGGTCCGGTCCCAGGTCGACGGGCACGTGCACCTTCCGCCGACCACTGGCGACAACATCGATGTACTGAGGAGACCTCACGCCCCACGTGTTGAGCATTTCGGCGATACGTCCACCCGGCCTCCCGCATGCCCACTATACGCCCTCGCTCAAAGTCCGTCAACTGCACATACGGTTCACGTCCACGCTGTCGCGGCATGCTACCAGTGTTAAAGACTGCGATGGAGCTCCGTATGCCACGGCGAACTGGCTGACACTGACGGCGGCGGTGCACAAATGCTGCGCAGCTAGCGCCATTCGACCGCCAACACCGCGGTTCCTGGTGTGTCCGCTGTGCCGTGCGTGTGATCATTGCTTGTACAGCCCTCTCGCAGTGTCCGGAGCAAGTATGGTGGGTCTGACGCACCGGTGTCAATGTGTTCTTTTTTCCATTTCCAGGAGTATATATTCGACTGGATTCATGACGAGCAATCTGGGTGGCCAAATGATTCGCTTGAATTGTCCAGTATTTTCTGATAACCATCCGCGAAAAACTGTGATCCAGTGACATGGAGCATTATCATCTCTAAAATGTCCACGGTTGTTAGAAACACGAAGTCCATGAATGGCTGCAAGTGGTCTCGAAATAACCGAAATTAAACAAAAGGTAATAATCTTTTCAGTTCTAACAGAGGACCCAGTCCATTCCATATAAACACAGCCACTCCATTAGCGGGCCTCCAGCAGCTTGCACTGTGCCTTGATGACAACTTGTGCCCATTGCTTTGTAGTGTCTACGCCACACGCAAACCATTCCAGCAGCTCTTGGCAACTAAAATGTTGGATGTATTTCAAATTGTGTCCTCCTCTACAGTTTTTGCCCTCTACAGCTCCCTGTAGTACAAATGGAAGTTACTCCATGACGTATTAACAGATGTTCTATTATCCTGTCCCCTGTCCTTGTCAGTGTTCTCCACATTTGCAAACGTACATTCTCGGACATTTCTTCCTTTAGTTAAGGGCTATATCTGATATAGTAGACGTTCCTTGATCAGTAATGACCTTTTTGTCAGTGCTATTCTGCTTTTGATGTCCTCCTTGCCCCATTCGTCACTGGTTATTTTGTGACCTGGGTAGCAGAAGTCCTTAACTTCATCGACTTCGTGAGCATCAGTCATGATGCAAAGATTCGCTCTGTTCTCATCTCTGCTCCTTCTCATTACTTTCGTCTTTCTTCGATTTACTCTCAATTGTTATTCTGTATTCATAAGACTGTTCATTCCATTTAGCACATCATTTAACACTTCTTCACTTTTACTCATGGTAGCAATGTCATCAGCAAACTGTGTAATTGATATTCTTTCGCTTTGTATTTTAATTAAAGTCCTGAACCTTTCTTTTAGTTTTATCATTTTTTCTCCGATGGTCAGACTGAACAGTAGGGGAGAAAGACTACATCCCGGCCTGACACCCTTTTAATTCGAGCACTTCGTTCCTTGTCGTCCACTCTTATTATTCCCTCATGGCTCTTGTATATATTGTATACCACCAGTCTCTCATTATATCTTACCCCTGTTTTTCTCAGAATTTCGACCATCTTGCTCAATTTTACGTTATCTAACGCTTTTTCCAGTCAAACGAATCCTATTAATGTGTCTTGAATTTTCTTTAGTCTTGCTTCCCTCACCAACCACAACGTCATAATTGCTTCCTGGGGCCTTTATCTTCTCTAAATCGAAACTGATTATGATTTAGCACATCCTCAGTTTTTCTTTTCCATTCTTCTGTATACAGTTCTTTGCCTGGGAACTGGGAGTTTGTTTTGCCATCATTCCATCATCATCATCATCATCATCATTCGTGACAGTGACTCGCTTGGACAATGTAAAAATTATAACTTCGTACAGGCGCTGATGAACGCGCATTTGATCGCTCCACAAACCGAACATCATCACATCATCATCATCATATTCTCCATACTAATTTTCTCAACAACATAGACGCATGAGCTGTTAAACCAACTGTGGGATAGTTCACGCACTTGTCAGCTATTGTAGTCTTCGGAATTGGGTTGATAATATTTTTCCAAAAGACGGATAGTATGTGGACAGACTCATACATTCTACACACCAACGTAAATAGTCGTTTTGCTGCCACTTTTCCCAATGATTTCAGAAATTCTGATGGAATGTTGTCTATCCCTCTGCCTTGCTTGGTATTAACTCCTCCAACGCTCACTTAGATTCCGATTCTAATATTAGATCATCTATCTCTTCTAAATCGGCTTCTGTTTCTTCTTCTATGACATCAGGTAAATCTCCCCCCTCATATAGGCCTCCATTTCACTTTTCCCATCTATCCACTCTCTTCTATGTGCTTAAGAGTGGAAATCCCCGTTGCAATCTTGATGTCACCACTCTTGCTTTTAATGACACTGAAGTTTGTTTTGACTTTCCTGTATGTTGAGTCAGTCCATCCGACAATTCCTTTTTCGATTTCTTCACATTTTTCATGCAGCCATTTCGTGTTAACTTCCCTGCACTTCCTATTTATTTCATTCCCAAACGACCTGTATTTCTGTATTCCTGTATTCCCACAATGTTATTGTACTTCTTTTACACAACGATCAACTGAAGTATTTCATCTGCTGCCCATGGTTTGCTAGCAGTTACTTTCTTTGTACGTATGTTTTACTTTCCAACTTCAGTCATTGACTTTTCAATAGATGTCCGTTCCTCTCCAGCTCTACTGCCTACTGAGCTACTCCGTATTGCTGAATCTATCGTCTTAAAGAACTTGAATCGCGTCTCGTCATCCCTTAGTACTTCTGTATCCAACTTCTTCGCGTATTGATTTTACCAGACTAGTATCTTGAACTTCAGCCTGCTCATCATTACGACTATATTGTGATCTCTGTCTGTATCTACTCCCGGGTGCGGCTTAAAATCCATTATCTGAATCCGGAACTTCCGTATGACTATGATGTAATCTAACTGATATCTTCCGTATCACGCGGTCTTACCCAAGTATACCTCATCCTCTTGTGGTTCTTGAATACAGTCTCTCTCTTACTAGCTTAAATTTATTTCAGAACTAAATCAGTCTTTCTCCTCTCTTTTTCCATGTACAAAGCCCATGATTTCCTGTGGCTTCTTCTTCTAGTCCTTCTCCTACAACTGCATCCAGTCCCCCACGAGTCTTAGATTTTCATCTCCCTCTAGATATTCTATTAACCTTTCAATATATCTTAATCTTTTGCTTGCGACGTCGGCATGGATACCTGAACTGTCGTTGTCGGGATTGGTTTGCTGTCGATCCTGACAAGAACAATCCTGTCACTCAACTGTTCACTGTTACACACTCTTTCCCCTACCTATCTACTCATAATGAAGCCTACACCTCTTTCATCATTTGCTGCTGCTTTTCACACCACCCTGTCGTTAAATGACCAGAAATCGTTATCGTCTTTCCATTTCACTTCACTAAATCATACTATATCTAGATTGGGCTTCTGTATTTCCCTTCTCAGATTTTCTAGCTCCCCTACCACATTCAAGCTTCTGACATTCCACGCTTGTCCTGTCTCTTAGAATGTCATCCTTTCGTTGATTATCCATTGTTTTTCTCATGGTCACCTGTGCCTTTGGAGTCGCCTCCAGATGATCCGAAAAGGGGCACTTGGGGAAACTTTTGCCCGTCGAGTGATCATCATGAAGCTTTTTCAGTTACAGGCCACATGTCCTGTTGATACATGTTATGTGTCTAATGCAGTGGTTTACATTGCCATGTGCATCCTCAAGGATTTGATCAATGCTGATTCTTCCGTCTTTGGGGTTGGTTTCTTACCCCAAGGTTAAGTTAGTTTCCAGAACTTGCGTCCCCTCCTCTGCCCTCTTTAACAAGGCCGTTGGCAGAATGAAGTTGACTTCTGATGCCAGAAGTCTTCGGCTGCCCATGCTGATTATTAATCAGAATATAAGCGGTGGCAGGTTTCAGGCCTGGGACCAAGGACGTTTTGCTGGGTAATCAAAGATACTATCCTTGGACCCCGGGTGTAGAGAAGAGCCAGAGAGAGTAAACGAAGAAATTCACTGGGTAATTTAATATGTAAAGGAAGATGACAATCTAATAGTCATGGGGAATGGAATGCTGCTACATGGGAGGAACTAGAAGCTAGGGTTCCTGGAGATATTGGCTAATTAGTAGAAGCAAGAGAGGAGAAAGACTAACGGATCTCTGAAATAAATATCAGTTAGTAATAGCTAATAGTCTCTTTAAGAATCTCAAGAGGAAGAATCTTGAAGGTTGGAAGAAACGGGGATATATCCGTTAGATTATATCATGGTAAGGCAGAGATTCCAAAATGAGAAACTGGAATGTAAGACGTACCCAGGAGCAGATATAAACTCATAAAATGCTGAAGAGTAGTCTAGTTAGGAAAAAACAGGAAAGAGGTGGGATACAGCAGTTTTATGGAACGCAGAAATGCTCTTGAATTATAAAAGTAGGCAGTTCAGCTGAAGAGAAGATCTCTGAAAAGGCTGCCATTTTTGAAGCAGTTAGAAAGAAAGACTTAGGTACAAGGAAGGTAACTGCGGAATAACATTGGGTAACAGAAGAAACACTTTGAAACGCCAAAGATACTGGTATAGACATGCATTTTCAAATAATGAGATATGTAAACCGGGAGAATACGGCGCTGCGGTCGGCAACGCCTACATAAGACAACAAGTATTTGGCGCAGTTATTAGATCGGTTACTGCTGCTACAGTAGCAGGTGATGAAGATTTAAGTGAATTTGAACGTGGTGTCATAGTCGGCCCACGAGCGATGGGACACGGCGTATCCGAGGTAGCGTTGGAGTGGAGACTTTCCTTTACGACCATTTCACGAGTGTACCATGAATATCGTGAATCCAGTAAAACACCAAATCTCCGACATTGCTGCGGCCAGAGAAAGATCCTGCAATACTGGGACCAACAATGACTGAAGAGAATCGTTCAACATGACAGAAATTCAACCCTTCCGCAAAATTGCTGCAGATTTCATTACTGGGTCTTCAACCATTGTCAGCATGCGAATACCCCCAATGGGTCCAGTGGTTACAATAGGCCCGAGATATTCCTGTCTGACGTAAGAGGCGACTAAAGGGAGGCTACAACGTTTCGGCCTTCTGTAATGGTCCCCTGTAGTGTTTGACCCCTTCTCCAAAATTCTTCTGAAGATCAAGCGATATTGAGGAAGGCGTCTGTCGCAGACGGAGACCTCCAGCGTTCTTTATCGTTGTGGCTTGGCGCTTCAGCTCGTTCTCCAACTGTCGGGCGAGGACACATTCCAGGGCGCGTTTTCCTCCATTCACTGAGCAGTGTCGTTTTCTGTGCCGACAATGATCATGGAACTCTTATACGTAACATCCAGCAAGAAACCTAGTCTATTGTTGTGGGGCCCACTGGTTGTAACAATCTGACTAAACAGGATCGCTCTGCTGATGCTTGCACCATTAATTCCCCACATATGCCAAGGAGTAGATGCCCATCTTCCTGGGGCACTGGAACTCCCGGCACTGGTCATCCTGCCAGGTGGCCTTTGCTGAGGCTGGGTGGCGCCCTTGGGGAGCACCCCTGGTTGGAGAGGGTGGCATCAGGGTGGATGGCACGCCATTAAGTGTACTATGTCATCACATGCTGTTGGTCAAACACAGCGGTATGTTAGAGCTCAGTGACTCAATTTAATGCACAGAAGTATGACCGCAAATGGTTCACCAGCCTTGCCACACCATGGAAGGAATGCCAGGCTAAGGATGGCAGCGAATCTTATTCGCCCCTGTACCTCGTGTGTATTAGAGCTGATGAGGAATCTTTCATGTTGAAGAAGCCACAATTTTTTGTGGAGCACTTAGCGGACAAGTTTGGGGAACTGGAGGGATGGTCCAAAATGCAATCTGAGTCACTCTTGATACAAGTTTGGGGAACTGGAGGGATGGTCCAAAATGCAATCTGAGTCACTCTTGATGCGTGCCCCATCTCATGGGAACTGCCTGCCTGTAACAACCTGGGATTTGTTTCTGTTTCCGTCACGCCCCATAACAGCTTAAATATGGTCCAGGGTATTTTGGCCACAGGGACTTTCTTTTGCTGTCTGATGACGAGCTGCGCGCCAACTTGAAGTGCCAAGGTCTTCATTTCGTCCAGCGCGTCCGTAGGGGTTCAAAGGATGTCAGGTGCCTTCATCTTGGTCTTTGAGGGTGATACATTCCATGAGAAGGTCAAGGTGATGGTTTACCGCTGTGATGTCAAGCCACATATCCCTCCCCCGATGCAGTGCTTTAAATGCTGGAAGTTCCGGCGTATGTCAAACCACTGTACTTACAGCATCATATGTCGCCATTGTAGATGTCCATCACACCCAATTACTTCATGTCCCCCACCTCCCATCTACGTCAGCTGTGGCGAGCAAGAGCAATGGACTGCAGGATTCTACACAAAGAACGGAAAATCGTGGAATACAAAACCCTGGACCGACTGACCTACACTGAGGTTAAGAGGGAAATTTGAAAGGCTCCATCTCGTGTGCATGACATCTTATTATGCCGCCGCTACAACAACGGTTCCAGTGCCATCCGTTCCGCCATTTACAGTAGGCAGTCACTCAGGGCACCAAGACGACACCCACCCCCTTGATGGTGCGTGGCACTCCTATCGCTGTTGCTCCTGCACCAACTACTCTTGGAGCAATGCCCTCCCAACTATCAGGGGCATATATCCACAATTTTCAAAAGAGAGGTGTCTCTCCTCGATTCCTCTCGCTGGGAAAGAGTAGTTTGAGTACCTCCCTTCCCAGGTTTCTACCAGTGGGGAATATGACACCTTCCAGTAGCTGAAGCACCCAAAAGTAACTGGCTCTAGGTTTTCAAGATCTTCCTCAGTCCCAGAGACAATCAGTGAAGCCCTTCCGGCCATATAATCCCAAGGAGCAGCGAGAGATACCCAAGAAAGACCTCCCAAGAACAAGGAAATTGCTGTGGTGCCCACACCATCGCTAACTACAAGCTCCACATTTGAGGATGACGTGGAGATTCTGGCGTCCACTGAAGACCTAGATCTCATACGACCCTCAGACCCAATAGATATAGAATGCTCCGGTACTCAGCTGGTGTCAGCAGGTGACGCTTAGTAGTAAACTGCCTTCTTTATCGCTTCATGCCTTCCCACCCTCACAATGACGTCAACTTCCAGTACAATTGCGGCGGTGTTCTCCACCACCTGGCTGAGCTATGACAACTGCTCAGCTTTACATCTGCTTTCTGCATTGCTCTTAAGGAAACCTGGTTCCTGGAATTACGAGCCCCTGCCCTCCAAGGCTATAGGTAATAACACTAGAACTGTAGCAAATATAGCAGAGTCTTAGGCGCAGTTCATGGCAATGTCGTGAACTTGGTATGTAGCAAATGCGTGCCCCATCTAACTCCTCTTGCAGATGTGGCTGTCACGATAATTAAGACACAGGAAGTAACCATCTGCACCACATATCTTCCTCCAGGCGCTGAGGTACCCGTGAACATATTGGCTGCACTGATTCATCAACTCTCCAAACCTTTCCTAAATTTGTAGGGTGGGTTACTGGACGAGGCAGAGGGGTCGAAAATTTACTGTCTTAACTCGACTTCTCTCTCTTAAATACTGATGCACTAACAAATTTCAGTGCAGCTCATCTGGTGGATGACATCGGAAGTTCACTGAGGCTTTTTGCAGATGATGCTGTGGTGTATGGAAAATTGTACTGAAATGCAGGAGGATCTGCAGCGAATTGACGCATGGTGCACGGAATGGCAATTGAATCTCAATGTAGACAAGTGTAATGTGATGCGAATACATAGAAAGATAGGTCCCTTATCATTTAGCTACAAAATAGCAGGTCAGCAACTGGAAGCAGTTAATTCCATAAATTATCTGGGAGTACTCATTAGGAGTGATTTAAAATGGAATGATCATATAAAGTTGATCGTCGGTAAAGCAGATGCCAGACTGAGATTCATTGGAAGAATCCTAAGGAAATGCAATCCGACAACAAAGGAAGTAGGTTACAGTACGCTTGTTCGCCCAATGCTTGAATACTGCTCAGCAGTGTGGGATCCGCACGAGGTGGGGTTGATAGAGGAGATAGAGAAGATCCAACAGAGAGCAGCGCGCTTCGTTACAGGATCATTTAGTAATTGCGAAAGCGTTACGGAGATGATAGATAAACTCCAGTGGAAGACTCTGCAGGAGAGACGCTCAGTAGCTCGGTACGGGCTTTTGTTAAAGTTTCGAGAACATACCTTCACCGAAGAGTCAAGCAGTATATTGCTCCCTCCTACGTATATCTCGCGAAGAGACCATGAGGATAAAATCAGGGAGATTAGAGCCCACACAGAAGCATACCGACAATCCTTCTTTCCACGTACAATACGAGACTGGAATAGAAGGGAGAACCGATAGAGGTACTCAGGGTACCCTCCGCCACACACCGTCGGGTGGCTTGCGGAGTATGGATGTAGATGTAGATGTAGATGTAGATGTCCACTGGAGAGCCCTAGACGACTTGTGTGGTAGTGATCACTTCCCAAATTTCGTGTCACCATTCCCCCAGCCCCCCACCCCACGGCGTCATTCGCCCAGACGCCTACCCAGATGGGTTTTAAACAGAGCAGACTGGGAAACTTTCAGCTCTGCTGTCACCACTGAGTCTTCCCGACACGGTAACATCGATTCAGTGGTTGAGCGAGTAATCAGAACGATCGTTTCCTTAGGTTGCCCCTGGCGTAAGAAAATACCTTGATGGAGAACGGTAATCGCTGAGGCCATAGAAAAGCTTTGCGACAAAAGCAGCACCCATCCCTGGAGCACTTAATAGCATATAAGCGGCTCCATGCCATGTTCGCCAGCTCACGAAAAGAAGGAAACAGTTGTGTTGGACACAATACGTCGCCTTCACAGGTCTGGACGAAGATCAGACGTATGTTTGGGTAGCAGAGAGTGGCAGGTTTCCCTGGCATTCACATCAATAGCATATTACCCTCCGACACAAACGCAATTGCCAAGCAGTTTGCTGAGCTCTACGTTCGAGCCTCTGCGTCAGCGAATTACCGCCCACCCTCCCCCCTTTCACTCCCTCAAACTGTGGATGGAAAGGAAACCTTTCAAATTCCCTGACTGCCACTGTGACCCACATAATTTTTTATTTACAGAGTGGGAGCTCCTCAGCGTACTTGCACACTGCCCTGACACAGCACCTGAGCCACATCGGATTCCCATTCAGATGTTTAAATACCTCTCGTAGGATTGCCAGCGGAATATCCTCGCCTTCTTCAACCGTATCAGAAGCGATGCTGCATTCCTGTCGCAATGCTGGGAGGGCACCATCGTTCTGGTGCTTAAACCTGGTAAAAACCCACTTGATGTGGATAGCTATCGGCCCATCAGCGTCAGCAACTTTCTTTGCAAGCTGCTCAAACGTATCGTTAGACGGCGGGTTTGTTGACTCTGGGAGTCACAGGGCCTACCGGCTCCAAGCTGGCAGCACCTCGCCGGTCGGAGTGGCCGAGCGATTCTAGGATCGTCAGTCTGGAACCGCGCGACCGCTACGGTTGCAGGTTCGAATCCTGCCACGGGCATGGATGTGTGTGATGTCCTTAGGTTAGTTAGGTTTAAGTAGTTCTAAGTTCTGGGGGACTGATGACCTCAGAATAGTGCTCAGAGCTATTTGAACCATTTTAACCGCGGTTGCAGATCAGGTGTGCTCAACTGTTCGCCAGATACGTTGCACACGTTCGTAGCTGTCCTGAGCATCCGAATTACTGTCCCCTTTTCAAAGCCACAGCAATTCACAGCAGCCCAGGCCATGCCATACAGTTTCGTGTTGCATCTGATCCCTTCTCTTTACCATACCTACGCGAGGTCTATTCACATAAAACTCCATGGTGTAAACCTAGGCCGCAGCTTCGTCTAGATCTTTCTAATGGCCCGATAGAGTCAGTTAATACCACAGCTCCCTGCTATCACTTCCTCATGGTTCTTGACGTGTCCTTGGCTCTGGTGTGGTTTACACCGCCGGCTTGATGGGTGAAGGTCACGTTGGCTTTGACTACGTAACAGTGGTCATATTGAACAGCACCCCTTGCCAGATGGCTGCAGTGTTTTCACACCAAAGGTTGTGGCCATATCTCATGCTCTTGAGCAGATTTGTTCATGCTCTGCCACATCGTTTCTTCTCTGTACTGACTCCTTGAGCAGCCTACAACCTATCGACCAGTGATACCCTCGCCATCCTTTATTAGCGACCAGCCATGAGTCCATCTATGCCCTGGAACTGTCCAGTCATTCAGTGGTGTTCGTCTGGGCGCCATGACACGTCAGAAGCCCAGGCAACGAACTTGCTGACAGGCTGGCCAGACAAACTACGCGGGAAACGCTTGCGGAGCTGGGCATCTCTGAAACTGACCTGCGTTCGGTATTTTCGGCTTTGGGAAGCGGAACGTCATAACCTTGGTATGCACAACAAACTGCATACCATTAAGGAGACTACGAATGTATGGAAGTCATCCATGCAGGCCACTCGCAGGCACTCTGTGGTTCTGTGCTGGCTCCACATTGGCCGTGCCTGCCCCCACCTCGGTATCAATGCGGCGCCCAGTTGATAGGGGCTCATATTCTCTTGCGCTGTCCTACTCAGTTACCAGACTCGTTACCATTAATTTCAGCAGACATCGCCTTATTGACGTATTTAGTTTTACGTTTTATGCGTAAGGTTTTTCTTATCTAAGTTTTAGCACTTGTCGTTGGTCCCTCTGTGTCCTCCACCCTAGTGCTTTTAGGCTGGAGGTTTTAATTTGTAGCAGAGTGGCTCACTTATCCTCTTTATTTTCGTGATCAGTCTGACATAGTTATCTACTCGGTTGTTTTAATCCTTTGTACCTGTTTCTTCTGTCTCTCTCTGATTTTATTGTCCTGGTTTGTTCATTGTAGTGTTTGTTGCCCTTTTTTCGTTCTTGTTGTTTTTACCTTTCTCCCAGTTTCGCGCTGTGAGGGTCGTTTGTTTTATTCTTTCTCTTGTGTAATTATTTTAATAGGAACAAAGAACTGATGACCTAGCAGTTTGGCCCCTTCCCTGCCTCATTAAACCAACGAATGGACCAACCAACAACACCTTATCGATATGGGATTTCAGAGCTGAAGGCCCACTAGTGTACCCTTTAGGACTCCACGACGCAAAGCTTTACGCCTCGTCTGGGCCTGTCAACACGAACGTAGGACTGTTGATGACTGAAAACATGTTGCCTGGTCGGACGAGTCTCGTTTCAAATCGCTTCGAGTGGATGGACTTGTACTGGTGTGATGGTAGCCTCATGATTCCATGCACCCTACATGTCAGCAGAGGACTGCTCAAGCTGGTGGAGGCTCTATAATGGCGTGGGACGTGTGCATTTGAAGTGATATGGGGCCCCTGATAAGTCCAGATACGACTGTTACATTTGATACGTAGGTAAGTATCTTGATGAACACCTGCATACATTAATGTCCATTGTGCATTCCAACAGACTTTGGCAGGACAATGCGACGCTCAACGTGTCCAGATTGCTACAGAGTCGCTTCAGGAGCACTCCTATGAGCTTAAACACTCCCGCCGGCCACCAAACTCCCCAGATATGAACATTATTCTGCATTTCTGGGATGTCTTGCAACGTGCTGTGGCATTGAAACATTCACTGTGGGAATACTAGAACGAGGTAATCGAAGCATCAGAGATGTGGTGCTACAGTGGAATGCTTTGAAAATTGGGTGGACTGATAAGGTAAGGAATGAGACAGAACTGGAGAGGAATGAAATGTATCTAAACCACTAATAAGAAGAAGGGACGGCATGATAGGACATGGTATTACAGGGTGCTGTGAAGGGAAAACTGGAGAGGATGGCAGGTATTGGAATATATTCAGCAAATTATTGGTGATGCAAGTTGCAATTGCTACTCTGAGGGAACATTGGCACAAGTGCGGAATTCATAAAGCCAGAATTTAAAAGGAAAAGGAAATGTTTTGCATTGGTATGGTAAGATAAGCATAGGGTTTCCTCACAGAAGGCTTTTGAAACCACAATCGAGCAAGGATAGATGTTAAAACCGGATAACACACCCAGGCAGAGTGAACTAGCTACAGCTAAAAAAGTGAGAGAGCTATATCCCGTGTACCCATGATTTTGACAGATTCAACTGCTCCCAGTTTCATTACCTCTTTTCTGCACTAGACAATGGTGTGCTTCCATTCGTAGATGACTTCGAATCAGTTGAGGAATAGATGTCTGGGGCAAGAAAAGACTTTGACAAATTGTGTATTACGTGAGGCGAAAAGGTATGGAATGTACGATAATGATTTGAAAAACTCATGTACACTTGACAGCAAAAAAAGAGGGTCACTGCTGAATACAACCAACATAATGTAGCTGTGTGGCAGGTCCTCTAAACACCAACTAGGGTAAACACAATGGGTACTGCAAGAGACTACTAGAGACCAAAGGTCTTTATGGCAGTCAGTGTAAACGTCAACTGATTTCGTCATACAAAACATATTAGAAAACACGTTCTTAGCGATGAGACACCCCATAATACTCATAAACTAACCTTGATTAAAACAAGTGACAATCCAAAAGTTCTGAGAAAAGGGATTTTTTATATATATAGTACAGTAATCCTGAGTCAAAATTAAATAATTCAGACAGTATATGTAGTTACAAAGCTGTACGGCAATTGGAAAAACGTTTTTCGCTCTCTAAAAGGTTTTCCATCCACGTACTGAACGTCGCTCAATGGCGAGTGGCTCTGGAAACTGGATATTGGAGGAACCAGTAAAAAAACGCGATTAATGGCAACAAGCACTGCAGGGAAATCTCAAAATTAGCAGCGAATCATCAGTAATATCGTTGTTCTCGTAAAACATCAACAGCTACGTGTAACCAATTTTCAACTTTAAATGATACGACCAACGTCCTCGTTCCGCACCTAGATTCAAACCCAGCACCTATAGTCATTGCTAACTAAGCTAAGCTTTGTTTGTGCCTTATTGAGACCCGATCACTAGGCATAGTATAGAAGTTTGCATCAGTATCAGTTATCAATTCAGATCCTGAAAATAAATGACAAAATGTTTGAACTGAACTGGGAATCCTGTCATAATAGTTACCTTCCTGGGAACTACCCGCAACGAAGTTTAATATGGTGTCATTCACAAGGAACAAGGTATGCTCATTTTTAAAACTGATATTCCATCATGTGAAGCTTGAGACAGGGATGCAAGCCCAGCACCTAGTCTGATTGTTGACGAAGTACGTAAAAACGGAAGATAAATATCAAATGTTTACATGAATAGCGAGATGTTGGAACCTTAAATGACGATAGAATTGTTTTTGCCTGACTGGGATACGAACCCAACATCTAGTGCCGTTGCTTCCTAGCCAGGAACAGACGATAAATATCTATTGTTGATTCACCAGCAGCGAGATGTGCGCATGTTTAGCTATACATCAGGCGACGAAAAGTTCTGTGCTGAATGGAATTCAAACCCCGCGCACGTGGTCATGAAGACACTTTAACTAGCAAATTCTTTTCCAATAACAGCTAGGAGTGGCATGTTTGTACTTTCAATGATGTGATGGAAAATACTCTGCTGGCTAGAAGTTGAATCCACGACATATCGTCGTTGGTGACCACAACGAACACAACGTCAAACCCAAATCCGTTTTCGCCTGTAGGATGGAGAGGAAACGTTTGATCGTGTAGTGTTGTGATAAAAAGCTCATCTTGGGGCTGTGAGTTAAAACGAACACGTTACAGCTAACAACACACAAAGAAACGTTGAAAATGCAACTATTTTTCACTATTATCTCGGAGTGGACATGCTAGGGCTTGAAATGAAATAATGATTTGTCCTGATCAGGAATCGAAACCTGATAGGTGCCTTTCGAGGAGCCATAGAAGACCAATCTTGGAGAACACAGTGAAATAGAATTCGAATCCCTGTCCAGCACCACAATTTTCAACTTCTCAGTTTCAATTTAAGTAAGAGCCTTGTGAACTTACATGACCGTTGGTTCATTAAATGAAATACGTTTCCTAGTTTCTTGATGGTGGCAAAGTCTCTGCCTTCTGGGGATTCTCCATCTCTCACAACTCAAACGAATGCCGCTCTGCCCCAGTCGGCAGCGAAGGGATGTTATCTTTACTACGGATATTAATCTACGTAGCTTAATGGCGTTCGGCACTTGGCGTTACTTGGGCTGAAGGAGAGTTACTTGTGGGTGTTAAAGATCTACCCCTGGCGTGAGATGTGAACCTACACGTTTTACACATCAATATAAGAGTAATACACCCGACCTTAGAACCCCCAGCCAAGCACATAATTATGAATATTGCAGAGTATTCGTTTAGATGTAGATGCAGATGTCAAGGACGGGTAACAGGAAGGAAGGCGGGATCTGCGTATGGATAGAAGTGCAGAAGTGCAACATATAAGCGTGAAATGCTTACAAAGTACTGCTTACTTAGATGTGTGCCCAGTTCGTTTTATCTTACGACCGGGAGATAAGGAAGGACTGTTTTCAGAACGACGAATGGGTTATAGGGAAGGGGAGATCAAAGAATACGGTTTCATAGGTGTTGAGAGGAATGATAGAGAGTAAAGACAGTGGCAATTAAAAGAGAAAATGTTGCGTCAATGGAAACCGCTAGATTTGTTTATAAAGTTTTGGGGGAATCGAAAAAAGGGCACTTGCGCGCGATAGTGTCAGAGAGAGAGTGTGTGAGAAATAATAGAGGAGATATTAACAACGAGTAAACATAATATGAAATCGTTTGCATATTGTGTAAAAGACGGAGGGTGTATTTATGGATGGAAGGGAAGAAAGAGATGTATTTGAAATAACAAAAACTACTGTGACAGAGTCAATCTACGCTGATTAGTCTGTAAGTATCTAGACAGGGTATAACTGAAAACAAAATAGAATTTTTAACAAACTGTATATTTAAAAGAAACCCACTTGAATTAAAAAGGCAACTCGAAGGAAAAGTAACTCATTTGGATCGTTTCTGTCGCCACGCGATCTTCCACTAGCTCCCAATGAGGAAAAATTACTAAACAGAAGACATAACAAAACATTTTCTGGACTCTTATTTATCCAGAATCCTTCATTGTTTCGTACTTCTATCAGGCGTCTTGGCGTAGACTGCATAATCCGTCGGACGTAACAGCCTGAAGAAGAAACTTCCTCCCAGGCTTCCTGGGCGCAGTCCCAAAGAGAGTCCCCAGTAGTTGGTTGGTTTCGTGGCGTTCTCTGTTAATGTTCTGGCGACCTCAGCCAATATGCTTTCTACGGGGTTCATATCAGCCGCCCGTGGCGGCCAGTCCGTGACATTGGCGCCAATCGCGTAGAGCCGCTGCTGAACAAATGCCGACTTGTGAATGGGAGCATGGTTCTCTTGCAATGTGACGTCCCCTTCTGCGTACAGCATTCGCACTGACGGAAGCAACACATTTTCCAGTATGTGGGCATACTGCGCGCTGTCCAGTGTTCCTTCTATCCTGTGAAGAATTCCGCCCCTCTCGCAGAAATCCAACCCCAGCAGATAATAGACAGCCAGCCACTTCATCTCGTCGTGCTTACATATTCGCGTCGATTGCAAGTCCCTTGAGGCCTATAAACGATTCGTGGACCGTCGTTACCTCCTCAACAGTGAAAATGACGTTGTCTCACGGCGCCCTCAGATGGAGCTCCGCAAATGCTAGCCGGTTTAAAACGTTGTCTTCGCTGAGATCTTGTTTCACGGCGGATCGTCGTGCATGCTGTCTATCGTCCCAAAGCCTTCGGCGAATCGTGTCACTGGAGACGGGGAAGTTGGTCTCCAGCCGCAACTGCTTCGCGTTCAGAAAGGTATTTTCTCTTCTCCTAGACACTAGGTCCCTGTCTTCCTGCTGTGAGCTCACTCTCTTCCTCCCTGAGCCAGGAGCCCTGTTGGTGATGCCTCTTTCAAGGCACATCCCCCACCATCTCGTTGCAGTGGTATGTGGCACACCTTACCGCCTGCCAGCTCCTCTGATGGAACATCGTCCTTTTTCAATGAGAGCGACGACTCTATCTCGAATTGACCTCTCCCAGTGAGCCATTACGGCAGACAGCCTGATGTGTATATCTGCTTGCAGCCCATATACTAATGCCAGGAGATGAGGTAAACATCTGTACGTCAAACAGCGTCAGAGGCAGGGGCATACGGCGCAGCCGTGCGGGCTCGTCCCGGGATGTTGGCCCACCAACGCCATCGCCAACTCGTTCATTTCCCTCTCGCCTTGGCCATCATGGCTGGCCCGTAGCTCCCGAGCCGCGGACAGTACAGACCCGAGCCGCAAGGCCACGATCACCCATTGTAGGATCAAAAGTTACACCTAACCTACTCAAGTCTGTAGTATAAAGTAACGCAGCTACAGCTATTATGTGATAACATATGCAGGCACACCTACAGTTGACGATTCATTCAAATATTTGACGAACAATACGTTCAAAAATACATTCATTTTAAACATAGCTACCACAACATATTTCACCTAGCTAGCAATAGCATGAAGCAGGAAACTATTTTTTTTTTTTTTTGTAAGCTCTCTGCATTAGATGTAACCTTAAGAAAACGTGTATTTAACCACGACAAGTAAGAGGAATGTAAATGTAAACAGGTTTTGCGGCAGATTCTCCAAATAATAGTATACACGTAGTACATAATAGACGTTTTTTGCACTTATTACATGTACTCAGTGTCTCTGAAACAATACGTGCTGCACGACGGAAATTACTTTCTGCTGAGGCTCTTCATTTACTTCTCGATGATACACGTCTACTAGAGAACACTGGTCTTTACGGCGGCCAATCCACTTCTAAATTAACACCATGATATCGCAGATATTAAGCAACACGTTACCAGGGATGAGACAGGCCTTAAGGTTTGCGACTAAACATCCTACTCCTAGCTTCTACCGAATCAGAATTTGATTATTAACGTGTCTTCATAACCATGTCTGTGGCGTTCGGCTCTCAGTGAGCATAGACGTTTTCGTCGCCTTATTTCTAGTTAAACATGCGCACATCTCGCTATTGGTGGATCAATATTGGAAAATTCTCGTTTGTTCCTGGTTAGACAACGACGACGGTAGGCGCCAGGTTCGAATCCTTGTCAGGCAATACAAATTCAGTCATCATTTAAGGTTCCTGCCTCACTACTGGTGACAAACTGTGATATCTACATTCTGATTTTACATACTTAATCAACAATCCAATTGGGTGGTGGGTTCGCATCCTTGTCACAAGCGTTACATAATAGCATTTCAGTTTTAATCATGTGCATCCTTTGTACTGTAACAATGCAATAATATACGACGTCTTCCTGGGGTTAGGCTACCTGGTTTCGTACAAACATTATCGTCATTTACGTTCAAGTTGAGAATTGATAACTGACACTTCTACGATCGCAGGTTCGAATCCTGCCTTGGGCATCGATGTGTGTGATGTCCTTAGGTTAGTTAAGTTTAAGTAGTAGTAAGTTCAATGTGACTGATGACCTCAGATGTTAAATCCCATAGTGTTCAGAGCCATTTGAACTATTATTTTTGATAACTGATAATGGTGACAACGGCAATATTTGACGTCTCTTTCTGCCTAGTGATCGAGTCTCGATAAGGCACAAAACTTTGCTTGGTTAACAATGGCTCTACGTTCTGGGTTTGCATCCAGATCGAGAATGAAGAAGTTGGTCTTGTCATTTAAAGTACAACTATGTGTACAAGAAACTGTTGATGAGTAATGTGAACAATGATATTACTTGTGATTTGCTGTTAATGTTAGGATTTCCGTAGAGTGCTTGCCACCGTTAATCACGTTTTCTTTTAACTGCTTAGTATTACATAAAGTTGATACGAAACGACTCCCCGCTGAACGTTGAAAGACGTTCACATGTGTTGGGCAAACCTGTTAGACAGCGAAGAACTTGTTTCCAATTGCCGTACAAATTTATAAATCCCTAGATCGTCTCAAATGTTTAATTGTGCCTAAGGATTACTGATCGATTTATGTGACAAAATTAGTTGTCCCATAACGTTTTAAATGTCACTTATTGTAATTAAGTTTAGTTTACAAACGTTAAGATTTGTCTGATCTCTTATGTACTATCGTGGCGTTGCTTTACATCTGGACAGACTGTCTTAAACACTGGTGTTCTCTAGTAGTCTCTAGCGGTACCCATTGCGTATCTAACAACGACTGTATTGTGGAGGGTTGCGACGATGTGCAACACAGATATGCTATGTTGGTTGCATACATTCAGGTGCAGCCTACACATTGGAATTCAGGCGTGACCCACTTTTTTTGCTGTCGAGTGTACATTTCAGCAGCTAATGAAATTGCTTTTTCAGCGATTTTGGAAACACAATAGTATCTGGTTCTTTCGTGAGCAGCTCAGTGGAGCATCCTAAAAGTAAAATGAACTCCCAGCGAGTTTTCTACGCAGGAAATCTGTCAGTGAATCAGAAGCGAATACTCAAACAAGGTTATCCTACAGGAGGCTGGCTGTGGAGCATTGGATGCTTGACTGAAGGGGATCTCCATTAGGTGGACACTAATGGAGGTCAAACTACGTATTTTTTCCACAGGCATACAGTGTTATAAATGTGGACACAAGGGTCACATTCAGGATCTTTGTCGCCAGCCGCAACGCTATATACCAGAAGTTGATGGGAACCCGAGCAAAACTGTAGCAGTAGGAAACAAAATAGGCAGGAACATAATAAACGGTCGTTAAACACCAAAGAGAACTCCAAATGCATCGGATGGAATTCACAGTGAATTTTAGTGCTACAAAGACTCTTGCAGAGGCTATGTGTATCTTTGTTGGGGTGATAAATAATACAAAACGTAGTTCCTTAGCTGACACAGGCAGTCTGTGACTAATCAGGACCTACTGTCTAGGAGGATACTGAACTCTCCACATTAGTGGTTACGTGCAATAGGAAACAATGACGTTTCAGTATTAAGTCATACGATGCTCAATTTTTTACTCGAGTGAAGAATTTGGAGATAATTTGAATGTTATGTCCATGTAGGTCAAAGTAGAGTGGATAACTTGAGGTTAGATTTGTTAAGCAGACATAATGCTGAAACATACACGCTCGCAAGGTTCTCTTCTCATAAGGGTAGAAGCAAGTAAACTACACACACAATCATCACAGGAAAATTACTCCAGGTCAGTGTAGGGATTGTTTTACTAATTAATATTTTATGTGTGGTTGATCCGTTGGTGGACAGTGAAGAATTGGATAAATGGCGTTGCTAAAAGCGTTGTACGCAAGCAAGATGTTTGTGGGCAACGTATAGTTGCTGTTAGAGTGGATAAACTAGACGACGGTGAAATGTTTTGGTGGATAATTGTTAGTTGCAAAATTTCGTCGTTTTGGCCGAAAACTATTTACACAGGTCAACCGTGTACTTCAGTCATAAGCAAACCGACAATACAGGTGCATCAATTGAAAAAGTTCAACATTTGATGAGAGAAGGCAGACTAGTCTTGGAGTAGGCATTACTAGAGTTCGTGGATTGGAGAAGTTAATGCTATAACTCGCGGATTCATTCTGTCCTATTTGACCAACAACACTGATAAGACAGTATAGAGTCCCGACTGGGATATGTCTCCTGTGTATAAGAAACCGTGCAGAATTCCCCTCCATTTTCAGCTAATGATGGAAGAGTTTATTAATCAGCAGTTGAATGATGGCATTTCTGAAAAAAGCAATAGTCTTTGAGGAGCACCGGTAGTCACTGTACCCAAAAAGTCGTCACATTAAACAAAAATGGAAAAGATCTGTTGTGATTTGTTATAAAACGCTAGAACGTATATGGGTGCATATCCAATGTCAAATATCATGGGAACATTGATTCAGTGCAGAGACAATAGATGTGAACATATATACTGTCAATTGGAAACATTATCAAAGGACTATCCAATGGCGAGGTTTACAGCCGCATGGAGGCTTCATCAATACTGGAAAAAGCGATTTCGTTTAAAAACTTCACTGACGACATTTCAACGAAAGTTAAATGGAGAGCTAAAGGGTCTGAAGCCGCATCAGTTCATGGTATACTTTGATGACGGTATCATCTTCTTCAAGGATAAGATGAAACTGGCACTGACTAGAAGAGTCTTTTAATAGTCATGTACCAGTCGCTATATATTGATTCTCTAGAAACCCCACTTTGTAAGAACAGAAATGCACTAAGTAGGCCATACCATTAGCCAAGACAGCGTGAAAACCAACCTGATGGCAACTTAAGTGATTGATTTGCCACCACCACAAATAAACAATTGCAGCTATTTTTAGGATTAGCTAATAATTGTAGGAGTTATGTCATGGGATTTGCTGATGCTGTCAGACGGTTGACACGTTTATTAAATAAGGTTACAAAACTCCAGTGCATGATAATGTCAAGATGCATTCGAGACATTAAAGGAGGCCGTCACAGATAGCCCTACATTAATATTTCTAAGCTATGAAGAGCATTTTAACCCGTCATGTAACGCAAGCAACATGGTCATAGGTTATGTTCTAAGACATGAAGCTACTGGAAGAGAGAATCCGGCAGCTTATAGAACATTTAAATAAACCTGAGGAATTTACTTAATCAGAATTATAACGTAGAGAAACTGCTGATGTGATTGCTATCACAGTAACAGGCATGCCTTACGTCCAGAGACCGAGTGTGTCGCAGCACTGTAAACTGTCTTAGACCTGTCAATGAAATGAAGGTACGTTCCAGGTGGACAGCTATCATTGAGTTTCTTCTGGCGGGAAACCAGAGCTTCACTGATATTCGTAGGTCCTTGCAGAATATCTGTGGGTACGTGGCAGTGAGCAAAAGCACAATGTGTCGTCGGCCGAGGCTTCTGTCACCATCGCCATAAGGCTACGCAGACCTGTGCAATGTCCTGTAAGAAGAACTTCGGTGACTCGTCCTGCACTCGGGTTGCGCTGTGGCTGTGCAGTTGCTCTTGGTGCCGCTCGCCGTTGTGGCTTGCGAACTTAAGTTCAAATATACGGCAACAGTTACAGAAAAACTGATAATATCATTGTTTTTATCAGAGTCACAATTGTGAGAATGCATGACAGCTCGTGGTTACACCATATCAGCCACTGTACAAGCAGTCGCAGAAAAATAGCGAGAACATTGCTGATACCAGCGTCACTTTCCACACGGTCGTGTGATTTTATGGCATCTCTTGGTGACACTATGTGCTGAAAGAAGGACCACGCAGCGATTTCCATAGGAACAGTCCGCTGGAAGCACCACGTTGACTATTGATGATGAAATAATTTATCTCATTTCATGTGTACCCACAACCAGATGTGCACACATCCATTTCTTTGAGTTAGTTTTTTTTCTTTGTGTCTGACAATATTCCTGCAAACATGTCTCATAATTTAGTACTTCAGATTTTTGCAGGGCCGTAACTGCACCAATAATTGGTCTATGCCTCTGGTAAAGACTATTTAGCGTCCATGTGGACACATCTCACATCTGACCTGCTGCCAGCGGAAAACAAGCTTTAACTGCTTGCTCTTGCCTATGTACGTGGAGGTACTAACTCACCTAAAACATTGTTTTCGTTATAGCTACAGTTATGTGAAGTGAATACTGATGTTATGTTGTTCACTATAATGCCTTCATTCACTAATAATAAACATCTGCCCTTATACCCCTAACATTCTGCGTAGTGAGTACTGAACAGCTCCTGTTATTTTTAGTTTGATCAGCATTAGCTATGAAAATATTTGTATATTCTAATCTTGATGGAGCTAGTAAGTACTCCCACTTCGAGAATGATGGGAATCCATTATAGCCCATCTTGATGTGACATAATATTTAGAATTAATGCAATATGAGGATATTGCATAGAAATAGAAGTTAATTTGTGTGTGTGTGTGTGTACATCTCACACTATACTTTAGAGCTCTGTGATGTGTATGAGATGTGTCTAGAGGTAGATTTCCTGTGTGTGTGTGTGTGTGTGTGTGTGTGTGTGTGTGTGTGTGTGTTTGTGTGTGCATAATCTCACACTGTACTTTAGAGCTCTGTGATGTGTGTGAGATGTGTCTAGAGGTACATTTTCTGTGTGTGTGTGTGTGTGTGTGTGTGTGTGTGTGTGTGTGTGTGTGTGTGTGTGTGCATAATCTCACACTGTACTTGGAGCTGGTGTGTGAGGTGTGTGTTGAGGTAGACTTACTGTACCTCGACTTTCGTTGCCTAGGCGGTTGTAAAGACCAACACTGTCACTAGACTTGTCATAGGTGCAGCCCTCGACCTCTACATTGTCATCCCGTGGTCTGGGTTCATCTGGCTGCTACCTGTGGTCTAGAATTAGCAGCCCCACAACCCATCTTATTAACTAACAAGAGGTAAACCATGCAACTATGTTAGACTACTCTGTAGTTTCCAGTGCTCTCGGAGACAGGTTCTCGCAATACCAAATTGTTAAAACCAGTGTGGGATACCTATTTTGCAGATATGAAGGGAAGAGCGTCTGGTATGGCGCTCAGCCATGTAGTTCGTCCTAATATGTACTTATATGTTCTTGGTTCAATAACGGTGGGTCCAGTTTCTTCCCTCTTCAGAAAGATATTGCTGCTAAAACAGCATGGATTAATATCCAGAACATCAGAAAGGGGGATCAATATTTTATGTGGATTGCAATAAGAATTATTTGAATGCGCAATTATGGATATATATATGAAACAATTGACATCTATGGGCGTTATAGTCTCTAAGGCCCCATCACAATCGAAGACCTGCAAAAGTGTGATGTGCAGTATCCTACTTATTCAGTTCACGTTTACAGTTTTGGTGTATATGAGAAATAAAACAAGCTAGGATATAGTTAGGTCCGTCTGCTTTCCCAAATCAGCGAATGTGCCAATTGTGAAAGCTTATTGTATACAGTAGCACACTAAGTTTTTATATTCATTTGACTCCAATCTCATCAAATCCGAATCATAAGTTGAAGATAATCCTGTGAGATCGTTGCTCTCTGAACTCGTAGAACGTTTCCAGTGTGCTGAAGTTCTTCATAGCAAGTACACTGTAATAACCAACTCACAGCAGACTGATGCATTATACAAGCAAACAGCTGAATGTCGTATTTGTTTGCTACCGTTGGACAGAAAGGTGGAAACTCAATGTAGAGGCCACGATCATCTAATGGGGAAGCTCCATGGTGTAACTCAAAATGGATGCTACTTGAAATAAGAAACTTCTGTGATGCATTACCCTCTTCTTCCATAATTTGAGCTAGTATGATGCTAACTTTGTTTCTGGGCACTAGGTTGATTTTGGATTGAATAATAAGGTCACAATAGCTGACAATGTAGAAATACGCATTTCATTCCCCATAGTGAATCCCGCCAAGAGAAATTGTCCTGCTTCCTGGCTTCCTTAGACTGTGCTAGAACCTCTTCAGTCACTTCCTGAGCACTGCAGTGGAAGGATATGCATATAACCTGAGCTGCATATCTCGACAATGCAAAGTTGAAGCCTGTGACAAAGGAGACGGTCTTCTCATATGAATACCTAAATTCGATGGAGACGCTATGTGAAACCACACTGCCCAATATAAGTACATTCATCGGAAAACATATAGGTACTGCCATAACACATTTGGAGATCCCTAATTTAGAGATGCACGCTACGTTTTACAAGGGGACACATGTGTACTTGCTCGCAGACGTTTTTAGGAATTTTGAAGGATATACTTGGACACACACACACTGCTCCAGGCGTTTCATGGGACTCAACATTAAAAAAAGACACATATCAACATTGAACTGTTGACTGATACTGATATGTTGCTTTAGATTTCTAACACAGAATTTGAGGAGCACTTTGCCAGTGCATCCACAGGTACGCCAAAGCAAATACCCCGTATTTGTGTGAGGTGGAGTGAGTACATGTCATTTGATGGTTTGAGCTACATCCTTTAGCTGCGCGTAGGAAACCTCTACAGGCATGCCAAACAACAGCAAATTGCTGTTTGAAGGTTTCAGATGGCTGTCCCAATGTTAAATTGAACGAATGAATGATGATCTCAAAGAAGTGGCTGCTGATGTTGATACTGGATATAAACTCTATTCAGACCTGGAAAACCCCACCAATTTCCATGACAAGCAGATCAACTTTCCGTCGTGCCTGGAGGACCTAGTCCAATGAAATACCACCGTTCCCAAGGTGGTACCAAGGCTGGGGAATAAGCAGAGACACAATGTTCAATTCAGACATCACAAGAATTGCCTCAGGTTTGAGATGTAAATTCTTAGAATCGTGTAGCGACTCATTAGATCAGCGTAGCTGATTGAAAGGTAAATTGATAGCAATGCTGATAAAGAGACATTGGAACGTGTGATTTTTAAAAAAAATATTGTAAATTAATGAATAATTCAGTTTTCAGCAACACTATGAAGAATGTTAGAAACCACCCGAAACTCAGTTTACCGTTGGCACGGGCATTATCACGCTAGAGGTCACATCGCTAGGCCAAAATTTAAGATGACCTCTATCTTCAGTGAAATACTAGTCGCTGAGGAGAGTGGGATGGTCCATAGTCCCAGTGGAATTCACAATGCCTGTCGATGTCTGTACGTGTGTTCTAGACCTCTCCAAACTCCACACGTTGTGATTCGGCTATGTGTTATCCAAAACAAGTTACTTTCTAGGAATGTATGTGGTTTCACCTACCTGGCGAAAGGTTGCGACTGTATGAGGTGATTATGTACAATCCCAAGGAATTCGACATATCTCGATATAAGGCCATTAATCTTTATGGCGTAACATCTCAGAATAAAAAAAAACTTATCAGACCTATGAAAGACGAGGCGAATGCTCGTATATTGTGGAATTTGTGGGGCTCAAATAAGAAATGAGCGCATGCTGTGCAGATATAGGTGCCACCCAGTGATTGACTAAGTGTGTGATCGTGCAGCCTTGCAGGCTTCTACAATGGAAAACGATAAGGAGTGAAAGAAATGGCTTTAATACCATCGAAAGTAGTAATGGAAGTATAATTTATTTATTAGTGGCGACTAGTTTTGGACTTGCCTCCATTGTCAAACAATTTGTCTTCGTAAGAGACTGAATAAAGTTATTTATCGTGTGTAAAACACCCATAACAAATAATGCAAATGGTTATACAGTATACAATAGACAACTCATAGTGAGCAGTGCGAAGAGAACTCACTTACTTGAGCATTTATACACACATCCAAAAATGAGTTTCATCACCTCAGTCCTGAGAGTTCCAGAACCTGTGCAGAAAACTGAAATAATGGTCAACATAACATTATTTCCGCCCTTTTTATTGCTCATGAAAACAGCACATTGCAAATTGTACCATCATACAGTGAGACCTTCAGAGGTGGTAGTCCGGATTGATGTACACGTCGGTACTTATAACAGCCAGTAGCACGTCCTCTTGCGTTGATGCATGTCTGCATTCGTCGTGGTATACTATCCGCAAGTTCATCAAGGCACTGTTGGCCCAGATTGTTCCACTCCTCAACGGCGATTCAGCGTAGGTCCCTCAAAGTAGTTGGTGAGTCACGTCGACCATTAACAGCATTTGTCAATCTATCCCAGGCATGTCCGGTAGGGTCATGTCTGGAGAACATGCTGGCCACTCTAGTCGAGCGATGTCGAAGGAAGTCATTCACGAGATGTGCACCATGGGGGACCGAATTGTCGTCCATGAAGACAAATGCCTCGCCAATATGTTGCCGATATGATAGCACTATCGGTCGGAGGATGGCATTGACGTATCGTACAGCCATTACGGTACCTTCCATGACCACCAGCGGCGTACGTCTGCCTTCCCCCCCCCCCCCCCCCCCCATAATGCCACCCCAAAACAGTAGGCAACCTCCACCTTGCTCCACTAGCTGGACAGTGTGTCTAAAGCATTCAGCCTGACCGGGTTGCCTCCAAACACGTCTCCACAGATTGTCTGGTTGAATCCAAATGCGACACTCATCGGCGAAGAGAACGTCGTGCCAATCCTGAGCGGTCCAGTCTGCATGTTGTTGGGCCCATCTGTATTGCGATGCATAGAGTGGTGGTTTCAAAGATGGACATCGCCACGAACGTCAGAAGTGAAATTGCACACCATGCAACCTGAGTTGTGACACGACGCCCTGTGGCTGCATGAAAAGCATTATTCAACATGGTGGCATTCTGTCACGTTTCCTCCGAGCCATAATCGGTGGGTAGTGGTCATCCACTGCAATAGTAGACCTTAGGCTGCCTGAGCGAGGCATGTCATCAGCAATTCCTGCCCTTCTGTATCTCCTCCATGTCCTAATAACATCCCATTGGTTCACTCCGAGATGCCTGGACACTTCCCTTGTTGAGAGCCCTTCTTGGCACAAAATAACATTGGGGATGCGATCGAATTGCATTATTAACCGTCTAGGCATGGTTGAACTACAGACAACAAGAAACGTGTACCTCTGTCGTGATGGAATGACTAGAAATCATCGGCTGTCGGAATCGCTCCGTCTAATAGGCGCTGCACATGTGTGATTGTTTACATCTTTGGGCGCGTTTAGTGACACCCCTGAGCAGCCAAATACTTTGTCTGTGATACAAGATCCACAGTCATCATCTATGTTCAGGAGTTCTCGGAAACGGAGTGATGGAAACCTTTTTTTGACGTGTGTAATATATAGATAAAACATTCAGGTACTTCGATTTTGTAATCCAGCTATCATGAAATAAAGCGTATACGGTGCCCTTATCTGCACTCAAGTTACCTGATAAAAATTCCTTGAGAATTAGTCAAGTAGTTTTGGAGAATCGTGCTCCAACAGACAAACAGGCAGATATAGCAGTTTATTATTCGTATAGATAAAATCATTCCTTTCTCGTCTCTTAGCATTAGTGTGATGTATCTGTGATAGGCATTTATGAGTCAGTAATCAGCTGCTGTTGTTAATATAAAAGGATTCTCATCCTATTATAGTATATTTTTGAAGAGAAAATGAAATCTATTGTTACTGACAATTGACCGGAAGTTAAATTGCTGTATCAGTGTTATCATCTACAAAACGATCTCATCCTTTCATCCTTAAAGTTGTTATTGGGTGGAAGCAGATATGAACATTTTCTATTGTAGGAAATTTTTTAGTTGTACTAAGTACCTGGGTGTTAAAATTGCGAACAACTTCAGTTGGAAAGACCACATAGATCACATTGTGGGGAAGGCGAGCCAAAGGTGGCATTACATTGCCAGGACACTTAGAAGATGCAACAAGCCCACTAAAGAGACAGCTTACACTACACTCGTTCGTCCTCTGTTAGAATATTGCTGCGCGGTTTGGGATCCTTACCAGGTGGGATTGACGGGGGACATCGAGAGGGTGCAAAGAAGGACAGCTCGTTTTGCATTATCAATAGAGGAGAGACTGTGGCAGATATGATAAGCGAATTGGGATGGAAGTCATTAAAGCAAAGACGTTTTTCGTCGCGGGGAGATCTATTTACTAAATTTCAGTCACCAACTTTCTCTTCGGAATGCGAAAATATTTTGTTGAGCCCAACCTACATAGACAGGAATGGTCATCAAACTAAAATAAGAGAAATCAGAGCTGGAACAGAAAGGTTTAGGTATTCGTTTTTCCCGCGGGCTGTTCGGGAGTGTAATGGTAGAGAGATAGTATGATTGTGGTCCGATAAATCCTCTGCCAAGCACGTAAATGTGAATTGCAGAGTAATCATGTAGATGTAGATGTAGATTATATAAACACAAGCACTCAATTTACAATACTGTTAAAATAATTGCTTTCTATATGCCTTGAATTGTACCTGAATCGTATTCAGTCCTAAATGTGCAACTACACAAAAGGGCATTCCTTTCGTAAACTCGACCTCCACAGAGTTCATATTTAGAGGCTCAACATTTGCGAACTTTCGCACAGGGCGAAACAGGCATTGTTGTGTAGCTCCACTTGGTCTATATTTACACTGTTGTTATGGAAATACTCAACAAATTCATAGTTCAACACCTTACAGAATGGTTCTAACAGTACAGCACATCTGTTACAGCTCATAATACATTATACACGTCCTTACATTTAATAACACTAGTGTGCTTCAGATATAATATTACGTTCATATCACATGAAACTAATTCTAGCATCGCTTCATATTCCATGTCTACTACAGTCACTTAACGATGAAACATGTTAAGGTCAATCGAAGTATAAGATGTACCATATTCTTCCGTCATCTTCTTCATCCTGTGCTGCACAAATAGTCTGACTGAGACCAAGAACACTGAACTTGAGCGCAGACACACTGTATGTTTTCTACCTCTATAACGAGTTCTGAGTCTTTTCAAGTGCAACGTCTATATTTACGCGTTTGAAATTACTATCAGTCTCATTGTTTGTGCCGGCAAATGACTGTCGTGTTGTGGGTACTGGCTGTTGTGGCTGTACTATGGCACAGTCGAATGATACTGGACGCAAAAAGTTGGAAGACGTAACGTGTACAGTCGGTGCTACAATGACACATACAACGACAGCTTGTCCGCATCTGTAAGAAAAAAAAACAGCTCTAAGTACACTGAGGTGACAGAAGTCATGGGAGACCTCCTAATATCGTGTCAGACTTCCTTTTTCCCGGTATAGTGCAGCAACTCGGCGTGGCATAAGGACTCAATAAGACGTTGAAAGTACCCTGCACAAATATTGAGGAATGATGCCACTACATCCTTCCAAAATTGGGAAAGCGTTACGGTGCAGTAATTTGTGAGCAAATACTCCTCTCGATTATGTCTCGTAAATATTCTGTAGGTAGAGGTCTGCGCGGATAACAAAAGTGCAATCGGCAACCGCATCCGCAGCAATTAATCTGCGTCCGTAAGTTCCTTATCCGCATCCCCATATATTTAAGTTTTGAATGAGTAATTAATAGTAATAGACAGTAGTACTTACAATTATCGTATGTAATGACATAGTTATTGTTAGGGTGCCATTTCTGCGACAACTTAACTACTTTTTATATATACTAAGATGGTATCTGTTCATTCGGACATGCCCGAAAGAACAGATACCATCGGTGACCATGCAGCTCGTCAGAATGAAATTAGAGGCGTTGACATACGCCAACGGGGACAGATGAAAATGTGAGTACCGACCGGAACTCGAGCCCGAGATCTGCTGCCTACGTGGCAGACGATCTATCCATCTGATGGTAGACAGTGGGCAGGTTTGCCACCCAGAGAATACTTCACGGGCCACACAGAAGGCACGGACGCGGAAACGTATTAGGTGCAGATCTCTTGGGTACAGCTACGTCGGTCGTAGCCAGGAGCTGAGGACAACAGACATCCGCTCTACCCGGACCCTGCACGATTCCAAGAATGTCAGCAGACTTGAAGTTTTCAACTAACATTGCAACATACGTCCTCATTATCCGCAGATGACCAGCGGATATCCGCGCCGGTGGCGATTTTATCCGCCAAGTAACAAATACCGCGGATATCCGCGGATATATTCGCGGATATCCGCATCCGCGCAGACCTCTATCTACAGGATTCGTATCAGGTGATCCAGTGGAGAAATCAGTCGCTCGAATTACCAAGAATGTTCATCAAACCATTCGCATACAGTTGTCGCTCGATGACATAGTGCATTGTCATCCATTCAGATTTCATCGCTGTTTGGCAATATGAATTCCATGAAAGGTTGCAGATGGTCTCCAAGTCAATGATCGGATAAAATGGACTACAAGGTCCAGTCCATACCACATAAAAACAGGCCGCAACGTCATAGAGCCACCACCAACTTGCACAGTGCCTTGTTGACAACTAGAGGCCATGGCTTTGTGGAGTCTGCGTCACACTCGAACCCGACCATCAGCTCTCATCGACTGAAATCAGGACTCATCGGACCAGACATCAGTTATCCAGTCGTGTAGAAAAAAATGGCTCTGAGCACTATAGGACTTAACTTCTGTGGTCATCAGTCCCCTAGAACTTAGAACTACTTAAACCTAACTAACCTAAGGACGTCACACACATCTATGCCCGAGGCAGGATTAGAACCTTCGACCGTAGCTGTCGCGCGGATCCGGACTGAGCGCCTAGAACCGCGAGACCACCGCGGGCGGCAGTCGTGTAGAATCCAACCGATATTGGCCCAGGAGATACACTGCAGGCTATGTCTTGCTGTTAGCAAAGACAGTCGCATTTGAAGTCTGCTACCATAACACATAAACGCCAAATTTCGCTACACTGTCCTAACGGGTAAGTTTTTCATACGTCCCACATTGATTTCTGCGTTTATTTCATACAGTGTGGCTTTTCTGTTAGCACTGCCAACATACGATAACGTCGCTGCTCTCGGTCGTTAAGTGAAGGCCGTCAGCTACTTCGTTGTCCCTCGAGAGAGGTAATGTGTGAAATTCGGTATTCTCGACACACACTTGGCACTATAGATCTCGGGATATCCAGTGTCCTAAGGATTTCTGAAACAGAATGTCCCATGCGTCGAGCTCCAGCTACCAACCAGCGTTCAAATCGTGTTAATTACCGTCATACGGCCATAATCACCTCGCAAATCTTTTAACATGAAACACCTGAATACAAATGACAGTTCCACCAATGCTGTGACATTTTTTTATCTTGTGTACACGTTACTATCGCCGTCTGTATATGTGCATACCGGTATCTCATGTTTTGTCACTTCAGTGGATAATGGCATACACACATAATAATAGAAATAATAATAACAATATTAATTATAATAATTGGGGATGGATTGACAAAATATTTGCAGATATTCCTCTTCTGCCAAGCGAATAGCGGCTGCTGGTGGAGCTTCATGCAGGACGGCGAATGATGGAGCAGACGCATTCGAACTATAAATAGGTAAAATGGTTCGAAGGTTGGCGAACTGAACTTGCATGCAGGTGGCAGACAGGATGATGACGTCAACATGCAGGAGCACTAGGGGCAGAGGCGCAAGCAGCAGGCGCTCTGCAGTTCCAGACATCTGGGGCTACAGGCGTCCGGGTGGGTGTGCTGAAGGTCCTTGCAGTCAGTGACATGATAATGGTAAGATTCTGGGAACGGCCTTGGCGGATATGGCCGTGACCTTGGGAGATTTCTGGTAATGGCCTCGATGATACTAAAATGCTTATGCGGATAAAAAAGTGCTGATGGATGCTGACTCGGCACTTTTAAACAGAAACCACAGTGACCCAAAACCTACACTCATGTCATTACTCGATTTTAGCTATAATTCACACTGTATAATATCTCCCTTCAGTAGGAAATATTTTGACTTTTGAGATAGGATATGTATGCGTACTCACTGACATGTAAGTCAGACTCAGTGGGCAACTAGCTGAATGTTATTGGCACCATTTCTTTAGGAGCTCTGTAAGACCCTAAGTCTTAGAAGGCAGGATCCACCATAATGTATATAAGATGCGTAACATACCAAGAGGCAATTATAACAGTAGAAGTTTAAAAACAAAGTACACAGAAGTTCAAACTATCCACCGAAGAAACAATAACGGATATAATAGGTGACACTGCTATCCTCAGTGAAAGTAAAGAAAAATGGTAAGACCTGCTGAATGAAACGAACAATCTGATGAGTACTCTCTATAGATTCGCAGTAAACGGAAAAATAGACCAAAGTAATGAGGAGAAAATAGTTTATCTGTATACTTAACATCATAACGAGGACCATGAGGTTGACGAAGTAATACGTCGAAAACCATATAAAATATGACGGATGAAGGAAGTAGGACACTACAAGTAGAAAATAATTCGGAAAGTTGGAATTCCTGACCGAAGGGAGTCTGTTAGTATAAAACATCAACTTCAGTTTGTTAAAAAAAATTCTATGGATAACATTGAAAAGTAACGAACCATGGGTTCAAGTAAAACTGGAAAAGAAGAGAGTTGAAGCGTAATGATAGACTAAATTGGAAAAAATTGGAAATTGATGTTAGGGTATAATGGGAGCAAACTTCTCAGGTCATCGGTCCCTAACCTTATGCAATACTTAAACTAACGCCAAGGACAACATACACACCCATGCCCGAGGGAGAACTCGATCATCCGAGGGGAGTAGCCGCGAGGGCCGTGACAAGGCGCATCAGGCCGCACGGCTACGCCGCGTGTCTGACTAATAAGGGAAGGAACATGTGCTGAAGACTGAGAAAAGGAACAGCAAATTTCTAGGATATTTTCTTTAACTTCCGTGGTACTCGAGGGAGACGCAGAAGTTGAAAACTTTAGCGGAATACAGAGAATGGAATATATCGAAAAAATAACTGGGGATGTTGGATACAAGTGCTATTATGAGGTGAAGTGGTTGGCACAGGAGAAGAAGGAATTCGTGCATTGCTGCATCAGACCAGCCGGAATACGGATGGCGAAACCCCCGCCAGCATCCAAAGAAAAGAAAATAAATGCTACGGCAAACGACAATTACTCAGTGTTTGCATGTTCGTGATTGTAATAGCATCACAAGCAATGCACTTGTTGTGGCAATGACAGCACGGACTCTCTTACAATTTAGAAGGAGTTCCCTTGGTCTTCGTCTACGAGATCTAATGACAACATAGCTACACGTAGACCCCCACAAATATACAGGCAACAGACATAGCAACAGTTCTTACAATTGTAAAGGAGTTTTTATTTGTTTCCGCGCGGCGCCCCTTACTGTTTCGCCAACAGCCCGTAACCATAGTGCTGCAGGTGCTGATTTTCCCGATAGGCTCGGCGCCGCTGGACTGGACTGTGGAGGGAGCGGCGTGCGGGCCAGCGCGCCCGCGGCTGCAGAGCCCGCCATGGCGAGGAGGATTAACATGCTAAACAGCGGTATCGTGCCCCCGTTTCTGGGCCGCCCGGCGGTCACGGAAAGCCATTGGCCGTGTGTTCCAGTAATGCCTTTTCTGCGCCGACTTATCGGCTCGGCTTAGGCGCCGTTATTTATAACGCCTCAGCGGCCGAGGCAAACACCGCAGAAGTACATTATCTCAGCGCAGAAAGGTCTTCCATTACTTACCCCGCTTCTACAGTCGTGTGCGTGCAGCCCGTGGGCGAGGCTGTTGGCCAGTGGGGTTGAAGCAACTTCTGTATCGTAGGGATTCGGCAGACTGTTCTGGTATACACAATAAGAAACCAAACTGCACCACAAAGTAACTGGTGAATGCCTTTTCTAATTACCGTGGAGTTTTCTCAAGTTAGCGATAAATAATTTCTACTTTCATTCACAGGTACCTCATTCATCTGCGGTTCACGTTTGAGTGTTTGGCAGAAGGGAAACTAACGTGCGCTCAGGACTCACGACTGACAGCTTCAAATAAAAAGTGAGCAATTTCCCTCAACCTAGAAGGCTTACTAGCGATCTGCAGTAAGTGTTTGGCCTTTATTCGTCGTAGTCAACCAATCACTGCGGTTGTTGTGTCGCTATAATCAGTGATTTAGAGTTCTGTAAAGTTTGTTACGTATCCGTGACACAATATGGTAGGGAAAAAATCGAATATTTCTCTTTTACGTGACACTGGCTAATTTTCCTTCGACGATAATACCCGAGACTTAGTACAAGAAAACATAAAAGAGAAGAGAAGCCCTTAAGATGACACCAAAAAGCAAACTTGATATCTGTAAAAAGTCAGCTGTCGGCAGTACTGTAATTTATATATGTGTTTATTCATAGCAGGTGTTAAGTATTTAAAAAATTTTAATTTTTGTCTTACAAAACAAAAGGAGTACACCTCGTTCTCAGCAACTAACTGTTCGAGTTTCAATTATTCTTATTATAAAAGCTTGTTTCACAATAAATGCGTATAATAGCCCAGATTCACTCATATTTAACAATTTCTCATTTTAAAATTATTAAAATTTGAATAATCTGTGGTTTTTCTCTTTAATAAAAATTTAATCAACCTACGTATAAGAATTAAACGAAGAACTATTTTTTTTGAGTCGTCGGTTTCGTCACTGCTCTAATCTCTTCATGTCCACCCCGGTAACTGAGTGGTCAGCGCAAGGGCATGTCTTGTCAAGGGGCTCGGGGTCGATTCCCGGCTGGGTCGGAGATTTTATCCGCTCAGGATCTGGGTGATGTGTCATCATCATCATCATCATCATCATCGTCATCATCATAATCTCATCTCCATCGACACGCAAGTCGCCGAAGTGGCGCCAACTCAAAAGACTAGCACCAGGCGAATGGTCTACCCGACTCAGGCCCTAGCCACACGACATTACATTACATTTACCTCTTCATCTCTGAGTACCATTTACACCCCACTCCCACAGTTATTTGTTCGACGTATTGCAATCGCAGTCTCCCTTCACAGAGTCCTATCTGACATGTCTGACTGGTATTATAACTGAAGAAGCAGAATTGGAGAGTGTGGGAAATACATTTCTCAGCAACAACTTTCGGTTGCTTACACTTTTTAGATGAAGGTAATTCGTGTTATCAGCTGTCTAGTGTTGTCACTACATGTTTCATTATTTATTGGACTTTTAATAAGATGTGATAGACGAATCAGTTTCATATAATGTAGCAGTCCAAACCTTTGAATACTTAGTTCACCAGGATCTAAAATAAGTATTCAAATGTTTGCACTCCTCGAGTATGAGAAACTGACTCGTCTAACCAAGCATATTAAATAAATAGAATGTAAAGAAGTATTATAAGAATAATGGTTTAAGCTTATATTACATTTTTAATGTCATCCCGAAGCTGTCATAAAGCATTTCCCCTTTCCATCCGACCACCTTCCATGATATGATGCCGCCTACTAACTCTGTCTTAGTGCTCGAACCGTAACGTGATCATAAGTAGCCAGATACTATAAAGACAATGATGTGCGATCGATGTTCAACTCCCACTTTTTGTGTCGTGCCTGTGGTTTGTTCTGTGTAACATTTATGATGTTCGCAATTAATACTGTTGCACAAGTTGGAACATTACACCTTTAGTAAAAAAGTTCATTAATGGTTCACATCATATCTGGAAAATACGAAGCAGAAGGTTAGCCTCCAGTGTCAGAGGGAAGAGGTGTAGATCGGACTGGTGAGAAATAGCGTGAGCGGTGCCGCAGGTTTCTCATTTGGGTACATTGATTTTCTATAAATATGTATGGAAGATCTGCCACGATGCATGACAAATGGCACAAAAAATGTTCTCTTGGCGTATATCATTCTGATAGACGAGGAAACGTAGACCATCTGATGTCGTCTGTTCACATCTCCAAAGCGGCAAGTTATATATTAAGCTTGTCCTATATTTTCCTAGTAGTATATGAATAAACTAAGTGCGTGTTTCCATGTAAGAGCTGTAAGCTTGCATTTTGAAGTGTAAATTCGGGCAGTCTGTAGCGAAATTTTCGTTCCTTCTGAACAGCTAGCTATACACCTCACTGAGGTATAAGTGTCCATTGGCGAAACATCAGGAGGGTTGTAAGCTGTATATGTAGAATCCTGTAGTTTACTTTTTAGCTGATTTGATGGGATGATTAGGATGTGTGCACGCTGTGTTTGCGGACACAGGAGGAGCTGGCCACAGTTCGTGAAGAACGGAATGCGCTTTTGGCTACGGTCAGCAGCCTTTAGGCTACTGCCACGGGGTTGCGGAGAACCCAGAGCGTCGAATAGGGCACCTCACGTGTCTCTTATTTTGCCCACGGGCTGTACTGCCGAGGCTCCTTCTGGTGTACACGACACAGTGAATCCGCCCTCACACCAGAGCGAGCGTCGGGTAGTAATGTGTTCGCGTCACTTGAGATGGGAGGCCGATGTGGAAGTTTGCCGTCTGGCCTCACCTATTCGCACTGTGAGTCAACAGGTGACCGCCGCTTCACTTGGATCCGAGCTGGCGCACATTGGCAGCGGTTTGCTGGTTATCGGGATCTCCAGCGTTAGACGCGTTATGCAGACTTTTAGGAAGGTACGGTACAGGGCTGTAAAGAAAACCAACCCTGCTCTGTGTGTCTGCCGTGGGGCCTAATCCGGGATGGGGTGGCGGTCTTGCTTGCGGCTTTCGAGCGTGCAGGGCGTAGTCGTCTTCAAGTTGTGGCTCATATCGGCAGCAGCTACAGCTGTCTGGTTTCTGAGACCACCCTCTGTTTATAAAGGTGAGTAGATGTTTTTACAGACCACACGATTACACTGTTTTAGAGTCATTCCAAGAAAAGCCATGATCAATAGCGTGTAAATACGCAGATCATGGTATACTAGCTACAGGCGACTTCAGCCTACGGAGTACAGGCTAGGACGTCTATGCGTTCGTTGCAGGGGGTAAAGACAGACGGTCTTGCGTAGTATTTTTGAACACGTTTTCCTAAAACTGTCTTGAGCCGCTACTCAGTTAGTCCACACACAACGGAAGTACCTCGAACCTTGGAGCCGCAAACAGACCTGGTCTTATTGACTATGTGACTATAGAGACTGGGATGAGAGGCCATGACGTCATCATAGCGACTACAGTTACGAATATTAATAAATCAGTCAAGAAGGTTATGAGAGGGTTTCTGCTAGAAAATTTAGCAGTTGTTATCATCTCACATAGACAGTGAACTGACCTCATTTAATTCCGGTATCATGATCGTAGCGGAATTATGGGCAAAGTTTAAATATTTCGTAAATTGGGCTCCGGAGAACTATCCGCCTAGTAAGTGGGTTAAGGGCAGGAAAGGTCCACCGAGCTATAGTAAAATAATTCGGAAAATGCTGAGAAGGCAAAGGCTGTTCGTTTTTCGGTTAAAAACAGAATGTCCAAATGAAAACAGGCAAAGGCTACTAGAAATCGTGCGCCTATGAAAAAAATCTGTGTGTGAAGCCTACACTTACCACCATCATACCTCATAAAAAGATCCGGCCGAGGAGCCGAGAACATTCTAGTCCCACGTTGAGTCTTTAAGCATTTCTAAGGCTCCAGTCCAGTCGCTCGTAGCCCGTCTAGTGTGACAGCAGAAGACAGCAAAACTAAAGGTCAAGTTTTAAATAACCCGTTTAAGAAATCGTTCACGCAAAAGAGTCATAAAGGCAAAACCTTGGTTGACCGTCGCACAGAATTCCAAATGGACGGCGGTGGCAGTGCGGCCATAATGACATCGGAGACCTTTCCGTGTGAATCAGCTGAGTAGGAATGAGAGCTCTGCCAGTGCATTACACTTTTGTACCTGAGTACACGATACTACCGCCATCTATATATGTGCATAACGCTATCTCATGACTTTTGTCACCTCACTGTACTGCAGCAGTTCTTTCTACGTATTTTGCCAGTTGCATGGAGCTGCGCTACGTGGTCGTGACTCATCATAAAAATGTTACTTTCGTCCTTACGTTGTGCACATGGCAAGTTTTCAGACCTGACATTATCATGGAAGGAGCTGAGGACTTCCAAGAATTCCATTATCAAGTTCTGGCGCTCGTCACACTGCGTACATGCCCCGAACATTTTCCCCGGAGACTGTCTGGAATGTCTCTACGTCCGGAAACCTTCATACATCGTCATATTGGCGTTTTCATTACACTTTCGTTCTGCTACTGTAGTAACCATCGTTGGATGGAGCTGCTGCCTCGCATTGATGCTCCGTTGTTAGCACAGCAGCGCCGCCACAAGGGTCCACACGCTGCAGAGGGCCGCGTCCGCAGACCCGCGCCGGTCTGCACCACTGTGGGCTTAATGAGAGCCCACGACAGTCTAATTGCTGCTGCCTGCCCGCTGGCCAATTACAACGCTCGCTCCTGCGGACGCGCGCCGAGGACACGGCTGCACATCACAAATTGTTCGCATAGTCGCCACGAGTCTGAAAGCACTTACTTCCGTCAAGACTTCAGTCGTACATTGGCTCGTTTTACAGACTGCTGGATTACAAAGAGCGTCTGAAATTGTTTTCCAGACCTTAATCAAATTCGACGTTCTTCGCTGCGCGTTAGATTTAATTAACGCAGGTTCTGTTCCTGTAAGCGTCGGACATGTCCCAGCTGAGTCTTAACGATGCCAGTCCTAGAAAGGAAAACCAGTGGAATGTCAAGACGATGATGGCTTAGTTCTGTCTACAAAGACAGAGTTAACTTGAAAAAAATTAATTTGTAAGTAGACTGAAAATTACTGAATTAAAAAAGCTTTCAAAATATTTAGATTGGCCAGATCACAGTTCATGCATAATCTGATTACTGGCAAAAGCGTTAGTTGTATTGCTGCCTTCAGATTTGAAAGTTAGTAATACACTGAGGTGTCAAAAGTATTTCAATACCTCCGAATATCTTGCCGGACCATCTTTTCACCGGCGTAGTGCAGCAATTCGACATGCGATGCACTCAACAAGTTGTCGGAAGTCCCTTTCAGAAATATTGAACTATGCAGTCTCTATAGCCATCCAGAGAAACGAAATTCCTTCCAGTGCAGAATTTTGTGCACGGTTTGACCTCTCGATTATCTCCGATAAACTTTTGACGAGATTCATGTCAGGCGATGTGGGATGCCGTATCATTCGCTAGAGTTGCCAAAATGTACTTCAAATCAACTGCGAACAACTGTGGCCCAGTTTAATGAATGGAAACCAGAAATCCAGGAACAGCTGCAGTCGATCTTCAAGTAGCCGAACAAAATCATTTATAGTAAATGATCAGTAAAGCTGTACCAGAGGACCCAGACCATCCTAAGTAAACACAGCCCTCACAATTATGGACCGACCACCAGTTTGCACAGTGCCTTGTTGACAACCAGGGTCCATGGCTTACTCGGTTCTGCACCATGCTCGAATCCTTCCATAGCTTTGCCCTCTAAAGTCGGTACTCCTCTGACCACACGACGGCTTTTCTGTCGTCGTTGATCCAACCAGTACGACGACGACCCCAGGTGAGACGCTGCAGGTGATGGCGTGCTGTTAGCAGAGGCACTCGCGTTGCTCGTTTGCTGCCATAGGCAACTAACGCCAAATTCCGCAGCACTTTCCTAACGGATACGTTCGTCGTATGCCCCACAAACAGGCCTTGTTGCTTGTCTGTTAGCACTAACGACACTACTCAGGCGCAGCTGCGATCGGTCGTTAAGTGAGGATCGCCGGCCATTATGTTGTCCGCTTTGAGAGACAATGCCTGAAATGATGTGTTCTCGACACACTCATCAAAGTGTAGATTACCGAAAATTGAATTCGTTAGTGATTTCCGAAATACCATGTCACTTGCGTCTGGCTGCAACTACCACTCCGTCTGTTAATTACTGTCTCGCTGCCATAATCACATTAGAAACCTTTTCACATGAATAACCTGAGTTCAAACGACAGCTCTGCCAATGCACCGATCTGTTATACCTTCTGTATGCTATACTAACGACAACTGTATGTATGCATATGTCTACCCCATAACTTTTGTCACCTCAGTGTGCGCTAAGAGGCTTGTAATCACCATACGTAGTTCCGAAAAAAAGTTTAACTCAGTTTCACAAACCATCCGATATGTGAATTATAAAGCACTTACTTTTGGTATATTCCCATGAGCGCCATTCACAACATGGAGGTATACTGCGAAATTAAAAAGCTAATGTAAAAGAAAGTGCTAGAAAGTTTGTAATGACTCTTCCGTCATAGATTAAAATAAAGTTTACCTCTCAGAAAAGACACTCCTATGCAGCAGTAAGTGCACTAAAATAAAAACCGTTATTGTATCAATAAGGAACAGAGGTGCCAAATATACTAGACAGCAAACTCATTGCTGTTAGACGTGTACGCTGGTAAACGGTTCCGCACTCTCGAAAATTTATCAAAAGTTGTACATAATATTTCAGATTACCCACAAGTCGCAGCAGTTCGCAAACAGTAACAGGTAATATAGGAACAACGTTAAATTATAAAGAAAGTTAACCAATTGTTTTACGGCAGAAGAAAGTTTATAAAATTACTGCAAAGATATACAGAATCCGTTCATCTTCAAAATTTTCAGCGTTTCCCTTTAGGTAATATTTTAATTTTCAGTTTACCTCCATCTTTTCAATGAGCACATGGAAATTTGCAGCATGTAGGGACTTTCTAATTTACATATCCATTGGGATGTCAAATTAAGTTACTGTTTTTATCGAAACCATACAAAATTAATATTAACATTGTAACATATCTGTAGCACATACGGACCTGAAGATGGCGGTGTTACTTCTTTGAAACTGGCAATCAGGATATGTATCAACTGCGGCCTGTGCAATATAACTTTTATTTTGGAAGACAAGTTACGGTGTTATAGAGACCGCTCTCCTTCTGTCAGTCAACTTATACACGTCAACGTAATAGCACTGGGAATTGGTTGTGTCTTGGATACAGTTTTGGTATTCTTTAGGTTAGAAGAAAAGGTAAAAGGAGAATATGGGCTTGGGACAAGGAATGAAAGAGGAGAAAGACTAATTGAGTTCTGTAACAAGTTTCAGCTAGTAATAGCGAATATCCTGTTCAAGAACCACAAGAGGAGGAGGTAAACTTGGAAAAGGCCGGGAGATACGAGAAGATTTCAATTAGATTACATCATGGTCACACAGAGATTCCGAAATCCGATACTGAATTGTAAGGCGTACCCAGGAGCAGATATAGACTCAAATCACGATATAGTAGTGATGAAGAGTAGGCTGAAGTTGAAGACATTAGTCAGGAAGAATCAATACGCAAAGAAGAGGGATACGGAAGTTCTAAGGAATGACGAGATACGTTTGAAGTTCTCTAACGCTATAGATACAGCAATGATGAATAGCGCAGTAGACAGCACAGATGAAGAGGAATGGACATCTCTAAAAAGGGCCATCACAGAAGTTGGGAAGGAAAACATAGGTACAAAGAAGGTAGCTGCGAAGAAACCATGGGTAACAGAAGAAATACTTCAGTTGATTGATGAAAGGAGGGAGTACAAACATGTTCCGCGAAAATCAGGAATATAGAAATACAAGTCGCTGAGGAATGAAATAAATAGGAAGTGAAGGGAAGCTAAGACGAAACGACTGCTGGAAAAATATGAAGACATCGAAAAAGGTATGATTGTCGGAAGGGCAGACTCAGCATACAGGAAAGTCAAAACAACCTTTGGTGACATTAAAAGCTACGGTGGTAACATTAAGAGTGCAACGGAAATTCCACTGTTAAATGCAGAGCAGAGAGCAGATAGGTGGAAAGAATACATTGAAAGCCTCTATGAGGGTGAAGATTTGTCTGATGTGATAGAAGAAGAAACAGGAGTCGATTTAGAAGAGATAGGTTGGAATCGGAATTTAAAAGAGCTTTGGAGGACTTACGGTCAAATAAGGCAGAAGGGATAGATAACATTCCATCGGAGTTTCTAAAATCATTAGGGGAAGTGGCAACAAAACGACTATTCACGTTGGTGTGTAGAATATATGAGTCTGGCGACGTACCATCCGACTTTCGGAAAAGCATCATCCACACATTTCCCAAGACGGCAAGAGCTGACAAGTGCGCGAATTATCGCACAATCAGCTTAACAGCTCATGCATGGAAGCTGCTTACAAGAATAATATACAGAAGATTGGAAAAGAACATTGAGAATGCGCTAGGTGATGATCAGTTTGGCTTTAGGAAAAATAAAGGCACGAGAGAGGCAATTCTAACGTTACGGCTAATAATGGAAGCAAGGCTAAATAAAAATCAGGACTCGTTCATAGGATTTGTCGACCTGCAAAAAGCGTTCGACAATATAAAATGGTGCAAGCTGTTCGAGTTTCTGAAAAAAGTAGGGGTAAGCTATAGGGAGAGACGGATCATATTTAATATGTACAACAACAAAGAGGGAATAATAAGAGTGGACGATCAAGAACGAAGTGCTTGTATTAAGAAGGGTGTAAGACAGGGTTGTAGCCTTTCGCCCCTACTCTTCAATCTGTACATCGAGGAAGCAATGATGGAAATAAAAGAAAGGTCCAGGAGTGGAATTAAAATACAAGGTGAAAGGATATCAATTACACGATTCGCTGATGACATTGCTATCCTGAGTGAAAGTGAAGAAGAATTAAATGATCTGCTGAACGGAATGAACAGTCTAATGAGTACACAGTATGGTTTGAGAGTAAATCGGAGAAAGACTAAGGTAATGAGAAGTAGTAGAAATGAGAACAGCGAGAAACTTGACATCACGATTGATGGTCACGAAGTCAATGAAGTTAAGGAATTCTGATACCTAGGCAGTAAAATAACCAATGACGGACGGAGCAAGGAAGACATCAAAAGCAGACTCGCTATGGCAAAAAAGGCATTTCTGGCCAAGAGAAGTCTACTAATATCAAATACCGGCCTTAATTTGAGGAAGAAATTTCTGAGAATGTACGTCTGGAGCACAGCATTGTATGGTAGTGAAACATGGACTGTGGGAAAACCGAAACAGACGAGAATCGAAGCATTTGAGATGTGGTGCAATTGACGAATGTTGAAAATTAGGTGGACTGATAAGGTAAGGAATGAGGAGATTCTACGCAGAATCGGAGAGGAAAGGAATATGTGGAAAACACTGATAAGGAGAAGGGACAGGATGATAGGACATCTGCTAAGACATGAGGGAATGACTTCCATGGTACTAGAGGGAGCTGTAGAGGGAAGAAACTGTAGAGGAAGACAGAGATTGGAATACGTCAAGCAAATAATTGAGGACGTAGGTTGCGAGTGCTACTCTGAGATGAAGAGGTTAGCACAGGAAAGCAATGACAAAAAAAAAAAAAAAGTTGTTGTGTAAACTGTTATGTACTTTCGTTCGTTGGTCGACTTGCGGCCAGCTTGCAAACCAGTGGAATAATATCAAGATAAAAGCTTACTGATATGATGGCTCATACTGCCAAGTCTTTTGTATAATGGACTTCAAAAAGTAATCACTGAAACAACATCACGAGCCCGTTAATCCGTGAAGTTATATTTTGTTTCCTTGTTCCTTTGTGGGTGCAGCTCTTTTTGTCAGGCAGGTATCCATGACCGAAGAAATTACAATAATGTGAATATTTTAACATATTGTTTCACGTTGACGTTATTTAAACGCTTACTTAAATAAGAAATTCAACTTTTGTTGAGCTATAGTCTGTTATGTAGAAACATAACTCACATTTCACAACCATAGTTAATTTTCAATTACTTGTCTTTCTATTTCATCATTGCCATGAACTCTGAACAGAGTATCCATTCTTATCACCGTAAAGGTGTCAAAATTATGACAATCGAACTTCAATCGGGTTACCATGTGACTAGAATGTGCTATTTGATCTCTATATAAATTTGATACCATCTTCACTGGCACTGCTGATCTTTCGTTGTTACCAAGCTACTCCTTACTTCCTTGAACTTATGTGAATGGACTCTTTACTATGTCTGATACAGAAGTTGCACGCTCACAGTGCCCAATTGCCACCCCACTTTCTTTTAATTAAACTTGAAGAGGCTATAGTATCTTTAGAACTTATTACAAGCCGAATAAAATATCGTTATTACGTAACCCAAGTCAAGTTAATCGACAAAATTTTATTGATGGTCAACTTTTTCTGATACTGCACTGTCTTACATTTTCTGCATAAACAACACAAGTGTGGGTATAAACTTTAACACAGTGAGGTCATTCATGAAAAACAGATGCGTCACGTACCACTACTTATATTTTGAAAACGGTTACACATTTTTTGTGTATTTATTGTTTTGTGAGCTGGTATCAAGTGAGATATTGACGTAAGTACGTTATTTAAAATGGAGGATTACACTTCTTATATCGGCATTCGGTAGCTCTTAAGAAGACAGTTGCAGTGAAATAGCGTTTCTTACAGGAGACGTTGAAATCATTCGTAAAAAAACTCAAGAATTGTCCTAGAATTTGTGTGCACGGTGGCATTTGCGTTGCAAACACTGCCAAGCAGGTGTGTCGGACCAGGCTGCGGAGTTTTATATCGTCAGGTTCGCCTCCTCTAGGAGAATAAATCTGTATATCCCGTTGAACCAGCTTAGCGCCTAGATGTGGGTTGACCTAGGAATGCCCTACTTGAAAGTAGGTCATAGGCTAGAATCTAGCGTATCACAAAGAGCTTAGGAATACTATTTCACGTTTATCTATCCATCTAGAATTTACGTGAACTGAATCAGAGAAATCAACTTTTCATTCAAAAAATATAGATTAAAAATTAAGTCCGAGCGAGAGTCGAACCGTTGGCTAGTAGATGTTCGTCTCACCCACCTGGAGCTATAACCTCGTCCCTAACATGAACTCCAACGGCCGTTACCTGCTCACAGATACCTAAACTACATAACAGACGCGTAAAACTTCCCTTCCGATTTTTTCGGATTATCGGGGTAGTGCACCCCGCACGTTATGCTTTTTTAATAGCCTATTAAAAGTGTACTAAGTCTGAAGAAAAACTGTCCTCTCAACGTGGTGGCCTCCCTTTGTTAGACTGCATTTTTACGTGTTCCTCAAAGGAAGAAATGAAGAAGAGTCAAATCGGGGGATTCGAAGGCCATTTGACAACAGAATTTCCTCCTATCCTACAATCTGAAATGTTCACATCCGGTATTAGCGTTGTAACAAGATATGAGCGTATTGGACAGCCGTTGTTGCAGCCACATGCATTGTCTAATATCTTGTGATAGCTCCTCTAGAAGAACTGGCAGCTATTTCGTCAAAAAATGTGCATACGAATGTCTATTTAGACAGCCTGAAATGAAATAATGTCCCATAATGTAACTTACTATGTAAGCCCGCACCACACGTATAAGCTTCACGGCCGTTGATGTTGTACGTCACAAAGCCAATGTGGATTTTCAGATGTCCAGTAGTGAATGTTACGCAAATTAACATTAGCCTGGTTAGTAAAGGTTGCTTCATAGGTAAAGAGCACACGTTGGAGAAACGTAGGGTCGTCACTCAGTTCCTGAAGGGCAAACCGACAAAATTCTGTACGACCTTGTCGTCGAGTGACTGATGTTTGACAGATGATAGGGATGGAAATTCTGTCAATGAGGGATGCGAATGACACTCGTCTGGCTGATTCCACATTCCGTGGCAGCATGTCTCATACCAATGTGCGGATTCGTTATCATCGTAGGCAGAACAGCTTCTGGTTTCCGGTATCTGTTGTACCCTGCTTTCTTGTCCTCTCTTTCACGTTAAAGCAACCTGTCCGCTCTAGCGTCTTAATATTTCGTACAAATACCTGGCGCGTCGGACATTGGCGATCCGGATATATAGCCCTATACGGCTGTACTGATTTTACGACATTCCTTTTACATTTACCGTATAAAAGTAGTATATCCAAATTCTCCTCATTGGAGTACATGTCTGCACGTAACAAATGCTGAAACAGAAAAGAGCGGCGGCCTCCATTGAAGAAAAGTAAACAGGCAAATGTGTTGACATTCTAGTACAGCGTAACACGAGAGCTGTACTTGGCTGTGTTTGCACAGCTAATACCGATTCTGGCCATCATTCTCTAAAATTTTACTTTTCTCGAATTTTTACGATAGGTTTCAACGTCAATAGGAACAAACGCTACATCACTGTAATTGTGTTCCCTAAAGAAACCGGATGCAGTTATAAAGAGCATACGATTCCATTAAAAAAAAGTATTTGCTTCAATATCTCCGTTCATACCTGATCTGAAGCGAAAGGTAATAAATTCAAAATACCGCTCCAGATATTTGTTTTGTGGACAGTTGAACATCTTGCATTGCACAGGGAAAATGTCGAAGATGAAGTATCTTCGTAAAATACAGTAGTTATTTTATAACAACGAGCACTCGCGATATTCATATATTTGTAGAGGTAAAGTGCACATTTATTGAAACTTCGTTATCCACAAACAAAACGCGTACTACGTCATCAAAAATGATAAAATAACTCTAACTTGTTTGTGAGAGGTGACCGTCTCCGTAAAATTTAATTTGTCTCACCGAACGCACTACATGCACCATTCCACAGTGCATACACATTTCTTCCACTATAATGACAAAAGTATTTTACTATTACTCCTATCACTCAAACGCCTCCAATAAGATTACAATTCGTTAACAATCTTCTTCAAACATGATGTAGCTTCTGACGGTCGTTAAATACATCCATATCTATTTCGTTATTCTCATCCTTGTTGAAAATATTCTTCTTTATCGAATTAACTCGGCTTCTTCCTTTGTCGACCCGCCTTGCTCTCCATCTTGCAATGTCTTATATTCGTAATACTCCGTATGAAAGTTTGCCGGTACGTTATACAACGATGCCACAACAGTGTCTCCAACAGCAGTATTCGTTATACAGTCGACAGAAATTGATACTGCTCAAAAAGTAACCCCACTTTATCTTCCAGTTGAAATCTCCTGTACTCTTGTTGTCACTTCAAACAACTTTAAACATCATTCCTAAACACTGCTTCACCATTTTACGGTACCTGTTCGTTCCCTGCACTAACGAATTCCATCATCCTCACCGATCACACTCTATTGTCAACTGTCTACCGTCTCCTTATTCGATTACAAAATAAAAACATAAATTATGACGTAAAGGGCATAGTATTTGACTTCACAATTAAAAAAAATTACTTTCCTTAAATCTGCAGGAAAAGAATTGATTCACAAGTGAAGTTTCACGTGGCAACGGCCTTGCCTCAGTGATAGCACCGGTTCCCATCAGATTACCGAAGTTAAGTCCCGTCAGGCTGGGAGAGAACTCGGATGGGTGACCGTCCGGTTTTCTGAGCGCTGTTGGCAAGCGAGGTGCACTTAGCCCTTGTGAGAGAAACTGTGGAGTTACTTAACTGAGAAGCAGCGGCTCTGGTGTCTGACACACTGTAGGGAGAGCGAAGTGCTGACCACTTGCCACTTCGTATCCACATCCAGTGACGCCTCTGGGCTGACACGGGGGCCCGTCGGTACCTTTTGGTCTTCATGGCCTATTCGAACGGAGTTTAGTTTAGTTTGGTTTTTAAATAAAGTTTCATATAACGGGATACATTCATTAACATAACAGATGAATACGACAGCCAATCAGTTGCAATAAATGGTGGTATTTCAATTACCTTTAAGAAGAAGAAACCTACATACATTGCGAAAACTTAAATTACCGTCCAAACATCATGGACCAATATTACGTATTACACAGGAACTATTACCTACAACAAGTGTAGGGAATTCACAAACATAACATATACCGCCATAGGACAAGTAGTACTTACAAATTACACGTTAGCAAACAGTCAGTTAAGGGACCTACATTAAATGTGTCTGCAACGAACTGTTCATCCATTATAAAAGTTAAGACCCCTAAAATCAAGGGCGTGTCACATCAATAGAATCAGTTACATAAAATGCCAGGCGATGTTGAAAGCTACATGACAACTGAGTTAGAGTGGAGAGGGTCGATACCGAGGAAATAAATCCTTACTCGCACGTGCCGATAAACACGTGTGCTTGGCAACATAAACAGCCATTAAGCGTCAGCACGTTAAAATTACTAACATCATGCGAATCAAAAAGTATAGAATAAAATATTGAAAATGGCAAATACAAAAAATATGCTAGCATACATTAAGACCCTTATAGGATCATCAGTAATTTATTGTACGAAAATATTTGTGCATAAGTATATTGTGGAAAGCATGACCAGAGTAAACAGGTTAAAATGGCCTCCTGTACATTATTGTACGAAAAGTAATAATGTCAGTGCATAAACTTGTTACTAATGAGAGTAAAGAGGAAAAAATTCGTGGAACCTTGTATAGTGACAAACGTAACAAGAGTGGATGGTATCAATATCCTTGTACAACTTAAACTGACAAACGAAACTGTAGGCACAAAAGTTGTACAATAGGATTTTGAGGAAGTGGTCCATTCGCACAGGCTACAGGCAGTCGTATAAAGGTTTTTCTTTTCTTTTTTCAAAACATAATGGATTTGAAACTATGGAAATATTGTTCACAGGCGAGCTTGCAGCTGGTTGTTTAGTAAATTCCTATCTTGGTGCCCTACCTCTTTACGGACCTCTAATTATCGCCAAAGATTCATCCTACGTCCTTTGAGTTCTCTCTGTGAAGAGTTACTGAGTCTTCCAAATTCTTCGGACAGCTATTTGCAACAAGCAGATGTTCCGCAAACGTGGATTCATGTATGTTTCCTCCTTTCTTTCGTAACAGATGCTCTTTATATCTTGCCTTCACAGATCTGCCTCTTTAACAAATGTAATATCATGGGTAGTTGTTGCAGGTTAAATTTATAGACATCTGAATTGGAAAACAAGTTGCCAGTATTTTCCACTGTATGCAAATGTATTCTCTGCAATATATTGTCTGTAGAAGGAGAGAGAGAGAGACATTTCAGTTGTATTTGTTCGCTAGAAGACGTTTAGTCCGATAAAACTTTAAATAAGAAAGGAATGCATGTGAATTTCTTATTTTCGGAAGAAAGTTCGTTGCACAACGTCGAACATTTTTTAGAGGTTTCCTTTCTGAAGATGTGATCTGTCATGCCTTCGTCATAGCCTTTATTGCCTGCTATCAATTTAACTCGTTTAGATGTTTGGCAGGCGATGAAGGAGTAGTTACAAGATGGTGAATGGCGAACGAAAAAACTATCAGCGGGGATAAGAGTGTCTGAAGAAGTTTGCCTACAGAAAATGTTGAAACGTAAATAATCATTTTATACAGAAACTGTTAAATGTAGGAAATTTAGTTCTCCTTTTTCAATTTGAAGTTCTATCGTGAAGCAAATTTTGTCATGAAAATTGTTAATTGATAAGTATTTCCAGCTCATCATCATTACCGTTGGTAATATCGTCAACATATTGCGCATAAAAACGAATTTTTTTACGTACTTCCGAATTGAAGAATATTCTTTCAAGTGCGTTGCCAAAATATTAGCATGGAGACTCCTTAAGGTCAAATACGTATTTTTCTGTCACGTGTGAAGTAATTGTGTTTGACAGCAACTTTCAGTAAACTGATGAGTTCAGCATTCTGTATTGTACTCATTTTTTATGTTGTAGTAGGCCTCTCTCAACGAGAGCTATAGCTGTATCTGCAGGAACATTTTGAGTTCTGTTTATTAAATCTTTACTGTTATTAAAAGAAACATTTGGTTCAAATACAGAGAAATGTTTAATTTTATAGCCAACGTGTGATGGGTGCTACCTATTCCATTCACAAGAGGAAAATTCGGATGACGTTTATGTATACTGAACAGATTTCTGAGCACAAGTAGCTTTGAAATCATTTTTATTAGCCATATTTTTTAAACTTAGTGAACAAACACTCTCTATTAGGCAAAACGTGCCGAATCTCGTTTAATAGGTGTGCAGTTGGATCTACGGTACTTTCAACGATGTCATTATCCTCAAAAAAACATTATTTTGTCAATACACTCTTTTTTATGAGCAATGATAACACTATTATCTTTATCGCTTCTGGAAATGAAAGCACCATTTTCCTTCCGCTTACCATTACGTTTGTATGAACAAAAGTTGGGCAATTAATATGTAATAACTTTGTATTGGAAACGGAAACAGTTAACAAAAACAGATACTAGTATAAAATTAATACCCAGAATTTACGAGCGACGCTTATTTCCGTCCCAGCGTATTTTCCTGATGTAATCTTTAGAGGAGTACACTAGTATAAGCGAAATTAATGCGTTTCAGTGACTCTCCCAACTGCAAAAGCTGTTATGCCTGATTTATCCTGACTCTCTTTCATCACAATCTGACCAATATCAGCATATCAGCCTTTCGATACATTTTCTGGGCGATGTCTATGTCCAAATCATAGTTAATTACTGGCGGACAACAATGAACCTATTTTTAATTAATTTCAGTATAGTCTTCCTTTTATTATTACCAACTTCATAGTTTTTAATTTAGTATTGCAACGTATTGAACAGTACGTCTAATTATAAACTATATGAATGGTAGTAGAATCACAACCACTTTTAATTAAACATGGTGTTAGCGTGAAAGCATTTCCATAGAACCGCGATTTTGCTTTGAAATCGTAAGGTAGATGTGAAAAAATTGTATTAATGGGGAGTAGAAACACTGCCACTTACAAACAGGAACGTCATGAGAGTGAAAACAGTCCTGGAAACAAAGTAACAGGAGGATGTGTCCTCTTTGAAATTTAAAGAGAAGGACATAGAAAAGAAAATTCGTATCTGACAGAATTGATATAAAAGTGAAGTGGAAATGACCTGAGTAAGAGGTGAGATTTTTCGATAAAATGATTTTCGTGGTGCTACTGTATTGTGCAATACTGATGATGAGTGTGTGATGGGCATATTTCAGCCTCTTCAATTATTAAGCAACAGCCTCTCCACCATTGTAATACTCTGTAGAGCTATATTTTAAATTTGTTTCGGATTTCCTATTTTTATTTTTATCGTTTTATGTGAGTGAATATGCAAAGATATTTTTTTAGGCAAAATAACAAAAAATTATTTAAGTGGATATGTTTATATTGTCTGCGTATTTCTGTAAGCTGCAACCTGGTGGGGAATATTGTAGCTGACTGTGGGTGACAAAAAATTTAAAGCGAGGAAATGACAGTTGATGAGCGAAGTAATTCATGGTGGAAGTGTTGAATCGATAGGACGTGAGCACGCAATTATCCTGTGAAAATTAATTCAGTTCTGGGAAGTAGAAAAGTTTTAGTAGTTGTGGGAGGAGGAGACGTTTGGACGATAACAAAGGCAGTACTTATAGATGGAGAATGCTGTTATTTACAAGGAAAAGAGAGTCAAACTTTGATCAGTCTTGGAGACTATTTGCCGAACTGCTGTTACTATAATTTGCTAAAACTGCAAAAAGAACATTTTACACTACCGGCCATTAAAATTGGTACACCATGAATATGACGCACTACAGATGCGAAATTTAACCGACAGGAAGAAGATGCTGTGACATGCAAATGATTAGATTTTCAGAGTATTCACACAAGGTTGGCGCCGGTGGTGACACCTACAACGCGCTGGTATGAGGAAAGTTTGCTACCAATTTCTCAAACACAAACTGAAGTTGGTCGGCGTTGCCCGGTGAAACGTTGTTGTGGTGCCACGTGTAAGGAGGAGGAATGCGTACCATCACGTTCCCGTCTTTGATAAAGGTCGGATTGTAGCCTATCGCGACTGCGGTTTATAGTATCGCGACATTTCTGCTCGCGTTGGTCGAGATCCAATAACTGTTGGCAGAGTATGGAATCGGTGGTTTCAGGAGGGTAATACGGAACGCCGTGCTGGATCCCAACGGCCTCGTACCACTAGCAGTCGAGATGACAGGTATCTTATCCGCATGGCTGTAACGGATCGTGCAGTCACGTCTCGATCTCTGAGTCATCAGATGGGGACGTTTGCAAGACAACAACCATCTTCACGAACAGTTCGACGACGTTTGGTGTCGCTAACACACTGCCTTCGTCTTCACTGTCATTTCTCAGTATACTTTAGAGCTTAGTATTACGTTTTTCACACGCCATTATTGTCACAATATTTCACACGACAACACAGAAAAACACAATATGAAGAGCAAAAATAAGAGAACACATTAACATAGCACTGAAAATAATATCTAGTTAATTGCAAGCGCAGCTGCGAAATACTTGGTGCAAATTCACACACGTGCTACACCTGTTTTACTGTACAACAATGAAAGACTGCAACTACAAAGGTGATTCTCTCTACAATTACGCGCTAGCAATAAACAAAATGTACACTAATTACGCAAACTACAAAAAAAAATCAGAAGATTCCAGTGAGGTATCCTAAAGCTACGATCTCTTTTGAGATTTGACTGAGGTGTTATGATGTTATTTTTACGATGACGATGTGTATTATACAGCTGAGGTATGTTTATGATCAATAAGCTGATGCTATATGAGGAATTTGATTGTGCTTCGTATTTGTTATGATGAAACATTGAAGAGGTGTCGACGAATATGTATATGTGTAATAAGGTAAGGAATAATTAGTAGTGGTTAGGGACTCTGATTTGTAAAAAAAGTTGTTCGAAACCAAGAATCGTACTTTAAGAGTTATTAAATGTATGTAAATGCGTGAATGTATTGCAGTGCCGACGAAAATTGTTTGGACACTGTTATATTAATAGGATTTTGTTTCTACACATATATAACGCAAATTCTTGACCTGTGAAACTTTTTATATGAGACTGTCACTGTAGTGCAAACTGGTGTAAATATTTCCATAAGAAAGTTAAGTGACCACCTGCACGTAATGCGTCGTTGGCACCCAGCTGCGAGACAGTCGCCTGGAAAAAGGCATTTGTGTGTGCCTTTCAGAGACATGCGTGGAGAAAAAAAAAAGAGGACATTATCCTCGCTATTGACATTTCTTGTAGAAAGCATCGCAAATATGACACGCTCAAACTTGAAAACATATGATTATACTGTGGAGCTCTTAATTTATGATATTTACTAAAATGCCTAATGAAATATTGAGAAACATTTTTACATCTATTGTCTTTCTAGTTGAGAGATTGCTCAATTTGTTTAACATCTAGTTTCTAGCTGCTCTGCAGCATAGGTTAAAATAAAATGTAATTGATGGACTAATATCACTATTTTCTGTCCACAGATTCAGTAAAGAATAATTTTATGATCTACATTCATAGAAAAGAGAGCACAAATAGACATTTCCTTTCATAGGAACTGCAAAAATTATTTTTTTTAACGATTTGGTAACTTGTCTGCTAGTGTAAGTTCTCGTGATGCTTCACCCTAGTGTTAAGATGGGACATAGGTATTAAACATGGCCATTTTTACTGTAATATTTTTTCTGCTTGAGCTTTGTCATGTTTAGATATAAGTTATTGGATATGGTGGTGCTGTTTGACAGGCATACAGCTACTGAATTATAATTTGTGTTACTCTGCTAAGCCAGTTTACTACTGATTTATTTTTCTTGTTTGCTGCACATTGCCTCATATTAGTTGTAATATAGCAATTGCTTTGCTAATTTCTATAATGCTGCTTGCTTTGCAAATCTGCATTTTTGTCATTGCTGTTTGTGTTGTTTTGTGCTGCTGCATTGCCTCGTCCCTTAGTTTAGCATCTGAGTTCAGTAGATTTAAGTTAGCTTAAGATGGGGTAGGCTATATGAGAGAAAGAGTTGTGATTTGCTTAAAAGGGGGTAGACTATATAAGAGAATGAGTTGCGATGAATTGGAAGAAATGCATTGAGAAGTTATAAGAAAAAAGTACAGACAGCAGGTATAGATAGGACTTTTTGGAAATAATGAAGAACAAAGGGATATCTCTTAGAAGTAAAGAAAGTTTTGTTTGCAAAATACTGCAGTAAAACAAACCCTGTCCTTTCCTTGTATTATCCCACTGTGTGTTTGTGTACTCTTGTATATTTGTGTTTTTCCTGTCTTGATGTGTTTAGGTAATAAGAGTTATGTTGTAGAATTTTTCTAATAATATGTTATTTACTTTGTAAAGATGTTTAGACATTATTTATTCTGTTTTGTTTTAATGCTCATGTGTGAAGTTGATGTTTCAAAAGTTATTCTGATCTTTTATGTATGTACTTGTGTCACAATTCTTGTAACACTGGCGGGCATGTTGATTTCTATTCTTTTGTAAAGCCTGCATTACCACACATATTATCTGTATTGTTACATTCTTTAATGATGTATTTTGCACCTTTGTTATTGTATTATTATGTTATGAAATTGTAATTGACACCAGTTCATCAAATGAAATAACTTGTAAGTTACATTTCACTGCACACATTCCTGTTGGTCATAGCATATGGACAATATGTGAGAAGTAGGGACTGTTAGTGTTTGCACGTGTGTTGATAATTCAGCAAAGGACTGGATAACAGCTTTGCTGGTTCTAAGGCCATTCCAAAAAGTTTTGTGAGTACACAAGAGGTGGTTTATGGACTTGCTATATTTTCTGCTAGACTCTTCGATGATGGCTGAGCATCTGTGCAGTCGTAGCAGATGACTGCTGGCTTTCTCTACAAGGACTACAGCGGGTGTGCATCTTTGATGGCCCACCAATACCATTATTTCTACAAGGACTGCAGTGGGTCTGCACCTTTGATGGCCAACCAATACCATTATTTCTACAAGGACTGCAGTAGGTCTGCTCTGTGATGACCAAACCTACGAATATTCTTCAAAACCTTGACTGACTCTGCTGTGGGTTTGCTCTGTTGTGGTACATTACCTGTCTGCATGTCGAGAGTCAGCACTGTCTTTCCATTGGAAGGACAACACTATTTCTTCAAGACTACATGGAAATCCACTAATTCCGTGTGCAATTTCTTTTACTGCTCAGACTTTGAGAAAAAAAACACTGCAATTTTACTGTGATGAATGATCACGACTGTCTTTATGGACTGTGAGAAATTTTTGGCTTTTGACCAACATTGTATTAATAAGTGTGTGCATTTGATATCTTTCTTAATGTAATTATGAAAATTTTTTTAAAATCTGTATTGGCCAGTGCCCAAAACAATTAGTAAAATTTTTTGTGGGGAGCATGAGGGCTATGTAAGTACGCTGCTTAGGTTTTATTATTGGTAACGTCACGTAGCGCTCTGTATAAAAATCACTGAGTGTGCTGTGTACAGTCTGTGGCTAATTTGCATTGTTGTCTGCCATTGTAGTGTTGGGCAGATGGATGTGAACAGGGTGTAGCGTTGCGCAGTTGGAGGTGAGCCGCCAACAGTGGTGGATGTGGGGAGAGAAATGGCGGAGTTTTGAAATTTGTAAGACTGGATGTCATGAAGTGCTATATACACTCCTGGAAATGGAAAAAAGAACACATTGACACTGGTGTGTCAGACCCACCATACTTGCTCCGGACACTGCGAGAGGGCTGTACAAGCAATGATCACACGCACGGCACAGCGGACACACCAGGAACCGCGGTGTTGGCCGTCGAATGGCGCTAGCTGCGCAGCATTTGTGCACCGCCGCCCTCAGTGTCAGCCAGTTTGCCGAGGCATACGGAGCTCCATCGCAGTCTTTAACACTGGTAGCATGCCACGACAGCGTGGACGTGAACTGTATGTGCAGTTGACGGACTTTGAGCGAGGGCGTATAGTGAGCATGCGGGAGGCTGGGTGGACGTACCGCCGAATTGCTCAACACGTGGGGCGTGAGGTCTCCACAGTACATCGATGTTGTCGCCAGTGGTCGGCGGAAGGGGCAAGTGCCCTTCGACCTGGGACCGGACCGCAGCGACGCACGGATGCACGCCAAGACCGTAGGATCCTACGCAGTGCCATAGGGGACCGCACCGCCACTTCCCAGCAAATTAGTGACACTGTTGCTCCTGGGGTATCGGCGAGGACCATTCGCATCCGTCTCCATGAAGCTGGGCTACGGTCCCGCACACCGTTAGGCCGTCTTCCGCTCACGGCCCAACATCGTGCAGCCCGCCTCCAGTGGTGTCGCGACAGGCGTGAATGGAGGGACGAATGGAGACGTGTCGTCTTCAGCGATGAGAGTCGTTTCTGCCTTGGTGCCAATGATGGTCGTATGCGTGTTTGGTGCCGTGCGGATGAGCGCCACAGTCAGGACTGCATACGACCGAGGCACACAGGGCCAACACCCGGCATCATGGTGTGGGGAGCGATCTCCTACACTGGCTGTACACCTCTGGTGATCGTCGAGGGGACACTGAATAGTGCACGGTACATCCAAACCGTCATCGAACCCATCGTTCTACCATTCCTACACCGGCAAGGGAACTTGCTGTTCCAACAGGACAATGCACACCGCATGTATCCCGTGCCACCCAACGTGCTCTAGAAGGTGTAAGTCAACTACCGTGGCCAGCAAGATCTCCGGATCTGTCCCCCATTGAGCATGTTTGGGACTGGATGAATCGTCGTCTCACGCGGTCTGCACGTCCACCACGAACGCTGCTCCAACTGAGGCGCCAGGTGGAAATGGCATGGCAAGCTGTTCCACAGGACTACATCCAGCATCTCTACGATCGTCTCCATGGGAGAATAGCAGCCTGCATTGCTGCGAAAGGTGGATATACACTGTACTAGTGCCGACATTGTGCATGTTCTGTTGCCTGTGTCTATGTGATCATGTGATGTATCTGACCCCACGAATGTGTCAATAAAGTTTCCCCTTCCTGGGACAATGAATTCACGGTGTTCTTATTTCAATTTCCAGGAGTGAATATTGTTTGTTCTCTGTTAAAATCTTTCACTTGCTAACTATGTCTATCAGTAGTTAGTGCCTTCCGTAGTTAGAATCTTTTATTTAGCTTGCAGTGGTGGCGCTCGCTGTATTGCAGTAGTTCGAGTAACGGAGATTTTTGGTGAGGTAAGTGATATGTGAAAGGTATAGGTTAATGTTAGTCAGGGCCATTCTTTTGTAGGGACTTTTGAAAGTCAGATTGCGTTGCGCTAGAAAAATTGTGTGTCAGTTTACGCACAGTCATATATAATTTTTCTAAGGGGACGTTTCAAACTGTCTCATCACAATACGCCAGTCACTACTCTTGATGAACTGTTGTATCGTGTTGAAGCTGCATTGGCAGTTGTACATGTGCATGCCATCCAATCCCTCTTTGACTCAATGCCCAGGTGTATCAAGGCCGTTATTACGGACAGAGACGGTTCTTCTGGGTACTGGTTTCTCTGGATCTATGCACTAAAATTACGTGAAAGTGTAATCACATGTCGGTTCTCGTATAATATATTAGTTCATTGAATACCCCTTTATCATCTGCATTTCTTCATCGTGTAGCAATTTTAATGGCCAGTGGTGTAATTTCGAAAACCGATGCCTATGTGGAAATCACAAGTGCTAAGACAAAAAAAGAGAAGAATTTACGTGCAAGAAGACTTATTTCAAAACCATTACAGATGTGTTGGGAAATACAAAATACCGAATATTCACCGGACATTCCAGAACAAACAGCAAACATATTAAGAGAGTGCTATTACACGAAGTTTTGTTCGAGCAGCGAAACCGAACTGTTTTCCGTGATATTTAAGGCAAAACAAAGACAGTGAATTTTGCTGCGGTACTGTGAAACGGACTGTGAACCATTAGGTAAAGTGCAATTTCACATTTTAAGTGTCACGATTCTGATCACTTGCAGAGAACGAATAGTAATAAACCAGTGACTTCTAATTGAAAGAGTAAATCTGTCATTATTGTTGAATGTGAAATCTGTATTTATAACAGCAATCCAATATAGTCTACTCTCGCATCCTTTTTGAAACAGCTTAAAGATATTTTGCTACTAAATGAGGCGTTTGAGAAGCAGCGAAATTTTATCTCTGATTTCGTAATTAAATTTTTAATTAATGAGCTAGCTATCGCCATATTGAGCAGTTCATCTACCTTCAAGAACACCAGAGTCCTAGCCCCAGACAACTTCCATCGCAGCAGCAGTGATCGATAACAGTTAACGGCGATCCACTGGGTGTTGACTACAGTAACTGTTAGGACTCTAGGCCGGCCGCGGTGGCCGTGCGGTTCTAGGCGCTACAGTCTGGAAGCGCGAGACCGCTACGGTCGCAGGTTCGAATCCCGCCTCGGGCATGAATGTGTGTGATGTCCTTAGGTTAGTTAGGTTTAAGTAGTTCTAAGTTCTAGGGGACTGATGACCTTAGAATTTAAGTCCCATAATGCTCAGAGCCATTTGAACCACTAACACTCTCTCTTACAGGAGTAATTTTACAATTAGATGAGATAACGAAATTGTATTGGTATAGGGCTTATTCACGTAATATCATCTTGTTCCTTTTTTTCTCCAAGGCTAGACATAACAGGAACTGTTCTCGTAAATATTTTTGGTAGAAATATATAAGAGTGACTTCAAACCCACCACCATCTTTGACTTACTTTACATAACAACTGAATCTTTAACCAAATAATATATTAAGCTAACTAAATGAAATTCACCATGGTAGTTTCACTTCAGATAACAGTTAACGGGTTCCTCTGAGTACTGATTGCAGTAACATGAAATATCAGACTCCTTTACAGCAGTAATTTTACAATTAGATGACGTGTCTAAATTGTGTGGAGATAGAGTTTATGCATGAATATCATCTTGTTCCATTTTTTCCACACGGCTGAACGTAACGGGAATTCATCTTTTAAATAGTTTCGGGAAAGTTTATAAACAATAGTTTTTACTGAAGCATACAGGATTGAAAACAGGTGGTCTTATTATTAGTTAACAGCAACATTGAATTTAGACTTCATATAGAGAAAAAATTATCATTTTCTGCTATTAGTGCTAATAAGTATTGCAGTAAATTAATTCTCATTAGGATTCACACCGTCATAGAAAAACATGTGACGAGCAATTTTTTTCACCTTCTCTGTGCTTAAGAGCCACATGAAAAAATAACTGTCAAACATGTCAGCATGCTCGCCTACTATTACAAACAATTAATTTCTCAGTATTCGCTATTAGAGTAGATCTTCTAGTATTTGTATATTTATAACTACTGACATATTTGGCTTTATTCATTTTTTTGTAAGAGTGATTGCTAGTACCTATGTTTGGTGCTTCGATCATATTAGCCAGGTTTAAGAGAAAAACAAGCGACCAGCCATTTCCTTAGATGTAGTCTCGCATAGCGGGTGCATGGCACTGTTAAGTATCTGTGACGGTGTAAGTTCACTTGTTATGAAACTCTTACAGTCAGCTTGAGGAAGAGTATTGATTTCGTTCATATTTGTAAGTTGCAAACGGAGATGGTAGATCATGTCAGAGATTTGCTAGCTGAACCAGCTTTTGTTAAAACATCTTAATCAAACCGGCTTTAGTCATGATAACCAGTGAAGAAGCTAATGAAGACAGAGAAGGTATGACTGCTATACGTGGTGACCGTGTGGCCGACTGCTGCTAGTGTCACCTGTTTAGACTAGCTTGACAATCTTCAGATAAAACCATGTCTAAGAGGTGTGTTTTAATGCTTATTACAGCTCATCCGAGATGGAAAGGTATGACGGTGGTTCCTATTGATGAGACCACTGAACTACTTGTTATAAGTAGTACCGTAAAAGAGGAAGGGTAGTGGAAACAACGCAATTTGAGCTCAACCAGTAGATACAAATGCTACAGTAGAAGCAGAGCCATCAGAAAAAGCCAATACTACTCTAGCACTCGACCGTAAACTCAGCAGATCAAAGATAAAAGATGGTTCAGTCTGGATAGAAAATGTAAATGTAAGCATGTGAAAGTATATCGGAAAAGCTAGATACTCGAAAGGTATGAAACCGCGTTGAAAACTGAAATGCTATCAGAACAGCGTAACCTCCAAGCAGAATTAAAAATGGAAGACTAAATAAAAGCAAAACTTCAACCAAGTAAAATCAACGTAGTGAAGAAGATCGCTACGGGGAAAGTCAAGTTAGGGGTAATTGAAGAAGTAGAGCTAAAAAGGAAGCATGAAGTCAAAACAGTACAACAGGAATTTGACAAGGAAATGGAGAATGTAAAGGAACATACAGAGACGGAAATGGAGGACAGGATTGCGAATATTACGGAACTGGTGGAGGCCAGGATTGTACAATACATTGAGACAAAGCTCGCTGAACGAGTAAAGTCTGTGGAAACCATCGTGCTAGAGGTTAACGAGAAGTATGAAGAAACAAGAAGCAGGGTAGAGATTCTACAGGAATGGACTACAGTCGTGGAGCTAAAAGTAAGCAAAAGATACCATCAATTATGAGAAGAATCAAGGAATATTGTAATGTGTGGGAGTCCACTTGAAAACTTCGAGTAGCATTGCGAAAAGGCAAAATTCTGTAATTTAGAATTTGCAAGAGGCGGGTGTTTGTATATGAAATACTGCGGAATATACCAGCACAATGGAATGAGAGGAAGAAAATAGATGCAGCCTCTGAGCTAGTGGAAGAATATAGTCAATATTGGACGCACAGTATCTAAAACAATGGCAAACTTTCTAATACTTTTCGCAAAAGTTAATGGAGTAATTCTGGTGACCCGAAATACAAGGAAAGATAGTGAGTGAGTGCGCATGCTATCCGGAATATAGCTGTGTTGCAGCTTATTTTCATAAAATCGTTAATAAGTTGTACCAATCATACATGTGAACCAACGGCGAGCGAAAGACCTAGGAACTTGAAAAAAATTGCGAAAAGCAATACCGGGTGTAACTGATGAAGGATCGTGGAAAGATGCAGTCAGTTTTTTAGAACTGTAGAGTGGGCTGAAGTATGCTTCAGTGGCACTCGTACGAGAGACTCGAGTACAAACTGCATGGCTGGATCAATTGGAAGTAACAATGGTGGACGCGGGCGGCGAGATCGAAATCATTGTGGAGGTCCTAACCACGGACTGGATAGTGTGAGAGCAGAAGAGAGGGGTAGGGATCAAAACGCAGACTGACAGGAAAACAAAGACGCGCTTATATGCGAGATGGTAGACGGGGGTATACAGGGTGTTACAAAAAAAGCACGGTCAAACTTTCAGGAGACATTCCTCACACACAAAGAAAGAAAATATGTTATGTGGACATGTGTCCGGAAACGCTTACTTTCCATGTTAGAGCTCATTTTATTACTTCTCTTCAAATCGCATTAATCATGGAATGGAAACACACAGCAACAGGACGTACCAGCGTCACTTCAAACACTTTGTTACAGGAAATGTTCAAAAACGTCCTCCGTTAGCGAGGAAACATGCATCCACCCTCAGTCGCGTGGAATCCCAGATGCGCTGATGCAGCCCTGGAGAATGGCGTATTGTATCACAGCCGTCCACTATAAGAGCACGAACAGTCTCTACATTTGGTACCCGGGTTGCGTTGACAAGAGCTTTCAAACGCCCCCATAAATGAAACTCAAGAGGGTTGAGGTCAGGAGAGCGTGGAGCCCATGGAATTGGTCCGCCTCTACCAATCCATCGGTAACCAAATCTGTTGTTAAGAAGCGTACGAACACTTCGACTGAAATGTGCAGGAGCTCCATCGTGCATGAACCACATGTTGTGTCGTGCTTGTAAAGGCACATGTTCTAGCAGCACAGGTAGAGTATCCCGTATGAAACCATGAGAACGTGCTCCATTGAGCGTAGGTGGAAGAACAAGGAGCCCAATCAAGACATTATCAACAATGCCTGACCAACCGTTCACAGAAAATCTGTGTTGATGACGTGATTGCACAATTGCGTGCGGATTCTCGTCAGCCCAAACATGTTGATTGTGAAAATTTACAATTTGATCACGTTGGAATGAAGCGTCACCCGTAAAGAGAACATTTGCACTGAAATGAGGATTGACACATTGTTGGACGAACCCGTGGAGGCCAATCAGCTGCTGATAGTGCCTGCACACGCTGTACATGGTACGGAAACAATTGGTTCTCCTGTAGCACTCTCCATACAATGACGTGGTCAACGTTACCTTGTACAGCAGAAACTTCTCTGACGCTGACACTAGGTTTATCGTCAACTGCAGGAAGAAATGCCTCGTCCATTGCAGGTATATTCGTCGTTCTAGGTCTTCCCCAGTCGCGAGTCATAGGCTGGAATGTTCCGTGCTCCCTAAGACGCAATGAGTCGCATGTCAACACAAGCACCAAAGTCAACATTACCTTCCTCCAATTGGGTCAACTGGCGGTGAATCGAGGAAGTACAGTACATACTGACGAAATTAAAATGAGCTCTAACATGGAAATTAAGCCTTTCCGGACACATGTCCACGTAACATCTTTTCTTTATTTGTGTGTGAGGAATGTTTCCTGAAAGCTTGGCCATACCTTTTTGTAACACCCTATACACAGTATTTATTAGAGGCAATATGGGTCATGCTATAACCATTTCTAATTTATAGATAAACGAGAAGGTAACAACCGAATAGTGAAGGTATGAAACTGTTCACTGACGTCTGTTGCAATACAGGGCTAAACAGCAAGAGGGGCAACAATGATTACTGACTGGATGGAGTCAACAGCAACGAGGAAGTGTAGGGAGTGTCTGTTTCATTGATTAAGCAACAGCCTCCCAACCCATTTTGTATTTCACATAAATGCGTTATAAAATTGTAAATATATATAATTTTTTCTTTTAAATTTCCTATACTTATTTATGTGGTTTTATATGTGAGAACATGTAATGAACAAGTATTATGTAATTAACAATGTTTGTTGGTAAGAGTTCGGTTCTATTAATGTTTTCAGTGAACGTATGTATACTGTCTGTGTATTTCTAGAAGGTTCTGCCTCTAGTGCATATTTTGACGGTATAACGCAAAACTGTGAGCGACAGTTAATAAGATTTATAGTTCACTGTGGGACTGGGAAGTATTAATATAGTCAGACGTAAGCAAGTAATTATTTTGTGAAAATTAATTGATTTGTGGGAAGAAGAACAGTTTTAGTGGTAGTGAAAATAGATTGTAGGATAACAGAGACATTCTATTGACCCGGAGAATATTTATTGCCTACAAGGAACCATGAGTCGAAGTTACAATGTTCTGGGAGACCACTTGATACACTATAGTTACTGTAATTTAGACACATTACAAGCAAGAAGACTTATTTCAAAACTACTGGAGAAGACACCGGGAAAAAGAAAGCAGGGAAGAGGCATCAAACCTTCCAGAACCAGCAACAATTACCTTAAGAAAGTATGTTTCTGATCACTTATAGTTTATGGGTAGTAATAAAGTGACGCGTTGGAATTTAAATAAGTAGTTAAGCAGTCGTTATTATGGGAATTGAAAGTCGCCGTCTGCAATACTAACCCGATACCGTCCAGTTCCTCATCATTTTGTAAGCACTCTGATATTCTCTACAATGTATTTTGCTACTAAAGGATGCACTAAATATTTCGGACAAGGAACACCTCGGGTACGAGATTAACCATCTCATAATTGTGGGCAAAAGCAATTGGTATTCTGTTCGTGATATTAGATCACTGCTGCCGATGAAACCAAGTCATTCCGCCATTAAATCAAAGCAGGAGGATCAACACGTAGTGCAGCTTCCATTCAGAATGGTAAAAACTGTTAGGTTGGGTACTAAACATGTAAGCGATCAGACCAGTCTTACTCAAAAAAAGATATGTCACACCCCGTTAAAAATACTCGCAGCCTGAAGGTACAAATGAGTAATAATATTTATTGCTTTCCAAAAGTTGAGGAGGACAGTCTATTCACATTGTAACCAATTACTGTCTTGCACATCAGCGTAACTTTAAGTACTGGCATTTCGGAAAGTTACATCTGACCCAGCATCGTCTGTTAAATATACAGAAAATTTGGATGAAACAAATGAAGAAAAAATGCCCACACATCAAACTATTGGGATTATGTGACGCGTGAAGTAATTGAAATTAGACTGTGTGAAAGCAGCTTCAATAGAAATACGGGATAGGCAGTTAGCAATGCACTTGATAAATAAAGGGCTCTGAAGAAGACTTCTCGTACATTAATCTCCGATGGAAGCGATGAGCCTGCAAGTGACGGTGGGTAGAAAGTGCAAACGACATCCATCTATGGACCCAGGTGACGTCACCGCATTGCGTGCCATTTCCAGAATGTCATCATGACGTAATAGAGCCACCAAGATGGCGTCTTCTGGGCATCTAAGTGAAAGGCTTGCCAGGTTCACCCTTAGACGGGGCTTTAATTCCTTAACTCCCATTAACTACTAGAAGCTGCTTTATTAGATTTCAATTCCGTAAGTTAAAACTTTTGTATCCCATCGGAAAGGTGGCACTGGGTCTGCTTATGAAATCTGACAGAGAGGCCGAAAGAAGGAAGCGAGTAGAAGCAGGTAAGGTAAAGCACGCAGGTACTGCAAGTAAAGTAAAAGAAGTTCTGCCTTGTGCATGAATATATATAAATGTATACGTAACTTTGTGCAGATGAGCACGTAGGTGTGCAGCCATAGTCCAGATAAGAAAGTCTTAATAGCAAGCTAAGCTAAAGCGATGGTTCTCGGCCGTCTGCTCTTCATGAACTGGGCGAAAGTTGAGCGGCGCTCTTAGAGCTGCACAGCGTCGGCTAGAGGGCTCTGTCGTCGGCGTGTATCGTCCGCTCTCGTAGCGCCAACCTACGCTATGGCATCGGAACTATGGATACCACGAAAACCACTCTTTCATCGCATTGGACTATCAGCCCCGATGCACATTCACCGTCTGTTCTCTTCGCTACGTCGGTGCTGATACGTTTGTTTCTGCAGTCCCAGACGACCGCTGCATGCATCGACATACCGCCCTACAACGTGCGAGGCATCAACATGAAGACATCACTCGGAACCGCTGCTACGACAGCAACAACAGCCGCTATGTAAAAGCCACCGACTGCTTCCTGACCAACATGAACAAGGACTACTTGTTGGACGTTCACAGGAGCTATCCAGCACCACCAACGGCACCACCGGCCACCCAAGGAACAGCACCATCACTGCCAAAATTCAGAGCACCAGCCCCATAAGCGTCAACAGCAGCAGACACTCCATCACCAGAAGTATCAACAACGCCACCAGCAACAACACAAGCTTCAACGCATTCATCGAAACCTGTAAGTAAACGATCCACACCTGCCAGTCACCCCACAAATTTCTTTTCGCATTGCATAAATCTGTCTCATACACTAACAGAAGTCCCAATCCTAGTGAGGTTCACGTTGAAACCAAAAAGAACATAACATTCTTTTTCGGACGGTATGAAATGCAGATTGTGATAATTCCAGAACCACAAAACATAATACCTTCCTCTTCCCTTATGGTAAGCAAATGTGGCCACAAATTGCTAACCCTCAAGACACCCCTCAGTCACATTCAGTGATACCTGTCATCACTGTAAAGCCAGCAGCTCATGCCAACGAGAGATTCTGTCATAATTAATACCAACGACCCACATTCCCTGTCATCCCTAATCCATAATCTCCTCTTTTGGTGGAAATTAAGCCAGAATTACCTTCACAAAAACTGCACCAAAACAAAGACAGCCTATACACCGACCCCCAGAACGTTCAATGCATTAATCAGAAAGGTTGACTTACAGTACACGGACAAAAAAACTGAAAGATAACTCGCAACCAGGAATCAATGTACCCGAGCCACTACGCATTAAGAGTGATAATGGACCTCACTTCTAACAAAGAATATTTTCACAATCACCAGACACCATAGGACAATTCATAAAAAATGGAGCCCGTTTTTACGACAGGAAGCATCCTGTAGAAGAGTGAAGGACAGCCATAGATCTGTATGGACGTTAGCAATATGGATCAACTGATCGAAAATTGCAAGGACTTGTTCACCTGTCGTCACTGTAATCAACAACATTTTCACAAGCAATGCCAAAACCCATAATCTTCCCACTTACCTGCAACACCTGTGACCAGTCTAACCCTACGTACTTCCACCAATGAAGTTCTATACCTTCCCAACATTGTACTGCGTCCTCCACCCACCACTGAAGACATCATCCGTTTCGTAACATCAGTCCATCCATTCTTTTGGAAGACTGTACATATTACATCAAATTAACCTGGCGTCCTGTACCATCTTCCATCTCAATACATATTTCATCTTTTCCCAACAGCCGGCAGGGGTGGCCGAGCGGTTCTAGGCGCTACAGTCTGGAAAGGCGTGACCGCTGCGGTCGCAGGTTCGAATCCTGTCTCGGGCACAAATGTGTTTGATGTCCTTAGGTTAGTTAGGTTTAAGTAGTTCTACGTTCTAGGGGATTGATGATCTCAGAAGTTAAGTCCCATAGTGCTCAGAGCCATTTCTTTGTTCCCAAAGCCAAACCTGTTAATTCTAAATCGCCTCGATACTCTCGTTTTAACGTATTTCTCAAACACATCCCTCTTTGAAAATGTTCCAGCAGACATACAAAATCCTACCCTTCACTCCAGTACGCATCTTCTTACCTTACCCTTCTGGAACACGAAATCCATATCTTCTCCACAACGAAAGCTTTCGCCAACCCCGCCATTCCACACAGATTTCGACTTACATGCTACATCGCGCTGATAATCCCAATCGTATTGTCCGTGATGAAGTATCAATCACCCATATCCGAAACATCTCTTACACCGCTCAGTAGCTCCTAAATTATCCATCTGTGTTCCTCATACTCATCAAATTTTCCCATAAATTCACATTAACCCTTGCTGTTGTCTATATCCGTCCAAACTATCCCATACACTTCGAGTTCCTAACCAATATACATCGTAGCTTAACGCTGCCGTCCTTAACCTGAACTCCCACATAAATGACGAAAAACAGTGGTGGCGTCATTTTGTCAACGTTCTCATTAACTAAAACTCTACCACACCCTGCCTGAGGCAGATACGAGCCTGTAACCTCCTTAGGAGCATAAAACTAGAGGTCTTAGTTCCAAAGAAGAGTAATCACCTACCTATCTCTCTTCAGATCTCTCGTACCATGTCCCCGACCAAACGTAATCATCCACTATACTAAATCCAGGCTGGTTACTGTGCAGGCTGAAATGCATACAGTTCCCACATACATGCCCCCAGATAAAAGCCTTATCTCTACCCTCTAACAGGCATCAGGTTTTACCCTACAACACACCATCTCAGATGCATGCTCATTATTATCTACTATAGCCAACCCACTCTCTCTCCACATGCTCTTGTCCTGCTACCAGAATTCCATAGTGTCTACAGAGCATTCCTATCTACGCATGACTTAGAATCAAACGCATATGACAGCTTCAGCAGCATGCATGTGTTATGTTATGTTACGTTAACCGGAGATCTAGAAACGACGGAGAGGCTCCGTTACCGCCGCAGCCGCAGTGGTCCGCAACCCTACGACGACTACCGCAGTCCACTTCACCCCTCCACCGCCCCACTCCGAACCCAGGGTTATTGTGCGGTTCGTTCCCCGGTGGATCCCCCAGGGAACGTCTCGCACCAGTTGAGTGTAACCCCTATGTTTGCGTGGTAGAGCAATAGTGGTGTACACGTATGTGGAGAACTTGTTATCGCAGCGCCTACATAGTGTAGCTGAGGCGGAATGAGGGGAACCACGCCTACTTGCCGAGGCAGATGAAAAATCACCTAAAAACCATCCACAGACTGGCTGGCCCACCGGACCTCGATACAAATCCGCCGGGCGGATTCGTGCCGGGGACCAGGCGCTCCTTCCCGCCCGGAATGCTTATAGTTACTAACAAGTTATCCACATGATTTGTATTAAGGTGAAGGAAGTACCTGTAAGCTATATATAGCAATGGAAAGTATTCCACGTGCTCTTTGGAAACAACCCCATTCCAACATACCCGAACCTACATAACAACAGACCGCTAACTGCAAACCTCATCAAACCCAATCACTTCCCATTCTAACTGGATGACACATTCAGCATTCCATATGATCCCAACTTTGATTCCTCGAAGGTTGCTTATGTGCGTGAATGTATGAACATAGCTACCTCATAGCAGAAGAACAGTTTGCCACAAAATATTTCAGTTAATTTATTCTGTAACTTTAAAGTACTTTCTTGTATATTTATGTACTTTATTCGTTTTGTCATTATTCACTATTTAAAAACCTGTAATGCGATTAAGAGAAGCTATTGAAAAATTGCACAAAAAAGATGGCACAGTCTGGAAATTTCGTATTGGATAGAATCCAAAAGATCTAGCTAAAAGTTGACGCTAATATAGTTGAACGTGAACGCGAGAAGAGATAGTGGCAGAGAGAAAGTTTATAAACTTCACTGATAAAATATGGATCCTAATGTGGTGGTGCTCAAGGGAGTAATGAGAAGGGTTTTCTAAATCGTGTTTTAAGCAAGGCAAAATATTGTAAACGGAACAGCGAACACATACATGGGCACAGTATAAAACATATAAGAAGGATTGGTAACGAAAAAAGAGTACTGTATGGTGAAAATTATTTAATAAATGCCCATTTTTAAGTAGAGCCTATTGTCAAAAATCGTCGTTAGAAAATGCGTTAAATCGTATCACCTACCACTCGCTACAAAGTAAGGTCGAGGCATTCATATATTTAAATGTCTGCACCGCTTGCCAGCCTAATAATATCTGTACTTTGAGAATTGTAGTGCCTTTTAGTTTAACTAGAAATATCGTAAGTGTTACCTTTTATCCAAGTTCATCACCCATCAGTAGGGTCTTACCCTTTCATCATCATTACCGACCAAATAATTAATCAAAGTTATAAAGTTATTTTAACAGACAGAAAATAATTATGTTAGCAGTTAACTTGAATCAAGTAATTCATGAAAAACTGATGCAATAGCAGTTAAAGTTGAAAATCGTTTTAGTGCTTCTACTGCATGCAGTCAATACAAACTAAAAGTAATTTCAAACAAATGACAAAGTAAAGAGCACATGCTATTTAGACTAATATGACTTTTATTACTTTTCTTGCGTATTTTCAAATGTTTCATGTGTTTTTTTTTCGGTTAATAACTTGGCATTTCAAAAGTGTTTGTTGTCAGCTAATGAAGTCAATGAGAACTTATCTGAGGAAATATTTATTGAGAAACACTGGTTAGTTCTGTGTATCTGCTTCACAAAACCTAACGACACACAGCATTACACTGAGACACGTTATGCAGCATACAGGGTGAGTCACCTAACATTACCGCTGGATACATTTCGTAAACCACATCAAGTACTGACGAATAGATTCCACAGACCGAACGTGTGGAGAGGGGCTTATGTAATTGGTTAATACAAACCATAAAAAAATGCACGGAGGTATGTTTTTAAAACAAACCTACGTTTTTTTAAATGTAACCCCGTTAGTTTTGTTAGCACATCTGAACATATAAAGAAATACGTAATCAGTGCCGTTTGTTGCATTGTAAAATGTTAATTACATCCGGAAATATTGTAACCTAAAGTTGACGCTTGAGTACCACTCCTCCGCTGTTCGATCGTGTATCGGAGAGCACCGAATTACGTAGGGATTCAAAGGGAACGGTGATGGACATTAGGTACATAAGAGACTGGAACAGCACATTACGTCCACATGGTGACACCTTTTTATTGGTCTTTTTCACTGACGCACATATACATTACCATGAGAGGTGAGGTACACGAACACACGTGGTTTCCGTTTTCAACTACGGAGTGGAATAGAGTGTGTCCCGACATGTCAGGCCAATAGATGTTCAATGTGGTGGCCATCATTTGCTGCACACAATTGCTATCTTTCGCGTAATGAATGTCGTACACGCCGCAGTACAGCTGGTGTAATGTCGCCGCACGCTGCAACAATACGTTGTTTCATATCCCCTGGGGTTATAGGCACATCACGGTAACATTCTCCTTTAATGTACCACACAGAAAGAAGTCCAGAGGTAAAAGATCAGGAGAACGGGCTGGCCAATTTATGCGTCCTCCACGTCCTATGAAACGCCCATCGAACATCCTGTCAAGGGTCCGCCTAGTTTTAATTGCGGAATGTACAGGTGCACCAAACATGTTGATACCACATACGTCGACGCGTTTCCAGTGGGACATTTTCGAGCAACGTTGGCAGATCATTCTGTAGAACCGCGCTGTATGTTGCAGCTGTTTGGGACCCTGCAATGAAGAGAGGACCAATGAGGTGGTCGCCAATGATTCTGCACCATACATTTAAAGTCCACAGTCGCTGTCGTTCTACCTGTCTGAGCCAGCGAGGATTGTCCACGGACCAATAATGCATGTTCCGTAGATTCACTGCCCCGTGGTTTGTGAAACCCGCTTCATCGGTAAACAGGTAGAACTGCAACGCATTCTCTGTTAATGCTCATTGACAGAATTTGACTCGATGATTAAAGTCATCACTTTGTAATTACTGATGTAGCGACACATGAAACGGGTGAAAGCGGTGACAATGCAATATGCGCATGTCACTACTTTGACTCAGTCCACCGGCTCTCGCAATGTCCCGTGTACTCATGTGTGGGTTCATGGCAACAGCAGCTAACACACCACCCGCATCTCGTGGTCGTGCGGTAGCGTTCTCGCTTCCCACGCCCGGCTTCCCGGGTTCGATTTCCGGCGGGGTCAGGGATTTTCTCTGCCTGGTGATGGCTGAGTGTTGTGTGGTGTCCTTCGATTAGTTAGGTTTAAGTAGTTCTAAGTTCTAGGGGACTGATGACCATAGATGTTACGTCCCATAGTGCTCAGAGCTACTTGATCCATTTAGCTAACACACCAACTGCGCCCGCTTCTCCTGTGACGGGCCTGTTACGGACCCGTTTGCATGCTACGACTATACTCATTGCATACAGTTGGCGGTAGATGTTTTGCAATGTGCGGCATGTTGGATGCTCTCTGTCCGGATACCGTTCTGCATACACCCTAAAGGCTTCAGCTGCATTTCGTCGACACTCGCCATAGATGAGTATGATCTCCGCCTTTTCAGAGTTCGAATACACCATGTTCACAGTTCCTACAACACTACACTACCACAAACGTCTGATAACACGGTGTACTAAAGTTGGTCTGCGTGCGGAGACGAATGCAGAATAACAATATCAGCGACAGCTGGACAACAACAACAGCAGTGCACTACAGCCATACTTGTAAACACGGTCGTCATCGTAAATATGTCCCTGCAGATGCTGCTCGCCGACCGTGACCCGTGTTTGTTACAACACGCAACTGAACGTCGGAGGTTTCAAGCGTCAACTTTGGGTTACAATATCTCCGGATGTAATTAACATTTTACAATGCAACAAAGGGCACTGATTACATATTTGTTTATATATTCAGATGTGCTAACAAAACTAACGTGGTTACATTTAAAAAACTGGTTTGTGTTAAAAAAACATACTTCCGTGCATTTTTGTATGGTTTGTATTAAACAATTACACTAGCCCCTCTCCTCACTTTCTGTCTGTGGAATTGGTTCGTCAGTATTTGATGTGGTTCACGAAAGACATCTAGCGGTAACGTTAGGTGATTCACCCTGTATATTGCGTGAAGTGTTGCTAGAAAGCAATCGTTACTGTGTTCTCGTAATTTAATTTAAGTGCATTTCTAATTAACTGAAATCATTTTGTCAAACGTGGCTTTGACATTCAAACTTGCGTGTGTGCATTTTTGCCCTGCTTCTGACTTCCTACACATTTGTAATTGTTAAGTGGTCTCAGTTTCAATTGAGTCTCTCTCAGGAGCTGGTGACTATAATTAATTTATCTGCAATCAAAATTTCAGTCTATTTCAATGACTTATTAAAAAATATAACTAGTTACAGTGATTTATTTGTTTCAATGCAAAATTTCCTTCTCCATTCTTGTAAACAGTAGGCAGCTGTGCACAAGCCCTGTTATAAACGTAACTGCAGACTTTAGGTCAGCATTATTCTTCGCTATCGATGCCTTTCCTAATACATCAGGAAGGTAAGGCCACATGGATAATTAAAATGACTGATTATTAAAGAGTATAGCCACGTTCCATGTGGCAAAATATGTGACAGGACTTCACAAAATGGTAAATATTGGTGTTGTGAAGCTAGAAAGAAATAAAATATCGTTTAAATGCAGCTGTAGTCAGAGAGTTTGAATTGCAAACAAGAAACATAAAGAAATTAGAACTCGACAATAGAGACTTAGCAGCAGCTACCAAGTAACGAGACGAACTCTTTAGGACGAGAGAGTGAGCCCGCTGGTCACTGTGAAACAAATAAGGTAATAGACGTGGGGCACGTAAATTACGAATCAACATATGACATATTCATATTGAGAAAGTTTGGAAGAGAATGTTACAGAATATGCTGAGTCACAGACGGAGTGAAAACGAAAACAGAACTGCATCAAACCAGACGTTTGATTGGAGCGTGATAATGCAGACGGTTAAAACAATGAATAATGAGATACGTAATCTTCAAATGAGTCAATACACAATGATTTACGCACTACAATATTACGTTGTTGCTTAAGTTCGTAGTGTTTTTGTTTAGCATTTTGGTATTTCGGTAGTTATGAGTTTATTTCTCAACTCTAATTCTTATTGTTGCTATTTGAATTTACGTATTGTCATTGTTGTCATTTAGAGACAGTGAGTGGAACTGTGAATGCTACAAAACGGTGTCGAAATGGAGAAAGGGGCATATTTCCTACGTATCCTGTGTCTGAGTTCACTAGACGGATAACAACAGCGGAAACAGCAGAATTATTTGCCATTGAATAGTCCGGGCAAGAAAAACGTTTTATCGTGTTAAGAAGGATCCTTCTGACGTTACTTCAAATGGTTCAAATGGCTCTGAGTACTATGGGACTTAAATTCTGAGGTCATCAAAACAAACACCGCCAAATGCTTAAAGCAATTAATCTGTAATAATATTGTTATGATGTATACTCTTTGCATTTTGCGATTATGTCTTCTCTTCTGCTATACGATCCTTACACCCAGCTGATTTGACGCCATATTTGTTTACAAATGTGGCAGTATACATGTGATGTGTTATGACAGCAAAAGGAACCTGTGACCAGTGAAGGTACTGTAGTTTACTTATTAACGTTTACCATTAGATATCAGTTCAATTTTTCGTCAAAAGTAATCCTAAACCACATTCTGAATTAGTGTCTTGTTTTCTCCACTAGGCAGTGTCACAAGTTCCTGCAAAAATCGTAACACAACACACACACAAATGTAACAGTTGTAAATCCACCCGATGATGGAGGTTTAAACCTTCGAAACGCGTCGTGGAAATAAATAAAACGGTGACTGGTAACAGTGAACTTGTTGTTTCATTTAATGTCAGTAATAGTCACAGTAAAGCCTAACCTAAAAATGTTAGCATTTAAAGCTGGTTCATGTTTAGAGGAATTGTATTTGTAGCATGTAAACGCTTAAGAATGTCCCTCCACAACGGAAGTGGCATGGCGCGGTGTAAAATTGGGTTTGGCGGTCGAACTGAGTGGCTCCTTTGCGTGAACGACAGACAGTGTGTGGATAGCCTTAGCACGGTGCACATTGACGATGCTACGAGAGGCGGTTGCTCGCTGCATTGAAAGGTATTTACCTCGGATGTGGATGTAGCTATTATTTGGTATTCACGCCATAATAGAATGGCCCTAATATAATGAAAATTCGACGTCAAAAAGAGAATTTATAGAGCATTCGCACATCAAGAGCAGTGAGTACAATTAGCCGCAATTGCGCCCGCCATCAACCTTCGCCACTGCTTCACAAACTTCATACATTGAATTAAGTAATGGATATGGGCATGGACCAGTTAATTTATGTGTTGTTTCAATAATAATGACATAAACATAAATTCGTGTACGGAACCATATTTTCCATCCTGATGACGAACCTACGCAGGGTCCTCAGTTAAGTGCTACTAAAACAGAGTATCCTGATTTAAACAAAGGATTCTTGCCTACATATGTTTAAAAGCGATTTTTTGTCTAAAGTAAAATGAGTCGTAAAAGTTAAAGCTAAAACCACAAAAGTGAAGTTGGATAGGCTTTTGCTAAAGTATTCGTAGTTTATTATAAAATATGGTTTCGTGGTATTACAGTGCAAGATTGTGTAAATATTATTGCAAGGAATACCGGCTTCACAGGTAATTGAAATTTAAGTACATATAAATCTTTAATGAACAGATTGACGATAGTATTGTTAGAAGAAAAGTTATACACAATTTTAAAGAAGGTGTATTTTTGGTAACCATCATGAAAGTTTCTTTTTTTTTAATTAATTGAGCCAAGTGTTGTATTTTATTGGCTTCCAAAGTAGTTTAAGTGAATGATTATCCTTTAGAATTAGTCTTTACGACTGTAACAATCAAAGAGCATTGACTAGTGAGACTATACTAGTTTATGGGTCCCCATCATATTCTCTACCTATTAGGAAAAAATTGAACTATTACTGTTCTTAAAGAAAACTGATATATGAAGAGAAACTTTTGTTGTTATTAATCTTCGTTTGTGTTTTACATGTCAGTCAAGATAGAAGCCCCTCATGTCCAAACTTTGTTCTGACACTTCATGCAGTCACTTTTCAATATTTGATTAAGTAATGCTCTTGAGTGTGGCTGTCATTAGTACGAGTTGGTGCAAATTTGCTCTCCACATTTTACTGGTGTGTGTGTTGCTCGTAACTGCTGCTCCACACCGTACAGAGTGCACCGTGTCAGTTTGTATCGTGTTTCATAATCGAAGGGAAATCTCAACAAAAATAACTTCAATAATCAGTACTCAATTTTCTCAAATATATTATTTCCAAATTAATGTGCATAATTTGGCTGCCGGCAGTTCATTTTTTAACATTTATGAGTTTACCACTTTCGGTAACTGCCAAGGTTAAAGCCCGTTTGGTTTATGTGTTATTTTATCAAATTCGAAATTTTAGTCCGATACCCTTGTCCATTAGACACACGAGCGGTCGAACTTCCAAACCCTCTCAGAGAGTAAGAGTAACATGTTTCACGGCACGTTAGTGGTCATATGTGCACCTCCGCTACATGCGGCGGTTCAGCGATGATGTGGTGTACTACTGCTTCCCTGAGGTGTAACCAACACTTCTGGGATTTATTATCAACAAATAAGACGTCTTGCAGACGCAGTCCAAGAACAACGAGCAGTAACAATGCTTGAAGCGATGCTACTCCACGAGAACGACCACACGTATTCTGCTAGACTGACAAAAACGCTATAAGGTGTTGGACCGCACTCACTGTCAGTCCAACGACCTTCAAGGACTTCCTTTTCCGATGTAAAAGCGCACCTAACATGGCTCGACAAGTTCTTCGCCTCAATACGAAGTCAAAAGAGATTCTAGCATTGGCCAACTTTTGTGAACAATAATGGAGAACGTGTTATTTATGACTAAAGTCTGTGTTATATGTGTACCTTTTGCGTTTATTAAAGTTAGGGAAGAACGCTACGAAATTAATACCCAAACCATTAGATGCCAGACACAGTACTCTAGATGTTTCAAATTAGCCTTTGTACAGTAAAACATATACGTTAGACAAGTCATTTAATAGTAAACTGAAGAATAAATTAAATGAGAAAATAGAAACTTTGAGTAAATCAGTAATAATCATGTTAAAGGCGTGAACAATGATTTGGAGGCATACGCGCAATCAAGAATTATGTCAATTACTATCGGCTTCTCCATAAAGTTTATTGCCATTAATTAAAGAGAATTTTACATCAGGCCTTTTTATTTATATCTTCGTGCTCATTCTGGAATCATGGACAAATATGTTTTTACATTTTGATAGGTACAATTTAAAAACTATATTTCTTAAATAATTTGTAGTTCAATTTATTAACCGTTTTCTGCCTCTTTTTCAAATATTCAGCAAACCCCCACTTTTTTCTTCATTATAAGCGGAAGCTGAGGTCCAAAGGAACTTCATTGTATTTATACACATGGCAGAGTTTTGCCTTTTCTCAGAACACTGTCTCCAACGCCGCACTGGCGTTATTTACACTTTAGCACGCCGGCCATATTTATCAGAAACGCGCAGAGTAGGAAACACTTTACAGCAGAGCTAGCCACAGGCGAGCGCTGTTATTAACACAACACAGCGGTCACACGTTATGAGGTGAGCCGGCCTGTGGTATGAAGGAAGAAAGCGGGCGTCTCCGCAACATCCACTGCGGATGAGTAGTATAAACGCTGCAAGGCACAGCAATGTCCAGCCCATGAGCTCTGCCAACGCAGGGATATGACAATTGTGGCGCCATCTGTACGGGGTCCACAGGAGCGTGATGCTGCAGCAGTTGTAATGTTCTGATACGTCCACAAAAATTACCAAACCATATAAGCTGGCGTTCTGAAAAACTTTCCTATCAGGGCCCTGAAATCCAGGCAGATTTCAGTGCGAGGTGCACCCAGTTCTGGTCTGGCCAAACTAATTTGACACACAAGTGCAACAGTGCATGTTGGAACTGTCAAACGTCAGACGGCCATCTCAGGATGGTTAAGTTCACCTTCATGACTCACGATACGTCCAAGATGATAGGCAGTTCCACTGTCAGAGAAGTTGGAAATTGCCACTGGCTATTAATACACTGAAAGTTACAGACCACAAGTCTCACCCACTAGGGAATGACCTAAAGTTCTCCAACAGGGGAGTACCAGAGGACAAAGAAGGCGACGAATTATAACCACTTTCTATCAAGCAGAATTAACACAAACAAAAGTACCTCTACAGTGTACAAACAAGTCGAACAATCCTCTACTCATTTAATATCCCCTCTTTACTGTTCTGTTGGTCTGATTGAATATCCATACACAGCACTGGGACTCCATTGCTGGGGGAGTAAGCCTCTTTGCATATCCTGAGTGGAACCAATCAGCGATTCAAAACCTCTCTTGTCTGAAAAAGAAGATTTTAGACTAGAGAGGCATGGTAATGTTTCCGCAAAAAGTTTACCTAGATGGGACCACAGTCCCTCATTTACAGGGACACCTAACCTTTGCAGGCTGACCATTTCAAATATCTGAATGAAGGCTGATAATGTTAAAAAAAAAAAAAAAAGAGAGAGAGAGAGAAATGGTTATAATGGCTCTGAGCGCTATGGTACTCAACTTCTGAGGTCATTAGTCCCCTAGGACATGGAACTAGTTAAACCTAACTAAGCTAAGGACATCACACATATCCATGCTCGAGGCAGGATTCGGACCAGCGACCGTAGCGGTCTCGCGGTTGCAGACTGCAGAGAATAGAACCACATGACCACTTCGGCCGGCAATGTTCCAACATCATAATACCAGTGAAATAAATGTTTTGATACTTTCTAAAAGAACCTGGCGACTTCCATGAGCTACAGTCGTGTTCTCATTAAAGACATGTACCAGCTGTTCTGTCCGTATAGTCGCAGCTTCTGACATGAGAATGCTTAAAGTTTTATGGCCTTTCCACCACTTGCACAAAAACTCAGACTGCGTCAGTCTCACTTAAAAGGCTTCCTCCACCCACTTTCCACCAACTGGCAGCTTTTGCAATGGACGGTCACCAGGCCCAGGTACAACGTTTTGTGAACTGACGGGCTCCTGCTCTGATCCTAAGCAGAAAGAGGAGAGTGCTATGACCCAAAGTCCCCCTGCTGGAACAATCCACAGAGCGCTGCTGGCCAGATTCACTTGCACAGTCAGGCCGTTGGACTCAGCATTTATGGTCCACAATCCATCACTTTTCCTTTCTTGGGTGTCCTGAATTGACCATAACTGTGGCAATTTGCGACAATGATATGCATGGGCTCTGATACTAAACCTTCCAAGTATTCACAGACCAATTGAAATTTGTCTTCTAGTGGTCATGAACCGAGTAGTACTCTACCATAGTGAGATATCCAGGATTTTGGTGTAATGAATTGTGGTTATCTTTGTAAACTCGAAAATTGTGAACTGAGAGAAAACATTGTAGGTCGAAATATTCATAATGTTACGCCCCTGGAGTTACTCTAAACACTGACGCGCATGTGCCCAGCATTTGTGGCAGAACTATCCCTAAATGCTGTTGCAACCTCGTCTCATCTTATTATTGGTATCTAGTAACGTTTCCATTCTGATGGATAGGGAGATGCGGTTGCTCGCCTTTGATTTATAACTTTTCTTCCTCTGTCTTATCAGCTAATATCTGTAATTTTCTTCAAGCAGTGAAGTAGCCTTCCTCTTTGCGCTCTCTACCTTTGCCAGTGCTGCCTCATCTCACACAGTTTGGGCATTTTTCCACGCATTTTGTGCTACGAATCGGGCTGCCCTAGCCTCACGTCTGAAATCTACTGCTACTTCTCTCGTCTCACCTGATGTTTTCGTAATTTCTTCAATCGATGCTTTTACACTCATAACTTCATTCCTGATCAGATTTACGTTTTCGACAAACTCATCACCTCTCCTTTTAATTACTTTAATTTCTGTCTTTATTTTATCCTGTCTCTTTTCCTCCTTGTTTAGTCGCTTCTGAATTTCCCTAATTTTATTAATGAGGAACTTCTGTCTTTTGTCTTCTTCCTGCCATTTCTTTTCTTGCTTTGCGTGCGAAATCAGACTGTTACTTTCCCTTATACAACCCCTTTCTTTATTTACAGGACCGACGTGACCTGGCACCTCCACATCGTTCCTGACTGAACTGTACCCTCACCATCAGTGTGTTCCCCATATGACATTTGTGCCATGGTTGCAGTGTGGTTTCAGTGATCTTCTTCTGCTGTTCTGTTTTGTTTACCGTTATGGCTGGCTCATGTTGCGTTTTGAATGACATAAATACACAGCCTATCTCACTACACACGTCAGTTTCAAATCAGTTGCTACTTCCGCAAGTTTCGAACTTTAATGCTTCATGCGCCAGAACTGAGATTTTTCAGAATAATGTACACATTCAGGATTACGCTCATGAAACAAATCTACTCTGAAATGCTGTACAAAATTGGTACAAATGGCTCTGAGCACAATGGGACTTAACATCTGAGTTCATCAATCCCCTAGAACTTAGAACCTCTTAAACCTTACTAACCTAAGAACATCACACACATCAATTCCCGAGGCAGGATTCGAACCTGAGACCATAGCGGTCTCGAGGTTCCAAACTGAAGCGCCTAGAACCGCTCGGCCACACCAGCCGGCAATGGTGTATACATCCCCATAAACAAATTTGCTCCACGAAAGCTGCACAATGCTGTTGGCGACGAACCTGCGTCAGACAAGAGGTGACGCAGAAGTTGCTGACACGACACAATGAGAAACAAAAACAGATCTCACAGACAATACATACCCTGACATAAAATGAGTGAAACATCCTACTAATTACTGAGATGTAACAGATAGCACCAAAATAGAATCACTAACTAAATCACAAAGTGCCATGATTTGAGATCCTGGACAAGTGTCGCCCATTGCAAGCCGTCACTTGATTTAATCGGAAATATATGTCCGAGTGATCCTAAATGGTGTTTCCTTACACAAAGAAATGTATTATATTATCAATAATCTTCAAACTGTAAATTACACTGTCAAATTTTAGGTAGGAAATTAGCGAATTTACTCTTGGCACTTTCATTGCCTTTTCCAGCAGTCGCTTTCAGAACTCAAATTAATAGTCAAATAAACTAATTTAATAAGACTGAAACTTTAATTGCCAGTGCAACGAATTGACGCATGTTGCAGGGAGCGGCAATATAATCTCAATTTAGACAAGTGTAATGTGCTGCGAATACATAGAAAGAAAGATCCTTTATCAGTTAGCTACCATATAGCAGGTCAGCAACTGGAAGTAGTTAATTCCATAAATTATTTGGGAGTGGGCATTAGTAGTGATTTAAAATAGAAGACGATTTAAAATTAATCGTCGGTAAAGCAGATGCCAGACTGAGATTCATTGGAAGAATCCTAAGGAAATGCAATTTGAAAACAAAGGAAGTAGCTTACAGTGCACTTGTTCGCCCCTGCTTGAATATTGCTCACAGGTGTGGGATCCGTATCCGATTGTGTTGATAGAAGAGATAGAGAAGATCCAACGGAGACCAGCACGCTTCGTCACAGCATCAGTTAGTAATCGCAAAAGCGTTACTGAGATGATAGATAAACTCCAGTGGAAGACTCTGCAAGAGAGACGCTCAGTAGCTCGGTACGGGCTTCTGTTGAACTTTCGAGAATATTCCTTCACCGAAGAGTCAAGCAGTATATTGCTCACCCCTACGTGTATCTTGCGAAGAGACTATGAAGATAAAATCACAGAGATTTGCGCCCACACAGAGGCATACCGACAATCTTTCTTTCCACGAACAATACGAGACTGGAATAGAAGGGAGAACCGATAGAAGTACTCAAAGTAGCCTCCGCCACACACCGTCAGGTGGCTGGCGGAGTGTGGATGTAGATGTAGATGTATTACAACAACCACAAAAACAGTGAGTAGTTGAGGGAGGGGGAAGGAGAACAGTGGTGTATTTACATAGGTCAGAAAAGCATTCATTTGGGTAGAAGCTACACAAATTCTCCCCTGAATTAACCCCTGTTACAACGCAATCTGACTTTGCTTCCAAGCATTCATTGTGTGGCCTAATATTACTCAAAAGGAATCAACTACGGCCACATACTCCACAAACAAAAGTCAGGGAGAACAGGGAGCTGTGAATATAATTTACGAACCCTATGCTGCAGCTGCAATACTTTACCCTTTCAGTTTGATTGAGGCTACAACAAAAAACGGCGCGCTGCGGCCTAGGAGCGGCGTCCTGTTGCAGCTGTAATGTTGTGATGCATCCATGAGGAATTTCAAACTGTATAGATTGGCATTATTATTTTTAAAAAGAGGAAAACTTCCATATTGAAGCCTTGAAATCCCAGCAGATTTTATTGTGAGCTGCACAAGTTTACTGGTTTGGCCAATCCAGTTGGACACATCGGAACATTACAAATATAACATCACGCCACTCCTCGCCACAGCGCGCCATTTTCTGTTGCCATCTAAATCAAGGTGAAAGGGCAAGGCATTGCAGCTCCAGAGTACGGCTTTTAAATGATATTCACAACACTCTGTTCTCAGGTGAACTACAATTTGTGGAGTACTTGGTCATAGTTGATTCCATTTTAATGAAATTGGACCACACAGTGGATCCACGCAACTGTGCCTGATGGAATTTTAAAATGTCAGACCAAAGATTCAGGATGAATAAATTCAACCTAGTGACACACTATATGGCTGAGAGGATACGAAGTTCCACTATCGGTAAATTGAGCTGATTAATAACTGGCTCTTAGTTCACCGCAAATTACAGACTGTCACGGATGTGAAATATATGTTTTTGCCACTCGTCAAAAGATCCTACCGACCCCCTGGCATCAGGGGAGCTAGAGTCTTGCCTCTAATAAACACATGCACCAGCTGCTCTGTCCATATCGTGCCAGCTTCTGAAATGAGAGTGCTCGGAGTTTTACGACCTTCTCACCATTTGCACAAAAGCTCAGATTGCAATAGTCCCTTTTAAATGGTTTCCTCCAACCAATTTCCGCTAACTCGCCACCTTTACAACAGACTGTCATCTGGACCAAGTAAAATGTTTTGTGAACCAGCGGCCTCACGCTCTAACCCCTAGTGGAAAGAGGGGAGTGCCATGGCCCGAAGTTCTTCAGCAGGAACAATCCACAGAGCATTGATTCTTAGAATAACTTGCACAGCCTGGTTGCTGGCCTCAGCATTTATGGCCTGCAGTATATATCTCCTTGTTCTCTAACACCTGCACTATGCCCCTCACGTACAAGATCTCTACAGGCTATACAAGCAGTCATATGAAAGTTCAGCTCCTAATTTACTTATGTTAAATGTCATGAACCACATCTACCGAGTTTAATACTGGAAATACCGAGACCTTGGTCTAAAATATGAATAATAATATGATCGATATTATTGTCAAAGTGGCGAAACCGACATTGCATCGACAGTGCTATCTAGAATCCTCAAGTACTAAACATTGAAGAGTAAACAGACGATAATTATAGTTAATATTATTCAATACATCATCTAAAAGGAAATATTTTGATTAACAGGGAAAGATAAAGTAACAATTTGTCTACATTAGAGCTTAGAAGTACAGTTTGAAGTACAATTATAGATAAAGGGCTGAATGACACAGCCTCTAGAAAACGATATAACATGAAATACAGCCAATAAATCATTTAATAAATGAAAAATTATGAATTGACTTAGATGGAATAACATTTCGGTAAACTGCGCTGGGATACTCGAAATCACATGTCAACCAACGGTGTTATACCGTTGAAGAAATTTTTATTAAGCAACTGCAGCTGTTCATTGAGAATGAGGTTATCATTTCGACAAAACTGTTTAAAAATCTCAAATTCTTCAAGAATATCTAATCTACGCCTGCGCAAAATGTTGATATCGTAAATAGCTTTAGTCACGTAACCTGTAATCAGAAGATGGTCGGCAAAAGAGGAATTTTGGAGGATAGTGCAAGTTTTTCCTAAAAGGTGTTGTTTTAAAGGCACGTCCCGTTTGTCCTATGTAGTAAGAAGAGCAGTTATCGCAGAAAATCTTATAGACGCCAAAACTTTGTAAAGGGGAACGAATCGATATTAAATTATGAATGATTTTTTTTTAAATTATTATTGTGGGAAAAGGAAAAGTTGGATCTCATAGGAGATGGGCCCCTAGAAAAGAATTTTTTGTGTTATATTCAATGATAGAGGTGACGAGCGTAGTAAGTCTTTTAATAGATTTCTTTTTAAGGACGTCATCTACTATGACAAGTTTATACCCGTTATTAACTGCTGTCGTTTTGAGTAAATTGATTTTGTCTGCAATCATCCGCTAATGTCCGTATACGGAGCCGATCTGATCACTTATGTCCTACCCAGGCTGGCAGCAGCGGCGCTTATATTCACTTCTTGCAGGGGTCGCTCCTGTCGCGGCTCGGTCCTAGTCAGCGAGCTATTGGCTAACGTTTCCTCACCGTCTCCTCAGTCTTGCACCCGTCCTCTTCGTTCAGGCACTGGTGATTACGCCTGAACGGTACAGTAAACGTAATCACCAAAAACAACGAATATTACATTGTCTTTAAATGTTTCATAATATTAAACTTATACAATCCTGGAAATTGAAATAAGAACACCGTGAATTCATTGTCCCAGGAAGGGGAAACTTCATTGACACATTCCTGGGGTCAGATACATCACATGATCACACTGACAGAACCACAGGCACATAGACACAGGCAACAGAGCATGCACAATGTCGGCAATAGTACAGTGGTTATCCACCTTTCGCCGCAGTGCTGGCTGCTATTCTCCCATGGAGACGATCGTAGAGATGTTGGATGTAGTCCTGTGGAACGGCTTGCCATGCCATTTCCACCTGGCACCTCAGTTGGACCAGCGTTCGTGATGGACGTGCAGACCGCGTGAGACGACGCTTCATCCAGTCCCAAACATGCTCAATGGGGGACAGATCCGGAGATCTTGCTGGCCAGGGTAGTTGACTTACACCTTCTAGAGCACGTTGGGTGGCACGGGATACATGCGGACGTGCACTGTCCTGTTGAAACAGCAAGTTCCATTGCCGGTCTAGGAATGGTAGAACGATGGGTTCGATGACGGTTTGGATGTACCGTGCACTATTCAGTGTCCCCTCGACGATCACCAGAGGTGTACGGCCAGTGTAGGAGATCGCTCCCCACACCATGATGCCGGGTGTTGGCCCTGTGTGCCTCGGTCGTATGTAGTCCTGATTGTGGCGCTCACCTGCACGGCGCCAAACACGCATACGACCATCATTGGCACCAAGGCAGAAGCGACTCTCATCCCTGAAGACGACACGTCTACATTCGTCCCTCCATTCACGCCTGTCGCGACACCACTGGAGGCGGGCTGCACGATATTGGGGCGTGAGCGGAAGACGGCCTAACGGTGTGCGGGACCGTAGCCCAGCTTCATGGAGACGGTTGCGAATGGTCCTCGCCGATACCCCAGGAGCAACAGTGTTCCTAATTTGCTGGGAAGTGGCGGTGCGGTCCCCTACGGCACTGCGTAGGATCCTACGGTCTTGGCGTGCATCCGTGCGTCGCTGCGGTCCGGTCCCAGGTCGACGGGCACGTGCACCTTCCGCCGATCACTGGCGACAACATTGATGTACTGTGGAGACCTCACGCCCCAAGTGTTGAGCAATTCGGCGGTACGTCCACCCGGCCTCCCGCATGCCCACTATACGCCCTCGCTCAAAGTCCGTCAACTGCACATACGGTTCACGTCCACGCTGTCGCGACATGCTACCAGTGTTAGAGACTGCGATGGAGCTCCATATGCCACGGCAAACTGGCTGACACTGAGGGCGGCGGTGCACAAATGCTGCGCAGATAGCGCCATTCGACGACCAACACCGCGGTTCCTGGTGTGTCCGCTGTGCCGTGCGTGTCATCATTGCTTGTACAGCCCTCTCGCAGTGTCCGGAGCAAGTATGGTGGGTCTGACACACCGGTGTCAGTGTGTTCTTTTTTCCATTTCCAGGAGTGTACATCTAACGTTGTCGAACGTGATCATTCTACACACTTCCATTTTTAAAATGAAGCAGTGTGTAGTTGTTATAGAATCGAGTCATTAATCTACGATCAATGCTGACTATAATATAATTGAAGATGCACTGGAAACGCAAATTTGTCAATAAGATAAGTTATTAAAAATGATAGGAGTTGCTGTGAACAGATACATCATAACTTGTCGATTTCCATATGTGTAAGTACTGTTGCTCTTGTTATTAAAGAAGTTAATTCGGCCGCATCGCCTAAAAGTACACAAGCATTCCTGGTTTCAGTGAAATTATATCGACATCGTCACATAATTTGTATACAAATGATTCTGAGATCACTTCCAATACAGTTGATAGTGTCAGATATTCATACAGAACATTTATTTTGGATCTAGAATCATTAGTGTAAGAATGGTGATCCATTTGCATATATGTGAAAGCCCTCTACGATACGTATAACATGGGGGAAGGGGAGGTGTGTAAGGGAGGGAACTGCATGAGTTCTCATTGACAGAAATGTCACGAACTTCGTCGACAGTGGTGGTGGAAGGGTTGCTCTTGGGAGCGGGAAGGACTGAGAATAGGGAAGAACAATTTAGGACATCAGTCGAGAAGGAAAAGCTCTCGTTTACTGCCATGGAAGAGTTCAGCAGAGTGCAGTGATTTTATTTATGCAGAGACACTCCGGATCGCTTATCGGATCTTGATTAAAGGCATCGAAGAATGGGTATGAATGAATTTATATGCTGAGCACACTTCGCAGCTTATCTTACGGAGGATTCTGTCGACTTCCGTGTCACACTAGATAGTTCAAAGGCTGTTGGTATATTTCACTAATTAACTCCTTGCTGGACCACTAGTACAAATTTGGACGTTACTGGATAAACCACCCCTTCTTAAAAATTAAATCGGTAATTTAACTTACGTTTACGACGTTGTTTCCCTGTTTGTCTGTGACCATTAATTTTTAATTAGGGTGACTTAACTGACCTCAATTATTCGGCCGCATGATCGCTTTTGTTCTATTTTGCTAACACAGCAACAGGACGCAAAGGAGACGGCGGGTGACTCGTACCTAGGACTTTTACAAGCCAAGCTTTCTTCAGAGCAGTACATTAGCTCCTCCGTCATATTACAAGTAGAGCAGCAACGTCGCAGAATGAAGGGTTACCCAGAGATTGCGCAAGAACGACTCTTTCACCTGAGCTGCCATACCCTAGGAGAAGGTATCAGACCTTCTGTTTGAGGTTTTTTTATCTTGTTTCTTTTTTGTGTGTAGATATTTGTAGCATCCTCGTGGTGGTTCAAATAAGATTATTCCTCCCTGTGAGACACAGGGTTCCAAATACTTGGCCTGCACATACAAAGAGCTTAAGGTTACAGGAGACCGGTGGCACTCACTAGTCCCCAGACAACGACGTTCGGGTTCACCAGAACCATAGCCACTCAACAAAGCTGACACTAACGAGAACGTATGAGTGACTTCTAGGTTACGATGGAAGCATTCAACACTAGCATTGAGGCTTTATTAACTTTTCCATGAGGTTTTACTGTCTAAAGCAACCTTGCTTTCCGTCAGCGCTAAGAGTGTAAGATCGACAAAGGAAACGGAAATGTTGTATCAATATCGAATTGTGTCGCAATAAAACAAAGGTAAGTTTCCACCAGAAATTGTTGGCGCTACTCTTATACTGATTATGCTCATCACTTACTCAAATTTACCTGAAGAACTCATTAACGTTGGCAAAATGTACGTCCAGGTGTGGAACTTCAGCGCGAAATAATGCTCCGCAAGGCAGTTATAGCTTCCCTGTCTGGCGCAATACACGTAGCGTTGCGGTCGGAGGCAGCAGAGGGAATTCCGGTGCAGTCCGGCACGCTAGGGTCTGGTCTTCTTCTAGCTACCAGGGCACGAACTGTGGTCCCCCCTGCCCCTTACATAAAAGGTCACCACCCCTCCCACTGGGACGTGAAGACTCTCGAGGTTGTGTTTCAGCACGAGAGTTCGGTCTGACCACATCTGAGAGATATTGTGTTCATTTTTATGGATACTCTCAGCGAAAAGAAAAGGAAAAATGGAAAATGATGTGAACGACATAAAGCAATGAACTGAATTGTACTCACGTAAGTTGTGCTAGTTGTGCTGTCTATACTGCCATAGCCACAAATTCATATAGCACTGGACATAGCTTCTTGTGCTTCAATTTCCCTTTATTTTATGCCACTTGCTCTGCCGAGAAGGCAGTAGTGCATAGAGGTATCGGATGTCACATTATGAGACAATGTAACACGCAAAAGAACGGAATTAATGAAGGGCGTTTCCTGAATTTTTAATTGTAAAAAAATGCCTCCCCTGCGTATCACACGAACATTCAACTTGTAAGAAACATTTACTGTCTCGGTGGAAGATCTGCAGGTGCTCTATATTTTTTTTTGCGTACTTTTCGCAACTTCGACAACTGAAATTTAAGACTTTTCATTCACTCTATTAGATTAACCTCTGGGGAAACATGCAAAGAAGAGAAAGAGTCTAAGACGAGATGTTGCAGGAGGTAGCCGAGAAGTATTTGGAGCCATAAAACAAAAAAAAAGAAGAGAGATTCTTCACAAAACAGCGTGGTGAGGAATGTAGGGTGAACACTATCTAGAATAGACGGGGTGTTACAATAAAAGGAGAAGTACAAGGAAAAACGTGTATGGTTGAGACTGAAATACACACTTTAAAAAAAGTCTTGCGTCATCCCGATTGACAGAACTCCTGAAAATGGACGTCGAATGTGGGTATTGTATAACACACACAATCCTATTGAATGTTCAGAGACGTCACTAAACCCGCCTAAGATATAAACAACCATGCGTGAGCAGTGCCTATTAGAAGGAGGATGTTCGGCAGCCCATCAGTTCCAATCATTCCACCATGAACGAGGTACACAGCTTGTGTTGTCTGTGGCTGAACCGCACCTAGACAGTCAATACCGCGGAGACAAATCTGGGGCCCATTAAAATTTTTAAAAGCCCTTGATTCTTTTCGCCTTGTGATAAGTTTCTGGATTTACATGAAAGTGGAAGAGAGTGTGTTCATACATTCATAATTACGGAAGATCAGCCCTGACCCATACTCGAAGTCATTCATCAGTGTTGTTTACGTCAGTTGAAATCAACTTCATCGAACATTATTTATCTGCTGAGGAAGTCAAAATTATGTAGAATAGTATTGCAGTGCGCAGTGTGGGCTGCAAAGATCTTTCAAAAATTAGCTACTCGTATGACAACTTTTTCCCCGAGAAACTAGGCTGTCGAGTGAAAGGTGGAATTACTGGACTAAGGTCAATGGAGAGCTGTAAAGTGGGCTTACTTGTGCGGGGAACTTCTGTGCTAAATGCCTAATATTCAGCACAAAATCAAATCTTCAGCCAAGGTGTTTGAAGTAAAAAAATTTAAGAAAATGTACCATATAGGCATTTTATATCTTTCTCACACCTATAGCCCTGTTCACTAGTGCACCTTGAAGCTATAAATGCTCCGATGGAACCGTTTCCAATGTATTCTTTGCTTTTATGCGACCTTACTGAGCTGTGTGCATATTAGACTCTTTCTCTGCCAGCAACTAAACTTCTCTGCTCGAAGTTTCTAATCGATGGTTGGTCAGCGTCTCGCAAGAGGATGCAGTAGCAATCGCAGAATTCAATTAACGCATGCCCTTCCCTCGCAGGTGTGAATGAATCTCTGCGGATTGGTAGAGTTACTGGGGTAATTGACCGAGAAAGAAGATTCGTTTTAGCGTGGTATCAGTGTCTCTCGAGACTGTGTGTATATGGAAGTTGAAGAATTACTGCCTCCGTTTGTGTTCTTGGTGACGGACCTCTGTATTTGGAGTTAGCAAGTTTCTCATTTCTGCTGCCTAGTTTATGGATGATAATCTGACAGCTGATAATCTGACAGTGCTTACAGCTTAACAGGCGTACCAGAAAAACGGCCAGAAACGCTGTTATGTGTAATAATGGGGCTAATAAGACATATTCATTCAATCCTTTGTTAGTTGAGCGAAAATCGGTCTCTCGTACAGTGTTGCTTAGCTTTGGACACTGACAGTTACATTTGTCTTTGACATCTATCTGGATCAGCATTTGGTGTTAGTGGTGCAAACCCGAATTTTGTTTCTCTCCTTATAAAAGACAAAGAGGAATTATTTTTAATGGTCACTGTTATCTGGAAGTCTCATTTCTGCATTCATTCATTTAGAACATATTATTTCTTTTCTAAATCACGTGCTTTCGTGTAATGGTCTTTGTGTTAAAACCTCTAATCTGTTGTTTGTTTTCCTTGTAATTACTTCACCACTTTTGTTTTAATTCAAGCTTACTGTGATGATATATGTAAACGTAGATTGTTTACTTAAAACTATAAGAGTTTAATAGCTCTTCTTGCTTGCAAATTGTCGTTATGTAATTTTTAGTTTTATTTTCTATTTTTATTGGGTTTGAAGAGAACGAGAAATGTCTGAGCTAGCTCAAGCTGCTGTCCCTATGTTAACGTAACGAACGTAGTCGAAAGCATTCTTTTCATCTCATTTCTGATTTATGGTTTTGAAACTTCTGAAATTGTTAACATTGATTTCCTTGCCGTTTATAGTACCTGAAAGGCATGCGTGCAAACTTCGAAATTTGTGCTAAACGGTGTCATCTTCATGGTTGGAATTGTTGTGGTAGGTATTACGACGCCCAATCTGACTTGTTCATTTTCTTGATATTAAAAATGAGAAATAGAAAAATGAGTATTGTTAAGTGTTTGTAATTTAGTTTGAACAGCATACCACTCCCATTCCCAAGCACCTACCACTTTACTCACTAATTTCTTAATGGTTGATGTCGTAAATCTCAAAACCGGTGGGTAAAAATGACAAATGTTTAGTCTACTGTGAACCAATGTATGTGGCATAGCATTATTAACCATTAAGAGACAGCTATGGTCCCTTCTCCCCATGAACTAATCTATGTGGCATAGCATTATTAACCATAAAGAGAGAGCTGTGGTTCCTTTTCTGTAGGCTGAGAGAAGACAGAATCTGAATGAACTACTTGTTTCCGCGCAATGCGTTTGACGTACAGCTTGATATCAAACGTACTCGTATCACACTTTCGTGCAATGAACCAGCCACTGGATTCATATTTTCCATTTCAGGGCATCAACTGTAGCATCAGTTTATGCCAGACTTTCAAATTTTAACAGTGCATCCCCACTCAAGCCTCAATCTGAGAATATTAATAGTTGCTGAGATACGAAAATTTACTTGAAACTCGAAGTCTTTCTGTTTTTCAGCTACCTATTGTACTGAAACATTTCATCCATATCAAAGCCCTGTGCTATGTAAATACGTTATTGCCGAATTATCATAAAACAGATTTTAACAAAAGTGGGACTTACATTACCGGAATTATTTTGGAACATTCTTTTACATAGCAAGCCGCTTATGCAGTACAACAAAAGTTAGTCTATGTACAGAATGTGTGATGCAATAAATGAAGAGTATATAAAAATAATCCTACTGTAGTAAATCGTTACGTATGACTGTGTCCATATTATTAGCACTCATGTAACCTGTATTAGCACTCATGTAACTCAAGTTCCTGTAGAACTACATTGAAACCTGGCAATTAAGGAAGGCAGAATTGGGTTACTATTGTGGACGGTGCCAGAAACAATTACTGTTCGTCTGCTTTGCTATTTCACTCATTTATTATAGTAAATAAGTTTTGAAAACAAGTCAATGAGGTCGCAATCAGACTTTTAGGGCAGGTAACCACAGTCACGGCTGAAAGCCTTTAACGCCCAAAATAGCAATTATTAAAAAAAATTGCGAACATACATAAAATAGAGACAGCCAATAATTTTGAAGACAAGCCAATGTGGTCGCAATTACAATTTTAAGGAAAGTAACACAATCATGGCTGAAGGCCTTTCACACCTAAAATGGCAATTATTTTTAAAAAAATTAGTGAAGATACATAAATTACAGACAGCAAATAATTTTTGAAAACAACTCAGCGTGGTCGCAATCAGACAAGACAAGTAACCACAATCACGGCTGAAGGCCTTTAACGGCAGAATGGATATTACAAAAAAAAATTTACAAATATACTGTAAACGGCGAATGGGTTAGCAACAGTCAATTAAAAAAGAAAGAAACAGATTACCAAACAGGTGAGGCAAATTATGGTAACATAATAATACAATAGTAAAATAAAACACAAACACCAGTGACAGATGGTGCTCCAGGAATCAGCCTCTGAGTAGGTCACACCAAAAACACTTTCGCAATCAAAGAGAAAGGCAACCAAGTTTTGCATTCAGATCACAAGATGCTAACTAGGACTAGTGACAGTCTAACGAGCGACTAATGATAATCTTGGTGATGCTAGCGGACATCCAAGAAAACAAATGCAAAATGTGTAATTACGGCAAAGCCAGAACAGGTTGTCTGGGGTCCGCCAGCAGATTACTGTGCTTAGAGTGCCCAGAACAAGAAGGAATGTTTACCACTAAAGTAGAAGGTAGCGACCCAACCTACAGTCAAGAAGCTGTCAAACGTTTCACTGGACAGCGGCGGCAAGGCGTTTATGTTACATACACTAACCCCCAGGGCAGTAACTGGGACGTTAGCGGCCACAAGACAGAAAAATACCTCTGGTTGATCTTAACAACGTAAGAAGTTGAAAATAGTAAATAGAAGCTCAGGAAGGCTTATCAGATCCGCCTTCCTTAGGTACTCCACTCGCTGCTATTCGCCTCGGCGACACTACGAGCAGCAACACGAACCCATGTCACTGAGGAATCGCGAGATTTCAAAATGGTGGAGGTTTCTCCAAGCGAATTGCAATGCACTCAAGTTAAACTGCAATATCCGGTTTCGACGGGGTCGTGCACCATCGTGACAACAGCCCTTTGATCTGGCAGTCCATACAAGCCGCCAGTAGTCCCGGCGTGTTGTCGCTCTGCACGGACCTCGCTACTCCTGCGTCCCCAACCGAACTCCACGCTCACACCACGCGGAAGTAGAACGAGATCGCCCCAAAGATAGGGCAGTAGAACTACATATCAGTAAGTGCCGCTGCTGATACAAGCGGACAGGCAACGCTTTCAAAACCATGTGGCGCCAGTGAATACGAGAAGAAGACAAACAACCCAACCATGCCAGCTAAACGATATGGTCTGGCAGTAACCTACACACGGCACTAACACGAGCCATAGCACAGCTGAGACATTTTCAAATAATTGATCTCAGGGCAATAATATTTTCACTTCAGTCAAGTAACAAATGTTGTTCAATGTTGATGTGGAGTTTTGTGAGATCATAATTTCATACAGTACGAAAATTAGTGAAAGGCTTATGATTTGTGGGGCAGCGTTAGTACTTGTAGTGGTTATACAAGGGCAGTAACAACCATTTTTGGCAATAGTTTGCCTTAGTCAATCAGAAAATAAAGCACTCCCGAGCTCTGGGAATAGAAGATTGGCTACGTGGACTAAGCATCGAGCAGTCGGCATCTAGATTTTACAAAGGAAATATATATTTCCCGTTGCTCCTGAAAATCTTGGTGGATTCGGAATTCAGTGTGACAGAGAAAAGGCGTTTCTTCCATTGCAGCAGAAAATTATAGTTAACTGTTCAATATGTGTACGTAATAGTACCGAAACAAAGAAGACTGACGTTCGATTTGACAATTTTTAGGAGAAATTAGTCAGCTAAGTTTAAAATACCAGTCTCACTAAAACTAATAATACAGTATCGTGTTACAGATTTGCTTAGGCACACTAGCTCGCTAAGAATTAAGGAACTGCATACAACGTATTTTGATCATCAAGCGTAGTCGTTCAATACCATGCGGACATTTGGCAGTTTAATGGACTGATTTAGGTTCATGCTTCTAATCAGATGATCGATATTTTAACAGGATGATCGTTGTTCATGAGAATTGTTTGAGTGAACTAAGTGGTAAAACTAATCCATAAACCTTAAAATTATTGTCTACAATCATATATTTGTTATTTAGTACTGACTTTGCGGGACTATTTATGATTTTTCCACTAATATAACACAGTTAATTTTTAATTATGTAATCGTACTTCTTTTTGTTAGTGAAACTGGACTTAAAACATAAAATGGAATAACAGGAGATAATTCAATAGAGAGCTCTATAGTTAACTATCGAATACATGCAGTTTTTATACCTTTTGCTGAAGGAATTACGTTGTTTGTGGTTTTTGACCAGTTAGCGAGTTTTTGCGTACTGAGGTAAGGAGCGCTATATAACAATATATCCACCGTTTTTATTTTTAGTCAAAGTAAATGAGAACTTTCCTCACAAGCGCCAAACCAGTCAGAAGAGTGACAACCAGAAAGTATTTCACAAAATGCACTGAGAATAGTTAAAGGAATGTATTTGGCTCAACTTTGGTGTTGTCTATAATATTAGATATTGTGTACAATTGCATCTAGAGGCCCACACCCCTCGAAAATCTTAAAATGCTTTATACCCGGAGATTCATAGAGACAAATATTATTGCTCAAATCGTTAATCCATTATTCTGAGAAAGGCAAATAACGTTTTTATCAACAGAAAATTAGATTATTCAAACCCACTTTGCCTCGATTTAATTTACAAGCACAAATATTATTTTGAAAATCATGTGTGTTAGTACAAAATATACAGCTTGCCACATAGAAAGGTGGGGTGAATTCAAAAATCTGAATTTATTCTCATGAGTCCAGGTACTCACACTCGAATAACAACGTGGTTTAATATACACGTGCCAAACAACAATTTATCTTGTAGATAATCATGAGATCTTACACTTCTCTCTTAGGCTTCTCGGAAGAAAGTCCACTTTTCCCACAACATGATTCCTTGCATTTGCAAATATGCTGTGTTCTTACGATTACATTTTTCTTAGTGAATACTATTTATTTGGACTCCACCACTGCCGGTCTCAAGCACGAGGCCTCATCTCAGAAGTGATGAGGAAGGAGGAGGGGGAGGAGTAACATCTCGGAAAGAAATCTCAGTCCATTTGGCTTCGGATTGTAGCACGTTTTGATGGCCCCTGCCTAGGGTTACAGGTGAAGCATCGTCAATGGTCTCAAAACTCCCAACGGCAGAGAGAGAGGAAGAACCTATTGGAAAAAACAAAACAAAATCCGCTTTTCGTCACTCTTGTAGCAAGCTGCGAAGTGGACAACGCTGTTCGCCAGTGGTGCGGCTCAAATTCAGATTCTGGAACTAACCCTTCCAGTCTTAACATTCTGAGTTCAGTCAATGAGTATACTCAACCCCACCTTTTTCCAGGTACAATCATCACGAAGAATTTTGATAATCACAGAATTACGTCAGGTGGTCAGTCCACCACCAGTATTACTGGCGCAACTGGTCTTTCGGATTCTAGGGCTGCCAGATTAAACTGCAGTGTGATTCAGGAGAGGGAGTCGGAGTCCTCTGGACAACTTGAAACCAAAATAAATGCTTTTTTTGCAACACTTAACATACAAAAAATTTTGCAACCCCATTAATTTCGTCAGTTGGGCGACACATTAAAAGAACAGAAGATTCAAATTTTGGCACTTCAAGAAAGATGAATGAAGAACAATAACACCATGAATCTTGGCAGTTTCCATCTTTTTAAAAGCAAAACTTGTAAAAATATAGTTAATAAAACGCCACATCTGGGAGTAGCATAAACAGTCTCCAAAAATATTTTAAGCTCAATAACGGAGGTAAGACCCACTAATAATAGACTAATGACAATTTCTCTTAAATGCGCAACTGGAGAACACACTTTAATTAATACCCATATGCCACTTAATGTGGATAAGCGTAGGAAACCTGATGAAGTTAATAAATCTTGGTAAAACATTAAAAAGCATCATCTCGAAATTTCCCTCAAACCATGATAAAATTTTAATGAACGATTTTAATGCTCAAACTAGGTAAAGAGAAAAGTGGTGGGTGGATTTCCTGCATATAAATGGGAAAACCAAAATGGCAAAAGACTTGTTGAAACACGCTAAAAACCTTTAACCTTAAAATCATGTGGGCACCCAATAGATTTATTGGGGCATTTCAAATCGATCATATAGCAATTTCATGCCCTAACTACAAATAAATTTTAAGTGTCCGAGTTAGGAAAGGCACTAATATTGATTCTTACAGTTATTTAATGTGAATAAAGGTAAAACGTCAGGCTCAAAAACTCTTCAAAACAATAATTTTGTCCTAAAATTTTACACTGCTGAAGTAACCCCAAATGTAACAATTGACACTGACAAAAAAACAATCCAACAATTCCCAAAGCCCAAAAGAAAGTTCATCAAAACAGCACAAAATTTAATACCGCATTAAAGAAAAAAAAACGCCCTTGGAGGAACACGGATTCTAAAACAGCCGTTACTTCTAGGCCTGAGGCACACAGAAATTTAAATAGTAACAAAAACTGAAAAAAGTAAAACACCTTCCTAACTAAAAGAAAAGAAGCATGTAAATTAATTTGACAGACTAAAAGAAACTAAGAAAATGCGAAACTTTTAGAAATAGAATTTTTTTTCAAAAGAACAATACAAGAAACTTTTATAAAACATTTAAAACAAAACTAACTGGTCACCAACCTCAAAGTCTTCGCTTCAAAAATGAAAACAACCAGAACTGTCCAGAAACAGGGAATAAATTAGAGCACAGCAAGTTGATTACATCAACCCTAACTCTAGAGAACCTGACGAAATCGAAATGACTAAACATGTTAAGAGACTTAAAAACAATAAGGCATCCGGAGAAGACGATATAACCGCAGAATTATAAAAATCAGCTGGCCCTGACACTATAAAAGAGGTAACTCAACTAATAGGACATACCTGGAAAACTGAGAAAATACCTAAGGATTGGAGAACTGCAATAATTCAGTCATTGCATAAAAAAGGGGATCGGACCGATGTTAATAATTACCGAGGAATCTCTTTCCTGCCAGTCACATACTAAATTCTCTCACAGTGTTTACTTGATCAGCACAAGAACAGCTAGAACCTAAAATTGGTGAATTCTGTCCGGACAAATTCTTGCTTCAAAACTAATCCTCAGACACCAAAGAACTTCTAGTAACAATATTGTATGTACATTTGTTGATTTTAAAAAGGCTTTCAACTGAGTTGATCGTGAATGTGTTTCCTAGATTTTAAAGGAACAAGCACAAACTCTGATTAAGGAAACGTTAAACGACACTAGATCTAAAGTTAAATCCATGGGAGAGATTTCTGAAACATTTGAAATAAAGACTAGTGTTAGACAGGGAGATGGACCCTCTCCATTAATGTTTAACTGTGTTTTGGAAAAGGTAAAATACAAAATGGTGAGAGGAAAAGTCGATTCGAAATATAGACCAAGCAATCAAGTTACGTAGAAGTGATGATAGAGTAGATTGCCTCGACTCTGCAGATGATCTGGCAATTTTAACCAGGGGTGTTACCACAGATCAAATACAAGATGTAATTATTTAAGAAGTCTTGGAAAAGGTAGGACTCCAAATATCATTCGAAAAACGGAGTACGTGACAAGCAACAAACAAACAACAAAATTTTTGAACACGAAATATGAGAAAATAAACAAGGTATCTCAGTTTAAATACTTTGGGGAAATCACACTAGGAAGTGGTCTGTAAAAAGCCATAAAGGAAGATCGCCTTCAAAAGTTGGCAACTGCATTCAGATCAGCACAAAATATTTATAATAGAAAAACAATTTCTAAATTCTGTAAGCTTAGACATTACATCGCCGTAATCAAACCTGAATGTCTTTATGTCGCAGAAACTTTAATTTTAAATACGAAGTGGGATATTGGTGAAATTCGAAAGAAAGATTATTAGAGAAATATTAGGCCTCAAAATTACTGTTGGAGAAACTTATAGGCTGAGAAGTAACGAGGAAATAGAAGAATACACAGACATACAAGATGACATGACAAAACAAACACTTAAATTTTATGGCACCCACTAGGTTGACAAAACAAATAGTAGGATTCTACAGAAACAGAAGTAAGGCCATAACTGAGCCAATGAAATGGATATCGGCAATTAAGGAGGATCTTAAAGCAGCCAGCATAACTGAGGCAGACCTTACAGATACGAAAACATTCACACAAAAGATATTCGATCGGAAAGTTGGTCAGAGGGAAATTAGAAAACGGACTGGAACACTGTGGTCCGATGAAAGAAAGAGCCATCATTCTGAAAGGATGAAACAAATTTGGGAACAAAGAAAGCCCAACCATTAAACGTGACATTGATGGATTGTACCTTGCGTGGTCCTACTGGGCCCATATGTGATTAATCAATAATAATTATTTATTTGGGTTGCCGATCAGATACATACAATCTAGTTGTCTTTGGCTGAAGACAGTGGAAGAAGATTATCAGAGAGACTATCGATTAAATTCGACTGACACAGTTATGCAATACGAACTGTAAATTTTGTCATAGTTATTTTACTATGGCGCTAGAATAAGACTGTCACATTAGGGAAAGTATCTACATCAATGTGGAACAGAGAAATGCATACCATGGACACTTATAAATCTAAATATGAAATTGTAAACAAGTTAGTTTATGAACGTAGGGCCTAATACGCTGTTAACTATTTGAAAGAGCCATATTACTCTATATCCATAACGGCTAGCTTAGGTGATAGAAAAAAATGAGAAAACGCTATGACTGAATGGTGGAACGAGGTCGAGGACAGAATCTTGTATAAGCTAATTGTATTTGTCCAACAAACCATATTATCTTGGTGTCTATATCGTTCATCTTATTTAGACAGTAATGTACTACATGGAAATACTAGAAAATCTTGCTGGAGAAAAATTGCAAGCGTACTGACTCATATAATACTTGTATGCCGGAACAGGTCACAGCAGCAAATAAGGAATCAGCAGCTTAATACACGTGTACTTCATTAGGAAGCGGTATGTATATCCTCTGTCTATAATGCCGTAGGACAATACATCTATATGACTACTCCGAAATTCACAGTTGTCTGTGTGTCCATCGAATGACCGTCACACCATTTCTCTACCGTTCCACTCCCTAACACCACTGGGGAAAAACGAAAACTTAAATCTTACCGCAAAATAAGCTGCCCTTCTCTGAACTTTTTGGAAGTCCTTCGTTTTCGCTGTCTGATAAGGAACCCGCACCACACAGCAGTACTCCATCAGAGGAAAGACAAGAATAGTGTAGGAGGCATCTTAAGTGGATTGGCTTCATCTTCTAATTGTTCGACCAATAAAACGCAGTCCTTGGTTCGCCTTACCCACAATATAATATGCGTGATGGTAGCAAATGAAGTAGTTGTTGTTGTTGTTGTGATCTTCAATCCTGAGACTGGTTTGATGCAGCTCTCCATGCTACTCTATCCTGTGCAAGCATCTTCATCTCCCAGTACCTACTGCAACCTACATCCTTCTGAATCTGCTTAGTGTAGTCATCCCTTGGTCTCCCACTACGATTTTTACCCTCCACGCTTCCCTCCAATACGAAATTGGTGATCCCTTGATGCCTCAGAACATGTCCTACCAACCGATCCCTTCTTCTGGTCAAGTTGTGCCACAAACTTCTCTTGTCCCCAATCCAATTGAATACTTCCTCATTAGTTATGTGATCTACCCATCTAAACTTCAGCATTCTTCTGTAGCACCACATTTCGAAAGCTTCCATTCTCTTCTTGTCTAAACTATTTATCGTCCATGTTTCACTTCCATACATGGCTACACTCCATACAAATACTTTCAGAAATGACTTACTGACACTTAAATCTATACTCGATATTACAAATTTCTCTTCTTCAGAAACGCTTTCCTTGCCATTGCCAGTCTACATTTTATATCCTCTCTACTTCGACCATCATAAATTATTTTGCTCCCCAAATAGCAAAACTCCTTTACTACTTTACGTGTCTCACTTCCTAATCTAATTCTCTCAGCATCACCCGACTTAATTCGACTACATTCCATTATCCTCGTTTTGCTTTTGTTGATGATCATCTTATATCCTCCTTTCGAGACACTATCCATTCCGTTCAACTGCTCTTCCAAATCCTTTGCTGTCTCTGACAAAATTACGATATCATCGGCGAACCTCAAAGTTTTTATTTCTTCTCCATGGACTTTAATACCTACTCAGAATTTTACTTTTGTTTCCTTCATTGCTTGCTCAATATACAGATTGAATAACATCGGGGAGAGGCTACAACCTTGTCTCACTCCTTTCCCAACCACTGCTTCCCTTTCATGCCCCTCGACTCTTAGACCTGCCATCTGATTTCTGTACAAATTGTAAATAGCTTTTCGATCCCTGTATTTTACCCCTGCCACCTTCAGAATTTGAAAGAGAGTATTCCAGTCAACATTGTCAAAAGCTTTCTCTAAGTCTACAAATGCTAGAAACGCAGGTTTGCCCTTCCTTAATCTAGCTTGTAAGATAAGTCGTAGTGTCAGTATTGCCTCACGTGTTCCAACATTTCTACGGAATCCAAACTGATCCTCCCCGAGGTCGGCTTCTACTAGATTTTCCATTCGTCTGTAAAGAATTCACGTTAGTATTTTGCAGCTGTGACTTATTAAACTGATAGTTCGGTAATTTTCACATCTGTCAACACCTGCTCTCTTGGGGATTGGAATTATTATATTCTTCTGGAAGTCTGAGGGTATTTCGCCTGTCTCATACATATTGCTCACTAGGTGGTAGAGGTTTGTCAGGCTCTCCCAAAGCCGTCAGTAGTTCCAATGGAATGTTGTCTACTCCGGGGGCCTTGTTTCGACTCAGGTCTTTCAGTGCTCTGTCAATCTCTTCACGCAGTATCGTATCTCCCATTTCATCTTCATCTACATCCTCTTCCTTTTCCATAATATTGTCCTCAAGTACATCGCCCCTGTATAGACCCTCTATATACTCCTTCCACCTTTCTGCTATCCCTTCGTTGCTTCGAACTGGGTTTCCATCTGAGCTCTTAATATTCATACAAGTGGCCCCCTTTTTTTCCAAAGGCAGTATCTATCTTACCCATAGTGAGATAAGCCTCTACATCCTGACATTTGTTCTCTAGCCATCCCTGCTTAGCCATTTTGCACTTCCTGTCGATCTAATTCTTGAGACGTTTATATTCCTGTTTGCCTGCTTCATTTACTGCATTTTTATATTTTCTCCTTTCATCAATTAAATTCAATATTTATTCTGTTACTAAGGATTTCTACTAGCCCTCGTTTTTTTACCTACTTGATCCTCTGCTGCTTTCACTACTTCATGCCTCAAAGCTACACATTCTTCCTCTATTGTATTTCTTTCCCCTATTCCTGTCAATTGCTCCCTTATGCTCTCCTTGAAACTCCGTACAACCTCTGGTTCTTTTAGTTTATGCAGGTCCCATCTCCTTAAGTTCCCACCTTTTTGCAGTTTCTTCAGTTTTAATCTACAGGTCATAACTAATAGATTGGGGTCAGAGTCCACAAGTGCCCATGGAGATGTCTTACAATTTAAAACCTGGTTCCTAAATCTCTGTCGTACCATTATATAATCTATCTGAAACCTGTCAGTATCTCCAGGCTTCTTCCATGTATACAGCCTTCTTTTATGATTCTTGAACCAAGTGTTAGCTATGATATGAAGTAGTTGGTAATTGTGTTTGTTAGCTATTTAGTTGACCTGACTGCCTTTAGATCTGACCCGTTTCTATGTAAACGAAATGTAACGGCTTTCTTTTAGTAGTCATTGGTTGACGTAATACTTTTCATTATTTAGCGTCAATTACCTGTTTTAGTCTAGTCTGAATTTTTTTGCCATTGGTTTTGATCTACTGATGGCTTTACTAGACAGTAAATAACAATATTACCTGCGAAGAATCTAGGAGGTTTAATCAGATTGTCTCTTAAGTTATTTATGTATATTAGGAAGAGCAGAATGCGTATAACACTTTCTTGGGGAAATCAGATAGAATTTTTCTTTTACTCTGTGGCGTCCGTCTGATACTGCGAACTGTGACCTTTGTGCTAAAAATCGTCTTGTGTGTCGTAGCAGAAATAGATTAGTCTTGCTACATTGATCCAGAAAACTGCAGCCCTTTTTTAACTACTAGGAAAATGGATCTTGCTTTAAAGTTAATTTTTAGCTGTAAATCTTGATCCTTTAAGAAATTTAATTTTTTACGACAGGTTGTTACAGAGAAACTGAAATACACGGGATTTAAGTAACATTTATTCCAGTTACTCGTTCTGCCTGTTTCACAAGTTATACAAACCTATGCGAGGTTGTGAGGATCATAATCTTAATTTGTTTATAAAAGAGGGCAACATCTGCACCTGTCTTTTAATTTTTGTTATTTGGTTCGATTCACATAAGGATGCCGTTCAGACCTGAAGGAAAACTACTGCCAAAGGCTGTTTGTCTGTGAGTATTCTAAGCGGCATGCACAATTTAACTGACTCGTGGTAGTTTCCTTTCAGGTCTGAATATTACCTGAACCTGGACCGAAACTGTCAACCATTACAAAACTTCAGTGGTCCAGAAGGTGTGTATGTAACATTTGCGTGTAAAATACTCTCCTCTCATTTACCTCACATTTCCATATCTGAATGGGTTACCGTTTTATTTACAGTATTATTACAAAAAGTATTATTTGCAGTATTATTATTATTTACTGTATTATTATTTATAATATTATTTGTAGCATTATTTCGTATATATTATTGCAAGTATATGACTGAATTAATCACTCGTACGAAATTTAATGTTGTTTGGGATGGATCGATTTTAATGGTATGTCACCTGTATGGGCTTTTTGGTTCAAATGGCTCTGAGCACTATGGGACTCAACTGCTGTGATCATTAGTCCTCTAGAACGTAGAACTACTTAAACCTAACTAACCTAAGGACATCACACACATCCATGCCCGAGGCAGGATTCGAACCTGCGACCGTGGCAGTCGCACGGTTCCCGACTGCGCGCCTAGAACCGCGAGACCACCGCGGCCGGCAGGGCTTTTTGTAACGAATACATCCGAGGTGGCAGGGATCTCGCGTTGCGCATGTTCCTCTGAATGTCCTTCAAGAGAGGGGAGACGCCCTCATAAATCGATTCGTATTTCGGGTGATCCGTCGTGTCGGATCGGCGCTTAGCTTTCACTGGGTCGTCGGATGTAATACGTGACGTACCTTCTGCTCATAATCTTTAGTCTTCATTAGAACAGCCACATTTTTCCAGTCATCCGGCAACGCCAATTTGTTCTTGTCGGACGCCACTGCTCCTTGCTCACTGACGTATAAGCTGAAGGTCGTTCTGTGGATTTAAATATAAGTAGTCATAGTGGTCACCAAAAACTGCAGTGCTAGACTTTGGAATGGCAATAATTAAATCTGCCATAACGGAATTAAGAAAATCCCTGTTCTGTCGCCATTTTAACTTCATCGAATGTCTGTGGAAGAATACACAGGAACTGGGATTAACGGATGAATACAGGGCTAGGGAAGAAGTCCGACTGATTTGTCGCACGTATGCTGGACTGACACATATTCCACCAAACGTTGTTGATGAAACCTGGATGGCAAAAAAAAAAAAAAAAAGGAATCGTCCAGTGAAGAAAATGTTGTGGAATTCACAGATTATATTAACAGTAAACGGATCGCAAATTCTAGTATACCAGGTGATATGTTAAACGTTTTTAGCGGTATGGGACTTAACTGCTGAGGTCATCAGTTACCTTTAACTTAGAACTACTTAAACCTAACAACCCTAAGGACATCACACACATCCATGCCCGAGGCAGGATTCGAACCCCCGATCGTAGCAGTAGCGCGGTTCCAGACTGTAGCGCCTAGAACCGCTCGCCCACTCCGGCCGACCAGCGCATTTGCAGACCATTCGTTTGTTCTCAAGTGATTTATGTAAAGAGGTTTCCGACATGATTGTGGCTGCAAGCGGAATGGTAGTCGGAGGGACTCACCGTTTGGAAATCGTTGTGGAATTCAATATTCCTAGATGCACAGTGTAATGAGCTGTGACGACAATACCAAATTTCAGGCATTACCTATCACATAGGACAACGCAGTGGCCGACTCAGCGTCCGAGAGCAGCGACAATGGCGAAGAGTTGTCACTGCTAACAGACAAGCAATACTGCCTTATATAATTGCGGAACTCAATGTATCTGTTAGGACAACGCGGCGAATTTGGAGTTAACGGGCTATAGTAGCAGGCAATCGACACGAATGTCTATGTTAACACCTCACCTGGGCTCGTGACTTTATCGGTTGGACAACTGAGCTCAGGTCAGATGAGTCACGGTTCCGGGTGATAAGAGCTCATGCTAGGGTTCGAGTGTGGCATATATACCCAACGAAGCCGTGGACCCAAGCTGTCAGCGAGGCACTGTACAAGCTGTTGGTGGCTCCATAAGGATGTGGGCTATGTTCACATGAAACGGACCCGGTCCTCAAATCCAACCGAAGCGATCATTGTCTTGAAATGGTTATATGGAGCTCATATGCAGTCATTCACAGATTTCACGTTCCCAAAGAACGACAACAAATGTTAGTGAATGTCAATGCGTCATTTCAACAGACTGTGATTGGTTTGAAGAACTTTCTGTAAGATTCGAGGGCACGATTTGGACATCCAAATCGCCGAACGTGAATCCCGTAGAACGTTTATGGGAAGTAATATAGGGGTCAATTCCTGCATAATAACTTGCACCGAAAATACTTCCGCAATTATGGATGTAGATGTAGCACGGCTCAGTGTTCCTGAAGGAAACGTCCAAAGGCTTGTTGAGTGCATGCCACGTGAGATTAAAGCACTACGGACTGCAAAAGGAGGGCCGACGTAATATTAGAAGCATCCCATGGTTTTTGTTCATTGTCACCTCAAAACAAAGTATATATACAATATGTGATAAAAAGTAAACGGTCACTTCCGAAAACAAACTTTTATCATATGGGGTACATTCTGCTACCACCTACTGCAAGGTACTACATATAACAGCGACCTCAGTAGTCATTAGACATTGTGAGAGCAGAAGGGACGCTCCGCGGAACTAACGGACTTCGAACGTAGTAAGGTAATCGGGTGTCACTTGCGTCATACGTCTGTACGCGAGATTTTCACGCTCCTAAACATCCCTAGGACCACTGTTTCCGATGTGATAGTGAAGCGGATTGGTGAAGGGACACGTACAGCACAGTCCGACCTCGTCTGTTGACTCACAGAGACCGCCGACAGTTGAAGAGGGTAGTAACGTGTAACAGGCAGACATATATCAGACCATCACACAGGAATTACAAACTGCATCAGGATACTCTGCAAGTTCTATGAGAGTTGGGCGGGAGGTGAGGAAACTTGGATTTCATGGTCGAGCGGCTGCTCATAAGCCACATATTATGCCGGTAAATGCCAAACGACGTTTCGCTTGGTGTAAGGTCCTTAAACATTGCACGATTGAACAATGGAAAAACTTTCTGTAGAGGGACGAATCACCGTAAACAATGTGGCGATCCGATGACAGTAATATTCTGAGGCGGCATCGATACCTCTCCTCAGTGCACCATTCTGTGAAAAATGGGCTGCCTTTCCTCACTAAAGGTTCTAGCACATGACTAACCGGATGCCTGCGAGAATAGAATCTGTCATCAAGGCTAAGGGTGGGCCAACACCATACTGAATTTCAGTATTACCGATGGAGGGCACCTCGAACTTGCAATTCATTTCAGGCCAGTTGTCCGGATACCATTGGTCATATATATATATCTGAGGAAAAAGATGCAGTGATATGCAAATGATTAGATTTTCAGGTCATTCACACAAAGTTGGCGCCGGTGGCGACACCTAAAACTTGCTGACATGAGGAAAGTTTCCAAACGATTTCTCATACACACACAGCAGTTGACCGGCGTTGCTTCTGAAACGTTGTTGTGATGCCTCGTGTAAGGAGGAGAAATGCTTACCATCACGTTTCCGACTTTAATAAAGGTCGGATTGTAACCTATCGCGATTGCGGTTTATCGTATCGCGACATTTCTGCTCGAGTTGGTCGAGATCCAACGAATTTTAGCAGAATATGGAATCGGTGGGTTCAGAAGGGTAATACGAAACGTCGTGCTGGGTCCCAACGACCTCGTATCACGAGTTATCAAGATGACAGTCATCGTATCCGCATGGCTGTAACGGATCGTGTAGCCACGTCTCGATCTCTGAGTCAACACATGGGGACGTTTGAAAGAGAACAACCATTTGCACGAACAGTTCGACGACGTTTGCAAGAGCATGAACTTTCAGCTCGTAGACCATGGCTACGGTTACCCTTGACGCTGCATCACAGACAGGAGCGCCAGCGATGGTGTGCTCAACGACGAATCGGGGTGAACGAATGGCAAAACGTCATTTTTCGGATGAATCCAGGTTCTGTTTACAGCATGGTGATGGACCCATTGGTAGCGCGTATTCGTCATCGCCATACTGGCGTATCACCCGCACTGATGGTATGAGGTGCCATTGGTTACACGTCTCGGTCACCTCTTGTTCCCATTGACGGCTCTTTGAACAGTGGACGTTACATTTCAGATGTGTTACGACCCTTCATTCGATTCCTGCGGAGTCCTACATTTCAGCAGGATAATGCACTACCGCATGTTGCAGGTCCTGAATGGACCTTTCTGTATACAGAAAATGTTCGACTGCTGCCCTGGCCAGCACATTATCCAGAACTCTCACCAATTTAAAACGTCTGGTCAATGGTGGCCTTGCAACTGGCTAGTCACAATACGCCAGTCACTACTATTGATGAACTGTGATATCGTGTTGAAGCTGCATGGACATCCAAGCTTTGTTTGACTCAATGCCCAGGCGCAGCAAGGCCGTTATTACGGCCAGAGGTGGTTGTTCTGGGTACTGATTTTCAGGATCTGTGCACCCAAATTGCGTGAAAATGTAATCACATGTCAGTTCTAGTATAATATATTTGTCCAACGAACATTCGTTTATCATCTGGATTTCCTCTTGGTGTAGCAATTTTAAGGCCGGTAATATATAGGTGTGTGTTTGTGTGTGCGTGTGTGTGTGTGTGTGTGTGTGTGTGTGTGTGTATAACTACCGGTGGGATTTAAGTGTGGTTTAAGTAAATGTTAAGTTCTCTCTTCTGGGAGCTGTAGGTATAAACAAAAATTAAAGGACATTACAAGAATTTTTAAACACCTGTATGATAAGATACTTAAAATCAGTGACTCTTTTGGGAAACCTAAAACCACTGGGAACGGCACACAGATTTCTTGAGTTCACTAGTCAGATGGGCTGCAGAACGTGTTTCATTGATGAGCAGAATCACGACCTTAAAAGGATTGAAAGTTCTCTTATCGAGAACCAAGATGTATCACATACCCGTCTGAGAAAATTTTAGTATAGCACCCTGATGAACTAGAGTTTCTTGTCCATAGTGCAATATTACTTCCTTCCTTTCAGTGATGTTTCTCAGAGTACTGCAAAATGAGACCAAATCCAGGACAGAGCTGATCTCAGTATCAAAAGCTTCAAGAGAATGTTTATTTCGTGAAAGAACATATGTTTCAGACTCAAATTACTTGCTGCTTCTTGGCCGCTCAAACTATACTAACTTCTTTCTTTATTTATGCTTTGCTTTACAGATATCAGGCTATAAAGTCGGGTCATCGTTCCCTGAATACATCCTGTAAGTTAATGTTGACGTAGACTGAGGACACAGTTGTCAGGTCCCGCGCTTATCGGGAAAGTACAGCGACCGAAGTGAAAGTGGATGCTTTTATTGATATGAGTCCGGTATTTTTTCTTTCACAGAAGACTGTTACTGGAAAAGAAAGTGTGTTGGACACTATAAAAGAATTTTCATGCCCGTCGTTACATCTTGTTATGTTAGTAGCTACTTCTCCTCCCCTCACCCCCAATACCCTCCTTTCTGTGTCAGGTATAAGTGTCATTCTCTCTGATTCACCGAAGAAGAGCCTTGAAAAATTTTTTTCTTAGCAAATGAATGAAAGTGCTTTCTGCCTCGGTCACGTGAACCAAAATCACTAAAGAAACATAAGAGTTCTTAGCAATCTTTTATTGGTTAGAATGCAATGGAAATAAATGGGAAATATGACGCGACTTCAAATAATTATGAGGAAAGCGTAGGGGGAACTACATGTAGCGTGAAGGCCGGGAAATCTCACAGACATACTGTTTCCAGTAAATCGCTCCTAATGAAACAACTTGTGAAGGTCATTCACTGGTAATAAGATTTGCAACTCAAGCTAACAAATGTGCTCGGCTCTCAGCTGCGAAGAAAAAAGTAAGTATTTTGGGACTTGCAACACAACGAACTGCGGAAAAATTACCATTTTGAAATCAGAAAAGAAGCAAAGACAGGTGTACGTGGGTTTTGGTTCAGGAAGGTTACTTATAGCTTCCTCCGGTCTGATGGAGCTGTCACCTGGAGAGCCATGGTCCATAATGTCATCGAATAATACCGAGAAGAGGTGTCTCTCAACGTCACGGATTTTCTTTTGATGCACCAGACACTTGTGATGAAATACCAGATGGACAAAATGAAGGTTTCCATAAAGACATTTATACTGTAAACACACATTACGAAATGAAGTGGATAGGTTACGTGATCGCGAAGTAGAGGTGCTATATGTTTTGAGGCAGCAAAAGTCAGGTGGATTTCTTTATGGTGAGTGACTTATTTATCAGTATTTTTCTTGCATATATGTTGATATTGAATAAATGCTATAAAAACACGCTAAAACTGTGTCACGTGTTTCCAACGTCTTTAGTGTGATAGACTTAATAACATCATACAAACCCGACCAACCAAGGTGTCTTGAAATATTTTATAAACAGAAAAAAACAAAATTTTGATTAAGCGTAAACTATCTCGGGTAAGATGTAAGTTAGTAGCTTCTTTAAATTCAGTGTTCACTCTACCAGATTACCTTTAAATTCAGTGTTCACGCTACCATCATACTCACACTGTATTTATAAATAAGCTTATAAATCCGGCAACCACAGGTAAAGAACTTCATAATGTGAAGGAAAATCAAACAATTTAAAGTCAGAGATGGTAAAATGGTCCGTATTAAACCTAAATGGAAGTCCAAATACGCTCCTGTTCTTTATTGCGTTTTCACTGTATGACGACCGGTTTCATAACCTGGTGGTATATCCTCAGGTCATATCTGCGTACAGAATAAAACTACATAAGTAAAAGTGCTAGTACTCAATATAACTTCGTTCGGTTGGTTATGTTAACTACTGTAGTATACCTTGGTATAAATTATTCTGCCATCTCTAATTTTAAATGCCTTCATTATCCTTCACATTATGCGTACTGTTTTTACACAGAAAGCGATTTTGTGAAATGTAATTTAGGCGTTTCAGGTCACCTACACTTTTACACGTTTTAGTAACTCATTACACCTTCTGTAACACAGCAACCAATGTCATTATCTTTTTCTACTACAACCAGTGAAATATAAAGAGGAGGATAAAACTATTGAAACACCACAAACACAGCACATACCCCGGTGTGGGACACCCGTTGTCATTCAAAATGGCTTCGAGTCGTCCGGAATCAATAAACAGTGATACCACATGGTTCTCATGGAAATCCTACAGTATTCTTCCTGCAAAATGGCAGCAGTTTCAGGTAACGACGATCCAGGTAGCAGCGATCACGCGCGCTTCTCTCCAAAGTAGATCACAAAGGCTCAGTAATACTGAGATCTGGTGATTTTTGTGGCCAGGGGAGATGCAACACTTTACCCTCGGGCACACAAAACCAATCTTTAATGAGGTGAGCCCCCACGAAAGAGCCCTTTGCTCTCGAAAACAGAATCACCAATGGGGAAGAAACAATGTACCATGATACGCACCTGATCAACGAAATTGGTCACGCAATGGGCAGTAATAAGACATTCCAAAATAACTTGGGGGGCCAGAGGAATACCATGGTATGTCAGCCAAAATCAGCACCAATCAGCACCATCCCCCCCCCCCCCCCCTCCCGCCTTTCGTGATTCTTCCTACGCAAATGCAACCAGAAGTTGGAAACAACGTTAAACAACACTCATTCGAACAAATTTCTTTCTTTTCATACGGCAGGTTTTACGGCTTTGGCATCACGTTTTCCTGATATGAACATTTGCGTCACTAATGAGCGGCACTGGAATCCACAGACAGTGCAGTTCCCCGCTTCTGAGGATCGCTTTGCGTCTTTTCGGCACTAACAGGATTCGCCACATTCAGTTCTGCAGTGACTTTTCCAACTGTCGCTCTCTTATTTTTCGTCACAACCCTCTTCTGTGACTACCTGTCAGACTCACTCAACACAAACTTCAGTCTTTTTTTAACTGAGCGGATGTTATTTTCCAGCTTTCTGTGTAGGCGGTATAAATCTTCGATATGGTGCGTCCAAAAAACACCAAACACTTCGGATATCTCGCTTAAGGACATACCCACCATAAGAGAACCAACCGCAAAAGAGAACCAACTGCAGGCTCGGCTAGCGATAACATTTTTGTTCAAGCTTACCTTTGTCGCGGTGTTTTCATGTTTCTATCCCGCGGTGGCTCGCTTATATTGTTGTCACGCAATAACTCTCGCGTTAGATTATTTCTAACAACGAGATCTGGCCCCTTTTTTATCTGTTTAAGCCAGCAAAGACACGTTTATACAATAAATCACTTCATTATTATTACCAAAGTATTATAAATTAGTATATACATGGTATGTCCCCCCCCCCCCCCCCCCATGAACATTGGACCTTGCCGGTGGTGGGGAGGCTTGCGTGCCTCAGCGATACGGATGGCCGTACCGTAGGTGCAACCACAACGGAGGGGTATCTGTTGAGAGGCCAGACAAACGTGTGGTTCCTGAAGAGGGGCAGCAGCCTTTTCAGTAGTTGCAGGGGCAACAGTCTGGATGATTGACTGATCTGGCCTTGCAACATTAACCAAAACGGCCTTGCTGTGCTGGTACTGCGAACGGCTGAAAGCAAGGGGAAACTACAGCCGTAATTTTTCCCGAGGACATGCAGCTTTACTGTATGATTAAATGATGATGGCATCCTCTTGGGTAAAATATTCCGGAGGTAAAATAGTCCCCCATTCGGATCTCCGGGCGGGGACTACTCAGGAGGATGTCGTTATCAGGAGAAAGAAAACTAGCGTTCTACGGATTGGAGCGTAGAATGTCAGATCCCTTAACCGGGCAAGTAGATTAGAAAATTTAAAAAGGGAAATGGATAGGTTAAAGTTAGATATAGTGGGAATTAGTGAAGTTCGGTGGCAGGAGGAACAAGACTTCTGGTCAGGTGACTACAGGGTTATAAACACAAAATCAAATAGGGGTAATGCAGGAGTAGGTTTAATAATGAATAGGAAAATAGGAATGCGGGTAAGCTACTACAAACAGCATAGTGAACGCATTATTGTGGCCAAGATAGATACGAAGCCCACACCTACTACACTAGTACAAGTTTATATGCCAACTAGCTCTGCAGATGATGAAGAAATTGAAGAAATGTACGATGAAATAAAAGAAATTATTCAGATAGTGAAGGGAGACGAAAATTTAATAGTAATGGGTGACTGGAATTCGATTGTAGGAAAAGGGAGAGAAGGAAACATAGTAGGTGAATATGGATTGGGGCTAAGAAATGAAAGAGGAAGCCGCCTAGTAGAATTTTGCACAGAGCACAACTTAATCATAGCTAACACTTGGTTTAAGAATCATGAAACAAGGTTGTATAAGTGGAAGAACCCTGGAGATACTAAAAGGTATCAGATAGATTATATAATGGTAAGACAAAGATTTAGGAACCAGGTTTTAAGTTGTAAAACATTTCCAGGGGCAGATGTGGACTCTGACCACAATCTATTGGTTATGACCTGCAGATTAAAACTGAAGAAACTGCAAAAATGTGGGAAATTAAGGAGATGGGACCTGGATAAACTGAAAGAACCAGAGGTTGTACAGAGTTTCAGAGAGAGCATAAGGGAACAATTGACAGGAATAGGGGAAAGAAATACAGTAGAAGAAGAATGGGTAGCTCTGAGGGATGTAGTAGTGAAGGCAGCAGAGGATAAAGTAGGTACAAAGACGAGGGCTGCTAGAAATCCTTGGGTAACAGAAGAAATATTGAATTTAATTGATGAAAGGAGAAAATATAAAAATGCAGTAAATGAAGCAGGCAAAAAGGAATACAAACGTCTCAAAAATGAGATCGACAGGAAGTGCAAAATGGCTAAACAGGGATGGCTAGAGGACAAATGTAAGGATGTAGAAGCTTATCTCACTAGGGGTAAGATACATACTGCCTACAGTAAAATTAAGGAGACCTTTGGAAATAAGAGAACCACGTGTATGAATATCAAGAGCTCAGATGGCAGCCCAGTTCTAAGCAAAGAAGGGAAGGCAGAAAGGTGGAAGGAGTATATAGAAAGTTTATACAATGGCGATGTACTTGAGGACAATATTATGGAAATAGAAGAGGATGTAGATGAAGACGAAATGGGAGATACGATACTGCGTGAAGAGTTTGACAGAGCACTGAAAGACCTGAGTCGAAACAAGGCCCCCGGAGTAGACAACATTCCATCAGAACTACTGACGGCCTTGGGAGAGCCAGTCATGACAAAACTCTACCAGCTGGTGAGCAAGATGTATGAGACAGGTGAAATACCCTCAGACTTCAAGAAGAATATAATAATTCCAATCCCAAAGAAAGCAGGTGCTGACAGATGTGAAAATTACCGAACTATCAGTTTAATAAGCCACGGCTGCAAAATACTAACGCGAATTCTTTACAGACGAATGGAAAAACTGGTAGATGAAGACCTCGGGGAGGATCAGTTTGGTTTCCGTCGAAATGTTGGAACACGTGAGGCAATAGTGACCTTACGACTTATCTTAGAAGAAAGATTAAGAAAAGGCAAACCTACGTTTCTAGCATTTGTAGACTTAGAGAAAGCTTTTGACAATGTAGACTGGAATACGCTTTTTCAAATTCTAAAGGTGGCAGGGGTAAAATACAGGGAGCGAAAGGCTATTTATAATTTGTACAGAAACCAGATGGCAGTAATAAGAGTCGAGGGGCATGAAAGGGAAGCAGTGGTTGGGAAAGGAGTGAGACAGGGTTGTAGCCTCTCCCTGATGTTATTCAATCTGTATATTGAGCAAGCAGTGAAGGAAACAAAAGAAAAATTTGGAGTAGGTATTAAAATTCATGGAGACGAAGTAAAAACTTTGAGGTTCGCCGATGACATTGTAATTCTGTCAGAGACGGCAAAGGACTTGGAAGAGCAGTTGAACGGAATGGACAGTGTCTTGAAAGGAGGATATAAGATGAACATTAACAAAAGCAAAACGAGGATAATAGAATGTAGTCAAATTAAATCGGGTGATGCTGAGGGAATTAGATTAGGAAATGAGACACTTAAAGTAGTAAAGGAGTTTTGCTATTTAGGAAGTAAAATAACTGATGATGGTCGAAGTAGAGAGGATATAAAATGTAGACTGGCAATGGCAAGGAAAGCGTTTCTGAAGAACAGAAATTTGTTAACATCGAATATAGATTTATGTATCAGGAAGTCGTTTCTGAAAGTATTTGTTTGGAGTGTAGCCATGTATGGAAGTGAAACATGGACGATAACTAGTTTGGACAAGAAGAGAATAGAAGCTTTCGAAATGTGGTGTTACAGAAGAATACTGAAGATAAGGTGGATAGATCACGTAACTAATGAGGAGGTATTGAATAGGATTGGGGAGAAGAGACGTTTGTGGCACAACTTGACCAGAAGAAGGGATCGGTTGGTAGAACATGTTTTGAGGCATCAAGGGATCACAAATTTAGCATTGGAGGGCAGCGTGGAGGGTAAAAATCGTAGAGGGAGACCGAGAGATGAGTACACTAAGCAGATTCAGAAGGATGTAGGTTGCAGTAGGTACTGGGAGATGAAGCAGCTTGCACAGGATAGAGTAGCATGGAGAGCTGCATCAAACCAGTCTCAGGACTGAAGACAACAACAACAAACATGGTATGTAACATTTTATTTGCTAAACTTAAAAGTTTTTCAATATGCAAAATTTCACAAACTTTTTTAATTACAATTACAACGCCTGTGTGAACAGCAGTTCGTAATACTTATAGCAAGTGATGAATTAAGGTTACCCACACTCCATTTCACTCATCAGATTCAGATATGGCTTCTTGTGACATACACTCTTGGAAAATAAGAACCCTCGATGCTGTATATTCTTCACAGGTAGGGTGGAACAATGATGGCAGCGATGCTGTGTGAATCTTATTTTCCTTTTAGGGCAGTAGTGACATCTTGTTTTTTTCTCTTGAATCACTTTTTTCTTTAGCTGCCGATAGTATGCAAATGTGTACAATACCTTATATTTTCTCTTTCAATCGAAGTGATATCCTCGGAATCGACATGTTTTTGATTATGTGGGCTTTTGTATGCATCATACTCAATTCTGTGATGAATCTTCTCCGTGTGATTATGTCATTTGTGTTTACCTTACATATTATTTGAACATTTATTGCTCCGACTTTTTGACAAGATGAAAAACAGTGTAAGAGACCAGCGGTTGCTTATTATTGAAACAGAATATTCTAATTTCAAAAAGTCAACAATGTCTACATCTCCTATTATCAGATTGTGAAATGTAATGATTTCAGATTTGTTCACTTCACCACTGTCAACGTCTATAGCATCGTCGCTGGGCATAGTGTTTAAAATTAGAACATTATTTTTCTGTTTTTTTTTTTGGGACGTATGAGCAAATGAAGTTGGTTTTACGCCTAATGCGAATATTCTGCTGTTTAGTTGCCTACACTTTACGTCCAGAAGTTCCGGTGGAATTTCTCTTTTATTCTTCCGTAGAGTGCTACTGTGAGTCGATGATTGGCGTACATTTCGCTAGGCAATGGTGTAGATGTAAAATAATAGTACATTGTCCCGTTTCGGCCTGTTTTGTCATTTGGTCGAATCAATCGTAACACTACATTCTCTGCATAAGTGGGTACTTGATATGGCCCAGTAGACTGTTTACCTGCGTATACTTCCACATTTAGCGTATAAAACGTTCTGGCATCACAGAGCACATATAAATTGGTGCCATGTTTTGGAGGCTTGTTTGCTATATACTGCCTGAATTTGCTATGTCCACGGAGTGGTTGTAACATCTTGTCTATCGTTGTCAATGCACCGGCACTATAGCTCTTCTTGCAAACATTCACAAATTCGTCGAATATTTCTCTAATATGTGCCAGATTATCTGTTTCCTTTCTCTGAAGGTATGTCGTCAAAACGTATAGCTTGGGGAAGTGTGTGGAACTTTCGTCTACCCGTCGATGCAATAAAGAAATCCGGTGCAGGCCCAACAGTGTCCCATAGCTCATTAGTGTTGAGATGCTGTGCCTTTTCCACTCCTACGAGATATAATACACCAAAGAAAGCAGATAACTACTCAAAATCTGTCCATGTGCAGTCTCGAGCAATCCGTGAATAAGATTCTGCCAGTCTGTCAAGTTCTTGCTTTGTGTATTTCACAATGCAACCAGTTACACTGTCTGGAAAAAAATAATTTCCAGCATTCCAAAACTGTTTTAGAACTTTTTTTGCAACACCCTTCACACCTGGAAGCTGTGTTACGATATTCTGACGGTCAATTTTAGTAGGAGGAACGTGTTGCTTCAACCACTGTGTTATTCCATCCTTACCAAGAAAGATTTCACGACCTGTATATGGAGAAACAGCTGTAGCAGACGTTTCAGATTCGCTGTCTGACTGATCTGTTGCGCTATTGATATCTTGATGGTCAGAGGGTGCATCAGTATATGATGATACACCCTCTGCGTAAATATTCTCATCTAGTGCTTCATCTAGCGACATCAGTATCTCTTCCTCTGACATGACTTCTTCTCTGAGAAGTTTTATATATTTTCTTACCCGACGGAGCATGCCATGTACTATGTATAAACAATTGCTTCATTCAGTTCGCCCTAAAACCCAATAAGAATTCTTGTTATTCTCATAAAAGACGTAACATACGCTGAACAACTTTCAGGAGAAAACAAACGAACACAGCCGCATGTTAAAAGAAACAGAGTAAAAGTGAAGCAAGGCGGTATTCCACGAAGGGAGAAGTAATTGTTCCGTGAAGACTCCCATTTAAGAGAAAATCTAACAGTGCGCACCACATCAAATAAGGGCTCAGCTACAAAGATATTGTTGAAAATTGACTGTCCAGTCAAAGATTAATTGAGGCACGGGATATGAAACAAAGCATTTTTAGATGCTCAGCTCATTAGGTATGAAATGTGCTGGAATATTTAACGAAAATTATAAATGTTAAATTTTTTCTAATAATGCGAGTGATCGCGGGCTATACAACCCCTGTATTAGTCATTATACCTGCAGCACCTTTCTTTTATAGCCGTTGTGCTATTTCTTTAAATGATGGTGAACGCTTTGCTGATAGGTGATAAATATAAAAAAGCCCGTCTCCTTTGAGTTCATCTCTATTTTGTAGGCTACCAGTTTCGGAGATATAGCACACCATCACCAAGCCGTAAACAACAGATTTGCAGCAGTATTAACAACAAAAACTACAAAGAATAAGACTACAATCTGTAGATATATAAATCATATTTATCACTGATTACTAAGATATGAGTAATTTTCCAATGATATTACTAGGTTTCCAATATGAAAACACCAATATATGAAGGTTCCACAAGCTGGGTGTATTATGTAGATATCAAAAATGTTGCAGGATTCTCGAACATATTCTCATGAATTCATATAATGAATTTCCTTGAGACAGAGAAGTTTCTGTCCAGGCATCATCACGGCTTTAGAAAGGATCACTCCTGCGAAACGCAACTCGTCCTTTTTTCACATGGTATCTTGTGAACCATGGATGAAGGGTATCAGACGGATGCCATATTCTTTGACTTCCGGAAAGCGTTTGACTCGGTTCCCTACTGCAGAATCCTAACCAAGGTATGAGCATATGGGCTTGGTTCCAAAGTATGTGCGTGGCTCGAAGACTTTTTAAGTAACAGGACCCAGTACGTTGTCCTCGATGGTGAGTGTTCATCGGAGGTGAGGGTATCATCTGGAGTGCCCCAGGGAAGTGTAATAGGTCCACTGTTGTTTCCTATCTACATAAATGGTGTTTTGGATAGGGTGGATAGCAATGTGCGGCTGTTAGCTGATGATGCAGTGGTGTATGGGAAGGTGTCGTCGTTTAGAGACTGTAGGAGGATACAAGATGACTTGGACAGGATTTGTGATTGGTGTAAAGAATGGCATCTAACTCTAAATATACACTCCTGGAAATGGAAAAAAGAACACATTGACACAGGTGTGTCAGACGCACCATACTTGCTCCGGACACTGCGAGAGGGCTGTACAAGCAATGATCACACGCACGGCACAGCGGACACACTAGGAACCGCGGTGTTGGCCGTCGAATGGCGCTAGCTGCGCAGCATTTGTGCACCGCCGCCGAAAGTGTCAGCCAGTTTGCCGTGGCATAAGGAGCTCCATCGCAGTCTTTAACACTGGTAGCATGCCGAGACAGCGTGGACGTGAACCGTATGTGCAGTTGACGGACTTTGAGCGAGGGCGTATAGTGGGCATGCGGGAGGCCGGGTAGACGTACCGCCGAATTGCTCAACACGTGGGGCGTGATTTCTCCACAGTACATCGATGTTGTCGCCAGTGGTCGGCGGAAGGTGCACGTGCCCGTCGACCTGGGACCGGACCGCAGCGACGCACGGATGCACGCCAAGACCGTAGGATGCTACGCAGGTCCGTAGGGGACCGCACCGCCACTTCCCAGCAAATTAGGGACACTGTTGCTCCTGGGGTATCGGCGAGGACCATTCGCAACCGTCTCCATGAAGCTGGGCTACGATCCCGCACACCGTTAGGCCGTCTTCCGCTCACGCCCCAAAATCGTGCAGCCCGCCTCCAGTGGTGTCGCGACAGGCGTGAATGGGGGGACGAATGGAGACGTGTCGTCCTCAGCGATGAGAGTCGCTTCTGCCTTGGTGCCAATGATGGTCGTATGCGTGTTTGGCGCCGTGCAGGTGAGCGCCACAATCAGGACTGCATACGACCGAGGCACACAGGGCCAACACCCGGCATCATGGTGTGGGGAGCGATCTCCTACACTGGCCGTACACCTCTGGTGATCGTCGAGGGGACACTGAATAGTGCACGGTACATCCAAACCGTCATCGAACCCATCGTTCTACCATTCCTAGACCGGCAAGGGAACTTGCTGTTCCAACAGGACAATGCACGTCCGCATGTATCCCGTGCCACCCAACGTGCTCTAGAAGGTGTAAGTCAACTACCCTGGCCAGGAAGATCTCCGGATCTGTCCCCCATTGAGCATGTTTGGGACTGGATGAAGCGTCGTCTCACGCGGTCACCACGTCCAGCACGAACGCTGGTCCAACTGAGGCGCCAGGTGGAAATGGCATGGCAAGCCGTTCCACAGGACTACATCCAGCATCTCTACGATCGTCTCCATGGGAGAATAGCAGCCTGCATTGCTGCGAAAGGTGGATATACACTGTACTAGTGCCGACATTGTGCATGCTCTGTTGGCTGTGTCTATGTGCCTGTGGTTCTGTCAGTGTGATCATGTGATGTATCTGACCCCAGGAATGTGTTAATAAAGTTTCCCCTTCCTGGGACAATGAATTCACGGTGTTCTTATTTCAATTTCCAGGAGTGTAGATAAATGTAAATTAATGCAGATGAATAGGAAAAAGTATCCTGTATTATTTGAATACTCCATTAGTAGTGTAGAGCTTGACACAGTCACTTCGATTAAATATTTGGGCGTAACATTGCAGAGCGATATGACTTGGGATAAGCATGTAATGGCGGTTGTGGGGCAGGCGGATACTCGTCTTTGGTTCATTGGTAGAATTTTGGGAAGATGTGGTTCATCTGTAAAGGAGACCGCTTATAAAACACTAATACGACCAATTCTTGAGTACTGCTCGAGCGTTTGGCATCCTTATCAGGTCGGATTGAGAGAGGACATAGAAGCAATTCAGAGGTGGGCTGCTGGATTTGTTACTGGTAGGTTTGATCATCACGCGAGTTTTACGGAAATGCTTCAGGAACTCGGGTCGGAAAGGAGGCGTTCTTTTCGCGAATCGCTACTGAGGAAATTTAGAGAAGTAGCATTTGAGGCTGACTGCAGTACAATTTTACTGCCGCCAACTTACATTTCGCTTAAGGACCACAAAGTTAAGACAAGAGAGATTAGAGCTCGTACAGAGGCATATAGGCAGTCATTTTCCCCTCGTTCTGTTTGGGAGTGGAACAGGGAGAGAAGATGCTAGTTGTGGTACGATGTACCTACCGCCACGCACCGTATGGTGGATTGCGGAGTATGTATGTAGATGTAGATGTAGAAACACCGAAACTGGCCCAGTCAGAGCGCACTACACTGCGCGATCGTAGACCTCATACTGGATGAAAGAGCTAGTTACTCGGGATACAGTTAATCATAGGCACCTCTATCATAGTGTGAGCGCCTTACATTTTGTAACTCAAGTCTCCTTAAATAGGTACATAGATCTAATGTGCAAGTTAATAGTGATAAAATCAGGATAGTTAGTAACCGCTTTGTAACATATCAGGTTGTCGCAGATAGAACATATAAACCTCATAATAGCAGCCATCATATTGGTCAAAATAGCAATACTCTTAAAAGCTTGTAAGAGGCCAGTCCATTCCCAAAATTTAGAAGTCCCATGTCACAGTAACTATGGACTGCAATTTACTCTCTACTAAATATTAACGAAAGATCTCTGTATAGGGAAGACGTTCAAGCACCGAAGAAGTCCATTAAGAAGTACATTAAGAAAGAGTAAAATCAGTATCTAAGAACGAAGAAAGAAAATACCTTTGCATCAGAAATGTTCTATACATTAACAGTGGAAACGACATAATTATGTTCTCTTATGTAATGGAATACAATAGGCAAAATTGCGTATATAGCAGCAAGCCAGCAGATGACATCATTGGAAAATTACAATATAATTGGACTTCTTTATCCAAAAGTACACGTATTTTTTAAAAAAAATCTAGGCGTACAGTGGCCAACAGAAATAACGAATTTAATGAAATTGATATGCACAGTATGACGTCGTACATCGTACTCGTATGAAGTAAATGGTTTCTTCTTGTGGTCTTCAGTCTGAAGATTAGTTTGATGCGACTCTCCATGCTACTCTATCCTGTACAAGTCTCTTCGTCTCCGAGTAACTACTGCAACCTACATCGTTTCTGCATCTACTAACCGTATTCGTCTCTTGGTCTCTCTCTACGATTTTTAACCCCCACGTTTCTCTCTAGCACTGAATAGGTGATCCCTTGATGTCTCAGATTTTATCCTACCAGTTGATCCCTTCGTCTAGTCAGTTTGTGCCACAAATTTCTTTTCTACGGTATTGTGTTCAGTACTGCCTCCTTAGCTACGTGTACCCATCATTCCACACCTATCTTCTGTAGCACTACATTCCAACCGCTTCTCTTCTCTGCTTGTCTAAACTGTTTATCGTCCATGTTTCACTTCCTAACGTGGTTACACTCTATGCAAATACCTTAAAGAAAGTCTTCCTGACACTTAACTGTCTCTCGATGATAACAAAAGTTTCTTCAGAAACTCTTTCTTTTCATCGCCAGTCGACATTTTTATTCTCTCTGTTTCGAAGACAATCAGTTATTTTGTTGCACAATTAGCAAAACTGATCTGCTACTGTAGGTTTCTCATTTCCTAATTTAATTCCTCAGCACGATAAAATTGGACATCTTTCCATTATCCTCGTTTGTTTTTGTTGATGTTCACCTTATATCCCCGTTCATAGACGCTGTCCATTCCATTAAACTGCTTTTGAATGTCCTTAGCTCTCTCTGATAGAATTGCAATGTCGTCGGCAAACCGCAAAGTTTTTTTTTTTTTTTTCTTCTCCTTGGAGCTTAATTCCTACACCAAGAAAAATAAGTAAACAATTATTCCTGAGAAAAATAAAGCAAATAATTATTCCTGAGAAAAATAAAGTATACACGAGATGTTTACTATTTATTGAACCCTCCAACAGTTCTGTTCAGAATTCAAGTAAGCCGAATCAGTAATATGAAACATATCACACACCAATCACGCATGATCACATGCTCTCACTCTGCTAATCGACTGTTTACAATCAACAATTATTTTGCAATGGCGTTCCTGTTCATATAGCGCCACATTATGGAAGCAAATGTAGAAACAGTACTTTTCAAATCTTAGTTTCGTCTTTATTAAATTTAATTTCTAGAAGACAGGAAACATAAAAACGCAGAAAATCGAGCAAGGAAAGGAAAATAATAATGTCTAAACGAAAGGGTTGATAGGAAGTGCCAGATTTCAGAGCTACAATAATTCCAGAAATAGATCCACTCGTTAGTATAATATTTGACTGTTCAAAATACAAGTAAATTAAAGAAAACTACGGAGAAAGAATGAGCTCTATGATGAAGTTCTCAGGCGGGTATCGCTCTAAACGAAGGTTCAAAAATGGTTCAAATGGCTCTGAGCACTATGGGACTTAACTGCTGAGCTCATCAGTCCCCTAGAACTTAGAACTAACTAACCTAAGGACATCATACACATCCATGCCTGAGGCAGGATTCGAACCTGCGACCGCAGCGGTCGCGCGGTTCCAGACTGTAGCGCCTAGAACCGCTCAGCCACCCCGGCCGGCTCTAAAGAAAGGAAGGAGGGCTCGAAGGTGATAGGACTAAACTGTAGGAAGGAAAGAAACGTAAAGACTGTATTACGCGTACAGACCGTGGAGCGGAACAGATGACGGTTGAAGGAAGGCGGAGAAATTAAAGAGTTAATCGTAGAAAAATGGCTCTGAGCACTATGGGACTTATCATCTAAGGTCATCAGTCCCCTAGAACTTAGAACTACTTAATCCTAACTAACCTAATGACATCATACGCATCCATGCCCGAGGTAGGATTCGAACTTGCGACCGTAGCGGTAGCGCTGTTCCAGACTGAAGGGCCTAGAAGCGCTCGGCCACACCGCCCGGCAATTGCAGAAAATTTGGGATATATTCTCACTGACGGAACACGAAAAGGAGCCGTCCCGGGGAGCACAGGTAGAGGCTAACTGTCATTCTAGAAGTCTCGTTAAAAATAATAATGCATCAGGGAACGGGAGACGTGGAGGTTCACATGTGCACGGCTGGCGGCCGCTTCTGGGAAGCAGAAAAACTGGCGGACGGTACGACGCCTCCTCTCTGCGTGAAGGCTACAGCAGAAAGCTGGAAAACAAGACAGCGACACCAGTGTCCTCTTCTCAGAAGGATAAGCGCTGCTGCAACGACGCAACTATTCTCACACGCCTCCTTTTTGACAGGGGTTCTATAAAATTCCTTCTTAAGTTTTACAGCAACTAATTATATTGCTTGTTAATGATAAACACTGTTAATGAAATATTAGTCAATGTTTAAGAAGAAAACTCCATGTCGATTTGACAGTATTTACTTAACTTGTGTGTCAGTGATGGGGAGCTACGATGGCTGCATAACTTCATTAACTAATGTTGGTGAATATTTATCTTTTTGTTTCAGGCTGTTATCAGTTGTTGCAGTCCGCCCCCGGTAGCTGAGTGTTCAGTCCGCTATTAGCAGCAACGGGGCAAGAACGTCGTGCCTGTGTTCTGCCTATTAGCGTACCGCACACGCGAGTGTTTTCCTGTTTACCTGCCACTGCGGCGAGTGTAGAGCGTACGTGTCCCGGTCCCGGTAGTGCCATGGCACACTCGTATTGCAAGTGGTTTAAGTGGCTCTCAGCGCTATGGGACTTAATGTCTGAGGTCACCAGTGCCCTAGAACTTAGAACTACTTAAACCAAATTAACCTAAGGACATCATACACATCCATGCCCGAGGCAGGATTCGAAACTGCGACCGTAGCGGTCGCTCAGTTGCAGACTGTGGCGCCTAGAACGACTCGGCCACTACGGCTGGGCCAAGGATCAAAACACCATATTGCAGTCAATGGTCTCTGACAGTGTGGCGGACACCATATCTCCCTGCACGACGTCATCGGCTGAATTACCTCACAACGGAGAACAATTGTGCCACCAAGACGAGCCTAAAGAGAAGATGGAGGTAGGAACAGAAATTTACTTGACTACCAATGGAGACCGCATCAGACGACTGCCGCCCGCACTCCGACACGCAAGAAACGGCGCCATACGCCATCCGATGATTGCCTGCCTCGGATGTGTGACCAGGATGAAGATCCGGCGTCGGATGACTCACAGGACTCTACCATCACAGCCCGCCCGTCCCGTCACGATGCTACGGTGAATACAGTTCCTGAGCCTCAGACTGACAACATCACTTCACCTAAAGAACTTGCGGGCGAGCGCTCTAATTACAGCACTAATCAACAGTTACCAATTGCTACATCTAATTCTCTGGTGGATGATGTCGAGGATGAGCCACAGCCCCCGGAGGATGACGAGGCAGAGATGTTCTCTCGGCTGCATCCGAATCCGACCAACCACAGTGACTACGGTTGTATCGTCAGCCTCTGTGGAGCACTCCCTGCCGCCCACACTTGTCCTCCTAAACAACCCAGTTGCAGACTTGGCTGACCAAACATACCGTCTAGAAACAGCAATAACATACGTGCCCGACATAACATAGCTATGGTACAGGATCTGCTCAATGCAGCAGACATCAAAATTGTGCTCCTTCAAGAGGGTATGTCGAAGACTTCAAGGAACCCTATGGCTACAAGAGTCGGGTCTCACATACGTCCGCCAATGGCGGAGATGTGGCAGTCCTCCTCCGCGAAGGTGCATCCGCAGAAGACGTCCAATATCTCAGCGACGTCAGAGGCATGGCTCTTACTATTCAAGGAGTCAAACTTATTTAAATCTATGAGCCGTCGGGTTCTGGTCGGCGTAGCGAACGTTCCACCTTTTTCGCTCATACAATAACGCCACTCTCTGGGCCGTCAGGACGCCTTGATATTAGGAGGGGACTTCAACTGTAGCCAAGAACCTATTGCTCAGTTAACACACCGTTCCCCCTGAAAAGAACTTGCAACGATTATAAATAATTTTCAAATGGTAGACTCTTGGGAACATGTTTGGGCGATCGGCTCCGTCTTACGCACTGCACCACACATTCCTCCAGCCGCATCGACGGATTTACGTCTCGCACTCCATAGCCGTGGGGACGAGAGCTGCCGAAGTTTGGCCCACAGCTTTTTCTGTTCAAGAGGTCTACTACATCTGCATCACTGCTCACTACACTAGGCTGTACTCGGAACACTGACATCCCCTAGTGTGATGGCCGCAGTCTCACAACTCAATTACGACATGATCTCTCCTACAGCGGCAGAGGATTTGAGTGCAGATGTAACGGAGGAGGATATCATTGAAGCAATACAGGCGGGGGCTGCTCGTAAGTCCCCGAGACCTGATGGTCTTCCTCTGGAATTTCATCGGACATATCAGCAATTGCTGGCACCATGGACTGATATATGCCACAATCGTCTCCCACGACGCAGATAGCAGGGGTGTTCCTAGAAGAACTGATTGCGCCCATACACAAACCGCGAGGCGGATCCAGGATCAGTGATTATCGCCCCTTGACCCTACTCAACAGTGACATGGAATCTTCACCCGGATTCTGGCATCACGCCTAAGGCGATCGGTCCATTGTGTTGTGTCGCAGGACCAGGCATCGTTAGGGGGTGAACACAATATTCGAACTGCACTGTGCCGAAATCGAGATATGATCACGCGAGCCAACGGTCGCCAAATGCCAGGAGTTATGGCCTCAATCGACTTTAGCCATTCCTTTCGCAATGTCTAACACCCATTTATGATGGAGGTACCGCTACACATGGGGTACCCGGACATCATAGTTGAGGTAGTGATTCGTCTCCTAAGCGGCGCGACGTCCAAAGTATTATACAGGGTGATCGTGACCGGGCCAAATATCTCACGAAATAAGCGTCAAACTAAAAAACTACAAAGAACGGAACTTGTCTAGCTTGAAGGGGGAAACCAGATGGCGCTATTGTTGGCCCGCTAGATAGCGCTGCCATAGGTCACGCGAATATCAACTGCGTTTTTTTAAATAGGATCCTCATTTTTATTACATATTCGTGTGTACGTAAAGAAATATGAGTGTTGTAGTTGGGTCCAACTAAACTTTATCGCTTCTTGATAGATGGCGCTGTAATAGTCACAAACGTATAAGTACGTGGTATCACGTAACATTCCACCAGTGAGGACGGTATTTGCTGCGTGATACATTACACGTGTTAAAATGGACCATTTACCAATTGCAGAAAATGTCGATATCTTGTTGATGTATGGTTACTGTGATCAATATGCCCCATGGGGTAATGCTATGTATGGTGCTCGGTATCCTGAACGACATCATCCACTTGTCCGGACCGTTCGCCGGATAGTTACGTTATTTAAGAAAACAGGATGTGTTCAGCCACATGTGAAACGTCAACCACTACCTGCAACAAATGATGATACCAAAGTAGGTGTTTTAGCTGCTGTCGCGGCTAATCCGCACAAGCAGACAAACTGCGCGAGAATCGGGAATCTCAAAAACGTCGGAGTTGAGAATACTACATCAACATCTATTGCACCCGTACCATATTTCTATGCACCAGGAATTGCATGGCAACGACTTTGTACGTAGTGTACAGTTCTGCCACTAGGCACAAGAGAAATTACGGGAAGATGACAGATTGTTCGCACGCTTTCTATTTAGCGACGAAGTGTCATTCACCAACAGCGGTAACGTAAACCGGCATAATATGCACTATTGGGCAATGGAAAATCCGGGATGGCTGCGACTATTGGAACATCAGCGACCTTGGCAGGTTAATGTATGGTGCGGCATTATGGGAGGAACGATCATTGCCCCCCATTTTATAGATGGCACTCTAATTGGTCTAACGTGTATTGATTTCCTACGTAATGTTCTACCGATGTTACTACAAGATGTTTGCATGACAGAATGGTACTTCCAACATGATGGATGTCCGACACATAGGTCGCGTGCGGTTGAAGCGGTATCGAATAGCGTATTTCATGACAGGTTGGTTGGTCGCTCCAAGCACTGTACCATGGCCTGCACGTTCACCGGATCTGACGTCCCCGGATTTCTTTCTGTGGGGAACATTCAGGGTTTTTTGCTATCGTGATCCACCGACAACGCCTGACAACATGCGTCAGCGCATTGTCAATGCATGTGCGAACATTACGGAAGACGAACTACTCGCTGTTGAGAGGAATGTAGTTATACGTTTTGCCAAACGCATTGAGGTTGATGGACATCATTTTGAGCATTTATTGCATTAATGTGGTATGTACAGGTAATTACGCTGTAACAGCATGCGTTCTCAGAAATGAGAAGTTCACAGAGGTATATGTATCACAGTGGAACAACATAAATAAAATGTTGAACCGTACCTACGTTCTGTATTTTAATTTAAAAAACCTACCAAACGAAAAATGTGGTTCAACTAAAACATTCATATTTCGTTACGTACTACAGGAATATATAATAAAATTAGGGGTTTCTGTTTAAAAAACGCAGTTGCTATCTGTTTGACCTATGGCAGCTCCATCTAGCCGGCCAACCATTGCGCCACCTGGTTTCCCCCTTCAGGCTAGACAAGTTTCGTTTCTTGTAGTTTTTTAGTTTGACGCTTATTTCGTGAGATACTTAGCCCGGTCACTGTCAATGGACCACTCTGTATAATTGCTAATCAGGGACATAATCCACTGTCTGGGCACTGATTTCACATCTGACATGAACCACTCGACAGCCCTTAATTACAGGCGCTTATTGAATCAGTTGAGAGGAGGAAGAAGTGACCACAGTCTTAGCAATATAGACCTCCTGCAACGGACGCGATATGCTAACGTCTATTTGCCTTCAAGCATCCCCCATTTTGCACAGATGCTGCGATACCACCTACTCGGACTCATCGCATGTTGACGGTTTGGAATCTTTTGCAGTATGGGCACGTTATTTAAGATTCGTTACGAATCCATAACAACCGGCCGGAGTGGCCGTGCGGTTCTAGGCGCTACAGTCTGGAGCCGAGGGACCGCTACGGTCGCAGGTTCGAATCCTGCCACAGGCATGGATGTGTGTGATGTCCTTAGTTCTACGTTCTAGGTGACTGATGACCTCAGAAGTTAAGTCGCATAACGCTCAGAGTCATTTGAACCATTTTTGAACCAACACAGTACAAATTGGCGTGCTGTGTGGAAGGGAGTGCATACCACTACCCTTGATACTGACGTGCACTCTGCATGGTATATAACTGTTAATGGGAAACAGTTGTGCCAGTCCCGCCTACATCACATCTACCTCGCCGACTCATCCTCGTGTGCCACATGCCAAGTGATTGACACGGATGAACATGGAATGCGGATCGGCAAAGGACATTTGGTATTTGGTGCGTCAGATATTGGCTTTTCTAACACGCAGGTTTACCGACAGGATAACTACACGATCACTTCTTTCCCCAGATGGGATGTATTTCTCAAGAGCAATAACGAAATCTGCGACGTGGATTAGCGGCGACGCTCTTCAATACCTATTCGCAATGACGAAAAGACAGTACCCGATTTTTGATATTACCTCAATGAACGACATTGTGCGATCGTCAAGATTCCTAAATACAGAAAATATTTGTCTAATATTCTTTGGAGCGCATTCCATAACCCACCACGCAGCTGGTTTATCGATGAAATGAGAAGGATTCTTACAACATCTTTCCAGTTGAACAAACAAGGGAAACAACACAGCGGTCTATAGCATGTAGCATCCTAATGTCGTAACTGGATGACTTTTATTATTCTGGTTATGTCGCCGAAGATGAACGGCATTCCTTTGTCCATCTGTGGGGAAAAAAATATTTAAAAAAGTGGTAAGCACGACAGAATGTCAATCGTAACGGTCCGGGTTAGATTCCAGCTGGGTCGGAGATTTTCTCCGCTCAGGGACTGTGTGTTGTGTTATCCCAATCATCATCATTTCATCTCCACCGACGTGCAAGAAGCCGAAGTGGCGTCAAATCGAAAGACTTGCACCCATCGAACGGTCTCCCCGTCGGGAGGCCAAATCACACGACATCTGCATTTTACATCAGCGGTTGCATCAGACGTCCTTTCAGGACGTCTGAAATATAGCCATGGGATAACGACATAGGGGGGCGGATTTTAAAATAGAAACAAATATAACCTCCGGCTGTTATTTTCATCCCAAATCAATACTAGCATTGCGGAGCCTGCTGCATCACCATACTCCATATGCTGTACTAGAAGCTGTAAGGTGCTGTGACAAAGATGTTTGAAATGCCACGAATTTCCAACGATGCACTCCCTGGCGACTGTCACGGGAACTGACTGCTGACGGGTTGTTGGTTGATCCTTATATATTCTGGCTGCCAGCTGTGACGTCACTGGTGCTTACGGCAGAGGTTGGCTGCGCATTAGCTGCAACCGTTTCAGCCTCACCGTCGCTGGTTAACAGAATGTACATTCTGTATGAATGAGTATAAATAAAAGCACCAATAGCATCGTTAGAGTAGGAGCCCGCAACGCGACCCAGCGATCATGGATGGATCTGATCAACTTATTGACAAAAGCGTCACAAAAATTACATACTTATATGAGATATTTTGTGAGATCAATGTTAACACTACATGTCAGATATAACTTTTAACTACGTGATGTTATCTTTGAATTAAATGTCCTGTAAGTAATTCAGTACCCAATGTGGGAATCGAACGGTAGTGTGTTGTACCTGAAAGAACGTAAGTGGCCAGACGTAAATATAACAAAGTGTGAAACTTCCTAGCAGATTAAAACTGTGTGCAGGGACGAGACTCGAACTGCCAGGAAGTTTCATATCAGCGCCCACTCAGCTGCAGAGTGAAAATCTCATTCTGGAAACATCCCACAGACTGTGGCTAAGCCACGTCCTCCTTTTTTCAGGAGTGCTAGTCCTACATGGTTCGCAGGAGAGCGTCTGTAAAGTTGGGAATGTAGGAGGGGAAGTACTAGCAGAAGTGAAGCTGTGAGGAGGGGTGTGACTCATACTTGGGTAGCTCATATACAGTCCGCTTTTGGCTGCGGTGGGGCGAGGATGTCCGCTGCGGCCCGCCGTGCTCGACGTGAGCGTTTGCTTGTGCTTACCTTCTCGCGGAGCGAGTTGTATTTGTTACAAGTTCAGTGCGACAATGACACACAAATGGCGCCACTATACGATCAAAATTACTTTCCAACCAGGTCACGAGCGTAATCGAGCCTATGAAATAGAAGAGTTCGTACGCTACGATCTAAGTTTAGATCCGGCGACGGTCGTCGGAATACATTGTTCTATAACGACGAGCGTGGTTGATGTTAAAATGACCAGTGCTGAGGTCTGCACGATAGTGGTGTGTAAATACGCAAACTCTCTCAGATTCAAACATTTTGACGGGCATATCGGTCCAGTGACGGTGGATCATGCAGGCATGCGCCTGAGGACTGTAAGGGTTTTTGAGCTCCCCTTCGAGGTCCCAGAGGATGTTGTTAAGGACATATTGGAACATACGGCAATGTCATCAGCCAAGTTGAGAAAAGTGGTAAACTTTTTCGACTTATAAGGTCTACAATTGTGTGCGCCAACTTAAACTTGAGTTCGAGAAACATGTGCCGTCCTATTTGAACATCGGGGGTTGTCGTGCAATCATACTGTACGACGGTCAACCGCGTACCTGTTCCGGATTTGGGCTGGAATGCCATGTTTGATCGAGCTGTTTAAACGTAGAAATACGCGCACACTATTGGGAGACCGTTTCCGCGACGGCGACGACAATCCTGCCCCTCACGTACGTTCAGACGACGATGCACACCATAGATGAGGACGAAATGGGTGATCGGGCACAACCATCGACGTCACAACCACCAAGGAAGGAAGAGGAAGGACCCCCGATGCCAACCCAGATGTCGCCCCCTCCACTGCAACAACAGCAGCAACAGTCCCTCGTTACCCAGACGCAACATTCATGACGAGGTGGAGGTGGACACGAACATTGTCCCGACGACAGCTTTCCTAGCGAAAGATGATACTACGCTAGATTACCTCCCACATTCGGATACTGTTGTCCATGTTCGAAAGCAACGGTCGCTTCGACAACGCAAGCCACGTCGGTGGACACCTTATGACGATTGCCTCATACACACGGCTGGTCAAGAAGATGACATCTCGTCAGACCGCATGGTTGCTGCGCCTGCTGAGGATCTCAGTGGTGTAGACGGTTCGCTTGCCCATACTACGAGTTCCCAGTTACTTTTTGCACCAGAGATGCACCAGGTCGCGTCGATGGTTGGCGCTCCGTCCACCTGCTCCAAATATGTCGTGGGTGAGAGAGATTTAGGTGCCTATTTGCTACAAAGCATCGTGTTGCACCCACAGTGGTCGGACGATATTGAGGAACTTCCTGGAGAGGGCACGGATGGCAGGACAGGGGGTGGCATTGGGATGCCACTCCTAGCGTGAAAAACTCATAATCCGTAACGAGTTCGGTGGGGTCCGGCATCTCTTTCGGTTATCTTCGATTGTCATGGCGTCTACGCTGGGTGAGGAGGCCAGGCAACACACCTTTTGCCTTGCCACAGTCAATATCCATGCGATAAGGGCACCACACAAACTGACAATACTACCTCTTACAGGAAGTATGTGTCGCTAGTTTCCCTGACTTCTACGGATATACCGCCCACATCTGCTCTTCTACCGTTCGTGGTGTGGCTGTCCTGCTACGGGAAAGCTTGGTGGCTACTGACGCACTGTACCTACCGAGTGCAAGAGTCATGGCCGTAAATATCAACGGTGTACGACTCATCAATGTATATGCCCCCCTTCAGGATCGGGGAGACGGAGAGATCGAGCCTGCTTTTTTCGGAAGATATTACTCGTCTCTTTACGGGCCGCATGGACGATATGGTGATCGGAGGAGATTTTAACTGTACATTATCTCCGTATGATCAGCAGCCACATCATGTCCCGTGTGCGGAATTGAAATGCTAGTGCTTGACCTCCAGCTGCTCGGAGCGTGGCGCAACACCCACGACACAGCTCCTAGTTACACCCATTAAACAAGTCATTCGTCAAGTCGGTTAGACAGGATTTACGTCACAAGCAACCTTTCGACGGAGACGAGAGGAGCAGAGATCTGGCCCACCGCATTCACCGACCACACTGCTCTTCAATCTGCTAGTGTGTGGCGCAGTAGGCCCCCCTGGAAACTGAACGTTGCCCAGCTGGACGAGTCGGCATGTAAAGGTCCTATTGAAGAGTCGCGAAACGCGTCCTTACAGCGTCGTGGTCGTTATCGATCGACTCTCAGTTGGTGGATTGAATGTGCGAAGCCTGCCCTTAGGCGCACCTACATGGCTTACGGCCGGGAAGCGGTGGCATTGGGGGGGGGGGAGCACGAAAAACTTTTATTACACCATCCTGCGGGAATGTCTTGCTATGGAGCCCTCGCCTGACAGGCAGGTCATAGTCAATCGCGGGAAAGCGCATCTCGTCTACCATTTACAGGGCACCATTTTTCGGTCGCGTGCTCCAGACATGATACAATTAGAAAGGCCATCTATAAGCCACGTGCTCCTAGAGCGCAGGGGGCACCCTAGGGCGCTAGTAACAGACATGATAACGGACGACGGTGGACAAGTGGTAGAACAAGTAGATACAGCAGAAGCCTTCTATAGGCATTCCGCTCACCTTCATCAAGCACTGATCCCTGATATCTCAACGGTAGAAACCGTTTCAGCGCACGTCAACGGTACAGTTCCACCAGATATGGTACCGACTTTACTGGGAGAAGGGGCAGAAGAGAAACTGCTCGACGCCATTGATAAATGTGCTCCCCATAAATCACCAGGAATCGACGGATTCCCATTAGAGTTCTATCGAAAGTTCAAACAACTGTTGGTACTTAGTTGAGTTGTAATTTTTCTGGAATTGATGTCCCCGGGCATACCGCTGCCTGCACCGTTCTTAGAAGGACTGACCTTACCCATCTATAAGCCGAATGGACGGAATCATGTCCGCGATTATCGTCCCTGAACATTATTGAACAGCGACTTAAAGATCTTCTCTAGGCTGCTGCCAGAACGTGTTCACGGCACACGTTTGCACGTCCTGTCCAGCGATCAAACGTCCTTGGGGGGATCCAACAACATCAGAACTGCGATATGTCGTCACAGAGATCTCATCTCCCTTGCACGGGTGAGACGTTTGCCGGCAGTCCTGGCGTCTATCGACTTTAGCCCGGATTTTGACCGTGTGGGTCACACTTTCCTCAGGGCCATTCTACGGCGCATGGAATACCCCGACCCCTTTATCACAGTGTTGACACGCCTTCTGCATGGTACTACTTCTCGAGTTCTTGTTAGTGGAAGACTGACGGCACCCAAGCCGATCCGCTGATCTGTACGACAGGGATGTCCATTATCTACATTGTTATTTGCATTGGGCTTAGAAGCTTTGTTGTGTGGTCTCCGAGAAAGGCTCACTGGGATACAGTTTGGCGGCTCCATCTATCTCTTCACCGCATATGCGGATGATTTGATGATGATAGGGCCATTGCCCTCTATGTTAGCTCACAGTTATGTCTGCTGCGCCGTTGTCCTACGAGCCTCACGAGTCTGCTTCTGATGGCGCTACGACCTGCTTCACTGAGAGCGCCGGTGCCACTACAGAACATTCCAGCGCCCATTTTATATAGGACGATTCTATTTAGAACAAAGTTATTATAGTGTAGAGCTCACGACACCGCGAATGGCCACAACTCGACGCCTATATCACGACATGCGGCAACGCCGCCCCCTAAATGTGGTCGAACTAAAATATCCTGATGTACGGTGGCGGGTGGTGTGGAAGACTGTACACGATGCCATGCTTGATTCCGATGTTGTTTACCAGTGGTACGTAGTCACAATGGGAAGCTGCTGACGCAAGAACGTTTCTACAACATCCACATGGCAGAATCTCCCATTTGTGTGGGTTGTAATACAGTAGATTCTGACGAGAACTGTTTCAGCTGTGGAGAGGTGGAACCGGTTTGGTACCTAGTGCGGCAGATGCTGGCTTATCTCTTGTGAGCTACGTCCGAGCATATAACTGCACGCAGGTTATTGTTTCCGAATGAGACATTTTACCTCAAGACTCGGACCAACTCCGTCACCTGGATACGTGGACATGCTGTCCATTACCTCTATCGTGACTGACACAAGAAATTACTTGACTCCTGGCTCTGTTTGCAAGAAAGACACCATGCTATTGACGGGCATACCTGATATCGACAATGCTTTGCACACTACCTATGGAATGCCTTTCACAGCCCGCCGTATAGTTGGAATGATACAGGCAGTGGTCAATGACGTCAGACCGAACTGTAAACGATCAAACATTGAACTATCTTTATTAGTAGGCGCAGTCGCTGGGAAGCCTAACTACGAAGTGGTATCTATATTTTCATGTTACTTATGTTTACTATCTTCGATGGTGTTTTCATTCTGTTTCATTTTTCCAGGCTTGACTAACTATGACTGTTCCCCCATTCCTATATATATAAATACAGAAATAAAATAAAAAAGATGGTAGAGCACTTGCCCGCGAAAGGCAAAGGTCACGAGTTCGAGTCTCGACCTGTTCACAGTTTTAATCTGCAAGAAAGTTTCATATCAGCTCACACTCCGCTGCTGAGTTAAAATCTCATTTTTATAAAAAAAAGAGTAGTGTTCGTCTTAAGTATTTCATTTGTGACAACTACACTTTCTCATAAAACGTAACCGGACACCACAATAACAACATGCAGTGCAGAACTAACTGCTAGATATTCTGGGAGGACGACCACTAATTATATAAGGAGGCAGGGAGTATTGTCAGTAGAAATGTAGTAGCAACAGAATGGGTCGGTCGTGGGAGCTGTGTGACTACTAACGTTGACTAAGTAATCCATCAGCGACATTTCAATCCTTCTAGAGCTGCCCAAATCGTCCTTTTGTGATGTGGTTGTTAAATGGAGACTCGAAGCAGCAATCACGCCTAACCGTACTGTAATCACGGACAGGGACCATAGAGCGTTGTTGAGGGTGGCTGCAAAGACATCGCCTGTTATCATCAAAAGGAACAACTCGTGAATTCTAATCTTCTACCACTACCTTAGTTAGCCAAATCACTGCACGCAGAGATTGGAAATAAAGTAGGGTACAAAGGTCGAGCAGCACAGAATAAGACGCATATTTCTGTAGTAAAAGTTCACCAACGATTTAGGTGATGAAAATGCGACGCGAAAATACATTGGATGATTGTAAACAAGTGATCTGGGCAGATGAGTGACATTGTACCCCATGGCAATCCAGCTGGAGGGTTTCGATTTAGTTAAGTGCTCACAGAACCTTATTTGCCAACTCGTGTAGTTCCAACAGTGAAGTACAGATGTGGTGATATGGCACAAGGCTGGTTCATTTTTGGTTATCGTGTAGTCTCCTTGTTAGCTTTATGAAAATTCTAAATGAGGGAGGATATGAACACATTTTATAGAACTATGCATTGCATACAGTAGAGAAACCGTTCTATCAGCATGACACTGCACCCAATGATAAAGTAGCATCTGCGAGTCAATGTTTTGTGGACGATTCCGCTCTGAACCAAAAGGAACACCATTTGGATGAGTTAGAACATCGACTATGCTCCAGACGCGACATTTCCACATCACTACATTCTCTGGCTTCAGCTGTTGAGTAAGAATGGGCTGCCTTCACTTCACAGGCATTCAGTGACTTCAGTGAAAGTGTCCCAAGGAAAGTTGAAGACCTTTTGAGAGTGGAGGGCACACACACCCCATATCAATGTCCACTAATAGGCGTCCAGATACTTTTGATTAGACAACTTTTGCGTTGCTGGTTTTTGGCCAGCTGGGGAAGGATAGCTAGTGGGTCACCAGTCATCTCTCCGATGTCCCAGATTGAATTTGAAACCTCTGAGCAATGACTCATGAGGTGAAGGAATACGAGGCCTGTTAGGAAAGTATCCGATCTTTGGCCTGTACAAAAGTCTGGATTACCTGCCGCGTTGGACATCTAATCACCCTTAAAGTACTTCCCTTGGGAATCCACATTAGAGTGCTGCAACGCTCAGTGTTTGACCGGTCACGGCTCGCCCGTTGACGGGGGGACCGAGCCGCTCGTGTCCGGCCCCACACGACTTGGCTCGGTCACGTACTCGCCCCATGTCTGTTGTCCGGATTCCGGACTCGCGGATAACCGAGCATGACCGGTCACCACTGACGTCTCCCCTCGCCTCGTCCCGACTCGCTGCAATGTACTGTACGAATGCAACATCTCTCTCTCTCTCTCTCTCTCTCTCTCTCTCTCTCTCTCTCTCCCTCTCTCTCTCTCACACACACACACACACACACACACACAATGTATTTATCTCTGTCTCTGTATCTCTCCTTTAATACAAAAGTAATGTTTCCAAGAACGGGTACGTAACACAGCTAAATTCATAGAGCACTTTCTTTTATAATATTGACTCCCGTCTTCCGGGAATTTCGTTGTAAATAAAACATTGATCACAAGAGACCAATCTGTGATAATGTAATGTGTTGTAAGCGTCATATAGTGCATCTGATTAAGCGAATCAGTCCACATATCAACTCTCGCAGCACATGTTTTATTAATAACTTCCGCAATAACAGATGGCATTATGTTGTTTCGTATTGCATCAGCTTGTTCTTTGACATGTCTGCTTATAGTATAGGGATGTGGCATGACATCTGCCACGTTAACTTCTCCATAATGCGTACATAGATGTATTAATTCTTGGCCTGGTTCTCTGAAACTACCAGAAACAGCATTAAAAGGTCTCATATCTTTAGCACACATTGCAACACACTTTGCTGTAACACTGTTTTTTATTATTGCCGGTATTCCTGAAGGAGCTCTATCTTTGTGTGGTTTCTTGCAACTGTGTTTCTTTAAATGAGTGGTTCCCGATTGGAAACACAATAGTGTGGAGCAGTTTATGCACGATACGTATCCAGTAGACGCACTGTTTTCGTCTACAACCAACAAAAATATGCTCCATACTTGGCTATTTAGACCTTCCCGTCTCTTCAATGTGTAAACATTGGTTTCAATATTACGTCTTACTGCACTGGCTTCCTCGCACTGCATGATTACAGGGAGAGAGAGACACACCAAAAATGAGAAGCCCGTACTGGCTGCAGTCTCTCACGGATAATGACACGTGTAATGTGTTTGAAGTTACATGCTACGTATTCGGTCAGGGCTTCTATGCTCGGTCACTAAAACTAGTGCGGGCAGCCTATCCAGTTAGGGTGTGCTCGCCCCATCTCGTATTTTGTGTTCGCTTACTCGGTCATGCAGGACTCTAATCCACATACTTCTCTCAGCAGCGCCACTTGTTGGAAGAATGCCGAAAAGCCTCTTTTGGAATGGAGTTTAGTTCGGATGTTGTTGTTGCAATAATGTCCTCTCTTGTCTGAAATCGCTTTCCTCAAATGACTTTAGGGAAAAGCCAGAAGTCGAAAAGGGTCTTATCTTGAGTCGTCGAAGCACATCATTTTCGTCTTTCGCCAAAAAATCTGAACCAAGTGTTAGGAATGTGTTGGAGAATTATCGTGACGGAGCATCCGGATAACCGCGCAGGAGAACGTAGGAGTCGGAGGATATCCCTGTAGTGTTATTTGGTGACTGCTTAAAACTGTGGTTCGTACTCCTTGTGCCACACTGCAAGAGTCAAAGAAAGCAATTAGCTTCACTTTGACACTGCTGCGCACTTGGCGGGCCTTCTTTGGTCTTTGTGACGACGAATGCTTCAACTGCGACTATTTGGATTTCTGCTTCAACTGCGACTATTTGGATTTCTGCTTCAACTGCGACTATTTGGATTTAGTTTCCGGGTCATACTAACACACCCTGAACTAGTCACTAGTGATTATAATGTACACGAGGTCGGGGTCACTGATAGTGGTGTCCAGCACGTAAGACTCCAACATAGAGGTGCTCCAAGGCACGAATTTCGCCGACTCTTTCCTTAAGGCCAAATATTCGGCCGACATGAATGTGCTGCAAAAGTGTCGATGCCCACCTCTCCTATAATTTCTCTGATGGTCAAATGACGGTCCCGTATCACCACAGCATTCACTTTTGCAGTTACCTAATTATTTCGGCTTGTTGATGATCAACTAGACAGTGGCTCGCTCTCCATCGATGTGCTACCTTCTTCAAATCAGTTGAATCATTCCTTAATCTCTGTGATGCCGATAGCATCGTCACCGAAACCTGTCTGACTCTCCAAATGGTTTACGCCTGGCTGTTGCCCAGTTCATGAGAAAGTTTGCTGTAGAAGCGCTGCTCCAGTCGTTCCGTCGGTTCCCTTGCAATGAAGCGACGCGAGCACTATACTCGTACACTAAGTAACTCAACTGCTTCTTGCCAATAACTGATTCTGTGAACAGGCGGGAAAAAATTCACGCATGAACATGAAGGTTCAAGGTCGGCTAACGCAAGCACGCTAGATTCAGATCCACCAGGTGATAGTAAAAAACATGTGGTAGAATACTTTTCTAACAGACCTCCTACGACTTTGTTAATTGTGATGCTCGAAGTTCACCCTTGGTGCTAGTCGAGGTGACGAGGTGAGTAGAGTATCTGCCGATGCCTGGTATCTCCCTCTCCCTTCCCTTCACGCAAAACACTTAAAGCAGAGCTATACTGTACATGCAAAGCTATCCACACAACACAGGCTGAGCGAAGGAAAAACAACGGTAAACAACCTCCTCAACGATTTTGCCGTGAGCGGCGGTGCAGAATTCCTGCACTGGCTCATCTAGAGGTATTCACTGAGAATGAGACTACGTTGATTTATTTTGACTACGCGGAACGTAGGCATTTGCCCAAATACTTTTATTTAGTGACAGATGTCTTATTGTACGGTGCATTCGGCTATTTATAAATGGTGGAAGATGTGATAGATGCAGAACTACTGAAATGCCTTGCATCGTGTTTGTTTTTACTTGGTTGTACGTCAAATGAATATGGAGACCTACAGAAACGCTTAGAACATAAAAGTCATTCGTATATATTCAACGGTGTATAGAATGGGGATGAGAGTATCGTGAAGGAGGTAAAAATTAGTTGCAAATTCATCTGCAGCGTATCATACCTCTCACACCAGTCTTGTCAAGTGATTGACATACCTCGTATTATTTTCGGTGAAAAGTCAAGAAGAATATAAGTGTGGGCATTAAGGGCCACAGACCACAGACGTTACTCTCCCTCACCAGCGGTGGTCGTGGGGGAAGCAGAAGGAGTTTTCCAGCGGTTACGTAAGGTACAGCGCCTTCTGCTCTGGTTCGCCGAGCACGTCCTGAGGTCCCCTCTGCGTCGTATGTAACACAGCCTTCCAGCCCTCCAGAGCGCGAAATTCTGTGGGAGGACACTGTACTCCTGGAGTTGGCTCCTCCTATCTTCACGGAAAATTACTCCCAATCTGTTCCAGACCCTAATTAGCCTCTGAGAGACGTTACATCTCCGTTACAGTAAAAGTGACTCGAAAGTGGTTCTTTAGAGGCTGTTGTAGTTGGGATATGAACCTGCGGTCATAGTCAACTGAAAGCAAAGTAAATTTACGGAGAAAAGTGTCGAGGTGGAGGAAACAGCTCCCGGGACACACCAATCAGCTCATGGTTTGAATTTTTGTCTGTCTCATGGGTTTACTCGGTAACTGTTATCTTTCAAACGTGTAAGGAAGGAACATTATAATTTAGTGTATCGTCATTAACAACGGAACACAAGGTCAAGTTATCCAGGAGAAGATTATTGTTCTTTCCACAGATATTTAATCCTACTCACGGATCTATTACACTTTTTTCATTAAATATTCTGTCATAGCACTTGGCAAATTCCGGCAGATCTATAGTGGAGGGTAATCAAATACAATAAGATTTCAGATTTCTCTAAGAATTAGCACCTTCATCAAGCAGCTAAAGAAATTCTCCGGTAAGCTGTATCATAACTGCGTAACTCAAGTTATTTAAGAAAAACAATCCCCGTTTAATATACTAATCACAAGACAAAAGTAAGTTACTACGATAGTTACGCATGTTGGAGCTTGTTTCCTGATTCTTACATCTTTGAATATAACGGAACTTTCACATGGAACGTACTCCAAGTAAGATTCAAGAGCCTAAAGTCAATCGATACCAATTTAACTGCAGTTAACTTTACTTGAGATAGAAGAGTCTTGAGGTTGCACATGTTTAACGAACGAAACCATTCGTAACGTAATAAATGTGTAATAATTCAGCTGTCTTGCTTTTCATTTATCATTAACGTTAGTGTCACTGCGATGTACAATATGGTCGATATTATAGAAGGTGTGTGTTTGTCTCGAGGCAGCGTAACTGACGGTGCGTAAATACATACAGCTCGTTCATCTAGTGTTTTAATGTGACAATACTTTGCAACTTGTAACGAAGTTAATACATAATTTCAAACTTTTACGAAAATTTATCTCGCAGACCACGCTCCGTAATATGATGAAAGGAAAAACGTTTGCGTGTTACATTTTTGCTGTTCAAGCAATAAAACAGTAGTATAAGGCATGACGTTTCAGTTTTGTTATGTCCTTACTATTAACTCTATTCACACTAAAGACTACCAAAAGTATCCACATGTATTTCTGAATGTACCTGCAAAATTATATTATTGTACGATACATGGTTCAGGACATATGACATCACAAATATTTAGGTACGTAAAAAACTTGCTTTTGCTTAAATTGGAGCGCACTCAAACTTCAACATCACACATCACGCTTTAATCAATTACTGCCTTACTTATGATTCAATTGGCAAACGGTTTGCATACATTATCTACATATGCCATTTAATTTATCCGTAAAAGTCTATCATTGTTCGAGTCATAGTTCTGGCGATATGTCGTCATAAACATTGCGTCACCTAAGGAAACTAGCTTTTGATTAAAATGGACCTTCAATTACACAGTTTATGTTCCTCCAATGATTCAAACTGTGAACACTTATGGCCTCTCCATAAAATTTGAACATAAGTTTAGACTTTTCATAAACTTCTTCCACTTACTTGCATGAAGGCAAATATTTAATACGTTAAATCATTAATTTTAAAGAAGGGATTGTAGGTTTACTGGTACATACTAACGCAATTTCAGCATTTTTGGTATGAAGCTGAAAGTACCTCACCTGAATCAGTAAAATCAGTCTTGAAAGAAGACCAGGTCGTTCTTCATAAGAATTTCTCGCAAACGTTGTCGGTTAAATTATCTTCACACAAATCTGTGATGTAGTAGCACCTTCCACTTTTACATCTATATAGCGCAAATCACATTACGGTGTGTGGCGCATGATATTTCTGGTACCCCAGCCTTTATCCCTTCCCACTTATGCTCATCAACAGAACGTAATAAGATGTCATCGTCAGCAAACTATATGTAGGAGGTATCATTTGTTTAATTGTCTCTCTGTTTTGATTTGGCGAGAAGGGTATGGGAGATTGTAATATGTAACCTAACTGTTTCTGGAGCGTATGCTTTCGGAATTTCATGAGTTATCCTGTGCGGGTCGTTTGACGTCTCTGCTGTAGTTTCTGTGTCTCCGTACCGCACTGGCAACGACAAAACATTCACGTGACGCAGCAAGCTGATCTTCGTTGGATGTTCTCTACCTCTTCCTTAAAGCAAACACTGTAACGATCGCTAACTACTGACCAATACACAAGAATTAGCGGTGAAACAGGCTGTTTGTTTTAACGTGAGACAACTAAAGATGCCGAAAACCAAACATCGCACGTTATATGTGAAAAGTTACCACTAACAAATGAAAAATCGGTCTGTACTACCAACTGCCACCTCCTACATAGGCAGGATGAACTTTACATTTTCAAATGTGAACCAACCAATTTTCATTGCATATACGGATTCCACCCCAAACCACACACAGCATACCGACACACATACCGTTCTTTCCCATTCGTGATAGATGACGCTGTATTCGATAAATACCAATGTGCCTGGTTTTGCAATTAAGAAGCGACGCATTTGATGCTACGTTTCATTTACGACATAAATATGAATATTTGTGTTCTAACTGTGTATACTGATGTCCAAACCTTACTTGACTGTTGCAAGTAAGATTGTACAGTATAATAAGGCGTTTATGTGGTTTTTGTCCCCAGCTGAGGACCTTCCTTGGTATTTTCCAGGATAACTGCGGGTCTTGAGTCCATAACGTACGGAAATAAGCAAACGACGAGCAACTAACCATCCACTTTATTTCTATAAGTACATTTATAATAACGTTGCACGCTTCGCCGACCTGTCATAACTGTACCTGAAGTCCAACCACGAACAAATATGGATTTGTCGATACTCCATTGTGAGTCGAAAGGACATAAGATTCTCATCTGAACCACTCACATTGGAAACAGTTATGCCCTCGCAGGCGGCCAGCGACGTGGGCGTCATGAATCCGTTTTGCCAGTTGTCGCATCCGAAGGCATTGTTGTATCGTTAATCTCATTTGCAAAGATAATAACTATTGGTACTGACGATCGGGTCCTAATATCACAGCTCGGTACATGACATATGCTCCAGAGAGAAGACAAATTAATAAAAGTAGGAATACAGTACTGAAAATTAAATATGAATTAACCTTACTTGTAGAACCAAAGACTTAATCCTATTTACTGCTCGAATGAAATTTAACACATTTTTAGTAGCCATTATGTTTTCTTGCGTATGCATAATTAAATCATTGTCCTTCGGAAAACTGGATAGGGAAGTTTGCACATATTAGTTTGAATGATTCGCAAAAATAAACTAGTAACATTCTCGTTAATGGGAGCTTTCCGGCTGCATGAAAATTACAGAAGTCATATCAGATGGATCACATGATAAATCATGGTGGTTAGCACTTTAAAATTAATCCACTACCATTTAACTTGACTGCCAAAGGTTGTTCCAGTGTACTACAATCTGTACATCTAACTATGAAACCGAAATTCGAATTGAAAAAGTAAATTGTATCTTCAGAACATCGCTTTAGAAACGGCTGACAAAGATGCATGAACTTCCTAGAGCAATCATCTCCCAGAGGATTGCTCATAAATCGTTCTTTCAACAAAAATTGTTTATTAGAAACGGTTCTTTCCATATTCCTCAATACAATTGTTCCATTAGAGATTTTAATTGAGGACGTGTTACATTGTTGTTCAAGAGATAACATTTTGTCTTTAATGTCCAATGGAACTCGGACTGTTAAAGTACCAACTACAGTACTAAGGACACTTCCTCCAAACTCGAACCAGGCACGTTTGCGCCTAATCAAGGCTTTATGTGGATAAATGTATAAGAAACAGTTAATCTCCATTTTCACAGAAAATGTGGGCTCTACCAACATTTTGGCGGTAATCCAATTGTTATTCCAAGATGACCGCATTTTCAAAACTGTGTCATTATACTGACTGAACGAATCAACTCGCTTTGCTTTTTAAAGGAATTGATTTGTTGTCACATATGACTCAATTTGTATTCAAGTACAAGCTTAGTATTATTTTCGGGAATTACAGTGTTTGACCGTAGTTCAAATAAAACATCTTTTGTCTGTGCTACTGTTGCTACCATAGCATTAACGGAACACATCGTCACAGTAAAAATTACAATTACGATAAACATGTTTATTTAGTTAAACAATAAATACAATACAAATGCGTCTGTTGTGGTAACCTGTGGAATAAGATTTAGTTACACTTGACCGCTTTATGTAATACCTTCAACCTATATTTGCTCAACAATTCACATATGCACGTGGATGAGAAACAAACACACGTTCTACAATCACTCACACTACGCAAGCCTACAAAGATTGTACGGGTTTCCGGGACTGGATCGCTCAGCGTGCGGCGATGCCTCAGCCTCGAAGTCTGGACAGCGACTTCGCGTTGCTTATGAGTGGATTTTAAATACATCTGGTCTTCTTCTCGAACGATCCTCGTCGTCGCCTGGCGAAGCTACAGTAAGTCTACCCAGAAATGGATTTACACGGTTGACGTGAAAGGAAATCATACCAAAAAGCAGGTCGAAGTTAAGAGTAAATGGCGACAACCCGTCCAAGATCGGAGACAATCCTTTCAAAAATTTCTGAAACTTTTTGTCTTGACTCATCTATAACACCACGTTCCTCAGGTAGTCGAGATGCGACTCGAGACTTTGGCACAACTACTTGACAGTCGTGTTGTTTCACCTGCTGCAGAAAAGATTGATGATTACACTGTTTCACACCCTTCGATGCCTCCTTTACCTTGCGCACTAATTCCTTCACGTGTCCATTGCTGATTACAGCGGTAGATCGAGCAAAGTTCGACGATGGACACAGTCTTCTTCCATACACAACTTCATGTGGACTTATACCAGTTGACAGATGCATGTTTGCATTTTAAGCGCTCACGAGGTACACAAGACACACATCTCAATGCTTGTCACTTATGTATTGGCTAACCATCTTAATGACCGTTCTGTGAACTCACTCAACGCGTTAATTTCATTCAGGGGGTGCTGGTGCAGTTCTTAGTTGCGCTATTTACATTAGTTTGCAATTCGCTCATCACATTAGATCCTTGGTCAGTGACTAAGCTTAGTGGTGATCCAAACTTTAGAATGCTTTCTTTTACAAAACCCTTAGCCACAATCTCGACACTCTGTTCAGGCATTGGTATCATTAGATGATATAATACGTAGATACGATCTAACATGGTCAATATGTATGTAGTCCCAAATTCTGTCTTAGGCAAAGGTCCAACGACATCAAGTCTTACTCTTTGGAATAGATTAATAGTCTCCGACAGTTCTTGTAATGATGCCTTCATCGTCATTAGTCGTTTTAGTCATTGCTGAGTATAGTGACCTCATTTCCTCATCCGTTCTTACGTAGTTGAAACTTCAGACCGATGTCTCCATCCACAGTGATCTTCGGCCTTTCGTAATACGATGTGAAACGGCAGGCTGGTTATCTTCTTCTCTTGATCCAACCAGATGTTTGCTACTCTCCCATGAGGTCTTCTGCCTTCAGTTTTTCCCTACGTGGTAGTCTTCTTTAAATTATCCCCTTTCCTTCTCAAGATGTGTCCAAGGAACTGCAGTAATCGAAACAAACTCAAGAATGTCAGCTTTACGTCTTGGCTACCAATATTCCTCAGCTATTTTAAAGTTTGTTACTTTTGTACCGTAGTGTTCAAGTAATAAAGAATCATGTTGTTCTATAACCATTTGCTGTTTCATACTTTCCGGAATAACTAGGCGGTTTCCTTTACTAGTGATTTTGTACAACAATCCATCTAGTTCGCCAAAACGTTGATCATTTTTTAATATTCTGCATTGTGGTTCCTTCTCCTGAGCTACTTTTACATCTTCAACATGACTTGGATAACACAAACACGCACCTTTCCCACTTCGTGTCAGTATTTCGTGTTGTTTGTCAAGTCGATGAACAACTTTAAAATGAAACTCACTCAGTCTCAAATCCACCTTGTTACTCTGGAAATTTGGTCCTTTAAGCTAAAAAGCTGTTTAAGAGCGGCATGGTCTGTAATAACTGAATTCCCTTCCTGTTATATGTTATATCAGAAACTAAAACAGAAAGATCCTTTTCTGTTGTATAATTACATACTGCTTTGCTTAATTGTCTGGAAGAAAATAATATTGGGTGTTCAGGGCGGTCAATTTCTTGATACAAAGTTGCACCAACAGCAAAATTTGAAACATCTGTTGAAATAATGAAGGGCTTGCTGCTATCTGGATAGGCTAACAATAGAGCTTTGGTTAGGGAAGTTTTATGTTCTTCCGTAGCTTTCTGCGTCCTGTTCACCAATTTCATGTAATTCCTCTTTCCAGTGGCTGCGTCACTGAATGTGCTATATTAGCATAACTAACAATGAAACGCCTTTACAAATTTACTAATCCCAAGAATGATTGCTATTCCGTGACACACTGAGGTTCCGGAAAATTCTCGACAGCTTCAATTAATTTAGGATCAGGATGGACACCTTGAGTAGTTATAAAATGTCCATAACAGCACACCTATTTTTGTGTAAGGTAACGTTTAACTATCGACAAGGACGTATTTGCGCTTCTTATACTCTCGAAAATTGCTTGAATTCTCTCAGCATGCCACTACATTTTCTCACAGTAAATTATTATGTCGTTGAGTCACACAAGAGTTTCTGTTGGCATGACCCCTCGTAAAACATAATCAGTCCGTCAGGTGCTGAAAGGTGACTGGCGCATTGTGAACTCCAAATAGCATACAGAGGTATTTATACACTCCTCTTGCTGTAACAAACGAAGTTTTCGCTCGATCATCTGAATGCAAAGTCAGCTGACTATATCCGCTTTTTACCGTTAAAATTCGACATCTGGCCAAGTAATTCAGGATTTCTAGCATGTTTGGTTAGGAGTAAATGTCTGCTGTGCTTACTGCGATTCAAAGCTCGGTAATCCAAGCAACAACGTAACCGTGTTTTTCATGAAATAAATTTCTTCTTAACAAGGACAAGTGGTGACCACCATGTTTCGTCTACAGCATGTCTTGGTTCTCAAATTCCTGCTTCCAGCTGTTCTTTATCCATTTCTACTACCAGATATCTTTGAGTGAATGGTATTCTGTAAGGCCTTTGAGTGATCCGTGTTGCATTTCCAGTGTCCAGTGTGTGTACGGTGCCCAACCAGATGAGTGATAGGTTAATTTGGACACCGTCGGTAAACATCTGCACACGCCGTTAAAACGGGTGCTAAAATCTTCTGTTCTTGAACTGTCAAATATTCTATGTTCTGCCAAATCTTCTTCTATAGTTCCCTGTTAATGTCGAGTCCTGACCGCAGTTCTTTGGTACCACTACAAAAATCTGTTTTTCTAACTGCGACATTTGAAATTTCATTTGCGAACTGTTTGACATCAATTTTACATATGCTCGATGCTTCAGCAGCATTCGCATATCGTAGCAATACAACGTCTTCGTTACTCATGTTCGTTATTGCTATTGGGACTCGAGCTACATTGTCTCACCGTTGTACCTGCGCCTACACTTCTGACAGCATAACATTGCTTTTTGTCCAGAGACACATATTTATCCGACCACTGGGTCAATAGCAGAGTTTCTTTTCTTCATCAGCGTGACTTGCGCTGCTCCATGGTGGATTTGCGGAAGCTGACCAATCTGTAAATCGACTCGAAGAGTTTGAATCGATGCGTCGTTCGGGTTGACCGGTACCATGACGTCAGTGCTGCTGGTCCATTGAGAAGGATCTGATGAACGATTTCCTCGGTCGTGGTTTCTGCGGCCTAGTCTGCTCCTTCTATCAGTGACAAATATCTCTACTCCATTAGTAGACATAAAATAAAATCCAAGTATACCGTCGTAGCAGCTTCACATTTTTCTTGGTCTAAACATAATACCACGTCAATCTCCTCGTGGTTACGTAACTTTCCACCACCTAATCCGCGCACCTCTAACTGAGGCGGTCTTAACTTACCCCTTTTGTCAATGTAACACGACACTGCTCTGTGCTCCTGTGTCAGTAAGTAGCCTGATCTATGGTCCACGGTATACAGCACCTATCACAAAGATATGATTTTCGATGGAGCTAACTTATATCGCACCAATCTGACCGCTTTGCTTACTTCCTCGCCATACAACCCATAGATGAATGTGCCTAAAACTCTCTCATCGGCTTCGAACAGCTGAAGGCGATTCTCATTCTCGTCTTCCACAGGCTCGTTTGGTTGAGCGGTAATGTTGCAGTCATCACAGACGCCTACTGAAGCAGCAACACGGCATACAGAACACAGATGCGGGTTGCGGAGTGGGACCAATACAAGAGTGTTTACAAGCAAGTACCACGTTTGACAAGGTCCATCAGACAGGATCAACCAGCAGCAGAGGAAGGGAGCGCGACGATCAACAAGTTGATTCCTGTTGATAAAGTACGTACAAAATGTCCCGGATTAGATCCTGCCATACTGATTTATGCGCGTCTAAATTAGCACTCTATTACAGAAAAAGTTTTAAAAATTCGTACCGTAGCCAAATTTGAGTAGACCATCCTAAATTTCAGCGTTGCGTGGCATAGTGATGTCGGATGACGTCCACGCTGCTGGTGCTGCTGCTGCTGCTGACTCGCCATGGAGGTGCGCCAGGAGAGTCTCGGAAGTTGACACATTGGTGCACCTCCTCAGGACTGTAGGATTTTCATAATTCATCCCCTTGCTGACACCACTTCTATGAGGCAGTTACGAGGTTTGTTGCCACGGCTGACACCTCCCTTGGCATTTGTCATGATTACTGCGGGCACTGTATCCATAAGGTGCTGAAAACCGCGTTATTAAAAATCACCACTATACTTCTGTAAGAACATTTTCATAATTTTCTCCCTATGCCGACCCGTCATAACTGTGTATGACGTCCTACAATGAACAAATACAGATTTGCGAGGACTTCTTTGCGAGCTTAAATACATATATTCCGGATCGAAACCACGCACCTTGGAAACAGTTCTGTCCATGCAGGCGGTGATCGACACGACTATACAATTGTGTGTGTGTGTGTGTGTGTGTGTGTGTGTGTGTGTGTGTGTGTGTGTGTGTGGAGGCCCTCTGCGACTCCGAAGTACGTCAGAATTGCTCGATAACGGCAGCTCGCACTCGTACCAATTACGTGACGGATGTATCCAAACCTGTGACCCTTACACCACACTCCCAAAAGGTGATAAGCTACCGAAGGTGGCTCGAGATCACCACCTGGGTGTCATGAATCTATTTCACCAGTTATGGAGCCAGAAGGCATTGCTACGTTTATCTGTTTTGCAGACACATTAACGATTGGTACTGACGAGCGAGCTTTTAAAATCATAATTTGGTGACATAGACACAAATTAATAAATGTAAGAAGGTTACGATACCGACGGTTACGTATGGATTAACATTACTTGCAGGTTAAGACTTAATCCTATTTGTTGATCGAATGAAATTTGCACTATGTGATCAAAGGTATCCGGACACCCGGTTGAAAATGACTTACAAGTTCGTGGCGCCTTTCATCGATAATGCTGGAATTCAATACGATGTTGACCCACCCTTAGCCTTGATGATAGCTTCCACTCTCGCAGGCGCACTTTCAATCAGTTGCTGGAAGGTTTCTTGAGGAACATCCGGAAAGTGTTGTGTAAGATTCAGGTCAGGACTCTGTACAGGCCAGTCCATTAAGGGATGTTATTGTCGTGTAACCACTCCGCCAATTGCGGTGAATTATGAAAAGGTGCTCGATCCTGTTAAAAGAATTGTTCAAATGACTCAGAGCACTGTGGGACTTAACATCTGAGATCATCAGTCCCCTAGAATTCAGAACTACTTAAACCTAACTAACCTAAGGACATCACACACATCCATGCCCGAGGGAGGATTCGCACCTGAGACCGTAGCAGCAGCGTTGTTCCGGACTGAAGCGCCTAGAACCGCTAGGCCACACGGGCCGGCGATCGTGTTAAAAGATGCAGTCGCCATTCCCGAATTGTTCTTCGACAGTGGGAAGCAAGAAGGCGCTTAAAACATCAATGAAGGCCATTACTGTGATTGTACCACGCAAAACTACAATGGGTGCAAGCCCCCTCCATGAAAAACACGACCACACCATAGCACTGCCGCCCCTGAAATCGACCATGATATACAAGTTTTCTCACTTCCCGCATCGCTGTCATAGTACTTGCAGTGGATCCTGATGCAGTTTGGAACTCCTGTGCAACAGTCTGGATGGATGTCTGTCAACAGACGACGTCGGCCTCTACGCTTTTGTGCTGTACGTGTCCCTTCACGTTTCCACATCACTTTCACTTCCGCAAACAGTAGGATGTTTAGGACTGTTGAAATCTCGAGCACCGACGTATGACGCAAGTGACACCCAATCTCCTGACCACGTTCGAAGACGGTGAGACCCACGGAGTGCCCCATTGTGCTCCCTCACGGTGTTTAGTTATTACTGAAGTTGCTGTTATGGAGTACATGGCAGTAGGTGGCACCACAATGCTACTAGTATGAAAAACGTATTGTTTTCGGGGTGTCCGGATATTTTTAATCAGATAGTGTATATCATTGTTAGCAGCCATTATATTTTCTTGGATATCCGTAATGAGATCATTCTCCTCGGCAAACGGGACAAGGAATGGTTTGCATATGTTAGTATGTATGATTCATTATAATAAACTGGTAATATTCTGATTAATGGGGCCTTTCCTGCTGCAAGAAATGTAGACGGCGACACAGAAGGCACGTTGAACAGATCACGTGATAAATCACAATGAGTAGCATTTTAATATTAATCCAAGATTGTTTAATTTGAGTGTCGAAAGTGTGTCGTACCACAATTTGTAGATACAAAGTCGAATTGAAACAGTAAACTGTACCTTCGGAGAATTCTTTAAGAAATGGCTTATACATATTCATAAAGATCCTAGGGCAAACAACTCTCGCAGTTCAATAAAAGCTGTTTGATAAGTAACGGTTCTTTGCACGTTTTTGACAGCATAAATAACATGAATAGGCATTGACATTTCTGGAAGATATCCCATTTGCATGGCAAAATAATTTCTGTCCACTAAAGGTTTCATAGTGGTGAGCCCTCAAACCATCCAGTGTCTGGTTTCGGAAGCCGCCCTTGAGCCCCGCCATAACTCTTGTTGATTTCGGTACGTCGCTTCAGCGAACTCTTGTCGCTCTGGCCACTACGCGGCTAACGGCAGAATACGTACTAAAACCATTGTTATCAGGTAAAAAGCCCATGAAGTGATCGTGACACGTGCAACTTTCATAGAGAATTTCCAGCATCACGCGCCCGAGTGGTGAGAGCCGTGGAGGTTCACCGATATCAAGCTTCCCGATGAGACCAGAAGACTATATACCCACGTCGTTTTTCCTGGATCACGCTGAACCGAGTCTCTAACCAGACACTGAAATGGCTAACCATATTGGATTGTACAGGCCTAATCAAATCTCCACACTAAAGTGAATTTGGAATACAAATATCAACCGTTAGACCCCAAAGGTCTACACTCAAATCATGAATGAAATGTTGAATCCAGAGCACATGTTCTCAGTTGCAAAAGCAGATACAACTGATATTCGTCGATTACAGACCCGTCTACCACGAATGGGAAACATTGGTTTGAGTAAACAGCCCAAGTTTTTGTTGTAGAATTGGGATATTCAACAAAATAGAAGGTTTCCATATGAAAATACCAAGTTGAAACCACACACACAGAATGTGTCCAGTTGTACCACAGAGAGATGTCCCCTTCACTAACATGAACTTCTGACCTAGAACATTTTTTGGTTCTATGCGTAATTTTCGAGTTATTTTTATCAAGATAAGGCAAACACACCTTGCATACTCGTACTGTGTATAAATATGATTAGTGTTAAGTAAAACCTCAGTTGAAACTTCCTGGCAAATTAAACGTGTATGTTGGACTGAGACTCGCACACGGGACCTTTGACTTTTGCGGGATTGTGCTCTACCAACATTTCTTTTTGATTTCTTTTTCTTTTCAGTAATTGCCACTACGAAGAATCGAACACAGACCAGCAGTTTAGTGGCCTAACGCCTTTTCTTCCTTTCAGTTTGTTCTTTGTTTTTCTTATCATTTAGTGTGGGCGGAACTCACTTGACACACCTTCACAAGTTCATCATAGAATACTTCACTCAGGGCAGTAAGCCCTATGACCGAACACTATGAGATAACCAAGAACGACACATTAATCGTCCCGCGACTGTGAGAATAGAGAATGAGTCGTGCTTGGATAATTTGTGGTAGAGAATTGGCCCATGAAAGGCAAAGGTTTCGATTTCGAGTGTCAGCCAAGTACACAGTTTTATTCTCCAAGGAAGTTAACATTCAGGTGACACACCGAAGCAGAGTGAAAATTCATTCTGGAAACACAGTTGAACACAAAATTCCCCACCATTATTCTCTAAGTATCTAGAATGTAAAACCGTATGCAGTGGTTAGAGACAGCTATTTGGTTACTGTGAAACCACAGGAGGTTACACATTTCGGAAGCATACAATTAGTACTGGAATAGGAATGATGGGTGGAGCAGAGTGGTTAGGAGAATAGAAAGGGAACCGAGGCCACCAACCCAGGCCAGCAGAACTATTGGACAGACTACATATTACAATAAGAAGCGACGGCTACTTTAGTACCTAGAATGGCACAAACACCTGTTCATGGGACCTTCACAAATATGAGAAATAATTTCGAGTAGAAATGTGGAAACATTTGAAGAGGCACAAATGACTTCCCATTACAGTTGCGTCAAAATATTTACGTTTCTAGTATCCTGATGCACGAAAATACCTTAATGAAGATCCGATAGGAGTGGTGACTGCTTACACTTACATTTCATGCGTGAAGTATGAATTTCATGGTATTCGCTGATTCATAGATATAAGGAGTAACTAGTGCTGAATGATATTTTACAGCTGTTTCTATGTACTTGAAAGGAACACATCGTTGGGAGTATAGTTTAGTGTAAATATGGCTCATTTGATAACAAGGTAGAACATTCACATTTGGTTAGAACGGATCATCTCTGAACAGTAGTTCATCTAAGATTTCCCAATATCGAAAATAGTTCTTCCAAGGGTGTCTCCATCGGTGTCTCAATCCTTTTGGATCGCATTGAAACAGGTGATAGTTGGGCAACAGATTATACTGAGATAAGAAAGAAATGGTCAGAAGTGCGTAGTTATTGTGTTGTGGACACACACAGCCTACAGAGAATAACGACAACACAGCTAATAATAATTATAAAAAGTGACGACTGCCCATCTCAGTGCTTGCATGGCAATGGCATATGAAGTCCTGTCGCGCTGTCCCAAAGATCCCTGGTGCCTCTTGTACCAGTACACTAGCAGATTGATCCCAAGAGGCAGATCTTCATACGTTTCTAAAAGAGTTCCATACACCAACGTCTTGAATTGATCCCAGGGGACAAAGTACAGATATATGAGATCTGGTGATAGCGATGACCATGGGACAGAACCTCCCATTCCCACCCAGCTATGAGGGTACTTGCTGTTCACGTGCTCGCGAACATTAGCCATGAGTGTGAGCTGGTGCACCGTTACATTGAAACCATATCCTTTCGCGGGCAATAAAGACGTAGTCTCCAATAACTGTGGCAGCTCATCTCGCAATAAGACGAGGTAAGGTGAAGCATTCAAACGGTCATGCAGCAAATAAAGTCCTTCTAGGTGACCTTGGACTATGTCCCACCTACGCTGACAGAAAATGTTTGCTGGATTGTTCTCACTACAGACATGGCTATTTCCGCTGTTTAAAAAACGTCGTGGGTGAAAAACATCTCATCCGTGATTAATACGAACTGTAAGAAGTTCGGCACTACGGTAGTGGTTGGGATAATCCGTTGACAGAAGTCATCATGGGTTGATTACAGTGCTAGCACATGTTCTTTGTGATAGGCGCATAATACCTTTGCCACCAGTCTCTCCATACATTGAAGTGTGCGTTTCACAGGAAAGTTTACAGGTGCTTACTGTTGACTGGTCGGTCACGCGATCCAATCCCAGCTCAACGTCACGTGTTCGGGCATGTGTTTGGCGGGAACCTTGGGCGGCTCTCTGTGGTGTAAGAAATCACATCCTTCGAAAGGTTTAATCGATGGAGATAAACTTCTTCCAGTTTGGGTATTACTTGATGGAGGAGTGCCCTCGGTACGTTCGTGCTGGTTTACGGGCAATACGTAGTGTCACACCGTACAGTAATGTAATCACCTGAGATATTTGTGAGAGAGCGACAAAGCTGCATGCGCCGTTGCAATACATGCTGTGAGACTAGCGGTCCTGGTTTTGAACAATTATTACGAGCTACGTTCTCTTTTCTTTTTTCAGGACACCATGTTAGCCTTTGACTGTAGAGACTACGGGCTGGTTGCTGGTGTCCAATAGCACCCCAGATGTGTGTCATTGTGTTCAGATCAGGTATGTTTGGTGGAGAACATCAATGTGTGATCACTGTCTCACCGTCACACCACAACAGCACGATTCTGGCCTTGTGGCATATGCAGTTACACTGCTGAACGGTGCCATCACGATGAAGGGACGCTGATGATCCACAACTATACTGACGTCGTCTACAGCAATGTAGAGAAAATTGACCTGGTGTAAGGACAAATATGAATCATCTGATCAGGCGACACGTATCCGTTGATCAATAGTCGAATATCGAATTTGCCTTGACAATGCAGCCGTGATTAACGATGTCGTTGGGTCTCTAGGGGAACAAGTACGGGTCATCTACTGTGTAGCAATATTTTCAACAATGTATTTTGAATGGTGTGCTTCAGAACAATAGTGCCTGCACCAGTACTCTCCTCTGCTGCCAGACCTGCCACAGGTTGCCGCCTACCCAGATTTACAGAGCTGAAAAGCCTCCGACCTCCAGGTTCTGTGACGATTCGTGGATGTGTAACATCTCGTCGACTCTTCATAATTTTGCCATTTTTAACCACATTCGGTTGCTTGTCACGACAGTAACAGATCAAAAGTCGACCAGAATCGCCGTTTGCGAGGTGCTCGTTCCGAGGCGCCGGGCCATAACTACCTGCCCTTTGTTAGTGTCGCTTATGCTACTGAATCTCCAGATTTTCGAATCGTATCGGCGCTATAAATGGTTCCCTTCCGTTTCTGCTCCAGTTATATACTTCCCTTAATGTGATGTGTGTGAGTGTGTGCAATGGCTACAATTTTCGACTAGAATATTATAAATGGTCCCATTATTTTGTGATCGGATGAATTCGACTCGCTGGCCGGAGTGGCCGAGTGGTTATAGGCGCTTCAGTCTGGAACCGCGCGACCACTACGGTCGCGTGTTCAAATCCTGCCTCGGGCATGGATGTGTGTGATGTCCTGAGGTTTGTTAGGTTTAAGTAGTTCTAATTTCTAGTGGACTGATGACCTCAGAAGTTAAGTCCCATAGTGCTCAGAGCCATTTGAGCCAAATCGACTCGATATCGAAGCATAGTTGCAGCATTTTATGATAAAACGTAGGAAATTCAAGAGATCTATCCTAGATATTTGAGATAATCATAATATCAAAACTGGCAGCATCACTGATGCCATGAAAATGTAAAATCTGTACCATACGTATCGACAGGTTATCTGTACGTATCGCAACCAGTAACAAAGCTTAAGCACTCTTAATTTTATAAAAGTAACCTACTGAAAAAAAATGCAGCAGTTTCTTTCCCATTCCCGTGACGAGAGGTAAACAATTAGGACTTGAAGAAGGTTCTGGCAACGCCACAAATTAGTGATTATCTAGTTATTATTCTCAGTAACGTAAATCTTATCTATGTAATTTGAATTTTTTAATACCTAAAGGTAATGACTAATGTTTGGAAAGCCGTATTAATAATCCTTAATCTCTGTGACTGGTTTATATGAAGAACCTTCGTAATAAACAAGTTGCTAATATGAGTAATGATCATACTTATTTTCAGTGGTCCGTAAATAAAGATCCCATCTATTATTATTTACTTCAATTTCAATATTTTATCCCTTTTGTTTACATTAAACAATGCACTGGCTAAATAAATTTTGTTTTCGTTCCAGCATTTTTTATTAATTACTGCTCTGACTTGTTTGACGCGGCCCGCCAGTTCCGTCATCTCATATGCTGTCCTATTCATCTCACATTACCGCATACACTCGTAACTGCACTTTTAATCCAGCAGGTCTCGTTGATTATTTTGGAAGTAGCATCCACCTCAGAAATCACAGAAAATACCTGAGACTGAGATCGGTTTTGGAGATAATATGTGCAAGTGGTTTATCCCCTTTTCCCAGAACCTTAAGTAAATAGAGTAATATGGTGAATTTCTGTGTGTACCATTCTAGTTAAAAAGACGGCCATTGAATTAGTCCTCTTCCTTAAAAGGGCAAGTACGCAACCTTAAACATGTTTAAGGCTGGCGGTTAGGTTGTGCACTGTTGCATTGGGGCCGTAAAGAACCATTCCCAAATACAGCCAGTGAATAATATAAAAACACCATTACGTGAACGTGAAAATATTTAAATAAAGAAAACAAGGAATGATGTCAGAGGATATTAATGTGGCCTACATAAAGGCTTTATTCACATTAAACAGAATATGTGTATTTTGAATGTTAGCTACACACACAGGCTAATTTCAGAGAAACAAATGTAATATGAAATGTCTGACCTAGGAAGGAACGCAGAGCGTTCGGAGGCAATAACAGATGGAATCCAAAACTAATGTAAGTCAAAGGCACGGTACACTGCGTCAGAATCAACTACACTGAATAAAGATCCAGTGCTAAATGAGTTCATCGAAGTCTATACGCAATGACTAATTTACCACAGCAGAGTTCAGTCACTTTTATATTTACTGGCTTTCACTGCCCTCACTGCCGTCATTGCTCCCACTAGTTCATCAGTCAGAAATAAACTATTGATGCACAAAAGCTGGGAGTAAGAATAACATGTCGTGCTCACCTACTGGCATCATCCAGGTACCTCTTCAAGGAGCACTGACACGTTCCTTCGGTCCTTTGCGGCTTGTAAACTACAATAAATATAATAATAACTAATTTCTAGCCGTATCGGACGGTGTGTAGACGTCCATAGCGAGTCTGCATCCTCTGGTACACATAAAAGTCAACAACTTCCTTAACATTTCTTATGTAATATGGTAATAATTTTATTGGCCTTCTCTCTTTATTGCTGTAACACTTTCTTCAAATTTTCACAGCTTCTCAGGAGTGATTTGTCTGTGGTGAACATCTGAAGCTTTAATCATATTGGCAGTTAATCGAGCATGACTACTTCAAATATGAAGGGCTTATTTTAATAGTGGTACAAGTCAATTACCTCCACTTTTCTGCCTATAATGCTTCTGAAATTAATGACCCAAACAAACAGAAATAAAGGTTCATCTCTAGAAAGAAGCCATATGCTTGAATATTTCTGGAATCTCAACTTCAGGTTTTTCAGCGCTCATTTAACTTTAGGACTCAAAATGAACAAAAATGGACTTGTACCACTACTGAAATAAGCCCTTCATATATTAAAGAGTTTTACAAATACCAGTCACAAAATCTGTTGACTACTTCAATTATTTAATCAGCATAATATATTGAAGTTTGACGTCACCATCAAGCTACAGTGCCAGTCCAGAAACTAGTAACGGAAGTGCACATAGATATTAAAGCTTTAGCTTAGTTTTGGCATGTGTTGTGGTCTTTGCAATTCATTAAAATAAATTAAAATAAATGTCTGTGTTGTTGTTTTTAATATAACATTGTCATACTGTCAAAGTCTCTCGTTTTGTAATATATTTCGTCGAAAACATCAGTGGTGCTACATCAGGACTTGAAGAAGATACTGCAAATTCCTGACAACTACAGAATCGAAATATCGATGTAGTGTTGAATTGTTCATGATACAGTGTTTCGCGTTACTCTTGGAAGTTTGTGAATAAACAGCTAGAAATCCATAGAAGTGGGAGTTCCTGAACAAATCATAAGAGGACAGCCGCGTCACAACGACAAATGGAGTGATTATTAACACTAATCAAAATATCCATGGGTCTACAGTGTCCAACTGGCAAAATATTTCGGTGATCATACGTGTCGCCATCATCAGGTGAACTGACGGACTGAGCTCCTGTGAACGTGCCGGCACGGAGATCCGTCCGCTATGGCTGCTCAGAGGGAACTGGGTTCCGTTACGGCGGCGGCCGATTTAAATACCCTCCGCCCGCGGCGTGCTCTCTCCGCTGTCCGCGCCCCGCGCCACAGTCGCGCGGTGGAACAGATTGTGACGCCGTCTGAGATGACGTCGGTGTGATGGCTCTGTCCGCCGTGGTCGTCACAACTATACGTTTGCTCGATTTACTATTGATTAACCCAATCGCTGGTTCCCAAGCGTTGCTAAGATTATAGCCACAGTCACGGTTTATGAGGTCGTCATTGGTGCGAATTTCGATGACCTCTCTATCAACGCTGTCACAGTATCTCGAAGTCTGTACCAGAATCCTCGTGCGTTCATACTCTATAGCGTGATTTTCGGACAAATAATGTTCAGCGACCGCTTGCTTGCTCGGATACATCAGTCGGGTGTGCCTCTGGTGTTCACGGCATCGATCCTCGACGGTACGCATCGTCTGACCAATATACGACTTGCCACATTGACACGGAATCTGGTACACGCCGGCCTTCCTCAAACCGAGGTCATCTTTGGCGCTCCCCACCAGTGCAAGAGTTTTATTCGGAGGACAACACACAGTTCAGACCCGGTGTTTTTTTTTCAAAATGCGGGCGATTTTCCCCGAGAGTGCGCCTTTATATGGAACAAACGCAGTGCCTACCTACTCCCTCGTGATTTCATCCATCTCCACAGGTTGTGCTGTAGTGGTTGGGCAACGCTACAGTTGTTGTCTGCGAATGATGATACGTTCTTCTTGTGGTTACGTAAACCCAGTGGCTGTGTTCGTATTTTTCGGGATCAACTGATAATGTACAATAATGACGGAAATGCTATACCAAACTTTCCTTAATATAGCTACATCGCATGCACTCACTAACCGTTGTCACAGATTTACTTCCACCCATAGCTCATCTTCTACAATTCACTGTTCACTGAAGTTCCCCTGCGGAACTTGCAGAGGTAGCATTCCTGGAAGAAAAAAATACATTATGTGATCTCAAGTATTCGGGCATATGGCTGAAAATGTCTGACAAGATCGTGGAGCCCTCCATCGGTAACGCTAGAATTCAATATGGTGTTGGCCCACTCTTAGCCTTGATGATAGCTTCCACTCTCGCAGGTATACGTTCAACCAGGCGCCGGAAGGTCTCTTGCGGAATGGCAGCCCCTTATTCACGGAGAGCTGCATTGAGGAGAGGTATCGATGTCGATAAGTGAGGCCTGGCACGAAGTCGGCGTTCCGAAACATCACAAAGGTGTTCCATATGATTCAGGTCAGGACCCCTTGCAGGCCAGTCCACTACAGGGATATTATTGTCGTGTAACCATTCCGCCAAACGCCGTGCGTTATTAACAAGTGTTCGATCGTGTGGAAAGATGCAATCGCCATCACCGCAACGACGTTCAACAGTGAAGAGCAAGAAGGTGCATAAAAGTTCAATGAAGGCCTGTTCTGTGATAGTGCCACGCCAAACAACAAGAGGTTCACGGCCCATCCATGAAAAACACGAACACACCATAATATGGCCGCCTCTGAATTCGACCATGAAATACGAGTCTTATGACCTCCCGCCTTACTGCCATAGTATTTGCAGTGGATCCTGATACAGTTTGGAATCACTGTGCGATGGTATGGATAGATGTCTGCTTATTACACATTACAATCCTCTTTAACTGTTAACGGGCGAGGTCAGCCTCTACGCTTTTGTGCTGTGCGTGTCCCTTCACGTTTCTACTTCGATATGACATCGAAAACAGTGGACCTACGGATATTTAGGAATGCGGAAATCTCACGCACAGACGTATGACACAAGTGACACCCAATCTCCTGACCACGTTCGAAGACCCTGAGTCCCGCAGAGCGCCCCTTTCTGCTCTCTCACGATGTTTAATGACTATTGAGGTCGCTGATAGGGAGTACCTGTCAGTAGGTGACTGCACAAAGCACCTAATATATAATATGTATGTTTTTGGGAGTGTCCGGACACTTTTTATCACGTAGTGTATCAGCATCAAGCATAAAATAGATGAAAACTTTTGTCAGAGTTTCTCTGCACAGTGAGGACTTATTCTAATTACTGTATTGCTTTCATCTCATTTTTACAAAACGTAAGCTCCTTCATCACAGCTGCGAAATGATCCTTCTTTTTACCAAAAAGTCTCTGGATTTTATCTGAGCGCGTGGAATTTTCTCTGGGCCCACTTGCAAACTAACTGCTCCTTCCATTAAGACTTGTGGGCGACGCATTCGGTTCATTAACGAAGGGCGACTCTCACAGTTTCCTCGTTGCGGTTTATTAAAGAGGTGGCCTAATGATTTTCTATACAAAAGATACGAAAGGCACCTGGAGGCGCAAAGAGAAAAATCTGTTGCTTACCGTCAATTACGGAGGGAATGCTGAAAGGAACGTTGCTGAATGGGAGCGGCGAAACACTCAAACCCCGGGGGTAGGGCTGACAGCGGCAATGTAAAACGACCAGACCGTTTGGAGGAAACAAATCTAATTCCAAGCAGCGTACGTAAGGTCTGCACACCATCGCTTTTCGTTCTCCCGCAATAGTCTATAAATCTCGGGGACGCTATTCTACGGTCTGGCTTAAGGCTCACACTCTCGAACACATAAAAGTTATTTACGGGATGCATTTCGAACGAAGTAACCAATTCAAGAGCTGATTTCTGAAGCAGGCGCCTGGAAACTACTATTGCGTCCTACGACAGCCAGTGTTATTGATGTGTGTGCTTGTCCTTATATAACGTTCTCTGCAAATAGTCGTATACTACACATATCGATGTCTACGTTTCTAACTATACACTACAAATTACAGTAAGCTCCATGGGTAACAGTAGTTCCTGCATTGTAATACAGGCCGTTTCAAAAGAATTCAGCCAACTTCAGAAGATGTATCTCCTACATGAACGAAGATAGAAACATTTTCATAGGTACTAAAGGTTTACCATGGTGCCAGCTGTCAGTAGCCCGTTAGTGTTGTTGTCGCTAGTGGCTTCCCTAGGTGAGGAAGCTTGTTCGCTCTCTCAGTTACAGTAATCACTTACCTGGACATGCTGAAGTTCTAGATACCTTTGCAATTTCGAGACCATGTCGGATGCTCCCTTTTTCAACACAACGGAAATCGACAATACTGGCAGTTGCATGTAAGAGCAACTGTACGCCATGTGTCCAAAGGCTACAACGTAGATTTCTAAAATCATTCATATTATTCCTTAAGTAGATATTTTATATCATAAAGCTTGCTTATACTGACACATTTAAGATTATGTTTAAGTACTATTGTTACATTCATATACAGTGTTGACCGGAGGAAAGGTCAAAATTCTGAGATACAACAGGAATTCTCGTTTCAAGCAAGGAAACTACATATCGATATATGCCCATTTCCAAATAGCCTCAGAGATACAACATATTTAATGTACATTTGTTCTTGGGCTTCTAGCACTCACGCAAGTGTCTTTCCCACCCAATTCCTCTGATGATTTATTCTAGCCCAGCCTACGTCGTTGCATTGAACTTCTTTTCTAGGGACATCTTTCTGCTGTTAAACTATCCCGTTGAACACGCAGTTATTCGCGCTGTGTAGCGAGTGAAAAATGCGAGGGACTGAGGGTGTATCAGGGAGAAGTATCGGTTAACTGTGATTGTTCACTCTCTGCTTCCATTGTCAAGCATCTGAACTGCTAAAGAATATGCAGATATGCTGTATGAGTACGGATTCTACCACGATAGTGATCCTGGTGCTGTCGAAGAATACCGTCGGCGCTTCCAGACACGTCGTATTCCTGATCATAGAGTGTTCACCAGAGTTTTCAGGATATTTCGATAAGTGCGTATTCGTCCAGTCCCTATTTTTACTTCTAAACGAATAGTTCTACAACGTGCGCAGGAACAGCGACACGTTGTCGAAATGGTGCATCGAGGATTGAAAAAAAAAAAAAAAAAAAACCCTACCAACTACACCTGATACCGCTATTTTATAACTCTGAATAAACGGAATTTTCCGGTCTTTGTTTCGTCTCCGTCATAACAAGTGTTCTTTACTTTATACTAGAAAGCGAGTAAACGGAAATCAAAAAGGAAAAAAAGAAAGGAAATAAAGTATAAAACTATGAGTGAGTCATATCAGCAGTGCAAAAGCCTTTCATTATTCAATAAACATTTCTTGAAATCAGGAACAATATTTAACGTAAAATATGCATTGGTTTCAAATATTGCGTTATTACAGAAAGTGGAAAAAGTGATCACTGCTACTTTAGCAACAATGCCGACAGTAACGAGCAAAACACAAATGACTGATACAGCATTGCTCTGACAATAATGTCTCTGTTGCAGTGTGTCACGGCTTAGGGTAGGTATGCACGTGCAGTGAGAAAAACTTGTCCCCACGTGGTCAATACATTAGTTCCCCCTGTAGTCGCCGGACATTTGCAGTTTTGCAGAAAGGTGCCAATCCTAACCTGGAAATATTTTTTGTTTTCTTCGAAGTGACGTAGCAACTTTACATGCTACATTTGCTTTAAAAGATTTTAATAGCTTCTCGCTATTTCTGTGAAATGGTACAGGGGGAAGGAAATTTTAGTAATAGTAATACATTAAAAATTCAACAACATTTCATTCACAGTGTACAACAAAAATAGGAAGTAGCTAATCTGCTAACTTTGTCGATGCAAATACAATTTTACACTTGTATCTCTTGAAGATGGAGAAATTACTACGAGAAACAGAGTTCTTCAATCCCAGATTTCAGGCTACCCCTAACTCCGCAAAAGTTTTATGATTTCCGATTAAAACATGATTTTTGAGCACAGTTTCAAAAAACTAGATATGGAGAGGTGCATACTGGTGATTTTTTGTAGTATTCAACCACTCATCACTTTAAGGGGAAAGGAGAGAATGGTAGACAAACTAGTTACTTATTTTTCATTGGATTTTTATTTTAATACTTTCGTTACGTATACCTGCAAACTGTGTCAAATTTTTCAATTTACCTTCGATTTGTGCGTTTATTACAGGGAATAATACAAATACAAAAGTGAAAATCTTTTATTTCAAAAACGCGTTGTGTTGAACGTCTTCGATAGTCAAGTTATAATGGCTTGGGAAAAAACCGATATAACCGAAAACCAGTTGTTTCGGAGATAACAACCATACCTAGCACAGCGTAGTCCCACTACCAGCAGACCGCCACTTTCTGCACTTATCCGTCTCCCACCAATATGTTAGCGGCGAGTATCACAAGTGGAAATCTTGTATCCATTTTACATAGATCGTGTCTATAATCTTCGTTGGCGACAATGCCAGACGACTTAAATTTTGTCCCGGGATAAATAACAATCCCCATTTGCTTCTATTAATACTATTCAATAAAGAAACCACTTTTACATGGAATGGGATGAACTAGACACATAATAATCACCCATGGACGCAGGAAAATTGATTAGCAACACTGGAATTCAATGTCCAAGTTGGGTTTCCGGTTAATGTTAGGTGCGCATAATCGGTAACATATAGATATCTTGAGTAATTTTATAAAAGCGAATGACGGGGCAGAATTACTTCCACCTCTTAGAAAATTCATCCGGTGAACGCGCTGAGGACGTTCTTTTAGGCACAACGACTGCAATGTACTTCCAACATGGAGGAGCCACTCCACATTTTACAAGATGTGTAAGGGAACATCTCAACCACACTTAACTTAGACGCTGGATTAGCAGAGGCAGTACAATTAACTGACCACCAAGATTGCTCATGAGGTCGGATGAAATCTGAAGTGTGCGATCGAAACAAGACGAACTACCTGGTCGCGTCATGAATGCTGCTGCTCTCGTTAGGGAACGTTCAGACGCCTTCAGACAAGCAACATATCATGTCCTCCCAAGAGTGCACAAACGCGGGATATTCCAACATTTATTTAGAACTGTACTACAGCCGTCATATAACGTGGACGATAATGCATAGAGGTGAATGCGTTAAAAATGCGTATATTTCAGTCGGTCTATAAAACGCGTGTTGTAATGTTTCTAAGATTTCTAATTTATCTATAATATACTTCTCTTCGTCAAGCTTATACTTTCGATATTGGATTTAGTTACTGAGGAAATCCACTTTGTAGCACATGTAAATAGTAACGTGAAACAAAGCTTACTTATTGAAATTATGAATTAGAAATAATTGACATGAATCTAATTAAATGTCTTCAGTGAAAACTGTGTAACTGACACACGAGACTGAAATACATAAGGAAAGTTACATAACATGAAGTACAACATCCACGACATAAAATGATGCTCAACATGGAAGAAAGTACTGCTCACCGTAAATTAATCTGCTTTCTTAGTCCTACACTTGAATGTTCTGACATACTGCTTGCTCGCAAGAATGCAAAGTGCGATCTCCCTTGAAAGAAAAGAAACTTATGCCTTGCTCAGCATGCTGTGTCTTGTCTGATGTACCAGCGTCCCCGTAACCAAATTTAAATCAGCAGATACAGCAGATCAAGGGAGAATGATTTACTCTAAATTTTTCTTTATTTGTCAGAAACTATCTTTTGCTGCGTGTGGCATAAAATGCAATGCGCACGCAATTAAACATTTTACACTTTACTATGAATGATGAAAGAGGTATTTACTTTAAGGAAACCGTTCTTCAAAAATAAAAGATTGTCCATCATAAGAAGACTCTAACAACTACGAAATTCTCTTATTAAAAAAATCGCAGACACTTAAACCAATTTCTTAAACTGTGACATAAATGAAAACAAATAGATCAAATTAAAACAAATCATGATGTTATAAGTTATCTAATGGACAAAGATTTCCTTTGACAGTTCTGACAAAGCAACATTACATTCTTGCGTGTGCATGGGATTGCGTTGAAACATTTCTGCAAAAATCCTCTGAACCAATACTGTCACGGTGTAACAAAAAACGCTAGCACGAAGATGAAAAACGCAAGAGCATAGAAGGCTGTGAGACGAAGTCATCCAACAGCATAGTGACCAGGACGTCACCACGAAAGCAGCGGCCTCTAGAAGAAGAGAAGAGGCACCGCACCTACGAGCCTTGGCTGGACAATAGGAGACCGGCAGTAGCAGACCCGGACTAGAAACCGCCGACCAGAAGACACACATTAGTAGACCCGTCATCCTAAGAGCTATACTGCGACTTATGCCTTATATTAATTGCTTGTATGGACACTGCATATAGAGAAAGAGACTGACTGTATGGGTGTCGCCAATCGCTTGCGACACGTTCTTGTAAATCAAAGTATCGTCAGTGTACTTTATTGTACTAAAAACCATTAAGGTAAATTTATTGAATTGATGTGTAGCTATATGAGAAAGCAGCATCCTTTAGTCATCCTATATGAGACGAATGTGCAGTACCCCATATTTATCCCATCCTCGTCGCCAATGTTGGGTCCTGCCCACTCGTCTCTTATAGGGTGCCTAAAGGATGCTGCTTTCTCAGATAGCTATACAATAAATCCGATCAATAAAATATCCTTATATGCCAGGTTCCATTTCCACTATTCCAGTTAATTTCTCCCAGATTCACAAATATCAGGTCTCCTCTCTTCAACTGCGTCACAAATAAGAATGCCGCAGCGCTGTACAACTGACTGGCGTCCATCTGCCCGACGGACTGCCTTAAACACCGTGTCAAGGATCTTGTCCGCTACCCGTGCGGCTCGCTCGTGCATCTTTGTCCCAGTACAGTGAATATGGATTACTTACAATGGGCTAGCCGGACTGACCGAGCGGTTCTCGGCGCTACAGTTTGGAACCGAGTGACCGTTACGGTCGCAGTTTCCAATCCTGCCTCGTGCATGGATCTGTGTGATATCCTTAGATTTATTAGGTTTAAGTAGTTCTAAGTTATAGGGGACTGATGACCTCAGAAGTTAAGTCCCATAGTGCTCAGAGCCAATTTATGAGCTTAAAATGGCAGTAAACATAGGGAAACCTTAGTTGTTGACTAACTGTTTCACACTTGCACATGTGCAAACCTGACAATGTATCGAATAACACAAAAGATGAATAACAATCTAAATTAAATATGTTCTGCCTCGGAAAACAATCGGGATAGAACGTTTGTCCATATGATCTTCTTCGTTTCAAGCGACGTGCCTATCATATCCCTGAATATTGACTATTACTCCCGGGACACCCTGTATACTAATCCATTTTCAATATTTACTCTTTTCTGGTATCTGGATAACAGACTAAACAACCACAGCGAATTCATAAATAATAATTAAACAATGTTTTAATAGTGAACGATGAACCAGTCGTAAGGGGCCAACGGATCTGGCATTGAACCATTAGCTTCCTGCTGTTACGGTAAGTGATTTATTTAGTTATTAAATTTCTGTCGGTTTGAGAAAGATTACGTCTATATTTCTACCCTGAAAAAACTTTAGTTTAAGATCAGAGTTTTACAGCAACATCAGGGACTTCAGTAACCCTACACATGCTCCAAAGAACGTGGGACATGTTTGCGTGTTTTCTGGATGTTTGACGTGCGAACATTTTTGAGACGTAAATGAAAGCTTGGATCGTAGGCGTCATTATAAGAAAGTATGCCATGGTTATATTTGCAGTCATGTAGAAACGTATTGTAAAATCTAATCGTCCTTCTGAAAAACAGAACCGTTAAAGTCAAATTCGTAATTTAAAACCATTCTATGTCTTTCTCTTCTTTCGTGTGGAGATATTGTGAAATTGGACAAATATGGTTGAACTACCTTTTATTAATGGTTACTACCTTTTCTGCAAAGGAAACCTTCCATGGTTCTTTTACCCCATGATACCTCCTGATTTCAGAATATTTTCAATTAGGAAAATCCTAGTTTCGTCTCTAGGTTTCGAAGCCTGTCAGAGCAGTAAAATCTTTTCGGATTTCTTGGTATATCAATCTGCAGTGTGTTTTCCATGTCTCGGACGGCTTTTCCTCCCTTTCCTTCTTCCGGTAATTTGCTGGAGTATCACATTACTCTGGGGTTTCAATAAAAACTGCATGGAAACTACAGAAAAATGACGCACATCAGTGGGCCGAACATCTTGGGGTCGGAAACGGCCCATAGATTTCGGAAGAATATGCAGTGATCGACAGCATAAGGATGCCGAGCATTTTCATGGTTTGCCGGGTTAACAATTGATCCATTATATTTCGGAACTGTAGCAGCATAAAAATCCGAGAATGACGAAACATTAAAAAAATAATAACAGAGTTTATGTTGCTTCATTGCGAAATTCGGGGATTGGTCAAAAAGTAAAGCTCCTTATTTTTTCTTTTTAAATAATGTTTTTCAAGCGAAAGGCCTGAAATTTAAACTCCTCCGCGACGCCTTTTTTCCACATCACAGCAAAGTAACTTTGTGCATCAACGGATACAGACACGGAGCTGCAGGCCGGTGACTACGGTGACACCACACAGCGAGTCAATGACATCTTTAGTGATGACCACCTGAGTGACATGCGTCGCATTCTTTCTCTCTATAAATGCGGTGTGATGACGGTTATTCAACAACCTGAACGCTCCGTGAAGCTTGGGGACCAAGAATGCTAACAGACCAAAATAAATGGTTCAAAAGGCTCCGATCACTATGGGAATTATCTTCTGACGTCATCAGTCCCCCTAGAACTTAGAACTACTTAAACGTAACTAACCGAAGGACATCACACACATCCATGCCCGAGGCAGGATTCGAACCTGCGACCGTAGCGGTCGCGCGGTTCCAGACTAAAGCGCCTAAAACCGCGGCCGCCCGACCAAAATTAAGAGAGAAGAAAGACATACGTCTCTCAACTCTTGCCGCACTTCCGTTTGGAGGGAGAGAAATTTTCTGGAAAGTACTGTGCCCAGCGACGAAACATAGGTCCATTTGTTTGAAACACGATCTGAGTGGCTGTCAGTGGAATTCGCATCACGAAACTCACCGAAGAAGAAAATGTTCAAAACTGTGCGACCGGCAGGGACAGCAATGGCTGCAGTATTCTAGGATGCATAGGGTGTGATAATGATTGATTTGTTTTGGCAGAGATGTACAGTAAAGTCGGTTCAATACGTCAGAAACCTCAGGCAGCTTAAACGACACCTTCAGTAATTTGGTCCAACAAAAGTTTTGGCGGGTGTTCTCATTTTCTAGATAACGCAAGACCTCACCAGTCGTTAAACCACTGAAGTGATTGTGAAAGTTGGATGGGAAGGCTTGCCGAGTCTCCCATAGAGTCCTGATCTGTCAATACCAGCCTTCCATGTGTTTGCGCCGCTAAAAGAAGTTCATCTTAGGACTCACTTTAATGTTGAGAAGGCCGTGGAAACTTCGGAAGGAGGACTGTGCGTTTAACCACACTAGGCTTATGGACCAAAACTGTGAAAATGGATGAAATTATATTGAAATATTAAAAATTGTTATGGTTTGCTTCCTATGTGGTGCCATTGGAAGTTCTTAACAACAGAAACATGAAAGCGCAAGTCTTATACCACTACCTGACTCTCGTAACGAACAAAAATGTAAAATCGGGACGGATAATACATGGTAAAAATATATTTTTAGTATAATGTTTGAAATCACATACACCAATTGCATTATGAGAAAATTCTTATTTGCAAATGCCTGAAAAGTATTATTCTACCTCTAGATGTCTGAAACAGCTTATGAAAGTAAAAATTATATGTAATCAAAATTGATAAATAAATCATGCCAAAACACTGCATTGGGATTCGCTATGCCCCACTAACGAAAGAACTTTTAATACGTTCTCAATGTTCAATATCTCAGATTCTGTGGTGTTCCAAAACATATTAATGAATTAGGAGCAAGGTTCCACACTTACCATAAATAAATCTTCAGCAAAAATTTATACTGTTTTCGTATATCGATAGTCTGTGTAACAACGCTGTCCTAGGAATTCGGCGCCAGTACCAGTGATACCGTTCTTAACGATTTCTGTTTCTAATAAGAAGTTCGAACTGCCCTCTGCAGATCTAAAACGACCAGAAGACTGAAAGCGAACACTGTGAACACAAAAACAATTTTAAATCTAATTCGTTACCACTTGATCGAATTCGGCCAGAAAAAATTGTGTACCTGATCACAATCCGTGATTCTTTCCCCCTCCTAGAATCAGTTTCTTGGTGTTTGAACTAAATATACGGTTCCTGCTTTGACGTTCACCCCTGAGGGGACGCGTAACGGCCCTTAATTACGTAACGGGCTATTGGGGCTGCAAGTTGTCTGATGTGGTAACCGCGGTTAGATGCTAAGGGTGACTGCGGCAAATGGAAGACGGCGGTAGTAACGGCAAGTGCGTCGGAGTAGGTGGGCTGTCGAGTGAAGTGGGGTCTTCGAGGGGCCCGCAGCCACCACTTTGATGCAGTGGCTGCAGCAGAAATGGTCGTTTTTCTGGTTGCGGCCTTCTTTCGTTTCACCTCAGTTACGTAGTAATACCGATGGTATTTACGTAAAAACCAACCTATAGCAGACTGTGATAATACTTGTCGCGTTATAACCTTCGCTCTAGTGTCAAAATCGATTAAATGTGGTATCATTTGAAGGAATTATTCTGTAGTCAGTGGGAAATGCCGTGTACTTTCAGGTTCATTTTTACTGTAGATACGGTTACATCCTTTCACGAAATTTGATCAAATTTCAGTGGAAGGAACGATGGAAGGTTTCAGCGATATTGCATCAGGAAAGGAGCTACAGCTCAGTTGACCTGGTAAGAGGCAGATGACCTGGCAATAAATCGTTAAATAGATCACCCTGATATTCACCTAAAGTGATAGCGGAATGACGGAAACCTTAAACCAGAGCTCTTGAATGGGGATATACGACTGGGATATACAACTGGTGCCTGTTTTGCCATCCGATTACAAGGGGGAATTCTGTACGCCCAAATCTGGTGAAATGTGAAGGAAATGTTACGAATATTTATCCTATTGCGTAATATTATATCTTGGGCTAGAATGAAAGCAGAAACCTTCCAAACCATTTTCCACAACATCAAGGACATAACTTCTATACCCATCCAAGTGCAACTTGAGGGTGTGTTTCACAATTAAGTTTGGATCCAAGTTTTCCTATACTTACCACAAACGTTCAATGTTCCATCCAACGGACGGGTGAAAAATATCCAGTCGATGGCAAGCGTGATAGCGTTACGGAGATGTTTAGCAAACTCAAGTGGCAGAATCTGCAAGGGAGTCGCTCTGCATCGCGGTGTAGCTTACTGTCCAGGTTTCGAGAGGGTGCGTTTCTGGATGAGGTATCGAATATATTGCTTCCCCCTGCTTATACCTCCCGAGGAGATAACGAATGTAAAATTAGAGAGCAAACAGAGCATAGCATGTTTTTCTCAATGGAGAGACGCAGGGGAGTGTTATGGGACCATTGCTTTTCGCAATATATATAAATGACCTAGTAGATAGTGTCGGAAGTTCCATGTGGCTTTTCGCGGATGATGCTGTAGCATACAGAGAAGTTGCAACATTAGAAAATTGCAGCGGAATCCAGGAAGATCTGCAGCGGATACGCACTTGGTGCAGGGAGGGGCAACTGACCCTTAAAAAAGACAAATGTAATGTACTGCGAATACATACAAAGAAGGATCCTTTAGTGTATGATCATATGATAGCGGAACAAACAAACACTGGTAGCAGTTACTTCTATAAAATATCTGGGAGTATGCGCACGGAACGATTTGCAGTGGAATGATCATATAAAATTAATTGTTGGTAAGGCGAGTACCAGGTTGAGATTCATTGGGAGAGTCCTTAGAAAATGTAGTCCATCAACAACGGAGGTAGCATACAAAACATTCGTTCGACCGATACTTGAGTGTTGCTCATCAGTGTGGGATCCGTACCAGAGGAGATAGAGAAGATCCAAAGAAGAGCGGCACGTTTCGTCACAGGATTATTTGGTAAGCGTGATAGCGTTACGGAGATGTTTAGGAAATTCAAGTGGCAAGAGAGGTGCTCTGCATTGCGGTGTAGCTTGCTGTCCAGGTTTCGAGAGGGTGCGTTTCAGGATGAGATAACGAATATATTGCTTGCACCCACTTATACCGCTCGAGGAGATCACGAATGTTAAATTAGAGCGACTCTAGCGCTCACGAAAACTTTCCGGCAGTCGTACTTCTCGCGAACCATACGCGACTGGAACAGGAAAAGGAGGTGATGACAGTGGCACGTAAAGTGTCCTCCGCCACACACCGTTGGGGTGGCTTGCGGAGTATAAACGTAGATGTAGATGTAGATTACCATTTTCGATCGTGTAGATATCTTCTGTTATTATCGACTTCAAGTTTCAGTCTGCGCTGCAGATCACCGTCACCTCTGGCTTAGGAAAGTGCGGTTCGTCAACACTGAAACATATAAGTAGATGATCGAATACCGAAGTGAGTTTGACCTGCTAACACACTGTTTGTCTATTACAAAAGAAAATCCTTGAGCTATATTATAAAGAGCCTTACGCCTTACCGTACGACATTTACACAAGCATTAGTATTACTTGCTCTTACTATTACAAAATTGTTCCTTACATTGATTTTATTACATTGATAATTTTTACCGTTACTGCTCGTCTTGTTGAACTATTGCATAGTATGCCGCCTTTCAATTTATAACATGAGTTTTATTATGAAATAAGCAAAATGTTAGGAAGTGGAACTGTCCTCGGTTTTCGATAATCTGTTTAGCTGTGAAATTACTGGTATGGTCAAAATAAAAAAAAGTTATAAAATTTCCAGTGTTGGTGACAGAGAGAAGAAGAAATTTGAGATATCTTAGTTAGCAAATTTTAATGGCTAGCTCTTACGAATTTCGAAACGAACAATAATCTTTCAGGTTTCTCCACTCACTACGTCGTAGCCTTGGGTTCAAGTACGTTCGTTTTTATCATTCTTGATATGGAGACATCAGGTAGGTGAATCATAAAAGATATAAAAGCGAGCTGAGAAGTAATGGTTCAAATGGCTCTGAGCACTATGGGACTTAACATCTATGGTCATCAGTCCCCTAGAACTTAGAACTACTTAAAACTAACTAACCTAAGGACATCACACACGACACCCAGTCATCACGAAGCAGAGAAAATCACTGACCCCTAGAAGTAATGCCTCCAAATATTTTGTGTTAAGACTCTTAAAGCCTACTAAATGAAAGAAATGTTATTAACTATCTACATCACTATTCATCACGTCTACATATATATTTCTCAACATAGTCACCCTGGCCACGAACATATCCCTTCCAACGAGAGGCCAGTTTTATAAATTTCTGACTTTGTGGACGGGGCCACAACCCCACCTCTGCCTGCACCGCTCTATCAGTATCGAAGTGAAGTCCTCTAAGGTGTTCTTTAAGTGTTGGAAAAAGACGGAAATCGGATGGAGTGAAGTTGGGACTTCATGGAGGATGATGTATGACGGTGAAGTCAAGGCGTCTGATTGTTGCAGGTACCGTAACAATCGTACGTGGCCTGGCGTTATCGTGCTGAAGGAGAAGATGCTCCATCTACGGACGAGCTCTTCGACTTCGAAATTTGATAATATCACGCTTTTACGCACGGACATATTTACGTCACACACCGGCATGTTACGTGGTACAATTTTGAGCCCTTTGGGGTCAGAAGGCTGCAATGTCTTAGACATGGGGAAAGAAGATGTCGATTATTAATAACGTTTCTTTTATTAAAAAACTTGAAGAGTTTTCACATGAAAAAGAAATTCAGAAGTAATGCTTTCCAGCATGTCCTCGTACACAGTCATTTCACACATCGAACATTATGTGCTCTATCTTCTACACCAAAAATCAGTGCACGATAATAATATGCAGGAACTATTGCAGAAAATCCCTCCTACGTAAATATGACTATATAACAAATATCTGAGTGCCATGGTTATAATAGCCTCTTTCAAACTTTTTTTGATCGGCGCTACCGGCATGGATATTTGGATTCTGACAACGCCCAGCTACGCGGAGCTCTCAAACGAGCATTCGGCCGCCCAACAGAGTTCTCGCTCGGGGAATGCAAATCATACCGCAGCGGGCGTTAGCGTTTCCGCCGGCAGTGCGCACCGGCCTTCTCACGTATAAATGTAATATAAATTGAAATAGCAACACGCCCAATTTAGTTGCAGTGACTATCAATCAGGCGCATCTGCATAGCAAACATTTGCTTTCCTGCGCCCCTCTGTGCGCGAATCGTTTACAGAGTTAGCGGAATGTAAACTCGCCGACGCCCATTGCTATTTCGCGTCACTAAACATTCCTCCTCTTATTAATTTGTTTTACTATTTGATTTAATTTCGACGAGATCATTTCATTACACATAATGCACTGTTCTATTTTAGTCTGTAAACAACGGGTGTATGATCGTCCTACGGACAGTTCACCAAATCACTGCTTTGTAATAGATATGTATCCACACAGATCTGTAAGACAGACCACGCTGATGAACGATGCAAAACAGACATTTACATAGAAGTCTATACCACCGTTAAGTGTCACTGATTGAAACTCCGCATGTTGGTTATTTCACAAACAAGTGCCAGTTTCAATTATGTGGCAGATACCATCTTAAAGACGTATACACAATAGAAACAAGTAATTGCGATATTTTCAGGTTTTGAGCTAATTTACCTGAGTGATGACGTGGTAATATACATATGATGACGATAGTATAATGTTACAAAGCCATGGGGTTGCCTACACAGGCAAAAGGTAACTGCTAGTTCTTACTGAGACATTGATACACCTGGTTAGGGCTCGACAATTTCACCCTCCCCAAACCAGTGAAACTGTATCGTTTGAGAAAGGACTGCCTGTAGTACTATAACATCTGTGATATTCGACATGGCCGAAAGGGCACCATCTCACTGGAATGTGCTTATTCTGCTGGTCTTAAAAGAAGGTCATGTCGGCACTGTTATTAATTAAGATGGTTCAAATGGTTCAAATGGCTCTGAGCACTATGAGACTTAACATCTATGGTCATCAGTCCCCTAGAACTTAGAACTACTTAAACCTAACTAACCTAAGGACAGCAGACAACACCCAGTCATCACGAGCCAGAGAAAATCCCTGACTCCACCGGGAATCGAACCCGGGAACCTGTGCGTGGGAAGCGAGAACGCTACCGCACAACCTCGAGCTGCGGACTATTAATTAAGACATAGAGAAAACAGTGTCGTACAATACCTGCTAATAAATTTATAAGATATCTGCTTAAGATATCAGGGAATTACTTCCATGGTACTAGATGGCTGTAGAGGGAGAAAACTATAGAGTAATACAGAGGTGAGAATAGATCCAGCACGTAGTTGTGGACGAAAGTTGCAGGTCTTACTCTGAGATGAAGATGTTGGCACAGAAGAGGTGGCGGGCGCATCAAACCAAACCAGTCAGAATATTGCTGACTCAAGAAAAACAAATGATAGTACACTGTTGCTAACAACAACCTTCGACATGGCAGTAAGCCTTTACGACTGTAGTAGCCTGCGTTGTTAGTTAAAAGACTGAATGGACGGCAATTTTGCATCTCCAGACGCTTATAGAAATACAATTGAACGGGCGGTCTCTTGAGGCGGAATCTTACATCCAACGGATGGTGCACAATAGGTGACACTTGCGGACAAGGGTACTTCACCATGGGTCGCACTCTGACACTGTCGAAACTTCGCGGAGTGCGAGGACTAAAATAAAGGGAGCGTTGCCAAATACCTTGCGACCTGAAGGATTTAACAGCAAACCAGACATATTCTTTATCCAAAGCTGAAACCGGCAATTAATTACATAGCAAAGATGTGTAATTTAACTGCACTGTTTCTATTTGTGACTTCCCTCTGCTTTGCGATGAGAATAGGGTGCGCTATTTTGTAACAGGCGAATGTAATACTTCACCTGTCGGTAAAAGTGTACGCCGCTGGGTTGACAGAATGTCATACAATTTGGAGGAATCACTTTTAATGAACCCGTCGGTATCCCGATTTCATCGATCGACAGCTACCGTATAACGAGACCAACTCTCTTCGCTCGCTACACAAGTCACTAACCCAGTAAAAAGGCTTCATTTTTATGTGAGGTCTAAAACCTTTGTCAGAAAATTATGGTAGTCTTCTTTTGTGAGATTTACGGCTTTTGTTACTGTTGCGTATACAGTATGATGCCGTCACATCTTGGTAGAGTCGAGGATCAAATTTGTCGCTGACTTCCTGGAGATAAACCATAACTGTTGGTAACTGCTATCCAGAAACTCTGCCCTAAAATTATATGTTCAAAAAATGTTCAAATGTGTGTGAAATCTTATGGGACCTAACTGCTAAGATCATCAGTCCCTAAGCTTACGCACTACTTAACCTACACCCACCCATGCCCGAGGGAGAACTCGAACCTCCGCCGGGACCAGCCACACAGTCCATGATTGCAGCGTCCTAGACTGCTCGGCTATTCGAAATTTTATGTTGTAATTTTTTAATTATTGGTACCACCCAGGTGAAACTCACTTGTTCTCTTGAAGTGTATAGGTAAAAATCGAAGTGATAATTGAATTATTAGAAATTATATGTTTTACAATTTTACTTATTATTTATAATGATGTAACGGTTGTGGCGATAAAACCTGTTTTCATAAGGTTTGAAATGCTTATACTTTTTTAAAAATTCCATTTAATTTGACTTTGACACACAAAATGTTTACGGTCGCACACTTTAGCATCAAAAACAAGAAAGAAGCCTAAGATTAGGCCCGAAAAAGAAGCTCAAAAGTGGGAAACTACACTCTTAGCCGCTGCACTACCGGCGAACTTGTTTTTGCAGTGTGCGGCGATCTAATGAAGCTGTATCAAAACTTTGACCGTCATTTTCTCAGACACTGTTAAGTTGTGTCTCCTAAGCCAAACTAGTTGCCCCTCTTTCGCCATGCGGAGTTTCGACTGTGTCCGAGAACTGTCTATGGTGGGTTCCACTCGTGAGTCAGATGCAGTTCTTTCGAAATAATTCTGGGGTCATTGTTCAGAGGGCGCACAATCGATAGTATCATTAGTGCAGAGTCGTAGTTAATGTCAAAAAAAAAAATAGGTCTTAAATTTGTGGACCCTTATCAGTCGTCTCCATCCAGTGTGACACCGATTGCGTAGGACGAATGTATTTGCGCGCAGTCTTTATGATGCAGAAAGCATATATGTCTTCCATTGACATTATGTCCTGTTATTCTTTAGTTCCATCTAACGCTGGGTCACCCTTTGTAACATTACGGACAAGACTTTTCATGCGAAATAAAGGTGCTGATGTTGATTGTGGGAAACAAAAGGAAGTATGTGTTAGTTCCAGGACATTGGATCGAACATTACTGTTAAACTGAATAGTAAACTTACACCGATAATGACGGTAATATCGCACACACAAGAAATAAAAGGGCAGTGCATTGGCGGATCTGTAATTTGTGATCAGGTGGTTCCTGCGAAAAGGTTTCCGACTTGATTATGGCTGCGCTAAGAGAGTTAACAGGTTTTCAACACAAAATGATAGTTGTAGCTAGATATATGGGCGATTCCATTTCGGAAATCGTTAGGGAATTCAATATTCCGAGATCTACAGTGTGAAGAATGTCAGAGAATACCAATTTCAGTCATTACCTCTGACCACGGTAAACGGAGTGGCCGCCGACCTTCACTTACAGGCTGAGAGTAGCGGCGTTTGCTTAGAGTTGTCAGTGCTAACAGACCAGCAACACTGCGTGAAATAAGCACCCAAATGTATGTGAGACGTACGAAAATTGTATACGTTTGAATAATGCGGTGGAAAATGGCGTCAATGGGACGTCGTAGCAGATGACCGACGTGAGTGCTTTTGCTAACAGCACATCACCTGTGGTGCCTCTCCTGTGCTTGTGACCATATCGTTGGATACTAGACGACCTGAAAACTGTGACCTGGCTCGAGTGTGGCGAAGGCTTACGAAGCCGTGGACGCAAGTTGCCGACAAACACCGATCCAAGCTGTTGTGGCTCCATAATGGTATGGACTTCGTTTACTTGGAATGGACTGAGTCGCCTGGTTATGTTCGGCTACTTGGAGACCATTTGCAGCAACTCATGTGCTTCATATTCCAAAACGATTGAAATTTTGTGGATGACAGTACGTCATATCATCGTGATAGGTTTGCAGAACAACATGGATAGTTCAAGCGAATGATTTGAGCATCCAGATGGCCCGACAAGAGTGTTATCGAATATTTATCGCACATAATCGAGAGATCAGGTCGTGCGGCAAGTCCTGCACCGGCAACACTTTCGCAGTTATGTATTGCTATAGAGGCAGCATGGCTCAGTATTTCTGCATGGAACATCCAATGATTTGTTTAGTACATGCCACCTTAAGTTGATGTAGACTGTCTTCCTAGATCATCGACATCTTAATCGGAGAAGTGAGAAATTGAAATAAGATATCGTAGTTCTCAAATAAACTCGGAAAAGTTACTTAATTAATCAGACACGATCGAAGTTGAAAGAGACACTGTACTTACAGGTGTCGGTTAAGTAGCTGATTTCGTTTCCGATGTGAGGGAAACATTGCTTTCCACTCACCGCAAAGATGACACCCTGAGCTGTAGACAGACATAACGAAAAGATACCCGTGAGCTTTCGGCCAAAGTCTTCTTTATAAAAGGGAACATACATACACACACACACACACACACACACACACACACACACACACACACAAGCAAGCATACATCACATTCATCCAAACAAGACCCCAATGAGCTTTCGGCCTAAGTCTTCTTTATAAAAGGGAACAAACATACACATACACACACACACACACACACACACACACACACACACAAGGAAGTTCACATCACATTCATCCAAATAAGCAAGCACACCTCATGCACACATGACCGCTGTCTCTGGCAACTCGGACCGGACTGCCGTTGGCATCTGTAAACGACTTAGTTTTGGCTGTCTGAAGCTTATCCTGCCATTTTTTCGGTGAGGGGCAACCTAGAATTTCCATATACTGTTGGTATTTCAGCCTGGAGGTTCTACTGTTTGAGTTCAATTACGGCGGTTTATGGACAAAAATTTCTCACTAGATATATCCAGTACTAGATATCAACCGTGTAAAATGAGCGTAGGAACATAAATATTTAAAAACTTCATTTCACTAATTGGTTGAATATTGGTGAGACGTTCTTCTTACTGACGAGCTATTTTAAATGGTAATAGGGATATGGTAGAAACAGAAGGCTTTCTTCACACGGAAATATTAGAATTTCTCAGATGAACTCTGATGTGCTCAGAGTACGATGTCCTTCCTTAAGAGAAATTTATTTAACGGTTAGTGGATGTCACGAGCCGTTTGATTTTCACCCGGTCTACATATGACGTAGTTTCTTCTGTCCCTGGTTATTTCCTCATAAAGGTAGGAGCCAACCACAGTTTCCATGACGTCAACAGTTATTCGAGGATTCCAATGTCGTAACCTGTCTTGCTGTGCAGCAAGTGTGAATGTATTAGTGCGTCGTGTCTTAGTGTACGCAGATACACAAAAATACCTCCCACATTCGTTCGCATTCTATTATGTACAAATTCCTTCATCTTACGAAATCTCAAAAACTGTTTACATCCGCCAGTCTTTATCAGTTACTACAGGTTAGTCTTAACTGATATCTGTTCCCACTCCTGTTTCATTAATTTATTTATTCCATAGTTTAACACTATAGTCTGAGCGCATTTGTGTAGCCACAGGGTTTCAGATACTTCATTATACCGTTAATTTTTTACAACCAAATTTTACTTCTGTACAGTACTCGTCTCCTTCCTATTATTTTCTGGGAAACCTTGTAGCAAAACTGTGCAATAGATAACACTGCCATTGTGATCGCTTTCTGAGCTCAACTCCTCTATCGGAATGGAAGGACACGGACTCATCTATTCAGGCAAGATAATGACAGCTAGTGGAACACAAAATGGAAACCAGATTTCGTTGTCATCTTCATCTTTTCAGCCGATAGTGTCCATGTGGTTTCCGCAGCGTTGGCTTTTCCCATTATGAAATATCGTATGTGCATAATATGTGTGATTAATCTGTTTATCAATTTGCTATAATCTGTAATCAAGACCACTGAGGATATACTGAATGGAGTTGTTCTGTCTTAAGGCAGTACCCCTCTCTGAAAACTTCAGGAATTAGAATTTTTGCTTAAAATGTTTTGTGGAATGATTAGGTTACTGCAGCGTCCGTCGAAAGTTTAGCAGAAACTCCGTTACCGAGTTATAAGACGATATGTGGAAATGTGCTTCCGGAAACCATTCACAGGGAAAAAGAAATAGTCGGAATGTAATTCTAACTACGGCCTAACAAATATTATGGAAATTATGATCATGCTCCAACATCACACCTGACCACACTGTTACAACTGCTGCACAAAACTGGACGAAAATCGTATCGAGCGAGCAATCTAGTGGATAACAGAAGCTTCCAAATAGGCCCGCAGAACCAACTACGAAGACGGAGGAGGACCTCCTATTGAACGTGGAAGGATTGCTGTATGGTCCACGCATCGCTAACAAGACGCATGTGCAACTTAGCTACAAAAAAGTAGCCCCAAATGCTAAAAGCATTTTTCTCGAAACCGTAGTTTCCAAATCGTCTAGAAACAACTGAGAATGGTAATTATGTTTTTGATCAGCGTACGTAGCTTATTTGCGATAACTTTAAAGATCTATGTTTGGTGAAGGTTTTCGTTTCGATTTTGTGGGCGAAGAAAATGACATTTGTATCAACACGTCACCATTTTATGGGGCTTTCTTCCACAATTATCCTACTTATGCTAATTGAGAATATTGGAAATGAATTAAATACATTTATTTTGTTACAGATCCAATAGAAAGATTTCGGGGATTCCCATCGCTGACCAGTGATGCGCCTGCAAGGAGTCCTTCCACACGGTTCATCGGTTACAGCAAGTGTACGGCGAGGTCACAAACCGTTTTATTCAAGAATAGACTGTAAGGAATAAAACTACGTAATCAGATTTAGCATTACTTTATACTTAATTTAAAAAAAAAACAGCACGGAAATCAACTATTTTTCATATGCTCAAACAGGGGAATCCCCTTAGGCAGCCTGTCCTTACAGTTGGAGGGTTGATGCTCTTATTTCCGGCCAACATTTCTACAAATTTTTTTTACGTTTTCCTGTCCTTTTCGTAAATTGATTCAAGCATACATTTTTACTGTAGGACCATGATGATAGCTTTTCACATTATTGTCAAATTAGACATGTATTAATGTAAATATGAGCAGTTACTAATCCCAATTTCTTGTTCTGCGACTATAATACCATATCCAAGGATGTGTAAAACTACTAATGCTAGTGCTATTACTACTATTACTACTACTACCCTACCCCCATGAACCATGGACCTTGCCGTTGGTGTGGAGCCTTGCGTGCCTCAGCGATACAGATAGCCGTACCGTAGGTGCCACCACAATGGAGGGGTATCTGTTGTGAGGCCAGACAAACATGTGGTTCCTGAAAAGGGGCAGCAGCCTTTTCAGTAGTTGCATGCGCAACAGTCTGGATGATTGACTGATCTGGCCTTGTAACAATAACCAAGACGGCCTTGCTGTGCTGGTACTGCGAACGGCTGAAAGCATGGGGAAACTACGGCCGTAATTTTTCCCGAGGGCGTTCAGCTTTACTGTATGATTAAATGATGATGGCGTCCTCTTGGGTAAAATATTCCGGAGGTAAAGTAGTCACCCATTCGCATCTCCGGGCGGGGACTACTCAGGAGGATGTCGTTATCAGGAGAAAGAAAACTGGCGTTTTACGCATCGGAGCGTGGAATGTCAGATCCCTTAACCGGGCAGGTAGGTTAAATTAGATATAGTGGAAATTAGTGAAGTTCGATGGCAGGAGGAACAAGACATCTGGTCAATTGACTACAGGGTTATAAACACAAAATCAAATAGGGGTAATGCAGGAGTAGGTTTAATAATGAATAGGAAAATAGGAATGCGGGTAAGCTACTACAAATAGCATAGTGAACGCATTATTGTGGCCAAGATAGATACGAAGCCCACACCTACTACAGTAGTACAAGTTTATATGCCAACTAGCTCTGCAGATGACGAAGAAATTGAAGAAATGTATGATGAAGTGAAGGGAGATGAAAATTTAATAGTCATGGGTGACTGGAATTCGAGTAAAGGAAAAGGGAGAGAAGGAAACGTAGAAAGTGGATATGGATTGGGGCTAAGAAATGAAAGAGGAAGCCGCCTTGTAGAATTTTGCACAGAGCACAACTTAATCGTAGCTAACACTTGGTTTAAGAATCATGAAAGAAAGTTGTATACATGGAAGACCCTTGGAGATACTAAAAGGTACCAGATAGATAATGTAATGGTAAGACAGAGATTTAGGAACCCGGTTTTAAATTGTAAGACATTTTCAGAGGCAGATGTGGACTCTGACCACAATCTATTGGTTATGACCTGTAGATTAAAACTGAAGAAACTGAAAAAAGGTGAGAATTTAAGGAGATGGGACATGGATAAACTGAAAGAACCAGAGGTTGTATAGAGTTTCAGAGAGAACATAAGGGAACAATTGACAGGAATGGGGGAATAAATACAGTAGAAGAATAATGCGTAGCTTTGAGGGATGAAGTACTGAAGGCAGCAGAGGATCAAGTAGGTAAAACGACGAGGGGTAGTAGAAATCCTTATGTAACAGAGGAAATATTGAATTTAATTGATGAAAGGAGAAGATATAGAAATGCAATAAATGAAGCGGGCAAAGACGAATACAAACGTCTCAAAAATGAGATCGACAAAAGTGCAAAATGGCTAATCAGGGATGGCTAGAGGACAAATGTAAGGATGTAAAGCCTTACCTCACGAAAGCTAAGATAGATACTGCCTACAGGAAAATTGAAGAGGTCTTTGGAGACAAGAGAATCACTTGTATGAACATCAAGAACTCAGATCGAAACCCAGTTCTAAGCAGAGAAGGGAGAGCAGAAAGGTGGAAGGAGTATATAAAGGGTCTATACAAGGGCGATGTGCTAGAGGACAATATTATAGAAATGAAAGAGAATGTAGATGAAGATGAAATGGGAGATATGATACTGCGTGAAGAGTTTGACAAAGCACTGAAAGACCTGAGTCGAAACAAGGCCCCCGGAGTAGACAACATTCCATTGGAACTACTGACGGCCTTGGGAGAGCCAGTCCTGACAAAACTGTACCATCTGGTGAGCAAGATGTATGAAACAGGCGACATACCCTCAGTCTTCAAGAAGAATATAATAATTCCAATCCCAAAGAAAGCAGGTGTTGACAGATGCGAAAATTGCCGAACAATCAGTTTAATAAACCATAGCTGCAAAATACTAACACTAATTCTTTACAGACGAATGGAAAAACTACTAGAAGCCGACCTCGGGGAAGATCAGCTAGGTTTCCGTAGAAATACTGGAACACGTGAGGCAATACTGACCTTACGACTTACCTTAGAAGAAAGATTAAGGAAAGGCAAACCTACGTTTCTAGCATTTGTAGACTTAGAGAAAGCTTTTGACAATGTTGACTGGAATACTCTCTTTCAAATTCTGAAGGTGGCAGGGGTAAAATACAGGGAACGAAAGGCTATTTACAATTTGTACCGAAACCAGATGGCAGTTATAAGAGTCGAGGGACATAAAAGGGAAGCAGTGATTGGGAAGGGAATAAGACAGGGTTGTTGCCTCTGCCCGATGTTATTCAATCTGTATATTGAGCAAGCAGTAAGAGACACAATCGACAAATTTGGAGTAGGTATTAAAACCCATGGAGAAGAAATAAAAGCTTTGAGGTTCGCTGATGATATTGTAATTCTGTCAGATACAGCAAAGGACTTGGAAGACCAGTTGAATGGAATGGACAGTGTCTTGAGAGGAGTATATAAGATGAACATCAACAAAAGCAAAACGAGGATAATGGAATGTAGTCGAATTAAGTCGGTGATGCTGAGGGAATTAGATTAGGAAATGATACACTTAAAGTAGTAAAGGAGTTTTGCTATTTGGGGAGCAAAATAACTGATGATGGTCGAAGTAGAGAGGATATAAAACGTAGACTGGAAATGGCAAGGAAAGCGTTTCTGAAGAAGAGAAATTTTCTTAACACCGAGTAGAGATTTAAGTGTCAGGAAGCCCCCATGAACCATGGACCTTGCCGTTGGTGGGGAGGCTTGCGTGCCTCAGCGATACAGATGGCCGTACCGTAGGTGCAACCACAACGGAGGGGTATCTGTTGAGAGGCCAGACAAACGTGTGGTTCCTGAAAAGGGGCAGCAGCTTTTTCAGTAGTTGCAGGGGCAACAGTCTGGATGATTGACTGATCTGGCCTTGCAACATTAACCAAAACGGCCTTGCTGTGCTGGTACTGCGAACGGCTGAAAGCAAGGGGAAACTACAGCCGTAATTTTTCCCGAGGACATGCAGCTTTACTGTATGAGGAAATGATGATGGCATCCTCTTGGGTAAAATATTCCGGAGGTAAAATAGTCCCCCATTCGGATCTCCGGGCGGGGACTACTCAGGAGGATGTCGTTATCAGGAGAAAGAAAACTGGCGTTCTACGGATCGGAGCGTGGAATGTCAGATCCCTTAATCGGGCAGGTAGGTTAGAAAATTTAAAAAGGGAAATGGATAGGTTAAAGTTAGATATAGTGGGAATTAGTGAAGTTCGGTGGCAGGAGGAACAAGACTTCTGGTCAGGTGAATACAGGGTTATAAACACAAAATCAAATAGGGGTAATGCAGGAGTAGGTTTAATAATGAATAGGAAAATAGGAATGCGGGTAAGCTACTACAAACAGCATAGTGAACGCATTATTGTGGCCAAGATAGATACGAAGCCCACACCTACTACAGTAGTTCAAGTTTATATGCCAACTAGCTCTGCAGATAATGAAGAAATTGATGAAATGTACGATGAAATAAAAGAAATTATTCAGATAGTGAAGGGAGGCGAAAATTTAATAGTAATGAGTGACTGGAATTCGAGTGTAGGAAAAGGGAGAGAAGGAAACATAGTAGGAGAATATGGATTGGGACTAAGAAATGAAAGAGGAAGCCGCCTAGTAGAATTTTGCACAGAACACAACATAATCATAGCTAACACTTGGTTTAAGAATCACGAAAGAAGGTTGTATACGTGGAAGAACCCTGGAGATACTAAAAGGTATCAGATAGATTATATAATGGTAAGACAGAGATTTAGGAACCAGGTTTTAAGTTGTAAGACATTTCCAGGGGCAGATGTGGACTCTGACCACAATCTATTGGTTATGACCTGTAGATTAAAACTGAAGAAACTGCAAAAATGTGGGAAATTAAGGAGATGGGACCTGGATAAACTGAAAGAACCAGGGGTTGTACAGAGTTTCAGAGAGAGCATAAGGGAACAATTGACAGGAATAGGGGAAAGAAATACAGTAGAAGAAGAATGGGTAGCTCTGAGGGATGTAGTAGTGAAGGCAGCAGAGGATAAAGTAGGTATAAAGACGAGGGCTGCTAGAAATCCTTGGGTAACAGAAGAAATATTGAATTTAATTGATGAAAGGAGAAAATATAAAAATGCAGTGAATGAAGCAGGCAAAAAGGAATACAAACGTCTCAAAAATGAGATCGACAGGAAGTGCAAAATGGCTAAACAGGGATGGCTAGAGGACAAATGTAGGATGTAGAAGCTTATCTCACTAGGGGTAAGATAGATACTGCCTACAGGAAAATTAAAGAGACCTTTGGAGAGAAGAGAACCACGTGTATGAATATCAAGAGCTCAGATGGCAATCCAGTTCTAAGCAAAGAAGGGAAGGCAGAAAGGTGGAAGGAGTATATAGAAGGTTTATACAAGGGCGATGTACTTGAGGACAATATTATGGAAATAGAAGAGGATGTAGATGAAGACGAAATGGGAGATACGATACTGCGTGAAGAGTTTGACAGAGCACTGAAAGACCTGAGTCGAAACAAGGCCCCCGGAGTAGACAACATTCCATTAGAACTACTGACGGCCTTGGGGGAGCCAGTCATGACAAAACTCTACCAGCTGGTGAGCAAGATGTATGAGACAGGCGAAATACCCTCAGACTTCAAGAGGAATATAATAATTCCAATCCCAAAGAAAGCAGGTGCTGACAGATGTGAAAATTACCGAACTATCAGTTTAATAAGCCACGGCTGCAAAATACTAACGCGAATTCTTTACAGACGAATGGAAAAACTGGTAGATGCAGACCTCGGGGAAGATCAGTTTGGATTCCGTCGAAATGTTGGAACACGTGAGGCAATACTGATCTTACGACTTATCTTAGAAGAAAGATTAAGAAAAGGCAAACCTACGTTTCTAGCATTTGTAGACTTAGAGAAAGCTTTTGACAATGTTGACTGGAATACTCTTTTTCAAATTCTAAAGGTGGCAGGGGTAAAATACAGGGAGCGAAAGGCTATTTATAATTTGTACAGAAACCAGATGGCAGTAATAAGAGTTGAGGGGCATGAAAGGGAAGCAGTGGTTGGGAAAGGAGTGAGACAGGGTTGTAGCCTCTCCCCGATGTTATTCAATCTGTATATTGAGCAAGCAGTAAAGGAAACAAAAGAAAAATTTGGAGTAGGTATTAAAATTCATGGAGACGAAGTAAAAACTTTGAGGTTCGCCGATGACTTTGTAATTCTGTCAGAGACGGCAAAGGACTTGGAAGAGCAGTTGAACGGAATGGACAGTGTCTTGAAAGGAGGATATAAGATGAATATCAACAAAAGCAGAACGAGGATAATGGAATGTAGTCGAATTAAGTCGGGTGATGCTGAGAGAATTAGATTAGGAAACGAGACACTTAAAGTAGTAAAGGAGTATTGCTATTTGGGGAGCAAAATAACTGATGATGGTCGAAGTAGAGAGGATATAAAATGTAGACTGGCAATGGCAAGGAAAGCGTTTCTGAAGAAGAGAAATTTATTAAAATCGAGTATAGATTTAAGTGTCAGGAAGTCAATTCTGTAAGTATTTGTATGGAGTGTAGCCATGTATGGAAACATGGACGATAAATAGTTTGGACAAGAAGAGAATTGAAGCTTTCGAAATGTGGTGCTACAGAAGAATGCTGAAGATTAGATGGGTAGATCACATAACTAATGAGGAAGTATTGAATAGGATTGGGGAGAAGAGAAGTTTGTGGCACAACTTGACTAGAAGAAGGGATCGGTTGGTAGGACATGTTTTGAGGCATCAAGGGATCACTAATTTAGCATTGGAGGGCAGCGTGGAGGGTAAAAATCGTAGAGGGAGACCGAGAGATGAGTACACTAAGCAGATTCAGAAGGATGTAGGTTGCAGTAGGTACTGGGAGATGAAGCAGCTTGCACAGGATAGAGTAGCATGGAGAGCTGCATCAAACCAGTCTCAGGACTGAAGACAACAACAACAACACAACAACAACAGATGGGTAGATCACATAACTAATGAGGAAGTATTCAATTGGATTGGGGAGAAGAGAAGTTTGTGGCACAACTTGACCAGAAGATGGGATCGGTTGGTAGGACATGTTCTGAGGCATCAAGGGATCGCCAATTTAGTATTGGAAGGCAGCGTGGAGGGTAAAAATCTTAGAGGGAGACCAAGAGATGAATACGCTAAGCAGATTCAGAAGGATGTAGGTTCCAGTAGGTATTGGGAAATGAAGAAGCTTGCACAGGATAGAGTGGCATGGAGAGCTCCATGAAACCAGTCTCAGGACTGAAGACCACAACAACAACCTCTACTACTTCAATCTTCACTCCATGCAAATACGTTATGTGAATACCTAGTAGTGAAGACAGCGTCTTTTCTGGGGCCCCTCTTGCTTTCGCCCTCTACTACAGTCTAACACCTCTCTATGAAAGTTACCCGAGTGATGGAAATCATTTTTACATTGTTTCAGGTCTGTCAGCTTCGTGGAAACAAACTGACTCCCACAAAAATTTACGGCGATGTTTAAAAAATTGGTCCGCCCCTCCATTTTAGGAACAGTGACTCTACGACCATTAGAAAAGGAGCACGAGTTTCAGGGTCTTCAGGTAATATGTACATGCGATAAAAATATTTGTGTCTGTGGGTGTGTTTCTTATCTCTTCCGAAACTACTGGAGCGATTTGAACCAAGCCTGGTATACAGATCTTTTAATGCCAGTCTACAGTCACTGTTGGAGTAGTATGCAGTAACCTAACGGAGCTCAGGAGATATGACATCATAAATACTGTTTGCCAGAAAAACTGCCGCATCATGTATGACATTTAAATATTTTCCTACTGGGCTACTAAATGTATTCGCAGTAAATATAGCAGACACAGACCTTGTACAAAAACATATCTTGGTACCACACACAGTTGAGGAAATATGGCGTCACAATCACTGAGTTTTGTGCATGGCCTTTAAAACTATTACTTTTTTTTCTACTAACTCTATCCTCAACGCAAGTTGCATACAACATCCAAATATGCCACTCAATATACCTACAAAATTATATTACAGTGTGACACATGAATCAAGAGATTCGACCTCATAAGCACTCAGATATGTGGGAAACTGCTTGACGTTTGAACTTATTACTTCTTTTCTGCTAACTCTATTCGGTACATATTTCGCAGACAATATCCACATATGCCGCTGAATGTACCTACACAAATACATCATTGTACGACACAGAGCTTAAGATATATGACGTCATCAACACTGATAAGCGCGAAAATTTGCAGCATTATGCATGAAGTTTTAATCCATTTCTTCTTTACCACTAAAACACTCGTACAGTGGAGTCAGATTAAGAAAAATCTCTGACCCCTGGCAAGGCTTTGGACAGCTTTCAACTACGAAGTAGAAACGGCTGTAGGTGAAGACAGTAGTCGTCTACAGAGCAATGAAGAGCAGTTGCCATATAGACTTACACGAAAGCACGTTATAGAGACGTGAAGCAGCTGCTCCCAGCATAAAGAAACCGCCCGGTCTCATGGCTCTTAATTTTGTATACAGTACTTATACGTTTATACATTATGCATATTTCTTTGTATGCACAAAGGATGAAAAAGAATATTTTCAGTACTTTATCACAAACATTGTTCATTTTTTGTTTGTGAAGTTTGGAAGGTAGCAGACGAGGTACTGGCTGAATTAAAGGTGTGAGGACGGGGCGTGAGTCGGGCTTGGGTAGCTCTGTTGGTAAAGCACTTGCCCGCGAAAGGCAAAGGTCCCGAGTTCGAGTCTCGGTCCGGCACACAGTTTTAATCTACTTTTATGATGGTATCGATTCTAACATCAGGAAAGTACCATTCTTTAAAGCAAAAATTTCGGCCTCGTGGTCTGGGGCGCCATTCCACATTTCGCCCCCCACCCTCCCCCTCTGAGTTTCGAGTCCTCCATTGGGTATGGGGTGTGTGTGTTGTCCGTAGCGAAAGTTAGGTCAAGTGATGTGTAAGCCTTGCGACCTATGACCTCAGCAGTTTGGTCCTATAGAACTTATCATAAATTTCTAATTTCTATAAATTTCGTTGTATCAGAAGACTGCTGAACACGTGAAGCACCGAAAGGCATGGTCAGAGGCCAGAGGTCAAACTAGCTTCGAACTCGACACAAAGCCAACAGGTATGTAAATGATTAGACAGGCAAGACTCGGCCACTGGTAGAATGACTAACAGATGTTTCATTTTTGGTGGTGTTCAGTGTTGCTAATGTGCCTGATAGCGTTAACAAGTGTACGAGCTGAGGACAGCAATGGATACTGAGTGATCACTGTGCATCTGCGTTATCAAAATAGTTTAAAAGCGGTCTCATTGTGGGTCTCTGGTCAACTGGCGGAGTCGTGTAGTAAGCGGATTTGTCGAGCATTCGGATGTTACAGTGACCTGATGTTGGACTGTACGGGAATGTGAGGGCAGGCTTACTCGTTGTCAAAGTTCCGGCTCAGTACCCTAACCAAAACACGGGAGGATGAATATATTGTACACAAAGCACATCGTAATAAATTCACATCTATACCTGCCATATGAGAACCAATAATGGACTCCCTGTTACATTCTGAGTATTCCTGTAGCGTTGGAGGGGTACTAGCAGCATCCGTGCTAAGACTGACAATAACAGCACAACACGAATGGCTGCGTTAAGTGGTGCCTTGGCGGGGAAATACAGACTGCTGATGAACGGCGTATCATTGTTCTGAGCTACGGATCAGAAAACTCTGGTTTAATTCACTGGATGACCATCGTCGTTGAGTGTGGAGTGGTCATATTCTTCTAGTTTTCTGGAGCCACTTGGGGTTATATGGCATCGAGTCACGGCTGGTAGGGACAGAGAAATTTGGCGGCGTAACGGTACGTGACATATACCCTGTATGCTGATGTGTTACTTCTCAGACAACCGTATCGTCGTACCAATATTTAACAGGACTATGCTCGTCCACCAATTGCATGTCTCTCTACGAATTGTCTGCAGCTTGTTAAGGTGCTCCCGTTGTCAGCAAGAGCACCAATTCTGTCTCCAACAAGAAATGTGTGAGGTCAGCTCGTCGCATGGCCCGTATCCACGATATCAAGGGGACAGATGTTCAAATGTGTGTGAAATGTTATGGAACTTAACTGCTAAGGTCATCGGTCCCTAAGCTTACACACTACTTAACCTAAATTATCCTAAGGACAAACACGCACACCCATGCCCAAGGGAGGACTCAAACATCCGCCGGGACCAGCCGCACAGTCCATGACTGCAGCGCCTTAGACCCCTGGGGCTAATGCCGCACGGCTATCAAAGAGACAATTTGCTGCGAGATGATACGAAGCCTTAATTACACCCATCCCAACCGAATCCGTGCACACCTCCATGTCAGAGTAGGTGTTACGTCACATTGATGAGTGGTCTCAGACTGCAACGTTCTCGTAAATTTGACTTGACTTTGTAGTCACTGAATGAACATCCACGTAGCTTTAAAGTCTGTGATGCCTCATTTGCTTTCCCCTTCCCTATCTTGGTGTTTCATTTTCTTTTGCCAGCTGTGTATTTGCCTTATGTAAGTATCTCGCTGGATGTCTTCTGTGCATTTCCTTTCATCGGTATGGAGCGTGAAGAGTTCGTATGTGCTCCATGCTTAAAAATACTAAGGTAGATAACCAGTTAAATTTACGCTTAGACAGGTGCTCTATACGTATAATGTTCTGAGAAAATAACGGGGCCAATATCTGCAGGTCCCAGGGTTTTACTTTAATATCGAGACGAGATTCAACAGGTAGTCTATAATATCTCTCTGTGTTATCAAGGACTACATTTCTCACAAACATTCCTGGAAACAGCAATGAGTGTTACGTCACTTCAGGAAACCCTGTTTTCTTCTGCAACAGCATCTATATTAATGCTACGTGATTCACCGTATGGTTACATCGTACCAACAGGGTAAATCTACCTAACTATGTCACAACGATCGTAAATGAAAAAACGAATATTCAGTATAAACACTGTATGTTCTATGTATACGAGACCAAACATTGCTCTACCAAACCACGATGAACAACATTTACTAAATTAGGAAGTGTTCAAGTTATAAAGTGTAAGAAATAATGTGGACACGGTACCTAGTTTCTTTATAGTATACCTAATTCTGTGACATCATATACTTTGTAATAATGTCCTAATTTTCTTTTGCATTGTTAAATTTCACTTAATGCAATTGTTAATCATTTTCAGCATCGGTGTAGTTACCGCTAACATCTACGCAAACGTTGTTTATAAATAGCTTATTATCAGGTGATTCGATGGACTGACAACTTTCGTTCAACCTTCGCAGACAAAAACAACACTAAGCACAAACATTTCATTCTCTACACAACTGTAGATGTCGTTACAAGTGGCGCAATTGTCATCATTTCTTTTATTCTCTGACTTCTGTTTCTCTTTTGTCATTGATTTCACTATACTACAATGGTTAGTGGGTTATTCGCTTAATGTTCAGGCTGAACCGTATTTCCTGCATTTGTAATATGAAATTAACTAAGTTAAGTCCCAATTTACACGTAACCGCAAAAAGCCCACCCGTTTTGTCAATGGCCACATAGTCGTTTTCACCATCAATACTTTCTAGAAATGTTTAGAACCGTGTATATCGACCACGTTTCCTCTAAAATCTTCTGAAGTGCTTCACGGAGGTCATACGTCAACTACGATTTTCTTCTCTTGCTCACATAACCCCGTTTTGGCCTCTCCTTCTTTGCAAGTTTACTTCGAGATGGATCCATTGTTCTCTAAACGGACACTATTATTTTCTGTCGTCTTCCTAAGCGAATGATTCGATGATAACGTATTTCAATTCACCTTTTATGACTGAGACTGTATGTACGTTCCATTGATAACACTGTTGCATATAAATGTCTAATTGCTTCAACAAATAACCTTAATGAACTTGTATTGAAGGATTAGCGTGACAAACGATGTATACTGCTGCACAGAACAAACAATAAACTACCAGTTCCGCACACTGGCTCACTCCCGTCGAGAATGTCATTCCCGTATGAAGACATTGTGCTATTCGTCGAGGATCGTTAGAACTACGTGTGGAAGACCTACCTTACTTAATGACAAGGAATGTACACTATGTGATCAAAAGTATTCAGACGCCCCCCCCCAAAAAAAAAACATATTTTTTCATACTAGGTGCATTGTTCTGCCACCTACCGCTAGGTACTCCCTATCAGAGACCTCAGTAGTTGTTATATCGTGAGAGAGCAGAATGGGACCCACCGCGGAACTCATGGCTTTAGAACGTGGTCAGGTGATCGGGTGTCACTTGTGTCATACGTGTCTACGCGAGATATCAGAAAAATGGATAATATTTATGGTTAAGTAGTTCTATCTTCGAACGAGTCATATGTTGTGGTCCTTAGTTCGAGCACTGCTTTAATGCAGCTCTCCATGCTACTCTATACTGCGCGGGCCTCTTCATCTCCGACTAACCACTGCATCTGATATCCTGCTCAATCTGCCAACTGTATTTATGTCTTGGTCTACCTCTACGGTTATGGTTTGCATTCCCCACACCGTTATCTAAGTGTTGGTTCAAATTTAAGATGTTAGAAATTAAAATTAATAGGTATTTAGCTGAACTGAAAGGCTTAGCGTCTGAATGATTTATCGTGGGACCAAAATTTAACGGATTTCTTTTTGCACTCATGTGACTTCCCCCATTTTCTTGTTCAGAACAACAGCCACTTATCGCACCATACGGATATCGTAGCTAAGTAATTATCCAATTGGTTTTGAACTTCTTATAATTTTACTACACGATAAACGATATTATCATCTTCACTCGAAACAAGATTATCCCCTAAACCGTTTCTATAGGTTAGGAACAGCTGAGGGCATCGCTACTTCCTTGGGGAATGCCGGATGTCACTTCTGTTTTCCTCTACGGTTCTCCGTGAACTACTATGTATTGTGACCATTCTGACAGGAAATCGCGAATCCAGCCCCACAGCTGAAGCGATACTCCATAATCATGCGATTTTTTAGAGGTCTCGTGAGGAACGGTGCCCAAATCCTAAACTAGAGATGCGTATTCAGTTTCAGATCGTCTGTCGATAGCCGTTATTACTGCGAATAAGAAACTAGTTCTATTCCTCAATAACGATTTTTTCAATCTGTCCTGACAATGTGGAAATGTTTGTGGTAGGAAACAGAGCGATCTTATTCGACCTGACAAGAAAAAATCGGTTGATATAACAGAGGACTCTGGTTCAGATGTAATTTCATGGGCGCGCATTTGATCGCAATGTAGACCATTAGAATCATGACCAATTTTCATTTGTCTAAATGGTGCCCGTATAGCATATTAATTTTCTGTCTGTGAATTTCGTGTGAATTTAGTTCATTGCGTGGGGTACTGTCACGAATTCCATATGTAATGTAGTGATGATAGCGCGTGATTTGTGCTCTATAAATATTGCAGTCGAATACCATAATGACTTTCCGCTTAATCAATGCCGACGCAGTGTGCTACATCAGGAATCCTTCTGCCATCAATAGTGAGTGAACACGTAAAAGGATCTACGGCCGTGCGCTGCTTTTTCTGTAAGGCATGAACATCTTTACAAGATATTCGAAGTGAGTGGAGAAGATAATTCGATATCTATGAACGCGTTCACCTGCTACTATTAGGAAACAGCCTGACAGCACTGTCACAACTTCGAGACTAATGTTGAGTGATACATGGAAGAATCCTGGAGATACTAAAAGGTATCAGATAGAATATATAATGGTAAGACAGAGATTTAGGAATCAGGTTTTAAATTGTAGGACATTTCCAGGGGCAGATGTGGACTCTGACCACAATCTATTGGTTGTGACCTGTAGGTTAAAACAAGAAACTGCAAAAAGGTGGGAGTTTAAGGACATGGGATCTGGATAAGCTCAAAGAACCAGAGGTTGTACAGAGTTTCAAGGAGAGCATAAGGGAACAATTGGGAGCAATGGGGCAAAGAAACACAGTTGAAGAAGAATGGGTAGCTCTGAGGGATGAAGTAGTGAAGACAGCAGAGGATAAAGTAGGTAAAAAGACGAGGGTTGCTAGAAATCCTTGGGTAACAGAAGAAATATGGAATTTAATTGATGAAAGGAGAAAATATAAAAATGCAGTAAATGAACCAGGCAAAAATGAATACAAACATCTCAAAAATGAGATCGACAGGAAGTGCAAAATGGCTAAGCAGGGATGGCTAGAGGACAAATGTAGGATGTAGAAGCTTATCTCACTAGGGGTAAGATAGATACTGCCTACAGGAAAATTAAAGAGACCTTTGGAGAGAAGAGAACCACGTGTATGAATATCAAGAGCTCAGATGGCAATCCAGTTCTAAGCAAAGAAGGGAAGGCAGAGAGGTGGAAGGAGTATATAGAAGGTTTATACAAGGGCGATGTACTTGAGGACAATAATATGGAAATGGAAGAGGATGTAGATGAAGACGAAATGGGAGGTAAGATACTGCGTGAAGAGTTTGACAGAGCACTGAAAGACCTGAGTCGAAACAAGGCCCCCGGAGTAGACAACATTCCATTAGAACTACTGACGGCCTTGGGAGAACCAGTCATGACAAAACTCTACCACCTGGTGAGCAAGATGTATGAGACAGGTGAAATACCCTCAGACTTCAAGAAGAATATAATAATTCCAATCCCAAAGAAAGCAGGTGCTGACAGATGTGAAAATTATCGAACTATCAGTTTAATAAGTCACAGCTGCAAAATACTAACGCGAATTCTTTACAGACGAATGGAAAAACTGGTAGATGCGGACCTCGGGGAAGATCAGTTTGGATTCCGTCGAAATGTTGGAACACGTGAGGCAATACGGACCTTACGACATATCTTAGAAGAAAGATTAAGAAAAGGCAAACCTACGTTTCTAGCATTTGTAGACTTAGAGAAAGCTTTTGACAATGTTGACTGGAATACTCTCTTTCAAAATCTGAAGGTGGCAGGGGTAAAATACTGGGAGCGAAAGGCTATTTACAATTTGTACAGAAACCAGATGGCAGTCATAAGAGTCGAGGGGCATGAAAGGGAAGCAGTGGTTGGGAAAGGAGTGAGACAGGGTTGTAGCCTCTCTCCGATGTTATTCAATCTGTATATTGAGCAAGCAGTAAAGGAAACAAAAGAAAAATTTGGAGTAGGTATTAAAATTCATGGAGAAGAAATAAAAACTTTGAGGTTCGCCGATGACATTGTAATTCTGTCAGAGACGGCAAAGGACTTGGAAGAGCAGTTGAACGGAATGGACAGTGTCTTGAAAAGAGGATATAAGGTGAACATCAACAAAAGCGAAACGAGGATAATGGAACGTAGTCAAATTAAATCGGGTGATGCTGAGGGAATTAGATTAGGAAATGAGACACTTAAAGTAGTAAAGGAGTTTTGCTATTTAGGAAGTAAAATAACTGATGATGGTCGAAGTAGAGAGGATATAAAATGTAGACTGGCAATGGCAAGGAAAGCGTTTCTGAAGAAGAGAAATTTGTTAACATCGAATATAGATTTATGTATCAGGAAGTTGTTTCTGAAAGTATTTGTATGGAGTGTAGCCATGTATGGAAGTGAAACATGGACGATAACTAGTTTGGACAAGAAGAGAATAGAAGCTTTCGAAATGTGGTGCTACAGAAGAATACTGAAGATAAGGTGGATAGAGCACGTAACTAATGAGGAGGTATTGATTAGGATTGGGGAGAAGAGAAGTTTGTGGCACAACTTGATTAGAAGAAGGGATCGGTTGGTAGGACATGTTTTGAGGCATCAAGGGATCACAAATTTAGCATTGGAGGGCAGCGTGGAGGGTAAAAATCGTAGAGGGAGACCGAGAGATGAGTACACTAAGCAGATTCAGAAGGATGTAGGTTGCAGTAGGTACTGGGAGATGAAGCAGCTTGCACAGGATAGAGTAGCATGGAGAGCTGCATCAAACCAGTCTCAGGACTGAAGACAACAACAACAAGCTACAACTTACTCGTGAAGAAATACTTTCCAGTATGGGTATGTTAGCAGCTTATTCCGGTGAAAGAAAGAGAATGTGAACACATACTTCATGAATTATTCCCGCTTCGCGCGTCGGGCGAGTAGGTTGTGCTATTAGTTCCACCTCTACCGTAGCGCTGCGTATTTTCCTCGTGTCCGTTTAGTTCAAAAATGGTTCAAATGGCTCTGAGCACTATGGGACTTAACTTCTGAGGTCATCAGTCCCCTAGAACTTAGAACTAATTAATCCTAACTAACATAAGGACATCACAAACACCCATGCCTGAGGCAGGATTCGAACCTGCGACCGTAGCAGCCCCGCGGTTCCGGACTGTAGTCAAATTAAATCGGGTGATGCTGAGGGAATTAGATTAGGAAATGAGACACTTAAAGTAGTAAAGGAGTTTTGCTATTTAGGAAGTAAAATAACTGATGATGGTCGAAGTAGAGAGGATATAAAATGTAGACTGGCAATGGCAAGGAAAGCGTTTCTCAAGAAGAGAAATTTGTTAACATCGAATATAGATTTATGTATCAGGAAGTCGTTTATGAAAGTATTTCTTTGGAGTGTAGCCATGTATGGAAGTGAAACATGGACGATAACTAGTTTGGACAAGAAGAGAATAGAAGCTTTCGAAATGAGGTGCTACAGAAGAATGTTGAAGATTAGGTGGGTAGATGACATAACTAATGAGGAGGTATTGAATAGGATTGGGGAGAAGAGACGTTTGTGGCAGAACTTGACTAGAAGAAGGGATCGGTTGGTAGAACATGTTTTGAGGCGTCAAGGGATCACAAATTTAGCATTGAAGGGCAGCGTGGAGGGTAAAAATCGTAGAGGGTGACCAAGAGATGAATACACTAAGCAGATTCAGAAGGATGTAGGCTGCAGTAGGTACTAGGCGATGAAGCAGCTTGCACAGGATAGAGTAGCATGGAGAGCTGCATCAAACCAGTCTCAGGACTGAAGACAACAACAACCGCACAATGTTGAGTGGGTAGTAAGATTGCAGGATACGCTGTACTTTATTCAAAACCCCTCCAACGAAGGTTCGTTTTCCCCTTCTGTGACACTGATATCACGTGATCATCTCATTTCAATTCGGTGTTTACTATTACCTATTAAGAGTTACGAAATTTGATTTGCTCCGGATGAGAACCACAAATCTTGCAATCTGATGGTGTTAGGTTACAGAAATTTTCTTACACGTATTCACATTTAAGGAGCGTTGCAATTCATTGTATCGAGCTAAAGTTGCTTCTCTACTCAGTCATGCTATAATTATTTCGCCCCCATTTTCCACCCCAAAATGCACCTTGGTTTATCTATGCACTTTATTGGGTGACCTCAGAGGATGCGACACCGTCAAAGTACGAAAAATTTGAAGAAATTCCGCTGTCTCATAGTGTATCAGGGAGTGGTGTAGTTTCATGCAGGCCTCAACTGAATTAGCTGGCTGTAAGTTAAGTGTGTGCAGTGATTAATATATTTTAATATATTGAACGTCGTTGCGTTTTAGGAATGTTTAAAGATTACTAAATGAATCCAAAGCAACCAATCACTTGTAATAGGAGGTGGTTTTATCCAACTTTGACCATGATTGCGACGAATGAAACCCATTTTCTTCAGAAATGTATGTAACCTCAAGACAACAGGGTATTCCCCAGAACAGGGTGAATAAATATATCATAAAACATAGCCAACAAGATAAGAAATATTACATAATAAAATATGACATTGTAAAAACAAAAAATAATGAGGTGATTCGACATTTGTCCGATAAACTGCGCTGTCAGAGCACATTGCTACATACATTATTAAATATGATGGCGCCTATGATTACGTTGTCACCTAAGAATGCTTAAATCGTTATTTCATTTTTCTAATTCAGATAAAAGGCTTGTACGTCCGGTCACTACTATTTAAAGGAGTGTCTCTTGCGTCACAGCAGCTGACGATCTGTAGAACTGTAAAACACTTCACGTTCAGATGATAAATCAGGCGGAAACAAACACATACCACGCATAGTTTTGACTAGAATGTTCGTCACGAAATTAGACACCTCTAGATCGCACCCGCTGTCTGCAATCCACAGATGCTATGTGGTGTGCGCATCGCACCACATATATACACTCCTGGAAATTGAAATAAGAACACCGTGAATTCATTGTCCCAGGAAGGGGAAACTTTATTGACACATTCCTGGGGTCAGATACATCACATGATCACACTGACAGAACCACAGGCACACAGACACAGGCAACAGAGCATGCACAATGTCGGCACTAGTACAGTGTATATCCACCTTTCGCAGCAATGCAGGCTGCTATTCTCCCATGGAGACGATCGTAGAGATGCTGGATGTAGTCCTGTGGAACGGCTTGCCATGCCATTTCCACCTGGTGCCTCAGTTGGACCAGCTTTCGTGCTGGACGTGCTGACCGCGTGAGACGACGATTCATCCAGTCCCAAACATGCTCAATGGGGGACAGATCCGGAGATCTTGCTGGCCAGGGTAGTTGACTTACACCTTCTAGAGCACGTTGGGTGGTACGGGATACATGCGGACGTGCATTGTCCTGTTGGAACAGCAAGTTCCCTTGCCGGTCTAGGAATGGTAGAACGATGGGTTCGATGACGGTTTGGATGTACCGTGCACTATTCAGTGTCCCCTCGACGATAACCAGAGGTGTACGGCCAGTGTAGGTGATCGCTCCCCACACCATGATGCCGGGTGTTGGCCCTGTGTGCCTCGGTCGTATGCAGTCCTGATTGAGGCGCTCACCTGCACGGCGCCAAACACGCATACGACCATCATTGGCATCAAGGCAGAAGCGACTCTCATCGCTGAAGACGACACGTCTCCATTCGTCCCTCCATTCACGCCTGTCGTGACACCACTGGAGGCGGGCTGCACGATGTTGGGGCGTGAGCGGAAGACGGCCTAACGGTGTGCGGGACCGTAGCTCAGCTTCATGGAGACGGTTGCGAATGGTCCTCGCCGATACCCCAGGAGCAACAGTGTCCCTAATTTGCTGGGAAGTAGCGGTGCGGTCCCCTACGGCTGTGCGTAGGATCCTACGATCTTGGCGTGCATCCGTGCGTCGCTGCGGTCCGGTCCCAGGTCGACGGGCACGTGCACCTTCCGCCGACCACTGGCGACAACATCGATGTACTGTGGAGACCTCACGCCCCACGTGTTGAGCAATTCGGCGGTACGTCCACCCGGCCTGCCGCATGCCCACTATACGCCCACGCTCAAAGTCCGTCAACTGCACATACGGTTCACGTCCACGCTGTCGCGGCGTGCTACCAGTGTTAAAGACTGCGATGGAGCTCCGTATGCCACGGCAAACTGGCTGACACTGACGGCGTCGGTGCACAAATGCTGCGCAGCTAGCGCCATTCGACGGCCAACACCGCGGTTCCTGGTGTGTCCGCTGTGCCGTGCGTGTGATCATTGCTTGTACAGCCCTCTCGCAGTATCCGGAGCAAGTATGGTGAGTCTGACACACCGGTGTCAATGTGTTCTTTTTTCCATTTCCAGGAGTGTATGTTACAACACTATTGGCAGCGTAGTAGGCCATCGCCAGTTGAATGTTCAATGTTTCTGCCCGATATCATGTGTTCACATGTGGTTTTGGTCTTCCATGGCACGGTACATTGACGCGTGTCTGGTGGTGAGCGAAAGGAAGAAGAAGGACCTACGTAGAGGGCGTAAAGACATTCGGAAACAATGTAAAACTGCCGTATCGAATGTACTGAAACGTTTTACTGATGTGGCTAACAGTGGGGAATCCAGGAATAATTGAACTTTTGAGCAAGTTAATTAAATGATAAAAAAAGCCTTCTGGTATTACCAGTGCAGTAACGTCGGCAGAATCTCCATACGTGAGCATTTGTTTTGATTCTCCAAAAAACGGATACAAATGGAAATGAAAAGTATTTAATTTGAGTATTTTCATGAAAAGATTAGTTGCACAACTATACTTAGATTCCACAATCGACTAGAATATCAGACAGCTAGAAAAATACAATTAGATCACGGTGAAAGAAATTGTTTTGTCTTGGAGATGTCCGTTCTGTGTCTTATCCGCTCACTTGGCTTCTGATTCATGAAGTTTACTCGTGGAAGAACATTTCAAATGGAATGCAGAGACATTGCATCAGTAAGAACGACGTTTTCTGTATAATGTATTAATTTCTTCCTGAGGACGTCTTGTAATACACTTTGATAAAACATTGCTTTCACAAAACCATACGCTTAAATCTAAGTTTCTCGACATAAGCAGAAGTAGTTGCCGGGAAGTACCTGCAATTACTACCGCATAGGGTTTATCGGCGATTTGGGTGACGGGTACAGCGAAGAATCATCAGTAAGATCTGAAAATATAATCGTTTTGGGCTTCAGAGAATATTTTCGGTCGTATTAAAGCAAACCGTCGAAACTAAAATCTTGGTGACGGCATTTCAGTAATCGCGCACTGCCACTCACATGGTGTCTCGCAAATAAAATGGGTTCATAGGTGAACGATACAAGAATGATATCTCAGGTGTAGTCAGAATTAATTCTACAGTTTTCTTAGAAATTTTTCCCCAGCAAATCTGTACACGGTCCAACAGAATGCAAATTCATTAGCGACAGTATTTTTCGTTATACAGGCGGAAGAGTTTCAAAGGTTTTACGCCTTTAGTTTTTTTTTTCATCTCGGAATAATTTTATGTTTTCACAATAAAATATGTATCACACATATCTATATAATTTAAGAATAATCAAAATATCCACGGGTGTACTGCCGGTCTATAGTGTCCAACGGGCACAATATTTCGGCGATCAAACATGTCGCCATCATCAGGTGAACTGACGGACTGAGCTCCTATGAACGTGCCGGCACGGAGATCCGTACGCTATGGATGCCCCACACTAAACCCAGGGCGCCAAGGCTTATTGTACCGTTGGGCCTCATGCCCCCCCCCCCTCCTCCTCTCGGGGACGTCTCATACCAGACACAGACGAGTAGAGTAATTATGGTGTACGCGTACGTGAAGACAGTGTTGGGACAGTAATCGCCGACATAGTATTACAGAGGTGGAATAAGGGGAACCAGCCGGCAGTCACTGAGGCAGTTACTAAACCGCCTAAAAACCATACATAGGCATGGCGGCACACCGGGCCTCGTCACTAATCCACCGGGGCGGATTCGCACCGGGCACCGGCACGCCTTCCCGCTCGGGAATCAGGGAATCAGCGGGTTAAACCGCTCGGTTAGCTGGGTTTCTTTTATCCACAGGTTGAAGTAAAATATTAAAAAGGCTTTTCGGAAAGTAAGGCCCTATCGAGTGCGAAACGGAAATCAGTAAGATAATCGATTCCCCCTTCACTCTGTCATTTTTGGTAACACCTTGTAACAACTCCTCTTCATTTCTAGTAGCGTTCTGCCAACTTTCCAATACCCTCGTCATAGAAGGCTGCTGCTTCTGCTTTCCGCCAATTCTCCACGCGGATCTGCAGCTCAATGGCTGCGCAAAAATGTCATCTTTGTAGCCAAAGTTAATTGTGAGCAGAGAGGAAACGGAGGAGGAGCCAATTACGGGCTGTTTTGTGGGTGCCCATCGAAAACTCTGAAGGTTCATCTGCAGAGTGCGACCGATAATTAACACGAAGTAAGACACGTATGCGATGTTATGTGGACTGCATGATATCAAGCGGAATCACTCACTAACATTCATACGTCGGGGGAGACTATGGTTGTAGGGATCGTTACGTGCTCACTGTGCGCTCAGAGCCGCCAAGAGCGACGTGACACGAATGGCGTACAGTGGGGTCAAATCTCAAAAAGTTGGCCAAATTTGGAAACGTTGTGAATTAGGCAGAAATTCAGCACTCGTGGATTTTCGGGGTAGCTGATTATGAACGCAGAGTCAAAATTTCAAATAAAAACAAAGTGGCGGATTTAACACTAACAACTTTTATAGAGAAAATACAAAATATATCCATATGTTGTCTAATACAATAATACATACAATCGGTTGATAGTACGTTATCCGACGAATAAGATGATTCATAACAAATTGAGTCAACTCTTTAATCGCTGGAGCTTACTGCACCTGCTGCTATACGTGGTGCAACTAACAATGAAACTGCTTCTAGGAACGACTTCGAAATTTTTCGAGGCAATTCGCACAAACTTGAAATAAATGGATCGGATATTATAAACGTAAATAAATGTCTTCCATTGTTTTGGCTCAAGAACTCTTTCTTGCAAAATCTTCACAAAAGTTTTTAATGTATGTATTAGAAGACTCTTGGGCGTCTTCAGATATCTGCCTTCTCGGCAGTGCAGATGACCTTATTACGTCTGTGCGTTTGAATCAAAGCCTTACGTACCGAAGTGGGCATGTAGAACAATGGCTTTAACTGCACAATGTAGCGAGCTGTCTTTAAGGTATAATTTTGGAATTTCGTAAAATTGATTTCATGGCCACTCTAGATCGTTTGCAATATCACATGGGAACGCTTAATCAAGTAATCATCTACCCCTGTTATTGCAGCAGAAATCCTTGGGTTTTCGAAAAATCTTACAGCGGTCGGCTATCAGACCTATTTCCATTCGGAGTTCTGTATATTGGTTTTTCGGAACGTTACTCGTTCCTTTTCTTTATCACTAAGTACTTGCCAGTTTTTAAGTCCAAGCTTATATGATAAATGCAAACAGCATTCGGAAAACCTTAGCCACGAGCGAAAAGTTGACAATCCGAACAATAGATGATCTTCAGAGAATTCCTTTCCTAAAATTGTATTGTTAAATTATTTTGAAGTTGCATTGCATAAATAGCATCGTGGATGGATATATTATGCGGGAAAGCAAGTCCGAGAGAAACTTCTGATTCTTTTCAATCCACTATCTTTTCGAAAGGGACAAGATTTTTCGCTTGCTGCTCAATGTATTCCATTTCCTCACGAGTAGCTTCAAGACTGTGGTGAAAAAAATGGGTTGTAATTGGTCTGCAGAAACGAGGAGATGACGGCTTCGGATTTTTCCATACAACTATTGACATGTTTGTTTCTTGGTCTTCTGATACAAGTTGCAGTGGAACGATTGAGGTACAAAAAATTTTAGCATCTGACTTGCTTCGATCATGATTGGTGGGTTTTTGTATTATCTTCTTTGACTTGAAGTGCCATCGCAGCCCCACTTAAAAATTAAATTCAAATTGCGACCATTTTCAGCAGACAAACCTTTGACAGAATCCATTTGTGTTAATAATATCCTATCAGCTGTGTGAGTCAGCAAAGTCTGCAATTCTACCTCAGTACTACTTTCACTAACAGAAATATCTGACTTCGGTGGATAAAATTTGGCTTAGCTTGTTACGGCGGAAATAAATCACAGCTGTTCTCTTTGCTTCTATTACGGAGCCCCTGACATTACGATTTCGATAATTTTAGTTCTACTATGGGCGACAGATCAGCATCGGCAGATCAAGTCGTTTCTCGAATCGTGTCTGTGGTCTCCTTATACTCATTGGCCTTAGATGGGCTCCACAATCCCATATCAACGATAATTTTTGCAGCATCTGATTTCCCAGATGATCGGAGGCTCATTTGAGTGGCATACGTTAATTACTCCTTTACTATTTCTTGTCCGTAATTCTTAAGTCCTCCTTCATTTTGTTCGGTCACTGGACCCTGAAAATTCTGAAGAAGGCCGACCCAAATTACGGGATCTTTTCCGAAGGTTTTTAGTTCTTCCAAAGAAACAAACGCGCTCAACGATTCACAATGTTTCTACGTTGCTATTTTCCGTTCATTTACGCGTAAACGATTCATTTATTGTTATCGCATGGACTATTATTATCAGTTTTATGTTACTTAATGATTTTCTACTTACTTTCAGGTATTGATTCCATCCTTAAGAATTAAAAATCGATTGATTAGAGATTTGACACCCTGTTAAATGTAGCATTGAAATATTTGCTCACTGCGCGAATAGTCTAGCATGTTGAAGGGTTGCCTTTCAACTGTACTACAATAGCAGGTGTAGAGGCTATCGGTGTCTGGCGACCGGAATTCGACCATCGGATCTTTACACAACCAAGCCCACAACTAGAAATTATCGGCACTTGAACTTTATTTTTCTACTTTTGGCACGATTTTTGGGATTTGGCCCCAATGTGTGGCGTACGTACTAGAAACACCAGCCAATACATCTGTGCGAAGCTTCATCGTAATTTTTTGACTGTGGTACCCATTTCGCGGATCTTACTTTCCGATTAGACCTCGTGTTTTCCTTTCAAAGTTCTTGTAACTTTATGCTCGTAGCAGCTGGCAAGAATTTTCTTTTAGAAAGTACTGAATCACATTCCAAATGAAATATAGAAATGGCTAATACTTTTTCGGAATTTTATTAACATTTCAAGCTGGCACTAGCTGGCAATGCTGTAAGACGATGATATGACCTTGAGGTGCCTATTTTTGTAACGGTAACTGCAGTGGCTGCATATTGGTCGACATAAGAAACAAATACATCTCTGAAAATATTTACAATTGTTCTAGTTGTTTAACATCAAAGTCAGCTCCACGATTTAAGAATTTAGTTTTGATTTTAGACAGAGCTGTCCAAATGAAGGCTGTCCGAAGGATAATAGTTACGAAAACTGCTATCCGAAAATTTTCATATCCACAAACGAAGAAGGACGTTTCCACTTCGTTTCCCTTTTGGCCCCAGAGACACCAACAATTATCAGATGCACGGGCGGTCGCGATCACGTCGCATGCGGCTACTTACGGCAGCTGGCAGGTGCAGGGACGCCTTCCTCCTCGCAGCTCCAGCTCCTGTTGGTGTGGCGGGACCAGACGCGTCGTCGGCTAATGCAATTCCGCGCGGCGCCGTGCGGCGTGCGCTGAAGTGATCCGACGCCCGCCCCTCGCCGGCTTAACCCGAGTGTCGCGGATTCAATTAACGTAATGGCTTATCATACATTATGTGGCGGCGCGGCGTGGCGCCGGGGAATGTGAGATGCGGTTAGCGGAGCCTGCCCCTGCGGGCACTGCCGACCCGCTGCCCATAAAGATGTCCCCCACCGCAGCGATTTCCGTCGTCCGCTGCAGCCGAAAGCACCCCTTTAGGCTCACTTCTTCACTTACGTGGGCCTCAGTTTCGCCTCTAGTAGCAGAAGGGAGCTCTAAAATGCCCACTATTACGCTTTTTAAGTGCGTACGTCAGTGTGAAGATAATAACTAACAATTTAAAAACCTATCGATGAATATCTATGTATGTTTATACTTTTTTATTTTGTTGTAGAAGTTGTTTTGACTTTTGCCATCTCCCCACGCTAGGCTATCCCATGTAAGCCTCTCTTGTTCTCCTCAGCTAGTACTACCTCCGTTCATATGAATCAGTTTATTGTAGATTAGCCTTGAATTCGATTTACAGATCCGCCCTTTATTAAACTGACAGTTTTATTGTAGCTCATTCCATATTTTTTCCCCAAATCAACTGAGTTCAGTTCAACAGCTCCTCGTTAGTTATCCATCTCCAATTTGGCATTCTCCTTTAACATGTTTCAAAAGTTTCTATTTCGTCATGTCTGAAACGTTTATCATCCACGTTTCGCTTCTGAAAACAGCTATACAGTAGAAAAAATGATTTAGAAAAGAATTCCAGTCATTTCAATTTACATTCGATGTTAATAAATTGATTTTGAGAACGACTTTCCCTATTATTGTCAGTCTGCATATCAACTTCTCTCTGCTTTGGACATCGTTGTTTATTTTCCGGCACGAATAAAAACAATCGTCCACCAGTCTTAGTGTATCATTTCCAACTCCAGCTTCTTCAGTTTTATCCCACTCATTTCAAATAAATTCACCCACCCTTCTATTGCTGTAGCTGTTTTTCATCGTATAAACTCATTTCAAGACACAATACATTCAGTTCAAATGTCCTTCAAGTCTCTGGGAGAATCTAAATGTCGTTGTAAAACCTCCAAATTTAAATCCCTTCTCACTGAACTTGATTTCTCTCTCAAAGTCTCTCCTTCGTTTCATTTACCGTAATATCAATTACTACTTCTTTTTTATGCTCTCCGACTCTTACAGCTGCAGTCAAGTTAATGTTAAATATATCGAAACAAGTAGCGCAGTGGTTAGCATATGTAACCCGCCAATAGGAGAGCGTTGCTTCACATACACGTCTGACCATGCTGATTCTCATTTTTCCTGAGTTCCCTACATAGTTTAAGGCAAATTCCTAGGAAGTTCCTTTGAAACGACATGCCCGATATCCTTTCCCATCCTTCCTTAATCGTAGCTCGTGCACCGTCTCTAATGATGTCGTTCTAAGCGAAACTTTTAAACCCTCTATTCCTTCCCTCGTTTTTCCTCTTCAGGATATAGGAAACCTTTCACTCCCTCAGGATGCTACGGCACCAAAATTAGCACATATATGATTACTATTAAGCGGTATGTATCCCAGTTACGTTGAAATTTTGGTCTCAATAAGGAAACCCGTTTCTCATGTGACAACCATAACGTCGCATTGCGTACTCTTATCTACGAGTTGCCCGTCATGGCCTACAAAAATTGTTGTTGAAACTGTGTTCGAAACGCAGAAGGACGCGGTTTTTAATATAATACCACTGGGGGATGTTACGGTTACGAAATGATTTAAGATATGATCAAGGTTATGGCCAACGTGGCGTGGTGGTTAAGGTCTGTTGCTACATAACAAAATATGCTACAAAATCTGTGGAATGACCGTATCAGAATATAATGCAGCTGTTTGGGAGCCTTTGCTTGACTTGCGTGTCAGAGCAGCTACTTATTTGTGCCGTTAGTTTTACACGTGATGACCTACGTGCGGTAAAATGAAGTTACATAGAATGAAGACCAGCACAGAATTACAATGCTGACATTTGGGGCACATACTCGATACTCGCGTCGGTGAGAGTTCTGTGTATGTCAGTGGAGCAGCTTTTATACTGAAGGTGCCACTGTCATTACATTAGAACACACCTACACTGCACCTTCGTTTGGTTGAAAGCAAGTCTTGCTGTGACTGTTTGTAAACGGTGTACTAATTCAGTCACGCGTGGTCAGGTAAATAAGTTCATAACATGAAGTCTTAGAAATGTAAGGAAGGTAGTAAGGCCGCATAATGCAACAAATTTAGACCTACAGTCTCTATTCATAAGCATTTACTTCTTTTTGTAAATGTAGCAAACTAGCGAATAGGATCCACAATGACACTGGACATATCGTCGCAGCGAACTTTATAGATGAGCGGTATCAAGACATTCAGAAGCATTTTATGAATATTGTTGCTTCCATTAATCCATGTTTGTAATCTGGACATAAGCTGCTAAGTTTTTCGCTGTAGAAATTTTTCCTCCATTCACATAACTTTATCATTTTTATTTATTTCAAACCGACCGCTCTATGATCGATCTGACATACCGCCACAAGCATATCCAGTTAATATACTCCAGTAATCTCTGACGTTAATTTAACAGTGGCAATTTTTTAATGGATATACCACTCTTCTACCAGTGAGAGCTGGACTACATTAAAACACTACCTAACAAAAAGTGAAACACGCAGAAGACATGATCGGATATCAGTGTAGCTTCCTAAACGTAAACATCACTAGCCGTTTCGTAACTGAAAAAAAGTTGCAATTCACTCCTCCAGAGGTAGAGCGGTTTTCATGACACATTAGAGTTACTGGTGTTACGTTCTTATTATGCTTGTAGGGTATACAGTGGTCGTGAACGGCTTGGGATGTTCACGATTCAGTTTGAAGAACACAGAGATGTGGCGTACTCGAATGTCAGAGCTTCATCAGCATCTGGAACAGCTTGAAAGCGGCCTCCTTGTGGCTCCCTATTGGTTGGCTGGTCGAATTGTGAAATATGATATGTGAGTCATTCGGATGTGGCAATGGACTGATGTTTCACTGCGCAGGAAGGTGACAACCGGTGTATTCATCGTCAAGATTCTAGTCGAACAATTTTCACCATCACGAGTGTGGAACGACTTATTGTGAACGGAGCACATCGCCATCCCGTCACACCTACACCTGCCATCCAAAAGTCGGCCGCTGTGGAGAGCGGTTCTAGGTGCTTCAGTCCGGAACCACGCGACCACTGCGGTCGCAGGATCGATTACTGCCTGGAGCATGGATGTGTGTGATGTCCATAGGCTAGTTAGGTTTAAGTAGTTCTAGGGGCCTGATGACCTCAGATGTTCAATACTGCTCCGAGAAATTTGAACCTTTTGAACCAGCCATCCAAAACAAGTAATAGCCTACCTGCAACATACTTTCACCCCACAACATTGGTTGGAGACTGTCAGAAGCCGTGCTAGGCTATTGCCCTCCTACGTGGAACCTGCCGTTAACGCCACGTTGATGGCTGCTTTTTCAGGGGTGCCGTGAGGCAGAGTCTTGGGCTACTGACGGAACTTCTTTCAGAGTTGAATCAGGGCTGTGCGCTACACCGGATGATCACCGTCGGCTTGTACTGTGGTGACTGGGGGGAGGTTCGATTCTGCCAGTGATTTGGAGAGACGCAGTTGTGTTACGCTTAGCGCGATGGAGTGGGGAGTAATCACATGTGGTTTCATGTAACGGCTGGTTGCGAGTGAGGCAACTCTGACGGCACATTGGTACACCCTACTTCCTCATGTGTTACCTCTCATGAGACAGGGTCACGGAAACACCTTTCAACAGAACAATGCTCGTCCTCATATGGCAGACTGTGGACTGTGTGTGAGGTTAAATACTCCCGCTCCAAGTAAGTTCCCCAGAGACCTTTATGACACCTTGTCCATCTGAATTTGTGGAAGCTTCCAAAGCAAAGGAAGTGCAGCTGTGTAGTAATAAGTGAGCTCATAGGGTCAAGTCCTTTGTAGATCTGAGCCATTGTTCTAATCACTACAATAAAATCATATCCTGTTTTAGCTCAAGAAGTTACGTTTCATTTGCTCCTGCCCTACTGACTGCTTTACTTGTTTTGTCAGACAGCGTATTTTCTTTAGCGTATCATATGGACCATAAAGCCATAGTACCTGAAAATGAACCACGTAGTAATTTCGAAATCGATTGCAGTTAAATTAGCTGAATGCAGGAGAATTAATAAGACAAGTAGCATTATTGCTCCTTAGCAGAACTTCATAGGGGCCAGATTATTTCCTGTGTCTTTGTCGGTGTGTTCTGTCTCTCTTTCCTTATGACCCACCCCACGGGCGTCTTGCAGTTGACAATGTCATGGGGTGCTCCACACTGCGGGAATTGCTTCTGCAAGCACTACCGCAATCGTTAAAATAAAAGAGCAATATTGTGTGTGTTTGATGTGGCTCAGTCTTCTTAAATGGAAGAGAATAGAAAGAGAAAGCATACGTTTATAATATGTATGAGACAATATTATGAAAAATAAAGTGGCTACTTGCCATGTAACATAGATGTTGAGTCGCAGATAGGCACAACAGAAAGACTGTCACAAATATGCTTTCGGCCAGTATGGCCCTCGTCAAAACTAGAAGACAGACACAAATGCACTCTCTCACTAAAACACAGTTCACACACACACAAACACACACACACACACACACACACACACACACACACACACACACACACATACACACACTGTTTCAGTTCCTGGCTGCTGAAGCCACACTGCGAGCAGCAACACCAATGCATAACGGGAATGGAGACAGTGTGAGGGTAAAGAGAAGGCTGGGGCGGTTTAGAGTAGGGACATTAGGGTGGGGATGGGTACAGTCCAGTTTAGACGAAGGCCATTCTGGCTAAAAACTTATTTCTAACAGTTTTTCATTGTGCCTATCTGTGACTCAGCATCTCCGGTATATGATGAGTAGCAACTTCCTTTTCATAATATTGTTACATTCCACCCTGGATTTTATATTGTTTAATATGTATAATAATTGGATATACGTCCTAATCTCATTCTCTCACCTGTGTCTGTCCATATCTATTTCCCTCTTCCTTTGCCCATCTGCTTCTTCCCAGACCTCTCTGTCCATCATCTAGTCCCCATCCTGTTGTCTATCTTCTCCTCCCCATTTCTCTCCATACCCTCATGCCCTCACTCTTCCCCTCTCTCAGTCCACCCCTTCATATTTTCTACGTCCATTTCCTCCCACCCCTCTGTCCATCTCCTCTTCTCCCCTCTAAATTAAATTGAGCCTTGTTACTGCAGAATGAGATGCTGCAGTATGATTGTAGTCATAAACCAATAAGCCACAAATACAACTTTCCTGTTTGTTGACAATGTTTCGCTATTATATACTTATGACTTTACCCCATTATTAAACTTATATACATCTGTGTGTTACATATATTTTAAAAGTTGGTAAATAAAACCACATTTGTATAACATAAAACGTTGTGTGAAAATTTCAAAGCAATCGGTCAAGAGCATTAGGAGATTAACGATTTTGCACTAACATTTATAATTTTACAGCGTTTTCCTTTTACTACACATGCAGTGCGACCCGCTTAAACGTTTGAGCGCAAATATCTGTGGAACAACAATAGATATTCAAAACCGACTTTCACTGGTATGAATGTAAGGCAGGGTCTCCAGAATGTAAATACCAGGAGACATTCTAAAACGCACGGAAGTCCTATTTTTAAGACAAACTTATACTTTTCTTTAAGTGGGTATCCTCCACAAGTAAAACTGATTCTGTGCGGGTCACTTATTTATTTTGCCACTACGGGTTTCGATAGTTCACACCATCATCTTCTGGTGGAGAATTGTCAATTTAAATGGTTGGTGTTGGTGCAGAGTACAGACGTCTTTTCACAGTCGCAGGCAAGGGCATGAAGGTTATTTCGTGTCTTTTGCTAATGACAGATATTGTTGATATAGAAAAGGCACCTTAGAGGTGGAAACATGAATATCTGATAGTGGACTGTCCTTGCAAAGATGGTAAATTATTATACTAATTTCTTATATATGTAAAAGAATTACAGTATATATTTATTATCTATTGTAATTTTTTATTTATAACAAATTAATATAATAATTTAAATATCCACATATCAGTATTCAAGAGCAGCCCAATAACAGTATTTTTTAAAAAAGGAAAAGTATTCATGTACATAACAGTAGCTATTTAATCATTATTTTATATCCAATACTGCCGCATATTATTATGAAAAATAAAAAATACATACATAACTACCTAAGATAATAACTGAGTTGCGAACATATCAGTTGTCTATATTCAAAACATTTTTGTAGAACCCATTTAATCTTGTATCTCTATATCCAATGTAAATAAACATATGTGTAGCATATACAACTTCATCGTAACGACAACATGAATTTAACGTACAGTGGAGAGGACATACATTAGGCTTCAAATGGCTCTGAGCACTATCGGACATAACATCTATGGTCATCAGTCCGTAAGGACATCACACAACACCCAGCCATCACGAGGCAGAGAAAATCCCTGACGCCGCCGGGAATCGAACCCGGGAACCCGGGCGTGGGAAACGAGAACGCTACCTCACGACCACGAGATGCGGGCTATACGTCAGTTACTCTAGATGAATTACAAAGCGATATCCACGTTTAGAGTAAAAGAAACGAGCCGTCATTGATCATCCAGAGACGCAAACGTGAAACCCACGTCGCTCATAATCGCGATAACTGAGTGAAATGGAAAATATGCAGATGTCCAGTCAGACACAATGAAAATTGAGTATAGACATTACTCGTTAGTGCTTTATTGATATTTGCAACTGTACTAGAACGGACATAACGGTAACGAAAAGCCGAATATCACCGGGTAGGGTAAATATAATTAACAGCCAACCAACAGAGTGGTAAATGGTAGTTGTAAGTAGTTGTTTGAGAGATCATCTGCATTGTTTCCATTCCACTTAATAACAGCGTCAACAGCAAGAAGTACAGCGTTTGTTCCATCGTAGTACGTCAATTATCGCGATTACGAGCAACTTGGTGTTCACGCTTGCAACTCGGGATGTGTAATGCCTGCGTAGTTCATTTATTTCAAGGTTAACGATTCTTTGCACTTTAATGGACGTATTGCGACGCAACTAACGCCATTCCTTTTGTGATTTTTCATGTTATTGATAGGGGAAGGAGTAATGCATTTTAGAATGTATGCATTTTAGAATGTATCCTAGAACTTGCTTTCATGAGTCCCTGTTTCACATTCATAACCATGAAAGTCGTTTTCCAGTATTCGTTGTTCCAGAGATATTTGCGCTTAAACGTGTAAGCTGACGGTTTCAGTCTTTGACTATCAATGTATTCTGTGAAAACCCCAGATAAACAGCACTTACCATTTCCGCAATATCTGCAGTGCTGAAACTTGCACTGCAGTTACTGCGGAAACGGTAAGTGCTGTTAATGTGCGGTTTTCATAGAACAGATTGGTAGTCAGGGAGTCGAATGAATAGCCAATCAACGGATTGTAGTAGTACTTACAAAATGCTTATTTGTGACAAAGTCCACTTTTTTAAATGGAACAATGACAATGTCTGTTGACTTTAATAAAATAAATGTATTGTAAATTAGAACCAAACTGATGTATGTTGCAGGGTTCTAGAGTGAACCATTTACGAGGTATCTTATTTTGAAAAGTTCGCACACCGACACTTGTACACTATATGTGTTAGCACACACTCAAGAACAATTGCATACACTAGTTATGTGGATTCAGACAAGTGACGAGATAATTAACCATTACAGGCAGCGCTGAAAATGATAACGGGCAGCGGCAACACAGGTTTCCAGTCGGGTGTTGTACTACTGCTGCATACTTTCTGGTATATCAGCGGAGTTGTCCGAGATGGCGACAGTAACATGTCGTTGCATATCATCGGTGTAGTTGGTATGTCTTTGAAGATAGCGCCTTTCAACTTTCTCGACACAAAAAAGAAAGTCTTCAGTCGTCAAATCCGAGGAACGGACTGACCAAGGTACGGGTCCTCTGCGTCCAATCAAATGATCTGGACCATGCTACTTCTTTGTTCGATTGCGCGGGAGATAACGTGCGCATCAACTGAAACAGCATCTAGAACATTAATTTTCTCGTCTTCTATTGTCACTTGATTCCGTGTTACGCTATCTATGTAGTATACTTCGTCTTTCGCCTATCTGGTACAACAGATTGACAAAAAATTGCCGAGGTGGATGATGTCTAATGGGATATTTTGCCACATACATCAAGAACGCACTGCATTCTTCGCACACTCCCCATACACCATGAACGTGTCGGCTTTTCCTGCGTTGGTAAATCCCATCGTCCACTGACGACCGACAGCTTGGATTGTCACACTCTAACTGACTACAAAGTCGCAATGCACTGAGGAACACACAGGTACACTGTACGCAAATGTAACTTCACCTTACTGAGCAACAAATTGGGCCAAATGGCATAAACACGTGTTGATGTTGTAACTTTCCAAAATACGATATCTCGTAAGCGACTTGCACTAGAATTTTGCAAGAAACACCACTGGCAGTCTAGTTCAACCCACTTTTAGTATGTTGATGTTGTAAGTAGGCTGTTTAGGTTTTTTTTATTGGTAACGCCGCCGCCACGTAGCGCTCTGTATGAAAATCACTGGCTGTGCCGTGTGCAGTCTGTGGCTGGTTGGCATTGTTGTAATACTCGCCATTGTAGTGTTGGGCAGCGGCAGCTGGATGCTATCAGCGCGTAGCATTGGGCAGTTGGAGGTGAGCCGCCAGCAGTGGTGGACATGGGGAGAGAGATGGCGGAGATTTGAAATTTGTAAGAATTGGTGTCATGAACTGCTATATATATTATGACTAGTGAGGTAAATACATTGTTTGTTCTCTATTAAAATCTTTCATTTGCTAACTATGCCTATCAGTAGTTAGTGCCTTCAGTAGTTTGAATCTTTTATTTAGCTGGCAGTAGTGGCGCTCGCTGTATTGCAGTAGCTTGAGTAACGAAGATTTTTGTGAGGTAAGTGATTTGTGAAACGTATAGGTTAATGTTAGTCAGGGCCATTCTTTCGTAGGGATTTTTGAAAGTCAGATTGCGTTGCGCTAAAAATATTGTGTGTCAGTTTAAGCACAGTCTTGAATAAATTTTTCTAAGGGGACGTTCCATATGTCGACGCTTAGCCAAGGATACCTCACAGGAATCTTCTGATTTTTTCTTGTAGTTTGTGTAGTTAGTGTAGCCTTTGTTTATTGCTAGCGCCTTATCATAGAGAGAATTTCCTTTGTAGTTGCAGTCTTTCATTGTTGTACAGTAAAACAGTTGTGGCATGCATGTAGAGTTGCACCAAGTATTTCGCAGCTGCGCTTGCAATTAACTAGATATTATTTTCTATGTTAATGTATTCTCTTATTTTTGCTCTTCAAATTGTGTTTTTTTCTGTGTTGTCGTGTGAAATATTGTGACAATAATGGCGTGTGAAAAACGTAATACTAGGCTCCAAAGTAAACTGAGAAATGACAGTGAAGACGAAAGCAGTGTGTTAGCGCCACCATGTAATGAATTAACTAATGTTCAAAGTAGTAATTTGGTAATTGTACATAGGGAAATGGAGCGGCCTGCAAACAATGGTTTAGACAGTGAAACAATTAGTGAACAGGGAAGCATTATCGATCGATCGGTTGGCAACCGCTCGCCTCAGGAGTCTGAAATAACAGGACACATTCTTGCAAATACTGTACATTCAGGTTTTGCGTCCTCACCGGTTTCTCAAATAAGTCAAGACACATTTTTTGTTTTTCAAACTGCGAATATTGCCGGTTCAAATACATTTCCGAATAGCACTAAGGAACATGTATCAGACACCAGTGCACTGTTATTACAATTAATGCAACAAATGGGACAAAAGCTTCAAAAGTTAGACACAATGGAACAAAATCAGAGACAAACACAACAAAAGCTTCAAAAGTTAGACACAATGGAACAAAATCTTCAAAAGTTAGACACAACGCTTGAACAAAATCAGAAACAAATGGGACAGAATCTTCAAAAGTTAGACACAATGGAACAAAATCTTCGGAAGTTAGACACCACACTTGAACAAAGGCGTGAAGATTTAACTACTGAGTTACATAACATTGAATCGAAATGTCAAAAAATCTGTAATGACGTAAAAACACAAATTTGTGAGCATTTCCAACCCATTTTTCGCGGCATGAAAATGCATTACAGAATCACGAAGCAGCCATAAAAGAATTGCAAACTATTGTTCGTGAAAATCACGACACCTTGCAAGCTAAAATGGACTCAGTTGCATCCATCGATTCGGTTACGCAACTTGCAAGAACTCAGGAAAACTTAAAGGACACAGTAGATTCGATTTCAACACAAATGGACACTCTGAAACTTGGTTCAGAAAAACACACTAAGGAAATGTGTTCACTATCGGAGAAAGTAGCCGAACTTTCGGATCAGTTCACTAATTAATCTACGAAGGTAGATGATAATCTGAATGACACAAAACCGGTAGTCTTTAATGACACAGAAGAGTACGAACAAATTAGGAAATTCAAACAAAGTCTGAATCAAATTAGTACGCAACACCAAAGAGAAATCCGGGAAGTACAAGATCAGCTGTCACAGGTAATACAACAATTACGTATCTCAGAGGACACTCGCGCTCCAATACGGGAAGAGGGACATAGAAATACGGAACAGCCACAAAATAATAACACAGGGCACTTCGAAAATTATGAAAGAAATTGGCAAGGTGCACCGAATTTTGAGATGGAACTGCCGACACGACGTAACAATGAACGATATGCTACCCGCCGACACGATGATTTTGACTATAAGCTGTTCATTACTACAAGTAAATTCAAAACATTTAAGAATTCTGGCAACGACATTCATCCACAAGCGTGGCTCCATCAATTCTCTCATTGTTTTCCCCCCAACTGGTCACTAGAGCACAGATTAGAATTTATGTGTGGCTAGCTACTTAGAGAATGAACCAGCTGTAAGAATGCGATCGGTCATTCAAGATTGCCACAGTGAAGGAGAATTTCACCATGCCTTCCTCTCAGCATATTGGTCCCAAGCCACACAAGACCGAGTAAAACATGGCATCATGATGACGAAACATTTCGAACAATCTGAATTTTCCAGTCTTGTCAAATATTTTGAAGACATGTTACATAAGAATCAGTATCTTTCAAACCCATACAGCCCCTCAGAACTCATCCGCATTTGCTTAATCAAATTACCTGAACATTTGCGACAGATTATTTTAGTAGGACGATGCAAAGACGACATTGAAGCTTTTCAGGGACTGTTACAAGAACTGGAAATTTACACTGACAATCGCGGAACGCGGAAACAGGAGCACAACAATTACAGGTCACACCTGTCACAATTCCGCGATGACAGAAATAATACACGACAAGGCTATTCGTACAACGTAAATCGTGACCAAAACAGACACCACCCGTATGACAACCGTTGGCAGAGTAGTAATTATTACAGGGAAAGATCACCTCTCCGCGGTAATGACTATCACAGAGACAATCAGAGAAACAGACAATATGGAAACCAAAATAATTATTATCAAGGGAGACGGAATAACTTAAGACGCAACGGTCCAGCGCGCAGTTACGATTCAGGGAGAAATTCTCCACCACGTGACCGACAAGAAAGAAACTATGGAATCTACCGACATGACGACACACGATATGATCGTAACGGCACACCTGAACTGCAGCAGAGCTGGTGGGATTCAAACAGAGCAGGGCCCTCTCGGCAAGGTGAATTTGTGGAAGTTAGGTCTCCTAATCCCAATAACGACGCGCGCCAACAAAGTAGCGCTCTGTATGAAAATCACTTGCTGTGCCGTGTGCAGTCTGTGATTTTCACACAGAGCGCTACGTGGCGGCGGCGTTACCAATAAAAAAACCTAAACAGCCTACTTACAATGTAAGTGGCTTTGTTCCATTGAAAAGTTTTTTGGGCAAAAAACGCATATTATATGTATTATTACAAAGTGTTTAGTGCCTAGCAAACCTCACATCAATAGCAGCTTCCATTTGCGCAGCAGTGCAAGTTTTAGGTGATTCATCCTGTGTATAACAAATGGCGTTCCAGCACGTACGTAGAAAACCCTGAGTATTATAATGAACTGCTTGAAAATATCAAAGCAAACCTTGAAGAACTTTCGGAGATTTGAGATTTTGAACAAACGAACATGTATATTTCTACTTATACAGAAACTGTAAATGTTCCTAATCGTAAGCTCCATAAGTTTGGACTGAATGCTGTGAAATTCTAACAAAACGTTGCACTGTAATAAGCGTGTGTTTTAATACAACTATTCTTATAATATATGTAGCATATAAATAGTTATGAAATTAACTAATAGGGAAAATTACTTACAAAAATTACATATACTAAAAATAAATACATAAAACTGTCACCCCCACCCCATGAGCCATGGACCTTGGCGTTGGTGGGGAGGCTTGCGTGCCTCAACGATAGATAGATATTGCCGTACCGTTGGTGCAACCACAACGGTGGAGTATCTGTTGAGAGGCCAGACAAACGTGTGATTCCTGAAGAAGGGCAACAACCTATTCAGTAGTCGCAGGGGCAACAGTCTGGATGATTGACTGATCTGGCCTTTTAACACCACCCTAAACGGCCTTGCTGTTGTGGTACTGCGAACGGCTGACAGCAAGGGGAAACTACAGCCGTAATTTTTCCCGAGGGCATGCAGTTTTACTGTATGATAAAACGATGAAGGCGTCCTCTTGGCTAAAATATTCCGGAGATAAAATATTCCCCCATTCGGATTTCCAGACCGTGACTACTCAAGAGGACATCGTTATCAGGAGAAAGAAAACTGGCGTTCTACGGATCGGGGCGTAGAATGTCAGATCCCTTAATCTGGCAGGTAGGTTAGAAAATTTAAAAAGGGAAATGGATAGGTTAAAGTTAGATATAGAGGGAATTAGTGAAGTTCGGTGGCAGGAGGAACAAGACTTTTGGTCAGGTGAATACAGGGTATATATACAAAATCACATAGGGGTATTGCAAGAGCACTATTAATAATGAATAGGAAAATAGGAATGCGGTAATCTACCACAAACAGCATAGTGAACGCATTATTGTGGCCAAGATAGACACGAAGCCCACGCCTACTACAGTAGTACAAGTTTATATGATAACTAGCTCTGCAGATGAAGAAATTGATCAAATGTATGATGAGATAAAAGAAATTATTCAGGTAGTGAGGGGAGACAAAAATTTAATAGTCATGGGTGACTGGAATTCGACGGTAGTAAAAGGATGAGAAGGAAACGTAGTAGGCAAAAAAGGATTGGGTCTATGAAATGAAAGAGGTAGAATTTTGCACAGAGCATAACTCAATCAGAGCTAACACTTGGTTCAGGAATCATGAAAAAAGGCTGTATACATGGAAGAACCCTGGAAATACTAGGAGGTATCAGATAGATTATATAATGGTGAGACAGAGTATTAGGAACAAGGTTTTAAATTGTAAAACATTTCCAGGGACAGATGTGGACTCTGACCACAATCTATTGTAGATTAAAACTGAAGAAACTGCAAAAAGGTGGTAATTTAAGGAAATGGGACCTGGATGAACTGAAAGCACCAGAGTTTGTACAGAGTTTCAGGGAGAGCGTAAGGGAACAATTGACAGGAATGGGGCAAACAAATGCAGTAGAAGAAGAATGGGGAAGTTTGAGCGATGAAATAGTGAAGGCAGCAGAGGACCAAGTAGGTAAAAAGACGAGGGCTAGTAGAAATCCTTGGGTAAGAGAAGAGATACTGAATTTAATTGATGAAAAGAGAAAATACAAAAACGCTGTAAATGAGGCAGGCAAAAAGGAATACAAGCGTCTCAAAAATAAGATCGACACGAAGTGCAAAATGGCTAAGCTGGGATGTGTAGAGGACAAATGTAAGGATGTAGAGACTTATCTCATGAGGTGTAAGATAGATACTGCCTACAGGAAAATTAAAGAGACCTTTGGAGAAAAGAGAACCAATTGCATGAATATCAAGAGCTCTGATGGAAACACAGTTCTAAGCAAAGAACGGAAAGCAGAAAGGTGGAAGGAGTATGCAGGGGCGATGTTCTTGAGGACAATATTACGGAAATGGAAGAAGATGTAGATGAAGATGAAATGGTAGATATGATACTGCGTGAAGAGTTTGACAGAGCACTGAAAGACCTATCGCGAAACAAGGCCCGGGGAGTAGACAACAGCCAGCTGCGGTGGTCTCGCGGTTAAGGGGCTTAGTCCGGAACCGCGCGACTGCTATGGTGGCAGGTTCAAATCCTGCCTCGGGCATGGATGTGTGTGATGTCCTTAGGTTAGTTAGGTTTAAGTAGTTCTAAGTTCTAGGGGACTGATGACCACAGATGTTAAGTCCCATAGTGCTCAGAGCCATCTGAACCATTTGAGTAGACAACATTTCATTAGAACTAGTGACAGCCTTGGGAGAGCCAGTCCTGACAAAACTCTCCCAACTGGTGTGTAAGGTGTATGAGACAGGCAAAATTCACTCAGACTTCAAGAAAAATATAATAATTCCAATCCCAAAGAAAGCAGGTGTTGACAGATGTGAAAATTTCCGAAGTATCAATTTGGTAAGTCACAGCTGCAAAACACTAACGCGAGTTATTTACAGACGAATGGAAAAACTGGTAGAAGCCGACCTCGGGGAGGATCAGTTTGGATTCCGCAGAAATGTTGGAACACGTGAGGCAATACTGACCCTACGACGTATCTTAGAAGAAAGATTATGGAAAGGGAAACCTACGTTTCTAGCATTTGTAGACTTAGAGAAAGCTTTTGACAATGTTGACTGGAATACTCCCTTTCTAACTCTGAAGCTGGCAGGGGTAAAATACAGGGAGCGAAAGGCTATTTACAATTTGTACAGAAAGCAGAAGGCAGTTATAAGAGTCGAGGGACATAAAAGGGAAGCAGTGGTTTGGAAGGGAGTGAGACAGTGTTGTACCCTCTCCCCGATTCTATTCAAACTGTATATTGAGCAAGCAGTAAAGGAAACAAAAGAAAAATTCGAAGTAAGTATTAATATACATGGAGAAGAAATGAAAACTTTGTGGTTCGCCAAGGACATTGTAATTTAGTCAGCGGACTTGGAAGAGCAGTTGAACGGAATGGACACTGCCTTCAAAGGAGCGTATAAGGCCAACATCAACAAAAGCAAAACAAGGATAATGGATTGTAGTCGAATTAAGTTGGGTGTTGCTGAGGGAATTTGATTAGGAAATAAGACACTTAAAGTTTCGATCTTTGGGAAGCAAAATAACTGATGATGGCCGAAGTAGAGAGGATATAAAATGTAGACTGGCAATGGCAAGGAAAGCGTTTCTGAAGAAGAGAAATTTGTTAACACCGAGTAGAGACTTAAGTGTCAGGAAGTATTTGAATGGAGTGTAGCCATGTATGGAAGTGAAACATGGACAGTAAATAGTTTAGACAAGAAGAGAATAGAAGCTTTCGAAATGTGGTGCTACAGAGGAATGCTGCAGCATAGATGGGTAGATCACATATTTAATGAGTATGTATTGAATAGAATTGGGGAGAAGAGGAGTTTGTGGCCCAACTTGACTAGAAGAAGGGATCGGTTGGTAGGACTTGTTCTGAGGCATCAAGTGATCACCATTTTAGTACCCGAGGGGAGCGTGGAGGGTAAAAATCGTAGACGGAGACAAAGAGATGAATACACTAAGCAGATTCAGAAGGATGTAGGATGCAGTAGCTACTGGGAGATGAAGAAGCTTACACAGGATAGAGTAGCATGGAGAGCTGCATCAAACCAGTCTCAGGATTGAAGACCACAACAATAACAAAACTGGCGTGTATTAGAAGCAACGTTGTGCCAAAATTTCAAAGCACTCCTTGAAGAACCCTCGGAGATACACGTTTCTGAATAAACTAACATTTACTGTGTTTATCTATTAATAAAGTTTTTTTAGCCGATTTCTGGTGTAGGAGGAGATGTACAAACTTTATCTGAGTACCACCGTCAAACAAGGTAGAATACGCTTGAACAATGTTGAAGAGCAGGTGACATGTCGGAAATAAGGCACCAACATGGAGTGAAGGTCGTATTTAACAGCGTAATGGGTACATTCCAGAAGACGTTAACACTAAAGCTGAGAAAAAAACAGTAGCTTTATGACAATGTAAAATTAAGTACCGCAATAAAATAAATTCTTTACATGTAACAGTAGTGTAGAATAATTTTAAGTGTTATGACATATGGACTGTGATACAGAAACAGACTAAAACATATGGAGCGCATAGGTCATCAGTAAAATACATAAAGACATGAAATGTGGAGAACCTGCATGGAACACAGTATGAGAAACAGCTTGAATATTCTGAGCATTAAGTGAAGTTCCAAAGACTAGATGTACTAAATTTGTACTTGGTAATGGAACTTAAATCAGGATTGTGGGCTAGATATTTATTTATTTGTATACCTTCTAACAGATGACTTATTTGAATTTGGCGGGTAGCTGTGGACATCATTCAGTACATGCTAAGCAGATGTGGTGGCACCAAACTGCAAAATATCAACGCTCCAAAATAAAGAGAACGGCAAATGTATTGCTCTTTAGAACAGAAGCGTTTAGTTGAAAAATATGAAAGATTTTCTGTAAAAATATTATTTTTCTGATTCTCAGAGCTGCAGCGTGTGGTTCATATTCTGAGTGAGACAGCAGCCTCGCAACATGGTACATCCGAGGCAGCGTTTATCGTATGTCATTATTTTATGGCTGACCAGGAGTGATCAGAATTTGAACTTATTTTACCAAGAGAGCGGAACTTTGCTAATGAAGACTAAATTATTATGCCCAGAACAGGGTTTGAATCATTCCCACCCCTTAATTTGAGCTGGATTTGAAGGAAACACGTACCGCCTTTCCGCACCCCGCACCGAGTGAGGTGGAGAAGTCATTAGTTCACTGGACTCGCTTTCGGGAAGACGACGGTTCAAGCCCGCGTCCGGCCATTCAGATTTAGGTTTTTCGTGATTTCCGTAAATCGCTTCAGTCAAATTCCGGTGTGGTTGCTTTGAAAGGGCACGGCGTATTTCCTTCCCCACCTTTCCCCAATCCGAAATTGTGCTCCGTCTCTAATGACCTCGTTGTAGAAGGGACGTTAAACTCTAATCTCCTCCTTCTCGGCACCCCACTAAGAAATTACCGGAGCGGTTTGTACCATCGCAGCACGGCAAAGCTCGATGTGAGTAATGCTGTGCTTTGTGATCATCAAATCTCTCAATAACCCATAGGCTAAAAGATCAATCGATAGAGAATACAAATAAATCCAAATTCTATAAATTTAACTTACTAGTTTCTGTGTGATTATTAATTGTCAAAAATAATAATTTCGACCGTGATCGATAAAACGCAGAATAATGTAGCTGAACGTCCTCTTGCTGGAAACATGTAGACCTCTGTCAATGGAAATTATAAATATTTTTACTACTTATAAACATCTTAAATTTCGTTCTTTCACGACTCGTTCAGCCAAAATCTTATTAGATTGTCAGGGGAACTGTAGGCAGCAACTTTTTTAATACTCTACAGAACTAGATGATCAATTGAATTAGGCAACATTGGAAAATACTGGCGCTAAAAATCTACGTCGGGGAGAATGTCATACCTTGATGCAATTTTCACATTTTGGGCTTTCGAAGTTTAATAGATTTTATTATTCCACTTAAATGGTGGCCTTCACGTTTCCTGTGATGTAGCATTTTTCTGGAAATGTAATAATTATTTTGGAAAATGATAGTTTTTCGAAATATCAAAAAGTGTTTCAAGGTAAAACACGGTCTTGTACCTAGAAACAAATACAAGTAACCTACTGAAATTTAAAAGAGTTGAAATGAACAAAATTATTTCAGTACTGTATTTTATTGACTCTCTACCTCATTGTTAATCTACCCAACACGAACAAGAAGTAAGTGAAATTAAATTAATCAGAATTATTATCAGAAACTAGCACAAGTTAAATATATTATGAAAGAGATGTTTATGGAACTAAAACCAATTTACATTTTCATGCTATTAAAAAAACTCAGTTCATCTACATGTATTTCATGTTCCTCGGTAAAGGTATAAAATGCTACACGATCGACGACATTTTATAGAAATTGTTCTAAAGTATACAGCGGTCTATTCAGCAAAAAATTCTGTACCTGAAGAATGAACATATTCGAAATAACTCGACTATGTTGCACATAACTGAAATGTGTAGAAGACGAAATATTTACAAATACAGCGCTAAACGCAATCTCATGTAAAGTGAGAAGATAAACTGTAGAGAATTGCGAAATAGCTTATTGCGGTCTCTAGTGCCCATTTCATCACTTTATAAAACCGATCGAAATCGTCGTGTTTTCGTAGGTACACCATTTTCTACGTACAACGCTCTCACCTACAGCTTTTTAAGAAGTCACCTTGTCTGTATGGATAACGAATTATAACAATGGTTTCTGATTTATCTGAGAATGATGTTTTTTTTTTTCCAGATTCATTTAAAAATGTACGTTGTTTAGCAAAAAGGTCACACAGTAGTTGTGATCTAAAGCAGTGAGCATGACATGTATATGAGAAATAATACATGCATTTTATCCGCTGTTGCAGCATAAAAGCAGTCTCAAACTAACAACGAGCCCTTGATTTTCGGCTCTCGTCTTGAGAGGAAGTACACCGTCCTCCAGTCGTGACAGTCAAGAAAATATTTGCGAACCTAGTTTATTCAAATATTGAAACAATCGCCTTTGCTGTAGAGTTCGGTTTAACTTGAGCTGAGGTTCCTGCTCCATGTAGTCCTGCCCCATACAGTGTATTGAGCACAGTTTAGTATTTTCGTGCCTTGGGAAACATAGAAAAAATTTACTACAATTTCGATTCGGAATCTGCCTTAAACAGGTGCAGAGACTCGAGCTGATTGAAATGAATACTGATTCCACTGACTTAATTTCAATGCTGTATGTCAATACAGGAAAGAAAAGTAACTGACAGAATATGTCGTCTTCGACGGTGCGGTATTTGAGGTAAGAATGTTTCATCGCAGTCCGAGTTTTGTGAAACGAAATCTCAAATTTACTAATGAACACAACTTTCTCTTATTTTAGTTATTCCACCAAAACTGCCTGGAGATATTTAAATGCAGATATCTGGTACATTTAATTTATGGTACGGTTATGGGAATATTAAGAATTATGCGTGAAGGACTACGGTATTTTAAAGGGAGTACAATAAATAAATAGGTAAAAGAACTGGACTAGTGAGAGCAGGACACGGATTATGAGGGTTCCGAGCAGACGTACAGTTGTATTTGGACACTCTGTCTATGTTTTTTAGAATTTGTATCAAAATATGTGACGTAAACGGCGATACCTGTTGGCTGCATTTGCTGAGAAACTTAAATTTCCTACACCGCAAAGACAGCGCAGATCTAAGTATTAGAAATATATTTCAGCTTGATACCTCTAGCCTTTCCTCTGAAAAAGGGATCCTACCAGACGGACACCAAAGTGTCCGTTTAAGGGTTCCGTTTCTACCGACTGATGTACAGAACGTCCCTCAAAAAACCTGATTTACGGTTCCTGAACCACTGAATCATCCTTTTGCAAGCTACAGGACGGGAAACGCTAGTGCATTCTTCAGTAGAGTTCCCCTCGAAGGTGCAAAGCGGTGAGGGAGTCATATTTTGTAGCGGATTGCCAAAGACATTTGGTGAACTGTTTTCATTGCATGGGATGCACAAGTGACAACTAAAACTCACATAAACATCTACTGCGTGAATGAGATTTTCACTCTGCAGCGGAGTGTGCGCTAATACGAAACTTCCTGGCAGATTAAAACTGTGTGCCAGACCGAGACTCGAACAGCTTTACTTCTGGCAGCACCTCGTCTCCTACCTTCCAAACTTTACAGAAGCTCTCCTGCTAACCTTGCAGAACTAGCACTCCTGAGAGAAAGGAAATTGCGGTGACATGGCTTAGCCACAGCCTGGGGGATGTTTCCACGATGAGATTTTCACTCTTCAGCGGAGTGTGTGGTGATATGAAACTTCTTGGCAGATTGAAACTGTGTGCCGGACCGAGACTCGAACTCGCGACCTTGCCTTAAGCGGTCAAGTGTTCTACCAACTGAGCTACCCAAGCTAAGGCATTCAGTCTCGGTCCGGCACACAGTTTTAATCTTCCAGGAAGTTTCATATCAGAACACACTCCGCTGCAGAGTGAAAATCTCATTCTGGAAAAATTCCCCAGGCTGTGGCTAAGCCGTGTCTCCGCAATATCCTTTCTTTCAGGAGTGCTAGTTCTGCCAGGTTAGCAGGAGATCTTCTGTAAAGACTGGAAGGTAGGAGACGAGGTACTGACAGAAGTAAAGCTGTGAGGACGAGGCGTGAGTCGTGCTTGGATAGCTCAGATGGCAGTCTGCCTTCGGCAGGGCAACAGAGCGGACGCGTACGTGTTGACTGCGTGCGGAGCGCGAGCTCGCCTTATTTACTTTCTGACGGCCGTTGCTTAAGTGCCGGTTACCTTGTACGATCCATGGCGAACCGTTACCGTAAATCGATACTCTGATTTACTTTCTGCAACGATTATTCCCGACCCAAATCACTCGAGGTGGAGCGTTTTCTGCGAGAGGAAGTGAAGATCCTGGCGACCGATATTATCGGCGTACATTTGTCAATCGTGAGCAGCACGGTCTATGTGAAACTCATTAACGACGCATACTACTTTAGACCAAACAGGGGCTCCGCTTCTGTCATGCTGATGGCAATGTGGGGTAGGTAACAGTCGACCACGCAGGTATGAGAAAGATACTCATTTTCGAATTGCCATTCGAACTTCCTGCTGAGGAAGTCGTCGCGGCAATACGCCCATACGGCACAGTCCACGGCCACACTGCGGAGAAGTGGACACAGTTTCGGAAGCATCCTGTCCGTAATGGGGCCCGACAGGTCACTATTCATCTCCGAAGCCACGTCCCGTCCTACTTACAGATCGGCGGATGCCGTGCAATAATTATATACGAAGACCAGCCTCGGACCTGTTCCGGGTGCGGCAAAGGAGGCCACCTTCGATCCGAATGGCTACAACCGCGTATTACGCAACTTACAGCTGCCGCAGAACCATCCACGTCGCAACCTACAGTGCCACCGGTAACCTACGCCGCTGCTGCAGCTTCTCCTACCGCTTTGCAACGTGTCCCGGTCACCACAAACGACACCACCAACGAGCCCGACCAGACACCGACGGAGAGCGCCTCGGACGGCCATCGACGCCGCTGCGACGGTGCCGACGCAACCGGACGCAGACCCTGACCACGGGAACACGATGGAGATCGACTCGCTCATCGTTCCTACATCGGCCTTTCTGCCAGAACGGCGCGACTCCGTTCCGTCGTCGGACACAGAGGGTCGCACAAGGAAACAACGTTCTCCGAAACGTCGCAAGCGAAGACGTCGCACAGTTTCCGGCCAAGAGGAGACGTTACAAGTCGAGGAGGACGTAACCGTCGAAAAGAACGAGGTCTCAGAACCGGCTACTGCTGACGAAGACGTTACGAGCGCGGAGACATCTAGCGGTGTGCTTGCGCCCCGTGCTGACGCTGAACTAAATCATGAACTATCACAGGCGACGCTACACCACGCACCATTACAACATATTCTGCAGACAAAATGGACGATACACCAGTGTCCGCTTCCACGGCGTGGCACGAGTAGGAGGTCGAGGAGCAGGACCCATTACGGGACCCTGCGCCGTCACGGCCGCACCACTAATCATACTCTCTCCAGACTCCCCTGCGGGCCAGCGGGATAACGTTCTGCTGCGACGCCCACACCCCTGCTCGGACAGCGGAGTGGACCAGCCTCCATCAATCCTGGCCTACCGGATAACAATCATCAATATCAACAACATCCATTCCAGGGTGAAAGTCCGCCTTATGCAGGATATGTTCTGGGCTTCGGATATCGATTTCGCCCTTCTGCAGAAAGTTCACTTAGCTAGTCTCCCGGATATCAATGGCTATACCGCTCATGCCTCCTGGAGTGATCCTATGGGCCGCGGAGTGGCCATCTACGTCCACCACGGGATTTCAGTGACCGATGTCGCCTTCCTTCCATCAGCTCGGGGCATGGCACTCACTGCCATGGGGGGCACGCTCCTTTCAGGCACCGACCGACGGCATGACAGAGCTCAGTTTTATTCCGAGGAAATCGCTCATCTTTTTTTAGGGCGTTATGACCATTGCGTACTAGGAGGTGATTTTAACTGCGTTCTGCATCCTAAAGATCAGATTCCCCACTATACTACATGCCAGGAACTACGTATAGTGGTGCGAGACCTCCTGCTTCACGAGACCTGGGAAGTTCAACACGGTGACCGTTCTGGCCACACCTTTCTTACCAGTGATTCCGCAAGCCGACTAGACAAGATATATGTCTCGCAAACTCTTAGATCTTTGGTACTGGGCGCCGAACGCTGGCCGCTGGCCTTTTCCGACCATTGCGCCTACATTGGTATGGTCCTCCTCCCGTCGCAATCACTTTGGCGCAGCCGTGCGCCATGGAAACTCAATACTTCACACTTGCATGACCTGGCGTGTCGCCAACCAGTCACTGAAACGTGGACAGCCTGCGAAAGACGCCTTCCCCGCTACCACTCGACATTGACATGGTGGTTGGACTGCGCCAAGTCGGCGATACGGAGAACACTGATGAGATACGGGAAGGACAGGGCCGACTGGCATTGCACCAATGTTGACTTCTATTATGCGGTTCTCCGAGATCTGGACGCTCAAACGCCAGCCCCGGACAACCAGTTTGAACGGCAAAGAACTATGGCGAAGATAATTGCGCTGGCGTGCCGGAAGCTGCCAGGGGTCGTGATGCGGACGCGACGCCCCGATCACGCGGATTTAGAAATTCCATCCGTGCATCACACAGTATCCGGCATCGTCGGCAGATCATCAGCACTCTGCCCACGCCTCATGGCACGCAGGTGACCACTCAGAATGACAACGTCCACGCATTCGTCGAGCACTACCGTGGTACGTATAGTGTAGCAGACGCTGAAACTGCCGCACCCTCTCCCACATGGAGGCGGATGCTTTGACAGTGGCGGTCACCCTCGACGAAGTCAACAACGCAATCGCCAAGGGTGCTGTCAACAGATTGACGGCTTACCGATTGAGTTTTACCGTACCTTTCGGGACCTCATGGCACCACGGTGGACGACTTTGTATCAAGAACTGATGACATCTGACCACGCAATCCCACCCGCCTTTGTTGAGGGCATCATCATACCAGTCCACAAACCAGCCCGTGGTCCGATGGTCACGAGTTACAGACCGCTCACGCTACTCAATGCCGATTACAAGATTTTCGAGCGCTTAGTGGCAATGCGGCTCTCAACAATACTGCCTCATATCCTCTCGCCAGAGCAAACGACGCCTGAAGGACAGGTTAACATACAGACTGCCACAGGGCAATGCCGCGACTTAATTGCGATGGCGTTGGCCTGCAGACTCCGTGCAGCGGTCGTCACTATAGACTTCGACAGCGTCTTCTATAAAGTGCATCATCGTTTCCTGTTTTCGGTGGCAGCCCGAATGGACATCCCCCCTCCGTTTCTCGGCGTCATCCGGCGTCTTTACGACTGCCAGTTGACGTGTCCCAGTCAATGGACGTTTAGCTGGGCCGGTACCTATCTGCCGTTCGATACGGCAAGGGTGCCCCCTCTGTATCATCTGTAACCCATTGCCCTTGAGCCTATTATTGGAGGTTGACGACCAAGCTCTCTGGCCTCACCCTACGCCAACACACTTATGGCTGTCGGGCATATGCTGATGACCTCCTCCTCCTCATTCGCTCCGGCTCTGAGATTCGAGAAGTCCTCGAATTGATTACCCGTTATGGGGCTGCCGCTGACAGTGCCATGAATGTCGCCAAATCTTCTGCGATGCACATTAGACGAGGCCTCCAGGAGGGTGAAATGGCACCCCTCCCACTTGTGAAGACTTTTCGGTACCTGGGCATTACCTTTACCCCCCACGGTCACACGCACAGCGGAAACGAATTTCCGTCGCCTGTTACACGTAATCCGCAACGACTTCCGCCAGAACCTCTTGCGCCGTCAGGACACACTTCAACGGGTTTAGTTTCTTCATCTTTATGTGGCATTAAAACTGGTTCACATCGCGCAAGTTCTCTCTCTGCCAACTGTAATTCGGCGCATCCTTGAAGCGGCTTTCGGCTATTATCTCATGGCAGTTTCAATGTTCAAAGTCCGTTAAGAGACACTTACCCTGCCCCCACGGTATGGTGGCGTCGGGCTCGTCAATGTTCGTATGCGAGCTGCAGTACTATGAGAAAACAGTGGAAGGACCAGGGTAAATCTCTAACACGCAGCTTGCTTGAGGTCCTCATAGATTCTTCCACCTCACTACCGGTGTCTGTCGGCCAAGTCGTGCCTCATTTGTCCCATCTTTCGACCTTTTTTGTCGACCACAGTTGCATACATTCCAGTCTCCCAGGCACACGCCCACCCAGGACTAAGGATTTTTACAGCCTGTTGCAGCCCTGTGTTCCCCGGTATGTGATGGAGACCAAACATCCCTCCATCCAGGGGCCCATAGTGTGGACTACCGTCCACCAGCCCTTCCTCACTACGAACGTCCGGGCACTGTGGTAGCACATAGTGAACTTGAAATTTGCCATGAAGCAGCGACTGCACAACATTGGCTTGGCAGAATCCTCTCTTTGTCTCCTTTGCCAGCAGCTGGACATTGATGAACACCGTCTGACATGCACCTCATTGCAAGATGTATGGCGCTTCGTGCAGCAAAGCATTGCCTGCTATCTCCGGGTGCCACCAGACACAATCTAACCTCGAATGTTTCTATACCCGGAGGACAGTCATTTTCCCGGTGCCAAACATCATGCTGTTACGTGGGTCAAAGCGTGGGCGGTCGCTTATCTCTTTCATGAGGGACCTAAATCCCGCCTCGACTTCTGGACCTATTTACGAAGAGTTTATGCAGCTCTCGAAAACACGCCACGTTACCGAACATTATTTGGTAACTATCTTCGTGCGGTCTTTGTTAGACCTCCACTGAGTTGGGGGGTGCCTGGCTCAGAGGGCACCTACCCCTCCTCCCCCGGCGTTATCTCAGTTTCAACCGCCTACGATCTGTTCTACTTCTGACCTCCGCGGATGGGAGAGGGCGTCGCAGATTGCGCGGATTTTATTTCTTTTTCTTATCTTTTTCTTTAAGCAGAATTTATATTTCTTTTCTCTTTCGCCGATGTGTTCACATAATTTCATGATATTAGTGAATATTAAAAAAACACATGCAAATAAATAAATAAATAACAACGCCTTCCACTACCGTTGGTTCCTGTGTCTCCCATTTCCCTAAGCACCACAGGCTCGGTGGAGGTGACGAGGACGCTGTGGCCAGGCCTCGGGTTTCGACCCCTGCCAACTTTGCTCCCCGAGCAACCATCGGTCCACAAAAAGTTGGTAGGTCATTTAAAAAAAATAATAAAATAAAATAATAAAATAAAAGAAGTTAGTGGATCACTTGACCGCGAAAGGCAAAGGTCCCGAGTTCGAGTCTTGGTCCGGCACACAGTTTTAATCTGCCTGGAAGTTTCATACCATCACACACTCCGCTACAGAGTGAAAATCGCATTCTGGGAACATCCCCCAGGCTGTGGCTAAGCCATGTCTCCAAAATATCCTTTCTTTCAGGAGTGCTATTTCTGCAACGTTAGCAGGAGAGCTTCTGTAAAGCTTGGAAGGTAAGAGACGAGGTACTGCAAGAATTAAAGCTGTGAGGACGTGGCTTGAGTCGTGCTTGGGTAGCTCAGTTGGTAGAGCACTTGCCCGCGAAAGGCAAAGGTCCCGAGTTCCAGTCTCGTCCAGCACACAGTTTTAATCTGCCAGGAAGTTTCATTTACTGCGTGTTCTCACAGGGAGCTAATAAATGTTCCTCATCGTTTTAGCAATATCTGTCCACTATTCGCTAGTTAGCTCACCGCAAGGCTTAGCTTTTATTCTAAATATCAGTGAAAGCGCAATTTTTCATTCTAGCATTATCACAGAAAGAATAAAAACATTTTTTGAGGAACTAGGAGCGGCGCGGGATTAGCCGAGCGGTCTCCAGCGCTGCAGTGAGAGACTGTGCGGCTGGTCCTGGCGAAGGTTCGAGTCCTCCATCGGGTATGAGTGTGTGTGTTTGTCCTTAGGATAATTTAGATTAAGTAGTGTGTAAGCTTAGGGACTGATGACCTTAGCAGTTAAGTCACATAAGATTTTGCACACATTTGAACATTTTTTAACTAGAAACCAGGGGCCAGCCTCGGACTGACCAACACAACTTCCTTCCCGTCAGTCAGTACATGAGAACCTCAACCGACAATGTTACAAACGTATTACTTGTCAAAATTACACAACATGTTGGACAGGGGGAGGAAAGGACGCTGCCTGAAATTACGTTAGTGGCCATGGCAGGTAACAGGAACACTAACAGCCACTAGGCAGAAAATTCCTCTGGTACACTTGAATTTGAATCACGGTAATAGTTAACTCGCTCAAAAGGAAATTGCCTGAATTTACGTCAGTGCCCAGGGCAGGCAACCAGAACACTAACGGCCACAAGATAGAAAATTCCGCCGGTCCACTCAAATCGTAGTCGACCACAATTGTTTATTGCACCGCATGGCGGCTAACTCTCAGCAGTAGAACCACTCAGTGTTGCTCACCAAAAACCTTCCCAACAGCAAATAACCGAAGGTAACCACCACAACATCAATAGACGTGGCTTGGGTAGTTGAAACCATTATTGAACTTTGACGTCCTGAGTCGGCTAACCACGAAACTCGTAGCGATCGGACAGCCCCACATACGCTCCGGCACTGCGCAGGGACTGCCAGCGGCCCCAGCCAACTGCACCGCGCGGAGAACTTGCTTGGTCCGCAACAACAAACAGTTTTAGCGATGTCTGTCCACTATTCGCTAGTGTGGTCATCTAAATAACAGTGAAAGCGCCATTTTTTATTCAAGCATTATCATAAAAAAAATAAAAACCTTTATTGAGGAACTAGGAACGGTGACTGAAATTCCCGATTTTGCGTTCTTAGTTTCTATGATGAAATTCTCCGCTCTTTTCGTAAATCAGTCGCTACAGAAGGAAGGCTGGACACTACGTTCATCATAATATGAATTTTCATATATTAAAAGTTGGTTGTGATATAATGACAGGCTACGACAGCAGAATAGTAGAAATTACCTCTTTTCGTACAGATCTCTTTGTTTATTTGTTGCCCGCATCTCGTGGTCGTGCGCTAGCGTTCTCGCTTCCCGCGCCCGGGTTCCCGGGTTCGATTCCCGGCGGGGTCAGGGATTTTCTCTGCCTCGTGATGGCTGGGTGTTGTGTGCTGTCCTTAGGTTAGTTAGGATTTAAGTAGTTCTAAGTTCTAGGGGACTGATGACCGTAGATGTTAAGTCCCATAGTGCTCAGAGTCATTTTTTTGTTTATTTGTTTAATCATCTTTATTCCTGGTTTCACACTTGATTTGTCTTTCAGAATTATTCTCTGTGTTACTAATAAGCGGGTGTGTTGAAACGTAATGCCTGTGAATTTTTTATGTGAAACTCCTACAGTTTTTTGAAAAATACGAACTTTGGTAACATTCTACGTCTTTATTCTTCTTGTCTACGCATTTATTTCTCATCATAGTCGTCCTGGTGACGAACACATTTCTTCCAGTGAAAGACAGTTTTTTTGATACTATCGGTTCTGGCGTAACCACAAACACTGGAACGAAGTCGCGAAACGAAAGACCAGAGAAGCAGTGAAGAAACGCCGGCCAATGGTTCGCGGAATCGGACAACCCCGTTCCAGGCGCGCCCCCTACAACAGCCCCCTTAGAATGCAGCTCCAAAAAAAAATATTCAGATGTGTGTGAAATCTTATGGGACTTAACTGCTAAGGTCATGAGTCCTTAAGCTTACACACTACTTAACCTAAATGATCCTAAGGACAAACACACACACCCATGTCCGAGGGAGGACCAATCCTCCGCCAGGACCAGCCGCACAGTCCATGACAGCAGCGTCCCAGACCGATCGGCCAATGGCGCGCCGCTAAACGCAGCTCCTGCTAGTCTTGGCATCACATGGTAGGTCCGAGTCTACAACATGATTAGTGCTACAATGTCAGCATCAAGTGTTTCCTTGGGCTTTGTTTTCACGTCACCTCCCGCTACCGACATTTTCTGTAAACAAAGTAAAGTACTGTCAGCTTGCTTTCTGGAAATAGAACTACTAATTTCATTTGTTTTAAATTGTTTTATTGCACTTCGAAAACGCTGCATCCCGTAGGCACCTTATTAGCGACGAGTGGACGAGACTCTACACCATCCATGCGGAATCACTTTGTTGACGGAGCCATAACGTCACCTCTGCTGGCACAACCTCATCGCTATCAGAGTGAAGTCCTCGAAGGTGTCTTTTAACTTTGGAAAACAGACGAAAATCGGATGTGCCAAGTCGAGGATGATCGGTGACCATGAACCGGAGGCGTCGGATTGTTGCAGATGTCGCAGCGCAGCTGTGTGGTCTGGCGTTGTCAGGCTGGAGGAAAGGGTGCTCCATATGTAGGCGCACTCTTCCCATTCCTGCCTTCAATTTAATGAAGGTCCCGCAGTCCCTTGCAGGTTGTATGGCTGTACCTTCAGGGTACCTTTAGACATGAATTAAAAGTGCGCCACATCTTGAACATCGCAGAACACAGCGTTACTTTGCCTGCTGAAGGCATGTTCTTGAACTGTGCTGCCGTCGGTGGTCCTTTGTTGCGAAACTCCATTTGTTTTCGGGTCATAATGACGAACCCAACTTTCACCGCTTGTCAAGATGTTGTTAAGGAAGCCATGACTCTCACGCTCAAAACGCAAAACAAACAGTTTATAGATGTCCTGTTTCCTCTGTTTCATATGTGGACTGAGAACTCGAGGCACCTGTCGTACGCAAGGTTCTCTGTACCACACTTCTTCAACGATGTCCTGTGCACGCTTTCGTGATATGCCAAAACAAGCTAACAGCTGCGTGTCTGTTGACCGACGACTTTCTCTGATGAGTTCATGAACCTGGATTGCAGTAAGACTCTGCGAATGCCGTATGCAGTCGTCGATGTCGATCTCTGTCGTACACACTGAGGTTAGCACCACCGTTCCTTCATTATCAGCACGAAGAAACCAACATCTGTCATTACTGATGTCGAAAGAGTCATCATCGCAGACGACTTTCAGTCTATGACCGTCAATTGCAGGCTCGTTTTCAGCGGTAAGAAACTCTATTACACTCATTTGTCTTGTACACCGGCATAGTCACGTGACACTACCATGTTATTATTCTAGGCCCCTAGAAGCAGAGAGTTGCAACCTGCCTCAGTGATCCAGGAAAATCGACCGAGTAATATCCGTGACATGTACGAGTGACATCTCAACCGATATTGAGAACAGAAAAAGAATTGGGAGGCATTACTTTTCACCACCCATTCGTAACAGTAGAAGCAAAGACCGCTTCTTATTATTAGTGATTTATTGGAGTTTGAGGAAGTGGGGGAGAGGGATGGGAATTTTGTGTCCTTGCGCTATACTAAGGGCACAGGGTGTAAACAGTGGTTCTCATTGACCTCTGCAGCGGTTTATTCCTGGAAGTTAACACTAACGAGACGCATTGCATTACAATATAGAGCGATCTGGGGTGGGTCCGACGCAAAGTTGACCAAGTATCTTAAGAAGTGGGACAGGATAGAAATAGAAAAAGGTGCACGTTCCGACTTAATTCCTGCTAAAAATGGTGGGACTTCAGTGTTGTATTCTCCTCCAATACTGTAGTGGTATTCCAGTCACTAGTCGATATGATTTATGTTATGGCATTTGCCGGTAAACATGGAATAGGACAACGACAGATACTTTAGATATGTTTTTTGTGGCGTGTTTGACATATGACAGCTGTCGCGTCCGATAGTCAGAATAAAATATGGTGGTTAGCGCTTCAGAAGGTATGTTGATGATAATTGTAACCAGTGTTCTGACTTATATCGACTTAAAACTAAAACTGATGATATTAGCCGAAGTCACTGAGTGCAAGATTTCCTCTGCGTGATTCCACTTCTTTAAACCGCTCTCCTACTTCCTTAATAGTATCTCTGACGAGTTCCAATGCATCTGCGTACACATATTTGAGCGTTTTTAGTGGACGGACATTATTCCACCGTACGGCAGTGCCCCAGGTTATACAATTATTGTGCAGTAATGGAGAGTATTCTTCAATAATGCCCGACGACGATATCAGTCCACATAGTTTTGATGCACGGATATGTTATAATCAAAGCTGCTACCTTGCCGATTGGCTGTCTATCTGAAGGTTAAGAGGAAGCCTGCAGTTTGGACATCCGGAGTCACTGAGACTTTATGATCCCGTGAGAAAATAATACATGACGTATTTCACCATCTCCAAATTCCACAAGATGACAAAAAAGATAAACTGATGCCGCCTCAGGCAAAAGATCCGCTTTTCGAAGCATCTCTTAGTGGACAATCCGAGAGTAATCCTACTTTCATCGATAATGACGCCAGCGATGAATTTGCCCACAACTGTGACTGAAAAATGTAGAATATTTCAATTCGTCAGTTTCGAATTGTAATTCGTTGACACTGACCTTAATATGTGAGTTGTGACCAAAAATAAAGGTAATTTTGATTTCTCTTAAGGAATATTACCACAATTAAATCTGTCCTCATCAAAGCAATTCACATCAGATATAATACTCTATTTCCTACACCTTCTTGCGATCTCGAAAGCACTTCTGCAACACACTTTTCGTTATGGTGTTCATCACCTTTAGCGATTGTGTTTTTATCTCATCAACGTTGGCAAAACGACCTCCTTTCAGCGTTCTCTTCAGTTTCGGAAATTAAAAATAGGACGCAAGGGGAGGATCGGCAAATAAGGCAGCTGAGACAAAGTAAAGATTTTGTTTTTCACCTAAAAATGATTAACGAGCATTGACGTGTTATCTATATGCTTTTCCACAGTGGTTTTGCCACAATTCTGGTGTTTTTCATCGTACTGCTTCACGCAAACACCGCATAACTTCCAGATAGTATTCCTCATTGAGCGTACGACCAAAAGGCAGGAAGTCCTGATGCACTATCCCACTGTAATCGAAGAAAACAGTGAGAAGAATTTCACATGTGGTCGTACTTGTCGAGTTTGCTTAGGTCTTGGCTCTTCAGGCAGTTCCCGTTAAGACGATTGAAACGATTCAGCTTCATACTCGTACACCCAGTTTTCGTCATTAGTTGCAACGTTCTTTAGAGGGTCTGGCTCCTTATCGACTTCATTTAGTTTTTCCTGAGCGGTGGCAACGCCACGTCGTTCTTAAGAGAAATTCAGTATTTTCTGAATAATCTTTGCTGCTGCACGTTTCATACTCGAAATATCCGAAAAAATTGCATGGCATGAGACATGGGATATGCCGATATCCTCAAAATATCTGGCGGCGATTCTGCAATTTTTCAAAACTATTTTCTTTACTTCTTTCATATTGTCGTTAGTAATTGATGTGCTAGAACGTCCTGGGCGGTAGTCGTCTTCAACGACTTCCCGTCTCTTTGAAACTTTCATATCACACGTAGACTCTTGTTTTTCATACAGCACTTTCACCAAATGCCACAAGCACCATTTAGAATGTGATGTTGCAATTTACTCCAGCTTTAAGCAAATTTAAAAACAGATTCTTTAATCCATCACTTTCGAAAATAAAATCTCCCCGAATACTCGAAAAGCACGTATAAACCTTCCAATTGTCAATAATAAACAAAATACTCAGAACACTTCATAATGCATACATCCCTCAGGAACATTTGTCCCATCAAGATAAAAAAAATTGAGAATCTGATGTATAAAGCCTGTAAATTTTAAAAATTTCTTCAAATTTTTTATCACACGTTGTACTTTTGTGGCATCACCCTTCTCCTGTTACTTCTCTTTTAGCGGATATGTCCATAAGTAACTTCGGAAGTGGTCTATATGGATCAAAGACATATTGCAACTGCGACATATATATATATATATATATATATATATATATATATATATATATATATATATAAGATTTTCTTTATTGGTCCATCATGGCCATAGCACATCGGCTGATAAGTACTCTAATAAGTCAATAAACATCACCAACAGCCGTCTTCGGGCTCCATATTCTTTTATCCGAACAAACGATCTTATCGTATAGCACCATAAATCACTGGACATCGTGAAATCCAATCATTATAAAATTGTTTCCTAAAAATACGTGACAGCAACTGATGGTTGCTTTCAGAATAGAATAAAATATGTTAAAGTTTAGATCAGGTGGTGAAGTTTATTGATACTGAAGAGAGGATGATAAGACTCTCTCTGGTCGGCGTAATTGTCCAGAGCTGGAAAACCGTCTCCTTGAGGATGATTTCGTTACGACCTGTTATCTCTAATGAACATATGCGTAGTCACGTGACTGTGATCGAAGCGCCACCATGGAAGTCACGTGATCGAGCGGATATCTCTAGTCACGTGAGTGCAGATGAAGAAAACAACTCCGGTATCACCGTATCGCTGTCGGCGGTGCGCGTGCAGCTAGTGGAAAACTGGCGCTAGTGATGTGGAAACGCCTGCGGCGTAACCACTAGCCAACCCGCAGGACGCAGGAGTGCTGCGGTAGTCGTAGTGACCCAGTTATTGGCTGGCTACCATAGGGAGATACCTTTCACGAACGAGTCCCACGAGTATCAGAATACAGGTCTCTTTTCTGCACTGCGTTGTGAGGCAACACTGGATTGCAGGGTCAGATAGCCCTATACAAGTAACGATTTCATCCGCAAGACTGCACTGCAATTGGTATTAATTAACTGAAACATCGATACAAATGCATTAATAACTTACGAGGTACTTTATCCTGAAAAATTCGAAATCGTGTATTGTGAAGTATTGCTTAAACTACAGTACACATCCTTAGGTATTTGATTCTGAATTTTACAATTTTTTTGGTGATTTTCGTTCTTGTACGTTTCCCGACACCACCCAATTAAATCATTATTATCATAACCAAAAACGTCATCTCTTTACAAAGATTAGGAATTGCTATCATCTGTTCCGGTTTCCCTTTTATACAGCATCCATTTCTTACGACGTGTACTTTGTTCGGTCTTTGTAGTCAGCCGATAATTCATTATCTTTTTTGACAAGCCATTTCCTATCAGTCTATCTACATGATTGTTCCAGTTCATTCTATTCTTTCTATGTTGCCATTAACTGAAAAGATTTTAAAATCTGGCCTTATCGTTTAATTCCTTATTTCATCCAGTCTATTACGGTCTCTTACATACCTTACGAACTTCATCTTCGCTGACTGTATAGGTGATTCTTTTTATTATTTTTTATTTTATTCTATTTTATTTATTTATTGCTGTTGTCCGTGATTCGGAACCATATACAGGACGCGGCAAATAAAACTAGCCCTGAAGTTGTATCTCAACAACCCTCACAGTCTTCAAGAAGCGCAAAAGGACATTTCGGATGAGACTGCAGCAATTCCAGCAGTCCAGCTTCGATCCGCCTTCAGTAATTTGCTTACCAGGACCAAAAAGTGCCACGAGATGAATGGTAGTCACTTTTAACATCTACTAGAATCAGGTTGTACTCTATTTCCATTCCTATGCCGTGTTCCTTTGTACCCTGGAACGCTGTTCACGATCACTTTTATTTGCCCCACAAGTGTAGGTACAACACATCTTTACACAGTTTCATTTGAGTTCCTTTCTCGTTTTCTTCTCAAAGTTATTCTAATTGTTCCACGGATAGCTTTACATTTTTTAACCTTCTCCTCAAAGTACTTACCATGCTTAAAACTAATATCACATTCTAGGTAACTGAAGTGGGGTGATTGTCCTCACATTTCCACATTATTGTTTTCGATCTGGCTGGAATCTTTCCTGTGAATGCCATTATCTTTGTCTTATTTGCAGATATAGTGAAGTTGTAATACACAGAGGTGACAAACGTCATTTGATAGTGATACATACATACACAAACGGTTGTAGTGAGGCGTAGAGGCATCAACGGGAGTACATTGGCGGACCTGTTATTTGTACTCAGGTGATTATGGCCGTACGATGGGCTTTAATAGACTTTGAACGCGGATTTGTAGTTGTAGCTAAAACATGGTACATTCCATTTCGGAAATCGTTAAGGAATTCAACATTCTGCGATCCACTGTGTTAAGATAATCCCCAATATATATATATATATATATATATATATATATATATATATATATATATATATATATTCCAGGCATTACCTCGCACCCTTGACAACACAGTGGCCGACGACGACTTTCGCTTAACGTTCAAAAACAGAGGCATTTGTGTACAGTTGTCAGTGCTAACAGACAAGCAATGCTGCTTGAAATAACTGCAGAAATATACGTGGGACATACGACGAACTTTTCCGTTAGGACAGTGCAGTGAAATTTGACGTTAATGGGCTATGATAGTAGACGACCGACGCAAATTCCTTTGCTAAACGCACGACATCGCCTGCAGTGCATTTCCTGTGGTCGTGGCAACAGTTTCGACTCTAGACGACTGAAAAACTTTGAACCGTTCAGGTATCTTGATTTCGGGTGGTACGAACTGACTGTAGGGTTCAAGTGAGATGGAGACTCCACGAACCTAAGATGTCAGCAAGGTATTATTAAAGTTTCTGCTGGCTCCATAACGATCTGGGTCACTTTTATGTGGAATGCACTGGGACCTCTGCATGTTTGGCTGGACAAAATCTGCAGCCACTCATGGACTTTATTTTCCCAAACAACGATAGAACATCTACGGAAGAAAACGTGCCGTTTCACTGCATAACTTCTATGCGTCTCGTTTGAGGAACGTTCTTGACAGTTAGACAGAATGGTTTGGTCACCCAAGTCGAACATTTACATGACGTATCGAGAGGTCAGTTCGTGCACAAAATCCTACACCGGCAATACTTTTGTAATTACGGATGGCTGTTGAGGCAGCATGTATCAATACTACTGCAGGAGACTTCCAAAAAGGTCTTGGTCATTGCCACGTCACGTTTTTGAAAATTTGTGGTAAGTTTCTACGGGAACAAACTCGTGAGGTCATCGGTCCCTAGGCTCACAAACTACTTAATCTAAGCTAAACTAACTTACGCGAAGCACAACACACACATTCAAGCCCGAGGGAGGACTCGGACCTCGGACGGGGGGAGCCGTGAGAACCATGGCAAGGTGCCCCAGACCGCACCTATAGGGGGTACTACACGTTATTTGGAGGTATCCCATGACTTCTGTACCCACAGTATATATGTTTTAGCTTGATCTCTATACTTCCCTTAATAAATTGTATTCTGTTTCCTGCGTAATTATCTGGTCATTAGGTTGAAACAGTGCCTTTAATGATACGCTAGAACCTATTTTAATTCTAAACCGTGTTTCACCTTTCAACTTCATAACTAAGTCGTCAATAAAGAAGACGATACACTGCACCCTTCTGGAACACCTTGATTTATTAAAACTGCAGGTAACATCTCGAAACTGAACTTGTAATTATTCTTGTTTCAGTATAGACTCTCTTTACGGTGTTAATAAGGTGATTAGAAAAACTTTTCCTTTCCAATACTTTCTGCAAAAGAGACATTTTAACGTTATCAAACGCTTTATCATAATCCAAGAAATGCTAAATGGATTTCTAATGAAATTCCACGAAGATTTTCAATAATTTGTCTTGTCATCAAAACAATATCATTACATCAATGTGACTTTCTGAAGCCTAATTACACTTCTGAAATTATTGCTTCTTCTATGGTTTGTAAACAATGAATAAGAATTTTCCCATCAATTTTACATCCTACGTTTAGTACATTTCCTCTATAATTTCTTGTGCATTTCCTATTTCTTTTTTAAATCTAAAAATAATTTGAGCTGTGTTCCATTCTTCAGGTATGGAACAGTTCTTCGAATATTTTTTTCAGAAAACTGAGGAAGCAAAATTCTAGAACGAACCATCCGTATTTGACTAATTCAGGATTAACTCCATTTAGCCCAGTATATTTTGTATTTCTGTAACAGTTAATGCTGCTTTTAATACTTGTACATCTATTTGACCTACAGAGATACCATCAGATTTTATAGAATAACTTTCATATCTTCATCGTAACATAAATCACTGACGTGATGTATCCATTGACCTTCTTTTGTTATTTTAATGTTTGCATTATCTTTCTCCGTTTTATTCATGTGCTTCATAAGTTTAAACGCTATAGACTGCTTGTATTATTTTCATGTTCAATATTGGAATGCATCTTTCCGAGGGTTCTCTATGGTACCTTTTTATTAAATTCTTTGTTATATTACTGTTCCGTTTATGAATTTCCCAAGCTTCATTTGTCAGTATTTGTAAACATGAGTTATAAGCATTTTATTAGCCTTTAATATTGTTGGCTGTTTCTTTCTCCTATATTATCTGATCCCTTTTACGGTTTGATACTTTACTTTTCCGTAGTACCTCATTAGCTATTTACAACATTGCTGAGTTTAATCTTTCCTATTATTTTTCACAGAAAAGAAGGGAGCTAAATGTCTTAAGCATTGCTCGGTATTCTATCTAGGATAAGGTATTGTGACGTAAACCTCTACCCCCAGAGTGGGAGTTATGCGATAGGCTGGTTAATCATCCATATCAAAAAAGAAAAAAGACCCCAACTCAGAAGTTTCTCAGGAATAATCTTGGTCCGGTCTATATATTAAAAACACGTTGCGCGTGCAAGCACAAACAACAATCTTTGAGGAACCCCTATTTCTATTGTAATTCGCTGTATCGTACGGCAAATTTCTCACGTGTATATTTGCCGTCCGGGGTGGCCGAGAGGTTTTAAGCTTCACAGTCTGAAACCACGCGACTGCTACGGTCGCAGGTTCGAATCCTGCCTCGGTCATGGATGTGTGTGATGTCCTTAGGTTAGTTAGGTTTAAGTAGTTCTAAGTTCTACGGGGCTGATGACTTCAGAAGCTAAGTCCCATAGTGCTCAGGGCCATTTCAACCATTTCACAGGTATATTTGGTAATTGTACAAACGATGATTTCATTCACAAGGTACTTTTTAATCATGAATAGCGAATAGTTGAAGCCATACGAATGACTCACAATGTGCCATAACAGAAGCCTCAGGTGTAAGTGGTCGGCGGTGGTCGATCCTGGAACGTTTTCATTGAGTTAGGACAGTTACTAATGGATTGAGGGGGACCAACAGTTTGCGATAATATCGCACTAAATAATAGTATGGTGGCAGTACTGAAGACGCCATGCTGAAGAGCAATAATATCTTTTTGGTTTTCTGCTAACTGAAAGTAAAAAGGACTTAAGCAAACTTTTGTTTTCAAAACATTTCAGATCACTTAACATATTTCAAGCCCTGCACCTTGTAATGGTACTTGAATTACGTAACCATTATGGTACCTCACCTGAACCTCTCGATACCAGTAATATTCTACTGTATTTCTGTTAATTACTTAACATATTTCTGAGACAACATTGAGATTTGATTTCACTTTTGATACATCGATATGTTTATATTTCAATGATATGATTCTTACGTGTATTGTTTCTTTTGTCACTATGATCTTTGACGTACTTGTAATTCTGATTTGTGGGCGCGTAAGCGATAGTTAGTTAGTTGTTGACTTGCTAAAGAGTCGGACCTTAAAAAAGTCAGGTGTTGGACGTCATGTTGGAAAGACGTAGTAAGCTAATAAAATGTGAACTTTAACAGTAACTGTGAGGAAGATGTTTTCAAGTATGTTTTGTACTGTGAAGTGATGTTTTGTGTTTACGTGATATTGCAATAAAAGCAATTAAAAGGAAGTGTAACTTAAATTCGGAGTGCTGATTATTTAATTTACATCACTATTGTGCTGACTTCGAAAGGTTTAATCTCCAAGGATGGTTTGAATATAGCGGAATAAAACCTAGGCCTCTTTGCCTCCTAGCTTGGAATCATAATCACCTAGATTTTCAATGATTGAGCCATGATACTAAGAGACCAGCGTGGTAAACAGAAAAAGATGAGTGCCTAGTTTTTTCATTATTACATGAAATGACTATTATCTGTGCTCTAATGACACCTGCCACATAGTATGACTTGTTGCCAGAAAATGCAGTATTTAGCAGCGTGAGCAACATCACAATCGTTATTAAATGCTGATCTTTGTTGTCGTAGGGTTGTTACAACCTGCACCTCTAGTCAAAACATATACGTTGCTGAGCAAAACTTGACGAGATAGGTAAAGTAAAATAATACACTAATTAATCTGTGGAAATGAATGTAAGTGCGAGACTATGCTGCTAGAGGTTTCTCAGTCGTGCGCAGAAAGTTAGACGTCACATTCACGACGTCAGTGAGACTATAGTGCAATTGGGCCGCCCTGGAACACGAGAATCGGATAAAGAGAATGTGTGTCACTCAGCGAACAGTTATGTAGCACTGTAGGAAGTTATTCTTTACAACAAGGCCCGGAAAAAAACATTTGTATGACTTCTGGTGACGCGAAGAATCTACGTTAAACTGGAACAAGGAGGAAGTGTGTGTGTAGGGCGGCAGTAACCCAGGAGTATTGTATTACTTACAGCATTGTTTCGCACGCATGGGGAGACATTCGAACCTCAGGCACTGTGCTGAAAGGAGAGGGGGTGGTCACCCACGTCAGTTTCAGCAGCAGATGACCGCTGTATTGGAGGTGCCCAAGTCAAAAAGCGGGTGCAGTTGCAACCTTATTTAACATCACTCAAAGTGTTTCGAATAGTGCATAGTGTTAAAGTGACAACAACTATTCAGCAGCCGTGTCCGACGACCAACGGCGGCACCGTTTACAGTCGTCTCAAGATCATAGAGACTGGACCAATCAGGTGTGAGGTTGTGGGCGCTTCTAGGCTGAGATAAAATTTCGTCTGAGCATTGATTCGCAACGTACCTTCATACTGCGACAGGTCGAAAACAAAATGCAGCCAGGTATTTTGTCGAACGTGATTGTTTTGATGATCCAGGAGTTACTATGTGTAGAAACATAACGTCGAATGTGCTCACTGACCTCAAAATCTAGGAACACTGGGTCACACCAGTCAACGTCATTGCGACACTTCACTCATTTTCCATTACGTCTTTCCATGTGCGCATTCAGAACTGGCCGACTTCAACTCCACTGAGCAGGTATCGATCGCCTTTGGGTAACGAATCGAACGGCATCCATATGCATCGACGAACATGCAGCAGCAGTCATTTTCACTGTTGGAGAAATGGAGTGCTCTGCCACAAACCGTACCAACATTGTGACAAGCATGAATCCAAGTTGCAGAGCATACATTGTCATCCACAGTGATCACACACTCAGTTAAGGACCACGTCCCGCCATCTGTAATGTCCAGAGGAACAACACAAATCTCGATGACTTCATTGTAATTGTTGCACGAATATTTTAAGCGAAGTGTTATTACCGTTCGCCTCACTGCGTGTTTCTTTCACTTACCTACTGTACTATACTGTAGTGGCTCTTTCTCTGTGTGGTCCAGGTTTCATAGAGCTACTTGCTTGCTAAGTACCGGCATCGCTCACGAAAACTGACAGCGGCATGGAGAGCGGTGTGCTGACCACGGGCCTCACCATCCAGTGACGTCTGTCAGATGAGAATGACACTGTGGTCGGTCGGATCTTAGGACAGTCCGAAGCATGTTAGGACGGAGTTCGTAAGAAGTAACGAAACATATATATCACTCCATGGGAAAGATAGAGAATCTGTTTGAGATCAAACAGATTATGAGCAGTTACGTGCTTCTTGTACAATGCTCTGCAGTCACTCATTCGGGTACGCAAAGAAGATTGAATTTAGTTAAATTTCCTGTTTCCAACCACGAACTCATGCAATGTAATGTCTAGATAATTCCATACTCTACGGTAGCACGAAATGGAAAATTTGCTTCCGTATTTTCGAGACAGGAGCTATATTGGAATTAACTGTTTTTGCACAGAAATAAAAGCAGCATATGTTAGCGCTGATTTGAGTTAATCAGCGTACAACTTTCATCCTTCGATAATTAAGCACGTTTCGCAGAGATTACATGTTATCATAAAATAGAAAACATTGTCTGAAAAAAATCTGAACTCGTAAACTTCATCTATATTCATAAGCTGTGGCGGACGTGGGATTCGCAGGCCTGAAAGAGTTAACCTGACCTCATAAGCTCTCGGAAGGACCACCCCACGCTGTGTATTATTAACTCATTCCGGGCGAATATTCATTTTCCCTTTCATTACTTCCCACTGTTGGCTTCCATTCTGATCTGCTCGAATACTACTCTTTGCATTGAAAGTGTGCACAATAGCACAGAAACACAATGAGTGTCGTGTCTTCCGTCAACTTTTAGTTTTATTCTTTTTGCGACTTTCATCATGGGCCAAAGAGTGAATTCTCTGTCATTAGGGATCACGCTTGTTTACTCATGTACATATCCTGTAAGTGCTAAAGATCGACCTCGTACAAGCGACACATCTAGGAGCGTACTGTCACTACTGGTGAACAGCTGATGACTGGAATGAAGGCAGATGAAATAATCTCCTGAAGTATCAGATTCAACGTACAGAGAATAAATGCATCCAGATTTACTAGAGAAATGATTTAAAGGGCGTACGTATGGTGGAAAGTGACATTGTCCAACTATTATCCCTTAATAATATTCAATTTCTCCTGAATAATTTGAAGCATCATTTGTCGATGAATTCCAACAGGAAGTGTAGTTTTTGTCATTTCATGGTTAATATTGCAATTGTGAAGTATCCAGTCGTTCTGTACCGACAATGTGTTGAACTTGGAAGACTGTGGTTTTGAGCTATTTATTCCTTGAATTCATATTAATTTTCGTGTTAAGAGGTTGGATGCAGTATGTAAACAGAAATGACGTTATTGCAGATGGAAAAGAAGACTTAGAGGAAGAAACATTGATTAACTCCAGGAGTATTACGGAATGACAATAGTAACCAATATGCATGACCTACAAGGGATGAAAAGAGCAGTGTGGGCTACATTCTTCCAGAAATTATCCAGTGGTGATACACTTATACATGGTCTTTGCCCACCTGATGCTGATTCATGGTGCAAGTACCACAGAGTTCAGACAACGGATACACAGGAACAACTATGGCAGAAAAATAGCATAGCATCTGCAGTGATGGAAGCTATTAAGCGAATATATAGACAGTTAGCTCATCCTGACCAACTTTCCAAATGTCTCCATGGCCGAACCCAAATACCGAATGAGACTTTCAGTTATGTCCTTTGGAGCAGCGTACGAAAAAATGTCTTTTCAGGAATTCAAAACTCTATCCTTGGGTGTTCGGGACGCTGTAATAACGTTTTATGTAGGTAATAAGGGAAAAAAGGCAACGAGAGCAAACTGGTATCACTCCAGGAGCCAACACACTGTTATCGTTCGGGTGGTTCGATCGAGTCACGATCATGAAAGCGCAGCGTGCAGCAGAGGAAATGATGAAAGAAATAAGAGGCAGGAAAAGAAAGAAGCTTTTAAGGTTTGCAGCATTATGAAGAAAAGGATGCAGATAATTCTTATTGTGGGCTGTGTGTTTCTAGGAATTGGCATGCCTCCATATTTAACTAAACTGAAACATATTAACTTGATTTCCTGAAATGACTTTCTTTTAAATACTTGACCAGTTATCATAGAAACTATTACAGATACGTGCATCTAATTGTACACTATGTTGCCTCTTAGTATAATATTGCTACTGAACCACCAAAACATTTCTGTCTACAGTGTTTGTCTACTTACAAAAACAAACGTAGATTTTTAAAAATGGACGTGAATTTTTTAAAGAAAACTAATTATTTGTCTGTATATTATGGTCGTGTTTGAGTAACCAAAAAAAGAGTGAAACTATACTCCTCAAAAATTCTAGATCTCTATCTGCCGAAGGTTCTGAGATGATGTGTTTAATACTGAAAATTTAACACTGTTAGTATAGGATACCTGTACTCCACTTAAACTCCCTCTTATGCAAAGGTTCGGATTCTTCACTTTGAAGACATTCATTGGAAGACATTTAATGATCCCTAAGTCAACCAGTCTGTAAAGTCTGAAGTTCAATTTGTAATCTTCACGTTGACTGTTGTTCAAGCATGTTGGAATTATAACTCTGCCATACCTGCTCATATACAAGCATGTGGTTTGTCCTTAACTAAATACACTCATGCAAAAGGAGCTGTCACATTCATTCACTAAGTGCTGCAGTGAAAAACCATTTTTATTTGAAGTACACTTCCCTATCTTCTGACAGAGAGAGTACACTATTCTAAAATTTTTGTTTTCAATTTGCTTCTAGCAGAATTAAATGTTTGGTAGCCGCACCCCAGATTATGAAATTAAATCCGAATTATTTATCGCAGCTCATTGCCTTTACTTCTTGGGAGTGCCTCAGAGCAGATTAGAGGCTGGCGCGGCAGCATATTAATTTTTTTTTCTTTTTTTCTTTTCTCTCTCTTTTTCTTTGAGTTATTAGTCTTCTGACTCGTTTCGTATAGGCCGTCACGTATTTCTTTTATTTCAGGGTAGCCCTTGCACCATACATCCTCAATTGTTTCCTGGATGTATTTCAATCTGTGGCTTGCCTTACACATCTACCCTATATTGTTCCCTGAAGTACGATTAAGGTTATTTTTTGATGTCTTAACGTATGCTTCGTCATCCTGTTCTTTCTTCTTGTCAATGGTTCCTATATATTCCATTCTTTGCCGATTGCGCTGAGAACGTCCTCATTCCGTATTTCACCATTTCACTAGATTTTCTACATTATTATCAGTCTTCTGTAGCACATCTGAAACGCCTCGATTCTTTTCTGTTCCGATTTTCCCATTCTCCATGATTTACTGCCATACGCCGCTGATCTCCAAATAAACATACCCAGAAATTTCTTCCTCAAATTATTGCCTTTGGGTTTGTTTATACCAGTAGCCTTCTTTTGACCCGTAACACCCCCTTCGTTAGTTTGCTAGTGCTACGAAGCTTGCTATGGCTTCCAAGCTGTTAGGATTACTTAACTTGGTCCACTTCGTAACTAGCAAATTTGATCTTTAACTCGTCACGGGTCTCATTTATGCTACGTCTCATAATATTTGGTTTTTTTTTTACGATTTACTCTAAATATATATTTCCAAGCAAATTTTCATTCTATTCAACTAATCCTATAACTCTTCGTTACTTTAATTCTTCGTACCTTTCTTCAGAACAGCAAAACTTTCAGTGAATGTTATCATTGACATCCGTTCATCATGAATTATAATCCCGCTCTTGCAACAATCCTTTATTTACATGATTGCTTCTTCAATGTACAGACTAAATCCTGCATCAATCGGAGCACTTCGTTCTTGGTCTTCCAATCTCATTGCTTCTTCTTGTTTTTTGCGTGTTCTCTCTATCACACGTCTTTCCTTATAGCTTACTTCTATTTTTCTCAGAACGTCGAACGTCTTTCACAATTTCTCAATGGCAAACGCTTTTTCTACATCAATCGACAGATCCTACGAGATCGTTGTGAACTTTCTTCAGACGAAATTCACTTATCAGGAGTTATGTCGGAGCTGCCTCTTTCATGATAGTCCACTAACAGAACCTCAGGTTTCTTTTCCACTCATTTTTACGCTGTTCTTGTCAAAAGCTTGCAGGAATGAGATAATAAGCTGATTGTGCGATAAATTTCGCACATTTGTGCTCTTGCAATCTGACCATGAGGTAATGCAGCTGAAATCTTCCCGTATCGCCTACTGTCGTGAATATTGAACAGATTATTTGCTATTACCATCTGTAATTTATTGCGGAACTCAGATTTCTCTTTCCTCATGGCTATTGGTTCAAATGGCTCTGAGCATTGTGGGACTTAACATCTGAGGTCATCAGTCCTCTAGACCTTAGAACTACATAAACCTAACTAACCTAAGGACATTACACACATCCATGCCCAACGCAGGATTCGAACCTCCGACCGTATCGATCGCGCGGTTCCAGACTGAAGCGCTTAGAACAACTTGGTCACACCGGCTGGCCATGCCTGTTGCCTAAACCACATTCTACCATAATATTTTGTTCTATTCCTTTCCATTCAACCCCGTTCTGTTCCATTCCCCTCATGAATACTAAATGTTCATATCCCTTTGTATACTGAATTACCGGTTCAATATCTTCATACAGTTTCCATGTCTCTTCATGGTCCGCTCATGATGTCGCCACGCGTACCTGAGATATCGTTGGTTTGCTGTCGAAACTGATAAGAACAGCAATATAAGGGAACTGTTCGCAGTAGCACACTCTCTGCCCTTCATTCCTACTCATTGAGAATCCTACTCCCGTCATACAATTTCGGCTACTGTTGATAAAAACCTACATTCTTCGAATTAGAAATCCGTCTTCCCATTTAACTTAGTTGCCACAAACAACACTAACAGAAGGAAATTCAAAAGCAAAAGAGTAACTGAAGTAGAAAACATTGTAATGGTCGGGATTTCGGAGCTAAAACGTCACAAAATTGAACAAATAACTCTGGGAAGGAAAACAAACTGAATTAAAGTAAACTGCTTGGCTCTTGACGATGATTTTGCAGTACTTTCAGCAAACCTGACAGAATCAGTTATTCATATAAACATTCTGGAAAAAATAACAAACAGAACTGGTCTCAAAATTTCAGATGGAAAAACAAATTTCATGACAAATATAAAAAATGCCCCAAAATTCATAGAAACAAAAATAGTTAAATAGAGCGCGTAAATAAATTTAAATATCTTGGTGAAACTATACAATTGAATAGACTAGAAAAGTCTCCATAGATGTAAGAATTAACAAAATGAAAGGAGCATATGATTTGACCAAAGAAATGTGTACATAGAAAAATAAAAGTAAAACAGTACACTACAGTGGTACTACCAGAATGTTTATATGGATCTAAATACCTAACGATAAACTATGAGGTGGACAAAGTAGAGGTACTGGAGAAAAGGATTGTTAGGAAAATAATGAGTGCAATAAAATCGACAGACGGTTGGAAAATAAGAAGTAATGAGGAGATCTACAAAAATATAGAGAAAAATATCTAAAGTAATGGCCAAACGAAGATTAACCTTTTTTGGACAACTCTGCCGAATGGATGGAAATAGACTAACAAAACCAATACTCCTATATTTGTGGAAGAGGAAATCGACAATAGTATGGATTACAGAACTAAGGAAACTTCTAGAAAGAAACAGCATCAAAAAATCAGAAATAGTAGACAGAAACCGTTTTAAAAGTAAAATAGTAAATTTGAAAGGCTTTCAAAGCAGAAGAAATAAAAACTCCGAAACAACATGGACAGAAGAAAGGAAGAGACTTCATGGAGAGAAGATGAGGGAACACTGGAATAATAGGAAACAACAACAAAGGAAGAAGAGTAAAAAAAAAAGTACATATAAAGTAACGAAATTTCGCGAATACATTTGTTTAGGTATTATATTTAAGCGGTTCACATTTGTATATCACAGTGTGTGTGTGTGTGTGTGTGTTTGTGTGTGTGTGTGTGTGTTAGCTCGATGGAAATGGATGTTCAAGTCAGTTGACACAGGTCGGTGTTCGTCAATCGCGACAACCCAGATCTGTAACTGTTAAGATAAACTCCTCGCTTCGTTTTATCAGTTTCAGATGCTGTATCCCTTTAACAGATATCCGCGTAACGATGGAGGAGTTCGTCGAAACTTATAAGCCGTCCTCGCTTATAAGTGAAGCAATGGTGTCCGAAGGATGTCTGTCTTTTTTAGTGCTACACACAGCGACTGCACCACTCGGTACCACAACAACTCCCTTTATCTGAAACAATAAGCCAAATGTCCTTCGCGTGTTCGCGACGGGCTTATGAGCTAATGCGAAACTTGATAGCAGTAGTTTTTATGCCCTGTTTGCAAACGAATGTGCAAACGTACATAATGTGATATCTCGAATTATAAATTCCCACATTCGAGCCGTTGCCACATTAGAGTCTTGCGAGGATGTTGATTTGTGAAGTATTATAGCGTCGTTAATACGGCGCTACGGTGCTAATTGAACAACTCCTACGTCGTAAATCCAGAGATAATGTATTCTCTAAATGACGTACAGAAAGCGTGTAATATAACATTCAATTACTGTTGCCTGTTAATACTGTCACTCAGTCACCTTTAGCTACGGCGTTCTAACAAGAAAATAATTATTCACAGTTACACAATAAAGCTTACTTAAATGATGTGGACGACACTAAGTATTAAATTTATAGCTGAGTTTATTGAACTTCCGAATTATCTGACCACTGCACTGGAAGGCACTTGTATCTGTTATTCAGGGAATTGAAGCTACAATTTACATCAGCTATTCTGTCATTGACTATAGATTCGGCCCACACTGCGTACCTGTGAATTCTTCATGATGGTGTGTATATGTTTCTTACTCAGGTCTATTTGTAGAGTATCTGTCGGCGCCTGGTACATTGCTGTGTCCTTAAATGTTCGTGACAATGACATATCATGGCGACTACGACCCAGAATTGATTAAGTATAGCACGAGTTTCTTTTCACTCGCGTATAATATTTGTTCTGCTGTCTGGCTAAACGGTAAATGTTCTATCAACTTCCTTCCAACTTTGACTACTACGTGAAGACAATACTCGAAATGCTTTAATATTTCAGATCGGTCTGAAGCAATCTAGTACGCGGCTACAACTCTTTTCTTGAATTAATGTTACCTCTGATCACTTTATCTCGTCTGGGTTTTAACCTTCGTAAAGCACATATTTTGAAATTTTTTATTTAGAGTTTCCTGCTTCGTAGATAAAGTGATCATCTGATAGTCTTTCATTTAGTTCTTTTCGTGGTATTAATGTTGTTAGTCCCCTAGTATTTTTGTTGGTCAAACTTTCAATATTGTTAATATTTTTCTGCCAGTAGCTACCGTAAAGGTCAGAATAACTAATTTTTATATGTTTTGCTGTCAAAAGGGATGTCATTAGAGGCTCTATATGTTGACTGTTACAACAGGTTAATGCAAGTGCGAGATAAGCCATTGCAGATGTGAAATGCTTTTACACTGATAAAAGGTGTAATGGCTGGAATGCGGAAAGCAAGCATGCAAACATGCTTGCATTGTGACATACAGGTGCCGAATGTCTGTATGTGCGATGTAGTTCCATGTATGTTTCACTAGGTCCGTCAATAAAGGGAAGGTTAAAGATGTTTATGGATGGCGCTAGAATTGTCGTCCGGTGGTGTCTCATATCTGCTCCACCTTCCAAGGCCTGTTCGGACGAAGTTAGTTAATTAGTTAGGTGGTAGGTGATACTGTCGTGACCATGGGCGGTATTGAGTTTGGAAGCCCTTCTGCAACATATAAAACTATATAAGTACCACTGATGGCAAGAGTGATTAAATTACTCGAAACAGATGTCTTAACTTTTAATTTGAAAGCTGTATGTTGAAACGTTCGTGGTTTGGATGAGCACCTGTGCTTAAAGGTTAAACAGATTAGCAAACAATATGACACTGATAAGGCTTCCTTCAAAGCAACCAACCTCTTAATTTCAATCGGCCACCAAGGTGCTACTGGATCCAAATCCGACCTTCTGACAGTTTTATTTTGACTGAAGCCCTGGTGACAGGTGGCTCTTAATATTTTCAAAGGTAAACTTATTGTCAGTTATTACGCCCGCTCTGAAGGAAAGTCCTAAAACATTACTTGTGAACACTGATTACAAGAGAACTCATTCTGCAGAACCACAAGATCCAGCTAAAATACACCAATAATGACCTGGTCTTTCAAACACAGAAGCCAACAGCTTAGTACAACAGGTTGTTGGGATTATAACTAATGACTGTGAAATACGATTACAATCAAAGAATTAAACCAGTTAATAGACAAATCGAGCCACAAGGTCTCTGTTTGTTTAACGGCAACCTGTGGCTTAGTACAATTGATATCTCTGTATTTACGACCAAGAGCTGATTAATTAGACATTAATGATCGGGTAGAAAGCAGAAAAGAAAGGCAATACAGCAAATAGTGTCTTAGTATAATACTGCTGCCTATATTTACGGCCAAAGAGCCGACTGAATTAAACTCCGAGGGTCGGGTACCAATCAGAAAATAGTAAGGAGAGCAGGTAGACTATGAAACAAATCACCACGAGGATTACAGAATGTTAGTCACCTTTATGATCAAGCAGATCGACGGATACACGGTGCATCGCAGCGGTCACTGAATGGCGCGTATGAAAGCCAGGTAGAAAAGGGCAGCCAGGCCACGAGCGGTCGTCCGACACGAATGTTGCCAACCAACCGACAGGATGTAGGCCAACTGCTTGTAGTCGCCGCTGATCCCGATGAAGTAATCTCGTACCTTCGCTCTATGCAGGCCCTCCTTGCGCAGCTCGTGGCTTCGACTGCTCAGACCTTGTGACCAGCTCTTGTCACAACGCTACCGCCAATCCCCAAACTTCGTGTGTCCTCTACAGATAAAGTTAAAAAACACAAGGAGGAGACATAACGATAAAAAGAGACGGTAAAACGGTGACTGTTTAAAACTAGGACATGGCGAAAAAGTTGTGAAGAAAACATTAAGAAACAAAGAGGTCAGTGATGCTGATCGAAAAACTTACTAAATAGACAGACACAATTAAAAAACACCGCGACAGTGTGGTTTCTTTTCGCAGCAGTTTAAAAAGGAGACGCACAACATTGAACACTCACGGTAAACACTGAACTGTAGAGACCAAAGGCATGTTGGTGTGAGGAGTGTGGGTGGGAGAGTGAGGATCTGGACAGATGAGGAGGGGAAAGGGGAGAGCCGATGGAGGGAGAGAGCAGAGAAAAAGGGAGGAGCAAGGCATACTCAAGAAAGGAGTGGGGGAGATAGTGGAGGAGAAAGAAAAGGGATTCGGGGTAGGGGGTGGAGGGCCCTCTCGCGCCAACGAACAAATATATATATTGGCAAGGAAAGATCTCCTTAGGAATGCAACCCACAGGTACCAACTCTTCCTCATTGATATTGGCAATGAGGGCGCAAGGGGGAGAGTCAATGCTACACCTGAGCAAGTGGCGCCAGAGGGAACAGTCTACTAATTCAAAGGTGCCGTGGCTCAGTGGAAAAGTATCAGAACTTGGCAAGAGAAAAAGACATTGAGCTGTTTATAGTTGAGACTTCCTGACAGATTAAATCTGTGTGCCAGGCTGAGACTTGAACTCAACACCTTGCCTTTTGCCGACAAAGTTTGGAAGGTGGGAAACGAGACACTGGCAGAACTGAAGCTGTGAGGACGGAACGTAAGCTGTATTTGGATTGCTCAGTCGATAAAGCTCATGTCCACAAAAGGTAAAGGTCTTGAGTTCGATTCTCGCTCCGGCACACAGTTTTAATCTGCCAGGAAGTTTGATATCAGTGAACATTCCACTGCAGAGTGAAAATTTCATTATGTTTAGTTGATTAGTCAGATGATATTATCTTGGTTGTAACACTATATGTCTGGGAACTGATAAATTTACGTTAAAAATTTTAAAGACTGCTATATAACATAGAATGTGATAGAAAGAAACCGGTTATCTGTGGTGATTTGAATGTAGAATCTTTACAAGAGTAAGATAACAGAAATAAGGTGTTAAATATAGCCAATAGTTGGGGCTTTATACAGAAACAGTCCAGCCAGAATTACTCCCAAAACTAGAACTGCTATTGACAAGAATTTTATAAAACTGTATCACCACCGATCTAAAAACAGGTTACAGTGATCACGAAGCTCTGCTCTTTTGTATTGAATTAAACACCACCATTGAACGGGGATGAAAAATTAAAATAATTGAGCAGATACATTTCAGCGACGACATTATCAGAGGGATTAATTTTATGCTGTCAGAGAAATGTGGAAGAATGTCTTCAGTAAAACTGAAGTAAACAGGATATTCGACAGTTTCCACAATTTGTATCTGCATTATTTTTACATTGCATTTTCAATGAGGAAGAGGATGATTAAAGTGGTTAAAAATAAATTTTGGAAAACCAAAGGTATTATAATGTCATGCAGAAAGAAGAAAAATTCACCATTCTCAGTTAAAACACAATAGGAGACTCCAGAATTTAGACATTATGTGAAAAAAATTGTAGCCAAATATAGAACACGATTACAATAGAAGCCAAACGACAAAAAATGGTTACTATATTTCAAGTGCGAAAAATGAAATGAAAACAGTCTGGAAGGTTAGTAGAGAAAAATCTGTCACAAAACGGTTATAATCCAAAAATATCCCTCTGTAAATTGAAAATAACAGTCTCTCAGACCCAAAAGAGGTAGGTTGCAAGTGTAACGTGTATTTTACTAATAACGTAAATCAGTTAATTCGACATCAAAATAAGAGTAGATCTATGTGCCTACGAAATTATTGAAATACTAGTCTAAATTCCTTCAAGCAGTAACAGAGACAGAGATGAAGCAAATAATAAGATGACTCAAAAACCCATATTCATGTTGGCTGGAATGTGTGCCAGATTATGAGTTCAAAAAGTCCTCTGACTGTGTTAGAAAATCAGTAATGTATGTAGTAAAGACACGCTTATGAACTGGAACCTTTCCCAGTAGTTTAAGGATGGGTAAAGTAGTTGTCTGTTCCAAAAAGTGGACGTTGAAAATGTAACTAACTTTAGTCCAGTATCCCAACTCGTTGATTTTTTCCGATATCTTTGAAAGAGTTTCCCACAACAGGCTCCAAAGTCACGTTACAAAAAAGTAATTACTCTTACCAAATCAGCATTAACTTGGTAAATCCAACTGATATGTATCAGTATGTAAAGATCTTCTGAAAGCTTTCGGTGACATAACATGCAACGTTATTTTTCTGGGGTTGTTAAAAGTATTTGATGTAACGGAACATGATTTTCTTATCATAAATTAGCTTAAAATGGTGTCAGAGGTATCCCAAATCAGTGGATAAGAGCTTATCTATAACTGAGGCTGCAAACGTTGGTTTTAAAGCATAGGAACTTCAAATAAAGTCTCATTAAAACAACAACACATCTACATAAGGAATCATCAGCAAAATATGGAATGGTATAAGACTCTGTCCCAGAACCTCTATTGTTCCTCCTTTACATTGATGATTTAAATGACTTTATTGAAGTGAAAAGGAAATTTTATTTATTGATGGCACCAGTATTTTAATGAGAGAAGCAATAGATGCTTTAATGTCCCAAGTTAGTAGCTTGTTTCAAAAAAGTAACATGATAATAAATAAAGAAAAAAACTGTCCTCACGAGGTAAAGTTCTTGGGATAGGGGTACAAGACAACCTGAAATGGAAATGTCATGTGAAAGAACTCGAAAAAAACTTTCGAAAGCTTGTTATGCTATTCGTGTGTAAATCCATAGTGCACGCAGGTAACAGTCATTCAGGTGTGTTAAGCATACTTTCATTCATTACTTGTGGTGAAAGTCATAATATTATTTAGAATGCAGAACAGAGCTGTCGGGGCTATCTGCAACCGAAAGAAAACTGGGAATAATGAGGCTGCCAAGCCTTTACATATATAAGTGTATCATATTTGCAAATGAGTATGTTTTAAACACTACTCCATATCTATGACAATATAATCATATCCATAGAAAAAGCACTAGAAACATCAGTAATGTTCAAATTTCTCACTGTAGAACAGTGTGTGTCAGGAATGCGTTACACAAATAAAAGTCAAATTATCAATAGCCTACTTAGCGAGTTCAAGCTGCAGCAACATAAAAACTTATTTTCAGTATAACATTAAGTCATTGCTGACGGAACAGTATTTATGATCAGTAAAGAGAATTTTAAATTGTAAAAAGCAGCCTTGTTAACTGAATATGAAGGTATGCCTAAATTAAAATTCTGTTGTTTTGTTACTTGTAATTTATGAATATTATTTGTAAACTGAATATGGTCTCTGTCTCATTTCGTCTTTCTCAAACTGCATTTGCCTTATATTCAATATACTGTTTAACTAATCAAAACATCAACATCAAAATGGACCACATGAATGAAATGAATTGATGTGAGACAGTGACGACTGCTCCGACGCCAGATACACGGATGATAAAACAAGCAAGGTAAGATTGAGAAAGAATGGGGAAAAGCATTCATATTCGAACGTTTCTATGCAAATGGCGTAATCACAGTGCACTCTCGTTACCAACTGTATAATAACTCGAGAAACTGCTTTCAGGAAGGACCTGTAAACCACAATTCATGTGAACTGGTAGGCTCCAAGTCACATATTATTTCTTGCAAGGCTTATAGTTCTGGTAGGAATTGGGAAACATTCTATAAATCGCTGGACCATTTATGAATTCAGGTTGATGTTTCTGCTCAGCATCTGAAAATAAAGCTTTCGCCGAGCTCAAGGGACATTTAGTCACTTTCACGTTACGTAAAGGTCGCTGTTACTAGGAGCGAGACCATCTAGGTGAAAACGCTAGATCTTGCAACAAAACTTGGCAATAGTATATCAAACAACTTTACTGAACTTTCGGCGGAGAGATTACTACAACGTACAGTGTCTGCCTAGTTATGAAATATGTATAATTATTGCGTATAGCCGCTTATAAAGCTTTAAAATGTTTTCGTTTTGAATTTCTGATAATCTGCGGAAGTCTCTTATTTGTCAACATTGTCCTAGTGTTATCAGTGAGGTGTATAAGGTACAACCCTGTAAAAATGGCAGGTAAACGTATAATGACTCTGTGGCTGTAATTCGAGGCAATGCATCCGCGGTGATGAACACAGTCTCAGCAGCTCGGAAATGAGGAGGAGGCAAGTGAACACCCTCTTGTCCCTCAACTAGCGCAGAAGTACATGACACGGTTGAGACCGTGAAGCTAGTGGGACTGGCGGAATAGACGGAGGTGAATATTTCCACAGAAGGACAAAATACTTCATGTGACAGATGAAGGATACAGTACAGTGAGGTCATTTCCTATAACTCGCCATAGATAAAACACTGTTTATCAGTATTCGCACTTGTGGTCGCGCAGAGACCCTTCAAATCAAACAGCTAGTTCGTTTAGTGGAACATGACGAAATTTACGAACTGAAAGGCTAGCCTGAAACGAGGCCGAAAATCTAACGAAAATTGTAATAAGGTTGTGGAAAAAATCTACGGCCTGATCCGAAGCGAAAAACGTGAACACAGTCGAGATTAACCAGTAAGTAGCACATACCGAAGGCTTCAGAGAATACCGGACCTTGCTGGACAAGTGCGAGGCCTCGGTAGTTACGAACATTGTTGCGTCAGGGGATGAGACCTATTATATGCCCGCGCCGGAAGTGGAGACCTCTGCATAAGCAATCTGTACCTGTTGTATGAAGCACGAGTACCTCTGACTATCCTTCACATTGGTAGACCAAGTGATAAATCAAATTACTATCGGTTACTAAACCCTTGCCCAACTTAGTCGGCGCATATGGGTAGTAATGGCCGTGGTGGGGGTTACTGGCGAGGGAAAGGAGACAAAGGTACTGGAATCCCCATCAGATGGTACCGATGTATTTCTTGGTCACGACTGGCTGAGTCAGAAGTCGGTACTGTGGAACTGCATACCGATCTACGGTTTCTTACGCTTCTCTTAGTCTTGCCCCCCGGGTAGTGTGTGTCGGCCATGTTTTATAAGGGGACTACGGATCAGATTCAGTGTCCAAATCAATCCGATAATGTTGAACCTACTATTATTGCTTAGTCAGGGAAACTCCCACCGTTTTGTTAACAAGAAGTGGCAGTGGCTCCAGCCACAACGGCTCTCACTGATGCTCACTGTCGGACCTCTGTTGGAGCCTAAGTAAAGAGTGGGGATTTTAGCCCCGGCAGGCAGGCTTACTTTTGTGAGTTTTTCCGAGATGGCTGCTAAGCTGGAGGAGGGGCGTTATGTCTCCTTATGACTGGATCTGATTGCTCTGCCTGACTATATGCTCTTGGATGACAGAAAACTTCAACGTTTGTCAGCTCCTAATGCCGTGAGCGTCACCTTGGGTCCATCCAGGGTTCCGCCTGAAAGTGACGGCGCCTACATAGGAATGTACACAGTACTAAGGTCCAGGGCGTGAATGATGGAAGAAAATGGTTCTAAGCACTATGCGACTTAACTTCTGAGGTCATCAGTCGCCTAGAACGTAGAACGAATTACACCTAACTAACTTAAGGACATCACACACATAGATACCCGAGGCAGCATTCGAACCTGCGACCTAAGCGGTCGCTCGGTTGCAGACTGCAGCGCCTAGAACAGCACGGCCACTCCTTCCGGCGTGGATGGTGGACTGTTGAGTTGGGCGCCGCAGGTCAAATACACTCCTGGAAATGGAAAAAAGAACACATTGACACCGGTGTGTCGGACCCACCATACTTGCTCCGGACACTGCGAGAGGGCCGTACAAGCTATGATCACACGCACGGCACAGCGGACACACCAGGAACCGTGGTGTTGGCCGTCGAATGGCGCTAGCTGCGCAGCATTTGTGCACCGCCGCCGTCAGTGTCAGCCAGTTTGCCGTGGCATACGGAGCTCCATCGCAGTCTTTAACACTGGTAGCATGCCGCGACAGCGTGGACGTGAACCGTATGTGCAGTTGACGGACTTTGAGCGAGGGCGTATAGTGGGCATGCGGGAGGCCGGGTGGACGTACCGCCGAATTGCTCAACACGTGGGGCGTGAGGTCTCCACAGTACATCGATGTTGTCGCCAGTGGTCGGCGGAAGGTGCACGTGCCCGTCGACCTGGGACCGGACCGCAGCGACGCACGGATGCACGCCAAGACCGTAGGATCCTACGCAGTGCCGTAGGGGACCGCACCGCCACTTCCCAGCAAATTAGGGACACTGTTGCTCCTGGGGTATCGGCGAGGACCATTCGGAACCGTCTCCATGAAGCTGGGCTACGGTCCCGCACACCGTTAGGCCGTCTTCCGCTCACGCCCCAACATCGTGCAGCCCGCCTCCAGTGGCGTCGCGACAGGCGTGAATGGAGGGACGAATGGAGACGTGTCGTCTTCAGCGATGAGAGTCGCTTCTGCCTTGGTGCCAATGATGATCGTATGCGTGTTTGGCGCCGTGCAGGTGAGCGCCACAATCAGGACTGCATACGACCGAGGCACACAGGGCCAACACCCGGCATCATGGTGTGGGGAGCGATCTCCTACACTGGCCGTACACCTCTGGTGATCGCCGAGGGGACACTGAATAGTGCACGGTACATCCAAACCGTCATCGAACCCATCGTTCTACCACTCCTAGACCGGCAAGGGAACTTGCTGTTCCAACAGGACAATGCACGTCCGCATGTATCCCGTGCCACCCAACGTACTCTAGAAGGTGTAAGTCAACTACCCTGGCCAGCAAGATCTCCGGATCTGTCCCCCATTGAGCATGTTTGGGACTGGATGAAGCGTCGTCTCACGCGGTCTGCACGTCCAGCACGAACGCTGGTCCAACTGAGGCGCCAGGTGAAAATGGCATGGCAAGCCGTTCCACAGGACTACATCCAGCATCTATACGATCGTCTCCATGGGAGAATAGCAGCCTGCATTGCTGCGAAATGTGGATATACACTGTACTAGTGCCGACATTGTGCATGCTCTGTTGCCTGTGTCTATGTGCCTGTGGTTCTGTCAGTGTGATCATGTGATGTATCTGATCCCAGGAATGTGTCAATAAAGTTTCCCCTTCCTGGGACAATGAATTCACGGTGTTCTTATTTCAATTTCCAGGAGTGTATATGTGGGTCCTGCGCTCATGTAAAATTTCGGATGGATTGCTTCCATTTACTGTGGTGAATCGCTAGGATACGGGAAATCTGGTGAGTACCCCCCAGGGGACGGCCATCGACTCTATTTTCATTCTGAAGATCCTGACAGTCCACTCACTCGGCCTCTGAATCGGCCGTTGGATGAACAGCATCGGTGATCAGGCGCTCAGTATCGTTGTGTTCAATCATTTCGTTGAGGGTGGTTGATTAGGAACAGGAATGGCAGTTGCCTATAGTATGTTCAACGAAGGCGTAAAGGGCGGAGGTCAGTGAAGGCGCCTATCCGGGAGCTATCCTTGAAGTAACCAAATTGTAACAGTTTGTTGTCATCGTGTTGCACGTTCTACACATATACGTAGCTGACGCAGATGCAGTGCGACGTGTCAGAGCTATACGCCGAACATGATGGTCTTCCGTCTCGGTTGAGCCACCTAGCCATCTGGCACACGATCTTCTGGCGACCGTACTTTTTCGCGACCACTGCTGCCAGCAGTCGTGTACAGTGGACACAGTGGCTACAGTGGCTACAGTTCTTCCAATATTTCTACAGTATCGCAAAAGGACCATGCAGCTTCTCGTGTACCTTTTATACGACCCCGTTCAATGATGGCGTCTTTGTCACCCTAAGGCATTCTTGACTTACATTAACTAACCACATCCAACATCTCTCGATCGTTACAGCGTGTATTTAAAGCAAACCTGATTTTCATAATCACACTGGCGCTGCTAGCGCCACTCTTACACTACTGTCACTACATTCCTGATGTAGGAATACGCCTACCATTTGTCATTTATATCTCGTAACTCCTTCTTGGTTTTGAGATTCTTTTTCACCCCAGTGTAATACCAAAGCCTTCTTTTCGTTGACTAGACCCTTGTGTACCTGTATGTGTGTGGAAAGTTGGACGTTGCACCATGTTTAAGGGCTTACGGCTATTTCTCTGCTTCACTGTGCCACACTTACTGTTGTAGATCCAAATGCAGCGAGTTTTTCTGTGCTACAGGCACAATTGTGGCACAGTGATGCACCGTTTCCACATTTTGACCCATCGGTGGTAAGTGTTAAACGTTTCTTTGAGTTGAGTGTTGTAGAAGAGTTGGTTCAGCTGAATCAATTTTTAAGATGCCTATGACCACATGGATTTACTCCCTTTGTTACACAATTTATGAAGCAGATACAAAATGTGAGCAGTTGTCGAGATGAGTTGGCTTAATAATTAATTTTGCAGAGGAGCAACGGCTATTCTTCGAGCTTCTTGCAAGCCAGTAATTTACTGATTGCATCCACATGATTCAGCGTGGTTGTGAGGCCTTGGCCATTAAAATTGCTGCACCAAGAATAAATGCAGATGATAAACTAGTATTCATTGGACAAATATATTATAGTAGAACTGACATGTGATTACGATTTCACGCAATTTGGGTGCATACAACCTGAGAAATCAGTACCCAGATAAACCACCTCTGGCCGTAATAATGACCTGGGCATTGAGTCAAGCAGAGATTGGATGGTGTGTACAGGAACAGCTGCCCATGCAGCTTCAACGCGATACCACAGTTCATCAAGAGTAGTGACTGGCGTATTGTGACGAGCCAGTTGCTCGGCCACCATTGATCAGACGTTTTCAATTGGTGACAGTTCTGGGGAATGATCTGGTCAGGGCAGCAGTCAAACATTTTCTGTATCTAGAAAGGCCCCTACAGGACCCTCAACATGCGGTCGTGCATTACCCTCCTGAAATGTAGAGTTTCGCAGGGATCGAATGAAGGATAAAGCCACGGGTCGTAGCACATCTGAAATGTAACGTCCACTGTCCAAAGTGATATCAGTGCGAAAAAGACGAACGAGACGTGTAACCAATGGCACCCCAAACATTCACGCCGGGTGATACGCCAGTACGGCGATGACGGATACACGCTTCCATTGTACGTTCTCCGCGACTTCACCAAACACGGATGCGATATCATGATGCTTTAAACAGAACCCGGATTCATCCGAAAAAATGACGTTTTCCCATTCCTGCACCCAGGTTAGTCGTTGAGTACACCGTCGCTGGAGCTCCTGTCTCTGATGCAGCGTCAAGGGTAACCGCACGAATGCCCTCCGAGCAGATAGTCCATTCTGCTGCAAACGTCGTTAACTGTTCGTGCAGATGATAGTTGTCTTGCAAACGTCCCTATCTGTTGACTCAAGGATCGAGATGTTGCTGCACGATCCGTTACAACCATGCGAAAAAGATGCCTGTCATCTCGACTGCTAGTGATACGAGGCCGTTGGGATCCAGCATGGCGTTTCGTATTACCCTCCTGAACCCACAGATTCCATATTCTGCTAACAGTCATTGGATCTCAACCAACGCCAGCAGCAATGTCGCGATAACATAAACCGAAGTCGCGATAGGCTACAATCCGACCTTTATCAAAGACGGAAACATAATGGTAAGCATTTCCCCTCCTCACATGAGGCATCACAACAAAGTTCCACCAGGCAACGACGGTCTATTGCTGTTTGTGTATGAGATATGGGTTGGAAAATTTCCTCATTTCAGCACTTTGTAGGTGTCACCACAGGCGCCAACCTTGTGTGAATGCTCTGAAAAACTGATCGTTTGCATATCTCAGCGTCTTCTTCCTGTAGGTCAAATTTCGCGTCTGTAGCACATAATCTTCGTGGTGTAGCAATTTTAATGGCCAGTAGTGTACTCTAGATTTTGCAGGTGCTGCTTCCGCATGATGTCAGTAATTAGTACGTCATCTAAATACACATAATTTTTCACCGCCAACTAACAGATCGATGAAACGTGGACTATACATAGAGGAGGTAACTGAAAGGTATATCCAGTGCGACGAACGGAAATGACACTTATATTTAAAGACAATAATTGAAGTTAGATCAGCAAGATTCAGGATGGTCCCCTGAACATAACAAAAGGTGCGACATGGTTCTTAATGAGCACCAGGGACGGCAACAGTAACTGCCTTTGCATAAAATTGCCCTCTGCCTTCGTCTCACAGTGCGTTTCTTTCAGTCGTCTTCTCTACTGTAGTGCAGCATTTCGTTTAATGTATGGTCCAAGTTTCACGGAGGAGGGTTACTTGGCAGTGATCCATAATGTGAAACTTACTTAAATACTAGGGCGCATATTACTGCATCTGCAGCAGCAATGTTAGCAGTAACAGATACCACAGTGACACAACGAACTCTTATATATCGGGTAATACAGGGACAGCTCCTAGCTAGAAGCCCTGTACAGGGCCTCCTCCTGACCCCAAAATACTGACATTTGCGAGTGCAGTGTTGTCAAGCGAGAGTACGTTGGAGGACAGGGTGGAAGTCAGCATCTTTCTCTCGAAGTCTGGTTCTGCCTCGGTGCCATAGATGGCCATAATTGAAAATGAACATCATTAAGCTATGTCTCACAAATTTATAGACCCCGACTAGTTTTGCCACTAATTCTTCTTGCCTTGTAATTGTACGCAGGTCGGCTTTAACTTGAGTATTAATGGTAAACATAAAATAGTCACAAAGCTCTAACCGATCGATTTTGTCTTCTTAACTACTGCCATGGGTACTACCGCTGGCTAGACGGTATTAGGATAGTACCCCCACTATTCGATGTCTATAAAGGTCCTCTTTAACTTGATGGCACAATGCGAAAGGCGCTGGACAATCCTCTAGAAAACCAACGCCCTGCAGATTGCTTTAAGGGTACGTGGGCTTGGATCCTGCTGTATAGAAAATGACGTTCCAAATACTTGTTTATATTATGCACTTAACTTATCAAGCTCATTGAAGGGTGTGGCGGTTGAAACAGGATTCAGTTGATCTTGAATGTTGAGAATAAGAAGCTCGGAAAAGGCAAAAGTGATGATTGTAGTCCAAGGGTTTACTACTAGCAGGGTTAGTTACCTGCAGATACCTTAATAGCTTGGACTACGATCTGACCCAAAAAAAGGATCAACTGTCCACTGAACGTAACTAGTTTGCACTGATGGAATCACAGCTGTGGGGAGCCGACACTCCGGTATGTGACCACATTAAACAGACGCATGCCTGCGTCTGTGAACAATTAGATTTCTGACGTTGCTCCATTAATTACCGGCTATAGCGTGAGGTTCAGCTAAATGTTTGCGGCTGCTTTTGGCAACAGTAAGCTGGAGTGCAGCTTGCTGGCGGCTGTTGTTGTTGTCGCTAGCAGGCCGAGGAACACTTTTCAAATGTCCCGAGTTGTGGCATGCAAAACAGGTGACATCACGGAAAGGGCAGTGACGTCGTTTAGGCCCTGGGCCATAATCTGGACGTGGTTGGATTGCACTAAATTTTTTGGGACACTCTACCCACCTAATGGAGGAAATTTATGCATGAGTTCCTGTTCGTCTTGGGCACGCCCATGTCGAACCAATCGCTTCAATTTATGCGCGCCTACCGATATCGACTCGGTGGTTCGCTCACTTATTTTGTAACTACTCAGTCTCACTCCACCGGACCACTATACGATAAGGCCCTCGGGAAATCGGAATATGACGTCTACTGTTATCACAGTAGTTGTTGGCCAGCACGTGTTTTCTACAGTTACAAAACAATAATGTAAATTTTGTGTCAGTTAGAATCTGTCTAAAATCACTGCACTGCCTTCACTGCTAAGCTTGTGAAGTTAGCAAATTATTATTTTTTTTTTTACTGATATACGTCAGTAATATATACAATTCAGATGCAGAAATGCTTAACTGAAACTTTCTTTGTGTTAGGCACATATGGTGGTAAAAGTTCGAACTTCCGTCATTACTGATTGCAGATTAACCTGTAGGACTGCTAATACTAAGAAACTTCATCAGATATATTGTGAAACGTACCTTGCATTGACATAGAGTTTTGTGAATTTAGGCAAAATTTAGCACATAGAGTTCGGGCATATAACTCCAAATTCATCGCCCTAACTTTTCGGTCAGCAGCTAAAAGTATAATATCACAGTAATATGAGGCGCAAATGTTTTCCACCACTGTATACCGTAGAAACCGCACTTGCATTTAAGCGAGCACGTCAACGAGCCACTCTGCAGATGATTTTTACGTATGTTGCTTAACACATTGACTAAATTTTTAACAGAAGGGAAACTACATGGATTTAGTGGCCTTTACAGTCGTTCATCAAACCATAGTTATTAGAAAACATCTTGCTACTGGGTTAAGGGAGTCAGTGTAACATTTTGCACCACTTCATACATTTCGTTACTACAAGACAATTACCTCTCCTTGCAGCGAAGAACAAAATCGCAGTCATAGACCTAACTCTCGTTTCCCTCATCGAAGCATGTAAACAGGTGAGTGAGAGGAGATGTATGTAATACCACTGTTTGCTTAGTACCACATGCATGATGCCACATGATCGAGTTGACTAAATGCATGAGATGGAGACCAGCGAGATAGTGTGCCAAAAACAGCATCTTGACATAGCTTCATCAAAAAACACACACACACATACATACATGCGCACGCACACACACACACACACACACACACACACACACACACACACATACACACACACACACACAGCCGCGGTCAGTGGTCACGCCGTTAGAGGCGCCATATCACGAATTGCAAGGCACCTCCTACCGGAGGTTCGAGTCCCCCCTCGGCCATAAGTGTACGTGTTGTCCTTAGCGTACGTTACTTTCAGTCATGTTATAAGTCTACGGACCGATTACCTCAGTAGTTTGGTCCCTTAGGACCTCACACATGTTTCATTTTTCACACACACACGTTTAACTCTCCCAGTCAGTGCCCAACCTTTAAAACAAAACAGTTATTCAGCTTGTGTGCCCACAGCCGCAGTCTTTGCGATGTTCAGACATACAGATTACACGAATCGCGTAAATTAGAAATATGTTGAAAATTTTCTTAACGACTTTAACTGTGCCAATGAGAGGATTGTTTAGGAGTATTAGAGCAAACTGAATTACATAATCGGTCTCATGTTGAAAAGTTTGCCCACTCAGTACATTTCGTCTAAAATTGAATATTTCCGTGTCTAAATATTCCGATTATTTCTCAAAATGAATGATGGAATATTACTATTATTTTATCGTTGCTGGGATGTGTAACCCAGTCTTTCTGCCTTCTCAAATTGTCTTTCAGGTTAAGCTGCAATCAGTAATGACGGAAGTTCCACCTATATACCACAGTATGTGCCAGACACAAAGAAAGAGACAATTAAATATTTCTAGATATGAATTGTCTGTATTATTTATGTTTATATGCAAAAACATGTGTGCTAAAATCACATACCGAGCAGTCATTCTTGACAGATCCTAACACACTGAGTATCTTATTATTGTGTAACTGTAGATAACACATGTTGGTCAATGTTCTAAGCATTGATATTTATACCCATCACTTGCCGATAGGAACTATGGAACCAAAATCAAATATTTACCCACCTAATCTGCCTGTTGAGGTAATTCTCATTTATGGTTCAGTCTCAGCTGCCCATTTTTAATTTGATTACAAGTTCCCTTCACTCAGGATGATCCTCAGACCTAGGAAGAAATTTCAGCACCCTGCATTTGCTACTCATAACCTTGGCTCCACAAATTAAATATTATGCATCAAAAGTGTCTGCTTTATTGCTCTACAAATGTGCAAAACACATTGCACTGTATCCACACTAATTAACCACTAACTAAACAATTAAATGTATTAAATAGTTTGCATACTTTATCAAACTCGTGTTTAAATTATTTTATGTAAGTCTCAAGTTCAATGCAAGTGTGCGGTTGCATACAGTTGTATTTGTAGCACTAGAAACATCTAGAGATAATTCAAATAGTTTAATAATGTATTATTTCACGTGTAACCTCCTACTGATGAGTACTAATAGCTATACATCTTTGAATGTAGGAATCACAAATGAAGTGGAGAGTACAAAAAGTTATTGTGGACAGCAGAACAATCGAGGAGAGAAATAGACACTCTGAGCTCTCCAGTCAATGAAGTTGGATGTAGTGAGTATGGTCGTTCTGCAGAATCAGAACTTTAGTATACAGTAGTGTGACCATGGAAAATTTGGCATGAAGTGCCTCTTTATTAGAAACTGAAATACTGATCAGTGCTATGTGACATTTATTTTCTGTATATTATCACAGAATGTATAGTAGCGTGTACTGTCGTAAGATTTTGGCTGTTGATTTTGCTTTTTGGGGGAGCTTACCACGAAGAAATGATCCACGATGTTACACTGGAAGTAAATCACATAAAATTTGGTATTGAAAAACTGTCTGGGTGGATACACACCTTATATTTACTGTAGAACTGTTGCTTTTGCTTGAGGAGCTGCAGTAATTCTCAGTGAATTTAAGAAGTTCATTTGGTTTCTAACTACTTATTTTCAGTTTTGGAAATATATACAGTGAGTAAGGAATATTTTATATTCTTACACAGAGATAAATTGGAAACCTACAGAATATTTTAAATGATAAAGTATTGGATTTAACATAGAAAACAATTAATCTATATTGTTGTGGTTTTAAGACACCATAACAGTTATGCAGTTGAATGGTAGATTCAGAAATTTAAAAATAAAATAATAAGAGCTAACTGCTGTAGTTCGATTCTGACAGAGTCAAGCTTTCCTGGTTAAATACATTCACAATATATTTTAACAATATTTAATTTTCAGGTAGATGGTTTAGTGATAAGTAATGTCTTCTGTATTAGATGTGTGTAATGCACTGCCATATGCTTTACAAAAGAGGACAACTGACAAGCGTGTTGGACGTGACGGTGTTGAGTAACGGCCAGTCTGATTTGTGTGATAGTGTCTTCGAATGATCGCTGCCCATTTTCTTGTTAGGTGCCTATCTACTTACTGGAGATTGAGAACAAAACAAATTTAGTGTCAGTGTGAATAGGAAGATGTGATGAGAACATAATAATTAGTTCTGAATGATAAGTTGATAAATAAAGAGTCGGTCTTTCGGATGTGGCTTTGACTCGCAAGGCTAATTCTCAATTTGAGTTGACAGATTTGAGTTTTGTCTATAGGAGAGTGGGGATGGGCAATAGATTGGGCTTCCTTGTGGTAGGAATAGCTTACAATGATCTGAGGACGCCCAGCTACAACCATTGCATAGGAAAAATTATAATTAAAATTATTAAAGTAAAGAGATAAGTATGAACTGTAAGTTTCGTACAATTATAGTGCCTGGTATTATCTTGGCGTACCTGTACATGAAACTAGAGGCACAACCAGAGTTCTGAGAGCAACAGCTGACGTGAATGTAAGCGAGGATGTAGAGTGCTGGGGACTTTATGCAAATACAAGGTCGGTAAACGTGCGCAGTTTGTAGCAGATCCGTATGAAAACGGAACCACAGACTGACGACAAGTAAGTATTTGACGAGTATTAGACTGTAGGAATAGAAGATACATGTCCTTTAGTCACTTATTTTGGGCGAAAAGTAAAGCGGACGTAACGAAAGTTGTTCGCATGACATCCTTGAACGTGACTTTCTATTTAATTAACGATTGCGGGCTCATTAAAAGCTATTATCTCATGATTAGGATCAATCCCTCTTTCCTCCTAGATAGTGATCGTTCATTAACATTTACGTAATAACAAAACGGATTACTAATACAAGTGATGTTAAATGAAAATTACGTGTAATTCCGTTAGTGCGGAACCGACGCAATATCTCTGAAATGACATTGATATATAAGTTGTGTTAAATACTGAACTGAGATAGGAAGTAAATTTAAATTAGTGAATATTTCATTCTGAGACTATAGAAGCAGAAGCGCTTAAGGTTTCTCTTCTCTAAATGCAAAATAGCTACGAACTTTAACTCAATAGTCGACATTATGTATTGCAAAGAGATTAGCATTTCATACTTATTTTGGCGACGCACTGTTAAACAAAGGAAAATTGAGTCTCTGAACGAGTAATAAAATTATAAAAACATAATTAATAACGGCGAACTCCGCTTTAACAAATCATCGGGCAATAGCTGCTCAACCTTGGAGACTTGTGTGGTGAAATTAGAAGTCGGGCATACAAACAAACTTCAAAATCCATTCAAGCTACAGTGGAGTCGGCACAACACGACGTGGGCAGTTATAGAGGACAAGATTTCCAAAGTTGAATATCTGAAAGGTTTAGGAGTAATCACAAATCATCTACTGATTTCTTAAAGAGACTAGAAGAGAAAGATAATTTGAAAAATGTGGTCACGTAGCAGAAGGTGAATGACGAACACTAACTTCACCTAACGAAGGTTTATTCAGCACTTGCACTTGTAAGAGTGCGGAGCGAACTGCCTCCGGCCAGAACACGTACAGTATATTTACAGCTACTGAACATTCCAGTAGAATGACTCTTGACATTTGTGGATATTACTAGAATGTACTCAGAAATTAAATTGGTACAGTCAAGGTGAGTTTTGAACTCACGAACCTCCATACAACAGTTCAGTATCATCAACACTACACCACGGTCCTACTCAGCTTCTGTTGCGACACTGATCCCTCCTTAAGTGAACAGTGTCTCGGTGTTACGTCGTCCTAGTCCGGAAACGAGTTATCGGTCCTGCATACACCGACTCCAGATGACTGATGCTCGCCCTGGGGGTGATCTCCTTAGAATTTCTTTTGCCGCTACGCTCTTCCTCACCTTTCCACTTGTTGCCTGTCGCTGGTGCTTAGAATTTACCCCGGCAGGCAGGATCCTTGTAGGGCTTCATTCGAAGGACGTGGACCCTATCTCTGATATTTCGTCGTCTTGCGTCTCGGTCGAAATCTGCAACTTCATAAGTAACATCAGACAACTATGTTACAACCTTGTAAGGGCCAAAGTAGAGCCTCAGGAGCTTCTCAGAGAGACCAACCTACCGTACAGGTGTGAAGATCCGGACGAGGTCACCAGGCTAGTAGGCAACAGGGCGGTGGCTCGCGTCATCCCTTCAACGAACGTATTCTTGAGCCTGCATCGTGCGGAGTCGAGATATCTGCCGAGCTTCCTCAGCCCTGATTAACACCTGGAAGATGCAGTCGTCGTCCACGTCATCAGGATGTAAGGGAAACACAGTGTCCATCGTCGTAGTCACCTCATGCCCCTGCACCAGGGAAAATAGTGAAAACCGCTGTTGTCTTGTTTGGTGGTGTTGTAGGAAAACGTCACGAAAGGTAGCACCTCATACCAGTTTTCTCTGCTCATCATTGATGGACATAGATAGCCTGTCGGTCAAGGTCTTATTAAGGTATTCAGTAAGCCTGGTAGTTTGCGTATGATAGGCAGTCGGTTTTACCTCTGTTATTACAAGATTCAACTGAAAACTTTCCCTTGACTCGGTATTAACTACCTTGGCGCACCGTGTTTTTATTGTCTTCCAAGATGAATTTGGCTACGTCGGATGCCTCTGCTGTTTTCATGGCTTTTGTAATGGCATAGCGTGTCAAATAATCAGTGCAAACAGTAATACATCTATTGTCACTAGCAGACATTGGAAAACGTCCGAGGAGGTCAGTCTCAACACGCTGGAAAGGCGTTTCGGCTAGTTAAATGAACTAGGAAGTTTCTGAGGAAGTGCCTTTCTCCCCTGGCACTCTCTACAGTTCGACGGACACACCTAAATAAACCTGGCCAGAAAAATCTCTTGCGGATTCTATCGTAGGTCTTAATAAATTCTAAATGTCCAGCCTCAGGTGTGTCACGGAAAATCTGTAGAACATCTAATTTTTTCTAGCAAAGTATTCCAATAACTACCTTACATTGTCCTTTCACATCCTCTGATCGATTTAAGACAAGCGTAATTTGAGATTTCTTGGCGTCCTTCTTCTGCTCAGTAGAGTGATCCTAGAGTGCAGCGAGACAGTTACTATCTTCATCAAAGTCTTGATGGTCTTGCACAAGGTTTCTCGAGAGACAGTCGGCATCTGGGTGTTTTCTTCCACTTTTGTACACTATGGTAATGTCATACTCTTGAAGACGTAGTACCCACCTGGCGAGTCGTCCTGTTGGATTCTTAAGGCCTGTCAACCAACCAACAAAGTGAATGACGGTCTGTAACAACTGTGAATGGCCTTCCATAGATATACTGTAGAAATCTGAACATTGCCCAGATCACAGCAAGACATTCTCTTTCTGTAGTTGAGTAGTTTCTACATCTACATGACTACTCTGCAATTCATATTTAAGTGCTTGGCAGAGGGTTCATCGAACCACAATCATCCTATCTCTCTACCATTACACTCCCTAACACCACGCGGGAAAAACGAACAACTAAACCTTTCTGTTCGAGCTCTGATTTCTCTTATTTTATTTTGATGATCATTCCTACCTATGTAGGTTGGGCCCAACAAAATATTTTATCATTCGGAAGAGAAAGTTGGTGACTGAAATTTCGTAAAAAGATCTCGCAGTGACGAAAAACGTCTTTGCTGTAATGACTTCCATCCCAATTTCCGTATCATATCTGCCACACTCTCTCCCCTATTACTTGATAATACAAAACGAGCTGCCCTTTTTTGCACCCATTCGATGTCCTCCGTCAATCCCACCTGGTAACGATCCCACACCGCACAGCAATATTCTAACAGAGGACGAACGAGTGTTGTGTAAGCTGTCTCTTTAGTGGACTTGTTGCATCTCCTAAGTGTTCTGCCAATGAAACGCTACCTTTGGCTCTTCTTCCCCACGATATTATCTATGTGATCTTTGCAACTGAAGTTGTTCGTAATTTTAACACCCAGGTACTTAGTTGAATTGACAGCCTTGAGAATTGTACTATTTATCGAGTACTCGAATTCCAACGGATTTCTTTTGGAACTCATGTGGATCACCTCACAGTTTTCGTTACTTAGCGTCAACTGCCTCCTGCCACACCATACAGCAATCTTTTCTATATCGCTTTGTAACTGTTAATGGTCCTCGGATGACCTTACTAGACGGTAAATTACAGCATCATCTGCGAACAACCTAAGAGAACTGCTCAGATTGTCACCCAGGTCATTTATATAGATCAGGAACAGCAGAGGTCCCAGGACGCTTCCCTGGGGAACACCTGATATCACTTCAGTTTTACTCGATGATTTGCCGTCTATTACTACGAACTGCGACCTTCCTGACAGGAAATCACGAATGCAGTCGCACAACTGAGACGATACCTCATAGCTCCGCAGCTTGATTAGAAGTCGCTTGTGAGGAACGGTGTCACAAGCTTTCCGGAAATCTAGAAATACGGAATCAACTTGAGATCCTCCGTCGATAGCGGCCATTACTTCGTGCGAATAAAGAGCTAGCTGCGTTGCACAAGAGCGATGTTTTCTGAAGCCATGCTGATTACGTGTCAATAGATTGTTCCCTTCGAGGTGGTTCCTAATATTTGAATACAGTATATGCTCCAAAACCCTACTGCAAACCGACGCCAATGATATAGGTCTGTAGTTAAATGGATTACTCCTACTACCCTTCTTGAACACTGGTGCGACCTGCGCAATTTTCCAATCTGTAGGTACAGATCTATCGGTGAGCGAGCGGTTGTATATGAGTGCTAAGCAGGGAGCTATAGTATCAGCGTAATCTGAAAGGAACCTAATCGGTATACAATCTGGACCTGAAGACTTGCCCGTATCAAGCGATTTGAGTGGCTTCGCAACCCCTAAGGTATCTACTTCTAAGAAACTCATGCTAGCAGCTGTTCGTGTTTCAAATTCTGGAATATTCCATTCGTCTTCCCTGGTGAAGGAATTTCGGAAAACTGCATTCAATAACTCCGTTTTAGCGGCACAGTCGTCGGTAACAGTACCATCGACACTGCGCAGCGAAGGTATTGACTGCGTCTTGCCACTTGTGTACTTTACATGCGACCAGAATTTCTTCGGATTTTCTACCAAATTTTCTGTACCTCGTCGCGAATTATTCAAGGTTCCAGTGCTGGCATACGGTATGCTCTTAGGCTCATTGGTTGATGGTCTCCAGTGGTAATCCGAAGCTTCGTAGTCGATTTGTCTAATTTGCTCTTCACCTGTTTATTGAAACATTCAGAGAACTCTTAGTGAGATTTGGTGATAGTCGAGCTTGTCTCGTAGTGGTAGCGCTAATTTAGCCCACAACTCCGCATGGGACGTTTCTATGACGTTCAGCTGTTCTACAAGTAATGACTCAGTGTTTGCTAGCATATGCGTCTTGGAAGGATCTGCGGTTCTGGGCGACAGTTAACTATCCACAATTCACCGAATACATTATTAAACGAGACAACAATGTCTGGGATGACCAAGTTATTCGTCAGTGGTATGCTTCTCCTACATTCCTCTACAAGATCCATGGGTTGATGCGTGGCATGACATGGGACAATTACCTTTCTAGCGCTGACCGCCGGAATGAGGCCGGCCGTAGTGACCGTGCAGTTGTAGGCGCTACAGTATGGAGCCGAGCGACCTCTACGGTCGCAGGTTCGAATCCTGCCTCAGGCATGGATGTGTGTGCTGTCCTTAGGCTAGTTAGGTTTAATTGTTTCTAAGGTCTAGGCGACTGATGACCTTACACGTTAAGTCGCATAGTGATCAGAGCCATTTTTTTGCAGGAATGATTACTTCATCCAACACACATAGTCTCCACACATTCGGATGCGCATACTCCTGTCCACAGTATCGCATCTTGTCTAGCACAATCTTCTGGCGACCACAATCTGTAATTGCCTGAGAACCACCAAGAAGTCCCATCCGAGAAATCGAGACGACACTCTTGCATGGCAATATATTTAAAGGGCCATGTTTAGCCACTTACACCCATACCAATGGTACATCTTCCTGTAGGTTTTACATATTTCCCATTAGCCACCTTCAGCAGAGATGTTTTGATGTCGACGAATACGGGTTTCTGCACCTGGCGACGGTACTTCTCCGAAATGACTGAATATGATGCTCTAGAGTCCACAAAAGCTTAGGCTGGTCGGCCATCACTGAGGGTATTGACGTAGTTTCCAGTCATTTTTGTATTGATCGACGGCGGAGAATTATTCTCTTCAGTGGCCTCATCTCCAAGGGATGTCGCACCGTTTTGTTTTCCAGGCTTGGTGGCTTGGTGATGGGCTGGAGCTTCTAAACGGTGATGGAGACCTCGAACGGCGTGTTGGGGTGCGTCCTCTTCAGCGGCTAACTTGCGGCGATGGTGACCTACGTCGTGCTGCACCCACTTCTTGTTTATCTTCGTCGTCCTGTAGTAGGCATCAGCTAAGATTGGTCTGCAGTCTTCCGAGGCGGGAGTTATCAAATATTTGCCGCCTTTCTCGACAGTACCGCTAGACATGCCCCGGCCGTCCGCAGCGGAAACATACTGGTTGATTTTCCTGGGCCCTCCAGCCGTCAGGTATGCTTGGTGCGGCATTGTAGTATCGTATTTTTTACCGTTTTAAAAGTAACTGACAGATGAGAGATTAGATTCAATGTCTGTTCCACTTCCTCCCTTATGACCTCTTGAAGCGTCTTAATTTTCTGCTCGCCATGCAATCCAAGTACCTTCTGAATTACCTCTCTCACTATCTGACGAGGAACACCTGTGAAATCAGTTCCTTCTTCCATCACAGTCTTCGATACGATGTTGGGAAGTCGTTCAAACTTCATGTGTGTAATTTTTTTTTGTTGCATTTTCTCGGTATACTGGCACCATTTTGTGAAGTCGTCTGCTGTAGAAACGTCCTTCAGGAGTAGGGCATGATACACGTCCTGAGCAACACCCTTCTTGAGATGTGCAACCATATCCTCCTCCTTCATTTCAGGATCCACTATTTTACACAGCTCCTAGTCTTCTTGAATGCAGGATGCTGTAGTTTCTCCTGGACGCTGTGCCTGCACTTTAATTTTTCTTGAGGCTAGCACTTTGTCGTTGTATGTCGCCGAAATACTTGCGCTGTTCCGCCTAGAATATTTCGCAGTTTGTGAACTTCTCCTCGTTGTTCTCATACCATTGCTTGGCAGTGCCCTCCAAGTAGAAATATACGTTATCCAAACACACGGTGTCATCCCATTTGTTAAATTTGGCAATACGCTCATATATCTTTAACCACTTATTTATATCTTAGCCATCGTCACCACAGAGCCCGGAAGGATGTCTCATGAGGTGGCTCACAATTGCTGTCATCACAATGTCCTATTCTTCTTTTGTCTCGGGGACACTGCGATTTGTGGAATATGGTTCGAACTCGGGTTTCCCGCCACGTAAAAGGCGGCTCTGTCGTGGCCTGATACGATAAACGGTGTCGTCGATAACGTGAGCTATCACAGGTTCAAAAGCCGGCGTTTCCACGAGAACGATGTCACGTAGCAGAAGATATACTTAGGGGAATGACGAACACTTAAGTGCACTTAAGGAAGATTTGTTCAGCACTTGCACATACAAGAGCGTCGAGCGAACTGCCTCTGGCCACAACACTTACAATATATATATATAGCTACAGAACATTCCAGGAGAATGAGTTTTGACATTTGTGGATACTTCTAGAATGTACTCGAACCTATTATAGATATTAAAATGGTACAGTTCAGATGAGTTTCGAACTCACACCCTCCATTCAACAGTTTAGTATCATAACCAATATACCACTGCAGTACTCAGCTTCATCTGCGACAATATCAAGCAAATACAATACAGTGAGTCAACATGTGAGGACGCAAAGGGGGTGGCTGTTCTAATTAATGTCGCGGTAGTTACGCAACCGCGGTGAATACACCAACAACGAAAACTGAAATATATGCACATCGTGGACCTAACAAGTGTGAAAATCCAAAGAACGAAGTCATAACCGGTTGTATGAACGGACAGGGCACAGAAACAATGCTTACAAATAAACATTACCTGCAATAGATATGGATCGTAAATATTAGTCAAAAGGAATGGCAATTTTGTGAAAAACACAACATTAAGAAAGGTGGTAAGAGTGGAAAGTTGATAAATAAAACGTAAAAAGAAACGACTTACGTTTCAAGCAATTCGTTACTGAAGTTATTGATGGAAGTGCACAGGTTTGCTAATGGAAGCAGCGATAGTGATAAGAAAAGTGGAATCAGCAGTGCTGAGCAATATTTAGGAGAAATAGGGCAGATGTATGAATTTAAAGAAATAGGAATCGGAGGGATAAGAGGAAGCAGAAAGTGTAAGTAGTGTACTGATGGAGAAACTAGTTGATGTAGGTGTAGAACTGGAGGTAGAAGCAGACAGAGGCACCTATACAGTTGCATGTGATGCAGAAACATAGGAGTATTATTCCACTCAGAAACTATAACTTAGAGCGGATCCGCAAGTTGAAGAGAGTGAATTTAGCGAAAAGGTAGAATAACTGATAGATAGCCACATACAATACAACTAGTATGAAGTAAAAGCAAAAATCGCAATAACTGATTAGAGTATATGACATCTGTCAAAAGTGCAGAATGATGTATCCGATGAGGGCAATGAGATTCCATTTGAAGATGTAGAAGAATTAGGAAATCAATTATATTTTTGGGAAGAAGTTAGTAGTGTTTTTCACTATGACAGAATCATATGCACCTGAACTATGGAAGATGATGAGTAGTTTTTTTTTTTTTAAAAAGGATGGGCTACTGGTCAATGTTGAACATTCTGATGCTGAAACAATTCTAGAGCATGTGAATGTGCATTACTAAGTGAAGCGGATTAATGAGGTCACCATCCGAAGGAAAAGGAGCCACATCATAAAGAAAAATTAGCGGTAGTTAGACGCATAAGATGCTGAAAAGCGTTTGCTTTGGGAAGGAGGTGAGAAGAAAGGTGGTAAAACAAGGATGCAGATAATGATTCCCATTAATGTGTACCAAAACAATTCCTATATACTTTTAGATGGTAGTGTACGGATAAACCTGGTGTCTAAAGCATTTTCTGAAGTAATTAAAGGTCAAGTGGAATTTGAAATAATGCTTGTAACAGTTATATAGATAATAGGGGCAAGATGAGTAAAGTATTTAATAATCAGTTATTAGCAAATTTTGTAAGGAGTAATGTGTTTGGAAGAAATAACAACGAGGAAGTAAAGTAGATAAATCAGCTAAGTTTACTTTTGATTTCCGTCAATAATGGCACCAAACATGGAAAAGCCCTTTGATTTCACTGAGTATAAACACTTTTCTTTGTTGCTTCAAATCCTGGATCACTGTTTGCAACAGCTGAATCACTAAAGTAAATTGATAAAATGGTGGAGTGGGGAAGTAGGAAAATAAGTTATTGTCCATGTAAAAATCCACCAATCACTATTTAAAAGGACGACAGTAGTGTTAATACAGTTATATGTGCTAGCACGTTAAATAAGAATCTGAAAAGTGATACTTTTACATCTGAAAAACTAGACAAAACACTTTCGAAATTTAATAATATAAAGTTTATGACAAACTTTCATCTGACTGATGGATATTGGTGGGAGCCTGTAACTTCATACTCCAGAAAATTCCTACCTTTTCTATTTTCAGACGAATATTATCCAAATAAAGTAGTGCCGTTGTGTCTGAGTACATAAGTTTCAGTGTTCGACCGAGCATTGGTAACGAACTGACTTCACAAACAGCATTGTATGTAGACTATTTACTGATCTGCATGAAAACATGGGAAGATCATTAAATATTTAAAGTATAATACAATGGAGGAATTATGTTAAGTATGAAAAATTGCGAATTCATATAGAAGTAAGGCTTCGGGCCACAACATTGAGGGAAAATGAATTAGAGAACATTGAGTAAAATCAAAGCCACTAAGAATTGTCCAGTTCCACAGTAAAAAAAAAAAAAAAAAAAAAACAATGTATTCCCTGCTTTGTCGAAGTTCAAGGATTTATTGATTGTAATTTCAGCAACCATGTAAAGATGTATATTGCATTCATATTGGCAGAAGAATGTCAGCTTATGTTTGAAAATAAAGGGAGCTTATTTGATGAGGAAATGCTATACCATCCAGATTTGACTAAACATCTTCATTTAGGATCACACAGTTGTGATTATGAAGTGGGAATTATCCTACTTCAAAAAATGTAGAGGGAGTTTCGATAAGCAGCTGACTTTTGAATTTATGTCTTAGTCACTAGAAAACGTTAAAGAAATTATAGCATCTTAGAGAAAGAAGCATTAGCTATAGGGTGGGGGATCTTAAAACTATAATAAATACAGATGACTATGTGCTAATATCTTTTAAAAACTGTAAATTACTTTGTAGGCATTTAACACGATGGACATTATTTTTCAAACAATTAAATTTTTAAGTTAAATACGTAAAGTGTTCTGAAAATTGTGTAACTGATACATTGTCTACATTACCAGAAGTGGTAGATAACTGTGTAACCGAAGTAGAAAATGAAAGTACTTCCTAGACTGATTATTTTGGTTCAGAAGAAGTAAAAAGAGATGTAAAAGTTATACAGACAGATTAAGAGGACAGTCATCACAGATTTATAGCTGATATGAAGGAGAAATTGACTACCACAACTGGTTAAAGAAAAATGTGTACGAGCACAAAGTGAATACTAAAGGAAATAGGAAAGAATAACCTCTTTCAAAGTTTGATAACTGCATAGTTACCGTCAAATGAAAGAGGAAGTGCTAATCGACATTGGGAAACACTTAAGACTGTATTGTACAAGTGTGGTAAACCAAATGTTAAAGTAAAACAGAAGGAAATGAACTGATAGAAGGGAATGGTAGAAGAAAATATTAAAGACGGATCAATAGGGTGAAAAGGTTGTGAGGGAAGGAAAGGAAAGAAGGTTGGAAGTATTCACACAAATATTAGAGGAAGGCTGCAATGGAAATAACAATGTTATACGGACTGATAAAAATCAGAAGGTCAAACAACAAAGACTAATACACGAGATAAATAGAAAATGGGAACTTCGTGCAGAATGCAGATGGGATCAGAGAAGATCAAAAAAAAAAAAATACTTCGGGCTACCACTGTACAGCCAGGAGATAACAGAGGAGGAACAGAGGAGGAAAAGGAAATAAAGGATTTACCGGAAGCTACAATGGAACAACCACCTACTACCTGGGCAGAGACTGATAATGCCTAGAAGGGGATGAAAGGAGGCATGTAGCTGGGCCTGGTGAACTGACAGCAGACATTATCAAGGTAGCAGGTTTTCGGGGAACACAATGGTTACATCAAACACGGGAGTAATATGTACGAAAAATAAAGTATGATATGACTGGGAAAATGATACTGTAATATCCTTCTTGAACAAAGGATGTAGGACAAACTGTTCTATGGATAACTCACTCTGTTATCGTACTGTCTTAAGTTATTGGAAAAATTATTGATAGAAGATTAAGAGCATTGTCAGAAAAAGAGTTTCAGTTTGAAAAAGAGTGATTCAGAAGCAGCTGAGAAACTACCGGCCTCATATTTGCCCCAATGTAGTTAAAGAATAAAGTTGGGAAAACGGTACAAATCGCACAATCGTTTTTATTGATTGGGGAAAAACATATGGCAGTTTGCGAAGGTGTAATATGTGGGAGCGTTTAGAGACCTCAGTGCTTTAGTGTTTGCTGACGATGCAGCTATTGGAGGAGAAACAGAGCAAAATATATATGGGGAATTAGCAAAATTGAAACCCAGTTTAGAAAGTACGACATGACAGTAAGCAAGACCGGAACAGTAGCAATGACTATGAACAGGACATCTGCCCAGGGTAACCCTATGCTAGATTGAGGGAAAATTGTTTGGAAGCTTTCCATAACTTGGAAAATGCAATATTAAGGAATGGAAGTGCCAAACCAGACGTACACAACAAAATAAGAAAGGGATCTAATTGGTTTGTTCAAGTGCAGAACTTTGTGTGCGACAGCGATGTGTCTATGATAGCCTACTAGATCTTGTTTAAAACGTATGTCCTACCGATTGTGACATACAAATTAAAGCGCTATGTAATTAACAAAGATGTGAACAAGCTACAACTATCGGAAATGAATTTTCAGCGATGAGGAAGACTGGAAGAGCTAAAACAGGAAAATAACACATCAGAGGAGAGATGCAAGAAGATTCGTCAGCGACTGACAGTCTGAGTACCATGCAGCTCAAGTTGTTTGGACATGTGAATAGGAAGGATAGTCGCCTACCAAAATAATGAGTGGATAGAAAAGTGCAGGGGAAAAGATCTGTATGTCAACCCAGAGATAGATGGCTAAAGTAGACTACGGAAAATCTGACGAAGAGAGGATAAACTGGGAAGCAATTACCAGACAAGGAGTGAAGATAGATCAAATTCGACGAAAACCTTTAATAAAGGCCAAACACAGCTGACCGGAAGGATACTACGAGTTAGCGCGTGACAGAAGAGAGGAAATTAATAGACATTTGGAAAAACATTAGGTATAATCAGAATCAGAACGAATGCCTGAGACGATAAAAACTGAGTGTATTAACAAAAATACATATAAAATTTGAGGATACTTTCAAAATAATAAGGAAAGTAAATTATTTAACCCTGCCATTGCTCCAAAAGTAATTTACTTACTCCTTTCACTGCCCCAGGTGAATTAGACGCTAACCATTTCAATGCTCTAGGCGTATATATATACTATTTGATGTAAAAATCCTTATTGGATTCAATGCTACAATCGTATGGATGCGTACAGTGTTTAGTACCCGGGCAGCGAATCGGAGATAATTGTTGCACTAATACGTGGTTTTATGGTTGCAATGTCGGGAGATACTGAAACGGCTCACCAAGTGCTTTTCCGAGTTTATTCGTATCGTAACATTACCCACTTTGTGTGTTGTCATTTCCGTGTTACTGGATAAAGTGACACGCAGTTAACATCCCCTTACATACTATGAGTTGCTAAGTCTGAATGAAAGTAACGAGATGGGTTTCTCATGCCCAGTACAGCTGACCATGGTTGGACAAGTAGTCTGTGTGAAACCATCCCAAAAAATATACAGAACACTACTGAACCATAAAACACTGAAGTAGTAAATGCAGATCCATATATTGATGTTACTAACACTTCTTCCTTTTATTTCGAAGAATAGCCTGGGCAAGCACCTGATAAATGTGCTAAAAGACGCAAAACAGATTATTTTAGACAGAAACTGTATAATTTTGGTAACAGTGACTTCGGGTAGAAATGATCACTTTAGATGATTCATTTACTGTATATGATAGCTTCCAGGTTCTTTTGGCCAAGAAATAGTGAACTACGTAGCTGAGCAGCGTAATTTCTATTGGGAGCAGCTTTGCAACGATGCCAGTGAAAAATCAGTACTGCTACGTTGGAAGAACACAAACAAAGATGAAATTTACGGTTTCCTTGCCGTACATTTTTCTGGTGGCTCAAATGGGAATAAATGTATTATACAGCTATTGGACCATGTAGTGGGACGCGAAATTGAAGCGTCACACATCCACCAGTGTCAGCACAGTTTGCAGGGTAATATAAGTTTAATTTAGTGTTTTGTTTATGTATTTTGTAATATTTGTATGTTTGTGAATTATCAAATGTTTTGTATTCATTTTATGTTTCATGTACGGAGAGAGCGGCGCAACGAACGGAGACAGCATCTTCACTGCCTGGACCAGAGAGAAAATTTCTGGCCACTATACGTCGTGGGTCGACAGCCAAAGAGCAACAGAAGATCCTGAAACCGACTTGTTACGTCGTGCTTCCTAAAACTGAAAAAATAAGAATTTGTAATGTTTCTACAACAATGACGTCATAGAAAGTTTAGTCATGTTGTAAATGTTCAGTTCTATCTGGTCAAGGCTCATGTTCACGTCTATATGTAGTATATATGAAGATAATAAACTAGTGTATACTACAAAAGTTTAAATACGTGTTCCGAGAATTTATTTATGAAGAATTATATTAAGGAAGAAGAATTACTGATTTATGTGACAAGATTATTAATTTTTGACGACGTTCATCGCGAGTTTGAGTCTCAGAAGTTTATTCAATGTGGTTTCAATATTTATTAAAGCAGATAACTTGCATTAATATAATTTCTGGGAAGAAACGAACGACATCTAAATTGTAAATATTTGCACTAACCAATTGGACTGAGTGACGTAATTTTGCGCATTCGACTCAAATGTTGATGTTTTAATTACAGTTTCTTTCAAGAACCATTCAGAGAGAACTTTAAAAAAAAATTTAAATAATTTTGCAAGTGACGTGGGTGACGAAGTCTGCACATGGTCATATGTCAAAGAAAATCACTTATACAAAACTTAAGTCGTTACAGTACATCCAATTACACATTACTGTCTGCTACAAGGTTCGAGTTAATCATCCCAAGAGGTAGTTACTTTCTGTTTCTAAGACAGTTGCACTTCGCTGATAACAATGAGGATCATCACAGGAAAAAGTTTGGAAAACAAGGCTAATTGTGGATCATCTTAGAAAAGCATTTACATACGGTTTCTGTCGTTGTAAAAGTTTCTGCAGAGACAAAAGTTTATTTCTCTACAAAGGTCGTGATTTCCTCACATAGTACATTACCATTCTAACGACTTAGATATGACGTAACCTATTTTGTAATACGTGGTTGTGTAACTAGATGCATTCTTGAAACTAATTTCCGTGTAAGTGCTGGAATACCTGGAAGCACTGTTGACATTTTACAGCACCGTTACGTTGGAAAATATCATGCACTGAATGCTGGTTGCTTTCTTATATACAGGATTTTGAAACTCGAAAGGAAAAACAATAAAGATGTCCCTGCTGTATCAAAAAAATAAAAAATATATATAAAATATAAAATAAACATAAACTGAGAACAGCTGAGAGTGAGTTTATGTCAACAGATGAACTTCTTGCTCTCAAGTGGCAGGACAAGCGGGAAGTGAGAATATTTTAAACTCTTCATCAAACCGAAATTTTAGCCACTGACAAAATCAACAGAAGCACAGATGAAGTAAGAAGGAAACCTGCTTGCATCGTAAGCTAAACTGAAAATTAGGGGGCCATTTACAGCATTGACATGACGCTAAGTTTAGCAAAACACGTAAAACACTGTAAAATGGTACAATAAATTATTTTTTTATTTCGTGGATCTGTATCTGCTGAACGCGTGTGCATTATGTGAAACTGACAAGGGAAGGAATATTTCAGTATCTGAATTTCAACGGAAACTCATTAAGGAGATCCTAGAGATTCACCAACGACAGCAAACAGATTGGATGATAGTGACAATCCCTTAGGCCCAAGTGAGCGCTACTTTATCTCGCTAAACCAGGGAATATGAATGAATAAGATCGCCCAGAGAATGTGTATTGTATGTACAAACCATGACAAACGAAATGGCACTAGATATAAAGGTATAAAGTGTAATACACTTTTATATTTGAATTCTTGTTTCGAGAGATACCACACTCTGAACTTTTACTAATGCAATAACTTGGGTATCTGTTTCACACGTAATAAAATACATCTTTCAGAACAATAATTATTTATCTATAAAAATTAAAAATACATACAATTTAACACTTTAACGCTGCATTTTTCGTCTTAATTGTATCTCAGTAATAATGATAGATTGATACAGTCATACATATGTATATGCGCCACTTCGAAATTACAAGCACATGACAGGCGACTGTTCACATTAGATACACAGTGAAGTGGTTAAGAGAAAGTGAACATAGGTAAATTTGGTTGTCATGTTGACTCACCGATTAGTTGAATTACACTCCTGGAAACTGAAATAAGAACACCGTGAATTCATTGTCCCAGGAAGGGGAAACTTTATTGACACATTCCTGGGGTCAGATACATCACACGATCACACTGACAGAACCACAGGCACATAGACACAGGCAACAGAGCATGCACAATGTCGGCACTAGTACAGTGTATATCCACCTTTCGCAGCAATGCAGGCTGCTATTTTCCCATGGAGACGATCGTAGAGTTGCTGGATGTAGTCCTGTGGAACGGCTTGCCATCCCATTTCCACCTGGCGCCTCAGTTGGACCAGCGTTCGTGCTGGACGTGCAGACCGCGTGAGACGACGCTTCATTCAGTCCCAAACATGCCCAATGGGGGACAGATCCGGAGATCTTGCTGGCCAGGGTAGTTGACTTACACCTTCTAGAGCACGTTGGGTAGCACGGGATACATGCGGACGTGCATTGTCCTGTTGGAAGAGCAAGTTTCCATGCCGGTCTAGGAATGGTAGAACGATGGGTTCGATGACGGTTTGGATGTACCGTGCACTATTCAGTGTCCCCTCGACGATCACCAGAGGTGTACGGCCAGTGTAGGAGATCTCTCCCCACATCATGATGCCGAATGTTGGCCCTGTGTGCCTCGGTCGTATGCAGTCCTGATTGTGGCGCTCACCTGCACGGCGCCAAACACGCATACGACCATCATTGGCACCAAGGCAGAAGCGACTCTCATCTCTGAAGACGACAAGTCTCCATTCGTCCCTCCATTCACGCCTGTCGCGACACCACTGGAGGCGGGCTGCACGATGTTGGGGCGTGAGCGGAAGACAGCATAACAGTGTGCTGGACCGTAGCCCAGCTTCATGGAGACGGTTGCGAATGGTCCTCGCCGATACCCCAGGAGCAACAGTGTCCCCAATTTGCTGGGAAGTGGCGGTGCGGTCCCCTACGGCACTGCGTAGGATCCTACGGTCTTGGCGTGCATCCGTGCGTCGCTGCGGTCCGGTCGCAGGTCGACGGGCACGTGCACCTTCCGCCGACCACTGGCGACAACATCGATGTACTGTGGAGACCTCACGCCCCACGTGTTGAGCAATTCGGCGGTACGTCCACCCGGCCTCCCGCATGCCCACTATACGCCCTCGCTCAAAGTCCGTCAACTGCACATACGGTTCACGTCCACGCTGTCGCGGCATGCTACCAAAGTTAAAGACTGCGATGGAGCTCCGTATGCCACGGCAAACTGGCTTACACTGACGGCGGCGGTGCACAAATGCTGCGCAGCTAGCGCCATTCGACGGCCAACACCGCGGTTCCTAGTGTGTCCGCTGTGCCGTGCATGTGATCATTGCTTGTACAGCCCTCTCGCAGTGTCCGGAGAAAGTATGGTGGGTCTGACGCACCGGTGTCAATGTGTTCTTTTTTCCATTTCCAGGAGTGTATATATCTGATTATTTACTCCTACCTTATGGCCATTGAGGAACTTAAAAGTGTGTAGATAAATCTTCAGAGATTTTTTCTTTAACAGTTTGGCAAAGATAATGGCAGTGTGTGTGATGTCGCGGAACACATGTACAAACTCGAAATTAACCAATGCAGTTAACAATAGTCCATTGCAATGTGTAAAATTAAGGATACCCTAGAAATTACAGCAGTCAATTTGTACGACCTATTGTCCAGAACATTCTCAAATTTAACATGTGTTTTAGTGGTTCTTGTAGTCACTTCAAAATTTATTGAGTTATCCCCATTAAGGAAAGCGACTGTGAGAGTAGCCTTTATTCGGGGCTATTTCGGACCCTTGGTGAAACCAAGGGCAGTTTGTTCCGACAACAGACACTAGTTCTTTTCTAAGATACGAGAGCAAGGGATGAAGGGAAATGTTGTTGAAATTTTCCTTATCTGAACTTATGACCCGTCAAGCAATCCAACCAAATGTATGAGAGTGAGATAGGGTGTGCACAACTTTTTCTCATTCGAGATACAAAATGAAGGACAAATACACTGCCTGAATTTAAATGCGCAGTGAATTCAATGAGACATGAAAGTATGGGATTCACTACAGGAGAAATAAGGGATAAAGCTTTATCAGAAGAAAGATTGGAATTTTCACCTAGAACGGAATATAACTTGGATGGGAATAAGGAAATGTTGAGGGAAAGAGTGGAAAAACAAGCAGAAGCTCCAACTATAAGCCACGATGAGAACTTAGGAGCAGAAAACCTAAAAAAGCAGAATCAGTGTTTCTAAAGAAGAGAAATCCAATTAGTTCAACAATGAAATTTGTGAATTTAAGTGCACCTATAATGGTCTCTCTAAAATCACTAACATATCAAATACTAATGCTTACTACCTAAAGTGTCCTAAAGCTTGTAAACGCTTTGGGTTAAGAAATACATATGATCTCAGAAAAAAATAAGCCAGAAATGCAGTGAAATTACATGCCTGCAGAGTGACGTTACTTCTTTAATCATTTAAAAATAATGATGAAATATTTACTTACCTTTAGGATATGGTGACTCATTTATAAATACATGAATTTTAATATGAATATGTGGTATAAAAGCCTTTAAAAAAACCTAACATTAAGTCTTATGTTCCAAATAATTGTGTTGTAGGTCACTGCCCTAATAAATACCAGTGGTAGTAAAAATTGAACACTGTGTTAGCCATAACTGGATATGTCAGGTTATCTAATGTGCTTTATAAATACTGAAAGCTCTTTTACGATCCTACATTGTTTATTTATTCGCGTCTTAGCAGAACACAACACGCCTGCTGCTGTACATGCTAATGATCCATAGACTGTCGTCGAAGATAAATTATTGCGTAGCAATGATATATGTGGAAACTGCTGTGCTTGTAGTGCTGTGAAGATTAATTACATCTGACTGGATTTTCCGCTTAGTCACTCTGAAAAAGTTACAATCACATTAGAGGCATTGTAATGTCGAAGGTATATCAGACCCTATTTTCAAATGAAAATCGTTACCATATGTACATATTCTGTGCGAACAAGCCATGCAAATGAGTTAATCAGCTAAAATATGTAATGCAATTTGAAAGTACACCAGACACTATTTTCAAATAAATATCACTAACGTCTGTTCATAATATGTGTGAACACGTTATAAAAATGAGTTATTCAACTAAAATCGGCAATGTAATTTCGTTACTCTACTGTCTTACAAAGACTTTAAGACTTTTTGTCTCGTTTCCGACCGTCCGCAGGCGCTGTCTATCATGCATAAGACATGTTCACATGGCATCTGCATCTACATGTATACTACGAAATCCACCGTACGTTGCATGGGGGAGGGTACCCTTTATCACTGCCAGTCACATCCCTTCCCGATGAGCTCGCAAATAGAACAAATAGAGCCTCTGTACAGGACATAATTTCTCTTTACTTTTATCTTCGTGTTCGTTAATGGGACATTACAGTACGTTGGCAGTAGAATCGTTCCGTAGTCAGTTTCAGTTGCCGGTCTTCACAGCAGTCTTGCTCATAAAGAACATCTCCTTCTATCCAGGGATTCCCATACACTACACTTAGACTACACAGATACAGACATAGATATATATACACAGCAATAAGAGACGAAGAACAATTGGCACAATTAAACGCACTGACACCAGTATTTCAAAAACAACACATGAAGTGTACATGCGGACATGAAATTACAGAGATGCTTATGTGCAGCGTAACAACAATCTCCAGAGGATGGACAGCGATACCGACAGTGACAGCGAAAATAGTGACAATGACAAGGAACTGGAGGAGGAAGCTGAGATGGGACAGTAAATAAGCAAAAGTGCTGGCGATCTAGCCAAGAAAACACCAAATGATGTACATGGATGGGCACCTAAAGTAGTTAATATATAGGATTAGTACTATTACGATATGCGACATTTTTTATCTACTAATATCCATTAGTGTGTGTTTGTGTGTGTGTGTGTGTGTGTGTGTGTGTGTGTGTGTGTTTGACTGGCGATCAACGGCTCGAAGAAATCATTCTAAGGTATCCACCGTCAGTCACATTCAGTGATGGTGCTAACAAAACTCTCCTCTATGCTATCTTCTTATACTCTTCTTAAAAAATAACAAAATTGTATTTATATTTCAACCTTAAATTATTGTTATTTTGAAAAGTATCTTTCTTTAAAAATGTTGTAGATAAAATAAAAGAAAAGAAAACTGTAAAAAGATGAAAAACGGAAATTGTAAGATGTACGACCTGTTTGAAACATCAGGTAACAGGTCTATAATTTGGCAATAAAAAAATAAAATAAAATAATAAAAAACCTCATGTGAATTCCCTAAGCATCTCCGTAATACTTGCGTGCTGTTCGAACCTAACGGTAACAAATCTAGATACTCGCCTCTGAATTCTTCAACGACTTCCTTGAATCCGACGTAATGTGGGTCCCAAACACGCGTCCAGTACTCAAGAATTGGTGGCACTATTGCTGTATCTGCGGACATCCCTTGTGAACTACGTTTTCGTGCAGTTCTCCAACAAATCTGAGTTGACCATTCACCAACAAATCTAAGTTGACCATTCGCCTCCCGTCTCTTATCGCTTTGCAACGTAACGCATATATATTTAATCGACATGTATGTGTAAAGCAGCACACAGCCAGTACTGTATTTGAACATTACGGATTTATATTTCCTACTAGTCTGTATTACGTTACATTTCTATACATTCTTTAAAAGGTATCTGCCGTTAATCATACCAACTAGGAAACTTGTATGTCTTGTATCCTCCTACAGTCACTCAACGACGACGTCTTTCCGTTCACCATAGTGTCATTAGCACACCGGTACAGACTGATGCTCAGCCCGTCCGCCAAATCATTTATATACATATATAGGAAATAACAATGGTCCCATCATACTTCCGTGAAACAAGTGTAGAAAAATTAAAATGGTTTACTGGTTAATCATCATTATATGCCAAGTCTTTTTCCCCTCCAAATCGTATGTCTCTCCAACTGAAACGTGCTATTTGCGTCCAAAAATACAATCGGAAGCAGCAGGGGCTAGCATACACAGCTTCTGTTAGACAATGTTTATTAGCTGCACAATTTAAATACAGTAAAACATTTGTATTTCACAATCTCACCAGAGCACAATAAAATTTTTTCTTAAGCCTCTGTTGAAATCTGTGTAACAGATGCACAAAACATTAAGAATATTTCTGTTGGTGTAAATGCGTACATGAAGCCATCGTTTATAAAATTTTAACTTTACAATCAGGATACAAGATACAAATATGATACAAATGGCTGATAAGGGAATACAGAAATAATAAAGCGGAGCCTCCAGATATCTGATGGGGCGCTAATTATGGAGTGAGCGAGTTTAACAGGTTTAAATTAATATTTCAAGCGAAAGGCGTATCCGCCAAGGCGGCGGAGGAATGAGCTACAAAGCTTAATGACCTGACAGAGCCGGGAACAAAACAGAACAGCAATACTCAACTTAAGGACGAGATGGAGACAGGAGGCCAGGAGCCGGGAGCCCGGCCTAACAAAACCTGTTCCACTGGCAACGGCCAAGTTGTCAAGCCCCGTTGCCACGTTCCGCCGTACCGGACGAAATACAACGCGCTCCACAACTGAAACTTAACTCAGCTACAACAGCACACATGCAATTGCACATTAGCATTACACGGAAGAATAAAACATATCGAAACAGGAAGGCTTACCCATTTTTTTTTTAAATTCAACACTTAAAAATTCATTTAAACGCTGTAATATATACGTAAATAAGATAGTTCTTTGAAAGGTAATGGCAACAGGTGAGTATTACTTTAACCAACCAGAACTACACTTTCAAAGAAACGGACGTAGTTTTATGAGACGACATCGCGCTAATTTTGGTACTTAATGAGCAATATTACAACAATTTTATATATACAATCAGTCAATTATAAGGAGTTCACCGGGTTTTCTTAGATATAGCTGCAGGCCCTTTCTAAAGTGGTAGGAAACTAAGGTTGAAAGTCCAAGCCCCGTTGTCATGGCACGTGTGACATAACAATGACATATCAGACTCGTCACACATGCCCGGGTGTACGGTTAACGCCAGGCGACGCTCCGTCAAGCTCTTCTTCTCAACATGTACTGCGTGGCGAGAAAAGCCAAACACCACGCCTCGTGCCGAAACCCAAAAAATTTCCGCCGTCTGTGGCCGCAGCCCTCCAGTAATACCAAGTGCACTGAGCATGCGCACCAAGTAAGGGCCAACCTCCCGACCGTGCTGTAACCCCCAACCTACATACCACACTGAGACCTCTGCTGCCTCGACGCTGCAGACTTAAATAGCCGAACCCTCGATGAACAACTGACTCGCGGCCTGCCAAAACTAAATCGACGGCAAAGGTGACACTACAAGAAAGAGTTACTGGCGCCAGACGAGTGTCGTATCACCAACAACATGTAGCCAAGAGTGATTAGTATCAGTTTTAAATTAAACGTTCCTTCCCTATGACACTTTTCTAAGGAGCTGGAAAGCCACATCGGCCAGAAAGAGAGAGAGAGAGAGAGAGAGAGAGAGAAAGACGATGGATACAATTGCTTCAGTAACGAAAGTCTGCAAAGGAAACGAGAACACTTAAATGTAATTACGAGAAAACGTAAATTTATATTTTGTCGCCATGTGGCTCGAACGAATGAAAATAAGATATGCAAAAGAATTTTTGAACATGTCAGCTGCAAAAAGCCTTCGTGGTGCCATTGGCTCCAAGAAATCTGAAGTGATAAGAGAGAGGTTTACACTGAAGAACATGAAATGCTGAAAAAGCATAGGAACTGGATACATGTATACAGGCTGGTCACAAGTAGTCTGAAAAGCTTGTAAATGGTGTTGCAGGAGAGCTGTGCTAGCAAATAACGGTTTACAAAAAAATTTAATACTTTGCGCTGTTTATAGTTTAATTCACATTCAAATTAGTCTATCAGGGCGTCCCCAAGAAAATTCAAGCGGCGCGCCAGGTATAATTAGTGACATTTGTCATTATTGTTTAGATATTAGCGCAGAAGACTGCTCAGCTATTGGCTAGGGTTCTGTTCTTACTACCGTCCTATGCCCAGATATCACATCACTCCCTCCCTCGATTTTAGGAAACGAAAGAACAAGTTTGGCGACACCGATTCTAGTGGGCTGTTTGAATTTGCGTGAGGGCCTGATTGGATAACTTCTGTGCTAATTATCTCGACAGCATAGCAATATACCGCCTTCTGTAGTAATAACTATTGCATAACACTTAAAAGTTTCTGAGACTATTTATGACCACACATCCTGTTAAAATTAACACTCTGGTGCAAGTCATTTCTTCTTCACGTTCTCGATTTAGGCCTCCTAGGGACCACAGAAGTCACTTCTAATTAACCTGCCAGTTTTCCCATGTATTTTCATTCAATCACTTTGCTGTTGTCTCTGGCCTCTTGACTACTGTTACAGTTTCTGTTCTTCTCTAGAGGTTCGATTCAAAACCTTTGTTCTAAATGTTATGTGTCCAGAATATCATGTTCAGATTTCTTCATTCGAATTGCTCCAATTGCTTCCTGTTTTCATTCATTCTAATTAGATGAACATCAAGCTTAATTTTACGTTTTCTTATCGTTACATTAGACTTTGAATCTTCTGGTAAAAACCTACATTATTTCTGTTATTGTATTCTTCATTTTTTTATTTTTGTAATTTTTTAAGCATTTGTTTGATTTTACTGTGTGCCTAACAGGATGCTCATGCCTTCTTCAGATAAAAATCTGAGGGTAAAAAGACTATCATAGATTGATTACATACCTGAGAATGGAATATGATCTATGATTCGACAATCGTGAGAGAGCTCGTAAGTTTCTCCAGAATACCAACTCTGACATCCCAGATATATCTAGAAACCTCTCTCCCAACATTGGCTACGGAGCAGAGATTAAATGTAACTTCTAGAATAATGGCGTGCTGTGCATTACTCATTAACAACATATTTAGTAATTTACTACCCACATCTGTTTACCTATAACTGTCAATGTTTTGCTTGTGGTTCAGTGGATTCGTAACTGCAACCGTGCTCCTGTGATTGCGTTGCTCGGCAATGTGAATGTTTTTATTTCTAATGTATGATGATATAATGAGAACTGTTTTCTTTTTGTGTTGTAAGCCTTATTCAACGCCACAGTTTCTTAATTAATCGGTTTGGAATCTCCTGCACGTATGAATAATTTAGATTGCCTTACGCGGTCAGGACTGAGGCCAGAAATCGTAATTAATTTTCGCAGGGTCAGGGCACAACGTCAGACACTCTCCTCCCCTAATTTAGACGACTTGACTCTATACGAGGGATCGCGGTTAATACTGAAACTATCGGTTTTGCGTTTCCTTCATTTCCAGCTTAAGATGACTGTTAAAACCGCTCAGAGTAACCGATTTCTGAAATAACCGATTTTCAGTTTCTTATTGCTGTTATTTTCAGTAATAAATTAGACAAAGAGAAAAGTTTGAAAAATTCTATGGCTCCTTCTCACTTTTGGATTGTACATTTCAAGACGCATGTAATTAAAATAACAAGTAAAATATGTAAATAGAGACAAACTTAGTCCGTCCATTGTTTGCTGTTTTTCTCCAAAAGCAGTGATACTACTGATTTCTTGAAACTCTGTTTGAAGCGCCCGCTAAACCCGCAGGACACAACAGGTGATTATGGTTGTGGAAAGAGCAAAATAAGGTTGCGGTCAGTTTCATCTTAAAATTGTAATTTATTGTAATATAATAACACATTCACAACCAAAGCAGCACACAGCCAAACATTTACAACTGCGAGTTTCAAAATTCAAATCTTTCACGGCTGAAGGAGCCCAAACAAGAAATCTGAAGAACCAGAAATGTAAATTTCAATTGACTGAAGACACGCAGTTAGAATTACCAAATACTTGGAAGCCTCCAGGGGTCGGTCTGCCCTAGTTTACTTAGGTGAGACAGGTGCTGAGCCCACTTACACTTGATCCGTCGGAACCTAACCAAGGGACAGCCAAGGACACTAGTAATATCAGTTAACGTAATGAGGTGGAAGTACGCTAAAAACAGGGAGTAAAATTCATGATAGCGGGAACATGAGCCACGCACGGCTAACTTTTGAAAAATTGTGTTTTAATACAACTACTGGAACACTACTGTGTGCTAGGTATAGATATTAAAATAGCCATCAGTTTTGACAAAAGTTTATCGCAATTCAACACTCCCATTCTAATGATGGTGTAATTTAGCAAGACAACTGAAGTCCGCCGGCGACAGTGTGAAGCGTAGCGCCGTATAACGATCCTGCCTTGGAGGTGCGTAAGTGGGAGACGTGTCTCAGAGCTGGATAGTGACAGATGGTGACGCGAGACTGGATGCACACGTAGTTTATGTATCAGCCGATAGAGGACAGTATTGGATAGGGGACTGATTAGTTTCGATTGTGCCCAATAGAATGCACTAAAGTAATAGAATATTTTTCATAAACTGTTCTAGTATTTTCATAAAATGTTATTAAGTCTTTTTGTGTATGTAAAATGTTATAAATGTGTTTGAGCAGTATGAACGATGCTGGAGTGTGGTTTAAGATTAATAATAAGATAATTGTTTAACGAGTTATGTAGTAGGATTTAGTGTGGGAACATTTCGAAGAAGTATGGATATGAACAACGAAGATTTTTGTAGAATAGCTTTGTAAAGTAAGTTTATGGTGAAGGAAACTTTAAGTCACATATAAATAACATTAGTAAATAACTTTATGCATAAACAAAACTTCAGCATATTAGATAATGACATCGGTAAAAGGTGCAGTCGTTAGGTTTACTATTTTGCCGTTGGTTATTGACGAAAATTGCGGACTGATGCGGGAGAATGTTGTTTTGGCTATTGGCTGTTGAGTAAACTGACCAATGGTAAAGCAATATTCTTCGCGCGATTTTCTCTGCTGGCAGAGAAACCGATGAAAACCATAAGTTGCCGGATCTAGCACTTTTTCATACATCAAAGTTGTTGGAAAGTGACGGCATAATTATTCCGATGTGTGTAGAAATTTCGGAATTTTTAAATGAATTTTGTGACGAGAAAAGACATATATTCCGCGTGGCGTATTGCGCAGGTCGGTGGCTAAAAACTGTGACTGCATTTGGTACCGACAGACAGATATTTGGCGAGCATTCTTAATCAAAAACAATCAGTAGTTTTGTAGCTGTTACTTTTTCGGCAAATGCAACACCACAAACTTGCTAACGTGAGTGAAAGGGATTATGAGTGACTGTGTTAAGACTAGCACGGGCTAGGCAGTGATACTTGTTCACCTAAGTTTCAGAATATATTAATTGAGGACAAAATTTCCAAGCTTTCATTTGTGTGAAAACTTTCTCCCGAAACGTAGATTAGTGACTTTAATTACAGCCTGGTTCACGTCGAAGTACAGTAGGTTTCACTCGGTTTCCCTACTTATGATCTGCTGAGACAATGATCACAGGTATGTACAGGTCCGTCGTAAAGGGACGGAAAGAAATGCGTCGCCGCAAGTGTACAAACTACGCTATAGGTCAAGTGTGGGCATTTGTCAGCACAAGGGAATTTTTTGCAACTGTTATATGCATTTCAATGTTTGTAACTCGGAAACCATGCAGCTACTGATATTCTGGCACTGACAGGGTCTGCTAGATTTTGTGGAGAAGATGAGAAAGACAGTTCGTCTCTGGTCATAATAGAATACAGACTTCATCTCACATCTCCATAGGCAGAAAACTTCATCTTGGGGTGGCAGAGAAAGGCACTGTACTAGTGCAGAGACAGAAGCCTTCGCTTTAGAGATGATCGGAAATACCAAGCCTGAACTTAAAATTCTCAGCCTCTACACCTGGGTTCTCTCTCGGGCAATAGACCACAATTCTCTCCCACTATTCAAGTGTTTTCACATCTCGTCCAATAAAAACAGCAGCCAATTCGAACTCATGAGTCTCCAACATTCCATGACAATTGTCAGGAGTCACCCATAGGCCGCTTTATAAAATGTAAATATGTAAACCTTCGGCCTCCATTATCGTCCAAGTGCTGTGTTTCACACTATACGTATTGTGTATTCCTCTTCACGCACAGACCTTTAGTCTTCTGAAGGGCACTCTTTAAGCTCCTTGTAGAATGAAAATTTACATTGTGCTGTGCAGCTACAGCGACGACTGCCTGGGGGGGGGGGGGGGGGGGGGCACAGCGACTGCCTGGGGTTTTCGCTTCTCTCGACAAACAGCTATCATTTCACAGTGCATAGACTGAATCCTGGAATTCAGTAGAAATATTTTTATGGTCTGCATGCCCTCACCCCATTGGCGCTTTTGTTCATTCTCTAGCCAGCCCATGTTGCAGACAAAAAGGTACCCATCACTATACATAACTCAAGGGAACACTGCTACATAGATTTGCTGTCATCGGTATTAGATTTAGTTGTGTGGATATTTCGTTCAAGCAATTAATAGCTGAAATAGGTTTGATATGTTTCCCTGAATAATGGTTTGTTAATAAGTTTACGGCGCTGTTTAAAAAAACTGTCCTCTAGCATGGATATGAAGCGTTTTATTAACTGCTAGTAGAATCTAGTAACAGAGAAGTATCATTCAATGGAACTGCCTGCCAGGCAGTTTACAGTACGTTGGAGAATATTAATGTAAATATCGGAACTTCCGAGATAATGTAGTACGGATTCTGGGTTCCTCACTCCCTCATCAGGAGCGCACAGTGCTGGAACGGTCGATTATCCGGCTGTTGATCCAGGAGGCGTCCGCCGGCCGAGAGTTAATCTGCGCTGGAGCCAGGTGCCGCAGCTTTATTACCACTTGGGCTGCTCCAGCTGCTCGCCGCCGCAGCCTGACTTCATTTGTCACCGGCCCGAGTATGTCGCGTCGCCAGCCCCACCGCCTAGCACCCGCGGTCTCATATCATGGCGCCCGCCTGCCACTGACGTAGGCTCTGTCAGGCCGAGGACGGCCGCGCCCGGGACTTCCCCTCTGGTTACCAACTCATTCATCTCTGCTACTTCAAACTCGTCTCGCGTGCTAGCTACATCTGTCGCCGTAGATCAAGGAAAAAACTCACAGAAGTATCGATAACTCAAAAATCGCGCTGAAAACGCACCATAATGTAGACCGCATGACAAATGACGAGCGGGACCTCGATTCCAGACAAAAATTTACTGTCAGCTGAGTTAAAACTTCGAAAATAGAATTTGTTTTTAATTTATCTACAGCATGTCAGCAACAGAATGATTACTGATTCTGTTCAAAAGGCTCTGAGCACTATGGGACTCAACTGCTGTGGTTATCAGTCCCCTAGAACTTAGAACTACTTAAACCTAACTAACCTAAGGACATCACACACATCCATGCCCGAGGCAGGATTCGAACCTGCGACCGTAGCAGTCGCACGGTTCCGGACTGCGCGCCTAGAACCGCGAGACCACCGCGGCCGGCTTACTGATGCTGTCGCATATCTTATAATGAAAATCTCCATAATTGAGTATGACATGAATGTCGTAATTGTTGTAAACTGCTCTATGTTAATGCCAACACGCTTTGCAAAAGAGCTTAACAGCAGTGTGCTACGTAAACCAGGTAAAATGCCAAAGGTTTCGGTCAGAAGCGGGTCATGCCCGTCTCGTTGAAAGGTGTCCGTTACTCAGAATTTTCATTTCCAACCAGTATATTTTGCCTTTTTGTGCATAACAATGTTTTTATAGGTTGGAGCGAACGAAAAGCATGTATTTTTCCTTTTTATTTTTTTTTAAATCACTAGTACCTGGCGACGATTGGGGTGTTGACCATAAGCAACCGCTGGTCGACAGCTCAGACATTGTACGAGTACTTCCAGTCGCTATATAGCGTTGGAGCATGGAGCATCGTGTGCTGACAGTAGAGCAGTTCTTCAAAATGGTCCAAAAGGCTCTAAGCAGTATGGGACTTAACATGGAGGTCATTAGTCCCCTAGACATAGAGCTACTTAAACGTAACTAACCTAAGAGCATCACACACATCCATGCCCGAGGCAGGATTCGAGCCTGCAACTGTAACAGCAGCGAGGTTCCGGACTGAAGGACCTAAAACCGCTCGGTCACGGCGGCCGGCAGTTCTTCAGAAGCAATGGTTCTGTAGTCACCGCACAACGTCTTTTCCTTCGAAAATTTAATGCCGGCCGTCTAGATGCAGTCCAAGCTCGAAACACCATACTCTGATGAGTTGCAGGGATTAGAAGCACTGGATCTGTGATGAGAAAAGAAACCGCCAGGTTTCCCACGTTCCGTTCGAACTCCGGAACAAGTAGACAAACAGCGAACGTAAGTTCTAGCTAGTTCGAAACGATCCACTAGGCGACAGACTGTATCGCTGGATGTCCTGTCGTTCACTTCATCGCGTCTTACATGGTGATCTCACAACTCGCCCGTACATAATAATGATTGCCCTGTGGGGTCAGTGAAACTAATTTTGTGCAGCGCAGAGAGTTTTATATCATAATTGACGCTGTTGTTATCGAAGATGCAGATGTCCCACTATGCACGAGTTATGATGCTCAATTTCACCCGGATGGTTATGTAATTATACAGGTGCTGGCCGTCAGAGAAACCACATTAACTACTCCAAAAACCTCTCCACGGCTCAAAAGCAACAATGTGGTAAGGTATCTCCAAGATAGAGACTACTGGATCCTACATTTCTGTAGAGAGAGGAATTGCAGATACTAAAATTTTAGCGCGCTACTTCGAAATGTTAAACAACTTTCTTCACCTAGAAGATGAAAGGCGACGAGTGAACACCAGAGGAATGTGGTTCCAAAAGGATGCTGCCACAGCTTACATGGCGAGACCATTCATGGAAATGATTCGATAAATGTTCCCAGGAAATTCCATTTCCCAATATTTTGATGTTCCTTGGCCCCCTAACTCAACTGATCTATCTGACTGTGACTTCTTTTTGTGGGGCTACTTGTAACCAAAACTATACTTGAACAAGCCCCACAAATTAATGACCTCAAGATCTCCATTCGTCAGGAAATTAAAGCTATCCTGGATGAAATGTTAGAGTGAGAGCTGTGTGTAGCTTTTAGGAAAGGATCTAAATTTGTATCCGACAGGAAGGACTTCATCTCAATAACATTATTTTCCGAGTATAATGAAGGTGTATACCTTTCAAAACTACAGTAAATGTGCTACTACCGAATGCAAGATTCTTCTAATAAGGACACATTTCAGTTACGCAACAGCGAAAAACATGCTTTTCCTCTCATCCATCCTCTCTCTGCTAAAATCTATGATATCTTGCTGTAACCAGTTTCGACGTATTGGTAAAAGCGCTTTGGCAACCTCTTTGTTTCATCACTGTGACAAACGTCGAATGCATCCTCACTGTGAAAAAAAAGTCCCAGGCAACTTCGTTTGCTCTCTACAAACAGTAATCCTTCGCGGGTATGGGATATATTGCCTTGTTTGTTTGAAATTAGTTCGTGATTAATACTTGATTTGGCTTGTTGCAGTAAAGTCAGAGAGCACTTTGTGCTCTGTTTATGATGTTGAGAACGGAGCTTCTTTTGTCACGCTACGGTAATCGCTGTTGAGCAGACACTGCAGTGCATATAGATTCGGGCGAGACCAACTCATTTACTGTGATAAGCGCTGGGTTAGATTTGGAATGGGTGGCGAGTTTTATTTGGGAATGTTTGTTTGTATTCCTCCGATCGCGTCTTTCTGCACAGTGTAACAGGTGCTGTCACGAACTGTTTGGAAGCTGTAAATTGCATCACTTGCAGATTTATTTTATTCCTTCCTATTACTATTTCAAAGAAACAATCTCATTTGAAGTTTATTCATTACTTTTTCAGCAAATCGGCATAGCGTTTTTCAAACGACATAATTTTGACTTGTAAAGTCCCATCTTGGAAGTATGGATCGTAAAATCCCTAAAGGGCTGCAAAGTTTCTCTCTCGTATTTAAAATCAATGCATTTTCATCAAAGTCACGTCTTATGAATTCACATTACAGAATCGTATCACCTAACTTAATATGCAACGCTGGTGAGCTGTCATTTTGCGGTCTTACGAAAGTTAAATACGCGAGTCACAGTTACTGTGTCGTTTGGCCACTCAACTACACATCTAGCTCTGACAATTAAAAAGCATAGTATGCAGAATTTCATAAATCACAGTAAGTAGGATTTCCCTCCATGGTAAATAAGTTTAAGGTGCTGATACACGGTGGGTCATCGTGTGCTCTACCTTCAAAGACGTCGCTGTAGATGGGACTCTAATGTCTCTCTCCTCCTTCATTGTATGCTGGACTGCTGATAGCTACTATGAAACATCGTGTTTTGTCGCCTCATTTACTTAATAGTATGATACGTACGCAGTGAAATGAGTTTGCGATTCATCACTCTAACAATTATCAGCATTTTGAATTTATTTGTACACAAAACGCCAAATAGCCGCACTATTCAACTGGATAAGTGGAATTCAGTAATGTGCTATGTACTTACATTAGACGTACGCCCTCAACTCCTTTCCTTCCGCTGCATTTATGAAGATGTGTGCTATGTGACTATTTTCTATATATTTCAGAGGAAGATCGCGTTATTTAGACTGTTGTCTTAGAAATGATATGAATAATTAGAAACATATATTGTAGTTTTCTTTAAAGTATCACAGACTGTGAGAGCGGTCCATTCTCCTGGACACACACAGACACACACCCACCCACACACCCTCACACACACACACACACACACACACACACACACAAGCACTCTAATCAATAACTGTGGCTTTCGATGCCACTCATATGTTGATTTCGGCTCCGTCACATGATGTTGACGATTGATGCACCCTGTCCATTTGTATGCGACTGGTGATTCCAAAACAACACTAGTCGTCCATAAATGAAATGAAAGCTCTGAGCATGCCTCGGTGGTCAGTATGACTAGCGAACGTTGTGTGACAAACCGTTGGACAGATATGTCGATTGAAGCACCAGGATGAGAAGGACAGTACAGACTTCTGCATGCCGATAGATAACATGGCGGCTGAAATGAAAACAAACCTCAGTACGTAATCTCTGCCGCAGGTGTAACATCGCAAATAGACTTGAGTGTATAACGCGTGGATCTCTCAGGTTCAACGACTCTTTTTCTAGCTACCAGTGGGAACTACTCAGATCCTACAAGTTCAACCAAAAATACTTCCAACTGTTACGAGAATAGTCACACATCTCGCTTCCCGCGCCCGGGTCCCCGGTTCGATTCCCGGCGGGGTCAGGGATTTTCTCTGCCTCGTGATGACTGGGTGTTGTGTGATGTCCTTAGGTTAGTTAGGTTTAAGTAGTTCTAAGTTCTAGGGGACTGATGACCATAGCCCTTAAGTCCCATAGTGCTCAGAGCCATTTAAACCATTTTAAATAGTCACACCCGTGAAAATAAACGATCATTTGTAGTAAGGCTATCACGCAATAAACAGCAATACAAATTACGCCGTGCAAAAATGGATATATTTGTCATTCCACAAAGAACTTGTCAGGAGTTGTTGGAAGAAATTATAAAATTTGTGTGGTACTGTAAGAGATATTACGATGATCACTGCCGAGCGAGGTAGCCGCGCAGTCTTAGGCACCTTGTCACGGTCCGCGTGGCTCCCCCGTCAGAAGTTCGAGTCCTCCCTCCAGTATGGATATATGTGTCACTTTCAGCGTAAGTTAGTTTAAGCTAAATTAAGTCGTTCGTGAGCTTAGGTGCCGAAGACGTCTTCAGTTTGATCCCATAAGACCTTACCACAAATTTCCAAATATAAAAAAAGAGATGATCGTTGACATCAGAAATCTAAAGGTCATTTGGAGCTCGCTTGGTTGATCGTTCAGAAATCACAAAATGGCGTACACGCTCTCCATCCTCTACAGGCCATTACTTTCACCTGTGGGGAGAATGAAGGCAAGAGATCTACGTTCAAGGAAATAGTGAAGACAGACGAAGACATGAAACATCCTTTAACATAAGTGTGTGCTGCAGTTAAGACCAGATTAAATTTAGCGTAGAGCACCGTCTGTCTAGAATGACTCTATAGTGTGTATATATCATGTTCAAGTTCAAAACTGTTACCATCTTATATTAATGTCATAATAATAAACACACCACCTTACCTGTTTTAAATTTTGTTTCAGGATAATGTCATTTATATATAAAAAAAGACGAGCCACCCACTCTCAAAAAATAATGTGATCTATTAGGTTCAACACGTAAATACAAATACCACATGCGTATAAGTGTCAGCCAAAGCAACGAGTAGATCAGATTGCAACTCAGTTTTCGAAACCTGTGGTACGACATTAAATTAAGCAATCGCTGTAATGAAATTTACGGATAATGGAACTTACAACAAGAAAAATTAACAAGGGCTCACAGGATTTTTCTACCTAGGAAAAGGGTCAGACAACGTAAAATGTTAGGAGATTGAAATCTGGTTTCGCAGGATAGAGTGGATCAGGTTATGGTTGTGGACTGAGACGTAATCAGTTACTGTCAGTTGCACGGAACACACAAACTTTTATTTTCCTAAGACCCACTTAATTACACGTGCCTTAAAAGGACCAAAACAAAACAATATGGCTGAAGGCGTAGTTAAGAAAACTTGAGGTACCTCCATGGCTGAAGACCCAAAACCATACCAAAAACCAGAACGGTTTAAGACATGAACACAAGTTATAAAAAAATTGCTTTAACGAATACACACGACTGAAGGCCTTACTTAAAAAATATTTCACGTAAATACTCAGCTGAAGGCCACACACAAGACACTGAAAAACTCAGGGCTCAGGCCCTGGGTAACGAGATTTTCAGGTAGAGAAAATTTAAACAATTCGTTTTAAACAAAAAATTTATGATGGATGAAGAGCTTATCTTGAAAATGTTTCACGTAAGGGCTCGGCTGAATACCACACACTGGACATTGAACAACTCAGGGCTTTAGGCCTGGATAACAAGAATTTCTGATAGAACAAACTTCAAAAGTTTAGTTTTTAAACAATTTAATCTTCAAATTTTAATTTCACTCGACTGAAGGCCATATTTTAAAATTAAAACTAACTAAATTAATACACGTTTGAAAGCCACGTACAGTACTTCAGACTAAAATGAAAATCACAGTCTGAAACCAACAGAACAGTTGTGGCCAGAAGTGTATCAAGGGTCGGCCTGAGGAGGTAGCTCTAACGTAAGGTGAGGTGAGGCAGGCAGCCAAGAGTAAGGTTAAATAATCGGATAGCAACCCGACCCAGGGACGGCTGAAGGACCGACCAGCGTCCTAATCAATTCTCTTCCCCCTGACCAACGGCATGACAACGGAAAGAATCAGCCAAGCACGAAGATATCAGCAGCACTACGTCTTCAAAATTGGCGTCTAAAACTAGCCAAAGCACAATAACCACTATAAGAAAAAAATATGAACAAGAAACTTAAAGGCTGTCGAACTACATGCTGTGCCGGACAGCATCAACACGGCAGAGAAAATCGCAATGCCGGTAAACTAGACTAACGACCAGGACAGGTAACTGGGGCCTTAATGGCCACAAGGCAGAAAATACCGCTGATGCACTTCACTCATAAGTAACAACAAAATTAATAGTTAAAGACCACACAGCACACAGGAGGACAGCTGCAAAATTTCGCTGACTCCAACACACCATATGTTACTGTTAACCAGAATGACCCAGGAAGAAACCACTGGCAAAGAACAAAGAGATGTCACAGCAGTTGAGGATTCATAACAGGTTAAATCATCACTCAACTTCAGTGTCCAGGTTTGGTGGGCAACGAACTTTGTAGCTCTCGCAGCTAGCTCCTCACAATCCGACCGCACGTGCTAGACGCCATTGGTCCCTGCCTGACGCGCTGTGGAGACTTCCTCGCTGCTCTGTCTCAACCGATCAACTGCCACACACACCACCACATGGAAATATAGTGGTCACACCAAAGATGGTACAGCAGTACTAGTAACGATAAGCGCTGCTGCTGCCACTGACGGAGGCAAGTAGTAACTCAGGGAGAAATAAGACTGCACTCGATTGTGACAAAATCCCAAAGAACAAATGGCATCAACGCGAGCCGGCCACGTTTCAGAGATGTAAGCAATACGAGTAACGTATAGGTAAAAACCGCTAATCTACATTGTATACAAGAAGCAACACGGAATAATAAGAGTGGAATACCAAGAACGAAGTGTTCGGGTTAAAGAAAGTGTAAGACAGACATGCAGTTCACCTTTATTGTTCAATTACTACATCAAAGAATGTATCATGGAGTTAAAAGAAACTTTCAAGGCTGAGAATAAAACTAAAAGTGGAAGGAGATAATGATAAGATCGGCTGATAACAGTGCTATAGTCAGTGATTGTGAGGAAGAATTACAAGGCCTGTTGAATGGAATGAACAGATGAATGAGTATGGAACTCGAATTTAGAGTACACTGAAGAAAGACGAATTTAATGAGATGCAGCAGAAATATGATTATCTGTAAACAAAGTAATGGACCATAAAGCAGACAACGTAAATTAAATAACTCATACTGTATGAAGCAAGGAGTATCAGATAACGGCCTCATTCGAGGAAGAGATTTAGAGGAATGTACGTCTGGAAAGCAGTATTATCCGGTAGTGGATCACTTACACTGAGAAAACCGGAACAGAAGAGAATCTAAGAGTTTCACGTTTTGTGCTACAGAACGATTTTGAAAATGAAGTATCCCGATAACGTAAGGAATAAAGATATTCTCAACAGAATCACCTTCCATAGTACTAGAGGTTCTGTAGAGAGTAAATGCTGTAGGGTGAGAGGCAGCTCGGAATACAACCAACAAATCACTGAAGAGAGAGGGGCAATTGATAGAAACATGACTGGTTCGCGAATGGAAGGAATTCGCGGTGGCTGCACCAAACCTATAAGAAAACAAAGGAATAACGACAAAGAAATGGTTAATGTAACAATGTCAGTAACTGGTTTTCTCACATCTGTTACCTTCTTATGTTACTTCTTATGCTCAAATTTGTGAAATACAGATTACAATGCTTTTGCTCGAACGTAATGACAAGTTCACGATATTCAGAATTGGAAGTAAATCGCTTTCTTTAATCTTGACCACTATGAATGGACATTAGGCAACAACAGTCAGACAATCTCCTAAAGCAAAGCTTGTCAGTATGAATCACTTAACCTAGTTATGTCATTTCAACGTGTTAAATCAAATGAACGTCTTCGTATACTAGAATATCGACACCAAGAATGTTGCGTGCACTAAAATAAAAAAAATATACTTGCGATGTGACAAATGATTGTGGTTACAGATATTGTTGTTGTGGTCTTCACTCCTGAGACTGGTTTGATGCAGCTCTCCATGCTACTCTATCTTGTGCAAGCTTCTTCATCTCCCAGTACCTACTGCAGCCTACATCCTTCTGAATCTGCTTAGTGTAGTCATATCTTGGTTCCCCTCTACGATTTTTACCCTCCGCCCTGCCCTCTAATACTAAATTGGTGATCCCTTGATGCCTCAGAACATGTCCTACCAACCGATCCCTTCTTCTGGTCAAGTTGTGCCACAAACTTCTCTTCTCCCCAATCCTATTCAATACTTCCTCATTAGTTATGTGATCCACCCACCTAATCTTCAGCATTCTTCTATAGCACCACATTTCGAAAGCTTCTATTCTCTTCTTATCTAAACTAGTTATCGTCCATGTTTCACTTCCATACATGGCTACACTCCATACAAATACTTTCAGAAACGAATTCCTGACACTTAAATCTATACTCGATGTTAACAAATTTCTCTTCTTCAGAAACGCTTTCCTTGCCATTGCCAGTCTACATTTTATATCCTCTCTACTTCGACCATCATCAGTTATTTTGCTCCCCAAATATCAAAACTCCTTTACTACTTTAAATGTCTCATTTCCTAATCTAATTTCCTCAGCATCACCCGACTTTATTCGACTACATACCATTATCCTCGTTTTGCTTTCGTTGCTTCAACTGCTCTTCCAAGTCCTTTGCTGTCTTTGACAGAATTACGATGTCATCGGCGAATCTCAACATTTTTATTTCTTCTCCATGGATATTAATACCTACTCCGAATTTTTCTTTTGTTTCCTTCACTGCTTGCTCAATATACAGATTGAATAACACCGGGGAGAGACTACAACCCTGTCTCACTCCCTTCCCAACCACTGCTTCCCTTTCATGTCCCTCGACTCTTATAACTGCCATCTGGTTTCTGTACAAATTGTAAATAGCCTTTCGCTCCCTGTATTTTATCCCTGCTACCTTCAGAATTTGTAAGAGAGTAGTCCAATCGACATTGTCAAAAGCTTTCTCTAAGTCTACAAATGCTAGAAACGTAGATTTTCCCTTCCTTAATCTAGCTTCTAAGGTAAGTCGTAGGGACAGTATTGCCTCACGTGTTTCAACATTTCTACGGAATCCAAACTGATCTTCCCCGAGGTCGGCTTCTACTAGTTTTTCCATTCGTCTGTAAAGAATTCGCGTCAGTATTTTGCAGCTGTGACTTATTAAACTGATAGTTCGGTAATTTTCACATCTGTCAACACCTGTTTTCTTTGGGATTGGAATTATTATATTCTTCTTGAACTCCGAGGGTATTTCGCCTGTCTCATACATCTTGCTCACCAGATGGTAGAGTTTTGTCAGGACTGGCTCTCCCAAGGCCGTCAGTAGTTCCAATGGAATGTTGTCTACTCCGGGGGCCTTGTTTCGACTCAGGTCTTTCAGTGTTCTGTCAAACTCTTCACGCAGTATCCTATCTCCTATTTCATCTTCATTTACGTCCTCTTCCATTTCCATAATATTGTCCTCAAGTACATCGCGCTTGTATAGACCCTCCAATACTTCTTCCACCTGTCTGCTTCCCCATCTTTGCTTAGAACTGGGTTGCCATCTGAGCTCTTGATGTTCATACAAGTGGTTCTCTTATCTCCAAAGGTCTCTTTAATTTTCCTGTAGGCAGTATCTATCTTACCCCTAGTGAGAGAAGCCTCTACATCCTTACATTTGTCCTCTAGCCATCCCTGCTTAGCCATTTTGCACTTCCTATCGAACTCATTCTTGAGACGTCTGTATTCCTTTTTTCCTGCTTCATTTACTGCATTTTTATATTTTCTCCTTTCATCAATTAAATTCAATATTTCTTCTGTTACCCAAGGATTTTTACTAGCCTTTGTCTTTTTACCTACTTGATCCTCTGCTGCCTTCACTACTTCATCCCTCAAAGCTACCCACTCTTCTTCTACCGTATTTCTTTCCCCCATTCCTGTCAATTGCTCCCTTATGCTTTTCCGTGAAACTGTGTACAGCCTCTGGTTCTTTTAGTTTATCCAAGTCCAATCTCCTTAAATTCCCACCTTTTTGCAGTTTCTTTAGTTACAGTTTCTCACTCAGTTCGAAATGGAACCCCAACGTGTACCAACAGACTGTGATATAATGCCAGAGAATCTGAAGAATCTGCCACCACTTCGTTTCTACGTATTATATACTATGGGACTTAAATTCTGATGTCATCAGTCCCCTAGAACTTAGAACTACTTATACCTAACTAACCTAATGACGTCACACACATCCATGCCCGAGGCAGGATTCGAACCTGTGACCGTAGCGGTCGCGCGGTTCCGGACTGTAGCACCTAGAACCGCTCGGCCACTTCGGCCGGCCATATACAAAGGAAGTACTGAAAATGTTTGCTGGAGGACTACATCGAATAGGCTGATTATATACGGCATTTGTTCTCTGGGCGATGTGTGAACCTAATGAGCGAGCCAGTGGATGTTGGTACTAGTTGCATCTGGCCACACGTGGTCGTAGATGAGCCTTCTAAAATGTAGATGTAATCGATATCACTGCAGATGTTTCTGCTGGTGACTGAGGACGATGTACTGAAAAACATTACATGAGTATTTGCGTCATCTGCAGACTAATTATTATATGACAGTTCGTATATTGATGGTTCGGGTAGAATGTTCAAGTGAAAGTGGCAAGAGCAAGCCATCAAAGTTTATTTGTCAGTGGGCAGCAAGACAGGTGTTGAAGTGTGACGCGTCGACACAAAATGGTTAGTCTATACTCATAGGTGCAATCCTCATTGTGTTGCAGTACGAATGTGCAGAGAAGATCAGGCCACAAAGCTTGTGAATTGATTGTGAGAAGACTGTTCGACGCAGAGAAAAAACAATCAACAACCTGACGTGTGTACATATCAGGGTATCACATACAAAAATATCTTCACTGATGCCTGTTACACCTTGTACATTTTCCTATCCATAGAGGTGTCCGCAGCCCGTGGTCTAGGGGCTAGCGTTGCTACCTCTGCATCCCGGGATCCTGGGTTCGATTCCCAGCCGGATTGGCGATTTTTCTCTTCCCGAGGACTGGGAGTTCTTGTTGCCCTCATCGTCACCATCATAATCATTCTTGACAGTGGCTGAAGTGGAATGTGAAAAGAGAATTATATTGTGAAAGAACCAGGACTTTGTACAGGCACTGATGACTGCGCAGTTGAGAGCCCCTAAAACCAAACATCATCATCACCCATAGAGGGACGGTTCTTAGTGTTTCTTACTTCTTGTGTTCAGTCTAAAGGAGTCATAAAGCAATTTTTTAACTAGAGTTGTCCAAATCATTTCGCTTGGAGTTTATCTGAAAACCAGCTCCACGAAGCAGGGTGACATATATCAACGTCTACCGTAAGATCTAGTACACAACGCGAACCAGATATATCTTCTGACTATTTTAGTACAAGGGGACCTGTCATAGAGGTTTCGTTTGTTTTCTTGCCCAAACTGTATATGTAGCTATCCTGCACTGAACAACAGCACCAATGTTGAAGGTAAACGCTGTGGAGTTTGCTTCTTTCGCTCACAGTACCGACTCTTCACAACGTTAATATCCATTTTACTCTCCGCCTTCAAGTGCCTATCTAAAACTACTCCATGCTGTCTTGGGATTTAGTTTGTCGTTAACATTGGGATAATACACAGCTGTATGGATAGGATTTCGGTTAAGTCGACCGATATCCACCTTGTGTATGGGTTCGCTGAAAACGATGGAAGAACGAAACAATGACTCTATGAAGAGCTGTTCCCGTAGCGGCAGTCACCACATCACAGTACAGTGTTTCGTCTCTGTGTTATTGATACGCTACGTCTTGTGCGTTATGCTATTTACGCTTTGGTTATCGCATATCACAGGTTTCTTCACTGCTATCCACAGAAATTAGAGTGACTGCGGTAACAGCCGAATAAATTATAAATACGCTATTCTCTATAACGAGCCCAAGGAGGCTTTGGGTACCTTGTAACAAAACACTCAGAAGGCATGACTGAACAACCTGTGAAAGTCTCTCAGTCGAGTTGTGGTTCATCCTGTATATTAGTGGCAATCAGAGTGGGAAAGCGCCACTTACCCGAAAATGCTACATTTGTTAGTGAGCACAAAAATAACAATTATAGAGTGTGTATTTAGTCTTTCGTAACCAGTAGCTTTCGCGCAATTCACCAGCATTTAGTATTGTGTACTTTAAGTCCTTATAAGAGCAAGCTGAGAGATCTACGAGTTTTTCGATTCTTCTATTTCAGTAGAAACTAAAGATGTAAATTTGGCCTCCATCCCCGAAATGTATGTTTGTCACAGTCTACACAGAAGGCTCGTTACTGATCTGAAAACTATCCAGTCGGTCCAGTGACATTATCCTCCACGTCACTCATAAATTTAGGAGATCCTGGTATTTACTTTTTGTAGTCGGCCGCTCTGCTTGATCGGTGATATGTATTTTTGGGGAGAGAAGTTTTGAAGGGGGAGGGAGTGTGGGTTCCCGGAGGTTACACAGATACTAAAGTTAAAAAGCACAATTTATGTTCAGACTCAGAAGCACTAGGACCATAAGCAAGTAGCCATAAGTTTATCAAATCGACACTTTATTAAAAATGTTAGATCAGGAATAATGATCAAACGATGTTTAAGCACATGACAAAATTAAATTCTGATGCATCTTGATTACAAGAAAATGAAAGCACCAACCCTCACTAGGAACATAATGTCAACAGCAGCTGCCCTCAGGCACGTACCGCAAAAATATTCTTCAGAACAAATACACTTTCTAGAACAGGATAAAACTTATAACTTCCATTAAAAAGTCCTTAAATAAAACCAAACATCATACTCGAGCCAGCCTCATTCATTAAAACCAAATTATCTTACAAATAAGTAAATCAAAATGCACCTAAAAGGAAACTTTAAACAGTTTCAAAGAATTTAACTGAAATATTACAAGAAAGATATGAGCAACATTGTTTAAAACTTTAGACGAATGACCATGCAATAGAAACCGACTTACGCACGACAACAAAATTTTTGAAGCTGATCTAAGTAGTAAGAATCTGTTTCCCCAGTTAGATATTAAAAATGAAATTAAATGTGCTCAAATTATAGTGAAACAAGCGCCACAAAAGACACTTCTGAACTGTTCCTGCAACGGACGAACACCACAGTTTCAGTTCTATTAGATTTGCAATGCCAGACGCTCATCATGAAGAATCGGGCAATGAAGTATAGCTTAAATGACTCCAACAAATTGGTTCTCCACACATCAGAAGCCATGGTGAAATCAAACGGTGCCAAGAGCTCAGACACAAAACTGTAAACTGGCAGGTGAACGCGCTTCTCACTATGAAAACCTAACTATAACAGCTAAAATCAAGTTCACTGTCAGAACAGGTAACATAGTTCTTCACACATGGAGTTGAACACAGTATCTCTTGAACATCACCGAGGAATCTGCTAGCAGTGTTCTATCGGTCGCATTTGTCTTTCCGAACAAAATGGTTCAAATGGTTCTGAACACTATGGGACTTAACATCTGAGGTCATCAGTCCCCTAGAACTTGGAACTACTTAAACCTAACTAACCTAAGGACGTCACACACATCCATGACCTTGGCAGGTTTCGAACCTGCGACCGTAGCGGTCACACGGTCCAAGTCTGTGGCGCCTAGAACCGCTCGGCCACACCGGCCGGCGGACTTTCCGAACACTGACTGCCTCAAGAAAGCCCACGTCTGTTTTCTTGAAGCTTGTGCGCCTACCGCCGACACCTAATGGCGAGCTATATTTCGTGGCAACCAGTAAAATGGTCATCGACTGTCTCATTGTTTCCTGCTAAACCATCAATCCCACGAGCAGAAGAAGCGGCAAATAATTGGCAAAATTACCACTTTACTTACTTTCTGGCTTAATTTTACTAATATGTAACCACATACATTTCTTAGTTTTAGTATGCTGCACCCAGAAACTGACATGGGAGATGCGATCCATTACCTTGCATGGACCCACGAAAAGGGGAAGCGCCTTTTGGGTAGTACATGGACATGCATTACCTTGAATTCAAAAGTTACATACCTAAACGAAATTCTCGATATGGTTACACTCACGACATCCCTGAGTGTATCTCTCAGTCTGCCTCTGATGCGCGTGAAAATGTCACGAAGGGCCACACTCGACTTGGCTTTAACATCAAAAGGATTACTCTTCTCCACTAAAAGGTCACCAGTCGACCACAATTTCGACTGGGGAGAGTTACCCGGATAGCCCAACATCAAATGAGCTGCAGCAAGATCAAATGCTTCAAGAAAAGAGATGTTAAAGCTAACCCCAACCATCTCATTGACCTCTCCTAGCACGGTTGTCGCTTCGCATGATATATAACTAAGGCTGTGATTCAATTCGGCTTAATGTTATTGTCGAACGAGGACTGCACGTAGTAGCGGTCAAAAAACAGAACTTCTTTCAGTGAGCTGAGAGAAAAGCGGCCGCATTATCGGAGAAAAAAGAACTTCGGTAGACAAAAATTAGAAAAAAATGCTTGTAATACACTTAATAGTAGTGGGGAGTGTAATCGATTTGCTAGAAATAAGCCATACAAAACGGGTAAACCCACCAACAGCCACAAAAATGTAACGATAACACCAGGAATCCGCACCAGATCGGGTTGACGGAGGAGATAGAGAAGATCCAAAGAAGAGCGGCGCGTTTCGTCACAGGGTTATTTGGTAACCGTGATAGCGTTACGGAGATGTTTATTAAACTCAAGTGACAGACTCTGCAAGAGGGGCGCTCTGCATCGTGGTGTAGCTTGCTCGCCAGGTTTCGAGAGGGGGCGTCTCTGGATGAGGTACCGAATGTATTGCTTCCCCCTACTTATACCTCCCGAGGAGATTACGAATGTAAAATTAGAGAGATTCGAGCGTGCACGGAGGCTTTCAGACAGTCGTTCTTCCCGCGAACCATACGCGACTGGAACAGAAAAGGGAGGTAATGACAGTGGCACGCAAAAGTGCCCTCCGCCACACACCATCGGGTGGCTTGCGGAGTATAAATGTAGATGTAGGTGCGAAGCAAGAACCGATGTAATAGATACAGAGATTATCCATGGGACTGCCTTCATGGGAGGAACGTAATAACCCCAGTCGGATATTCAATTTCGATTTGGCCGTTTTGCCCAGTTCACGTTGTGATATCATCCTCTTAACATCCTTGACTGTACTATGCCATGTGACACGTTTCTTAAGCCATGAAGGATTTGGGATAATCCCAAGTGCCCCCCCACCCCCTTCCCACCCACACACACACACACACACACACACACACACACATACAAGGGCTTATTAAACAACCTGAAAATCGCCGGAACTACTCTCTTAGTAAGACAAATCGTGAACTTCTGGTCGTAATAGGTACCAAGTAGGGTTTTCCGATCGATCCTTTCGAGGGTCTCGGCTATTTCAGGGTCCTGACCCTCGCGTTCCTTCAGATTACCAAACAGCGATGGGACCTCCGATGAGACGAAAGTAACCCTTTCCTCGAACAACCTACACTCTTTGATCACTGTTAAGACGACAGAAACCCTCTCCTTCACCAACCAGCCAGCATTCTTTGCTCCCACCTCCGTTCTCCTGAAACATATTGCTTAACTTGATTTTCAGTACCTCGTATGTGCTTGACGACGGACTTAAAGGCCATAATCAGCATTCCCCAATGAGGAATCCGTCGGCTCAACCGTGGTCTAGTGAGCAACCAGCTAAACGCTTATTTATCTGGATCGAGAAAGAAACGTCTATGTTCAAGCTGTAAACGCATACGTTTCAGTGCCAGTAAGACAGCCTACGCTTCTGACTCATTAACAGAATATCTATATATTTCCTCGAACAGACGGTGTGTCTCCGCTAGCCATATTTCCCTGAAGGAGGAGTCCCGCGCTATACCAGAATGAAATGCAGGGTATTTTAGTTCTATCGTTGCGTCTAAAAAAATGCGTGGTTTTTTCTTCGGACTCGTTTCGCATCATCACTGGTGCTGATTTCCGCTTTATTTCTCCCTTACATCGGGAAATGTCGTCTGACAGCACATCGCTGATGGTTTTCGTCTTTAGAAACTGCTAGTTTTTGTCTAATTTTTGGTTTTTCTGCAGCACTATGCTTTTCGTACGGTTCACACAAACCGTAGGACATACTTAGAAGTATACAAAAACAAAACAAAAAGCAGTGGGGTGTGAAATAGTGTGCTTTGTGCAACATAAGAAATGCACAGTGTTGCAGAAAAACTAAAATTTGGACCTCAGCTATCAGTTTCCGAAGAAGAAAATCGTCAAAAATGTGCTAAGAGATGGCATTTCCAGATGTAAGTGAGAAATAAACGACCACTGATGATGCTTTATCTCAATAAAGCGAAACGCGTATGGTGAAAAAAACAAGCATTTTTGTAGTTGCAAGTACAGAACAAAAATACTCTGGTTCAAATGGCTCTGAGCACTATGGGACTTAACTTCTACGGTCATCAGTCGCATAGAACCTACAACTACTTCAAGCTAACTAACATAAGGACATCACTCACACTCATGCCCAAGGCAGGATTTGAACCTGTGACCGTAGCGATCGCGCGGTTCCAGGCTGCAGCGCCTAGAACAGCTCGGCCACCCTGGAGGTCAACCTATAAGAATTCTGCCTCATAGGCACAGAGTCATTCATCTGAATCCGATGCTGAATACAGTTAGTAACAGCTAATTTTTCAGTGAGCACTTTGGGAATTGCTATCTCTGGATCAGATTTAAGTGGATCAGGTTAAAGGTCCTATCCCCATCAAATACATCAAAAACGCATTAAAAATAGATTTTAACACTCTCTCTAAACTTTAAATATTATTGCTCGCTCTCATAACTAACCATAGAATTGGTATTAACCAAAAAATCACATTCCAAGATGACAGAGGTTGCAATCCCTTGAAAAAGTCCAAAACTATGTGTCCAAGAAAATTTTCCTCTTTTAAGTTTCACATGGCAATGATGAAGAACAGACAAACACTGTCATTCGCAGCTATACATTTATTGTTGACACGAGTCATCTGGAGAACCCTACCACACTACGGTACCGAAGACCGTATTTCCTATCAATTAAGGACACTGAACAGCCAGATCTTCCGCCCCTGGTAGCTGAGTGGTCACCGCGACGGAATGTACCTAACGGCCCGGGTTCGATTCCTGGCTGGGTTGGAGATTTTCTCCGCTTAGGGAGTGGGTGCTGTGTTGTCCTTATTATCATCATTTCATCCCCATCGACACGCAAGTCGCCGAAGTGGCGTCATCTCGAAAGACTTGCACCGGCCGATCGGTCTATCTGACGGGAGACACTAGCCACACGTCCTTTCAGTTTCCAACAGCCAGATCACAGTACGCCACATTAACACAAACAACCATCCTCAAGTGTCCGAATTAAATTAGAGGTCTTCACTGTTTGGACTTGGCATAAGATTGATCAATTGGACGGCAAGAGAATGGTGCTTCCGGACCAATTCTTGCGATACCTGTTTGCAGTCATAATGAGGTACTACTGCTGCTACATGGTGTTTCAAAAATGACCGGTATATTTGAAACGGCAATAAAAACTAAACGAGCAGCGATAGAAATACACCGTTTGTTGCAATATGCTTGGGACAACAGTACATTTTCAGGCGGACAAACTTTCGAAATTACAGTAGCTACAATTTTCAACAACAGATGGCGCTGCAAGTGATGTGAAAGATACAGAAGACAACACAGTCTGTGGGTGCGGCATTCTATACGTCGTCTTTCTGCTGTAACCGTGTGCTGTTCACAACGTGCAAGTGTGCTGTGGACAATATGGTTTATTCCTTAGAACAGAGGATTTTTCTGGTGTTGGAATTCCACCGCCTAGAACACAGTGTTGTTGCAACAAGACGAAGTTTTCAACGGAGGTTTAATGTAACCAAAGGACCGAAAAGCGATACAATAAAGGATCTGTACGGCAACCACAGAGGACAGCGCGCAGCTAGTGCAGCAGGTGATCCAACAGCGGCCTCGGGTTTCCGTTCGCCGTGTTGCAGCTGCGGTCCAAATGACGCCAACGTCCACGTATCGTCTCATGCGCCAGAGTTTACACCTCTATCCATACAAAATTCAAACGTGGCAACCCCTCAGCGCCGCTATCATTGCTGCATGAGAGACATTCGCTAACGATATAGTGCACAGGATTGATGACGGCGATATGCATGTGGGCAGCATTTGGTTTACTGACGAAGTTTATTTTTACCTGGACGGCTTCGTCAATAAACAGAACTGGCGCATATGGGGAACCGAAAAGCCCCATGTTGCAGTCCCATCGTCCCTGAAACCTCAAAAAGTACTGGTCTGGGCTGCCATTTCTTCCAAAGGAATCATTGGCCCATTTTTCAGATCCGAAACGATTACTGCATCACGCTATCTGGACATTCTTCGTGAATTTGTGGCGGTACAAACTGCCTTAGACGACACTGCGAACACCTCGTGGTTTATGCTAGATGGTGCCCGGCCAAATCGCACGGCCGACGTCTTTAATTTCCTGAATGAATATTTCGATGATCGTGTGATTGCTTTGGGCTATCCGAAAAATACAGGAGGCGGCGTGAATTGACCTCCCAATTCGCCAGACATGAACCCCTGTGACTTCTTTCTGTGGGGACACTATAAAGACCAGGTGTACCGCCAGAATCCAGAAACAATTGAACAGCTGAAGCAGTACATCTCATCTGCATGTGAAGCCATTCTGCCAGACACGTTGTCAAAGGTTTCGGGTAATTTCATTCAGAGACTACGCCATATTATTGCTACGCGTGGTGGATATGTGGAAAATATCGTACTATAGAGTTTCCGAGACCGCAGCGCCATCTGTTGTTGACAATTGTAACTACTGTAATTTTGAAAGTTTGTCTGCCTGAAAATGTACTGTTGTCCCAAGCATATTGCAACAAACGGTGTATTTCTATCGCTGCTCGTTTAGTTTGTATTGCCGTTTCAAATATACCGGTCATTTTTGAAATACCCTGTACAATATTCTACACAATCCTAAAAGTTTACCTTTACTTCAACCATTTTTCCTTAATGTTACGGGACTGACAGTTATTAGCGTAAATGGAGGGTGTTCATCGTTTACCTTATTTATTTTCACCTTAAAGATGTGTTCTAGATAAATCACTGGGTGTTGTATAGAAAATCGCCTGCCACGAGACTGCCTCGGTTAAACGGACGGCAAACACGGGAGCCAGCAGGTGAGTTGACACCGTGTGCAGTAGCGGCTCGGTGTCGCTGTCGTTAAATGTGCATTAGGCACCGGCCAATGCCAGCGAGGCCCCTATCTTTAGACCAAAAACGAGTGCGCAACCTCTGTGACCTTCAGCTATTAGTGAAGCGCTGGTGCCCAATTTTAGTCACGTACCTTTCATTCGGTCTAAAACTAGATAAAAGTGGTCTTCCCTACCACACGTTCCTCTCTGGTCTCATGTAAGCCACTAGTGTTGCATATATCAATTTCTTTATGAATTCGTAGCCCGTACAATATTTAGAAAAATTCATGGTAATAATGCGATTGTCTTCCGAAATAATTCATTTATTTGCTAAGTGGCTTACTCTATTACGCATGAACACATGCAAGTATAAGAGATTTATATTAAAAGCAATTCCGCTTTTCAGTGTGATGTATCAAAGTAGTAAAGGTACAGTGTATCTTCCGCAATTCACCGCACCGTGGCTTGCGGAGTATCTATGTAGAAGCATATGTAGATATAGATGAGAATATAAACAAAACTGAGTGGGGACCCTTGTAAACAGATAACTGCACCGTTATTTCACAAGCAGTTTTTTTTTATTTGTCGCACTGCTATCACAAGGCCAAGAACGGCCATGTTATGAAATCCCTGGGGCTGCGTTATGAAAAAGTTCGCTATGTGTTGGTTGCTGTCCTCATTCAAGTGAATCGTTTGCCTCTCAGAGCCATTTCTAGTTCACCAAAATGCAATAATCTCCCCTGTCTCCCCCGATCTCCTACTTCTCACCCTTCTCTCTCTTCAAATTAAAGCACTGTCTGTCCGTCACCTCCCCGTGCCTGTCTCCAGCCATTTTCTGCTCCTCCTTCTCCCTGTCCTCCTCTTTCTCTTTCTCTTCCTTCCATTTCTCTGCCTCTGGCAATCCTTCCTGTCCTCACCCCTCGATCTGCTTCGCCATGCCGTTCCTCGAATACATCCCCAAGGAATGCTTTCAAATACTTCCCTCAAAACAAGCCCATCATGCAGATAATCCCAGATGGCAGCCATTAACAATCATTTACACCCCCCCCCCCCCAAGCATGTCTGTAGTATTTCAGACTGTTAAATCAAACATCTTTCAGCCATTAATTTCGAAACAGTTATTTTATAGGGCTGCCAGCCAGATGATGTTTGGAGTGATCACTGCAGCAAGTAGAAATCTACAGACACCAGTCTTTGAATACTGGCACCTATTTTGGCCGGAACCGAGGATGGAATCTTCCTACACGGCGGTAGGGGATCCTGAAGATGACGTAATGAATCGCCAAAACTGCTACCCAGTTAACTACCGGTTTTGAAATTTGACGGCTGGATGGTGTTTGATGTGACATTTTGTACTGAACAGCCAAGTCCAGCAACCATCTCTGTAAAGATGGACATACAAGAGACTGCAAGTCCACTCCACTCTCGCTGTCCATTTCTTCCTGTCCCCTTTGTCCATCACCTCCACCCCCTATCTCTTCTTCTTTGTCCATTTACTCCTCCTCTTCTCGCTACACATCTCTTCTTAACCCCTCTTTTCTGTCACTCCTAACTGCTCTCGCAGTCTCTCTCTGCCCCACTCTCTGTCCACCTCATCCTCTCTCCTCCTCTTCAGGTCATCCCTCCAACGTAATCTCTCTTCTCAGCTCATGTCCCTCCTCCTCTCTCTCTCTCTAACCAGCCCCTTCACCTCCCTCTCTCTGCCCATCAACTCACCCTCCCTCTTTATCTCCTCCTCATGTTTTGTCTGTCCACCTCATCCTACTTGTCTCATTACCACTCTTCTCTCTCCCACCAGTCTCTGCTACACTGTGCAAATCTGGATATGTAGGTCCTTCAAGGCATGCCAATATTAACTGCACAGAACACTTTTCGTGCAGTGCAGTATCCATGGGCAGAACAACACTTTCACCTACACAGAGCAGTTCTCTTATAGCAGGCTGAATTCATACGAAATTTGACTGAAATCGATCCACTGTTTTGGGAACAGATCTAGGACATGCACATGTACATACATACTTCTCCAAACATAATAATTTGTATACATAAAGATATGATAGAAACACCTGCCTCTTCCATTCCATAGTTTGAGTAGTTGGGCAAATCGTATAGTGACTACACATAGAGATTTAAAATTTTTTTATGACCTCGTCCAAAGAACTTCGTACTTCTTTCAACAAGTGTAGTTGACCTAATGATTGCCCATGTCTGAAGCCCCTAGAAGCGTCACATAGTCCCGGAAAACTTCTCATTCGCTGTTTTTCGTCGTGCAACCTATGCCAGGATTCGGGCTACACTTCTCTATACTCGATGTAGACTGCATTGGACCTACAACGAGAGATACATATTGTTCGCAATAGGAGACAGCTCTTGAAATGAAGAATGCGAGAAGATCTTAATAAACTATGGGGAAGACTTACAAACAAGTTTCGGAATAATTTAATTACATTATTGGCCAAAATGCAACGATGAAAATTCTGAAAAGAATTTAAGAGCATTTTGTCATCCTGATTCTGTTCTCACTGACTGTGTTTCCCCTGTCGCTTATTCCCTGATCTAATAATTTCCCAGTACAGTGTCCACAACTGCTATTTGAAATTTGAACAACACGTCTACCAGCAACTTCTCATCTTCCTCGTATACTGACGTCGCAATTAGGATATTAATGTAATATTTGGTTAACTGAATGAAATTTACACTCTGCAGTGGAGTGTGCGGAGATACGAAATTTCCTCACAGATTAAAACCGTTTCCCGCACCGAGATTCGAACTTGGGAACTTCGAGTGTCGCAGGCAAATGCTCTATCGACCAAACTAATCAAGGATGGCTCACTACCCGTCCTCGCAGCTTTACTTCCGTCAACACCCAATGAAGTTTGGAACGTAGGATATGAGGTACTGTCTCAGGTAAGCTGTGAGGACGGGTCGTGATTCGTGCTTGGGTAACTAAGTCGGTAGAGTTCTTGCCCTTGAAAGTGATAGTCCCGAGATCGAGTCACATAGTTTTAACCTGCGAGGAAGTTTAATACTGGTTACTGCTTGCCTACATCTTCCACAAGGAATTGGATGAATGTTGTATCTGAAGCTTTTAGACATAAAGCGACAATAAGGTTACCTCCATAAACTACTCCGATACTTCCTATTACCCTTAACTCACTTTCTGTCTACTATTTTTGCTTCGAGAACCTTTCTCCAAACTTCCTGAAATCTTTCGTCATGAAAGTAATACTTTGTTTATTAGGCATATTTCAGGCAATATTCCAATAACCCATTATTCGTTTCCTTACGACCAGTAGTGAGTGTAATAATTACCTGTTTGATAGTTCTATACGTTTTATCTCCGGTATCCTTTCGTTTCCTTTGTCCGGTGCCTTGTATTTTGCTTGTGAAGCCAAATGCTATAGGAGGGTTCAATATCCTTGAGCTACATCATCTACGATCACGTTTTTACTCCTGTATCACTTCGACATAGTGTTTCTCAAATTTTAACCTTAGCTTGGTTTTTCTGTTCTAAAGACTCGTCATCTGTGCCGTGGATGAAAGTTATGGACCACATTTTACATTCCCATATCAGTTTTTAAGACACGCTTTGGTAGATAACTATTTTCAGTACATAGAAAAGTGAAATAATCACTGAAGGACCTCATCGTATTTTGTACTTGGCAGCAACTATCAACTTCATTTCTTTTTTTATGTCTGATTTGAGGACATCAGTGTACAACTTACTCTTCCAGAAGGACCATTCTTGATAACGCTGCAGTTATCCTGTCCTGATGTGCAATATTAGATCTTGCTAACCAGGCTAGGGCCTTACTTTTTTCAGGTATCTAGAATTTATGCTGTTCTTGTAGTCAGCTGAAACGAAGACATGAGGAAGGGAGTAAGTCATGAAAAGCAGGTTTGACAGTAGAAGCGAAAAACAGTTTTGACACTACTAAATACAAGGCTGTATTTACAACATGGATACAGAAACTACAAGTTAACATTACAGATATATTTACAGTAAGCAATGACATTTGTATAAGAAATATAATAATGATGTACAAAAATTCTTTGGAGTCCACCATCGCCAGGTGCTCTGCTTTCAGCATCGCTAATTATTGGCCTTTGCCCTACTCATGGTAGATCACGAAATGTAGAGACATTCTTGACCGGTCTACCCAGGTTCAAAATGTGGTGCTCCCTCCAGGGTTCTATTTCACTGAACGAATGTTTCATCTCCATGATGGACATCTTATCCCTCACAGTTCTAGTCCAAGAAGCAGAAATGACCTTCACTGCGGCTGTAGGTAGCAATGTATCGCATACCGAGGCGAAATCTTTCTCCATCACCCTGCTAACACTGAACGGTTTTATATTCGTTGCTTCTATAATTATATCAGTCATTTGGTCAGGAGTCATTCTTTCTCGACTGCATTACGCCGAAATCTCGGTCAAAAGGCATGTGCGAATGTCCCGACACCAGACGTTTCAAACTGACTTTATAAATCACACTCTTTAACGTTGCCTATAGTGAAGCCATTAAAACCAGCCGATTTTTATTTAGGTCGGTGCAGTCGGTGCTGAGTCAGTCTCACATATTTGACATCTGCTCAAAGCAGGATCGTCGATATAACGCAGCCTTCTCTGTTTTATCAGCACTATGTTGATTAAATCAAAAAAGTAAAATACCTTCACTTGTTCAGTTTTAGTTTCAAAACTATGAGCACAGCTTCCATACGTCATTATTTTCAAAACCACGGCAGTTTTATTTGAATACACAAGTAGCCTCCACAAAGGAAGTATAAGAATCGGTTAGGTGATAATGAAACACAGCTAGCGCTACACTCAATGTATCATTTAAATTTCAATGCAGACCAACTACGACTTATCAGTTTGTATGGAACAGGCTACAGAGGTATTTTGTCACACTAACAATTCCTAGTAACGTTACTATCGAATCAGTAACACAAAGATGAATTTTCAGTCACAGAGTAAAAGCAGGTACTCGGTACCTTGTTCACTTATTCCCATATCCATCCAAGCCTACATAATATTAGAACAAGTAACACCATGCGCTGTTTTGAACAACGCAGCCGCTCATAATTTCGACATTCTTCTTCTTCTACACCACTGGTAAAATGTCTTAGTACCCTTTCCTTTAAAAAATCTGAAAAATGACTCTTTTTTGATTTACTACCTTTCCCATGTCAATGCCTCAGTTATTAGTGCAGTATCTTCCTTCGTCATTTTACACCCTAATTCAAAATTTCAGTGTTACTTTTGCCCTACTATCGACTCTACGTTCAATATTAGGAGCAATCGGAGACCAGGCCTTATCTGACGACACCATATTCCTTCATTTTTATCTCAATAACGGACGATAGCTGATAACTTTCTGTGCCACTGCAGATCGTGTGATGCATTAACCTGTTATTGTGGTTCGACTTGAAATCCGTTTATTTAGCGTATGGCAACATTAATTCAAGTGCTACGAACATCTGTGAATTGTGTAAGTTTTTAAAATAAATAAAAGTAAAACATAAAATCTGCAATTTAATATCTGAGTTTTTAATCCATTCGACGGCCGCGCCTCACTTATGAAAATTCTTTCAGATTTCTGAGAAAAGATCGTCTGATACAGCTTGTTACACCGTGTTTCATTGTCTGATGTTCACTGCCACAGTCCCACTGAGAGGCACACATTGGAGGCTATCTGCACAGATGTCTTGACATGTAATGAATCTTCTTAACTGTCTTCCAAAGACGTCGAGGTAATTCTATCCGCGTGGTCTTCTACCACATCGTAAGTAGATCTGATAATCATTATGGCCAATGCAGCTCCACCTTCTTCAGCACTTCCTCATCATGTTAATATCCACTGTTTGCAGAGATTCTGCCAACATGAAAGGTCACTGTCTTGATTTCAATTAACTCATTCTCAATGTATGCACATCCGAGTGGACTGAAGGCTGGAGACTTTCATTAATTTTTCGTATTCCTTGAGAGCGGCAAAGTGGCTTAGTGGTGGTAATCAGTGAAGAGGAGCATATCTCATGCAACCTTTTATTGCCCTCATTATTGCATTTAGATGAACATCGATTTTTCTCACGCGGGAGCTATTAAGTTTCGCTGGAGCTCAGAGTTCGGAAGAAAAATACATGAGTCCAAAGCAAGAACCTCGTAGGTTTGTAGCTCTTGCGCATCATGAGGTGCCAATCCTCTCCTGCATGACGTTACTACGCGATCTCAGCTTTGCAGCGTTGTTTTCTTTGTGTTGCTTGTAGGATATGGTTCTGTCAAGAACTACACAAACAATGTTGAAGAGTCTTGGTGGTAGATCATTTGACCATTACAGGTGTTAAGATGAAAGCTGCTGTCCTTGGTCTTCGTTGAATTAGGTGTTAATGTGAACTTATCGATATTTTCATCCATTATACTTAGCAGAGAGTATCACATCAGCAGCTTCAAGACTTCCTGTTGGGTGGCCAAATCTAGATGGTGTAAATGTACTTCCTAGACCCTGTTTCAGAGAGGTCAGATGTATGCTAGCTGAACAGAACTCGTGCCGAAACTAAATCCTGAGAAAGATAGTTCTTAGTTTCTTATGTTTACATAGCCTATGGGGGAGGTTCACTTGCAACTGAGACAAGATGTTTATGAGAAATATTGTGCTGTCTCTGTGTAAAATACTTGCGAGTCTGTACAGCAGTCCCTGATTAATTACCGTAGCATAGGCATCTTTAAGATCAACAAAAGCCAAAAATCCACTGATGTTCGAAGTCGTTGTTGAAATTCCGCTTCTGTGTTCGTGTATACGTTAAATACATAAGCTATACAGTTTCTGTTGGGTCTGAATCCTGCTTGCTAGAGGTGAGTAATTTCGTGGACCTTGGGACCGATTCCATTAAAGATGAGTCTTTTTGAAACCTTCTAGAAGCAGCTTAGACGGCGATAGCTAACAGCTTTATTCACAGGTTTACCAAGCTTCACTAAATACACTCCTGGAAATGGAAAAAAGAACACATTGACACCGGTGTGTCAGACCCACCATACTTGCTCCGGACACTGCGAGAGGGCTGTACAAGCAATGATCACACGCACGGCACAGCGGACACACCAGGCTCCACGGTGTTGGCCGTCGAATGGCGCTAGCTGCGCAGCATTTGTGATCCTCCGCCGTCAGTGTCAGCCAGTTTGCGTGGCATACGGAGCTCCATCGCAGCCTTTAACACTGGCAGCATGCCGCGATAGCGTGGACGTGAACCGTATGTGCAGTTGACGGACTTTGAGCGAGGGCGTATAGTGGGCATGCGGGAGGCCGGGAGGACGTACCGCCGAATTGCTCAACACGTGGGGCGTGAGGTCTCCACAGTACATCGATATTGTCGCTAGTCGTCGGCGGAAGATGCACGTGCCCGTCGACCTGGGACCGGACCGCAGCGACGCACGGATGCACGCCAAGACCGGAGGATCCTACGCAGTGCCGTAGGGGACCGCACCGCCACTTCCCAGCAAATTAGGGACACTGTTGCTCCTGGGATATCGGCGAGGACCATTCGCAACCGTCTCCATGAAGCTGGGCTACGGTCCCGCACACCGTTAGGCCGTCTTCCGCTCAGGCCCCAACATCGTGCAGCCCGCCTCCAGTGGTGTCGCGACAGGCGTGAATGGAGGGACGAATGGAGACGTGTCGTCTTCAGCGATGAGAGTCGCTTCTGCCTTGGTGCCAATGATGGTCGTATGCGTGTTTGGCGCCGTGCAGGTGAGCGCCACAATCAGGACTGCATACGACCGAGGCACACAGGGCCAACATCCGGCATCATGGTGTGGGGAGCGATCTCCTACACTGGCCGTACACCTCTGGTGATCGTCGAGGGGACACTAAATAGTGCACGGTACATCCAAACCGTCATCGAACCCATCTTTCTACCATTCCTAGACCGGCAAGGGAACTTGCTGTTCCAACAGGACAATGCACGTCCGCATGTATCCCGTGCCACCCAACGTGCTCTAGAAGGTGTAAGTCAACTACTCTGGCCAGCAAGATCTCCGGATCTGTCCCCCATTGAGCATTTTTGGGACTGGATGAAGCGTCGTCTCACGCGGTCTGCACGTCCAGCACGAACGCTGGTCCAACTGAGGCGCCAGGTGGAAATGGCATGGCAAGCCGTTCCACAGGACTACATCCAGCATCTCTATGATCATCTCCATGGGAGAATAGCAGCCTGCATTGCTGCGAAAGGTGGACATTGTGCATGCTCTGTTGCCTGTGTCTATGTGCCTGTGGTTTTGTCAGTGTGATCATGTGATGTATCTGACCCCACGAATGTGTCAATAAAGTTTCCCCTTCCTGGGACAATGAATTCACGGTGTTCTTATTTCAATTTCCAGGAGTGTATATGTTATTGTCCTTTGTCAGGCTTTTGCAAAGCTACTATCTACCATAACGTTAATGACGAAACTCGCAAGCCATTTACGAGTCTTATTTCCAGAACTGATGAAGAACTTACGTGCAGTCCATCAAATCCCAAACTTTTACGTTTTTCATTTCTTTGAGTGCATATCTGACCTCATTTAAGGAGAAGTCTCGTGATTATTCTGATTTAGTAGCTGCCTTCTTCCTCAGGCTGTTAAGCTATTTCGCAGTCCTTCCTATGTGTGGCTTCTAGGAGGATGTTCTGGAGAGAGAAGTGACTCATTTACCAGTTTGGGGTGGTGTTACTTCGGTCTTGCCTCTCTGCCTGAACTCTTAAAATTCAAACTCGCTGTTTTCCGTTTCCATAGTTCCTTGTGTGCTTTACCCAGATGTTTAACCTATTCCTTAGGTGTTTTACATAAGTTGTCCGTTAAATAGGACATATTGCTCTACAAAGTCGGTATATCATCATGGAATTTCCCAGGATTGCAATTGTTTGCTCTGGACAAAGCTGTTTCAACGAATCTATCGTAATTTTCAATTAATAGGGCAATCCATCTGGGCACTTTATCAAGTTCTTCGTAGAATTTAGTCCATTCAGCTTCTCTAAAGTACTGTCTTGGTCCAGGAATTGATCTCACTCCGAGCAGAGGGCTTTGAATTCCTATATAAAGAATTACTGGGCAGTGTGAAGCCTCCAAAGACCATCCTTACTGTATTGAGTGATTATACCTGGGAACCCTGATATGCAAAAGACAGATAAGGGTTGAAATCATCCTTTCAAGCTGCAGATTGTAATGTCCCATTCCCCCCCCCCCCCCCCCCCCCCAAAATCAAAAGCTAGGCTAAGATTCTTGCAAGGGATAGGAAAAATATTGTGAACACCTGTACTTACTTGCGAATGGTTCATTAATAAGGTATTTAACCACCATTTGCCCATAATACAGTTGCATTTCTGTTTGGAATACTGGCATATAATTATTATATAGTGTCCAGTGGAGTGTTATGCCACTCTTCGATCTGAACCCATTCTGACTCCTGTAGTGAGGAGGGAGGGGAAAACCTGCTCCGGAATCAGCTCTTCAACACCGCCCACAAAGGTTCGCTAATGTTTAAGTCCGGTGTCTCGGCTGGTCAGGGAAGAGCTGCAATTCAGTTGAGTGCTGCTCATACCATGATCTTACTGTCATGGCTGTGTGAATGGGGGCACTATCGCCTGATATATGGCATCACTTTTGGGGAACAGCACTTGAATCACGGAGTGCACCTAATCACCTAAAATGTTCACATAATCATTAGTTTGAGTTAATGATGGGACCAGCAGAATACCTTGATATGGCTGCTTACACCATCACACTTCCACCTCCATGCTTAACCGTTGGAATTAAGTAATCAGGGTTGTAGGCTTCTTTTGGTGTTGTCCAGACCTAAAACGAAAACGTTGACTCGTCGGACGATTTAACGTGTTTCCACTGATCAGCCGTCCCGGATTTATGCCCCTGACACTATATTTTACACTTGTAGCCACTAATGGTTTCGGTATAGCGTTTCCTTCAAGAATATTTGCTTTGTGGAGTTCTCGGCGGACAGTGTCGATAGATACAGGGTCTCGAAGATGGCTACTGAGCTCTGCAGTCACTTTAGCCGCCATAGTTTTGTGTTGTTTTGACACAGTTCTTGATAGCGTACGACGATTTCTGTCATTTAGTTTGAATTTGCGCCGGCTATTACGTTTACACGATGATGTCTTTCCATTTTTTGTGTAGGCTGTAATGACTCTGGAAACAGTAGCTCTTGAAACATTCAGTAAGTTGGCGCTGTCGGTTACTGATGCTCACGCTAATCGGGCCCCCACATCGAACTTAGGTCTTTCACTGCACGTCTACTCGGCCTCTGAATGCAAAAACGAAGTGAGCACTACTCGTAAACAACCTGCACTGATGCCTACTCCGAACTGAACACTTACAGTCCAAAGCAACACGTGCCTTACCTGCGTTTTTGACCTCTAATATAATCACTCCTTTACTACTACTGTTCACATTATTTTGCCTGTCCTGTGTTTGTTCAGCCACGTTTACAAGGATCTTACCAGTGTCAACATTTTCATTGTATTTAAAATTAGTGTGGTGGCTGTTGAAATCGCTAGTAAATATAGTTGTATGTAAGGGAACTGGATTAATCTGAAATAGCCAGTTTTTTGCTGGTGGTTTATTTATTGTAGTAACATCATGAGATAACCTCAATATTTTGCACTGCGTCTGCAGATATCAGATGCGTGTTCCCAATATTATTGTTCAGGGCCTATGTAAGTAGCACAGCCATAGGTCTGATGATATGTACCTCCCTCTTAGAAAATAGGCTCTCTGCAGTTTCTTCGTATGTCCCTTGAATCACTGCCACATGTACACTGTTTTCATGTAATGTACGGGAGAGATGTTGGGAATTAGATGCCGTAAACTTTCAACTTGACTTCGAGACATCATTGGAAAAATTACATCCTTGATCTTTAGCTCCATAACCCCAACAACCTGTTTCCTTCTTCCCAGATCATGGCATCATCTTTGTATCTGTTATATTTGGCCCTGGAGCACGAGTTTTCGAAGTGACGATATAAGGGACCTGTATATTCGCCATGCTCTCTCTCTTTGATATGCATGAATCTCGAAGTTCTATTGCAGTAGCCGCATCCACAGGACCTCTGCAGTGATTGGCAACAAGAGAAGGAAAGTAGGTAAGGATTTAGTGCCCCGTAAGTGATGACTTTAGGAATGGAGCCCAAGGTCAACGCTTGAAGGATAGAGAATAAATAAGTCGCATCCTTTAAAACGGAACAATTCCGAGATTTGCTTCAGCGACCTAGGACTATCCCTCCCCTCCCCCCTCCCCCCCCCCTCCCCAATCCCTGTTTCATTGGTGAATAATGCGCAGGAGCAACGACGGTCGATAAACTTATGTATCACTTTGTCGTGGTTATTTCGCGAGGCATATGTGAAAGGAAGTAAAACCTTGCCCGACTGTTCTTCGAAAGTAGAAACTGGAGTTCGAACAGTTTCTTCCAGGTAGTAAATATGAAGAAGTGGAGTTGAACAAAACGGATGAGCAAGCAAAAGTGTAGCACTATTCCTGAATAAGAGAAGGGAAAGGGAATCAAAGATTGAATATATAAACGAAGAAATAAGTACAGTCAGACTGAAACTGAGAATAGTCAATGTAATTGTAAGTACCAGAAGAAGGAAAAAAGCAATAATCTAGAAAGTTCTATGATGAGCTACAGAAGACTTTGCATAAATACTGTGCTACTGATTACATTATTATAATGGGGGATATCACAGTAAGGAATATCATAGGGCCCGTTGGAGAACCAGTATGTAATGAAAACGTAAAAATTCTAACGGATTTTACCGCTTACAATAATGTAAAAAGCAACTAGCATTTCAAGAAGAGAGACGTGAATAAACGTACTGGGCCGGTAAAAGTCTTTGAGCAATAATCGACTAGAGTTTGGCAAATGATAAACGTGGGTGAAGTTAGAGATACAAGAGTTTGTGAAGACAAGATGTGGGATCAGAGCATTTTTAATAATCTAAAGAAGATATCTTTTTATAAAACGGAAGAAAATAAAAAGAACAAATAACTAACCACCAAGTTCGAAACGTTAATAAAGTACACGCGTTTGAACAGGATAGCAATAAATAGCTTTATGAAAGCAGGTTGACTAAGCAGGTAGCAAATTTGAGAACTAAAGACAATAAAGAAGAATAATGACAAAGTATGAAGAATATAGTATGCGGATTAGCAGGAGAGGCTGCCAGAATAATGAAAAAAGAAAGATCTAACAACATGGAATGATGTAATGCGAGCTGTTAAACACAGGATGCATATATAAAATACTGATTCAAGAGAAGAAGCAATACTATAGGGAAGGAAGAAATATCGCTAAACGCGTAGTAAGAGAGGCAAACCAGTAACATTGGGGCCGATTTATTTCTAATATCGAGAAAGATGGTCACAGGCCTATAAGGTTTGAAGTAAGGTAAAGTATTACATACGATCATGGTACGATGATACAGCGCAGGAAACTGAAGTTGAACGACTATATGAGAAACGATTAGATGAGATACAATCAGACGAAATAGCATCGGCCTTAACATCACTTCAGAAAAGAAAAACGACGAAAGGAGGTGGTATGAATGCTGAATTGGTAAAATATGGAGGTATTATCCTATACTTGCATCTCTTAAACGAATGTTGGAAGATCCGGAGTATCGTAAAAGACTCTAAGTCTGCTGGAGTGACATCAGTTTTTAAAGGAAAAAGATAAATCCTGTGGATAAACAAAAAGGAAGAAGTTTACAGGGCACAGCATACAAGATGTATGCTAAGAGTTTAAACACAGAACTTAAAAACATGCAAGTGGGTTTTAGGAAAGGACGGTCCATGGTGCTTGCGGTGGTATTTCACATCACATAATACAATAATTATGTCAATAGTCAGGATTTCGGAAGGTAATAACTAATTGTGGATACCCGAAACATCTAATAATACAGATAAAAAGTTTGTATCAGAATGGGTCTATCACTCTAGATCTCAACAGAAACAGTGATTAACGAGTTACCTAGTAACAGACGAGTGTGACAAGGCTTTTGTAGTTTCCAAACTTCGTTCTGGTACTCAGCGTCAGGCAGTTTGTGACAGGAAGGACAAGGCCAAAGGGACCCTGGACATGATTCGCGGTGTGACGTTTCTCTTTATTTTAATAGAACACACGACGTTAGATTTATTAAACACCTATTGGAAAGACGCCTACAGTTGCATTGTCTACTAAGAAACAATAATTTACAGCCATAAAACGGTACCAGTTTTATTAACAGCATACGGATTAAATACAAATATAAAAACCGTAGTATGCAATAAAAGAGTTAAAATTCCTTCTCTAATTTTTACAAATCAGAGTATAAGTATACTCCGCGTATCAGCACCGTATAAGAAAATTACTACATCGGTTTATAGGAGAGGTGCGCAAGACGCAAGAGAAATAACCAGACAAAACTGAGGGTGAATATCGGGTCCTTAATGGTGCAATAGTCAATGAGAACATTCGTGAAATTAACCGATCTTAAATCACCTGGTGTTTGGCTAGTCCAAAGTATAACAGCTCATACAAGGAGTACGATTAATAACAATTCATTTGGCCGAGCCTCACTTGCGTAAACACATTTACGTAAATAATCTACTAATGACTCAATTGGCAAATTAGCCGGTTAATACTCGATATTTTCATAAGCTAGAAAAGGAAAAAATTAAAAGGGTAACTGAAACAGCAGCGCAGTCATTAAGACACAGGTAAATACATCGACGTGCTATACGGCCCTGTCGTGGCAAGGCGTGGTGGCCTAGGAAAGATTAACTGCTGCAGGGCAACCTGCACAGACTGGCAGTTCGCTCAAGCACGGACGTGGCTCCGCTTTCGGACGCTGCGCCTGCTCAATCAACGAGGAAAATTTCACTAAATCTCACCGAAAGAAACACAAATGGTAGCCTAAGCAACAGAACTGAATACAATAATTAGCCCAGGCTTCTACTATTGACTGAACGCCGCTGCACGGTAATCAAATTTAGAGCAACAAGAAAAAGCAAGTAAATAATTTTTCATTGAGTTAATGGAGCCAAAACAATGAAACTTGGAAAGGGCGGCCAAAACCTCTTCACCGTTCCTAACACGGTTACCGACTAGAAAGTTTGACTGACAACCAAAAATTGTACCAAACTGATCCAAGTCGGCAAGGTTTAACCAAACGCCACACGGAGCGGAGCGCTACACCCAAACCTAACGAGCTTATCCGGCTAATTAACCCTTGAATTACAGCAGAGAGCACATAACCTTTTGAAGAACATTATATCAACATAAAAGAGAGTAGTAACACACGAAAAATCCTCACTGAAAGACATAATAAAAATAGAGGCCCAAAACGTAGAAACAAGTAATAAAATACAGTCAAACTAGGTAGTATACGCACACATGAACAAAATAGATGAAATTCCGCTCTCCAGTAATAGTACTTGCAGGATGTGGCACATGAGATGAACCCACTTAATATATAAAAGTTCGCGCCATATATCTGACACCTTACAGGAAATTACACTTAGCCTTACATAAAGAAACAAATAAGTTGTATATAAGTTCACGCACAACTTTCCTACATTGAAGCAGAACTGAGATAAATAACCAAAAGTCTGGTATGGAACCGTACGTAAACCTCGAACAAACAATCAAAACTGCTGAACTGAACAGTAACATTACTGATACATGAAATAGCAATTATATTTAAGATTACATCCAATGCTCGGCTTCTTTGGCTTCCATAAATCAGACTGCAAGCTCACGATCCAGGAAGCCGATACACAACTTCAACACAGCGGAGGTTCTGAGTCCGTCTCCAGGTGCAGTCAGTCGAAACACACAACTCCCTCCATCCCTCGGTACGCGCCCCACACTTCCAGAAGTATGCAGCGGACCGCCACGGAGGTAATAGTGGTTTGCAATCCAGGAACTCTCCTGAGTGTCTCTTCCTGGTCCATCTGAGGCTCCAGGTGGAAATGGCATGGCAAGCCGTTCCACAGGACTACATCCAGCATCTCTACGATCGTCTCCATGGGAGAATAGCAGCCTGCATTGCTGCGAAAGGTGGATATACACTGTACTAGTGCCGACATTGTGCATGCTCTGTTGCCTGTGTCTATGTGCCTGTGGTTCTGTCGGTGTGATCATGTGATGTATCTGACCCCAGGAATGTGTCAATAAAGTTTCTCCTTCCTGGGACAATGAATTCACGGTGTTCTTATTTCAATTTCCAGGAGTGTACAAGGTGAAAGGATATCATTGATAACATTCGCTGATGATATTGCTATCCTGAGTGAAAGTGAAGAAGAATTAAATGATCTGCTGAACGGAATGAACAGTCTAATGAGTACACAGTATGGTTTGAGAGTAAATCGGAGAAAGACGAAGGTAATGAGAAGTAGTAGAAATGAGAACAGCGAGAAACGTAACATCAGGATTGATGGTCACGAAGTCAATGAAGTTAAGGAATTCTGCTACCTAGGCAGTAAAATAACTAGTGACGGACGGAGCAAGGAGGACATCAAAAGCAGACTCGCTATGGCAAAAAAGGCATTTCTGGCCAATAGAAGTCTACTAATATCAAATACCGGCCTTAATTTGAGGAAGAAATTTCTGAAGATGTACGTCTGGAGTACAGCACTGTATGGTAATGAAACATGGACTGTGGGAAAACCAGAACAGAAGAGAATCGAAGCAATTGAGATGTGGTGCTATAGACGAATGTTGAAAATTAGGTGGACTGATAAGGTAAGGAATGAGGAGGTTCTACGCAGAATCGGAGAGGAAAGGAATATGTGGAAGACACTGATAAGGAGAAGAAACAGGACATCTGCTAAGAAATGAGGGAATGACGTCCATGGTACTAGAGGGAGCTGCAGAGGGCAAAAACTGTAGAGGAAGACAGAGATTGGAATACGTCAAGCAAATAATTGAAGAAGTAGGTTGCAAGTGCTAGTAAAACGAATTTCGCCAACAACGCAGCAATTTAATTTCGGCTATCGTGTTAACCATTTTCAACTTTCAGAGAAGCGTCATGAGTGGCTAATTTTGAGTGAAAGCAACACATTTCTCTGGTTGCCATGTCAAAATTTGCATATTTTGCCTAAAGACGAGTTTATACTGTCTCACCCCACCAACATGTTTTGCAGGCACAAATCTGGAACAGTGGTTTATTACGCTTATTAAATAAAGAACTGAAGAAAATTGAAGTCACTATGTTATACAAAAACATGTTCTCTGTACAAAGAAACCAGTAATGTCTTCACATATGTTGTTCCAAAACCGACATCAATCCTTATTTCAACAATTACCGATGGCCTTTAAAAATTATATTCTTTCAACCAAATGTCTGATGTTATTGGTATAACGAGGTAGTAAGTGGAGTTTTATGTAATCAACATTGGTAAAATATTCTACTCTTTTGTTTCCTATCATTTTCCAAAATCGCATTTAGATGTCTGAAACCGTTTACGAAATATGAGGAGTGTTGCGAATGTCTCGCTCTGGCTTTATCGCTGGCGTGGCGAACAATTTTCTCGAGATTGATGAAGTTAGATACCTCTACCCAAGCATGTTAGTTAAACGTCATACGAAATAACATATTACATAATATGCACGAAGAGCAGGATTATAGCGACCCCTATATTTCATTGCACACTTTTCCCAGTTTCATGCAGCGTCTCACTTTCCCGTAAATATCATAGTACCTATGACCATTCACAAAGCTATAAGCAAAGCAAGAGCCACCGAATAGCTACTGTAAAATGATTTGTGAAACTAAAACTGGCGGAATCAAAGCTGCCTGTATGGGGTGCGAGTCGTGCACGGGTAGCTCAGTTGGCAAAGCACTTGCCCGCGAAAGACAAAGATCCCGAGTTCGAGTCTCTGTCTGGCACACAGTTTTAATCTGCCAGGAAGTTTCATATCAGCGCACACTCCGCTGTAGATTGAAAATTTCGTTCTTGATCTGAGAAAGATTGCACGGAGCTCGCCTCGATTCTATGATCGGTGACCGGCCGAAAGGTGGGAAACATCAGCCTCCCTTCCGAGCAAACGACTGAACTCGCTCAGCACTTTGGACGAAAACTGATTACTGCACATTGGTCACCCTATCCTATGCAAGCTATATCAGGGGACAGTGCTGCCCTTCCGGGGTGCTTACGGTTTCACGCTGAAAAACCAAAGAAAGACAACGATTGCGGTGGATGAGCAGCAATACAACACGACAGACAAGTCTGCAGTATGAATCAAATCGAAATCCAAGACGTAGCAACATCAGGAACCAAGCAACGCTGCGTTCAATGAAAAGTATGTGAGCGCCGCCGGATCATGACTGAAATCCGGCTCCCTACGCTGCGAATGCGGCCTCGGGTGCCGATAAAAATGTGTGTGAATTCTTAGGGGACCAAAGTGCCTACACTGACACATTACTTAAACTAAATTATGCTAAGAACAACAGGCACACTCATGCCAGAGAGAGGACTCGAACCTCCGGAGGGCAGGGCCGTGCAATCCGTGACATGGCTTCCGAGACCGCGCGGCCACAACGCGCGGCTGGGTGCCGTTAAGCTGGCGTGTAGGGGACAGTGGTCCTCGCCTGTCTCTGATGCAGTAGAAGCAGCGCCTGCAAATGTTAGGAGAGCCGCCTAGCGGCTGTTGTCTAGGTTCTGGCGTTCTGGCGATCTTCGAAGACGCCGGGCCGGGATACCAGATTCTCAAAATTAGAAATTATAAGTGTCAAGCAAGAAGAAATACAAGAGGATCCCAGCAGTGACGAATACAGTAAAAAGGAGTTTCGCGCACTACCTGAACAGAAGAAGAGCAAGAGCTTCTGGCCTCTCTTGCAGTGGTGGGCCCTAGTGCCTGTTGAGTTGATCGTCGGTAAAGCAGATGCCAGACTGAGATTCATTGGAAGAATCCTAAGGAAATGCAATCCGACAACAAAGGAAGTAGGTTACAGTACGCTTGTTCGCCCAATGCTTGAATACTGCTCAGCAGTGTGGGATCCGCACCAGGTAGGGTTGATAGAAGAGATAGAGAAGATCCAACGGAGAGCAGCGCGCTTCGTTACAGGATCATTTAGTAATTGCGAAAGCGTTACGGAGATGATAGATAAACTCCAGTGGAAGACTCTGCAGGAGAGACGCTCAGTAGCTCGGTACGGGCTTTTGTTAAAGTTTCGAGAACATACATTCACCGAAGACTTAAGCAGTATATTGCTCCCTCCTACGTATATCTCGCGAAGAGACCATGAGGATAAAATCAGAGAGATTAGAACCCACACAGAAGCATACCGGCAATCCTTCTTTCCACGTACAATACGAGACTGGAATAGAAGGGAGAACCGATAGAGGTACTCAGGGTACCCTCCGCCACACACAGTCAGGTGGCTTGCGGAGTATGGATGTAGATGTAGATGTAGATGTTCAGCATCTGCGCAACGCTGCTGCTCCCACTAACTGATTGTATAGTGAAAGGTGTTGCTCTTCAGAGGGTTTTATCTAATTCTTCTGTTAATACTACTTTGTAACCGTCCCAGATCGCTGAATTACTTGCCAATCGATTGAACAAATGATTTGTGAGTCACGGAAGAAGTGTGGATAAATTACTTTTTTCCAAGATTTTTCGATTGAATCTCATGATAGTCACTAGCTTTCGAAAAATTAACTACATACAGTTAATCCACTTTAGAGCAATCCGCGTCTTTATAGTTAGTTTATTTCCGCTTCTTACTGTCTCCAGTCATTTTCAACCAAGACGCAAATCAGATAATTTACTGGCAATATATTACATTTATCTAAGTTAAGGGCCAACTGCGAGGCGTTGCACTAATCCTCATTACTTGCGCCGTTTTCCTGTATTTCGATACTGTCTTCTGGTGGTGCAACATCCTTTCGCAGAAGCCTTCCTGGTATTCAGAATGTGTTGACTACTGTGAACAGTAAGAATCCGTTCCAATACTGCAGAAACCGCCTCTACATCGGTCGATTTTGTACGGCAACGGCAGGCCGGTGTGGCCGAGCGGTTCTAGGCGCTTCAGTTCGGAACCGCGTGACCTCTACGGTCGCAGGTTCCAGTGAGTGATGTCCTTAGGTTAGTTAGGTGCAAGTAGTTGTAAGTTCTAGGGGACTGTTGACCTCAGAAGTTAAGTCCCATAGTGCTTAGAGCCATTCGAACCAGTTTTTGTACCGCAACGAACGATTTGTACAGTTGCCGCTGCATGGATGTCTTGAATGTAGTCACATATTTGGTCCGGTATCCGGTAATTTTGTAATTCCCTCACTAAACGCCATCTGAAAAGATTCAAAATCTTCCCTAAGTCTGCGCAAACACGAATACAACTGGACGGATACGTGTGCACTGAACATGTTCAGTAATTCTACAAGAAAACCTATAATTAAGTAGGTCATCCCGAAGACATTTGTTGATAGCGGGAATGACCTGTGCTTTTTTCCAGTCACTTGACATCCTCCGCTGTTCCACAGACCTAAGATTAAATACCGCTGGAAACTTCTTCCGAGTACTTCTGTATAGGCTGACAGTTACCTCGTCCTGCCCACGTGCTTCGCCACTGCTCAGACATTTCGATAGATCTTGTATTCTTCGATCACTAATCATAATATCTACCGCTTCGTCATTCGTGTGACGATTCAAATGAGGAACCGTGTTAGCATCTTCCGTGGAGAATCAATTACTGAATACTTAATTCATTACTTTGGCTTCCTCTCTGTCATCTTACTTTTCTGTTCATTATGGGGACTGTGCAACTGGATAGATGACTTCGTTCCTCTTACTGATTTTATGTAAGACCAAAACTTTTTACTAATTTGTAGTCAGATTGACTGGAAAAAAATTACTTTCGAATAAACTGAGCCTGCTGAAGTGGCCGAGCGGTTCTAGGTGCTTCAGTCTGGAACCTCGAGACCGCTACGGTCGCAGGTTCGAATCCTGACTCAGGCATGGATGTGTGTGATGTCCTATGGTTAGTTAGGTTAGTTAGGTTTAACTAGTTCTAAGTTCTAGGGGACTAATGACCTCAGAAGTTGAGTCCCATAGTGCTCAGAGCCATTTTGAACCATTTCTTTTTAATAAGCTGAATGGTCTCATAACGCATAAAAAAGATCATTTTGAATTTGTTCAACCTTGATTTGTCAACTAGATTATCACTTCGCTTAAATCTGTAACGCAGTGGCTTCTTCTCTCATAGCAGCCTTCCAGCACGGCTGTTGTACTACGGTGGGGCTTTAGCATTCTTCGCAACCTTCCTCGTCCTTAGGCGTATTTTTGAAAGCATCTTCGTCTCCAGACCTCAATATATGATGTTAATTACTCAGATATTTAGAAATTTGTTTCCTGTTACATTTGCCGAATAAACAAATATTTCTGATTCTCTTAACGTTTTTTGTGTGAACCTATAGTCATTGATGTTATTACAGCGGTATGATCACTGACGCTCTCCTCCGCATTAACTGAGTCTATAAACAATGGTACGTTTGTGAGTAGGACATTGCTGTCAGTAATTTTTGCATAATAATGGTCAAAAGTTTTCTGCCTATTTGCCGACACATCAAGTGTAGACACAGACATCGTGGAAACATTCTGTTACCGATCAGAATAAAAAAGATAGAATCAGTCACCAATATTCCATAGAATAAGCACGCAAGACAAGATTTTGTGTCTGCCCGCAACAAAGATAACACAAAAAAACCTCAACCCTTTGATATCAGGTAGTAATTGCTACGTCGGTGATCGAAACAACTTAATTCGTGTAAATGTTTTACTCTAGCATATAATTTACCAGTTTTGATAACAGTCAGAATCAGTGAAAATGTTGTGTATTTGTCAAAATTTTCTTTGTCGGTGTTCATGTGTAACATTTATGGCAGTGATCTAACTTAAAATCAGACTGTGGTAACTATTTGTTTCTCCGTGCCTGATTTATATTTCTTTTATTTGTTTAGTGGTAGTATTGTTGTCTGTAACAGTAATCAAAACATCTGGAGTTCGATCCCAGTCACTGCTTAAATTCTGAATAAAAATCAACATATTAGCCGAAGTCTTTGTGCATAACAACTCACCCCCATTGTGCCAACAATTTTGTCAAACAGGTTGGGGGGGGGGGGGGGGGGTAGACGTTGAGGTTTAGAACACCGTCTTGGAAATTTGACTGGAAAGTGCAATGGCATGTGAGACGCATATTTGCAACTGAAGCCTCTGCATTGAAGACTAACAATAACTTGAATACACAGGTCGTGTGACCTGAAGCCGGAAGTTGTCCAGACGATCTCTTCATTGGCAAATGATGCCGGGTTAGTCTCCCCAGATTAGGATTAACAAAAGGGTGGTGACTATGAGAAAAAGACTGAATACAAAAACAAGGGTAGCAAAAAACAAGGGTAGCATTTAACGATTCAGAGCTGGGATTGTTAGAGGATTGATTGTGGCAGGGTAGGTAGAAAATTTGAAAAAAGAAATGCAGAGGCTCCGTCTAGATGTCTTTGAGGCTAGTGAAATGAAGTCGATCATAGGTAAAAATATCTCGGTGGACGAATAGAAGGTAATACCAACAGCAGCGGAACATGGACTAACTGGATTCTGACTCGTAATTTCGAAGAAGGTAAGGCAGAGACTGAGTTAATATGGAATGATCAGTGATATGATTACTCTCTTCAAAATCGTTAGCAACCAACGCCAACACGACTTCAGGTATACATGCGGACAACATAAGCAGAAGATGTAGATGTTAAGAGGCAAGTAATAAAAGGTACATACGATGCAACCGTAACAGCAGTCTTATTTAGAACAGATGACTTTCGCTTTATTTCAAAACTTCTTTAGTGGTCGTTGTAACAACATGGTTTTTCTTACAAATCTGTTTGACAAGAATGTAAAAAGTTTCCATGTTTTTGGTTACTGCTATTAAACAATATTATAATTGTTTTTCACGATTATTTACTTCCTACTGAATTCCTAATATTCTTCTATACATGGGTGTTCCGTTATAGTACATGCTGTGTAGGTGTACTTGCACCTCGTGCACTTTCTTGATGTTGGAGAATGCGATATCTTACAAGTGATGTGTGTGTGTGTGTGTGTGTGTGTGTGTGTGTGTGTGTGTGTGAGAGAGAGAGAGAGAGAGAGAGAGAGAGAGGGGAGACGATACTTTTGAGCTTAAATAATGTTTCGCTGCTGTTATAGGTTTGTACATTTATTATGAGTTTCTTCCTGTAAATGCGTTTAGAATTAGAACCTTTTCTAATAGTGGGAGGAGATGCTTTTTGTTAGTGTCAGTTAAGTTCAGTGTACTAAGATCGAACATCCATGTATAGAAGAGAGTGAGAATTGAAGTAGGAAACAAAAAATAGTAAATAATAATTGTAACTTAATACTGTTTGATAGTAGTAATTAAAAACGTGGCAACTGTTTATGATCGTGGTAAAAAGAATTTAAGAAAAAAGCATTTTGTTACAGTGGTCGCAATGGATACTTTAAGATAAAGCGAAACACTTTTGCTCTAAGAAAGACTCACATTACATTCTCAAAAGACGGTGTAAAACCAGTATAACAGCGACTGTGGGAACGAAGCCTAAAACTAAAAATGACAATATTTAAATACAGAGAGTTTATTGTGATATAGAACTTCTAATACTCTTTGAAAAGCAGACGACGACGGGTGACAGAAACGCTGTAGATGGGAAAGGAATAGAATGAGTGTCAAGAGAATATGGGCTCCATAATCCGGAAAGAGATAGAGAGGAAATAAGCATTAAGGCTCTGCAATAGAACCTGAATGTCTTTATGGAGCGAAAACCATAATTGTAAATGGAAAGAGGGATAAGGAAGAAATTCAAAAGAAAGAAGAAATATTATTCGGAAAATACAAGGCCCCAAAATTACTGATGGAGGAAATTAGAGGCTCAGAAGTAACAAGGAAATAAAAGAATACACAGACTTATTTGCTCACATGAGAAAACGAAGTCTTAAGCTTTATGGGCACATTGAAAGAATGGCAACTAATAGATTGACAAAACAAATACTAAAATTCTACGAAAATAAAAGTAATACCGAAACTGAGCCAATTAAATACATCACATCAATTGAAGATCATCTTAAAGTAGCTGGTATACCTCAGGCAGACATTATACATAGAAAAACATTCAAGCAAGAGATATTTGCATGGAAAATTGGTCAGAGTGAAATTAGAAAACGGACTGGAACACCGTGGTCTGATGAAAGAAAAAGACTTAATTCTGAAAGCATGAAACAAAATTGGACACATAGGATGGCCAACCATCAAATGTGATGTAGATAAATTGTACCTCATGTGATCCTATTGGGCTCATACGTGAACAATAAATATTATGCAAGACAATATTAAGGATATTTTTTTGTCTATTTTCCCAGAAGATATTTCTCTTGTCTCTAAGCCCTTGTATTTTTACAGTCCCTTACTTTAATTTTTCAGTTATGTCGGAGATGTGTGACAAAAGTCATGAGACTAACAACATTCGGAGCGATCTGTTAATGCTGTGTTTTATTTGTTTATTTAGCGTTACGTTACACAGTAACAAATTGAGGAGCAAATCTCCAACGTTATGGAACGTGTCAGTACATGAAGTTTCAACATAAGAGTAATAACAGATGAAAATAAAATGTTTATGAACCCGAAAGAAGTCATTCCATAAGGTTAAGTAAACACAATCAACAGTGCAACAAGGACTAGCTTAATTTTTCTAGTAAATCTTCACAGAATAAAAGAAGTGAACCATGAGGAAACTCTTCAATCATGATTTGAAAGTGAGTGGATAGCTGCTAAGATTTTTGAATTGGAGTGGTAGCTTACTGAAAACGGATGCAGCAGTATACTTCACACCTTTCTGCACAAGAAGTAATGAAGTCCGACCGAAATGCTGCTTTAATTTCTGCCAATTGTTAACTGAGTGAAAGCTGTTCATTCTTGGGAATAAGCTGATATTATTAACAAGAAATGACAGTAAGGATTATGTATATTGAGAGGCCAGTCGCAAAATACACAGACACGTGAACAGGGGTCCACAAGAGACTCATGTACTTACGGAACTTATAGCCTGAATAATCCGTTTCTAAGCCAAAAATATCCTTTTAGAATAGGAAGAGTTACCCAAAAATATAGCGCCATACGACATAAGCGAATGAAAATAAGGAAAGTAGACTAATTTTCGTGTCTAGCGATCACTCACTTCAGATACCATTCGAATAGTAAAAATGTCAACATGAAGTCTTTGAACAAAATCTTGAACATGGGCTTTCCATGACAATTTACTACCTAACTGAACACTTAGAAATTTGAAATGCTCTGTTTCACTTCTCATATCACCATTATGTGAAATTAAAACATCAGGTTTAGTTGATTTGTGTGTAAGAAGCTGTAAAAACTGAGTCTAACTGTGATTTAGTGACAATTTATGATCTACAAGCGATGAACTTAGATCATGAACTGCATTATTTGAAATCGAGATAACGGTGCACACACCATCCTTTGTTACCAAGCTAGTGTCCTCAGCAAACAGAAATATTTTAAAGTTAACCGTAACACTAGAGGGCATATCATTTAAATAAATAAGGAACAGGAGTAACCCCGACACTGATCCCTGGGGCACCCCCCCCCCCCTACCCACTTGACTGTACCCCACTGACACCACACATCATACCACTCTCAACTTTGTGAATAAGATTCTTTCACTGTCTGATGCTAAAGTAAGAGGTGAAGCATTTGTGAGCTACTCCCCATATTCTGGAAAAATATTTTGTGATCAACACATTCAATCGCCTTAGTTCAATAGAAAAATATGCCTAGCATTTGAAACCTCTTGTTTGACCCATCCAGTACCACATAGAGAATAGAGCATTTTCAGTTGTTAAACGACTTCTAAAGCTGAACTGTACTTTTAATAGGAAATCCTGTGATATAAAATGTTCAATTATCGGCACATACATAACCTTTTCAGTAACTTTAGCAAACACTGATGGCATAGAAATAGGTCTAAAATTAAACTACATTACCTCTTTCTCCCTTTCTATGAAGCGACTTCACTACTGAAAACTTTAATCTTTCAGGAAACTAACCATTCCTTAATGAAAATTTACAAATGTGACTAAAAACAGGGCCAACATGTGCAGCACAGTGCTTTAATATTCTCGTAGACACCCCATCATATTCATGAGAGTCTTTGGTCTTCAGTGATTTAATTATTGGCTTAATCTCCCCCTTGTCTGTATCACAGGGGAGTATTTCAGACATCAATTTCGGAAAGGCTTTTGCCAAGAAAGTTATATGATTCCCTGTAGAAACTAAATTTTTCTTTAATTACGAGCAATGCTCAGAAAATAATTGTTAAATGCTGTGCATATATCTGATTTATCCGTAACAGAACTATTTTTACTACGAACTTACTTTATATTGTCTGCCTTTCGCTAATGACCATACACTTCCGTCGCAACTGACCATATGGTTTCAAATGGTTCAAATGGCTCTCAGCACTATGGGACTTAACATCTATGATCATCAGTCCCCTAGAACTTAAAACTACTTAAACGTAACTAACCTAAGGACATCACACAACACCCAGCCATCACGAGGCAGAGAAAATCCCTGATCGCGCCGGGAATCGAACCCGGAAACCCGGGCGTGGAAAGCGAGAACGCTACCGCAAGGCCGCGAGATGCGGGCCCATATGGTTTTAATTTTATCCTGTGAATTAGCTATTTTATTTCCATATTACACACTCTTTGTCTTCCTAATAACATTTTAAGCACCTTTCAATACTGTTTGTAATGGGCTACTGCAGCTTCATTGTGACTACTTCCAACATTTTGATATAATTCCCGCTTTGTTCTACATGATATCTTTATCCCACTTTCTAATGGAATGTAACTCTCAAAGGGCTTCAGAAATTTGTTAAGGAGAGCATTATGTTTATCATCTATGTTATTGGCACCATAAACATCCGGCCACTCATGTTCCCTGACAAGGTTTAAAAAACTTTCTAATGCTGTTGGATTAATTTTCCTACATACCTGTAGTTTGTAATTATATGACATTTGTTTGAATGCGTAAGCCTTTAAGTGATAAAATTTGTGCATCCTGGTCTTTTACTAATAGAATTCCTTCCAGTAATGAAGAATGAATAAATATATTGTATGTGGCTGTGCTGCTGTTCCCCTTCACCCTTTTGGAAAAACCACAGTTTGCATCGACTCATATTAATTTAGATGATCTACCAACACCCTTTTTCTTGCACCATCATATACAAAATTTATATTGAAGTTACTGCATATAAGTAATTTCTGGTACTTCCCATAAAGTGAATCAAGACCACTCTCTAACTTGAGCAGAAACGCTCTGAAGCAGGTTTTTGGGACCTATAAACAACAAAATTTGGTAGTTTAGTTTCACTAAATTGAACTGCCCCAGCACAGCATTCAAATTTCTGTTCAGTGCACTGCCATGGTACATCTACGGACTCAAATAGAATACTGTTTTTATGAACATGGCCACTCCCCCTCTAAGCAAGGAACTCCTCGAGAAACAGCCAGCCAATCTTGTATCCTGGTAAAGGAAGCCTCAGGAATTTCAGATTACTTATGTTTTTCTCCGACATACGAATGATTTCAGTGTCAACATCTAAGTAGACGAGTGTATTATCTGTGTAGACGGGTGTGCTCATTCCTTCCAGATGCTCAATCATATTTTCAACTCCTTGCAGCCATCACATGGTTTTTGAGGCTCCATCAGTGAAATTGTGTTTTTGTTGTGTTACGAAAATGGAACAGCAGAATTTAGAGCTACGTTATGCCATCAAGTTTTCTGTGAAACTTGGGGAATCAGCTAATGTGGAAAGAGGCCTATGGTAAAGATTCCTTATCAAAAACACAAGGCTTTTGGCTAACAAAAGTCATATTTGGAAGGCTGAGAAGACGTTAAAGGTTAACATTGCTCAGGGAGATCTTACAAAACCGACGAAAAAAACGACTTCTTTGACAAATAGTTGTATCTTGCAAAACGAATTTATTTCTTCAGGACCAACTGTCAACCAAGTGTTTTTCCAGGATTACCTTAAAAGGCACAAGAAAAGGGTGAATCGAGCGAGACAAGTGGATGCAGCATCATGACAACATCCCATGTCACACAGCCACTTCGATCACAGAATGTTTTAACTCATAAGGTATTCCTGTTGTTTCGCAACTCGTCTACTCAAGTGACCGGAGTCCTTGTGAATGTGTTGTTTTCGCAAAATTGAATGATACCTCAAAAGACGTCATTTTGGAACTTTGGAGAACGACTTGTTAAAGGTCCTACCAGTTGAAGGCTCTCAGCGCTGCCACGAAGACTGTGAACAACGACTCCGTCGGTGGAGCTGCCGAAGGGAACTGCTGTGCTGGGTAAGGTACTGTTGCTCCCTTAAAAAAAAAAAAAAAAAAAAAAAAAAAAAAAAAAAAAAAAAAAAAAAAAAAAGAATTAGAAAAATAAATTAAAAACTTAAGTAGATGAAAATTTCAATCTCATTATTATTCTCACTCACGTCGCATTTCAGAGTTTCGATGTGGCCGAATAGGTGCTAAAGTGGCAGATGCTGTCCATGAGCGCTCATATTTTTACCGATATGCGAGAGAAATTTCACCTTCGTTTCGAAAATACAGACTGGTGTATGTGTGCTTGTGTGTGTGTGTGTGTGTGTGTGTGTGTGTGTGTGTGTGTGTGTGTGTGTGTGTGTCTGTGTGTACTGCAGATGCCGTAGCGGATATCTGTTGCAGTGGAAATAAATCCGAAACTTGGACGGTAGCCAATATCAGAAGTAAGTACGTAGTTCGCCTCATCTCCGTTAACTCTGCAACACTTTTATCCACCTGATACGAAACCCACCGCTCTCGCGAAGCCTTCAAAGCTCACGGTTCCGTCACAACATTCGGGCATTAATTAACAAACATGCGCCGGACGAGGACGAACAAAGGGACTGGGAGCAGGCAAATGTAGGGACGCGTGAAGGGGTAGGAAGGGGGTCGGGAGTAGCGAGGGGAACATGAGGCACGACTCGATATAATTTTGCTGCAGGACCACGCCCAGGCGAAAACCATTAAATGTAACGGCGAATTTAGCGGGAATGCCAGACATCTGAAATGGGATTTTCTGTTTCCGCAATATATCTGCAGAGTTAATCCTCGGACACGCAAAATGGCTGGCAGAACTCGTTATACATAATCTGGGTCGTGCTCCTTTTGATATTGTGTGGGAAGACAGTGCGGAAATGTTAGCGTAATTGTGTTCGTTTACAGCTCCGCTTTGGAAAGACGCCGCCGTAAATTGCAGGCCTCCGCAGTCGTTCCAGTGGTGTTAAACTTAGGAGGAGATTATATGATTAACATCTGCAAAGCGGGAACCCTAGTTGCTGGTCACTTTTCCAAAAGATGAACACTGCTCCAAGTCAGCGACTTTGTGCTCTTAGGCCTGCTAAGTGGTAATGCGTAAGTTTTGCTGTATACCCCGATTAATCTAAAACAACAAAACCATGTTCACTACAGTCGATGCGTATATTCTTCTCTCGTAACAAGTAATCAGACTACTATCTGGGGAATGTCCGCCAATTTTGACACATTCGTATTGCTAAAGTCCTCCAGAAAATCGCCGTCCCTTCACGTGCGTGTTTATTTCTAGAAACTCTAGATACAAACATGAGAATGATTCAAGTCTCTAAGGACAGCGATCATTATCTCTGTAACCCGATAGAGCATAGGTTTTTGGCGACGCGCTGTAGAACTATTACTTAACTGCCTGTCGTGATAGGGCCTCGAATTAAGAGTCTTCGTCATCTCTGTGACCTGAGGCAGACACTAATCCGGGTTCTCCTTCTCTCTCCTTCCGAGAGATTCTAACACAATTCCTATTGCAACAATCAACATCTAAATTCGTTGGCAACCGTTCCTGTTTTAGCTACTTAGCTCCCTCGTCTCTTGAGTTAACCTACGTACGAATGTCTTTGGATTTATACAATAAATTCTTTTCAGTTATCTGCACTGTTGCATTTCATTTATATGTTCATCTCATTTCGGTTGGATGTGTCGCTTTTCTTTCTGTTATCGCAATATCTACTCTTGTTAATATATCTTCTAGGTTTCATCCCTTAACTGATATGAACTATATCATTTCCACTTTCACTGTTCGATTTAGGACTTCGTTGTTCGTTAACGAAGTCTCACATCCATAAGGTACCATTAGAATAGCTATTGTTTTAAAGAATTTCTGTTCCATTTCCTTACTTCTCCTTTTGCTGAATGTTAATTTTACTGTCCCAAAGACACCCTGAAATTTTGCAGGTTTGATCTTTGTGTCTTTATCATGATCAAAAGAAATATCGCAGCCCAAGTAATGGTTCAAAAAAGGCTTACTTGCTTGACAGTTTTGTTTTGTATCACTGTTCTTGATCGCTCTTGTTGCTTGTCTCAGAATGTCTGTGCTATTGTCTGTTCAGTAGACACTCAGAAATTATATTTTTGACTAATTACTTTTTAATTTAGAAAAAATGTCTTTGCAGTTATTTTTCTGAAATGGCTGTTATAGCTTGGTCGTCAGTATGTGTTAAATAATGCCATGTACCTGCACGACTACCTCTGCTGTTTTTTGCCTCCAATTGCACATTTAAATCATGTCATTTACATATCTGCTGAATAAAAATGCGAAAAGATTTCAACCGCTATTAACTTGTTGTTTCATAACTGTGATATTTTTACTTATTTTATTCCCAGATATTGTCACAAATTTAGTTTCATTGTACGAGCACTTTATAGCTCATATCAAGTGTCACAGAATTCCATTTTCTTGTAATAATTACTACAGTTTCACCTCGTTTAATCTGTTTCACGTCTTGACATAGCCAATGAAAGGATAAGCGAGTCATTAATAAACTCTCTTATCTTACTTATCAACATCCTCAAAGTAAATATAGAGTATTATTCAGTGCTGTTCGTCTACATCTAAAGTGAATAATTATATTATTTTACGCCCATGATTTTCATTAGTTGAAACACCTACGATTAAATCGAACTATCATGGACAATTAATACTGGGTACAGGAGAGGGCCTCCAGTCTGGAACCTTGCATTTAGGGGGCAGTTTTTACCCATGGATCGATCCAGACACGAAATACATTTCGTCCTCGCGGATTTACATCTGTCAGTATCTCTCTTCACAGAAACTTCTGAGTAGTTTGTATAACTGGAGAAAGATTCTTGTACAGCTGGAGCTACTGTAGCGTCACCATGCCAACATGTAATAACAACTTTTTCCAAGTGATGTGAGATGTGCAGAAACTACAGTAAAAATTCCTGTGACTATGAAATGCATAAATACAGTGTTTTACGAGAACAGTTACGAAAATTTATAATTACAAAAAAACTAAGACAATAATGATTTATTTGAAAGATAAACGATATTATTGTGATCGTGTTAATTCCAGGTCGAGGAAAAAGATGATCATAGAAGGATAAGAGTGGTAGGTTTTGCAAGTCGTGAATTTTTGATCTGTGAAAGATCTTATTTTGTGACCGAGCTGAAAGCTTTAGTAGTCTTGTGGGCTTTGATAAAGTTCCACTTTCGTATTTACGGCAGACAAGTTAAAATGTCCTACGACCTGAGTTTATGTCTCACATGTAAACTCCTGCATGACAGGTTGGTCTAGTGGGCACACAGGAATATCGATTGCAGATAATGTATATGAAAGGAAAGGATAACGTGGTTGCTAACGCATTATCACGTCTTCCACAAGGCTGATCTGGACTCACAGAGTTGACTGATTAAACCCCCGAGGGTAAAACAATTTTGCTAAAGGGACAAGTAAACAGAGAAAAGCTACTGCACATGTCAACTGTGCGGGGTAGCCGTCGATGTATGGCATCTTACCAGGGGTCGCGCGGTTTCCCTCGTTCGAGTACGCCCACAGGCTTGGGTTTGTATATTGTCCTTAGTGTAGGTTGGCTTCAGTTACATTAAGCAGTGCGTAAGCCTAGGGACCGATGATCTCAGCAGTTTGGTCCCATACGAAATACGAATACCACAAATTTTCTAATTTTGCGCAAGTGTAAAAGAAAAAAACAACATATAACCTGTTTGTGGTGATACAAACACAGTTGTCACGAAATAAAACCAGTGATTTCATGGATAATTAAAAAGCAGAGGACAATGTTTTATTTTACAGAATGAGTGTAGACACTGAGGTGTGTGTGTGTGTGTGTGTGTGTGTGTGTGTGTGTGTGTGTGTGTGTGTGTGTGTGTGTGTGAGTGTGTTCCGCAGTCATGCGAGGAAAACTTTATCTGGTACATACTCATCTGATCTGGGAGAATGTAGGCACTGGAATGTGTATTGTACTGATAAAAAGATATTGCCATATCCCTAATTTAAAACACCGATTACAAAAAATCTTGAGAACCTGCGATAGCTGTCGAAATGCAAAGAATCAGAATACGTCCTGTCGAAATGAACTACACCTAGAAATCACCATAGATGCACTACAGTTAATGTCTGTATACAGAGTCGGATGTTTGCACTCTGCAGGAGGCAGCGCAAAGTATATGTTACCTGTATATGACACATGTTCTAAATACGTAAATTCATTCCCTATGGGAACATCTACAACAGTTCCTGTTGCCGAGAATATCCTGAAAGACTACATACCTAAGAAAGGTAAGCCAAAGGCCATTACCACAGATAGTGCAGCATACTTTACTTAGCACGGTTAGAGGCCTTTCCTTAGGGAGGAAGAAATAAAACGTATCCAGCCCAGGTGGAACGAATATTTAAAGAGTTCAATAGATTCGTGAGAGCCTACATCACTAAACAGCACGCTAAATGGGCAGAAGATGTTATAGTACCCGAAAGCATACACAATAACAGATCTCTTGCTTCGAGTAGCTAAACACCAGTTGAGGTAACGTTAGACAAAGAGGACAGAATCGATTGCATTACACCTTTGCCTTAATTGACAAGACCGGCAAAGACAATAGAAGAGGTTTTCGAGAATTTAGCGAGATGTGCGCACATTAGGTAATTAAATTATTCAATAGAAGATACTACGAGTACATAATTTGGAGGTACATCCCTATGTAAGCCTTAAATGGAGTAAGTCCTCTAAAAATCAAATAGTAATTATATTCTTTTCTGTTACAATTTTTTGTATTTCTATAACAAACATTTGCGGGTAATTTTGCGTTTTACGCAATAATAGCAGAGAGGGAAATGACTGAAAAAAGTAACTTAACAGAACAAACTTAATGGGAAGAATAGGTACGCGAATGCTCCATGAGTTTCTTCTGTATTCTCTATTGAAATACTGAAACCATGTAGCTTTGGTGATTGTCTCCTACATACATAGCTTCTTTCTTGAAGTCCTAGTTACAAAATCTTCTTGAGTAACTAAGGATCGAGGCGCTTCTATTGGTTTACCTGTAGGAACTTGCACGCTGTACTCCGAATTGTAATCTCGCTTGAGAAGAGGTGACAATTTTCTTAAAATAATTCCAAAATAAAGTAAAATACTATTGTAAAGTCAGGCCAGAGTCTGTAAGCCAGGCCACAGTGATCCAGTGATCGATTATGTGACATGGTGTGTGTAAAAGGACTCATTGTAAATTAGTGTTCAGTAAAGTCACCTGTTTTAGAAACGTATTCATAGCTCTTTTGCGTGAGGTTCTTGCAAAGTAAACTTTCTTTTTAATACATGGATATAGAGTATACTAATGTAAAAATCAATAGGGAAGTGTGTTAATGGCTCAGAAGTGTGTTAAATATATACTGAGACTGTACAGACAGTGATTAGTAAACATGATGCAATATTGAAAGTTTTCTGGGATAGAGTTAAGAAGATGTCATAACATCAATGCTGACACAATGGTAGTGACCAACAGGGTTTTACAGAGTCCGAAACAACTGTGACGTGACATTAAGTAAAGTATGGACATTGGGTTAATATATTATGTCCACAGTCAGTGCTTTTGCAACTATTCCGTGTTCGGTGCAGTCAACAACCACCATCCCTAGCTAGCAAGAGGCGCGTCGGCATAAACAGTTGTAGGTCGGGGCGCGAAATGTTTTCCAAAAAGGGAATGCAAACGAACGCTCACTAGCAGACGGACGCTAAATGAGGGCCTAGTTAAACTGTTCGTTTGTTTATTTATGCACGAAGTGCAAAATTATTATCAACGCCTGTGAGAAAAACTTACTGCAGAATGTCAATGTACAAGGCTTATGAAACCACGACACCCAAGATAAATAAATACTCTCAGAATTGGGCCTATTCTAGACAATAATAACTAACCAATGTAATGCTTTATTCTGGGTTTACTTAATCTTACAGAGTAGTCCAGCATAGTCTTAGTACCATCAGGTGTGAACGAGACGACGCAACAAGAGACATCTACCCCACCAGCCAAGCAGACAATGATAGAGATTCCTGGATTCAATGCAGCACACTCTCAATGACGAAGCGACGCAGCAGCGGTTAATTCAGGGATCAGCTGCAGAGGACGTGAAATTATCTTGTAATTGCTTTTACCTGAAGGGTCAGAAATGATTGATAAATAACGATAACGAGAAAGTCTGTTTAAACAAGCCAAACTTAAACAATAAATCTTATAAAATTTTACAACAGGACTGTGTCTTCGTACAGTATTTCTGTAAACACTGTACCAATACGTTTGCAATCCATACTTCACGTAAAATACATACAGGGTGACAATTATTCACCTATATGAAATAAAAATGTCATAACTTCTGCACGGTTTGCGGTAAGACGTTCAAACTGCACGGTTTGTCGAAGGGCGTGATGGACATTAGTATGCGCTTGCATGGTTTGGTTTACCGACGAAGTCCACTTTCATTTGGATTGATTCGTTGATAAGCAGAACTGCCACCTTTGGGGTGCCGAGAATACACGTTTCGTGGTTGAGACGTTTCTTCACCCTCAACGGGTCACTGTGTGGTGCGCAATTTTCAGTCACTGAGTAATTGGTGCGGTACTCCTTGTGGCACTGTGACTAACGGACGGTACGTGAAGGTTTTGGAAGATTATATGATCTCCATTATACAAAGTGACACTGGATCCGACAAGATAAGTATGAGCAACACCGAACTCGACATTATCGAAGTAGGAGAGTTACGTCCTGGAGGATCTCTTTGGGGACCGCATCCTGGCTCTGGAGTACCCAGAGGCCACTGGCATGGGCCTCGATTAGCCGCCATATACTCCGGATCTGAACACGCGAGACTTATTTTTGTTGCACTACATGAAAGACAAGTTTTACTGAAATACTTTCAAACCCGTTGCTAAGCTGGAAATCATCCATTCAGGAGGTCATCGTAAGCTCTACGCCACATCATCGCCAATGATGGCAGGCATATCAAATATGTCATAACCTAAGACCGAATAACTATAGTGACGTTCAAATGTTGAATCCAGTGTGTGCAAGGCGTTGTTTGTAATCAGTTTACGTATAGTTCAAGAAGTGTCACCTGTATTTCTTAAATTTTCAACACAATTCTGAGCAGAACCTAGAACAGAAAGTAGTGTGGCTATCCTCAATTAATTTACGGGTTTGCTGCCGGGTGACGTCTTCGACCACCGCCGATGTTTCGGCAGCAGCACACCCTGCCATTCTCAAGGCAAAACGGCAAGGAGGACGCAGCATGGAAGGGAATTTAATCCCTCGGTTCACAGAGGAGGAACAAAGAAGACACCACACACAGATCAAGTAACCACGAAGTCAACACACAACCAAAGGTAACCACCATCAGAAATATCGATAGTGACTATTAATCAACAGGTTAGGTAGCCCTATTTCTGTCCCTCTGTTTTTTGATGAGAGACAGAGCCAGATTCCAAGCAGCATTTAGACATAATCCACCATATCTGTTTATAAGGTTGCTTGATAGTTTGATTTAAACAGGTTCCTTAATGACTCTATTCCAATAGCTGTACGTGCAAGCCAGAATATCCGTGTTATTGTATTCGATAGGATGACCGGCGTCAAGGAAACGTTCCGGAATAGCGGATTTGCTCGGCTGTCGTAAGCGTGTGTGACACTTACGTTCAATACACCGGTCTTCCACAGTACTGATAGTCTGGCCTATATGTGGAATGATACAACTGCAAGGAATACGATAGACACTAGCCTTACGCAAACCAAGATCATCTTCTACGGACGCCAACAGGGCCATAATCTTAGAAGGTGGTCGAAAAACACATTTCACATCATACTTCCGCAAAATACGGCCAACCATGTTAGAAATGCTTTCTGCTTAAGGCAAAAAGTCTGCAGACCTAGGTGCCAATTCGTTGCTATCGTCACTCACTCGTTGCACGGAAGGCTGCTAGCACAACGCACGTTTGATCTGCCTCTCACTATAACCATTATGACGAAAGGTGACTTCGAGATGTGATAGCTCAGCTGCCAAACTTTCAGGGTGTGAGATAACGTGGGCCCTGTGTACCAAGGTATGGAGCACTCGTCACGCTGAGCTAGATGGTGACAACTATCAGTTCGCAGATACAAGTCAGTGTGGGTAGACTTCTTATAAAGAGACTGTCCCAATGTACCATCAGTCCTCCTGACCAACACATCAACGAAGGCAAGGCATCCATTCTTTTCCACCTCCATAGTGAATTGAATATTCGGGTGGATTGAATTCAGGTGTTCCAAAAACCGGTTTAAATTATCACTAACACGCGGCTAAACAACAGAAGTATCGTCTACACATCTGAAAAAACATGCAGGTCTCAAGGTCGCTGACTCCAATGCACGTTCCTCAAAGTCCTCCATAAACGTACTGGCCACAATAGGTGACAACGGGCTTCCCCTTGCAACTCCATCCGTCTGTTTTTAGTACTGACCTTTAAATAATGAGTAAGTTGAAGTCAGCACATGTCGAAAGAAATTTTTTAACTTGACAACAAACTTAACCTCAATTAGCTGCAACGAATCAGAGAGAGGAACGCGAGTGAAAAGAGAAACCACATCAAAACTGACTAAAATATCAGAATCCTTTAATGTGCAGAGTTCGTGATGTGGTGTTCATACCTACCTACTAATGGGCACCAAAAACTAGCAAGATGTTTAGCTACACGATATGTCGGAGCACCAATATTTGAAACAATAGGCCTCAACGGGAGCCTCTTTATGGACCTTAGGGAGGCCATATAATCTAGGTGGTACAATACAGTAAGAACTAAGACTCTTGATAGTCTCCTGTGACAAAGAACGTTTCTTCAGGAGGTTATTAGTCTTTCTTTCAACACTCTTAGTAGGGTCTGCACCAGATTTGCGATACGACGAATCATAAAGTAGAAACTGCATCTTTTGAATGTAACTGTGTTTGTACAACAAAACCGTGGCATTTCCCTTGCCCGCAGGTAAAGTAACAATATCAGGATCCATTCTGAGTGGACGTAAGTCAGCCGCCTCAGCTGCTCTAATGTTTCACTTGGGTGGACGAGCCCCAGTCAACACACGACAAGCTTCCCTCCTAACCTCTTCCGCAGCCTCGGAAGGTAGTTTATAAACAGCCTGTTTAATAGAACTAATAAAATCAACGACTGGCAAACCCTTAGGCGTCGGTACGAAATTAAACCTTTCCGCAGCACAGACAAATTTGCGTCGTCAAACGGTTTCTCCGTGAGATTGATCACAGAACGTCGAAAATTAAAATTAGAATTAGACACTGAGCCAGGGAAACGTTCAAAATTTGCGAATAATGAGCAGTTACAGACTGAAATTCCCAGTCAGACTGCGACCAAAAGGCACCGTCCACTCAATCCAAAGAAAATTCAGAAACATTTGACGCCATCATTAAATGAAGCTGAGATAATTCCTTAGAAACCTAATGTAATTGACGGTGAGTATAATGGATCCTTCCACTAACAAAAGCTAAACCAGCACGTTGCTTGACGCGATTGACGGCAGGAGAATTAATATGATGCACAAACTTAGCAAACGTTGGAACCACAATATGATTTCTACACTTCAGTAAAAACGATCATGCACATTCGAAACTTACTCTATTGCTGCGAAGTTTATCCAATCTCCGCAAGAAAGGATACATTTCCTCGCCGTAGAGGTAAACAATGTGAGACCTTAACTTTTGCAGGCAAATTGAATGTTCAAATAATTGACTGGTTTGCTGCCGGGTCACATCGTCGACCACCGCCGATATTTCGGCAGGAGCACACCCTGCCATTCCCAAGGCACAACTGCAAGGAGGAAGCAATGTCCAAGGGAATTTAATCCCTCGGTTCACAGAGGAGAAACAAGGAAGATATCACACACCTGCTTCTTTTTTCTTTCAGATATGTAGACGATCTTTTGTTGTTTGAACTCTTGGTAGTGAGAATTTTATCCGGTTTTAGGAACACGTGAATTCAGTCCAGCCGAATATTCAGTTCACTATGGAGGTGGAAAAGAATGGATGCCTTCCATTCCTTGATGTCTTGGTCAGAAGGAAGGCTGATGGTACGTTGGGACATTCTGATTGTAGGAAGTCTACTCACACTGACGTATCTGCGAACTGATAGATGTCACTTTCCAGCTCAGCGTGACGAGTGCTGCGTACCTTGGTTCACGGGGCCCAGGTTATCTCAAACCATGAAAGTTTAGCACCTGAGCTAACACATCTCGAAGTCACCTGTCGTAAGAGAGGCTATAGTGAGAGGCAGATCAAACGTGCGTTGCGCTATCAGCCTTCCGTACCACGGGTGAGTGACCATAGCAATTGATTGGCAACGGATTGGCACCTAAGTCTACAGCCTTTTTGACTTACATAGGAAGCATTTCTAACAGGATTTTGCGGAAGTATGATGTGAAAATTGTTTTTCGACCACCTTTTAAGATTAAGGCCCTGTGGAGGACCGCTGTATTGAACATAAGCGTCACACACGCTTACAACAGCCTAGCAAATCCGTTATTGCAGAACGTTGCCTTGACACCAGTCATCCTATGGAATACAATAACAACGAGATTCCGGATTACACGTTCAGCTATTGGGATAGTGTCATTAAGGAAGCTGTTTAAATGAAACTATGAAGCAACCTTACAAACAGAGATGGCCGATTTTTCCTAAATGCTGCTTGGAATCCGGCTCTGTCTCTCATCTAAAAACAGAGGGACAGAAATAGCGATGTTGATCAATAATCACTATCGATGTTTCTGATATTGGTTATCTTTGGTTGTGTGTTGACTTTGCGGTTACATGTTCTGTGTGTGGTGTCTTCTTTGTTTCTCCTCTGTGAACCGAGGGATTAAATTCCCTTTCACATTGCTTCCTCCTTGAAATTACACCTTGAGATTGGCAGGGTGTGCTCCTGCCGAAATATCGGCGGTGGTCGACGACGTCATCCGGCAGCAAACCCGTATATTATTTGAACATTGGATTCGCAGGGAAACGTTAAGGTCTCACAGTATTGCCATAGACGGCCTCCGTGGTTGTTTTCTTGGGTTTTCCATTTACCTTCGCCCGAACGGGGGCAATGTATCTTCCGTATAAAGTGAATAAAAATATGTATCCATAAAACGGCAGGTTAGATTAAACTGCAGTAAGCTCGTCGTCGAACTGCAGTAATCGTAATGTAAATCTTTCTAACCAAGACCTTGAATGAATGTAAACTGATAACGTGAAAATTGAGGCGTAACTGTAGATAGTAGTGGAACAATGGCTCTGAGCGCTATGGGACTTAACATCTATGGTCATCAGTCCCCTAGAACTTAGAACTACTTAAACCTAACTAACCTAAGGACAGCACACAACACCCAGTCATAACGAGGCAGAGAAAATCTCTGACCCCGCCGGGAATCGAACCCAGGCGCGGGAAGCGAGAACGCGACCGCACGAGTAGAACAATGATGAGTGTTTTGTAGTATAGGAGCAATCGTGGAATGCCAATGTAAAATATTAAGAAATGTGATATTACCATTCTCGGGGGCATATAGCCTCTCAACAACAATATGTATGCTGTCTTTTCCTAGTTTCGTCCATTATTCGATGTCGAATTGAAGATGGGGCGTTTCAGTAAAGAAATTAAACGGTCCAGTCACATTAATGTGACCACCGCCTAAGTCAGACTCAACATGCATTGCCCACACACAGACGGCGGATGGCAGCATTAGCGGTTGGGAGCGGCGTAAAATGTGTCTCGAGGAGGCCGGGACGGTTGCGAAGAATAGATTAGCATTTGTTGTTATACAGAAACGCACTCATTTATCTGACGTCCTAAACGGACGATCATTGAGGTTTCCGGCCAACGGTGGAAGTGTTTCCGAAGAGGCTGTGGCTGTAAACTGTTCATCTGTCGCCGGGGGCCAAGTGTAGAGTACTTGGCAAAATGGCGCTATGCAAAACCGGCGCCCAGGCAAATGTGGGGCACCGTGTGTGATGGATACTACGCTGAACGACGGCTGCGGAGGTGTATAAAGGCAACGGCCGTTCAGGTGAAACAAGTGGCTACCAACAGTCTCCTCAACGGCCTTTCAGCGAACATTTCTGCGTATGGTTCTCTGCGGAAGGTTCATGTACTCAACCTGACTACTGCTTATCAGCACAAAGGCTAGAATTTGCACAGCGGTACGATGTCTTCCGAGTGGTGATGGGTGACCTTTCCAGACGAATAATGCTTTATGCACCATCCAATAGAAGATCGTTAGCTTGTACGGCTCTTCAACAATCGTCGGAAATGTCCAGGTAGACGGAGGGTGCGTTAGGTCCTGAGGAACATTGTCGTGACATTCCCACGGTGATCACGCCATTTTCGAAGGCACAATGGACAAACCCAAATATGCAAACGTGGGGTCCACTTCCATCCCTGCATTAAAATTGCAGCATGATGGTATTTACCAGTTGGACAATGCAACCATAACGGAGAATTTCCTGCTGACTGGGCAGTCCAAGCACAACTCACGACCTGCCCTCACAACTTTACCTCCGGTAGTACCTCTCTCCAACCTCCCAGACCGACGGCCGTGGCTGAAGGAGTCATTCGGTTGAGCAATCGTGCAGGTTCGAGTCCCGAAGCTGCACACAATTTTAATTTCCCAGAAAGCTACAGATCAACTCACATTTTCCTGCGGAGTGAAAACTTCATTCTGGTACTGGATATTTTGATTACTGTGGCTGCTGATAATTGGCAACTGCAAAGCCGATAAACCGAAAATGATGTGGCATCTCCTCATGTCTCCTCAAGTACGCACACTGCTCTTTTTCTCTATGTTTCAGTCACGTCACTAAAACCCCAAAGAGGATTTTCGTTGACGAATAAGGGGAAGAAAAATGGCAAGATAGCATGGGAAACTTTTACTTCGGTTTGTTTCGTCTTAAGTAAGTACCTAGCCTTGAGCTAATTAATATTCAGTTTGTGACTCTCGTGAATCTACTGATCACGACTGTCTGTTACACGGTACTGCTTCTTCAGTGGCTTCTGCATTGATTAGAGTTGCTACCCTACAAACATCAAGTGTGCCCACAGAGTATTATAGAATTATTTTAATACGTTTTAGCCGATAGAGCTTCCTATGCAATACAGGGTGTCCCCAAAAGAATGACCCGATTTTAATTTGTAATAATATTGAGACAAATGTCACTAGAAAAATGAAACAGCGCTAGATGTAATCAGCATGGTCTTGAGTTTCAGAAAAAATCCGCTAGATGTCGCTACGAACGCTGACCTGGAGCGTGTAGCCAGTTTCGCGCAATACGGCGTTCGTACAGCAGAAGGCGTAATGTGTTATTGAATTTAGTCGAATTCAATCAGTGTTTGCACTTCAGCGGCCGTTTCATATTCGATTTCGTGCTAAACCATTATCACCAAACAACATTCGTCGGTGGTATAAACAGTTTGAAGAATCAAGGTGCCTCTGTAAAGGCAAAAGTTCCGGCCGGCCACGCGTTGCTGAACAAACACTGGATCAAATCCGATGAGTGGTGCCCCCGCAAGTCTACGCGTCGTGCTAGCCGAGAGCTTGCGTTACCGCGCATGACAGTGTGTTGTGTGTTACGGCGTCGTTTAGCCCTCAAACCATACCGATTACAACTGGTACAAGCTCATCGAGATACTGACAAAGTGAGGCAAGTGGACTTTAGCAATGCTATTCTAGATGACATGGAAAATGACACTTCTATGTCACGGTTTGTATTCAGCAATGAGGCAACTTTCCATATAAGCGGTAAGGTTCACCGTCATAATGTGCGTACATGGGGATCAAAAATCCTCATGATACAGTTGAACACGAAAGTGATTCACCAAAAGTGAATATTTTTGGACCCTACTTTTTTGAGGAAGAAACCTTAACAGGACAATCGTATCTTGAAATGCTACGGACCTGGTTATTCCCATAACTAGACTCTGACAATTTCATCTACCAGCGAGATGGAGCACCACCGTACTGGCATAACAACGTGCGCAGTTTCCTCAATGCCAACGTGCCTCAACGTTGGATAGGCCGTATTGAACTGAGAGACCAGGCTTTACATTCTTGGCCTCCTAGGCCCCCTAACTTCCTGTGGGAATAGGTTAAACTATGTGTTTACGTTCCTCCCTTACCTCGTGACATTGATTAACTAAAAACCAGGGCCGGTCGCGGTGGCCGTGCGGGTCTAGCGCTGCAGTCTGGAACCGCGGGACTGCTACTGTCGCAGGTTCGAATCCTGCCTCGGGCATGGGTGTGTGTGATGTGTTTAGGTTAGTTAGGTTTAAGTAGTTCTAAGTTCTAGGGGACTTATGACCTAAGATGTTGAGTCCCATAGTGCTCAAAGCCATTTGAACCATTTTATTTTTAAACCAAAATATCAGATGCTGCAGCTTCAGTGACAGAAGACACGTTACACTCGGTTTGGGATGAATTCGGCTATTGGTTAGATGTCCTCCGTGCAGCCAGTGGAGGATGTATTTAACATTTATGATGGATTTTTATAAACTTTAGTATGAAATTTGTTGTTGTTAAGCCCTATTTCATAATAAATAATTCTATTTAAAATCAGGTAATTCTATTTGGGACACCCTGTACTTTATTATGATCAAATCGCTTAGAGAGTTTATTCGCATTACTGGTTTCAAAAATCAAATTGCCGTCTTCAGAAGCGATCCATCCAATGACAACTTCTTCATTACATACAACGCTATAGTAAGCGATACTCTCGTTTTCAAAGTTGTAAATTTTCTAAACGATTACCTGTTATATGCACATGTATGATTAACGTATGAATATAACCGAAAACTCTTCGAGTTCTCATTTTTCACTCTACATATGTTCCACGAATGACCACGTTCTGGCCGCACGACGTGCGTCTAAGCATTAGCAAAGTTCGATCCATAACTTATTGGGCAACATCTTGTCGAAGGTAATACCAGCAACAGTCCCACGCTAGCATACTGAGGCTGTTTACCTTTCGGGGTGAATGGAAGGTTGCTCCATCGTCCATATCAGCTTGGAGCTGAAATTTGGCAAGCGTTTCCTTTACTGTGATGCAAAATGAACATTCGCTATGGTTTCAAATCGACAAACGACGTTCGACAAAAATATGGAAAAACCGAGATGCAACACGTTACTATGCCTATTAGGTGGTAAAAAAGAACACCATTCACTCACTGAATTGAGAAATACAGTTCTTGTACGATTTTCAAGGGAATCAAAGCATTTGTCCTGAAAAATAGTGGCGAGTACAGGTAACAATGATGGATGTGGATGACTATCAAGCTCTTTCCTGTTCAAAGTAGACCACTAAGGCTGAGTAAGACTGAAATATGGTCACCATGGTAGCCAGGCAATGCATCGTTGTGCTCACAAGAAAAGTCCTGGAATGGCCTAAGCTCTGTGAACATTGACCCCGTCGTTCTGTAGCGCCTCAACATCATTGCTGAGTTAATATTCTGTCATGACATGCATCTCAACAGCTTAAATGACATTACAGTGTACCCACGGCTGCCCAGATCTTCACTTTACCTCCGCCATGTTTCACTTCTGGCAGCAAGCAATCCATATCCTACGCTAGACGTAAGGTCGACAGTTAGTTGTAAACATTGTGAAACAAGACTCATCCTACAAAGTGACTTCTTTCCGTTTCTCCATAGTCCTGGAACTATGACTTCGGCACCACTTTTTCCTGTTACCGGCATTTGCATAACTGCTGAGGGGGTTTGGAGTTGCCGTTTGCCATGCAGTTCTCAAATTGTGGAGCTTCTTTCGTATTGTTGACTTCTGCAGCTGTCGTCTGTTGGTAATGTAGGAGTACGGTGTAGGTTGTTGAATCAGAAAATGTCCCAACAGCCAGTAATAAATAAGAAGAAATACTAAACTTAAATGATGCTTCTTCTTGTGAAACCTCCAGCACAAGTAAACATTTGAAATTATTACATGTCCTCTAAAATATTAAATTCTTATCACTCTGCCTCTGGGTGTCCCCTACGTAGAGTCCAGAGCCTGCCTACTGTGCCTATGGAGACTAAGTCTTCGGAGACGAGGGACGAAGACTGTAGCTTGTAGACTCGGCAGTAACTGGAGACTGAACACGACTCGGCGCTGAAGAGAATTTTAAGACGTAGCTAAGAGCTGTTTTATGACGGGTGCCGAAGTTATAGTTCCTGGACTACGGAGAAATGGAAGGAAGTCACTTTGTAGGATGAGTCTTGTTTCTCACTGTTTCCAACAACCTGTCGACCTTACGTCTGGCGAGCATACGATATGGATTGCTTGCTGCCAAGGCAGTCGGTAACGTAAGTTACTCAACAACAACGGGAAGTTTTTTAAAAACTTGCATATTTCCAAATGAGGCGATGTGATCTTATAACTATTTGCATGTAAATTTCTTTCGTCAAGAGCAATTAATAATTAGTTATGACATTACCGGATTCGTCAACTGACTGCCATCTTCAGTTATGACTAATCCCTTAACATCTTCGTCATGATATAGAAAAGTTTGTTTTATGCAGTCTGATCACCTTGAAGTCAGTCAGTTTCACATCATGTGGCCACATAGTAGAAGACACACATAAGCTAGGTAGCATGATGTATAAGTAATTCAAATACTTCATAAGACTGTACAATGGGCGCAGTGCGTAACTAGAATTGATGTACAGGACTGCAATAAATGAATCATTCGTTTAGAGAATTCTAGTACATGAATAAGCCGGCCGTTTGGCTGAGCGGTTCTAGGCGCTTCAGTCTGGAACCGTGCTGCTGCTACTGTCACAGGTTCGAGTCCTGCCTCGGGCATGGATGTGTCATCCTTAGGTTAGCTAGGTTTAAGTAGTTCTAAGTCTAGGGGAATGATGAACTCAGAAGTTAAGACCCATAGTGCTCAGAGCCATTTGAACCATTTTAATATCAAGCATATTTTTTGGATTTCTCATTCTTTTTTCAGTGCGTTTTGTTTTCCTCTGTGGTCGAGTGGTTCTAGGCGCTTCAGTCTGGAACCGCGCTGCTGCTACGGTCGCAGGTTCGAATCCTGACTCGGGAATGGATGTCTCATCGTTAGGTTAGCTAGGTTTAAGTAGCTCTAAGTCTAGGGGACGGATGACTTCAGATGTAAATTCCATAGTGCTCAGAGCCATTTGAACCATTTCATTTTGATACATGAATAGAACCGTAAACTCGTAGAGTGTGCATTGTGCCCATCAGTTGGGGTTAGTAGAGCAACTGACAAACTGGCGACAAAGCAAGAAAACTTTTGCATATTGGAATATGCGAGATGTTTATCTGTTATATCAGTGAAGAGTGCTTTGAGAAGGGATTATAGAAAACAACCGCGAGGCAAACGGAGCTCTCCGCATTGGTATCGACAATTTAGGAACTCTAGTTGACTCTGCGAACACAATACTAGCGTTCGACCAAGCGTGTCAGATGTAACGGTGGAGAAGGTTAAAAAAATCAACGGTCCGGCAACCCAAGAACTTTTGAAATATGGCAGAAAATAGCGTAGAAAATTCGAAACAATTTCTTTTGCAGCTCGTGCAACAATTAAAACCGTAAGATTATGGCCTGCGCCACCAGTTAGTTTAGCGAACGGAGAGAAGAACCTCGTAGGTTTGAATGTCTGCCTTTTGATCCGTTTCCACTGAAAAATTAGTGGAAAACTTCTGTATGGTTATTTGTATTAATGCACCATCTTCTAAAGCTCCTGAATGTGACATCAAGTGCATAAGTAAGAGGCTATTCGTCGGACCAAATCAAAAAGTTCCACATCAGTACTAATGTAAAGTATGTGGTTACATGTGAATTGTGTGAGCGTTGGCAGCAAATGAGATCTTGGAGCTACATTCGTAAGAAGACTGACTCGAATTTCCGGTTAGTAAACCAAATTTATGCATTACAAGGTCCAAAAAAATATATGTCGATTTGAAAGGTCACGGCTGATTTAGTTCTCTACACTTTACGTAACGATACTGATGACATTAAATCGTTATCTTCCTTTCGTCTTTCGTGTCACGAAACGGGCGAAGACTTCTAGAAACATATGTGCCAATAACGTGACAACTCGTAGAAAGCAGGTGATGCAAAAGTTATTAAGTTTTAAATCACTACGTATTTAATTCCAAACGGCTCTAAATGAAATTTTGATAGACAAACTGTAATCATTGATAAAATTACTTTCTTTATAGACCACTGAAGATGTCTAAAGTAATCAGATGAAAAGTATTTAGTTAGAAACTCAATGTCCAGAAGTATTGGTTTAGAAAGATTAGAGAATATTATGTGTTGAATTTCGCTTATAATTCTCTTCGAAATCGGTAATTTCGTAGCACACTGGACGTGTCGCAACGGCAGAAATATTTGTATTACTCTGCGTGAGCCGTAAATTTTCCCTAAACACAAACACATTTAAAAACGTTGCAATGGATGGCGCAATATATGTCAGCTGTGAACATTAACTTTCTGGATGTACGGTTTACACGAAATGATTGAATGACGTCAAGTAAAAATTAATGAAAAACAACAACAGCGCAAGTTGAGCCTGCTACATGTTAAAATTTCCAGCAATAAATTTCGTTTGATGAGTAGTTTCCGACCGTGTGTTTTTTTCCAGAACAGCGTGTTCTCAATATAACATGCAACAGAAGCTACCAGCTTAATAAGTACGCCTGCTATAAAAGTATGCAAATAAAATTGTGCAAATGGGATTTCGTCTCCCCTTAAATAGTTTTTAATCAGGTTCTTTCTTTATTCGTATATGCGTTTCACTGAGTGCAGTCTTCATTTTCTTACCACTTAGGATTAGTTACATATGGGTGTATACTTGCTATGATAAAAAATTTCGAATGAAAACTGAAATGATATTTTAGGGAGATTGAGTTAATGAGAATCAGTTTACTTTATATTACTATACTCCCTCTTCTTGTTTGTCAGTCTACGTTTTTGGGATGCTCGTATTTGCCTAGTTAGAAGGCCTCACTTCTCATTAGAAGCATTGGAATACTTAAATGCTCGCTCTTTGGTACTGCCTTTATTTCGAGGATTCCAGACGCAGGTCACGTCCTTGTTCTACTGTTGCAGTTAATCTATAAATATTATTGTACCAAAGTTCGCCCTCGTAGCTAAGTAAATAGCGCAGCTTGCTGCCATGCTCGGACCTGGGTTCGATTGCAGGTTTACCTGTGATTGTTCGCTGGTAGGAACACTGGGACAGGCTGTAGCAACTGAGGAGCTACTTCACCGAATCGGAGAGCGGTGTGCTGATCCGTTGCCTCTGCATATCGCATGCGCTGGGCAGGGGATGACACGGTAATCGTAGGTACCGATGGGCCCGCCAAGAACCGTGGACGGAATTTATTGCAAGGAATTTTTAACAAAGGCGAATGCGTAACATCTTCTGCATTTGTGATAGCGTTCGTGTTACAACAGAACTCTAGTTATGTGTCTCAGGCTCAATAAATGTACTCAGATAAAAATATCAGTAACAGTTGTCGAAAGCTTAAGGATGACGCTGGATTAGAAAAATGTTCAAATGTGTCTGAAATTTTATGGCACTTAACTACTAAGGTCACCAGTCCATAAGCTTACACACTGCTTAACCGAAATTATCCTAAGGACAGACAGACACACCCATGCCGAGGGAGTACTCGAACCTCCGCCGGGACTAGCCACACAGTCCACGACTGCAACGCCCCTGACCGCTCGGCTAATCCCGCGCGCCCACGCTGGATTACACAACTGTACTTAGAATGGTTGCTCGATATAATAACAGGCTCCAGACCTATTCATCTGCTTTCATGCCTTGCAGCTAAACTGGCAGCAAAAATAGTCATATCCATGATACTGCAATCAAAACATCAAGCTGGTGAGTAGCTGAAGTTCGAGTAGCTACAACACCAGCTCCATTCGTCGCCATGCCAAACCTTCATGGAATGAGCGTCTGAGGATGGTCAAAAACCGACCGATACCGTTTACCATCGAAGTAAATGATTTTTTTCCTGTCGAAACTGTTTGTATCCGATAGCTACTATTTGTGCTGAAAGTTCTATTTTTAATTTATTTTCTGAAATTCAATCTGTTCCCTTAAGGAACTCTATAAACTTTTCTAAATATTGTTTGTACTTTAGTTCCATTTCTTCACTAAGAAATTCTTTTGTATACAGTCTGTGTTGATACAAACATTGACTGCTTCCGAGATATCAATTCTAGTTCCTTCTCTACTCGCTCTGCTTTGTGTTCGTGCATATAAAATGTTGACGCATCACCCAGCTTCGAGTGTGTTCTCTGAATCTAGCTGCGAAGTTCCTGTTCTCAAATGTAACATTTGTTAAAATCACCTCATAGCTTACCTGGCTCGAAGAGAGTTAGAATTTCAGTTTTTCTTCATTCTACTTTTGTTTTTAAATTATTATTGTCACGAAACACAATTTTCAACTTCGTACTTTCAAATGGATTATTAAGTTCTCGTGAAATACCGTAATGTCTCTATTGCTTTCCGTATTACTGTACTTAAAAGGCAAGTATTAATTTTGTGATTCTGTTGGTCATTCATTTAAAAAATGCAAGTTCTTATGAATATGGATGAGAGGCGTATTGCTTGTTCTCAGGTCCAAAATGTTTATTGTCTAGTTCAACTTCAACTGCGAATTATAGATTAGGGTGTGAACTAGTTAATTAATTAATTTAGCTGTTTATTTTGTTTATTTATTTATTTAACCGTATTTCCTTATGGCCATCAGGCCCTCTCTTATTCGAACAAAGTTGTTCATACACACACTACACACACACACACACACACACACACACACACACACACACACACACTGTACCCTTTTTCTTGATAACTAGTCCTAGAAAATAATAATTTTAGCATGACAAACAGTATCAAAATGATGTGTCTACAATGAAATGTGACTAAATAACACCGTCTACGGTCTACTGAAGTCTTCTACTGCTGCTGCTGCTCCCACAATTTATAATGATATTAGCAGTAATAGTAATAATAATAATAACAGTAGTAATAATGATAATAATAATAGTGATGATAGCGTCAGACATAAAAAATATTTATGGGTGTACAAAATATTCCGGGGAAAGGAAATTTAATGAGTCTGCGCCAGTTAAGAATACTGGGAAAAGAAGGACATCTATTTTAAAATAAGGATATACAAGGGTAGCAAGTGTATACAAGGACAGTGATAATCATTAATATTGCTTCCGTAGATATGCCATCAACTGCATTCTGAAGCTGAAGACGGTATTAAGTTCTCTAACATAATGCTGGAGGTTATTAAAGACTCGAGTTCCTGTTACTGAGAACGACTTCGGAAAGTGGCTGAACGATGGTGTGGGACAGGAAGGATTTGGTTCTTATGGGAACGGATGTTTCTGCCACGTTGTTCAGACAAAGTCATTAAGGTAGAGGAGACCTGTGAGGGACAATGGATGTCCATGGGCACCACAGAGATAGAGGGTAAGGAAATCTCTGCGTCTGTCTATACGTAGGCTGGACTGCCGTGCAGATTACGGTGAAACATCATTAAAGACTCAAACGTCACAGGTACAATGGAGACGGGCATTCATAATAAGTACCAGGCTCTGTAAGCTTTTCTTAGGAAAAGGTTTTCGTGGATCTCAGGAATTGTGTCTGTAAAGGAGTTTCGGCATGGTACTCCGTCAGTTTCTTTTGTAAATTTGGTTCTCCAATTTGTTATATCTTTTCCAGCAGCACAGTTCCGGACTGTAGCGTATAGAACCGCTCTACCACACTGGCTGGCGCCGTCATATCTGCAACAATGAAACTGGTAACAGCTTCTAGATAGGCACTCTTGTCTATTTATCTCTCGCTCAGTGTTCCTCTGTCATTGTTTCTCTATTACCGCGTATGTATGTGCGTGCATGCGTGTGTGTGTGTGTGTGTGTGTGTGTGTGTGTGTGTGTGCGTGTGTGAGTGAGTGTGTGTGTCTGTGAGTCTGTGAGTGCGTGCTTTCAGGAAATCGATTACTTGAGTGGTGTGCTGTGTGGTGATTAAACTGCTGTTTATAGCGGGGCACGAGTTACGAGAGATGCCATTAGTGGTCCTTCCTTATATGAAGCTACCGTAGGGCCTGATATTATGGCTGGCCGGATGGGCAGCTCCTAAGAGAAAGGCCACTTGGGGGGAACGCAGCTCTCTGGTCACTCGTAATAGCGCACAGTACTGCATAACATAGCCACTATTTCGAGCTCTCGCTTAGTTAAGTCGTCTCAACTGTCCCCCGCAGAATGATAACCCATATATGTTTATGACACAGATAAATCATCTTAACATTATAATTACCATTGCACAACCTGAGTAATACCGAATAACACTTCCGATTGCTCTTAGGCCATCAAGCTTTCTTTTACTTCACCACAAAGCGGCAAGTTGGAGGATCCTTTCGAACATGTGTCATACAGGCTGAATGTCTATAAACTGCGAAGGCAGATAATTCTGACGAACGAGCTTCTTTGTAGTAATACTGCACGAAATTTCCAGTAGGTTCCAGAGGTGAAAACGAAATGTGTTAATTTTGAGTGTGGTTGATTTTAGCCTACGCATTACTGTGTATGTAATGTAGGTAAGATATCTAATTTAATTTAGAATTGAGAATGGAATGGTGCATCATTATGTTCTCGGAAAATTGGTTTTTTACTAGGCGGACAGTCACGCAGATTGCACCCAATTCCATTCCTGCGCTTTGAGAATCGTGTGTGTCTTACATTCATCGTATTTCATAAATTATTCGAGGTTTTTTGCAAATGATAACAAGCAAATGGGTATGTGTATTATCTGATAAAGATTCGAACTAATTTTATTCAGTGAAATATGGAAGTAATTCATCCACAGCGTGAGAGAGTCGGAGTTAAAAGACACATAAACACGTCACGAGCGGTGCTTAAGTTCTCTAAAATTTACGCATAGAGTATGTGGATTTTCGAGAAGCAGTCCATGTATGAGTGCTTCAGCCCAATGGTAACAGTTTTGCTTGCGACGCAATATGGGTTTGACGCTGTTTAATTCCGATCCGCCACAGTACAGCGAGCATTGGAGGATAGATAGATATTTATTTGCCATTTTGTTCTTTGTGAGTGTATACACTACCCTAATTGTTCTTTGTGTGCATTGAAGCTTGCTGTTGGTAGCGTAGTTGTCTGCTCGTTTGATCCTATGGCGTCCAGGTATACTCTAGGTTTTGCTTCGCATTAGTCGACTCATTGTGCGCAGCCTAGTTCTCCGAAAATCCATAACTGATTGGCAGATACGAGTAAATCTTACTTCCTTTAGTTTGTTTATGATTCCTGTGCTGAAATTGTGCTTCTGGAAGAAGTTTCGTTCACTAGTGTTGCTCTTTCTGGATTTGAGACTGATTGTAATGTGTCTTCTGAATGTGCGAAGGATATCACCCTTTTCTTTTTTGAACGTTTTCCCAGTGCCGATATTTGAATACTTTATTCTCGTAGTTGGGTAAGGTGTCGTCTTTCTGACCTCACCTTGGTTGCTTTACATGCATCGTCTGGTTCGGCTCAAAAAGCGACTCTTTTGCGGTTTTGCAAAGAGGACGTTGTCTATCTTCTAATCAAAAGGTCCTTCGTGTCTCATACTAGGTGGCCATTTTATCTCTTTACTAGCGATCAGTCCCGACATTATAATTTTTGTAGTGGATTAAGTAAATTGGTCCATTGCATGCGTCTGAGTGACGTGTGAATGCACAAATATCCTGCATTGGATGGATAGAGGATTTTTTTTATCGATCCCTCTTGTATCTGTATCGACAGGTTTTATTTAATTTAGTTTTATCCATATTTCGCAGTTTCAAACATGATTGTATTCAATACACGGGAAGTATGAATTAAGAACACGCCTTCAGTCACATCTTTCCGTGTTTTATAAATTACACGATGCATTTCGGACCCTGTGGGCCCATCATCGGGTGTAATGTGTCTTAATACAGGCTTTATTTCTTCTCTTGAATGAGGTGAAACGTATATTCCTGTCACCAAAAGGTTTGATGTTAGATTATGAATTTCGTAAGTCAAAAGCGGAAAATATGTGAGAAACAGTAGAAAAGATGAACAATCTAAACTTGCGACATAATCCAAAAACAGTGTCCTTAACGTTTTAGCACTACCATACATTCTTTTCTCCATCGTTTTCATTCAAGAGGCACATTTGCAGACACATATTTGTAAACACTTCACAGATGTTTTCGTACATGGTGTGATGAAAGCTATACTTTTTCGTAGTGCTAAAGATATAATTATTAAACAATTGACATATGCAGGAAGCAATTTTACGATAGATCTGTAAAATTACTGAAATAGCTGTGGCTTACGAAATCTGTTTGTTCATTTAACATAGATTCTGCGTTTTTTGATTTTCTGGACGTATATCTCCAGTTGTTCTTAAAGGCTTAGGATCTTGCCATTCATTATATAGTACTACCTATTTGTTTTCTAGACTGTTGATGGCATGTACTATTCGCATATTATAAAACAATTCATTTCGTGCTTTTTATGTAAATAAATGGTCTAATAGCACTTAGCGTTTGTACTTGGCATCTGCGTTTCATCTTCTCTGGCCAAAATCTTTTTCTAACCACTTACAATTTTGATTACCCTTGTTGCTTTGATGCACTATCAGTCTACTGTTAATAACACAGAAATTTTATCGAAAACTGTGTCTTCAAGACGTAACTACTTGAAGTTCACTGTGTTTATCATCCTCTTCCGTTTCTTTGCACGCATGTTGGCAACCTAACGAAGTATATCTTGAAAATCAAAGTCTATTCATTTCAGTTATTTTTTTAGCTGTGCCGGCCGGAGTGGCCGTGGGGTTCTAGGCGCTTCAGTTGGGAACCGCGTGACCTCTACGGTCACAGGTTCGAATCCTGCCTGGGGCATGTGTGTGATGTATTTAGTTATGTTTAAGTAGTTCTAAGTTCTAGGGGACTGATGACCTCAGATGTGTGTGTGCGTGTATGTTTGTTTCAGAGTGATAAGAGTGAGAGCATAAGCAAGAATTATTATTATTATTATTATTATTATTATTACTATTATTATTATTTTTAGCTGCATAATTTAGAATGTGAAGGTAATAGCTGTCCGAGAATGGTTGAAAGTTTTTTGTCAGTTGATATGAGTCTTAGTGTAAATATTTTGTGGAGAGGTTCATAGACAAATTAGTGGGAAGGGGTTGGGTGGTATTTTAATTGAATACTCCTCTGTTGCAGTGTTTCTCTATTATTCTATCTATTAAAATAAACAATGAGTAGTTTGGCATATGTACTTAATCATTCATCAGGATTCTTCTTTTCTACTTTAGTTTCTCGTATCCAGTAATTTTCTTGCAGGATTAAGAGGTGTTTTTATTGTTGATTCTAGTTACTTACATTTCCTCTTCTCTAGTGGTTAGTTTGTGATTGTGTTCTTTTAGGTATTCTGCAGATGTTGAAATCATTTATCTCACACTTCCATGCTTGTGTTTGTTCTTTATACCTGACACCAAATGATCTACCGGTTTGTCCTCTGCATCAACCGTCACAAGCGTTATACTTTAATTGATACTTTGCTGCTTTGTTGTATATATCTCTGGTTTTTGTCAGTTTTGGGTGCGTTTTTGGATAGAATTGTCTGTTGTGTATGCTATGTTTATTCCCTCTCTGAGTATAGTAGTATCATAGTCACATAGCTAAATGAAAAGTAAATTAAAATTTGGAAGCACAAAACCATTGGCAGTATCACAACAGGACCAAACACAATCACAGACACTCAGTACCAAATCAACTAAACAAAATAATCAGGAAAATATAAAAAAGCACAAAATGGCACACAGTGACATACGAACACAGACTCTCACATAAAATCACCAACATTCTCAAAAGACACGTAATAAAACTAGCATACACAACAATTCCATCCAAAAACACACAACAAAACGGACAAAAAACATATATATATATATATATATATATATATATATATATATATATATATATATATATATATACCAGAAAGGAGGTACTATTAATTACAGTGTAACACTTGTTAATGGTGGATACATAGAACAAACAGGCAGAACTTTTTACGTCAGACACAAACAACACGTGAGGTCCTGGAACTACAGGACAAATAAATGCTCATTTGCAGGACACGTAAGAGAACACAAGCGAAGAGGATGTGTAAATAACTGGAGTCAACAATAAAAAACATCTTTTAACCCTGCAAGAAAATTGCTGCATATAGGAAACCAAAGCAGAAAAGAAAATCCGGTTGAATGTTCAAATGCATATGCCAAAAAAACTCCTTGTTTACACTAATAGATAAAATAATAGAGTCACACTGCAACAGAGGGCTATAATAGTAAGAAGAAAAATAATAATACCACGAATCCCCTTTTCACTCATTTCCCCCTGAACCTCTCCACAAAACATTTAATCCAAAACTCAAATCAGCAAAACAGAAAAACTTTCAACTATTCTCTGACAGTTATTATCTTCACATTCAGAACTGTACAACTCAAAATAATAACATTAGTAATAATCCTTGGTTGTATACTATCACTCTATCTGTCACTAAAACACACACACACAGATATAAACATAAGAGAAGTGAATATACGTTAATTTTCAACATATATTTGGTTAGTTTTGCAACAACTAAGTAAACAAACCAAACAGGATGTGATACATAGTGAAATCAAAGTATTTACATCTGGAAATTACAGTTTTCGATCAAATGTATATATTAGTGACGGAAGATTGACAGCGCATCAGAAAAACAATCGCAACCAGAATGAAAATGGGGAAGACAAATGTTGGAAAAATAAAAACGTGCTTATGTTTCGTAAACAGAGCGGCAGTGCTACCTCCTGCATGTGACAAGATGAGATGAAACGCAGATACCAACTAAAATTGCAAAGAACTACAAGTAATCACTTATTTACATAAAAAGTGAGTTATGCTTTTATAATCTACGAACAATACAAATCAAAGCAAAAGTGTATCACAACTAAACCGTTACAGATCTCGAGATGCCTTAAAGGAAAAGAAAGCGAAAAGCGTCTGGTGGGAGAATAAAATACGGTGTAGCAAGAAAATACATTTTTTAATTACAAAACAAACAAGCAGTTTGCTGTTATGCTTATTCTTCTTCCTTTTTTTCTTTTTTGGACTGGCGTAGAAGTGAAATGATTTGTAATTGATCAAGTGGAATATTCTTGTGCAGTTTCTTCTATTATGGTACTAGAAAGCAAATTTGATTCCCTTAAAAAACAATGAAATTGGAATTTTATTATTCATGCAATATCAGTTTCTCGCTAAGAGTTTGGGTAATAGACTCACGAATTAGGTGATGTTTTCTGTGCAGGGGACAAGATCTAGAGAACACTCCATGTTAGTGAACTTAACATTCTACTAGGGCGGTGGAAGGAATCGTGTAGTGTAACCTTAGAAGAATGATATCAGTAACATGTCATTTGTGGTAACACAGTGGAGGGAAATTTTCGAGAGAAGGGATTTTCAGATTAACGTACAAGGCATCTCTAGCGGGGATAATCTTTGAAGTCGAAGTGCTTTGGAATTGTGAGGCTAGATTTTACTAGCGAGAACTGTGTACTGTAACTTACCAGCGAATTGCGCAAAGACTGTGATACATGTGAAGTGTGAATGACCAGAAAACTGTATAAGAATGATAATTAGGATTCGAATTGCGATTGGACTAGCTTTCACCGTCAGTTGACCCTATAACATTTACTTAAGGAACTCGGGATATTCTCAGTACCTTCGCAGTACATATATTCATTTACGAAGTTAGTCATTAAAACTCCATCTCAATTCAAGTGTACTGCATAGCTACAACACTAGAAGACAGGATGATATTCACTATTCTGAATTAAATCGCACTTTGGCACAGAAAAGTGTGAACTATGTTGCCATAAAACCTTGGTTATTTGTCAAATAGTATTAAAAGTATGACAGGTAGCCTACCAACATTTAAAAGCAAATTAAAAGAACTTCTGAATGGAATGACAACTCCATCTACTCAGTAGATGAATTCTTGGATATAAAGCAGTAACTTTAAGAAAATAGTTAATTAATTATTTTGTATAAAGAAAACTTACGTTAAAGTGACACTTTCCGCACCATTACGAAATGTCGTATTCAGGATCTATGGAATAAGGATTAATGTATGTATGTATGTATAGTTGACGTTGTAAGAACCTAATTTTCTGTTATAATGGAAGTAGTATCGTTATAAATCATCACTTCAAGATTCTTCTCGCTGTAAGACGTCGTAACTTACGGGGCAGCGCGAGGAAGCCCTGGACAACAGGTGCGGCGGCAGCAAGCTGCGATGAGCGCAGTTAACAGTACAGGGCACGTTTGAAGTATCTGCTTCAGCACATCACGACAGCGGATTTGCAGCATGCGGTGCAGCTTACAGCTACGAGAATCAGGGGCAATACGTCGAGGAAGGAAAACAGTGTAAGTGTTGCGCTCACATACAGCAATCTAAAATTTGTCATTGGAACATTAGCATTAGCAAAATGTCTGGAGAAAAGGAAGTATGTCATGGTACAGCATCAGCTGACATTTTGCCAACTGAAGATGGTCAGTATATATGGCCTATGCTAAAATTAATTTTGGATAACGAAAAGAATGTAAGGAGAGATTAACTCAAACTCGAAATGAATTAGGTAAGGGTTTAAAAGAGGTCTGTGTGTAAATTGCTCAAATCAACTGTAAGTTCAATGCTTTGTAACAAACGGTTACAAACATTTAAGCGAAAACTGAGGGATGTTGCAAGAAAATAAGTTATGAAACATAATAATGGTATAAAAAGTTAGAAGTTTGTAAGTCAGAACTGAATCAATATGTTGACCTTGAAATCAGGAAGAAAAATAAGAATTTGCAGGATCAAAATGCGGTAATACAATCGACAATTAATGACTTCAGTAACGAAACACTAAAGGAAAGCATAGCTGACAAATCATGTATTGATAATCATAAATTACAATGGAGAAATTTACAGCAAATAAAAAAAAACATGAAACACATAGTTGTATCATTTCACATGTAGACTGCTCATTTAAAGGCACAAAAAGTGCGCTTAAGGGTAAACTGGAAGAAATAGAGCAAAAAATATTCCTGAGATTCAAGACAAGGTAGAAGATAAAGGTAAGCAGAAGGTCGACAGATGTGAACAACAAAGAAGGAAAGGTATTGTTCATGTACGTGACGTAGAAAATGTGTATAAATTCCATAATTTCTCTAGTAAGGAGGGTGCGCTTCCAAAAGCCTTCATTACACAGCTTGATGACAGCACTTCTAAAGTTTTGAAAAAAACGACAACAGAATCAAGCTAGAAGGAGAAGCAATATCATGGGAAACAAGGGTCAGTAACATAAGCAAAATATATAAAGAATTTGGTCAAGCATTTTTCAATAAAGACACGTCTTGCAAAGAAAAAAAAAGGTTAAAATGGCTCTGAGCACTATGGAACTTAACATCTGTGGTCATCAGTTCATCAGTCCCCTAGAACTTAGAACTACTTAAACCTAACTAACCTAAGGACGTCACACACATCCATGCCTGAGCCAGGATTCAAACCTGCGACCGTAGCAGTCGCGCAGCTCCGGACTGAGCGCCTAGAACCGCGATACCACCGCGGCCGGCGTCATTTTAGTTATAAGAAGCATGATATATGGGAAGATTACTAGGCTGAATTTGAGAAAGTTTTGAATGAAGTGCATCGTTCTTCCACTGAAATACAGCCACAAAAATTATTAGATATGAAACAGTGACATCAGGGAAAAACAATTCATGGCTGTTAAACATCAGGGACCAACAACGTTCATTTCCAGGTAATTGACGATTACCAGGTGCCCGAGTTAACCGACAGCATACTTCATTTTATTTTCCTGCTGCAAGTTCTTCCCCTTGTTCCCTTCAGGACTATATCTGCACTACGTGTTCAAAAGTATCCGGACACCTAGCTGAAATGACATACAAGTTCACGGCGCACACCATCGGTAATGCTCGAATTCAGTATGGTGTTGGCCCACCTCATAGCCTCTCCCCACGGGCGCCACCCAGCCACAGCAAGGACCACCTGGCAGGATTGCCTTTGCCAGGAGTCCTGATGCCCCAGAGCGATAGGCATCTACTTCTCGGGATACGCGGGGAGGTAGCATCTCGAGCATCAACAGTGCGATCCCTGTGTAGTCAGGGGGCTACCACCAAGAGAGTACATGACGACCCCAACTACAACGGACTGGCTACCGTGCTGGATGTCGGGTGTCGAATATCCATGTGTATCACGAGGGCGAAGATGGAAGTGCACAATGGAGGGAATGTATGCAACCCGGAACACACTGCAGCTGATGTGGCCAGAAGCTCGGTGTAAGTTCAACTCCATGACAATATCGGGTGTGCAAGATCTTAGGGCAAGATGGATTTAAGATGCACCACGTAAGTCGTCCTTCCCCAAATGGTACGCACTAACGGGATATTTCGAAATGTGGTGGTCAAACCCCTTAGGGGACCATCACAGTAAGGCCCAAATGTTGGAGACTCCTTTTAGTAGCCTCTTACGACATACAGGCCTATTCTTACTCCCGAACCTGCAGGGGGAAATGTAATTAGAATAGAAAGTGTAAATAAGAATTACCAATTTTTGGATGTAAAGTTAAACACAAATTTATTGAGGGTAATAATTAGTTTTTGCTGATCACAAAATAATTAACTCAATGACAGTATAAATTAATTTATAATTTGAGAATGAAAAATACAACGCATATTCAAGTTTTGAAAAACAATATCGAATGACAATTACAGTGGAAAGGTGTGGCTTTTGAGAGACGACAGTTAAAAATTTGAGTAAAAGATTGCTATTTCTCGAATTGATTATTGACTATGAGAGCGTCCCATTTTTTGGAAATCTCAGAAAAAGGTGGATGTATAATATTTCTGGTTTTTACAGCCATCATATTCGGCTGCAACAAGCTCTTCTTAGAGCGGTTGAGATGACACCTGTGGCAAGATGACGTAATGTGGATTGTGGTACCGACGACAGATTGAGTGTTCGGTAGGGCTATCGTGAGAAAGACCGTCTAAACTGCGGTCATTCTCCGCGACTGGCTACTCCGTTCGGAAGTTGCACACCAAAATTTCCAGCAGAACAGTAAACAGTTGCTAAACGAAACGGCACACGAAGCACTTCGGAGATATTCGGATCGCGCCTAACCTGGATGCCAGGCAAAATGGTTCGGCTGTAAGATCAGAGTTGGTTCGTGGACTCCATCTCAACTTTACCTGTGATGTACAAACAGTGTTTGGAGGTAGCACTTGGTTCACACTTGCTGTTGTATGGGGTAACCAAACAGATTATGGTGGCCTTGAAGCTTTTCCTGATGCAAACATTCTGACTTGGAAGACATGGAGTATTTCTGAGACTACAGGACTGTTGGCTAAGCAGCCTTATGCTACTCTTGTTCCAAGCATGCCATTTGTTTTGGGTACGAGAAAAAAAAAAAGAAATTAAATGCTGATGAGTACCTTTTTATATGGGCCAAAGTTGGTAATGGACATTTTGTCTGCCAAGATCAATATTGATTGAGAACTTAAGTAGCAATCTCTGGTTATTTGGATTTATAACTGAAAATAGTTTGAGGGTAACTTTGCAAAAAGGAACCTAGTTGTTTTTAAATTTTTTATGAAAGTGGTTAAGAATTGAAATCATTTGTGATTCTTAAGGTTGAATATAATTGTGCAGCTACCCACAGTCTGCTAAAAAAACGAGCGCCATCATGTATAAACAAACTAATTGAAAATTAATTATTCATACAGTATCAGTTCCTCACGAAGGGATTATTAAGCCTCAAGATAATGTATTCGGGACCTAAGTGCTGTTTTCTGCGCAGAGGACATCAACTATAGAAAACTGCAGGTATGTGAACATTATTTAGAATTTATGGATCCTAGTCAAGCTGGGTGGAAGCAAATACACACCTCGCGTGTAACGCAATCTTAGTAGAAATGAGATGAGTGACACGTCGTCTGTGGTAACACAGAGAAGCTATGAAGGGGAGAACATTCGTGGAAGAGGTTCATCGTACGCACGTACACAAAGACACTCTCTCTCCTTCTCTTTTTCAATTTTCCGTATTATTACGGGAGACTAAAATGTAATACTCTTGGGAAGACTAGAATTCGATGGTAGGAAAAGGAAGAGAAGGTAAAGCAGTAGGCTAGTATGGACTGGGAGGAAGGAATGAATGAAATAGGAAGCAGGCTGGTAGAATTTTGCACAGAACATAATTTTATCATAGTTGACAGTTTGAAGGTCGTGCAAGAAGGTTGTATATGTGAAAGAGACCTGAAGATACCGGAAGGTTTCAGATTCAATATATGAAATGATGTCGGAATCAGATTTTAAATTGTAACACACTTCCAGGGGCAGATGTTGATTCCGACCACATTTTATTGGTTATGAACTGTAGATTAAAACTGAATAAACTAAGAAAGGTAGAAATTTAAGGAGACGAGATCTGAAAAAACTGAATGAACATGATGTTTTAGAGAGGTTCCGAGGGAGTATTAGGGAACGATTGACAAGAACAGGGGAAAGGAGTACAGTAAGATGACGATGGATAGCATTGAGAGATAAAATGAGCAGCTGAGGATCAAGCAGGAAAATTGGCGAGGGGTAATAGAAATCCAGGGATAATAAAGGAGATACTGAATTTCACTTATGAAAGGAGAAATAAAAAAAAACTGTGAAAGAAGCAGGCGAAAGAGAATACAAACATTTAAAACATGAGACTGCCAGGAAGTGCAAAATGGCTATGCAGGAATGGCTTGAGGAGAAATGTGAGGATTTAGAGGCATATTTGCGTAGAAGAAAGATGGATAAATTGGTGGGCCGGGAGTACGGTGTGCTGACCAAATGTCCCTCCGTATTCGCACCCAGTGACGCCTCTGGGTTGAGGATGAAACGGCGGCAGGTCGGTACCGTTGGGCCTTCATGGCCTGTTCGGGTGGGGTTTAGTTTTAAAAATAGATAAAGCCTACAGGAAAATTAAAGAGTCCTTTAGAGAAAAGAGCACCATCTCAATAAATGTCAAGAGTTCACATTGTAAACTAATCAGTAGGAGCGTCAAGAGTTCAGATGGAAAACCAATCCTAAGCAGGGAAGGGAACACTGAAACGTGGAAGGAGTTCATAGAGGTTTGACACAATGTTGATGTACTTAAGGGCAGCATTGTAAAAATGGAAGCGGACATAGATGAAAATGAGATGGGAGATGATACTGTAAGAAGATTTTGAGAGAGCACAGAAATATCTATGTCAAAACAATGCCCCAGGAGTAGATATCATTCCGTTAGAACTGCTGGTAGCCTTGGGAGAGCCAGCCCTGACAAAACTCTTCCATCTGGTGGGCAAAGTGTATGAGGCAGGGTAAATACCGTCAGAGGTCAAGAAAAATTTATTAAGTCCACTTCCAAAGAAAGCAGATGTTAACACATGTGAAAAAGATAAGAATATCAGTTTGATAAGTCACTTTTTCAAAACACTATCGCGAATTCCTTACAGAGGAATGGAGAAACTGGTTGAAGCTGAGCTCGGGGAAGATTAGTTTGGATTCCCTATAAATGTACGAACATGTGGTGCAGTGTTGACCCTACGACTTCACATGGAAGATATATTAAGGAAAGGCAAATTTACGCTTATGGCATTTATATCCTTTTTTAAATGTTGACTGGAACTCTCTCTTTCAAATTTTGAAGGTGGCCAGGGTAAAATACGGAAGTGGAAGGCTTTTTATAAGTTGTACAGAAACAGAATGGCAGTTAGAAAAGTCGAGGGCGTTGACGCGGTAGCAGTGGTTGAGATAGGAATGAGGCAGAGTTTTTGCCTATCCCCGATGATACTCAATGTGTATACTGAGCAATCAGTAAAGGAAACAAAAGAAAAATTTGGAGTAGTAATTAATGTCCAGGAAGAAGAAATAAAACCTTTGAGGTTTGTCGATGACATTGTAATTCAGTCAGAGACAGAAAAGGACATGGAGGAGCTGTTGAACAGAACGGACAGTGTCTTGAATGGAGGATGTAAGATGAACACCTAGAAAAGCAAAAGGGGGGTAATGGAATGTAGTCGATTTAAATTACTCGATTCTAAGGAATTTAGATTAGGAAATGAGACACTTAAATTGGTAAATGAGTTTTGCTGTTTGGGCAGCAAAACAGTAATGGTTGTCGAAGTAGAGACGATATAAAGTGTAGAACAGCAAGAAAAGCGTTTCTAAAGACGAGAAATATTGTATAGATTTACGTATCAGGAGGTGTATTTTGTAGTTATTTGTACTGTTTAGAAAAGAAGAGAATAGAAGCTTTTGAAATCTTGTGCTACAGAGGAATGCTGAAAATTAGATAGTTAGATCACGTAACTAATGGATATATAATGAATAGAACTGGGGAGAAAAGAAATTTGTGGCACAACCTGGCTATAAGGAAGGGTCGGTTGATTGGGCACTTTTGAGACATCAATTTAGTAATGGAGGGAAGCGTGTGGGGTAAAAATCGTAGAGGGAGACCAAGAGATCTATTCAGCAAGCAGAGTAACAAGGATACAGGCTGCATTAGATGCTCAGAAATCAAGAGGCTTGCACAGGATAGAATAGTGTGGAGAACTGCATCAAACCAGTCTTCGGACTGAAGACCACTATACTATTTTCTGCTGCTGTCGATAATCTGTACTTCTCTGACCGGAAATCCATGTTTTCGTTTCATTTTACTGACACCAGTATATCTTGTTGGGCCTTAGCATTTCACTTTTCATATTTCCGAGCTTCTGTATCCTGTTCAAATTTCTGACATTCGAGGTGCTGACTCGTGGAACGTTATCCTTTCTTTGGGTTTTCAAACTTTCTCTCATGGTCACCTTCCCTTGTCTCTTCCTAGTCCGGAACCGTGCGACTGCTACGGTCGCAGGTTCGAATCCTGCCTCGGGCATGGATGTGTGTGATGTCCTTAGGTTAGTTAGGTTTAGGTACTTCTAAGTTCTAGGGGACTAATGACCACAGCAGTTGAGTCCCATAGTGCTCAGAGCCATTTTTTGTCTCTTCCCTATTAAATCCGAATGGGAGACTAATCCGGAATCATTTGACAGTGAGACATCATCACGACACTTTTTGAAGTACAGGACACGTATCCTGAGTATACTTATTGTGTGTCTTTAATGCAGTGATTTCCATTGCCCTTTGCACCCTCATACCCTTGATCATTGCTGATTCTTCCGCCTGCTTGAGCTGTTTCCCACACCAAGGTCAAGAGAATGGCCTGAAGCTCCTCCTCTCTCTTTGACAAGGCAGCTGGATGAACTAGGCTGACTGCTTATGCTGTAAGTCTTCGGCCGACATTGCTGGTGATTTTATTCAACATTTGAGCGGTGACGGGTTTCGAAATCGGGACCGAGGATGTTTTGAGTTTAGGAGTATATAACTCCAATTTCAGACCGAATGAAACAAACATGTCACAGTAAGTGGTGATCAGACAGTCCTATCAAAACACAGTGTGCCGCCTTTTCAAATACAAATGATCAAAAGGTGCCGAATGGCTATAGATCGTCCGAAGCACCTTGAGCCCCCTGTTGGGTTCTTGCAAGCCCTGGTAAATGCATTAGTTTCCGCTTCATGGCCCGTACGAGTTCACTTAGAGAAATATCTGGTGAATTTGCTGGCTAGGCAGTTTTTGTACGCGAGTGTGACGTTGCGTCGCAGCAGCTGTATGTAGACGAGCATTATCCTGCTGGAAAGCGATGACCTTCTTGTGAGCAATGCACTCCTGGAAATTGAAATAAGAACACCGTGAATTCATTGTCCCAGGAAGGGGAAACTTTATTGACACATTCCTGGGGTCAGATCCATCACATGATCACACTGACAGAACCACAAGCACATAGACACAGGCAACAGAGCATGCACAATGTCGGCACTAGTACAGTGTATATCCACCTTTCGCAGCAATGCAGGCTGCTATTCCCCAATGGAGACGATCGTAGAGATGCTGGATGCAGTTCTGTGGAACGGCTTGCCATGCCATTTCCACCTGGCGCCTCAGTTGGACCAGCGTTCATGCTGGACGTGCAGACCGCGCGAGACGACACTTTATCCAGTCCCAAACATGCTCAATGGGGGGCAGATCCGGAGATCTTGCTGGCCAGGGTAGTTGACTTACACCTTCTAGAGCACGTTGGGTGGCACGGGATACATGCGGACGTGCATTGTCCTGTTGGAACAGCAAGTTCTCTTGCCGGTCCACGAATGTTAGAACGATGGGTTCGATGACGGTTTGGATGTACCATACAGCATTCAGTGTCCCCTCGATGATCACCAGAGGTGTACGGCCAGTGTAGGGGATCGCTCCCCACACCATGATGCCGGGTGTTGGCCCTGTGTGCCTCGGTCGTATGCAGTCCTGATTGTGGCGCTCACCTGCACGGCGCCAAACACGCATACGACCATCATTGGCACCAAGGCAGGAGCGACTCTCATCGCTGAAGACGACACGTCTCCATTCGTCCCTCCATTCACGCCTGTCGCGACACCACTGGAGGCGGGCTGCACGATGTTGGGGCGTGAGCGGAAGACGGCCTAACGGTGTGCGAGACCGTAGCCCAGCTTCATGGAGACGGTTGCGAATGGTCCTCGCCGATACCCCAGGAGCAACAGTGTCCCTAATTTGCTGGGAAGTGGCGGTGCGGTCCCCTACGGCACTGCGTAGGATCCTACGGTCTTGGCGTGCATCCGTGCGTCGCTGCGGTTCGGTCCTAGGTCGACGGGCACGTGCACCTTCCGCCGACCACTGGCGACAACATCGATGTACTGTGGAGACCTCACGCCCCACGTGTTGAGCAATTCGGCGGTACGTCCACCCGGCCTCCCGCATGCCCACTATACGCACTCGCTCAGAGTCGGTCAACTGCACATACGGTTCTCGTCCACGCTGTCGCGGCATGCTACCAGAGTTAAAGACTGCGATGGAGCTCCGTATGCCACGGCAAACTGGCTGACACTGACGGTGGCGGTGCAAAAATGCTGCGCAGCTGGCGCCATTCGACGGCCAACACCGCGGTTCCTGGTGTGTCCGCTGTGCCGTGCGTGTGATCATTGCTTGTAGAGCCCTCTCGCAGTGTCCGGAGCAAGTATGGTGGGTCTGACACACCGGTGTCAATGTGTTCTTTTTTCCATTTCCAGGAGTGTATAAGTAACTCGGTGATAACAGCCTATGCGATGTAACAGGTTCTTCTCACTTTCTCCTGAACAAATGCGAAATGTGGTTCCAACTCCTCTAAGAACTATGGGACTTAACATCTGCGGTCATCAGTTCCCTACACTTATGACTACTTAAACCTAACTAACCTAAGGACATCACACACATTTATGCCCGACGCATGATTCTACCCTGCGACCGTAGCAGCAACGCGGGCCAAAGGTGACTCCGAGCTGTAATTGATGGCGTTCACCACCTTGAAGCCTGCGATGGGACCTGGGGGCTGTGGAACGACTGCACTCTGGAGTACGCGGCTCACACCTCATCTACGCCACACCCCTCTACATTCCACACTCACTTACAGACAGAACCTACTATCATCACTGAAGACAATGTAGCGTCACTCCACGATTCTGTCAATACTTTTTTCGTAATTGTAGCCTAGCCAAAGGCATGACTGATATTAATCATTCTGATAGTCGACGGTATACAATTTTCCTTGATGACACAACAATTGAACGCGTCCTCAAATTTAGTCCCCAGATAATGTTCAGTCGGCCACAGGGGCTCGCAAAATGCATCCATTTTGACGTCTGCCTGAAATGAACGGACGCCTAGAAACTGGTTTGTAAATGTGAGAATGTTCGAACAGACCACTATTGACAACAGCAGAACGCCATCGATATACTGTTCTCCGCATGGGGAGCAATCTGTCGATAACTTAACCTAACTTACTGCAGGCCCATAATGTTATCCCGTTCAAATGGTTGAAGGCGCTCAGCACGAATGTACACTTGTCAGTGGAGGATGGTTGTACCCTGCTGGCCCTCCGAGCGCCGTGACAAATGAATCACTAACAATGTAATCCTTCTGTATGCCCTTATAATATCCTGGCGCCACTGAACACAGTCCTTGACGGTATTGCATCGGTTTACCAGAAATGCCGAAATATTTATCTATGCAGGAAATAACGTCGCTGTGTTCTTACTAAAATTCAAATAACATGAGAAGGGTGACAAGCGGGGATAGAAAAAAAAATTAATGAGCTAATAAATTTGAAAGTAACGAACAGAAAACATTGTCTGTAGGTTCTGAATCAACGTATGACTAAAGCAGTTATTAGTGAACACGCAGAATGTGTCAGTAACCGAGTGAGGTGGCGCAGTGGTTAGCATACTGCACTCGCATTCGGGAGGACGTCGGTTGAATCCCGCTTCCGGCCATCCTGATCTAGGTTTTCCGTGATTTCTCTAAATCGCTCCAGGTACATGCCGGGATGGTTCCTTTGAAAGGGCACGGCCGACTTCCTTCCCCATCCTTCCCCTAATCCGATGAGACCGATGACCTCGCAGTTTGGTCTCTTCCCCCAAAACAACCCAACCCAATGTGTAAGTAATAACTTCAGATCGATAAATATTCATCCCATTTGTGTAGTGCTTGAATTATTGACATACTGAAAAGTAATAATGTTGTTTCATGGCTGGTGGTAAGTTAAAAGGACTTGTTGCAATTAACTTAAAAGGCAAGATAATACTTATTATGGTTTTGTTTATCAGCATTAAAAGAAAGAAACCATATTGTATACTGTGCCCTCAGATATGGAAAATTACGTTTTTCTCTTAGTTGCACATATTTCAAGTCCTCCACAAATACTGGCGTAGAATTGTGCAAATAAAGGATACTGTCGGTAAAGCACTTATACACAGAACACAGAGAAGTTTTATCTTGCTCTGAGTCTACCCCATTTAGCAAAAAATAATGTAAACAATGAAGTTTATTCGAAGAGCTTTAGGTTTCCCATAAAATTGTGATGAGAGAGTGAACAAACACGCACAAAAAGGGTACCTAGTAACTATTCCCGACTGCTTACAATTGCTGGTATCCCGTACCTCAGTTCTAGCATCTTCATTATGTCGGCACACTTATATCTTTTAAATTTTTTTAGCTTCGTTTTGCAGCCTTTGTTTGCTATAGCAGATTTTTCCTCAATGAGAAGCGTACTTTGTGTTCAACGTCTTTGTAAAGCTTGATTTTATGGAATAATTCCTCGTTAAATACCTGCACCTTCTTTGTCTGCATTAACTTTTGCCCTTTAGATGTGGATCTCATGCTTTCAGTCCTTCGTTTTACGCAGTTGTTTTTTATCTGACGAAGTAGCTTCTTGGTACAGTCAATGGCTACAGTCTGTTCTCTTCCCATATTATCGTAGCTCTTTTCAACTATTTATCAAGAAAAACTACTTTTGTGTATATTGCTTCTACGAAATGCTTTCTTTTCGTATTTTCAAGCTATCCCTTTCTTATTTAATTTAAAACATTATTCACGGTGAAACTCCATGACTGACGTCATAGCCTAAGCACTTATAAGTTCATCCTAATATCAAGTATATTTTTTGGATTTCTCATTCTTTTTTCAGTGCGTTTTGTTTTCCTAGTTGGTTTAGAACACCTCTGGTATCAATGATAATAATGGCAATGTTTCTAATATTGACGAGTTAATCCTATGCGATCGCGTTTGTGCAACGGAATTTTTGTTGACCTATAAGAAAGTTTACACTTAAATTATATCTGTGTCAAACAGAAGTGGCAGTTCCAAATATCCGACTTCCATGTTATAAGAAGCCACAGTTAAATTAATTATAGAACGACTGCAATAACATTTAAACACTTAAATACAGTAAGTGTATCTTTGCTAAATAACAGAAGGCTGTTTTACGACATTACTGGTATGCTGATGGGGTTGTAAATATTGTATGATCGGAGTGCAGTAGTTATAACCATCATGTTACTAAAGACGCTCTACATGAAGATAATCTTCGACAACTTCAGAACCACCTTCACCTTGGCTGAGAGGTCCACTTGTTCAAGATGGTATTGAAGTTGGATGACACTAAATACAGACTTTATTTATTGTTACCATGAACAGCAGATAGAGTTCCATTGATGATAGGTGTTGTACGAGAAATCTTCTAATCTTCCAACTGCATAAATTTTTTAGATGCTTGATTACAGGAGCTGTATTCTGTTATTAAAATGTTTAAGACGCAATGCTAAGACGTACATATGGGCTTGCCAGAGAAACCTGGAAAGCTATTAATGTCTTTCTGTTCGAAGAGATTTTATATCCATATTTCAGATGGAGTAATTACTTCATCACTCAACCCGAATTATAAACACCTCACAACGACTATCCAAGCGCTGTTCTAACTTGTGAGTAACAAATGTTACCTAATCTATTATTGTAAACAACGTATATGTCATAAGTTAAATGAGTGACAAAATAATACATTACCGAATCGGGTGGAACTATGTTCATTTTTTATCAAATCACCAGATATCTCTCTTGTTGAAGCTAAGGAATTGCGTTCGGACGTGACAAGGTAACACACACCCATACGTTCCTCGTGCCGCCAAGCTCGAGAGTATTCAAACAGTTGGCTGCCTGGGCACTGTTACGAATGTCACATAACAGGTGCGTTTGGGAAAGACGTTTAGTACTCCAATGACGCCCAGATTCGAGCAATACATTGCAAGGGTTGATGACACTCACATACTAACTCTCACAACGATTCTCTGTTGTGTTTCCAAAGACTCTTCCTTTCATTTTCTTGAAGGAAATTAAGGGAAGTCATACGATTATCGGGAAGTCAGGCACTAGGGAGGGATATCCTTCCTCAAATGTTAGAAGTGGCAAAGGTCAATAAAAAGTAACTTTGAAACTTCCTGGCAGATTAAAACTGTGTGTCCGACCTAGACGTGAACTCGGGACCTTTGTCTTTCGCGGGCAAGTGCTCTACCATCTGAGCTACCGAAGCACAACTCACGCCCGGTCCTCACAGCTTTAGTTCTGCCAGTGTCTCGTCTCCTACCACTTGCCCCCGAAAGGTAAAGGTCCCAAGTTCGAGTCTCGGTCGGGCACACAGTTTTAATCTGCCAGGAAGTTTAATATCAGCGTACACTCTGCTGCAGAGTAAAAATCTCATTCTGAAAAGTAACTTTGGCTAAGTGGTGTAGTAGAATTCAGCATTCGTATGGTCGTTGATGTGTGTGCGTGTGTGTGTGTGTGTGTGTGTGTGTGTGTGTGTGTGTGTGTGTGAGATTGGCGGTGGGGGGGGGGGGGAGGAGGAGAGGGAAGATTGATTGGAAAGGATGTCTGCTAAAAGAGAGAGAAAGAGAGAGTGTGTGTGTTTCAGTTGTACTCTTTTCGCCTTGGTCTTGCACTATTGAGCAGCAATTCTTTTTTTTATTTTACATTCCATAAATCTAAAAGTGGAAATGAAACATTCAATGCTAATCCAGTTGCTTTCTTTCCTCTCTGTGTTCTGAAACTCTCTGTTTTAGGAGAACGTGATAATTGGTCTTCAAGATCTTTTAATCGTATCACGTATAACGCGGAGAAAAGACGGAGAAAAATGCTCGAAGTGAACTGCTGATTCGCAAATAACGGTTTGCAAGGCCATGAAACAATGTTTCTAGGTCTCAAAACTTTGACTAATCTAAAAAACACATGTGTTTTCAGTTACAGTATACAGAGTAACTACGTAGCCCAACTGTTCGATATCTTGTTGCTTCATAGACAGTCTCTCCCATTCTGTGGGTAAATTAATTGCGATTTCCGGTGTCAGTTTTGCCGCGTAGGATAATCGAATTCCTAAATATTTGCAGGGAGTTCTAAGTTGATTAATTAGGAAAGTAAGCAGGTGGAGAGACATTACAATAAACAAAGGTTATCGTTACAATATTCATGTATTAAAAATTGCCTCCTGAACAATGCCGAGAACAGTATTTAATAAGTACGGTTGCTGCCAAGAATACATAGCACATAACTATAAGCAAAACAATAACGCTTAAAGGGACACAGACGTCATTAGTAAATTGAGAATCAAGTGGTACATTGGCGGACATGGTGCCGTTACTCTAGAAGCGAAATTCAACCGCTACCCTGCAGACAGTGTTGAGAAACCGAGGTTTTCGATTTATTCTAGAAAAGCATAAGGAAATGATAGTTAAACGACCACACCACCGCCTCTTCGTTAACACCCCACCGGTCAGTATTATTAGGTTGTTTTAAATGGGAATCACCCCTACTACTGTAGAAAAAATTACAAATACCCAAATTTTTTCTTTAATCGGCCGTTTTTGGTATTTGTTGACTGGGCTCTATGTAAGGAATCTGGCTATGTGGTCTCTTCACTCTCAGATTTTTGTCTGAGGGGTAATGTGCATACTATAAAGTTATGCAGAAATCGAAACAAAATTAATGTTATAAAATAAAGTACACATGATTGTTAGTTGTAATGACAACATCAACATTCTTTCGGAACGTAAGTCTACTATTAATTAGTTGACGCCTCTTTGTAAATTGATTCTACCCGAGCGCCGATGATGGCGACTCGGCACGTGTCGAGATAGTGGTGTCAAGACCGTGGCAAGCAATATACCTACAGTAGAGTCTGGTTTAGCTCTGACGTGAAAGACGTACTTATTCGCTCATCTCGTTCACGCATTCAGTCGCGTTGTAGAGGAGCTAGTCTGTAAACTACATGGTCCTAAATATTATTCGAACGATTAAGTACGATTCTGTAGCCGCCTAACACAGGACGGAGTTATTTAATTTGCAACTACGTATTTATCCGAGGAGGTGCATCAACACAGTTCCTCACACATGTACAATCTTGACATTTTATGTACCTTAGTGACAATCTAGTTTCTGTGTGCACGAAATTTAAGCTATGCAGTACGATTATTGGAAGCCAGAACACAAAACAAATTTCAGCTACAGAGAATAGAGTTGGCACATGCTGAGAACGAAGGCGGCTGTTACTTGGTACATCAGAACATGCCAAAACGGCTTCTTACTACAAAGCTGGTGTTAACTGCATAACTTAAGACTACCTACAGCGATCGCCAAAAGTAGTACATCTCAGAACTCCATTATCCCTAAAAAATACCAGCTTGTAGTATGAGCAAAACTGAGTGACAATAACAAGCTAATTCTAACAGTGTTCTGAGCATTGCTCAGCTGTATAGCTGTATATCATAAGCTGTATAGGGCAATGGGTCAACAATGACGAGTATGCTCGCATCTCATTATAGAGAATCGAAAGATGGGTTGAGATGGGTTGAGAGACATAAGGTAGTAATTAAAATTTACTTATCCTCAGGTGTTTCCTTATCCCATGTGTTGAACCAGCAATTATTTACAATGGGCCTTAGTGGATGTAAGATTGTTCAATTGCTTTTTTCGCACAACGATCAATCAGCATTTGGTTATCCAACACGTTGTTTACGTTTCTATCTTAGAAGTAAAACTTAAAAGTAATATTTGTTCATAATATAATCTTCTTACTTTAATTTTATGTACTCTCGCTAGACCAAAAAATATCTTCAGCAGACAACATGCTAATCCATGTATCACCTAGCCTTGACACATAAATTCACTTTTAATTCAATCAGTACTCCCCTGCTTATTCCCTCCACAGTTAAAACTATTAAATTACATCCTGTACTTACATAATGTGTGGCCAAACCTGTTTTCTGCGTTAGTGCAAAAGTGGGCTTTCAACAAACCTAAGGACATCACACACATCCATGCCCGAGGCAGGATTCGAACCTGCGATCGCAGCGGTCGCGCGGTTCCAGAGTGTAGCGCCTATAAACGCTCGGCCACCCTGGCCGGCACGTAACTGCAAATGAGAGGGTGTCTCACTCGTGATAAAATGAAGTTCACGTCCCCAACTGCTGTACCTCAAATATAACAAACGAACACTATTTACAAAATGTAATAGAAAGCTTATCTGTGCATCACATCAGCACAATGTAGTATCACACTATGCTACCAAATTGTACAGTGTTTAAAAATAAATATCGGTGATTATTATATTACACTTAGAGTTATAAATGATATGTCAAATGAAAGAGCAACTCAAACAGTTGTGTTGGGCACCAGTGCGCCACCTCACTCGCATAGCGAAGTACGCGATTGGTTGAGCTTCACTGTACCGAAGCGCTGGATAGGTCGCAAGCGGCCCAATGACAGGGATTGTTTGCGTGGTATCCACGTTCACCCGACATAATACCATGAGATTTTTTCCTTTGGGTCTTCATCAAGGATCGTATGTACAGGCCTCCGCTACTAGCAAAGCTCCCTGAATTAAGAAACCGGACTGAAGGAGCTGTTGCTACAATCACTGAAGACATACTTATCAACGTTTGGGAAGAACTCGGCTATAGACTTGATGTGTGCCACGTGACAAATGGTGCTCACATTGATCATTTATAAGGTTCTTCGTAAAACTGTTTCAGTTACTCTTTCATTTGACATATTTATAATTGTAGGTTTAATACAATAAATGTTATAAAGCGTTAAATCCCCTTACTTATTTAAAACACCCTGTATTACCGGATTTGTGTGGAAAGGAGTTTAGCTCAAGATTGTGAAAGCATTGCCTTATAATTACTATTTCCTTTATTAAACAACACATTAATACAGCTAAGCACATGTAAACATTAAGACTTTCTACTTCGTTTCAGTCTGTAGAGTAATAATGATGCTAGAGATCAAAACAATAAACTGGTCCAACAGAAACACAATTACCATAACTCACAAAGAGTACGAATTATATGCAACTGAAATCATTCTAAAGTATATCCATGCATTACATAAATAATGTAAAAGACAACTCCGTCTGGAGCACAAACCAGACACCCATCCCACTGTACAACTAGTCTGCCACTGCTTACGTTTGTCTCCAGTTCTAGAGAAAGGCTATCTGTCCTTTCCCACTCGTGACTGCTGTTTCTGATGACTGATTTCCATACCCACCCTCGGATCAACTATGCAGACTTGCAACAAATATTGCCGGATACCCATACAATGCCCCACTGCCCATTGTCTCCTCACAAATTGTCAGCACCTGTCCACAGTGGGCTCCGGCGATGGATTAAGTTGATCTTTCCTCTTCCTCTCCGTGGTGCCGACTTTTTCCCTGTTTCACTACCAACCATCACCTCAAAGTGGTTGTGGATCATCACTTTCCAAAAACGCTCTCTGTGGTGGGATTTCAGCAAAGGAACCGTGCTGTTGTGACTAGACGGGACGGACGATTGGGTAATTAAATGTGCAGCGAAGCTTTAATTTCTTGTCACGTAATGAAACCGTGGTATGAGGGAAATGGCATAACAAACCAGTGAACATATCACTAAGAACTACTTCCCAATGACTGCCGATCATTTTTTGAACCTTGCATCAGGATTCCCAAAATCTAAAAATATTATAAGCATTAAATATTCGTGATAGGCTGTCTTTACATTGCAATTCCTTGTGGTATGGTTCACTCAAGCAATTTGTGATAGTTGGAGTTCTTCAGGAATATGTAAATTTTAACTATATAAGTACATTTTAACTATATTTCTTAATTATTATTTATAGCACGTACAGAAAGAGTATAAACATGTAAGACAAAACATTTTTTCGTATCCAGGAGACACCACACTAACACTGCGTAACATGCAACGTAAGTTAGATGATGACTTACACCAGGTTAGGAAGAGCGTCTACAAGTCTCTGCTAGTGCGTCCAGTCACATAGAGCTACCAAACTGACAGACTTTTTATTTCTATGCTGCACCTACTGTTTCAAACAGTTCTAGATATTAGCTGTGCAGTAAGATCGGGCATTTAGAGGGCTAGTAGACTTCCCAATCGCTCCTGGACGTTCGTCGAACCAACAAAGTATGCGTGCAACTCTGTGAACAGACCTCTTGTCTCCTTGAAAGATGATATTGTCCGCAGTATACTCAGTTTGAAAATGCAGAAGAAGGTGTATCACTTAGTTGAGGTGGGTGATGACATAAACATCCCATACCTAATCACAGTAACCTGAATGACGTGTCCGAGGGAATAACATAAAGCTCCAAAACATAAGAGAACTACTTCACCCATAAACTACACTTTCCTGTCAGTGTGGAGTATTTGCTTAGTAAAGCATTGGTTGGTGTGACACCTTCCATCATTTGAAAAGAGTTAAAATCGTGACTATTGAGACCACACTAACACTTCCAGCCACCTACCGTGATACCGGCCGGAGTGGCCTAGTGGTTTCAGGCGCTACAGTCTGGATCCGCGAGACCGCTACGGTCGCAGGTTCGAATCCTGCCTCGGACATGGATGTGTGTGATGCCCTTAGGTTAGTTAGGTTTAAGTAGTTCTAAGTTCTTGGAGAATGATGGCCTCAGCAGTTAAGTCCCATAGTGCTCAGAGCCATTTGAACCTACTGTGATGTTTGGTGCACTGAAAACGTGGCTTTCTGGGACACATACGAATCCGTAAGTCCACTTCACGCATTTTGTTTGCAGTATTCCTCGGAAATGGGTTGTGACGGTCCAGCACTCAATGACAGCAGGAATTCTTCTTCAGTTAGAAACCATTTGTGACTAAGAAGATGTGATAATCGTTTCCGCTTCCTATCGATTTGCATCTTCTTATGACCACTACTGATAAGCCGTAAAATATCTGTCAGTGGTATCATCAATCGTCGTAAATGCGTTGGAAAGTTTACACCAATCATCACGAAATTTCATTCACGCTACATTCAAGCAGGCTCCCTGGTAGCACAGTCCTTTTGCGTCACTCCATTCTGTGGTATCTCCGTATCGACCCATCATAAAGAGGTGATTACATACATCAGAGTGAAATACGCTTAACACCTCAGTGCCATGACTCACATCAGCGGTTTATGGTTGAATCGTCGTCTTGTACCTATTCCGTACCATCTTCTGGGCTCCAGATCAACAATCAGTCTTCCAAGCGGATGACAAATATGTTGTCTGGTGAAGTTATAACCGTTCCTAGTTTAATCTTAAACGTATTATTCAGTGCAAAGAAAATAATTTGAGATATAATGTTGAAAGATATTTCTTGCGAGTAAAAATAATTCTAGAAAGTTTCTCTTCTGCAAGTTAAAAACAGTGGTTTTCATAGGAAATTGTTGCTGCTCTTTACTTTGTACAGGACGCTGTGTTGAGTAGTGGAAGACTGAACAAGAGGGGCTGAAAGACAATCCAAACCTATGACCCAGACCGGATTTTAACAAAGTTCGTTGGCTCGCGCCTCTACTTGAAAGGCGAGAAGCGATGGTATTTCTCACTTTGTAACTTCCTCCAGCAACTCGTTTCGTATTAAGTACCATGTTTATGTTATGCAAGACGTGTCTAGTAAAACTGTTACGCCACGCTGTTACAGGTATTTTAAACACATATATCCATTTTCTATGTCCTTTGAAATAGTCTTGTACTATATAGCGCAGTGATATATTGTATGATGGTGTGACTACACAATGATATATGACTGAGATATTTCTGCCCATTGCCGGCCGCGGTGGTCTAACGGTTCTAGGCGCTCAATCCGGAGCCACGCGACTTCTACGGTCGCAAGTTCGAATCCTGCTTCGGGCATGGATTTGTGTGATGTCCTTAAGTTAGTTAGGTTTAAGTAGTTCTAAGTTATAGGCGACTTATGACCACAGCAGTTGAGTCCCATGTGCTCAGAGCCATTTGAACCATTTATTTCTGCCCATGTTATGATCACATTCAGAGTCCTTAACCCAATTAACCCAATTAACAGCTCAAGCCTGTTAATATGATTCTTAGCCCAAAAGAGAAGTCACGCGGATCTGCGATGTCTGCTCGCAAGTCTTGTGCAAGCTGTTGTCCAGGTGTATCGATAACGCAACTCTGCTATCCCGGTACATATATATGCGATTTGTTGTTGGCAGTATGACTTATGTGGTCTGGTGTTATCTGGTGTTAGAAGGATTAGCCGGTGAAATCTTTCACCGTTTCCAGAGTACGTCCGATTGTGTCTGTCTTCAGTTTTTAGGATCAAAATCTTCTAGGAGGCTCCTTCTTTGTAAAGTCCAAAACCAAATTAATATCAAGATGCAACGGTCCTTATCACGACCACCCCTTGTGACGATCTCAATAAATATTGAGGGATTCTCTAGTCATAAGAGTGTTTTATTAGCAGACATGTGCTACAAGCATAAATGCGACGTATTGTTGGTGCAGAAAACACAACGGGGAGCTAACAGCCACAGACCGAAAATAGCAGGAATAGATTTGGCCATAGAAAGAACTCACGACAAGTATGGAAGTGCGATTTTCACCAGACCCGGGCTCAACTTAACATCAGCCGCAATGACAGAAGTAAATAACATTGAAGTACTTACCATTCGCGGCCAGAAGTTCTCTGTGACTTCCGTGTACAAACGTTTAGATGTGGACTTTGTTTTCCATGAACCAAACAATTTTACTTATGACCATACTAATTTTGTCATGGGCGATTTCAACTGCCATGGTGAAGCATGGGGATGTAATGAGACTGATGAGAATGGTCTGCAGCCTGAATCCTGGGCTGACACTAATGACCAGCAACTCATTCATGACCGAAAACAGCCAGCATCGTTCAACAGCAGAAGATGGAGAAGGGGATATAATCCTGACAATATCTTTGTGAGTAGGAAGTTGGCAGCACAGTGCATGAAGCTTGTTGAAGAACCTATCCCAAGTACACAACACAGACCCGTCATTTGTGTTGTGAATGCCATGGTTAAACCAGAGGAGGTGCCTTTCCGAAGACGGTTTAATTTCAAAACGGCAGACTGGCAGAAATTTAAAGATCAATTGGACGAAGAGATTAAGAAAATCCCTCCTCGACCAGATGAGTATGGTAGATTTATCGATCTTGTGAAAGGGAGCTCAAGGAAAAACATCCCAAAGGGTTGCCGTACCCAGTACATCCAGGGTCTGACCGGCAGCAACAAGGTCTTACTTAACAGGTACCAAAAGCTGTTCACTCAGTTCCCCTTCAGCGAAGATACGATGCTGGCTGGGGAGGAACTAATGCAGGCTATTGCTCAGGATAAGATATCACGGTGGTGCAAACTAGTCGAGAATCTTGACATGAAACAAAACAGCAGACGTGTATGGAAATTACTGAAAAACGTAAGTGGGGACCCAACTGACCACCCGCAGAAGAACAACGGGGTAACAGCAAATCAGATTGCTAGCCAAGGTCTGAGGAATGGGAAAACCAAAGGGAAAAGAGAAAGGGAAAGAGTTATAACACAAGAACAAGAAGATTACGGACTCCTCAATGCTTCATTCACAGCAACCGAACTGGAAGACGGCATTCAGAGTATGAAAATGAATAAGGCCGCTGGAACTGATGACCTTAGAACGGAGCAGACAAAACAGTTTGGACCCAAAGCTCGAAACTGGTTACTACAAATGATGAACACCTGTATTAAAGAGCTGAATATTCCAAACCAATGGCGGCAGGCGAGAGTGGTGACTTTACTAAAACCTGGCAAGGACATAAAGGACCCCAAAAGTTACAGACCAGTGTCACTTCTATGCCATCTCTACAAGATACTGGAGCGGATGATTCTCAACCGGGTGGCAGAAACTATAGATGGAAAGCTCATAAAGGAACAAGCCGGTTTCAGGGCAGGAAGATCATGTTGTGGGCAAATACTTAATCTGCCGCAACGTATAGAAGATGGAAACTTCCTGCCAGATTGAAACCGTGTGCTCGACCGAGACTTGAACTCGGAACCTTTGCCTTTCGCGCTTTCGCGGGCAAGTACTCTACCATCTGAGCTACCAAAGCGCGACTCACGCCTGGCCCTCACAGCTTTACTTCTGCCAGTGTCTCGTCTCCTACCTTCCAAACTTTACAGAAGGTCTCCTGCGAGTGACAGAAGATGGGTTTAAAAAAAAATTAATAACTGGACCTGCTTTCATAGATCTTACTACTGCATACGACACGGTAAACCACAGAAAATAGATGGCGACTGCAGAAGAATGGCTTACCACAAGGAAGTGTACTTTCTCCCACCCTTTATAATGTGTACACTAATGACCAACCTATACCACAAGATGCAAGACTGTTCGTATATGCTGATGACACAGCTGTGGTGGTCCAGGGGTCCAATTTTGATGCAACATCTGGAAATCTCTCTAGAGCGCTTGAAGAACTGGCTCAATACTACGACGCCAATCATCTCAAGCCAAACTCTGACAAAACCCAAGTATGTGCTTTCCATCTGCTCGTTAGAGATGCTGGAGTTGATCTCGACGTTACAATGCAAGGTAAGAAGATATAGCACTGTCCAACACCTAAATACCTTGGGGTTGTACTTGACAGAACGCTTTCCTTCCAGCAGCATTGCCAAAACACCAAGGTTAAAGCCTGCTACAGGAATAACATCATCCGCAGGCTCACAAACTGTGAATGGGGAGCTCAGCCATCAGTACTGAGAACATCAGCACTTGCTCTGTGTATCTCTGCAGCAGACTATGCAGCGCTAGTATGGGAATCATCTGCATATGCTAAACAGGTTGATGTAAGTGTAAATGAGACAATGCGAATTGTTACAGGCTGTCTCAGACCCACACCAACGGGTAATTTGCACCTACTTGCTGGAATTGCCCCATCCATGATCAGAAGGCAGGTGGCAGCAGGCGCTGAGAGAACAAAGAAAGAAACAGATTCTCGATACCCACCGAATGGGCACGTCACTCAGGCTCGTAGGCATAAGTCTAGAAATAGCTTTATTGCAAGAACCAAGATCCTTGACGGTTCACAGGGAGATAATGGAGTCCGTAAATGGGAGAATGAACAAGCCGCACTGCAGATAATACCAAAAGAGCAAATGGCACCTGGAAGCATACTTCCTTATACAGTGTGGAGAACACAAAATAGGGTGAGGGCTGGTGTACCCAGATGCAAAACTAATCTGTGCAAGTGGGGACTGCTGACTAACGATGACGACGTTCTTTGCGGATGCGGATGTATACAAGACGAGACACATCTGGTCAAGTGCCGACCACAGCCAGAGACCTGCAGTTTTAGTGACCTGCTACAAGAATTTGATCTGGACACGGAAAAGTAAGTAAAGTAAGTATGACCTAAACGGAAGAAGCTGTCACATTCTCACAGAATATTTGCTTACGTTTTGTACGGAATCATATGCGCCATTGAGTGAGTTTTCTTCTTGCACATTCCCTCTGTTCTGTGTATGAGTTCCTTATAGTGCTTGAAAACGGTTCTCTGTAATGTGTTACTTATTCGTTTGCATTCTCGCAATTTCTTTCTATTGCATTAATTCATTGGTTGCATTTGTCTATAAGTGGTCACCGTAGATATCTGAAAGTGAACAGAGGACACGGTGCTACCTGGGTTTCACTTAGCATGTGATGCCAGCTGAGGTACTATGTCAATGTAAACTAGTGGCACCAAGGTGGGCACAAGAGGCAGAGACACCCATACTGCTACCAGCTACGCCACTGGGTCATGATGACACGGCAATGGGTCGGCCCCGATTAACCTGTCTGCGGCAGAAACAGAAAAAGAGAACCTATCTCTCAAAGCAGTTTATGCACCAGAGGAAGGTAGGATTGAGAAATCAGTTACATTTTAGGATACTCTGCAAACAATTATGGAACACTGTAACCTACAACATCAAGTAGTTCTGTTTGGTGATCTAAAAGCATGAACAGATACACTTCAGTATATGATGTTGTTGGAATGTGCAGAGAGACAACTTGTCACCAGAATGGGCTATTATTTAGTGATTTTTTAACATTTAAGTACTTGAAAATAATAAACATTTTGGAAATAAAAAATTTCCACAAGTATTACTTGGGCTGGTAGCGGATAGAAGTCAGTCATAGGTTATGTGAAAGCAAACAGAAGAATACAAGGTCAAGTAAACGATACAACAGTATACGGAAGTTCTGAATTGGGACTGCTCATTATCTTGTAACTTGAAACTTCCGCTAAATGGAAGCAAAAGAAAACATTCACCACTCAGCAACAAGAAGACGTCTACAAACTATATTTCCTCCAGGATGAAAGTACTAAGCGCCTATATCGGAAGAGATTCAGAAAGTATTAGAACAATGAGGTACTAGGGACAGCACTGAATAGGATTCGAACTATACTGAAAAATCAGTAAAAAAAAAGGTGCAAATGAGGAGTCAGAAGAGAAAAGAAACATTGACGAAGGCGTGGATTAAATATTTGGTCAACAGGTATTGTCAATTCTGAAAGCTGTACCAGAAAAACAAAGATCATTCCACAATATGTTTCAAATTCCAACCTGGAAAATGTACAGATCTATAAAGAGAAAAGAATTACCATAAGGATTGGTGAAAGGGACCCCCGAGCAAGCATGAGACGCATATAGTTGTATCACAGGACATGATAGCCATGGCCATCAAACGATAGCATTGAAGCCTCCGGAAACATTAAATACACTCCTGGAAATGGAAAAAAGAACACATTGAGGACACCGGTGAGTCAGACCCACCATACTTGCTCCGGACACTGTGAGAGGGCTGTACAAGCAATGATCACACGCACGGCACAGCGGACACACCAGGAACCGCTGTGTTGGCCGTCGAATGGCGCTAGCTGCGCAGCATTTGTGCACCGCCGCCGTCAGTGTCAGCCAGTTTGCCGTGGCATACGGAGCTCCATCGCAGTCTTTAACACTGGTAGCATGCCGCGACAGCGTGGACGTGAACCGTACGTGCAGTTGACGGACTTTGAGCGAGGGCGTATAGTGAGCATGCGGGAGGCCGGGTGGACGTACCGCCGAATTGCTCAACACGTGGGGCGTGAGGTCTCCACAGTACATCGATGTTGTCGCCAGTGGTCGGTGGAAAGTGCACGTGCCCGTCGACCTGGGACCCGACCGCAGCGACGCACGGATGCACGCCAAGACCTTAGGATCCTACGCAGTGCCGTAGGGGACCGCACCGCCACTTCCCAGCAAATTAGGGACACTGTTGCTCCTGGGGTATCGGCGAGGAAGGACCATTCGCAACCGTCTCCATGAAGCTGGGCTACGGTCCCGCACACCGTTAGGCCGTCTTCCGCTCACGCCCCAACATCGTGCAGCCCGCCTCCAGTGGTGTCGCGACAGGCGTGAATGGAGGGACGAATGGAGACGTGTCGTCTTCAGCGATGAGAGTCGCTTCTGCCTTGGTGCCAATGATGGTCGTATGCGTGTTTGGCGCCGTGCAGGTGAGCGCCACAATCAGGACTGCATACGACCGAGGCACACAGGGCCAACACCCGGCATCATGGTATGGGGAGCGATTCCTACACTGGCCGTACACCTCTGGTGATCGTCGAGGGGACACTGAATAGTGCACGGTACATCCAAACCGTCACCGAACCCATTGTTCTACCATTCCTAGACCGGCAAGGGAACTTGCTGTTCCAACAGGACAATGCGCGTCCGCATGTATCCCGTGCCACCCAACGTGCTCTAGAAGGTGTAAGTCAACTACCCTGGCCAGCAAGATCTCCGGATCTGTCCCCCATTGAGCATGTTTGGGACTGGATGAAGCGTCGTCTCACGCGGTCTGCACGTCCCGCACGAACGCTGGTCCAACTGAGGCGCCAGGTGGAAATGGCATGGCAAGCCGTCCACAGGACTACATCCAGCATCTCTACGATCGTCTCCATGGGAGAATAGCAGCCTGCATTGCTGCGAAATGTGGATATACGCTGTACTAGTGCCGACATTGTGCATGCTCTGTTGCCTGTGTCTATGTGCATGTGGTTCTGTCAGTGTGATCATGTGATGTATCTGACCCCAGGAATGTGTCAATAAAGTTTCCCCTTCCTGGGACAATGAATTCACGGTGTTCTTATTTCAATTTCCAGGAGTGTATAACGGAAAAAATCATTCTATTTGTCTGAATAATATTAGTGTGTTACATTCAACATACATCAAAAAAGTTTTGCATCACCCCAGTTCCCAGAACTCCTGATTATAGACATTGACTGTGGATATTGTATCACACACACAGTGTTGCAGTTACAGTCATTCCAGCAGGAAGGAGGTACACCGATCGTGTTGTCTATAGTTAATCCATGTCTAGACGGTCAATACGGCTGCTCGATCGCGTCCGCATTGTTACTTTGTGCCAGGAAACGCTCTCTACAAGTGAAGTGTCCAGGCGTCTCGGAGTGAACCAAAGCAATGTTGTTCGGACATGGAGGACATACAGGGAGATAGAAACTGTCGTTGACGTGCCTCGCTTAGGCTGCCCAAGGGCTACTACTGCAGTGGATTAGGGCTCGGAGGAGCTCTGATAGCAACGCCACCATGTTGAATAATACTTTTCGTGCAGCCACAGGACGACTCAAACTGTGCGCAACAGGCTGCATGATGCGCAACGTCACTCCCGACGTCCATTGCGATTTCCATTATTGCAACCACGACACCATGCAGCGCGGTAAAGATGGGCCCATCAACATGTCGAATTGACCGCTCAGGATTGCCATCACATTCTCTTCACCGATGAGTGTCACATATGCCTTCAGTTAGACAACCGTTGTAGACGTGTTTGGGCGCAACCTAGTCAGGCCGAACGCCTTAAGCATACTGTCCAACGAGTGGAACCAATTGGAAGTTCCCTGCTGTTTTGGGTTGGCATTATGTGGGGCCGACGTGCGCCGCTAGTGGTCATGGAAGACGCCGTAACGGCTGTTCGATACGTCAATGCCATCCTCCAACCCATAGTGCAACCATATCGGCAGCATTTTGGCGGAGCATTCGTCTTCATGAACGAGAATTCGCGCCCCTTCCTGCACATCTTGTGAATGACTTTCTTCAGGATAACGTCATCGCTCGACAAGAGTGGCCAACATGTTCTCCCGACATGAAACCTATCGATAAGATTGAAAGGGGCTGTTTATGGACGAAGTGACTCACCCACCTCCCTGAGGGATCCACGCGGAATCGTCGTTGAGGAGTGGGTCAATCAGAAGCAACAGTGTCTTAATTAACTTGTGGATAGTATGCCAAGATGAATACAAGCATCCCTCAATGTAAGAGGATGTGCCATAGGGTGTTAGAGGTACCGGAGTGTACAGAAATCTGGACCACCACCTCTGAAGGTCTCGCTATATGCTGGTACAACATGCAAGTTGTGGTTGACATGAGCAATAAAAAGGGCGGGAATGATGTTTATCTTTTTCTCTATTCCAATTTTCTGTACAGGTTCCGGAACTCTCTGTACCGAGGTGATGCAAAATTTTTTGATGTGTGTATAGAAACCTATGGTATGTTGGCAACATGGAAGAGCGGAAAGAAAGTGACCCTAAAATAGAAGTAAATGGCTTAGATGACTCATTAATAAACTATATCACATAGGTTTGGTAAATACAATAAGTGGAAAAACAACATGTTTTGGATGGGATTAATGCTGACTTAATTAAGTATGAGGTTAGTCACTACACCTCATATTGCTGCACTTACTTATCATGTGCTGTAAATAGATACGCAACCAAACCGGAAGGAACCAAAAAGAATATCGATATATAAGTGAGAGGAAGAAGAAATGTGAAAACTCCGAAGGGATAAGCTTGTATGAGACAGCCTATCAATTGCATTTAATACTTTCAAACACAGGACTGTGAACAATAACAGAATGTTGGCTTAAGGAAGAAAAGCTCAATTTAGAAAGGAATGCTGAATGACTTATTCTGTTTTTAATTTGCAATTTCTTATTGAAATGCAGGAATGGTTTAACAAGGAGACATAAACTGCTTTTACAGATTTTTAGAAATCTTTTTATAATGTGGTTAGAGAAAAGTTATGATGATTAAGGGAGCACAGAGGCTACCCTTCACAGCGTATATCTGCTACCTCATGTCTGTTTTGAAGTATCAGTAATCTTTGATTTAGACAAAATATATACTAAACTTGCACAAGTAAATAAAGCGGTGAGACCACAGTTTAACATTTACAGTGCGAGTGCAGTATGCACATGCAACAGGAAGACTGAGCTACACATAAACAATTTATTATAGCTGAAATCATCCTACTTGCTGAGGACCTTACGCTGATTTCTTCAAATCGATACGATTTCTGTAAAGGATTCTATGAAACAAAATATGTACAGGACATAATATGAAAATGACTTGTAGTAAGCCTTGGTCATTGGCTTTCGCGAAAAATATTCCGTGAGGGCTAAAAAATTACTTGACGATAACACAACTGTGCAGGTAAAATATTTCAACTGTCTTGTATGTAAAACATGGTATGAATTCGAAGATATGCAGATGAAGTTGAGCAGTTTTGCCAGTATGTGTGGAACAGTTAATAGAACTTTAAAGCATAAAACAAAGAAAGCGAGAAGAGTGATGTTTTATAAAACAGTCGATATGCCAACCGTATTAAATGGAAGTCAATCGTGAGTACTGAAGATAAGGCAAGAAGAGCAAATACACAGACTGGTCAAAGAAATTTCTCAGTGCAGTGGAGTATTTTGGAGGAATAGATAAAATACAGAACGGAGCCATTCGAAAGGAGAGGAAAATAAGGTGTATAAAAGAAAAAGAATGTGAAAACAAAAATTATATGGAATGAAGACCTAGAACGAATGGGTCTATGGGGACTACCACATCAGATAAAGAACTTTAAACCAAAACGGAAAAAGAGATCCTGGCAGACCAAAAGGATGAGAACCGTAGCAGGCTCCAGTACGGAAATAGCAGAAGAAGGTCGAACTGTTAACTTCTGGAAACCAAGATCTTTCTTGCTAGGTGTTGCTCCCAAATCGGCTTTTAGACCTCCTATTTCTTTTCCCGGATGGCCCGTAGCTCGTCTTTACGTGTGCCGGCACAAAAACCGCCGTGAAGTCATCGTATGGTATAGACAATGTTCCCGCAGAATCCCTTAAAATGCGCCTCGCTGAATATTCATAACAGCACTTAAATAACGCGTGGGGCCTCTTTTCATTTACGAACATCCCTGTTGCTACTCCAGGACACCATATACTTAACACTTAACACGTGGGATATCCATCATGTGTGCCTCTCATCCACTGGCGAGTGGCAGCATTCGTCTGCACTCAACATGGGCCCATGTGGTCTACAGCTCAGTTGGTTTGCCGTTACTCTGTTATTAATAATTAGAGGATACGAACTCCCTAGCAAATGACACAGTCGTGAAACTACATGCTTTCGTAGAACATTAATAAAAATAATACTTTTAAATATTTTCATTTGTTTTCACAAATTTGTTTTGAAGATAATTACTTTTGACGCTGTGATCGAAACACAGGTTAATTATCGCATGAAGCAACGTGAGGCGCGTATGGCGTATTCTTATATATTCTACAACCCGATTTCCTCAATTCCTCTTTTAAGTACTTCATGTTGTGCTTCTTTTGTTCACTTAATTTTTAATATTATTCACCGCTTTTCAAATGCTCCCAAATTCCACTACTTCACCTTTACCATGGATCACTTTTCATTTTCATAGAATTCCGTACTCCACACGTACATATTGACACTTCTTCGTCATTTATGTACCACTTTTATATACAAGTAGACCAATTTTACCTAAGAAAGCCCTCTTCCTTGCCTCAGCCATTCCAGTGTAGTCCTACTTCATCGGTAGATGAATTCTTTCGCCACTGTCACTAATTTTTCTCCCCTAATTTGGTAATAGGCTAGTCGATATTCATCTTTCTACTACTCATCACTAATGTAGTGGAGCGCATTTCGGTTCAGGGGGAAGGTAGGTAGGTAACATGGGCTATAAGCTGAGGGGCAGCTGTACTGTGAGGGCAATCACCAAGTACAGAAAGGCTGAAACTGAAGTTACTGTGGACAGTGCTGGTTGTGGAACAAAGGGCACACTTAAAGAAACCAGCCAATTCGACTAGTTTACTCATGTAATCCAGCTTTTTAATTTATGACTGTAATGCAAACAACCTTTATCTTACGTTCTTAGTCACATTTATGCAGACCTGCTTTATGACCAAATGCTTTTAACCTAAACTTAAGGGCCATAATTGCTGAGCCATTATAATAACATAACTCTTCTACCATTTTCTTTATTACCTTAATTTATAACTGAAAAACTGGCCACCTCTCATCACCCATACTTCTGAAACAACTGGGTGGTATCTAAATGTCACCTAGAGTGAAACAATTTTAATTAATAGAACTTATAACCGAAAACAGGTGTCAGACACTTTAGGACTGAAGGTGATGGATAAACTTCAGTATTTTCTGCCACCACTCCAAAATATGATTGCTTCTGTTGCTGTTTAAACTTTTTCGGAAATTTTCTCACAATATTGCAAGTACCCCTGTTTAAGATCCTCATACAGTGTGCTTCAGATAAAACCTACACTGCAGATGCTGCTGTAAAGGAAAATACTAATGATATGTGGTTTTCACAGAATGTATCTGTACGGTGAATGCGGCAACATATCACAAAATACGTCAACCGTCTTGATAACTATTTACCAACACCTTCAGACTGGCTGGCCTCTGTAGTCGAGTGTTTCTAGGCGTTTCAGTCCGGAATCGCGCTCGAATCCTGCCTCGGGCATGGATGTGTGTGATGTCCTTAGATTAGCTAGGTTTTAGTAATTTTAAGTCTAGGGGACTGATGAACTCAGATGTTAGGTCCCATCGTGCTTACAGCCATTTGGATCATCTTCAAGCCGGTACAAAAAAATGGTGGCATAACACAAGGAAACAAGTGACGATAGAAGAGAGAGAAATTAATATTACTGGTGCTGTTGGAGTTGATATGCAAATTAGCTCCCGCACAATTGCATATGGAGGTGCCATGAGTCAGGCACGTGTACTAAACATTTTCCATTCATACAGGTTACATCTCTGTCACATCTGTCACCATCAATAGCTGCATGGGGACGGTAATATGAATCGTGTTAAGTTCGGTTTATGGGCATCACGACAGGATACTTCACATGCATTATGATTTTTGTTTAGTGATGAAACCACATACAATTGTGGATCGTGGCCAGGTAAATTGCTGAAACGTGCACTGGTAGTCTGTTGTCAATTCCCGTTCAATTCTTAGGTGGAATTTCGAATTCTATGGTGTGTGAACGTGTGTGGTGGGATTGTGAACCACCAGCTGACAGGCCCATTTTTCGTAGATGGAACACTGAATGTGCTGAAGTATCGTAATCTCCTAACAGACCATCTTCTAAAATGCTAGAAGACGTTCCTCTGCAGACTAGGAGGCAGCTGTGGTACTGACATGATGGCTGTCCGGCCCAAAGCGCAGGACATACCAGAGCATGGCTTCATGAATTGTTACCAAATCATTGGACTTGACGCAGAAGACTTGTACCTTGAGCAGTCCATTCCCGTATTTGACGCTTGTAGGCTTTTCTCTGTGGGGAAAGCTGAAAGATGCTGTCTGCAACGATATACCTGCTACACCCGATGGTATGCTACGAAGTATTGCAGCCTGCCTGGATATCTCCACTGTCAGACTTGAAGCATGTATTGCCGATGCCCGTGATCAGTTCGAGCACAACCTATGAATAGTCATTTGTCTCGTTACCGGTCAGAATCCACATAAAGAGCCTCTGCACTTGTGTCGTACTTCAATGTGTGCTATCACAGGTATTGGTAACCTTTCAAAGTACGATATCTCCTAATCATCTAGTACTAGAATCCTACAACAAACACCACTGACTTTCTAATTTACTCGATTTTCAGCTTGTTAATGTCAGTAGGTAGTTTTCCATTTAAAAATGTATGTTTTCACAAAAATACAATTTCTAAGTATTATTACAGTCTGTTGATTGGTTAACAATACGAGCCTGTGACTACCAATCCACCACAAGTTTTGGGTGATTACCCCTGAATAAGTAAGAAACTTCAAATGTTTCCCAATTACCTCGCTGCAACAAAGATATTCTTCCTAGATACCAAGATTACAAATGACTGTAAGGAACTTTACTCATGCTTCATTAGTGTGTTAAAAGGAATAGATAACACACTGCGACATCTCTATGAAGCAACCTAAGAGGATTATAATATCACGGAACTGCTGCGGACTTGTATAAGGCAAGAAATCAAGGGAAATCCATATACAAGCGTTTCTGTAAATACTTTACGCCACTAAATTGCACTAATACCCTTCGCTTGTGCTGCTGCCACCACTGAGATACGAATGGGAAAACTAAACACTTTATCTAAAACAAGTAGAAACATGAAACTTGCTGACTGATTAAAACTGTGTGCCGGACCGAGACTCGAATTCGGGACGTGTCTCTGATGCTTGCACTATCCACACCATGCCAAGACCAACCTTGAGAGCATCACTCCGAACAAGATCAGATTCCTACCACCACTGCTACTGCTTTGCTCAGAGAGCCGTGGACCAGTCACCCTCACTGTGCATGCCACAGTCTCTTTTACAGCTGATTTTCTTCTGAGATATGCAGCCATTCCATCTCAGATAACTTGTGGTGTCATTTTAATAGTGTGGTGAGGGTGGAAACGACCAGCTGAGAGTTAACCATGGGCACGTGCTGAAACAAGAGGTCGTATGGTCACAGACCCTGATGTTCCAAAAGCCGTTGTATCTGCAAAGGTCAACAGACATTTAAAACAACGCTAATACTTAGGGACAATGATATATATGTAAAACATTACTACAAAACTTATTAAAGAAGAGTGCATGTCCTTACTCGCTTCTCTTAGTAATATACACTATTCAAAAGTACGATATCCCAGAGCCTGTGTTGTTCCAGTTTACGATGTAAAGATGTCTTGGGCGTGCATGCGTGTCCAAAGGATGAGGCACTGTGCCGATTACACCACGTAAGCGACTTTCAAGTAATTTGTCTCTCATGTATGGAAATATACATAGTGGAGGTATGAGTACAGGTTGTAGACATACGATTGGCGACATATGGATGTCTTAATCTGGTCGTGAGTCACTTACGGATATCCAAATGGTAAGACGAGTGCCTGCGATAAGCGGAAAATCTGGGTTCTAGTCCAAGAGCGTCATTGCCGTCACTCCATTCTACATCTGCTAGTTGTCCATATTCGCAATTGCAAGTACATGTAATGTGTGACCAAAGTAGCTGGATACCTACTGTACCATTACTAGCACCGTAATGACTTGTTAACACTCCGTCTTACGTAGCAAGACATGGATACTAAGCGTTTTTATGACGACTGTGTTATGTCTTATATGAGTAATGATGGTTATGCCATTGTCATTGAAATAGTGCTCTCCACATAGCCAGGTATGACTGGACCTTAAGCAATTTAATGTTTAATTCATTTTTTCTCAGCACACCCCATATGCAGTAGGTATTAAATAAAAATTAGAGACCATATACCACACGCAGTTTTGTACTGCGGAGCAATCCTACGACTTTACAGTAGCAGAGCTTACCACAACGCAGTTACCTAAAATTTTTGTCCTATCTCACAGATGTATGAACATTTGCATCACAACGACATATAGTCCCCAAGAGTTTCACCCAGTTTAGACACACACACACACACACACACACACACACACACACACATACACACACACACACACAGAGCGAGAGAGAGAGAGAGAGAGAGAGAGACAGAGAGAGAGAGACAGAAACGCAAAGAATTTGGTTGCAGAGGTTAAAAAAAATTGTGAATCTTGTATACAGTAAGGATATAGACCACACCCAAGGTTATAGGTCTCTGACAGAGGCGCTCCTCGAATATATTCCTCAGTAAAGATTTCTTTTGTTGTTACCAATCGTCGAAAGAAAGGAATTTTAAACGCACGTTCATTACTAAAATTTTGTTCCAAAGGTAGAACTTTCGCTGAGACCATTAATTAACAGTCGTCTCTCTTCCATTCGTGGATGGCGAGTGGAATGAATGTCTGCTGGAAAACCTCCTTACTAGTCTAACTTCTTGTTCTAGTTATGTACTAGGAAGCAATATATTGCCCACAAGATGCTCCCAATTTTTGCAAGAGTAAACGAATCCTTGATGCACAGAGTCTCATAGGCAATGCAATGACTTTCAGAAGTGATATAGATAAATGGTCTTATCATACTTCCTTGGTGCACCATACGCAGAAGAACAGGTAAAGCACTGCCAACAGCAGGAACTCCTAATCATCAATTGTGAGACGAATTAAGACCGCAAGTCACGCACCTTAGGCTGCCTTTGGGTGTCACTTAAGTATGTACAGTATGCATAACTTTTCATCTGAATCCCGCAAACTCCACAGTCTGGGACTCATTCGCTTGGTCATTCATTATACCGTAACATTATTGCTTGCAGGAGTCATGCCAAAGGATTATCGGACACATATCCAGATGAATCAAATCTGTCGCCATGGCCACTTAATGCTTCACATGGCTCACAACTAAATAGTTGCAGCTGTTTATATCCATACAGATTACACTGGATATGCGAAATGGGTATTCGGAATCTGATAGTAATACATACGGAATTTAGATAGATCCATTACACGCATACTAACATAAAAACGTTATGTGAACACCATTGAAATATTTATCATCTGGAGAGAGACGCATTATTGATTCAAGACAGTGGCTCCTATGAAATTCGTTCTGGCGTTATACACTCCTGGAAATTGAAATAAGAACACCGTGAATTCATTGTCTCAGGAAGGCGAAACTTTATTGACACATTCCTGGGGGCCAGATACATCACATGATCACACTGACAGAACCACATGCACATAGACACAGGCAACACAGCATGCACAATGTCGTCACTAGTACAGTGTATATCCACCTTTCGCAGCAATGCAGGCTGCTATTCTCCCATGGAGACGATCGTAGAGATGCTGGATGTAGTCCTGTGGACGGCTTGCCATGCCATTTCCACCTGGCGCCTCAGTTGGACCAGTGTTAGTGCTGGACGTGCAGACCGCGTGAGACGACGCTTCATCCAGTCCCAAACATGCTCAATGGGGGACAGATCCGGAGATCTTGCTGGCCAGGGTAGTTGACTTACACCTTCTAGAGCACGTTGGGTGGCACGGGATACATGCGGACGCGCATTGTCCTGTTGGAACAGCAAGTTCCCTTGCCGGTCTAGGAATGGTAGAACAATGGGTTCGGTGACGGTTTGGATGTACCGTGCACTATTTAGTGTCCCCTCGACGATCACCAGAGGTGTACGGCCAGTGTAGGAATCGCTCCCCATACCATGATGCCGGGTGTTGGCCCTGTGTGCCTCGGTCGTATGCAGTCCTGATTGTGGCGCTCACCTGCACGGCGCCAAACACGCATACGACCATCATTGGCACCAAGGAAGAAGCGACTCTCATCGCTGAAGACGACACGTCTCCATTCGTCCCTCCATTCACGCCTGTCGCGACACCACTGGAGGCGGGCTGCACGATGTTGGGGCGTGAGAGGAAGACGGCCTAACGGTGTGCGGGACCGTAGCCCAGCTTCATGGAGACGGTTGCGAATGGTCCTCGCCGATACCCCAGGAGCAACAGTGTCCCTAATTTGCTGGGAAGTGGCGGTGCGGTCCCCTACGGCACTGCGTAGGATCCTACGGTCTTGGCGTGCATCCGTGCGTCGCTGCGGTCCGGTCTCAGGTCGACGGGCACGTGCATCTTCCGCCGACGACTGGCGACAATATCAATGTACTGTGGAGACCTCACGCCCCACGTGTTGAGCAATTCGGCGGTACGTCCACCCGGCCTTCCGCATGCCCATTACACGCCCTCGCTCAAAGTCCGTCAACTGCACATACGGTTCACGTCCACGCTGTCGTGGCATGCTACCAGTGTTAAAGACTGCGATGGAGCTCCGTATGCCACGGCAAACTGGCTGACACTGACGGCGGCGGTGCACAAATGCTGCGCAGCTAGCGCCATTCGACAGCCAACACCGCGGTTCCTGGTGTGTCCGCTGTGCCGTGCGTGTGATCATTGCTTGTACAGCCCTCTCGCAGTGTCCGGAGCAAGTATGGTGGGTCTGACACACCGGTGTCAATGTGTTCTTTTCTCCATTTCCAGGAGTGTAGTTATTCGAAAATTCGCGGCCTCCATTCTCCTCACGTTCCCCATTGTTTTCCTGAAAATTTCATTATCCATTAGCTTGAAACAATCTTTTTTTTCAGCCACAAGTGTTGGAATTCGTTTTTTAGTGATTTCAGCAGTGTAGTAATTAAATAAGGGAATCTCACTGCAGGAAATAGCGTATGTGACTAGTCAGTTTCATCCCAAAAATGACAAGAGTACCTGTTAATCTCGAATTTTGGAAAATGTAAGGAATGTAATAAAGGGACCTGTCCATAGCACATGACTAGCGACGCTTCATGCGATATCCACTAGTTTACGAGGGATCTCGTGTTGAAATTATTTTTCCACGAAGCAAGCGTAACACAAACGCTAGGTTTACTCCTTCCATGTATCCTTCTCGGAGATCTTTTTCTCAGTCCCATCTTACATATTATAGTTAAATTTATTTGTCTTGCTAAATTATTTCGATATAGTCATTTCACGGTAGTCACTTCATTAATTAATAAATCATTAAAGAAAACTTTTTCAAACGTATATTCTGTTATTTACAGAATAGATTACAAATTAGAAAGAACAGAATCCCGTTTGGAAATGGTTTCAGAAGCAACCGAAAAAGAAACTCATAGAGCATCACACAATTTAATGAATGCCACTGCCTTGCAGTCGCACTGATATTTCAGGAGCGATACCGGTAAACACAGCTAAAAAGACTGTTCTTTCTGTAGCCAACTGCTATGCGGGTCACGCGTATTTGAACATTTCTGTGAAACAAGGTGCAGTACATTTCAGATACAGTGTTAAAACTGTATTTTATTAAATTCGTCTCCAAGCGTTCCCACTATTGCCTTTAGCAAGTGGGGAACATCTCCAATTTTTGTCGTGAAAATTTCAAACCACCAGTATAAATTAAGATCACAGGACTGACAAAGTTAAATACATTTAGGTGCGATAATTTTTGCTGTGAAGGTGAATGCTTGACTCTCTTCTACAAAGATTTGATCGGAAAGTGACTGATCAGTTTGCCCTGCCCAAGTATCACTAACGTATGAAGTGACAGATAAGAAAATCTCTTGTTGCGTTACCTTCGTGGTATTACCTGATCTTCGGGCAGGCCACATGTGTGTGTGTGTGTGTGTGTGTGTGTGTGTGTGTGTATAAATGTCAACAGACTGGAAGAAACTAATAGAGAAATTTCTGGAAGCCATCAAATTAGGACAATCCCCCTCGCTACAGGAAACATCGCTCGTGGAACGCATCCTGCGATCTGGCAGTCTACAACCGAATAACGGCATTGAAAAGATTTAGCAGCTACAGGACTGAAGGAAACTGGGAGAACTTTCTTAAAAACCAAAAACAGACCTCAAAAATAATTAGCAAACAAGAGTGGGGATATGACAACAACAGACTCTTTGAAATCCAGCAAGATTTCATCAAAAATAATATAAGAAACTTCTATAAGACTTTCAGAGAAAGTTTGTGTTTCAAAAAACCCGATGTTTCTTTGGAAACTAATACGAAAAATAACTGTAAGATCTTAGAGCAATATTTTAATTCCCTCCTCCACTGTGAACCACCCCAAGAAAGACCTGTCTTCTCTTCTTCAGTATCCACACACCCAGATTCACAGGCCCCGGATCTCGAGGAAATTATGGAGAAAGTCAAACAGTTGAAAAACAGCAATGCACCAGGAGAAGATGGGATCACTGCCGAATTCTGGAAGCTAAATGATCCTACACTTTTGTAGAAACTACATTATATAATATCAGACGTATGAATAACGGAGCAAATATAAGACGACTGGAAATACGTTCTAATTCACCCGCTACACATAAAGGGCGACAAGACAGACCTCAACAATTACAGAGGAATTTCGCTGCTCCCAGTCACTTACAAAATCCTTTCCTAAATACTTTTAAACAGGACAGAATCCCAAGCGGATCCACTAATTGGTGAATACCAGGCCGGATTCAGAAAAGGACGACAATGTATGGAACAGATCTGGTGTTTAAGGACGATATTACAGATGAGGAAATGCAGAAACCCACTGATTACATTTATCGACTTCAGGAAAGCATACAGTTATGGAAGAATTTGGGATCGACCGAAAGACATAAAAAAATCACAGAACGGACACGTACAGGATGAACATCCAAAGTGAAATTCATGGACGAAATATCAGAAACCTTCGAAGTAAAAACTGGAGCCGTCAGGTTGACGGACTATTCCCAATGCTTTCAATATTGTTCTAGCAAGATCAACGGAGAATGGGAATGTCATATAAGGGACATCCAAATTGTCATCATAATAGAGAACCGAATTACAGTTAAGTGCCTTGGTTTCGCTGACGATATTGCACTTATTACCAATAGCAGAACAGAAACGATTCACTCAGTGCAAAAACTACATGATATTTCACAAAAACAGGACTGCCAATATCTTATAAAAAACCTAATACATGGAAATACAACCAGAAAATAAATTACATTTGATCACGAAACATGGTAAAATTGAAGGAGTCTGCATTTTAATTACCTCGGACAAACTACACAGTCTTCAGGATTGAACCGAATCGCCAAGGAGCAAAGAATCACCAAGCTCCAGAAGACCTACGACGCATTACAACAAGAAGAGCCTTTCGACAGACGCAAAATAAAGGCACTATACAACAGTGACTCTTCCAGAAGCAGTCTACGCGGCTGAAACAATAGTGAATGATGTTCATTCAAAAATTAGGCAAATAGAAAATCTAAAAAGAAAATTCCCAGTAAGATTTACGGGTCAGTCCTTAATAACGGCATTTGGATGAAGAGACCACAAAACGAACTCCATATAAAGACCAACACAGTAACAGACGAAATCATAAAATTTTATACACGTATCTACAGAATGGAAGAGTCCAGGACAGCAACGATACTTTTCAAAATTTTAACAAAGAGCAAATGCGGCACTCAGTGCCGGAATAAAATTATAAGTGTGAAGTTTGAGAAAAGAACGTCGCCTCAGCCTGGTAAAAAAAAGGACAGGAGAAAAAGGAAGAATGGCCGAATATCTCACGAAATACGCATCAAACGAAAAACATTCCGCCAGTGCGGACGGTATTTGCATCGTGATTCATTACCCGTGTTAAAATGGAGTGTTTACCAATTGCAGCAAAGGTCGATATCGTGTTGATGTATGCTTATTGTGATCAAAATGCCCAACGGGCGCGTGCTATGTATGCTGCGCGGTATCCTGGACGACATCATCCAAGTGTCCAGACCGTTCGCCGGATAGTTACGTTATTTAAGGAAACAGGATGTGTTCAAGCATATGTGAAACGTCAACTACGACCTGCAACAAATGATGATGCCCAAGTAGGTGTTTTAGCTGCTGTCGCTGCTAGTTTGCACATCAGTAGCAGGCAAATTGCGCGAGAATCGGGAATCTCAAAAACGTCGGTGTTGAGAATGCTACATCAATATTGGTTGCACCAGTACCATATATCTATGCACCATGAATTTCATGGCGACGACTTTGAACGTCGTGTACAGTTCTGCAGCTGGGCACAAGGTAAATTCCGGGACGATGACAGATTTTTTGCACATGTTCTGTTTAGCGACGGAGCGTCATTCACCAACAGCGGTAACGTAAACCGGCATAATATGCACTATTGGACAACGGAAAGTCCACGATGGCTGCTACAAGTGGAACATCGGCAATCTTGGGGGTTAATGTATGGTGCGGCATTATGGGAGGAAGGATAATTGGCCCCCATTTTACCGATGACAATCTAAATGGTGCAATGTATGCGGATTTCCTATGTAATGTTCTACCGATGTTACTACAAGATGTTTCACTGCATGACAGAATGGTGATGTACTTCCAACGTGTTGGACGTCCGGGACATAGCTAGCGTGCGATTGAAGCGGTATTGAGCAGCTTATTTCATGACAGGTGGATTGGTCGTCGATGCACCATACCATGGTCCGCACGTTCACAGGATCTGACGTCACCGGATTTCTGTCTGTGGGGAAAGTTGAAAGATATTTGCTATCGTGATCCACCGACAACACCTGACAACATGCGTCAGCGCATTGTCACTGCATGTGCGAACATTACGGAAGGCGAACTACTCGCTGTTGAGAGGAATGTCGTTACACGTATTGCCAAATGCATTGAGGTTGACGGACATAATTTTGAGCATTTATTGCATTAATGTGCTATTTACAGATAATCACGCTATAACAGCATGCGTTCTCAGAAATGTTAAGTTCACAAAGGTACATGTATCACATTGGAACAACCGACATAAAATGTTCAAACGTACCTGCGTTCTGTATTTTAATTTAAGAAACCTACCAGTTACCAACTGTTCGTCTAAAATTGTGAGCCACATTTTCGTGACTATTACAGCGCCATCTATCACAAAGCGAAAAAAGTGGTCCAACTAATACACTCATATTTCTTTACGTACTACACGAATATGTAATAAAAAATGGGGGTTCCTATTTAAGAAAACGGTGTTGATATCCGTTTGACCTATGGCAGCGCCGTCTAGCGGGCCAATCATAACGCCATCTGGTTTCCCCCTTCAATTTAGACAAGTTCCGTTCTTTGTAGATTTTTAGTTTGACGCTTTTTTCGAGAGATATTTGTCCCGGCCACGATCAACGGACCACCCTGTGTTTTTTGGGTAAGTTTGAACGTGGTGATGTTACGGTTGGCGCGTGAGCGATGGGATACAGCTTCTCCGAGGTCGATGAAGTGGGGATTTTCCCATACAACCATTTCACTAATGTACCGTGAATATCAAGAAATTGGTAAAACATGAAATTTCAGACACTGCTACGACCGGAAAATGATCCTACAATAACGGGACCAACGACGAATGTAGGGAATCATGTAAGTGACAGAAGTGCTACCCTTCCGCAAATTGCTACACATTTCGATGCTGGGCCATCAACAAGTGTCAGAGTGCGAACCATTCAACGAAACATAATCGATTTAGGATTTCGGAGCCGAAGAACCACTTATGTACCCTTGTTGACTGCAGGACACAAAGCTTTACGACTCGCCTGGAGACTTCAACACTGACATTGGACTGTGAATGACTTGAATGACTGGAAACATGTTTTCTGGTCAGACGGGCCTCGTTTTAAGTCGTGTCGGGCGGATGGACGTGTACGGGTATGGAGAGAACCTCATCAACCCATGGACCCTGCATGACAGCAGGGTACTGTCCAAGTTGGTACAGACCCTATAATGGTGTGAGACGCTGACAGAAGAGAAAAAGGACCTCTGTGGACATCATGGATAGCATAATACGGTCGTATGTATAAGTTTGTATTCCTGTATGAATTGTAAATTTTGTATGTATGTGTGTGTGAGAATTGTGTATACTGATCAGTTTCATTAATTTCTTATATTTTCTCGCTTGTGACAGCCATCAAAATCAACTACTTCAGTACTGAGTATACATTTTCTACCATGTTACGTCTCACAGTAAGACGTCTGTAAACAGTGCAATAATAACTGGAGTGTGTAACGAGTGTAAATGAGAAGCACAACAAGAAATGTGAAAAACTGAGTAAGGCCTTCATGGTAAATTTGTACAAATAATATACACTCTATACAGAAAGATGTAGTCAATGAACTAACTGCTTTATTACAATTAACCTTGTTCTTATATGTGAATCCAGACCTTGGATCCTAAACCTTATGACAACAGCTTACAAACTCGTGTAACATTATAAAATATATATGTCACATGGATTAGAGGATGGTGGTGGGTATATTAGTCCTCTTCACCTGAGTTGTTTTATTGTTAGCGTTAGATTAGTGGAGACAGATTTGTAACGAGCAAGTTGACTCTTACAAGCATGTTTTAAATGCATTCATTAGTCTACAGTATTCTTTCTCAGTGGAAGTGTACGGTTGGTATTTGAATCGTGAAATATGTGGAAGTAGCCATCTGAACGAATGTGAAGTGGAATGAGTACATAAAATAAATTGTACCAAAAGGCTGATCACATATTGATACTACTGCTGATAGCACTGCGAACGTTATTGATTCGTTGCGACAAACCAGTGGACCAGCTAGAGAAATAAAACATGATCCATTGGATTCAGTGTGCTCGACCCAAAAAATATAACAGAACAGCTTGGGAAATTCTTGGAGAGAAGATGAGTTATTTCTTGTGAAGCATTATTTGATGGATTCTGAAAAAAAAATTCAATAAGGGTTGCAATACCGTTTTGTAACTGCTACCATGTATCCAGTATAGTGATAATACGAACCAGACAAAGGGTTCTAGTGTATGTATGAAGGTATATAGACAAGCGTAGTTTACTCGACTAGTATGTATGTGGAGTAGGAAAAAAAACATGAGAATACTAATACTACGTGCCTCCATCCATGCACTGTACACTAGTCGATGGAGTATGTGCTTAGATGTAGGCTGTTCACAGACCATACTGTTCTTTATAGAAGCATCCAGGAGCTGTAGGATGTTGTGATTTAAAGGAACGTGTGTTGAGGTTAAAGACTGGTGCAGGGAATTTGATTTTGAGCGGAACTTAAACAAATGTAGCTTGCTGTATGTAAAAAAACTCACTATTAGTCTATTGCAGCCGGCCGCTGTGGCCGAGCGGTTCTAGGCGTTTCAGTCCGGAACCGCGCTGCTGCTACGGTCGCAGGTTCGAATCCTGCCTCGGGCATGGATAAGTGTGATGTCCTTGGGTTACTTAGGTTTAAGTAGTTCTCAGTCTAGAGGACTGATGACCTAAGAAGTTAAGTCCCATAGTGCTCAGAACCATTTGAACCATTTTTATTCTATTGCACTACTGACGCTGCAAGTAAGGGTGTAGTCACAAATATACTCAATCAATCAAAATATACTGACGTCCTCCACCCAAGCAGCTCGCATTATATTTTATACAAAGTATCTACAGACAGGTTTACACCAGCTGTCAGATGGATCTTTCCCACTACTCACTTATAGGCTGCCTAAGGTATGTTGCGTTACCGGAGTGCTATACAATTCAAGAAAATAAGATTAGTAGTTTTATCTCTATAAGGCAATTTACAATACTTAACTTTGGAGTAGCATCGGTGTCACAAGTAACATGCAAAAACTAATGTTCGTCGCTGTAGACAGAGTCCAAGTGATACGGATCACTACAATCTGCTCTGCGAGAGCATGTCTACAACCGTCCAATGATGTCCGTATACTGACCGGAGCTGCCAAGGCTGCAGGAGTGACACTTATATTCACTTCTTGCAGGGTGCGCTCCAAGTGCAGCTTGGTCCTAGTCAGCGGGCTATTGGCTGACGTTTCATCACCACCTTCTCTGGTCTTCCGTTCGTCCTCTTCGTTACAGTGGTTGTGCCTCCGCCAGAACAAGATGCATCAGTTCAGGTTCTCGGTCAGTCCCAACGAAGCTCACTCATGATAGGCTATCACGCACACTGTACAATGACGGTTTCAAAGACTGTTCATTTCTAAATTTCAATTGTTCTCTACATGGTTACATAGATCTCCAACTTTTAAGCACAGTAATTCATTTTCAACTATTTCTTTTCCTCTTTTTCTTTTAGAATCATTAGTGACACTATGAAAAGAACTATGTAATACAAAATTTATAGACACACAGTTCAATACCAAGTGATAAATTGCATACAGACCTCGTTCTGTAGAAAAGTTGTTGGACGTACTGGAATATTCCATAGCGTTGTCATGGTTGATCGTAGTTATTAATGCCTTGAATGTTCCAACTGCATCTACCAAAGGCGCAGAAAGTTCACTATAATTTTGGTTGCATCTCTATGTTTTATGGTATTTCAGCGTTCTGAGAATATTTTCTTGTTGTCGTACCTCAAAATGGCAGAACCTCACCTGTGAGCTGAAAGTATAATTTCCTCCCTCAAGCTTATGTTTTTATTTCATGGTTTGAGAAACATATTTAGATTTGGCTGCATTCTACCAACAGAGTCCCCCTCAGCCCGTGTCTGAGTGGTCAGTGTAGAGGAGGACAGCAATTTATTTGACGGTACTCCGACGGATTAGAGGATTATGTGGGAACTGCATTGGGGTTCACTATGCCTCGTGATGTCAGTTGAGGAGTTATCTAAATGAGAAGTTGCGGCTCGAACGTCTGTGCCAAGTCGACAACGGCCGAGACTAAAGTGTGCTGATACCACACTTCTCTATACCACATCGAGACGACGCCATTGACTCAGAATGACACGGCGGTCGGTCGCTCCTGATTGGCCCACCTGAGGCCACAACGGCGGAACACTGCTACCACAGTAACAACATTTTGCAGCAATTCTCTCCACAAGGTTGGTGGGGTAAGAGGATCATTAAGTTCTCCCACACTGCCTCACTGCTGTAGGTCTCGTATGAGACCTAGTTTAGAAATACGTTTTCTGCAGTAAGTTATGAAATTTCCTGCAGCTTTAAGTGAGATCAAGAGTGGTAAGAACGTTTACAGTGAAGGCAATGAAATTATAAAGTCGGATGGAAGGATAATTCTCACGGCCTTGGAAAAGGTTAACCACTGGACCACTTCATTGAATGCAAATTTCTTAAGGGATGGCGGTCCTGGCTTAATTCCCAGCTGGCTGCTGTTTTTTTTCTTCTTCTTTCTCGTGTCCTTACTCTCGACAGTCAGGGAAGGACTTTTGCAGCTCATTAGAAGAAGCAGTTGCTAAATAAAAGAGAGAGAGATAGAGATAGAGGTCGCCCTTTGTGGCTGTGTGAGCTAATCGCCGCAGCCGCCAACTGTCAGCGCGCCAGAGCAAGTTGGGGACCGGGGGCAGCAATAACTGTAAGCGGCAGCTGTCTCGCAGACTCGGCGTGGACCGACCTCTGGTTATTACGGCGTGCCGGGGGACGAGGGAGTACGGAAAGGGGTCTGAGTGGAGGGAGGAGTCCGGACTGAGTGGGTAGCAGGCAGAGATAACGACTCGGCGGCGGCGTTTGTGGCGCACGTATTCGGCGGGGAGGGGCGGCGGCGTCATCGGCTTCTGGCGATAGCGGCGCTCGACACCGAACCCCACCACACGACGCCTCTCTACGCGACGGGCCCCTAATGACCCCGCGCAGTCTGCACTTGGGTGGGCGGCTCCCAGCAACGTGCAGTACGTGCGCTCCCCCATGTGTGCGTAGGCGCTGCTGCATCACTGGTCTCGCGAAAACTCTGGCCTAGAGGAAGGATTCACACCGAAGCGGATTCGGGAGAACGCTGCACACAGATCTCAATGATGCTGTATCTTCATCTGATCCAAAGACTGCCTGCAAAGTGGCTCAAGGTGTATGGTAGGGACAGTGCGGGAGGAAATGCGCGTATGCGTAGTACAGTTTGAGGTAATTATGGCTTTTATTTTGATGCTAGTTCTTGGTCTAGGGATAGCGCCTTTAACAAGTAATCAGTTTCATGTTGGGTCTGTTATTCCATACCAGGTATTGCTCAAATTTTAAATAAAAATCGTCATCCATGGCGTCTGAAGAATCCCGACATAAGGACAATGGCTCTGACAATGGCTCTTTCAACTGGGTCGCACGAGCAAAAAGTGGTTCAAATCATCTTCTTCGGCTTCAGGTGGAAACTGCCCTTGAACAGTGCAAGAAACAGCAGTGATCATCGCCAAAAGTAACGGAAACCACTGCATAAAGGACAATGTTTATCCATAAGAATTTCGGCCAACTTTAGTGAAAAATTCCTGAGTAGTAGCCCACTTGAGTCTCGAAGATCAGGCTGCTAGGACGCAAAGACTGAGTAACCAACGGAAAGGTAACATTCTGTGAGTCATTGTTTGCAGTCACGGATTTCTGAGTGTGCTAAGGAAACTAGAATATAAAACGATGTTTCAAATTAAGTAGTCTTTTAATATACTGGATGGTTATAAATATAGTGCTACCACTAATGGAGATAGAGTGTCGTTTGTAATTACCGTATGAAAGTGAAATTTGGATACCAATGCTTTAATTCGAAACCCATTTACTCTGGAAAAAGTTAGTTCCAATTTTGGCCAACAGGTGCAATCTTGTCAATGACTCTGATGCACATACTGAACAAATTGTGTAAACGGTAGTTATTAATAAAATCAACATCATGCCCCTCTCTCTTGTTTGACCTTTTCAGCTCACAGCCAATTCCTTATGCATAACATATGGAAACGTTCCTATGCACCTTTCTTGCATTCGCAGTGCCAGATTTGCAGCTCGTGACGAAAAATTCTTTCACAACACATCAGAATACCTAACAAGTTTCGCTGCCCTTCGATAATTACAGCTCACAAACCTCTGTGAATGGCTACACTTTAAAAAACCCTCTATGAGGAGGTTTCTAGCAGAATCGGTGAAGAGAGGAATGTATGAGAAACATCGACAAGAAGGTGAAACAGGATAACAGCGTATCTGTTAAGACATCACTATCGTAGATGAAGACCGAGATTGAAGTATATCCAAAATAATTGAGGACTTGGAGTGCAAATGCTACTCTGTGACAGAGAACAGGAAAGGGTGAGGTATTCATTGAGGGCGCACCAGCACCTTCAGAAGACTGAGGACAAAAACGTTAGTTATATCTCTTCCTTACCAGACGAATTGTGTTATCTCTATGCAGTCCACATTGGGCTTGTAGAGTAAAGGTAGGAAATATGGGCATCGAGTGTCTACTCACTAGGTGCAGTGCCAGCGTATTTTGAGTTGTTCCGTTTGCAATGTTCTGTAATGGGGCCGTTGAGGACTGGAGCGTGTTGTAGAAGGTGTGAGGGTGTGTTGGGGGGGGGGGGGGGGGAGGGTATGGACTAGATATCGAAACGCAGGCAGCAGCTGGCAATGAGAGTGTTACTGGCTTTCCATTGCAGTTTCTTTGTTGGATTACGAAGTCGTCAGTTGAATTGTAATATTACTTGACGTGATGGAGGCCTGCTTGCTGCCAGAGTTTTGTCTTCATCGATGGAATCTTTGCTGCAGAGGTGATAACACTGAAGTACATCAAACTCCTGTCAGTTGGGAAGGACGTTGCAGTTACAGATACAGCCGTGGAAGGGTCGTCAGTAATTTTTGTGATCTGACGCTCCAGGTGAAAGTAGCCGCTGAGGAACAAGACTTGCCGGACATTTTGTACCAGACTTTAAAAGCCATTGAGTGGAAAGCTAGTAACATATATCCTAGTAGGTTATGCTGATGGATGCGGTAATGCATATACGAAACGTCAGGAGGCTGAGGTGGCTTGAGTTACGTAATCACGGCGCCACTACATGCCAACCGGCAACCACGCTCTCAACCAAAGCTTCAGCTAAAGTCTCGTATGGCCACTATTTCCCTAACTAACACTCCATGAATCTGGTGCTGCGGATATCTATCCTGTTTACTATAACAAATAACTTTACAGTGGTGCAGAATGCACAGAATCAGAGGTGTAAATAGAGGTGACGATTGTGGCGTCAAGAAATGGTGGCAAAACAATACAGCATTTCATGGTATGAGCGATGCAGGTAATGATATTATATATAGCAACCACGTCTGTTCCAGCTTAAGGCTTAACAAATCCGTCTACACTACTTAATTTGTCTGAAATTTATGTCTCCGAACCATCCTAACCTCTGAATTTGGGCAACGAGCCTACAAAATTAACAGTGTTTTGGGGCAGAGATAACTAGGAAGTGTCGACATTTTAGTTTACTGTATGAGCAAATATGGTATGCGTTTAAAATCAGCGCATTACCGGTATTTTACAGGGGTTGTTTGTTCTCAGTGCTGCAGCTTAATGATGGTTAAAGAATAAATTCAGTAGGACTGCTAGGTAATTCGATCAGACAACACTGTTACTGGTATTTTTCAGAGTATGGAATAAGAGAAATAAACCTCGACATCTAGATAGAGTTTGTCATAAGCCTCTATGAAGGATGGCCAGGAAGAGCAGTGATAAAAAGCGATTGGCTATCAGCACCTTCTCGAGCACACCACTGTTGATGCTAGAGTGAGCACAGTTTATTTAACCACCTTACGAAAAATTATAAAGCACAATAAACGAACGAGTGAAGGTCACTGTAATAGATTCAATCACAACAGGGTAAGCAATTTCCTGTTGTTAAAACTATTAAAATTGTATGAGTAAATACAGGATGTAACAAAAAGTAACGGACAAAATTTCAGGAAACATTCCTAACATACAAATTAAGAAAAGATGTTAGGTGGACATGTGTCCAGAAACGCTTAAATTCCATGGTAGAGCTCATTTTAGTTTAGTCAGTATGTAATGTACTTCCTCGATTCACCGCCAATTGGCCCAATTGAAGGAAGGTAACGTTGACTTCGATGCTTGCGTTGACATCCGACTCATTGCTCTACAGTACTAGCATCAAGCACATCAGTACGTAGCATCAACAGGTTAGTGTTCATCACGAACGTGGTTTTGCGGTCAGTGCAATGTTTACAAATGCGGAGTTGGCAGGTGCCCATTTGGTATATGGATTAGTACGGGGCAATTGCCGTGCTGCGGTACGTTTGTATCGAGACAGATTTGCAAAACGAAGGTGTTCCGACAGGAAGACGTTCGAAGCAATTATCAGCGTCTTAGGGAGCACGGAACATTGCAGCCTATGACTCGTGACTGGGGAAGACCTATAACGACGAGGAGACCTGCAATGGACGAGCCAATTCTTCGTGCGGTTGACGATAACCCTAATGTCAGCGTCAGAGAAGTTGCTGCTGTACAAGGTAACGTTCACCACGTCACTGTATGCAGAGTGCTATGGGAGAACCAATTGTTTCCGTACCATGTACAGCATGTACAGGCATTATCAGCAGCTGATTGGCCTCCACGGGTACAATTCTCCTAATGGTTCAGCCAACAATGTGTCAATCCTCATTTCAGTGCAAATGTTCTCTTTACGGGTGAGGTTACATTCCAACGTGATCAAATTGTAAATTTTCACAATCAACATGTGTTGGCTGACGAGAATCTGCACGCAATTGTGCAATCATGTCATCAACACTGATTTTCTGTGAACGTTTGGGCAGGCATTGTTAGTGATGTCTTGATTGGGCCCCATGTTCTTCCACCTACGCTCCATGGAGCACTTTATCATGATTTCATACGGGATAATCTACCTGTGCTGCTAGAACATGTGCCTTTACAAGTACGATACAACATGTGGATCATGCAAGATGGAGCTCCTGCACATTTCAGTCGAATTGTTCGTACTCTTCTCAACAGCAGATTCGGTGACCAATGGATTGCTAGAGGCGGACCAATTCCATGGCCTCCACGCTCTCTTGACCTCAACTCTCTTGACTTTCATTTACGGGGGAATTTGAAAGCTCTTGTCTACGCAACCGCTGTACCAAATGTAGAGACTCTTCGTGCTCGTATTGTGGACGGCTGTGATACAATACGACATTCTCCAGGGCTGCATCAGCGCATCAAGGATTCCATGCGACGGAGGGTGGATGCATGTATCCTCGCTAACGGAGGACACTTTGAACATTTCCTGTAACAAAGTGTTTGAAGTCACTCTGCTGCGTTCTGTTGCTGTGTGTTTCCATTCCATGATTAATGTGATTTGAAGAGAAGTAATAAAATGAGCTCTAACTTGGGAAGTAAGCGTTTCCGGACACATGTCCACATAACATAATTGCTTTCGTTGTGTGTGAGGAATGTTTCCTGAAAATTTGGCCGTACCTTTTTGTAACACCATGTGTACGCCTGCTTAAATAACAATAGGGGAAAATAACATTGTAGAAACCCATTGAAATAACAATCTCATTAAAACGATCTTGTACTGTCTCTGTCACTGTCTACAGCAAGTAACAAGATTAAAATATGATAATAATAAATTAATATGGTGTATCGCTACTGATTAGCTGCCCAAGTACTCTGCTATGCTGTTTTAGTTCGCTCGGATACATGTGATGTATGCTACAATGGCTAAGTGCTGCCACTGTCAATGGCAGTTACTTGCAATGCTGCCATTTTGCCACCGAGTTTCACTAAAATAATTCAATACTAGACAATTATTTCTGTGGTGTCTATGTGCCTCTAGACTCACTCTTAATTTTTGTCAAAGACAGGCGAGATGACGTACAAACACACACACACACACACACACACACACACACACACACCATTTCGCTGTTGCACGAAAACAGGTACGAATATGAAATCACAATGCTATATATTTACGTAACTTCTTTGAAAGATAAACTGTGTCTCTAGAATGTACTGAATCGTTGTGTGTAATCTGTAACTCGTCTAGTAAGTAAATTTTACAAGTGGACCTGCATGTCGAATTTAATGGTTCTGTTGTGTGTATTTGCATAGCACAAATCAAAGTCGGTTTTGGTTAAATATATTTGGTCCTGAATTAATCCAGTCAGGAGAATGCAGAAAATTGATCTTCTTTGTCTTTTATATTTGTCTAACTTAAATTAATGTCTAAGTGGAGAGTCTGCTGCGAGACGATTGATAAGGAGTGAGGAAAATAATGTCACGAAGCACAGATGACCAAAGTTTTTTCTCGCTCACTTGGATGCTTACACTATAGCTTAGAACTTCCGGTTTCGTCAAGCTGCTGGTCGGCGGTCCACGGGAAGAAGACAATATGGCAGGGAGCTACCCTGTCAATATGTAAATTATTTAAAAGGTGCAAAATATTTCCCACGGTCTCCCCGAAGCACCAACCCATCATATAACTCTCACGGCAGTACTTATTAAATTCTTGGAAAAAGATTTTGGGACTGTGATGTGCTACGGCTGAAATAAGAACAGTGTTTGATGCAATACAGTAGGCGCCCATGTAACTATGCCTATCAGCGGATTGACTCCGGTTTCATTAATATCATGCACCATCATATTTAACGTTCGCTTTGGTCCCAAAATACAATGAATTACCGATAGCAAATCTGTTCACAGTATACTATTTTAAACTCCTTTTAACCCTAACAGTAAGTTTTTCCAACATCATCCGAATTATCACTTTAGTTCACGGTCTCCTGAACCAAAACAGAGCTGATAACACAACGAGTATAATCGCTTTTTCTGATGCTGACTAGTCCGTCTTATATATTCGGTATCTTGATTAACTAATGTATATCTCTTTCGACCCACCGCCAGATTGTACGGTCTTGAAATCTTGCGTAATGTACTTTTTTGTTTGCAAACTTCCCCGCCACTCAAATTGTGCGTTTTTAAATCTTGCGAATTGTACCTTTTTTTCTTTTAATCTTCCCACGTTGTCATTCTTAAGCTTTGCTGAAAATATCGAAATCTTATTTCTTCTGAAACCTTATCTTTCACTGCTACAACGCTGCTTTAATAGTGTTCTGGAAATCTCTGCTACCACTGTTTCCAGCATATTTAGATTGTTTCTCTCGGCGCACTACTGTATAACACACTGTCTTTGAGCATTGAGAAAACTACCCCTCTCCTTCCACAGAATTACCACTCTCCACCAATTGAATGTTACGTCCGCGTCCATGTGCCATTACATTATCGAGTCCTGTACCGACTATTCACTTTCACTTGTCACGTCGTGCTTAACACTAACAGTAAAATTTTTATTCCCAGACAACAGCGTATTCCTTACGTATAAACTGCACACAATTATAATTAGAAAAATAACACAATAAATTTTTAGCATACATAATATTTAATTTACACTTAAGTAAAGATAGTAATAAAGCAATCAAGTGTGTACAAAATACTGTACAGGCTGTATCAAAAATCATTGTCCGATTTGGCACATCTATAGTTCTGAAACTAATAAACATATACAATGAATTAGGTTTTTTCATGAACGGGAAGTTCAAAAAGTTTTTTTTGTGCCTTTGCGTAGGTATTCATATGTCAATGCGGTATTCAAAACTGCAGCGAGCATATCTGGAGTTACAACTTTCACAGCTGCTGTTATGCGATGTCTCAGCTCATTCTGTTGTTGGTAAAGGAGGCACACAAACTTTTATAGAACCCCTCCCCCCCCCCCTCCCACACACACACACACAAGAAATAATCACATACAGTCAGATCCGGTGACCATGGGCGGCAGTAATGACAGGCCGAATCACTTAGTCCAGTGCAACCGATCCTTGTTTTAAAAATCTCCACATTTCCAGATACCAGCGTGGCGGTGCCCCATCCTGTTCCTAAATTAAGTGGTATAGATCAGCCTCTACCTGTGGGAGTCCTCAAGCATATCGAGACACATGCTCCATGTAACAGTGTTCTTGACAAATAAAAATGGACCGTACACCTTTTCCTACGACACTGCACGAAACACATTAGACTTTGGAGGGTCCCTGTCGTGTTGTACAACTTCATGTCGTTATTCCATATAATATTCTCACATTATGACTTCATTTTCCTATTTACGTGAAATGTAGCCTCGTCACTAAACACTAAGCGTGGAAGATAACTGTCGTCCTCCATCATGCCAAGAACGAAAGCTCGGAACTGAACACGTTGTTTGTCACCTTCACGAAGAGCTTGCAGTAGCTAAGTTTTTTGTGGTTTCATGTGCAAACTTCCGCTTAACAAACGCCAGACGGATATCGGAGGCATGTTGTGCTGTCGAGCTACACGGCGAGAGGATTTCTGCGGCCTCCTTGTGAAAGTATGGCCGATGTGTTCGACGTTGCGTCAGACACTCGGGGACGGCCCGGCGATTTGTCTTAACACAAACAACTTGTTTCTCGGAATTGTTCATACCAACGTCTAATGCTCTGTGGTGCAGGAGGATTCACACCATACCTAGCACGAAAGTCACGCTGAGCAGTTATTACTGATCCGCACTGCACAAAACGTAGAGCATAGAACGCCTTCTGTTATTCCGTCACCATTTTTACTAAAACTGAGAGGGGTGCACACGGATGCTACCTAGCGGGAATCATGTAAAACTCGAGAGCTTTTCTTTCCAACAGTATGTTGCTCACGCACGTATCTCAAATAACATAACAGTTATAATTTTTTTTTAAATAGGATTGTCCATTTTCATAAACCCTGTATGTATAATTAGCATTGGGTGTGTTATCATTGACATATGTCGGTTGGCCAGAGAAAATGTGCATTATAATTTGAGTTATGATATGTTTGCAAAGGATAGATTATCCTAGAACGCTCTTCGAAAGAATGCAACTCCTCAATCGTGTATCTAGCACTCGAAAAATAACTTTACTTATGACGTTCATGTTTTCTAAAAAATTCTCCTCATTAGCTTTTAAAATTTATTCATATATCCATGTTACAACTGATTTTGTTATTCTTTCGATTTCTATCACATCAAGTCATTCAATAGTACAACGTTCATTTTGGAATATAATAAGATTTATGTGAGTATCAATTTTCTCAGCCGGTATTTAGAAGTAAAGACTGAATAAGGTGAACAATATGATGCAGAATATACACAGTTGTTCGTCTAACTGTGCTACGTAATATTCCATAGATTCTTTCATCTACCGCATCATCTACATATACGTACTTATACATACATTCTCCACATACCCCCACATGGCACGTTGAGCAGGCTACCTCGTACCACTTGTGTTCATTTCCTTCTGTTCTATTTGCAAACGGCCAGTGGGTAAGACGACTATCTATATACCTCCACACAAGTCCTAATTACTATTAACTTCGTGGTCCTTATGCTAAAAGTACATCACTCAATATCAAACTCAGGGTCTAAATATAGATCAGCTGTATTTTATCTTCCTTAGAAAATGTTAAAAATATTCAAGACATTTCACTTATTTCATTATTTCAGTAACTCACTATCCTAAATTGAGTTCTTTCCGTTGACCACAAACTCGTGCAGTAGCCTATACGTTGAACAAGAGACTAGATGAAAATTGATGCCCAAGTAAAATAAGGTGGATAGGAGTTCCTTCTTCACCATAACCGATAGGGATGTAACACCAATTTTGATCCCATCGACATTGTTTCTTGTATATCCAGTGATTAAACTTCAGTCTTACAACAACTGTTGTGAGAAATCTTAATGTCTTTTATTGCCTTATGATACCATGATTCAGTTTGCCATTTAACTTACAACTGCTTTCTGAATAGAAACGTTATTCCGAGTTTCACACATTTTAGCGTTTGATTTGCACAACCATTTGCACATACTTACTTAGACATAGCGTTTACTTTTTCTTTACCAAAGCGTCAGGACGGCCTTTCATCCAAGGCATTACATTTTTACTATGTTTCCTTTTCATCTCGAACACGATAAGGCTTATTACAACAATTACTGTAATTTTAATACCTTTGTGGCTCATTTTAACAAAAAACTCAAGTGGCCGATATCCTGATTCGCATCTGATAAGGACAATAGGAATTTTGCAGTTGACCTCCGGAGAGAAGGCTGTACTATTACTGTGGACATTGTGTTGCTATGTCTGATGTGTAACACCATATAATCTGCTTGGATGTAGCTAATTATCTCAACTGTGAACCTAAGCAGTGACTATCAGTTGTAGTAAATGCTGCTAGTTCAAGAGATCTGGTGCGTAAGGTGCTACAAACACACACCCGACTTCCATACCTTGCATGTGACTCCAGCGCTTTGCCCATTCACCACTTGGTGATGATACACATATAAGCGCGCCAGCACACCTATTTGCTAATGTTAGTCTGTGACAAAGCAGTAACTAACAACAAAGAAATCGACTCAAACATCACTATTAAAAGAATGGCTATATGAAATACACTGATTAAAAAAAGTCACAACAACAAAAACTAAGTAATTTAGAGCAATGGAAGACGTAGCAACATCACATGTTAATGTAAGAGCGAGGTATACCGTTGAAGCTGTGAAATACTGGTACGTTAATAAATGGTGTATCCGCCACAATGTTGAACGCAAGCGTTCAATACTCGGTCAGAACAGGGACGCTCAGTGCTGGTTGTGGATGAAGCTGGAGTTGTTGTCTGATGATGTCCTATATGTGCTCGATTTGTGAGAGATCTGGTGGTCGAGCTGCCTCAGGCAACAAGTCGACACTCCGTAGTGCATGTTCTGTTGCAACAGCAGCATGTGGACAAAATGTTATCGTATTATGAAACACCCCCTTGAATGCTGTTCATGAGTGACGGCACAACAGCTCGAACCACCAGACTACGTATAAATTGGCAGTAAGGATGTGTGAGACAACCACGAAAGAGGTCTTGTTGTCATATGAAACCGCATCCCAGACCATACCTCCAGGTGTACATTCAATATTTTTAGCACGCAATCAGGTTGGCTGCAAGGCCTGAAAAGGCCTCCTGCTAACCAACATACGGCCATCACTAGCAACGAGGCAGAACCAGCTGCCAGGCGGAGTGGCCGCGCAATTTGAGGCGTCCTGTCACGGACAACGAGGCCCTTCCCGCCGGAGGTTCGAGTTCTCCATCGGGCATGGGTATATGTGTTGTTCTTAGCGTAAGTCAGCTTAAGTTACTTTAAGTAGTGTGTAAGACTAGGGACCGAGACCTATGCAGTTTGGTCCCTTAGGAATTCACACCCATCTGAACAGAACCATCTTTCACCAGAAAACACAACAGGCTTCCAGCCTGTCACTCAATGAGCTCTCGCTTAACACCACTAAAGTCGAAAATATCAGTGGTTTGGGGTCGGTGCAATGCACTCTATAAGCATTTGACTCGGAGATGTTCTTGAAGCAGCGGATATGTAGGAATTCATTATGTCACTGTGGCTCTAACTGCTGTTCATATAGCTGCTGTAAATGCTCTACGACGTGCAGAGCTACTCGTAGAACACGGTCTTCCCTCCTGTTAGTGCCATGTGGGCGTCCGGAGCTCGGTCGTCTTGCTACCGAACATTCTCGTGACTCTTGCTGGCAGAAATCATGAACAGTAGCTGCCTTCCCGCCAAATCTTCCTTCAGGACAGCTGAAGGAACATCCAGCTCCTCGTATGTCTATTACACTACCTGGGTGCTGAGAATGGAGTCTTTGTCGACTTGACTAATATCAAGTTATCACGTCAAATCTCAGTGGTGGCTAACTCTCACGACCATTAGACCGTGTATTTGAAGCAAGAATGATTTGGATCCTCATAGTGGCGCTACTCACGCCACTCTTATGCGACTGGTGCGAAGTATGAATGGACATCATGTATCAGATATAGGAAGAGGTCTGCCAACTCCTTGGTTTCGAGACCTTTTTCCGTCAGTGAATAGAATACTATTGCTTAAGTTCTACAGGGTTACTTTATGGTGGTTTTTGGCGTACAAGGCTTAGACATACTCACTATCGCTGCCAAACAAAGTTAGCGTATTTGTACATAACATTGGAATAGATGCTACTGGTCTAGACTAAGGCAAAAACAACCAGTAAAGGTCATTTTTGACTGGGTAATAGTAATGGAGTTTAAAATCTAATAAATTTAACGATAAATAAATGTAAAGGAGAAAACAAAAACGTTAAACCTTTTGTAGTCTGTCGTTCTCAGTCTGTGTAATTTTACGGTATGTCAATAATCCTTACTTATGAACTGTCTAATTACTATAGAATTAAATACAATTTTTGGGCCATTCGCGTTCCACCTTTATCTGTACTATTTGGTTTACATCTGTTACGATGTGTAGTAGGTTAAAAACATTTCTGGTAGTTAGCTTTCCAACAATGGAGTTATAATTTAAATTCTACCTACAAACTTCAAGGATGTGGTTCTATATATTGTATTCTTGATTCATTTCTGGCGCCGTTCCTCTTCTTATGATTTCCAATTGAAACGTTGCTTTCCAGACTTCACAGCACTAAAATCTGACCAATTCTTTTGATGTTTTGGTTTGGTTGGTGTTGCCAGTTGTCGAACATTATTGGCAAAATTCGAAAGTTATTACCAACTTCTGAATAGACTTTTGTGACCTGCTTGTCTGTGTGTGCGTGGATATATATGTGTGTGGGTGAGTGTGTGTGTGTGTGTGTGTGTGTGTGTGTGTGTGTGTGTGTGTTTGTGTGTGAGTGGAGAGGGAGACAGGAAGAAATACTGCTGGGAGAGAAAGAGGGACACATTCTTCTTTATTCTTGTTTTAAGGTGGTTGCATGATTTGTAATGATTTTTATTTTATCATTCCTTTCATTATGTTTAATGGAGAGTTTGTATTAATGTGTGTTTGCTCATTTTTATCACATTTTTGTTCTCGACAATGGCTTTCTGCATATGGTAGTTTTCCTGCATGTATACAAGTTCTGACCATGACTCTATATTCAAATTTTTTTCACATCTCGTCCAATGTTAGTAATATGGTATTTACGGTGTTTTAAGTGCTATGAAAATGTGAAAAGGTTTGTGTTATACTTCCAAGACCTGCTGCATTCTTTGGACCATTTTTCAAAGTTCTTGCATATCATGCCTATATATATATACTGCGTCACAACTTTGAAATCCTAGTTTGTATATAACTGCCTTAGAAGATGTCCCTCTTGATAGTTGACAGACTTAAGTTCCATTGGAAGGTTTGCACAGATCTGTATGCTATTAGGGATCCCTGTTTCTTTAATATATTCGCAGCTCTATCTGTTAATTTATATGTGTAAGTCATAGTGTTCCACCTCATTGTTTTCTGTGTGATGCTGTTAATCTAGGTTTGTCGGTTTGCGGGAAGTGAGCGTTCCTGCGGTCTGGAACTATGGGATATTTTATGTATGCTTTCTTTTTATGTTTGTGCTTTATATTGTTTAATTCAGTCTGTGTACCACATGTGTGCCATATCTATTGTTCCTAGCTATTTGTATCCTTTTTTTTACAAATTTTTACCGTAATTGTCCAGACAATAAGAAATTCAGCCTTCAGTGGCAAGGTAAAATTTTTATAGTTTACCTAGGTTTCGATGCCTATAATGGTATCCTCTTCGGAACCTATGATGTAACCCATGGATCATTCTATTTGTTTCTGTTTCATACTTATTCTTGTTGAATGGAAACATGTTTATTCTGTACAACGCATGTCTTAATGCTGCTAGTTTGTTGTTGTAAGGATGATTAGATGTGGACCAATGGTTTTCTGAAGACGTTAAATGAATATCAGCCATTTTCTTTTTTTACTGTTATGTCAACGAAACTAGTTTGGTTTCTTATTCAAGTATAATGTAGATTTCGGAATGGAGTTCATCTATTTTTTCCATTTGGTTCGTACACCGGACCTATAAAATCATCCACATATCTGTCAAATATATGATTTTACTCTTTCTTCACTATTTATCTTTTCAAATATCTGATTTCCTAAGGAATTGTTAAAAAATGTTCTCTAAAGTTCCTGACATTGGGAAGACCATGGATAGTCCATAATACTGAAGATAACATTCATATTCACACTGGAAGCCCTTTTGTTCAGTTTCCAACATGAACATGCTTGTTAATTCTGTTATTGCTTCTGTAATGATGTTGTTTTGGGATGTAAGACTTTTTTGTATTATTTCCATTATTTCTTTATAGGGGTGCCGGTAGAATCATGTATTGGTACAAATATGTGGATGATGTTGTTCATCTGGGATATGAAGCAAATGAAAAAAAAGATGTACTCCACTTCGAAATTTACACAAAATTCACACATAAAAAAAACAGAATATCAAAGAGATTTTCTTGAGATAACAACTGTAAAGGGAAATGAAAAACACTTTTTAACCTCTTAATAAAACTAATGGCCGTAGACACAATGATACATCCATCATCTAATCATCCTCACAATCAGAAGCGTGCTGCACTAAAATATACATTACACAGAAAATACATGATTTAACTCAACAAGAGAAACTATGAAACAGAAATAAATACAGTCATACAAATAGCTGGAAACAATAGGTATGACACTCATGTAGTACACAGACTGAATTTAAAAAAATTAAATGGAAACATAAATATAAAACAAACACAAAACATCTCACATTTCCAGAACTCAGGAACACTCACGAGCTGAAAACTGACAAACACACACAATACAAATTCAGAATGACATCATCACACAGAGAACAATGCGGTAGTACATTATTAGCTAAACAAATAAATTAACACCCAGAGTGATAAATATAATAAAGAAACCGTTCTCTGAGACTTCATGTAAAACTGTGCAAACACTCAGATACAACTTAAGTTAACCAACAATCAAGATACACAAATTTCAATTGTTGGGGTTATACCAGCTTGAATATTAAGGTTGTGATGATATATATGTATACATGTGCTTGAGATTCAGTAATTTTAAAACATATTACAAAAAAGAACACGTCCTGAGTTGGGAGTACGAAACAAACCATTTGACATTAGAAGAGAACCTAAACCACCACCTACAAACATGAAACATGATGTCAATATAATCAGAATAAACAACCTTAAGCAAATTCAGGCAAACCACCACACTCAGGAAGCAAATGTTGAAACCAAGGGCATGATAAATGAGCAAGCTAACATCAAACGCTCTACTGAAGTTAATACAAGAAATGATAACAAAAAATTCCAAATGTACATTCAATGACATTAAAACAAAAATGTAGCCCACCATCTCTCTCTCTCACTCTCTCTCTCTCTCTCTCTCTCTCTCTCTCTCTCTCTCTCACACACACACACACACACACACACACATACTCCACATTTTTTGCGGACGCACGCACGCACGCACGCACGCTCAAACACACACACACACACACACACACACACACACACACAAACAGATCACAAGTGTCACGAAAAGTAAATTTAACAGTTAATTTTTCTTTCATATAATGGTAATTTAAAATTATAGTTGCAGGTTATGTGGATGCTTTTCTACGTCTTATTTTATTATTTTTTTATTTTTAACGCAATTCTTCCTCTTACAATTTCCATTTAAAATGTTTTCAGACTTCACAACACTAAGAAGTGCGGACTTGTTTTGACGTTTTGTTTTGGTTGGTGTTTCCAAGTGTCAAACGTTACTGGCAAAGATCATATGTTATTATTAACTGTTAAATTTACTTTCGTGACACCTGTGATCTGTTTGTGTTTGTGTGTGTGTGTGTGTGTGTGTGCGTGCGTGCGTGCGTGCATGCGTCTCCAAAAAATGTAGAGTGTGTGTGAGTGTGTGTGTGTGTGTGTGTGTGTGTGTGTGTGTGTGTGTGTGTGTGTGTGTGAGAGAGAGAGAGAGAGAGAGAGAGAGAGAGAGATGGTGGGCTACATTTTTGTTTTAATGTCATTGAATGTACATTTGGAATTTTTTGTTATCATTTCTTGTATTAACTTCAGTAGAGCGTTTGATGTTAGCTTGCTCATTTATCATGCCCTTGGTTTCAACATTTGCTTCCTGAGTGTGGTGGTTTGCCTGAATTTGCTTAAGGTTGTTTATTCTGATTATATTGACATCATGTTTCATGTTTGTAGGTGGTGGTTTAGGTTCTCTTCTAATGTCAAATGGTTTGTTTCGTACTCCCAACTCAGGACGTGTTCCTTTTTGTAATATGTTTTAAAATTCCTGAATTTCAAGCACATGTATACATATATATCATCACAACCTTAATATTCAAGCTGGTATATCCCCAATAATTGAAATTTGTGTATCTTGATTGTTGGTTAACTTAAGTAGTATCTGAGAGTTTGCACAGTTTTACATGAAGTCTCAGAGAACGGTTTCTTTATTATATTTATCACTCTGGGTGTTAATTTATTTGTTTAGCTAATAATGTACTACCGCATTGTTCTCTTTGTGATGATGTCATTCTGAATTTGTATTGTGTGTGTTTGTCAGTTTTCAGCTCGTGAGTGTTCCTGCATTCTGGAAATGTGAGATGTTTTGTGTTTGTTTTATATTTATGTTTTCATTTAATTTTTTTAAATTCAGTCTGTGTACTACATGAGTGTCATACCTATTGTTTCCAGCTATTCGTATGACTGTATTTATTTATGTTTCATAGTTTCTCTTGTTGAGTTAAATCATGTATTTTCTGTGTAATGTATGTTTTAGTGCAGCACGCTTCTGATTGTGAGGATGATTAGATGATGGATGTATCATTGTGTCTACGGCCATTAGTTTTATTAAGAGGTTAAAAAATGTTTCTCATTTCGCTTTACTATTGTTATCTCAAGAAAATCTCTTTGATATTCTGTTTTTTTTATGTGTGAATTTTGTGTAAATTTCGAAGTGGAGTACATCTTTTTTTTCATTTGCTTCATATCCCAGATGAACAATGTCATCCACATATTTGTACCAATACATGATTCTACCGGCACCCCTATAAAGAAATAATGGAAATAATACAAAAAATCTTACATCCCAAAACAACATCATTACAGAAGCAATAACAGAAATAACAAGCATGTTCATGTTGGAAACTGAACAAAAGGGCTTCCAGTGTGAATATGAAAGTTATTTTCAGTATTATGGACTGTCCATGGTCTTCCCAATATCAGGAACTTTAGAGAACATTTTATAACAATATTTGAAAAGATAAATAGTGAAGAAAGACTAAAATCATATATTTCACAGATATGTGGATGATTTTATAGGTCTGGTGTACGAACCAAATGGAAAAAATAGATGAACTCCATTCCGAAATTAACATTATACTTGAAAAAGAAACCAAATTAGTTTCGTTGACATAACAGTAAAAAAAGAAAATGGCTGATATTCATTTAACGTCTTCAGAAAACCATTTGTCCACATCTAATCATCCCTACAACAACAAACTAGCAGCATTAAGACATGCGTTGTACAGATTGAACATGATTCCATTCAACAAGAGTAAGTATGAAACAGAAACAAATAGAATGATCAATGCTTTACATCATAGGTTCCAAAGAGGATACCATTATTGGCATCGAAACCTAGATAACTAAAAAAATTTTACCTTGCCACTGAAGGCTGAATTTCTTATTGTCTGGACAATTACGGTAAATATTTGTAAAAAAAAAGGATACAAATAGCTAGGAACAATAGATATGGCACACATGTGGTACACAGACTGAATTAAAAAATATAAAGCTCAAACATAAAAAGAAAGCATACATAAAATATCCCATAGTTCCAGACCGCAGGAACACTCACTTCCCGCAAACCGACAAACCCAGATTAACAGCATCACACAGAAAACAATGAGGTGGAACACTATGACTTACACATATAAATTAACAGATAGAGCTGCCAATATATTAAAGAAACAGGGATCCCTAATAGCATACAGATCTGTGCAAACCTTCCAATGAAACTTAAGTCTGTCAACTATCAAGAGGGACATCTTCTAAGGCAGTTATATACAAACTTGAATTTCAAAGTTGTGACGCAGTATATATGTAGGCATGTATGCAAGAACTTTGAAAAATGGTCCAAAGAACACAGCAGGTCTTGGAAGTATAACACAAACCTTTTCACATTTTCATAGCACTTAAAACACCATAAATATGGTATTGAACGACGATCGGTTGCAAGCCTGAAATCTGTTTGAAGAAACTCAATAAATTAAAATAAAAATTATTACTTGACGAGCCTACATCAAGAGATGTTATATGTTGAATGTGATACAGAAAACAAGTAAAAGAAACAATTAACTATTGCAACACAAGTTCATAAGGAGTACCATTACCTAGGCAATCATGATGCAATGAACACAATGATTAAATGCAGATAAATATAGGAATAGGAGGGAACAGTCAGTGTCAGAATTAATGGGAAACTGAGACTATAAAGTAAATTTTAGAACTGAGGCTATATTAAGTTCTGTTTTGTAATTTACTTAACATCAAGGCTGCAGAATGGATATTTGCTGATTTTCAGGGCCTCCCCCAGGCTTAGTTTATTAGTGTGGGAAGGGCATATGACTATGGCTGGTAGTAATGGCCTTCACTCAGTGCAGGGTTTGCAAATGTGGAGTCAGTATTGCAGCATCTCCAGCTGGGGTCTTGTTCATCCAGCCTCGTTGCTATATGTAAGACTTATTGAAATTAGGACAAGTAATTTTACATACCTCATGGTTGTTTAGTAACAGGATTTTATCTTCTTTGCCAAATACACACGGTTGTCGTGTTCTTCACATAGTAGGAAATCATATAGTTTCAGGATTTCAGTGCTTTTACTACACTCTGTGAGACCTATCCTAGGGATACTATTGTACACCACTTCCTGCTAATGCTGGAAGGGGCAAGAGAGAGTGCAAACGTAAGAGGTATAATTACCATGTATTTTTGGTATGCCACCTATGGTCAGTTAGAACAGATTTAGTAACTAGTTGAGGTAATGGATTTTATAATGTGTAACCCTGCCCCGAAATTTTATTTTCACATGGGAACAGGTATGAGACTGGGCACCATTGAGTTAGGAGCAGGATATTTGTGTGTTATGAGTGCTGCATGTAGTAAGATATTAGTGTGCCTTTATTTGAGGTTCTTTTATAAATTTTGAAACAATCCGTAGGTCTAGTCATGTGAATGGTGATGCACTGAAAGTTGATGGATTTGTTGCCAATACCCATCCTGAATAAATGTTATTTGCTGGCTGTTACAGATCTGCTTAAAAAAGGGCTGAGCTGTTTTGTAGCATCTGTGTGCAGAGACAGTATTTCACCTACATATCTCAACTAGGATACATTTTTACGCTCAAAGGTTTATTATCCAAAAAATTATGCTCAAAATTGTCCATGAATATTTCATCTAAAGGTAGCCTGACAATGGACTCCATAGAAACGCATTGTAATTATTTCTACACAGTCTCTTATAGCTGGAAAGTGTTCTGTGCTAAGCATGTGTGATGGCAGTCTCAAGTCATCCACGAATAGCACATTAGAGTTGTACAACAATCCTGTCAGACATCAACACATTCCTCAAATGGTATGTTGGAAAATAAACTGTAGACATCAAGAGATGCTCATTTTGCTCTGTGTGAGACAGTTCTATATCTTATGTATAAGATCCACTGAGTTTGAAATACTGCACTGTGATTTATTCTAGCTTTTAATGAAGATTCCTAATTTACTTGCAGTTTGCAAGATGGAGCAGTGAGTGTTGATACAACAAAAGACAGAAAGAATCAACTTGGTTATGTAGTTTTGGAAATCCTTAAGTCTAGGAAGCACTGGGTTAACATTAGATAATAACTTTTATCCGAAATTAGGAAATATGCGTTTCAGTGAACGGGTTAACAGTACACATTTAATATCATCTTTGAGCAAAGTAGTAGGATTCTTAGGAAGGACGTGGAACCATATGGGACACAGAAAATCATTAGCTTTAACCTCAGTTAGGTGGCTTAGCTGTAGCACCCCTTTTCAGCCCACTTTCGACTGAAATATTCACAGACATTTTCCAGCAATATTTTATGGACAAAGAACATTCGAGTGCAAATGTTAATACTGATTAAAATATGTAAATGGCATAAGTAGTATGTGGACAGAAACTATAACACAGCTCAACTAATTTTTAGCGTTGCTTCAACACACAACACAAAAATATTTACTTGACGATGTAGGTTGGCTCAATACTTTAACTTAATAGATCTCACTATTGACATCAGTACTCTGACACATTGTTTCGAAGTACACAAATATGCAGACTTCTTCTCAATGGTGTACAGTCTATATCTGTTCCCATGTCCAATGAAAGTTTCAAAGAAGGGTTGGACACTATAAAATTCATTTCTTCAACCAGTAACTAAATCCTGTTTCGAGTGACGATGTCGTGCATAGCATACAAAAACTGGAAATTAAACCTCTTATCTTTGCTTCCTTTGGTGCGTCTTCCACAGTCAGCAGAAAGTGGTGTATGGTACCACATCTAGGTGAGGTCTCACAGCGTGTAGCAAATGCACTGAGAAATCCTACAAATGTAGGATTCCCTGCAGAGTGCAGAACACCACAGGCCAGTGTATTTAACTGAGATGGTAACACCCAGTTACAGACCAACGTGAAGGATCTAAAATTAGTTCTCCTGATTGCAGTAACTTTTATATATAATAACTTGTCCGGCTGAACTTGATCGTAGGTGTAGGTGGCGGATCTGTGATTTCACATCTGCTGATACTGTCCTGAGTGTAGGCCATAGCTTCCAGCCACAGTCATATGTTTTTGACCTACAAATGAATGCCAAAAACTGAACCTGGTGGAAATCAACAAACTTCTTGCCCACAGTCCTAATCTAAATGTAAACCATCCAAATTAGCTTAATACGTCCCCTATTCCAAACTTCTCGTAATACTCACAGCTTGCTGTACTTCCAACATTGTCTGTTCACTCCTGTTCCTCCATGTACTCGTTTTTATTTATTACTATTTATTTTATCGTGATTGCCTATGTAAACGTACTCCTTTATATACCCATGTAACATTTGTTACTATTTTCAGTATTAGGTTTTTCTATTACTTTTCACACGTAATATCTCTTGAAGCAATCTTGTCAGGTACTAAATTTTATTTTATTTTATGTTTGTTGATTTAATATAAACTTAGTGGCTATATAGCACTGTGTTTTTTCGAGTTTAATGTATTTCGTTTCCTATTCTAGATTTATTTATTATTTTCTTTTTTACCTCTCAAACTGTATTACCATTGCACAGTCGATGAGGTCATTTACTGCATATTTATATCATATTTACCAATGTTCTATGCTATCATTGTAACTATTTTGGCAACCATAGCCACTCAGAGACCAATTATGGACTTGTAAATTGTTAACCCAGAATTTAAAGAAATTAATCCCACAGAACATAAGTAACAAAGTGATTTTATAACTTTTTATGTTGCTCTACCAAAATGTGACAGGATAATTGGTTAATAATGGGATATAATAATTCTTTTTTTAAAATTTGGTGTGTATCTGAAGATTTTATACGTTTCATAGTAATATATTAAGTCATTCGTGAAGGGAAATGTGAATACATTTTCAGTGATCTATGAAATATTGATTTTGCGTCTAAGCTTTTAATAGTTTGGTTGATGGCTAATGTCTGAGTTCTCAAGGACTGTTCAGTTTCAACATAGAGTTGAACATATAATAGAATCTCAAGCTGGATAAGGTAATAAATCCAGCACTTCCTGGTTTTTGCTATTCCACCCACTTGTCTGTGGCTGTCATAAGTGTTTTTAGTGTGATCAGATATAGCGTTATTGTTATAGTGCTGTAACATGTCCTGTGGAACCAATATACGTAATACCTTAACTTTAACTTGGTTTCTTGCCGATTCTTTCATCAATCCACTGTTAATATCTGAACACCTAATACACTAGATGAAACAATATCTGTGCAGACTAGTTCAGGATCGAGTGAGCTGCTTTGTATTATAAGTAGCAGGTTTAGTAGAATTCTCCCTCACCTAACCCACAGTATTAAAACACAGAAACAGCAAAGATAAGATTACACAAGGGAAAAAATTTGGTTAGCAAGTGTGTTGCAGGACTTCATTTCCTTTGTGGAATGTACTGACTATGGAAGTAACAGAAACTGTTGTGGCAATATATACATCAAGACAAAGACAAAGACAAATAAAAATACAGAATCGTCCTTCTATGTGATACACATGTGGAGATAAGGTTATGAAATTTTTCTATTAATGCATATTTCTTGTATACATGCACAGACGCTTATTTTTTTATATATCACAATTGTAGGTAAACGCTCCATAATCAAAGATACACTGACAAATGCAACCCCACAAATGTTATTGTTGAGTACCACTAAACTCAGTCTTAAATGCTTGAGTGGATACAGAGACTGGAATATGAAAAAGGTGGGTAAGTTGAGTAAGCAAGCCAATGTATTAAGTGGCCGAGAAGAAAATAAGGTAGATGCATTTGTTCAACATTACATCTAGAAACGATGTAAATGTACTCCCTGAGACAAATCTGGCGTCTGCCCTGCTACCAGGAGAAAGGGTGAATGACCTTCGATTTTTTGACCTTGAGTCTGACAGTCATAACATGAATGTCACGTGATGTTCTCATTAGTTACCGTCACATCATGACGTCATTAATAAACGAATAAGACAAAAGAAAAGCTAGATCGTGGAAGAAACCTAGTTGTGTTAATGGAAAATTAAGAACATCGACTCTCCCCTCCTCCCCTCGAAGTGCAACAATCAAACGAAACAGCCAATAATGAATTGAAGATTATGAACCTAACCTTGTAGTGGTAATGGCATATTAAAAACCCTCTCCTCCTCCCACTCCCTCCTATCTGCAGCTATTCACATTGCAGCATTAAAAGCCCAAGGAGATGGTGACAAAACTACTATGCATTACATCTTGTCCTTTTTCCAACCAATCACAGCTTATAAAAAAACCAAAACTGTGTTATTGAAAAGTTAAGAACTCTCTCCTCTCTTCATAATATGCCCTAATGAGGAAGTAGATCTACTGTATTGGTGGTAACTTCAATATCCCCACCAGTGAGAGTGTGGTACTACAGTGATGGGTATAAAAAGTGACATATTACATGACTTATGGTGGAACGATACATGGATCCAACAACTTGCCTTCTCACCACTTTCCCCTAATTACCTACAGGCAATAGTAGCTTCATATTAAAAAGAGAAAGACGATAGAAGCTGACTAGTCTGAAGAGATTATGTGCAAAGCTGAAACCAGATCAAGACAGCGGAGATGAAATATAAAAATTTTGAACGACTCCAAATAGTGTTATAAAATCACTGTTTGGAACTTAATAAATGTGTATGTTCTGTTGACTATTGCAGCTTGAGTAATATTTTACTTTGTCATTATTTTTGAATCGTCACCCTTCTGACCGGTTTTATGCTGTCCGAAACGAATTTCTCACCTGTGCCAAACTTTTCGCCTCAGAGTAGCACTTGCAGCCTACATCCTCAACCATTTGCTGGATGTACTACAATATCTGCCTTCATCCATCGTTTCTGTCCTCTACAACTACATCTAGTACCGTGGAAGTCATTCCCTGACGTCTTAACAGATGTCCCATCATCCTGTCCCTCCTCCTTGTCAGTGATTTCCACATGTTCTTCTCATCTCCGATTCTATGCCGAAACTCTTCATTACCTACCATATCAGTCAACCTAATTTTCAACATTCATCTGTAACACAACATCTCAGAAGCTTCCTACAACTGCATTCCAGTCCCCCTTGACTATTAAATTTTCATCTCCCTTTACGTACTGTATAATCGTTTCAATATCCTAATATACACTCCTGGAAATGGAAAAAAGAACACATTGACACCGGTGTGTCAGACCCACCATACTTGCTCCGGACACTGCGAGAGGGCTCTACAAGCAATGATCAAACGCACGGCACAGCGGACACACCAGGAACCTCGGTGTTGGCCGTAGAATGGCGCTAGCTGCGCAGAATTTGTGCACCGCCGCCGTCAGTGTCAGCCAGTTTGCCGTGGCATACGGAGCTCCATCGCAGTCTTTAACACTGGTAGCATGCCGCGACAGCGTGGACGTGAACCGTATGTGCAGTTGACGGACTTTGAGCGAAGGCGTATAGTGGGCATGCGGGAGGCCGGGTAGACGTACCGCCGATTTGCTCAACACGTGGAGCGTGAGGTCTCCACAGTACATCGATGTTGTCGCCAGTGGTCGGCGGAAGGCGCAAGTGCCCGTCGACCTGGGACCGGACCACAGCGACGCACGGATACACGCGAAAACTGTAGGATCCTACGGAGTGCCGTAGGGGACCGCACCGCCACTTCCCAGCAAATTAGGGACACTGTTGCTCCTGGGGTATCGGCGAGGACCATTCGCAACCACCTCCATGAAGCTGGGCTACGGTCCCGCACACCGTTAGGCCGTCTTCCGCTCACGCCCCAACATCGTGCAGCCCGCCTCCAGTGGTGTGGCGACAGGCGTGAATGGAGGGACGAATGGAGACGTGTCGTCTTCAGCGATGAGAGTCGCTTCTGCCTTGGTGCCAATGATGGTCGTATGCGTGTTTGGCGCCGTGCAGGTGAGCGCCACAATCAGGACTGCATACGACCGAGGCTCACAGGGCCAACACCCGGCATCATGGTGTGGGGAGCGATCTTCTACACTGGCCGTACACCTCTGGTGATCCTCGAGGGGACACTGAATAGTGCACGGTACATCCAAACCGTCATCGAACCCATCGTTCTACCATTCCTAGACCGGCAAGGGAACTTGCTGTTCCAACAGGACAATGCACGTCCGCATGTATCCCGTGCCACCCAACGTGCTCTAGAAGGTGTAAGTCAACTACCCTGGCCAGCAAGATCTCCGGATGTGTCCCGTATTGAGCATGTTTGGGACTGGATGAAGCGTCGTCTCACGCGGTCTGCACGTCCAGCACGAACGCTGGTCCAACTGAGGCGCCAGGTGGAAATGGCATGGCCAGCCGTTCCACAGGACTACATCCAGCATCTCTACGATCGTCTCCATGGGAGAATAGCAGCCTGCATTGCTGCGAAAGGTGGATATACACTGTACTAGTGCCGACATTGTGTATGCTCTGTTGCCTGTATCTATGTGCCTGTGGTTCTGCAGTGTGATCATGTGATGTATCTGACCCCAGGAATGTGTCAATAAAGTTTCCCCTTCCTGGGACAATGAATTCACGGTGTTCTTATTTCAATTTCCAGCAGTGTATTTGCTCTATCTCCTCGTATTCAGGTTGCTTCTCTTAACCCTATACTCATCTGATGAGAAAGCCTTGTCTTCTTTCCATTTCACTTCACTGACTGCTACTATATCTAGATGGGGCCTTTGCATTTCCCTTTTCAGAATTTCTAGCTTCCCTATCAAGTTCAGTGTTCTGACATTCCACACTCATTTCATGAAACTTATCTTTTGGTTTTTTGTTCAATCTTTTTCTCATGGTCAGTTACTCCTCTTCAGTCCCCTCCCGGAGATCTGATTGGGGTACTAACCCGGAATCTTTTGTCAATGGAGAGATCACCATGGCACACTATGTGCCTTTAATGCAGTGGTCTCTATTGCCTTCTGCACCCTCATGCTCTTGATCACTGCTGATTCTTCGGCCTTGTATGGGAAGTTTCCCACCCCAAGGATAAGAGAGTGCCCTGACCCTCTTTCCGTTCCTCCGCCGTCTTTGACAAGGCCATTGGTAGAATGAGGGTGACTTTTGATGCGGGAAGTCTTCGTACGCCAGTGCTCATTATTAATGAAAATTTAAGCTCTGTCTAGTAATATCGAATTGGTCCTATACTCAGGTTATGGGCCTACGTAAGCAGATGCAGGAGTCTTACACCGCCTCTCACGGCAATGGCCTAGTAGAGGTAATTTGCCGTTGCTCTCTTCCGAACTGTTACGAAGTGTTGACTCTGTATATGTCTCGTGTGGACGACTGTGATGAGTGCTGGGTGTGTAGTTATGGATGAAAGAAAGGGAGAGGGTGAAGCCCGGTGCTGCCACATAGCCCATTCCCCACGAACTGCAGAAAGGGGACCACCGAGCTAATACGCCCATCCGACATACGGATCACCATCGTCAGTTCCACATGCCCTACTCCTCATGAGACATTGAGAAGAGGTTTGGAGTTTAATCCAGGACATTCCAGCAAAGAGAGGCCTGATACCACCACCTGTCCTCCCCTTGCCAGCCAAACACAGAGAGTGAAAATTTCATCCACTAACAGGATTCAAACTGGCTTAACTCCGAGCCAAGCGCCAGTGAACAAGCGTGCGTTAGCGATCTCTGCTACGGAAGTTCGTTCTTTCATCGTATATGGCTAAACAAGGAGAGCAATTTTAGCTTACCTACAGTAAATTTGATATTATAACTGACAGTATTAATTAACTTATTTACTTTTAATTAAGTTTTAATCCGCTGTGTGGCAATACAGCCATGCGATTCCACTTTCCATCAGGTAACAAAAAATTGTAATATTATTCGATATAACCTATTTCAAAGCATATTTATAATTAATAGATTATTTGCTTCACATTTTATTTTGTCGGCGACTCAGAATTTGGAGTAAACCTACTGAAACTAACGCGGGTGTGAATGTCATTTAATTAAAATTTTTCTGTGTCCGTCTTCCGCACTGTTCTGATTTTGTAAAGCACACTGATATAGTCTAAGAAAGCTTCAGAAATTCTGTTAGGTTAATAGCTCTTGTAGCGAGGGACAACTTTGCTCTTATAGATTAAAGTACTTATGTTTCTTAAGTCGCTTGGATCAGTCGCAAGTCATATTAACCTGCTTTAATGTCGTAATCTTATATTTGTGATAATTTAGCTCAGCTGATTCATTCCCAGAGTAAAGTTCCCGTCTAGCGTAAAGTTTGCCTATATATCGCGGGCCTGAGGCGAGGCACGGGAGAGAGCGTGAACCGGGAGCCGCTAGCAGACGCGCATGTGCTGTGTTTGGAAGCATGCTGGGAGGCAGTATAAGCTGGCAACACCTATAATTGCGACTGTTGGTACTGACATTGGTGATTCTGACGTTCATTGGTTGACAGGACTCTGAGTGGTTTTGGTAACAACGTGATTAAGTGTAATGCTGCCTATTTTATTTGCAGGACCAACTGGTTGCTTGATGTTTTCCAGTCCACAGATTAAATTGTCATTATTGTCTGGAGTGTAATCTCTGAAGCACGTATGAACATGTTTTTGAGGTTCGTTCAATTAACGCCATCTGTTTTTGTGTTTTAGAAGCTTGTCTTGCTACATTGTGTTCTCTCCCGTGTGTCCTTAATGAAAGATGCAAGGGAACGCGTCATAATCTACACAGAGAAAAAAATGCTCCTGTCGGAGCACAAAGAAAAGTGAATATTGCGACAGAAAGAAAGAGAACCAGCTGGCGTAACAGTTATTCCGCCTTCCTCACGAATAATTGTGCAAGCGAACAAGTCTGAGCTTTTTTAACAGAGATCATTTTAAAGCCCTTTTGCGCAGTCTGTCTTTGTAGTTATGTTTGAAACTCAGCATCTTCCTCTACTGCTACTGTATACAACTCCCCAACTGCCTCCTTTTTCTCCCATTGATGTTCGGCTAATCCCCTCTGTCACTTACACAGACTACTTTTCCTTATCCTTCTCACTACCCCTGTCTCCACTATACCTCGACAGCTGAAAATTTGAGGGTATGTCAAAATTACTTTTGCCCATGTACCCAAGTGTTTAAAATTTCGATCCCAACTGTACCCTCCCCTATACCTAGGAGTTAATGTTCACCTGTCTGCCAGGCCTCAGAGCCTCCAAGCATATGAATTGTCTCCATTCATCTTTATCTCCCATTTTCCTTGTCTTCTCTCTCTTTCTCCCCTATCGGTACTATTTTATCCCTCTCCGCTACTCTTTTACAGCATAAGAAAGGGTGATATGTTCGCATCTCCTTGTTAGCTGTGGTCCGTCTTGCAGCAAGTATATGGTGTCCGACTTCTGTCAGTGCAATGGCTCACTCGTACCACCAGACCACTATAGAGATCTCTTTCCAGGTGGACCACGCAAGACCTGGAGGACATGAAATTGACGTTTTATCCGGGACGATCCTTATGCTGCACCTCAAGACATCATTTGGACACACTTATCAATTACCAGCAACGTCGTCTATATCAATCTGATAAATGTGGAGACGTGCATAGATATCGTGCTCACACGAGCTCGTGATGCAAAACATAGGTCCTCTGATGGCTGTGTAAGATAGACCACGCGGATTTGGCCGCCTCGCTCTGAGGGTCTTCGAGCTCCCTGTCGAAGTAGCGCCAGATGCTGAGATGACAGTGATCAAATCGTACCGTCACGTATAAGCCGCCTGGTTTTAAATTGGCGTACGTTCGCGACGTATCAGACCTTAAACTGTTTGCGACAAATCAAATTTGCATTGACAAAACATGTGAGGTCTTACTTAGTTATCATGGGCTGTAGTGGCTTCGTCTTATGCAATAGGCAACCGCGGCAAGGAAAGCCATGTTCCATCAGCATGTATCCCAAGCAGACTTCCTCACATACCAAGTCGGATCCCACTATACTCACCCTCACCTACGTGGCGGTTACTAAAGCGAAAGATGTTCTTGCCCAGGAACGACACACCCTGCCACCGACAATGTTTGACGCCATCGCGGTGAACCACATATCTCCTTCCACGTTGTCTCTTGCCAAACTGCCAAAAGGAACGGACACTCGCACACACAGGCTGATCCCCCTGAGAAGACGAATGTCGAATCAGGAATAGTACCGTCTTATGGCTTTCTCCCTACAGGGGAAGCGTTGGAAGAATGCCGGGCCCATCCCGACTGGGAACAACATGGCTGCAAACAACTGTTCCTGCACCTTCCGCCATCTATTATCTCAATCGAGTGAATGAAGAAGACAAGGACCCTCTATCGGATGAAGAAAAGTACTCTTCTGCGCAGGTGTCGGGTATAATTTCCCCCACCATCCTCCCTAACGTCCAGCGATGATGTCGCAACAGGTACAGTACCTGCACCTGCCGCCGATCTTATGCTGCTGAGCACACGCGCGAGCGCTCTACACATAATACTCTTCAGCGGCTACCAAGTGTTACATCTCACTCTTTCGATGAAGAAACATCTGGGAAGAACCTGAGCACCCTGTGGGTGCTGAGGGCACTGTCCCAACACTGTGGTACCGGCTGCTTCGGCAGCTTTGATGGGGCCGCCCTGGCGGCTGCAAACGCTGTACCGAACAACTTGCTGGAGGGGCAGCCGATAATACTCATGTCCACTGACAATCAGTAGCAGTTATATACCTGTACGTAAAAAAATGGCAGTGCTCCAAGACACACTAAAGAGAGTGGACACTGACTTGGCCTCCTTTGGGGTGCATGTCGAAGCTTTCATAGGACAATTCGGGTAATCGACGTATGTCTCGCATCCATCTGCCATCGGCAGTGGAGTGGATGTCCTCGTCAGCGTATGTAGCTTACCGAAGACATCTAGTTTCACCTTGGCGCCAGATGTATGGCTTGTACGATAGAAGGAGTCAGAATCATAGAGCCCATACATACTCAAGATTGGGCCCGCGTCGTGAACTATCTAATCTCTTTGCAAATGCTGTCATGCAGCTCCTTATGTGACAACAGGTCGCCTGGGTACTGGGACGGAATTTCGGTCGTGTCAATCTCTGTGCGCAAAACTTGCCACAATTTTCAACAGCTTTCATCTCGTGAACTTATAGGATCACGTTGGTGGTTTTCGTTCTAGCTTTAAATACCGTACTAGCCACCTATCTACCCGCACCGATCGGGTTTACCACTCGAGATTCGTTTTCAGGGGAAGAGAGCTTTCTATGTGTGGCCCTTAGCGTTTTACAATCACACGGCCCATATCAATGCAATCATTTGCGGTAGACGGATGGAATAACACAGCCCTGGCCCGTTGAAGTTGAATGTGGCTTATCTCCCTTCCCCAAAATGTCGGCGGCACATACAGGAGTCTCTCAGACAACCTTTGGTACGATCCCCCTGGTTGTGACAACAGATTTGATTGAAGATTTAACAGAGGCGGAGATCCTTGAAGAGATACAGACTGGAGCCGCTCATAAGTCGACGGGACCTCACGGCCTCCATCTGTAGTTCTACCAGGCTTTCCAGCAACTGCTAGTACAACCCTCGATGGACACCTGCCATGGTCTACTGTCTGTCATGGCGCAACTCCCTGGAGCCAGATTTAAGATCTGTGATTACCGTTCCATGAGCTAACTCAACAGTGACGTGATGATTTTCACTCGACTGCTGGCGGTCGAGTCTCAAGCAGACGGTCCGTTACGTCGCTTTTCAGGACCAGGAATAGTTAGCAGGCTATCGTAACATCCCCACCGCACTCTGTCTGTATCGTGGCTTGATTGCCCTTGCTAAATCTCGCCTAATGCCTGCAGTCTTTGTCTCCCTCGACATCAGACGGGCTTTTAATAGCGTTAACCACGATTTTTCGGTGGCTGTACTACGACAGATGGAGTACCGGGAAACGACCATACAAGTAGCGATGCGTCTTCTTCTTGACGCGACATCCAGGGTGTTGTACAACTGCCGTCCCTCGTCGTCGATATTGATTCAGCGCTCTGTGGGTAACGGCTGTCTCCTCCCAGCCATATTGTACGCCTTTGATTTGGAAACGTCTGGCTGGGACGACACCTGGCGGACTCACTTTTTGATGCATTGCTTATCCCGACTATCTGGTACTCTTCCTTCATACGTCATTGATGTCGTCGCGGCATCGGTGTGGGATGAGCCCCACGGCCTGGCGCAATAGTATCAACGGCCGCAAATCAAATCCTCTGCCTACGGGTAAGGGGCTCACAGGTCTGTGCGCCAATCCCTTACGATACATTGTTTGTCCATTGATTTCGCAACAGGCTTGAGGCGCTCGATACCTACCAACTGCAAGAGCTTATTAAGTGAGATTAGTGTGGGACCGTCTAAGCACTCTGTTCTGTAACGGACGCGATATGCCACCGACTATTTGGCGTCGCGCATTCCCCATGTCGCACATACGCTCCGATACTTCCATCTCTGGTCAGCAGCACGATGGCAGCTTTGGTATACTTTTTTTAGTGTGGTCACGCTTTTTAAGATCACCTAGCAGTCTCTCATCCTTCGCAGGACAGAGAGATTTCTGGCCTTTTTCATGTTCAAGACAGAGCGAAGGTCTTTTCTGTAAGACCTGATATGAAAATATGGCGTCGTTGTTAGTCATGTCTTACAAGCCTGCTGCTGGAGGTCTTAGTGCCGATCTCTCTCGCTCTCGCTACACCAGTGCTGTTATCCGATATAACAGCCCCTTTCTGCTACACTGGCCAATTCTTTCTTGACATATTTTACATCTGCACTGCATTCTTCCCCACATGCTTGATATCAGAGTGAGCGATATGCAGGGTGTTTCCGTAAGAGGCTACGAAAATTTAACACGACATAGAGAATACTCCTCTGAATAATTTGAGGTATGGAAACTGGGATCTGAGAAGCCTGCTTAGGGATATAGTAGGACGAAAATCATATTACTCTGTACTTTTTATTTACTTTAGTTACAGTTAACTGCAAATACCATCACTGACACAATGAACGTAGCATTTGTACTGTACCTTAAAAACTGTGCTGAAACTGACGGACATCAAACTGAATACAAGCAAGACATCGGCGAACAAGATTCTCACGCACGCTAACAAATGTCCCCGATGTGTTGCAAATCACATCACAGGTAGCTATAATCTGGAAAAATTAATTCCATCTCCGTCTCTACTGGCGTCCCATACACAAGTGACTTTAGATATTCCCATAGGAAATAATCTAGGGGATTCAGGTCAAGAGACCTCGGAGGCCATGGTATAGTACCTCGCTTTACAGTCCAGAGACTATTGAGATGGTTGCGAACATTCACACTGAAGTGAGCCGGTGCACCGTCATGTTGTATCCGCATCCTCTCACGACCAGCCAAGGATATGTTCTCAAACATCTCAGGTAGAACTCTTTGCACGAGTCTCAAGTACAGGGGCCATTGAGACGGACAGGTAAAAGATGTGGTCCAATGGGATTGTCGCCAGACATTCAAAGTAAAACGTGGTTAATGGTGTGACTACTATAAAGTGAGGGTTCACCTCATCCCACACATGGCCATTCCTGCTGTTCGAAATACCATCAGGATCAGATGATGCCTCGTCAGTAAATAGCACGATCTGGAAGAAACCTGGTCGATTGATCCATTATTGGAGCACCACTAACACGACTACACCATTGGTGCAAAAACATTCATAAGCATTACAGGGACTTGTGGGTTCTATGGGTGTAACTCTTGTTCGTGGAATCTCGCCACAGGCTAGTACAATGAAGAGCCAAAGAAATTGGTATACCTGTCTAAAACAGTGCAAGGCCCCGTGAGCACGAAGAAGTGTCGCAAAATGATCGGCAATGGACTCGACTAATGCTTCAAGTAGTGCTGAAGGGAATTGACTCCATCAATCCTGCAGGGCTGTCCATAAGTCCGTAAGAGGACGTAAGGGTGGAGAGCTCTTCTGAACAGCACGTTGCTAGGCATCCGAGATATGCTCAAAAATGTTCGACTCTGGTGAGTGTGGTGGCTAACGGAAGCGTTGAAACTAAAAAAAAAAAAATGTTCCTGGGGCCACTCTGTAGCAAGTCTGTACGTGTAGTGTGTTGCATTTTATTGTTGGAATTGCCTAAGTCCGTCGGAGTGCACAAAATATATCAGTGCATGCAGGTTATCAGACAGGATGCTCACGTACGTGTCACGTGTCAGAGGAGCATCAGGGGTCGTTATCACTCCAACTGCACACGCCACACACCATTATGGAGCCTCCACCGGCTTGAACTTGCAGCTGCTAACATGTAGGGTCCCATGGATTCATGAGGTTGTCTTCATAGCCTAACACGTTCATCCACTCGATACAATATCAAAAGAGACTCGTCCGACCAGGTAAAGTGTTTCCAGTCATCAACAGTCCAAAGTCGGCGTTGACGGGTCCAGGCGAGGCGTAAAGCAGCGTGTCGTGCCGTCATCTAGAGTACACGTGCGGTGGTCCTTCAGCTCCGAAAGCCCATATCGATCATGTTTCGTTGAATCAATCGCAAGCTCACACTTTCTGCTGGCCCAGCATTGAAATCTGCAGCAAATTGCGGAAGGATTGCCCTTCTGTCACGTTGAACGGTTATATTTAGTCTTCGTTGGTCCTGTTCTTGCTCGATCTTTTTCCAGTCGCAGCGATGTTGTAGATTTGGTGACTTACCGGATATTCATGTTACACTGGTGAAATGGTCCTACGGTAAAATTTCAACTTGACCGCTACCTTGGAGATGCTGTGTCCCATCACTCTTGCTCCGACTATAATACCACGTTCAAACTCACAGAAATCTTGATAACATGCCATTGTAGCCGCAATAGCCAATCTAACTGTTCCAGACGCTTGTTTTATATAGGCGTTGTCGACAGCAGCGTCGTACTCTGCCTGTTTAGGTATTTTTCTATTTAAATATGTGTGCCTCTACCAGTTTCTTTGACGCTTCAGTGAAACACAGCGCTCATTTCACTAACAATACGACGATTACTAGCAGTGTGATTCGTTGCAATATGTATAAGCACCTCCCCTTCAAATTCGGGTGTAGGACTAGCCCTCGTGTCTGCAGGTCCCTCGTGTCTTCTTATCAATGGCCCAGGCTGTCTCATTCGTCGATCAAGAGAAAATAAAACTCATCGTGACGGATGATGACTTTTAGGAAATCATTCCTTCCAGCAGCGAGAGCATAGAAACGTACATGCCCATACGCAATGTGTATGTCAGTGAGCTCTGCAAAACTGTACAGGCACTTCTCCATTGTAATGTACTGAAAGTTTCTGAATAGCACTGAGTAATGAATGGGTCTGTTGTTGATTCAATGCACGTTCTGGCATGAAACAGTGTAAATACGACGATACAACAGAGCAACCTTATGGGCAAGTAAAAAAAAAATAGAAACTTGCATTATTACTTCCTAGTAAACAGGCTCTTCATCCTTATTTCCTTGCAGAAAACAAAGAATGTAAATGTAAGTAAATAGCACAGTACGTAAAAAATTGTGTATGTACACTTGTAGGCACATTAGTTGTAAGTTTTATATCAAATGTTACATCTTGACTTGGAGACATATTCCATGTATAAGCAGATCCATACAGACACGTAGATGATAAGAAAGTCTGTTGAAACCGGTTGCCTTAAAAAAAGGGTCGGCCGGTGTTATACTAGCTTCAGTCTGGAACCGCGCGCCCGCTACGGTCGCAGGTTCGAATCCTGCCTCAGGCATGGATGTATGTGATGTCCTTAGGTTAGTTAGGTTTAAGTAGTTCTAAGTTCTAGGGGACTTATGAGCTCAGACGTTGAGTCCCATAGTGCTCAGAGCCATTTGAACCAATTTGAGTAAAGTGTCGAATTTAAATGAAAGGAGACACTGTCCAACAGAGCGGCGTGTTGCTTGGTACACAATGGTGAATGGGAAGGAAGTGATCCAGACACGCCGACATCAAATACACCTCGTGGACTTTCCAATGTGTGTCACCTCCGGAATTCTGGATACACATGTTCATCGACTCGTCTGCGTTTACCGGATAGCTGCATAATCACTCTTCTTTCCGAGCGATGTGTATTTTCCTCTCGGTAATGTGATGAAATGTGCTAAAACTGACGGCCATCAGCCTCAATGCAAGCGCGATAGTACTGAAAATTTTTTGACGCACCCTCAATAATATCCCTGATATGTTTCGAATCACAGCACAGGCGGCTCCCGCAAAAACGAATTCTGTGACGCGGATGCGGGGCCACGCCGTTCACTACTTAGTTGGTGACGTTGAGAAGACAGTCCTAGATTTTTGGCACTACTTAAAGAAACGACATTGTGCGAACGTACGGAACTCCAGGTATCAGCAGCACTTCTCAGTTTTCTACTAAGACGCGTGAATAGATTTTATAGTCTGCATTCATTAATGTAAGGGGCGATATGCAGAGACATGAGACCCTCCTTTCGGTTTAGGCACAGGTAGAAGAATACCACTGTCGAATTCAGGTGTAATTGGGAAAGACGGAATAAAAAGTTCTTGAATCATTTCCGTACAGCGAGGTAGCATTAACGTGGTGAAAACTTGGTAAAACTCCACGGGGAGACCATCTAGTCCCGGTGATTTGTTCTTGGCCCCATTGTTGATCGCATCTACCACCTCTTCTGCGGTGATTGCAGACATCATGGACGTTTGTTCCTCTACGGTGAGGGTCCGATCAAGGGAAGAGATCATCAGGAATTGGCGCTCTCATCGATTCATCGTCATAAAATTGGCGATAATTCTCAGCAAGGTAGACACCACTGCCGCCTGTGTTGTATGGTGAACACCGTCGGAGGTCGTGATGTTGGGGAAGAAAGTCGACGTCAACGACGATGGTCGGATACGGCATGGATTGTGGATAGTGTTACGTCGTGGAGGAGGTCCTGTCGTCGGGAACACACCACGACTACTTACAGTCGTGCACGTTGGAGAGAGAGGAGACGAGCTTTAGTACGCTGTCGTTCTCTGTGGGTTTCAGGTGATGGAGTGAGCGCATGGAGCTCACGGAGGACGGCGTAGTGAAAATTTGTGGTGTCTCGATGTCTTGCTGCTGCTTCCCAGCCACATTGGATGAACACCTTTCTGATCACAAGTTTGGGACATTTGAGGCACCAGTGGAATGTGGATGTGTACTGAGTGAGGCGTCTTTCACAAGACGCTCATGTAGTGGCAGTACATTGTCGGCAGTATGGATCATTAAGAAGGGAGGTATTAAGCTTCCAGTAACCTCTGCTGCGCCATACTGACTGCGGTGGCAAAGTTAGGGAGCACATGACGGCGCAATGGTCCGAAAATGCAAGGGGCCATTGTTCAGCCTGGGCGACTTCGTAGCCAAGGTGCGTAGAGACATAAAACCGGTGCAGTCTGCTCACAGAATGTGTTGTATAAAAGGTAAAACCGGGGGGTATTGCCATAATTTTTCTCCCAAACGTCCACTAGATGAATATCTTCGATTAGGGTGACCAGCGCCGGGCATGGCGAATAACCAGGCATTTGGTCCTGCGGATGGAGGACGCAGTTGAAGTCACCTCCCATCAAAAGGCGATCATAGCGCCCAGCAAACTGGGGCGCCACGTCATGTCCGAAAAATGTGGACCGCTGCCGACGATTCGTGGAACCGGAGGGAGCGTAGATATTGATGACGACCATGTCGAAGATGGTAACAGCCATGCCCCTTTCAGAGGTAAGAATTGTCGTGTCCTTGAGTGGGATTCCTCCGCGTATGTAGAAAGCCACTCCACGCCCTGATTGTCACATGTGGACGAGTCTGAGTCGTAGCCGTAGACCGGTGGTAGTGTAGTAACGCACACTCCTGACGAAGGGCGACGTCGACTTCAGAGGCCTGAGGCATGTCACATTGGAGCTGCATTTGAGAGCGGTGCCGATCACGTTGATGTTCAGCGTGGCGAACCGGTACGTTTGTTTCAGTGGTGGTGGAAGCACATGTACCATCACCAAGGGAAGTATGAGGAGGGCACCGACAGGAAGTCCTGACCCATCTGCTGCAGTGCCGCGCTTTTGATGTTAACAGGCAGCCTCGTCCGGCGGAGGCAATCTATTCGGAAGTGGGGTCGTATATTCCTCAATGTCGTCGGCCTTTGCTCCTGTGTCGTGGGTCTGTCCAATGTCTATGGGAATTGTGTCGTGGTGAGAGAGATTTGGAGCTGTCGGCGGGGAGACAGACGTCTCAACCTGCGCACCGATCGTTACATTGTGCGTGGTAACCTCCATGGTGGCCCCGTCCTGCGAAACGTCTTGTTCATCGTGAAAGCTGTCCGCCGACCTCTGCGTGGAAATGTCGGCTGTTTGTATGTCGTCTTCGTCGTCGTGGGTGGCGACACTTTGAGAGCCCGTGGGTGAACGGCGGCGGTGTTAGCGCCTACGTGGCGAGCGTTGTTTGGGCAGGTGTTCCTCAGTGTCGGACGACAGCAAGGAGGAGCGTCGATCTGGTTCGAAGGCGTCGGTGGGTACAATGAAATTGTGAAACAGGTGTTGAGAAGAAGTACCGGTCTCCGCAGCGTCCGGTGCGGGAGCCTGTTCGGCTGCAAGGTTGTCAGGTGGAACGTCTGCAGCGTCCGTAGGTGATTGGGACGATGGGACGTGCCGATAGGAAGGACCGGCCGACGGAGTGGACGAAACTGTAGACGTGGTAAGAGACACTGCGTAAGTGACCGTTAGGGCGGTCATAATGTGTGTGAGGGACGCTTCCCGACAACGGGAGCCGTGCGACACGTCGTTGAATTCATTCACACTGTAAGTGACCTTCTTTCCCGCAACCGGAACAGGTTGAAGCGTGAAATATAAATTTGAAACTAATCTTTTTTTAATAATTATTGTGTTAAACATAAAATTTGGTTCATATTGTTATCTATTCCTAGTGATTCACCTATATAGGGCCCTTCCCTGGTGTGTGTGATTATTCCGAGTACACCTGTTATAGCCGGCCAGAGTGTTCGTGCGGTTCTAGGCGCTACAGTGTGGAGCCGAGCGACCGCTACGGTCGCAGATTCGAATCCTGCCTCGGGCATGGATGTGTGTGATGTCTTTAGGAGAGTTAGGTTTAAGTGGTTCTAAATTATGGGGGACTGCTGGCCTCAGATGTTAAGTCTCATAGTGCTCCGAGCCATCTTTCTTCGTACTGCTTACAGTTTTGCTGATCCAGTCTGTGGTATGTGGCAATAATGTCTGCAAAATGTGTCCCGAATACAGTTAGTAGTAAGGAAGTAATGAAGTAAAACGTCATGTCGGAAACGCTAGTTTTACGACGTAAACAGTGAGCATGTAGTAAATGATAAGCTTTTCTCCTTTCTTCATCTTAGTGGGAAAGGGGGGGGGGGGGGGGTTGTCAGCTAGAAACAGTTTTGCAGAGGTTTGCTGTTATGTCTGACATTTGTTGTAAGGGACTAAGTGATCCCATTTTCAAATACTGGGCGAATAATGTTTCGGTATTCATGCGTCTTGGGCTAGACATCTCTTAGAGTACCACTCTTACCCTGTTGGTAGATAGCTGGTTCTTACCCTGAAAGCTCTTCTTCTACTGACAGTAAGTTATTTGGTTCAAATAAATAGAAGAGACGTCAAACATACATACTTACATCCATTTTCATAATATGTATGCCCATTAGATAAAACACTCTGAAGGACATTATATTCTTATCCGAGCCTTAAACACAAATGTAGTCTCTCAAAAAATTGACGAACTTTTTCAGCATAGCCGATCCATGATTACATCAACATCCTAAATCTTTTCGTGTTTCATACTTGGTATAAGTCAAACACATTTCTGCGTTACATCATAATGCCTTCGACACATCTTCCATCAGTTACCCATGTCGCTGTTTTCTCCTCTTTTGCAGTTCAGTACATAATTGGTCCACTTGCTACCCAATCATCTGATGATATGTTCATATGTTCTACCTCACTAACACCATTCCATTTCGTTTCTGTTTCCATTCGCCTTCACCATATTATTATCCCTCGTCAGTTTTATTTTTTGTTTTGCTGTCTCTTTCAGTAGGTTTCAACTTGAGTCTCTCCATTGGTGGTTGATAGATCTTTAGCTTCTTTCGCCCATATGTCTCACTGCCATAAGTCAAAACTTCTGTCACAAGTCGTAAGCTTTCCGTTCAACACACTTCACTTCTCGTTTTGGGAACTGAACAGTCTGGCTTTAAGCACTTGTTCTGCAATCATGTACTCGTCGACAACCCGTCGAAGATACCCTATGTGCTCTTCAGTTTCTTTCCTTTTCTCTCAATGAACTAGTCTTTAACTGACTTAAATATATAAAGTCGTCGTTTCTATGACGTAATGTTAATATCTATTATTTTATTATCGATACGTTCGTTCAGCATTAGTATTTAGGAGTTTTTGACACACCATTAAACTTACTCTGTTAAATTCTTCGTTTAATTGTAGATCTCTTATCAGTATTGGTAACAAAATAGTACATTATAGTCGAAGAAAAGAAGTGGTAGAGATGTGTTCCGTAAATAAATCGTCTGCAACTCCTGTGATTAGTTTTCATGATATGGAGTCCCTTTTCCTGAATTTATTTAATACTTCAGCAAACCCTTTGAACCGCAAACGAAATGGTAACTAATGTTCATTGGTCTATAATTTCGGTCTCTAGCTGCAAATGGAAAATTATCACATTCAGTTTTTAAGCCAGGCTGTTCCTTTTCCTGGTTTAAGTATTTTGTTTTTAAGCGCATGTCGATATTCTTATTCATTATTTTATAAAATATGCAGATGACGCTAGTGGGCTTACAGTTCTTGGTAGCTTGCATACCCTGTATTTTGGTGCGGCGCGTTAGTTACATCATTGTCTGCATTGTGGGGGAATTCCCAGCCTCTGCCTAATTTCCGTTAACAATTTTCCTAGTTCCTTTGATATTAGAGTATGTTGCCTTCATCACTATCATTTCTATTGAAGCACTATCATCTCTAGGCGCGTTTCTTCCTTCATGCATCGAATGCTTTTTTACAATTTACGTTAAATTACTTTAAGTACGTCACTGTTTTATTGTTATTTATCTGCGTTTATAACTGGCATCTTCAACCACATAGACCTATTTTTTATTTTGAAATGCTTCTGCAATCATCAGTCGGTCGTTCGTTAAGTGTGGTTTGCCATCTTCAATGTTTGAATATTGTGTATACCCATTGTAAGTTTCTGTTTATTTCCTGAATACTTGTAACCATATCTAGTCATCCACTGCTCCAGTGCATAGAAATAAACAAATCAAAGGACTTCACATCAGGCAGAACAACATTCGTTATTTAGGTAACTCACTTGACAGATTGTTGGTTGAGACTGGAAATTGCGGATGTGAGCTGTGAAACAGTTCGTTGTGTTTTCCTTCCATTCATCGGTGTTTATTATTTTTATTTTCTGTTGTCAACTTCGAAGCAAATACCACTGATTCTCCAAGCACTTTAGCAGTGTCAATCAGAAGATGATCCATTGCTTTAGGGGAATATACTTGAGTTGGTGTAGCATAACGATCACAGTGCTAAAGCACCTGATAGGAAGACATGGTTACTTCGAAATCGGCAGCAAATGAATGGAATAGTTAAATACACCTGAATAGAAATCAAAATAGTAAGAGAATGACATTACTCTACCAAGCGAAATTCTCCATAGTGGTCGATAAATTTATTTATGACTATAGTAAATAATGCAAACGTTCAAAATTGGGTAAAATGTTAGGTTTGACTTGTCTTGATGTAAAGTAAATGCTTTGAAAGCAAGTTTCTTGCTAAAGGCATGGCTGTAATTGGAGGTCACGCTTCAGCTTTACTTCTAGTTCCGTTAGGGGCTCAGAGTGCTGCTGCGAGCTTTCGCTGGTACCTCTTTCATTCGCAGCGAGAAACGCAGAAACGTTGGTGTCATTGATTGCCTCGCCTCAGTTTGGACGGCGATAATCGAGTTTGGGACTTTGTATTGGATCACCAATTTCGGGGCCCTGACGCCCGAGGTATTGTCTCTTCGCTCGCTCGCCTGGTAATAACATTAACGTCTCTTGCTCCGATTCACGCAAACGGATGTCCCGAGTTAGATGTATCCCCTCTGGACGCAAACGTGATTTCTGTTGTTTCGCGTATATGCGCAGTGCATCCAAATAATTCCTTCTATCAGACCATTGGCATTTGTTCCCTTCTTTCTTAGTCGCCATTGTCCCTCCCCCACGCTTCCGTTAAAAGACAAGTGAATACGTGTGGCTATTATCACTTTCGTCCTCTGCCACTACGGCTACTCTTGTTTATTACACTATAGAGTTTTAAATGTTATAATTATTAAAAACTAAATCGAAAATATCATTGTCAATACAAGGTGCAGCAATGAATAAAGTGATTGTGAAACTCTTCTAGCAACACTCAGGAATTTGAGGAGAAGCTAATACTGCATTATTGCTTAACTCACTGCTAATAAACCACGCTACTGTTGAAGACGTATTTTCTGTCTATGTAGTCACTCTTAAGCACCGAAGTAATCACACCCGATTTTTATAGCCTTGGAGATGGGTACCCAATAAAATGCTAGATATCTGACTGAGCATTCAGTGGGGCAGGGAGGTTAGGTGGGTAAGTGGTGAGGCGCCATGGACAACATTAACCAGGATACTGGCACAAGCGTTTTAGTAAATTATTCTTATACTAAATAACAAACATAAAATTTGTTTAACCAAAACACTTTCTCGTTTCATTTTAAAGAAGCATTAACTGAATTTAAAAGTAAAATAATTACAACTTTCAGCTAGCCAAATTGATTGACAAACTTTACCTCAAATATCAGTGAGATTATTAAACAATAAAACGTTTTAAGCATCTGTATTTTATAATCACTCTTATTTCGAAACAATTGTAGCTCACTTTATACACTGGTTAATCGAACTAATCATGAGAACGTAGATAAACAGGGAGGACAGTATCACAATCGTAATAATAAAAAGGACCAAATTCGGTTCCTTAATTGCGATACATTTGCCATTTAAAATGTACGGAGCAACAAGAACCGAAATTACACAATTAAATCGGAAGGAAAGAATGGGATAGTCTTCAACATCAAGTTCACATGTTATCAAGCATCGGTTAAAATAAATGTTACAGAAATGTAACAACGATGTCCCTATAAGACAGACTTAAACAAGAGCGAGGAGAGAGAGAGAGAGAGAGAGAGAGAGAGAGAGAGAGAGAGAGAGAGAGAGAGAAATGCTACTGATACAGAGCCAGAGTGGATCGCTACAGAGCATTACCTAGGTCGTGGAATCTCCCTGTGTTATGCCGAAGGTGCCTGGCCGTTGTCCACGTCCTCTACGATAGACACGAATGCTACATATCTATTGCTGTAGGACACCCTAAAAGTGGGGCCGAGAACCCCTGCTGGGTCCTGTTTAAAAACTCACTCCCAGCAAGAAAACACAGAGTATCGGGATTGGTACTGTCTCGTACTGACATCCTGTCTTACCAGACAGACCCAAGAAGGTATCCTGGCACTCCTGACGTCCCACTCTTACGGCAAACCACCAAAAATTACTGTTACTTTGCAGTAATGAGACGACTCGCTGAATGGCAGAAGCAATGCGAGGTCAACAGACACACAAACAAAAGCTTTGCTATGCTAGCTTTTGGAATGAAATTTGAAATTCCTCTCTCAACCTGTTGCATACACACGTACACAAACAAACACACACACGTACAGAAATAAAGTGGTAGGTAGGACAGTAAGGTTACAGAGGCGGAGGATAGCTTTCACCTGCGCAGCTCAGAAAAGCTGGTGATGGTGGGGAGGATCCAGATGCTATGGGCTGTGAAGCAGCCTCTGCTGCATGTTGTGCCACAGGGTGGTCCACCTTGTTTTGGCTACAGTTTAACATGGGCTATTCATGCTGGCTGACAACTGGTTGGTTGTCATACCAACGTAAAACAGTGTGCAGTGGCTGCTGCAAAGCTAGTACGTAACATGGCTCTTACAAAGGTGGCCTGGACTCTTATGGGGCAGGATAAGCCTGTGATGAGGCTGGAGTAGGAGGTGCTGGGTTGGTGTGGATAGGGCAGACCTTCTGCACGTGGGTCCCCCACAAGAATGTGATTCTTGTGGCAGGAGTTTGGGATTGGGAGTGGCATATGGACGACCTATGATTTTGTGGAGGTTGGGTGGGTGGCGGAAAACTACTTTTGGAGGGGATGGAAGTACCTTGGGTAGGATGTTATTCATTTCAGGTCATGGTGATAGATAATCAAAGCCTTAACGTAGGATGTGTTTCAGTTGTTTGTGAGTAACAAGGGGGCCACTTCTTTGTGGTTGGTTCCTGGGTTGGATGTGAGGATCAGATATGTATGGGGATATGGCATGGAAAATCTGTTTGTGTCTTAGGTCTGGTGGTACAGGCTGACAGTGAAGGCCTTTGTGGGGCCTTCAGTATATTGACTGAGGGAGTTCTCATTATTGCACATACCTTTGCCACGGGTGGCTGCCCTGAATGGAAGGGAGTTTTTGGTGTGGCAGAGGTGGCTGATGTCAATGTGCAGGTACTGTTGGTGATTAGTGGGTAGGTGTAGACTGAGCTGTTGATTGAGTCATCTGGTCATTATATCGTCTAATGGCTCCCTTCCACGCAAACCTCACGTAGTCTGTCCTTTCCTACTATCTCCTTTATCTAGCTGTCCTCTGTTATACATCCATTTCTTTCTCTCTCGTTACGTCTCTCTGGGCCTTATAACACAATCCGTAACGGCCGCGACACATGTGGTTACATAGCACTTTTGTTGCACCTTGTAGCTACGGCCATGTCCGTTACGACACCCGCTCACACAACTCCACGGGCATTGCGATTCCCTACAACAGCAGAACACACTTCTAGCACCACAAAATATTCCCTCCGTCTCATATCGCTCTCGATCTGCTCGCCCTTGTTTTCTTTCGTTCTGTTACGCGTGGCAAGTCACGCGCGATCGAATTTATTTCGCACGCGTGACGATATATCACGCGCTTTCAGACATATCTCAGTCAGAATATTATGCCACGCGCCAAATACAATTCCTTTCACCTGCAGCCTTTATCCGCCACTTATAATACAAACCTCCTTCCCCAGTGCCATCCTCCCACACCCAAACGCAATGAATTCCTGCTCTATTTATCTGGATCAGTTCTGAAAAGTTTCCCTACCCCTAGGTAAAACCAAGTTCCTGTTCCTTAAATCCTATCTAAGCCATGGAATCTCCTCCCGCCCCCGACCTCCAATGGTCACACCATAAAAATCCCTGTTTCGGGATCCCAGCTCGCCTTCCACTACCATATTCACTTTTTCAGATTCCACCAACCGCTTCCCTAGAAAATCTAGTTCAAAACACCCCCTCCACTCACTCAGCAAAATACTGCTACTATGATATCCCCACTACTTACACCTCATCACCCAAACTGAAATCCTGACACCCCAACACCCAGAAGAACATTCCAAACACCATGTCCACCAGTTATTCAGCCTGCTGAAATCCAATTGCCACACTGGGGCGCCGCTATCTAATTCCAACCCTACTCCCAGTGTTCCTCCTCATCAACCCCTCGTAGCACCAATACCCTGCCAAGCTGATGTTTTCAATCCATCACATTGTCCAAAACCCTCTACCAGCACTCCACAAAATCCCAAACTGAAACAATCCCATCAAAATCCTAAGCCCTACAAAAGTTTTAGTCCTATCCAAAGGCCCCAAATTCGTCACTACTCTCAAGTTTAAACATGTGGGACTTGTGATAAGATCAGCTTCCTTCTCCCAATCCCTACACTGGAAAAACTTCTTTGCCACCAACCCCTCCAATCAAAGCCAGTCCAATACTGTCATCCTATCCTTTGAAAATTCATACCACCATCCAACTCTGACCTCCCCACAATTCTGCCTAACCATCCCCTGGTCATCTTCTAGGAATTCCTAACTTCCAACTCGGCTTCACCATCCTTCCCTAATTCCCTAAGAAGAACCACCTTTTAACAGTAGAAAGGACTTCCCTACATAACATCTAAACCAATCATGACCTGATCATCCTCTCAACAGACAAACGTTGTACCACTGATGAACCAGAGTGACTACCTGGTGGAGGGCCTCAGCCAGCTGTCCGACACATCCACCTACAAGGTCTGCCAAAGTGACCCTATCCCAGAAGCCGAACATAACCTCTAATCCTAGCTGAAATCCTTGGGCCCTTTCCAGAACCTGGCCCCTGAATCCTTCTTACCACAACAGCTCACACACCCACCTTCTACATGATCCCCAAAATACACAAACCTAAACTTCGTGAGTGCCCCATTGTGGCTGGTTACAGTGCCCCATCGAAAGAAGCTCAGCCCTTGTTGACCAACATCTGCAACTAACTGTCCATAATCTAGCCTCCCACAGTGAAGATACGTACCGTTTTTTGCACTGGCTCTCCACAAACGCAAACCCTTATCTTCTGGGTCACTGTTGTCACTGTACATGCAACCTCCTAATACACCAACATCCCTTACATCCTTTGAATGCCACATCTCACAGTGCCCTGTCGATTCCAATCACACCACTTCATTACTTGTACATCTAACTGAATACGTCCTAACCCATAACTACTTCACCTTTGAAGGGATGGTATACAAACAAATTCGTGCCACAGACATGAGAACCTGTATGATACTCTCCCATGCCAACCTCATCTTGGGACACCTAGAGGACAAATTCCTTCCTACACAAATTCCCAAACACTGTGACTAGTTCAGGTTTATTGATGACATCTGTTTAACCTGGATCCAACGCCATCACACATTAGCCTGATTTTTCCACAGTGTGAACAAGATCCCCCGCATCCACTTCACCTGCTCCTCCTCCACCGATTGTACCACCTGCCTGGATGTCGATCTCCTCCTCTCAGATGGCTTTATCTACATCTCAGTCCACATCAAACCCACAAATCACCGAGAGTATCTGCACTTTGACAGTTGCCACCTCTTGCACACCAAAGAATCCATCCCATACGGCCTTCCCACCTATTTCAGGTGCATCTGCAGTGATGAAAACTAACTAGTCCAGTATGCTGAAGTCCTCACAAAAAAGACCTTCATAGACAGTCAATACAATCTATGCCTAAAACACAAACAGGTATCCATTGCTATAACTGATTCCTGTAATCTCCCTAGCCTAAATCTGACGTAGCTCGCTGTCCCCCAATAGTGTGTGTGTGTGTGTGTGTGTGTGTGTGTGTGTGTGTGTGTGTGTGTGTGTGTGTGTGTGTGTGTGTGTGTGTGCACTATCCTTTTTCCATTACCCCTGCCCAATATGTGTTAGCTAGTTGTATGCTGCCATTTCACGAGATACACAGTGTGGTTTCAGTTGTCTAAGACTACAGACGTGTGTGCAAGTTGGGTTTGCGTGAGTGTGTGTGCGGGTGTGTATGTTTATCTACTGCTGACAAAGGCCTTAATGGCCGAATGCTATAACGGTGTGAATCTTTTTGTTGTGCCTATCGCGACTCATCATCTACTCTTTAGGGTGAGCAGCAATTTTCGTTCTCTGGTATTGTTAAATTTTACAGTTTGATAGTCATGTTTCTTTCAGAACAAATACAAATGAAACAAGCAACAGTGAAAGAATTTCTAAAACACACAATGGCGTACTGATATTCTTCTGTGGGTGTATGTCAGAGCATGAATGGATTCATTTTGGCGGTATATTATCTTACACATACTTGGATAGTAATTTTTTGTTTGATTGAAGCAACGCAAAAGGATCAGCTGTGGTTCGTTGCCACGTATCATAAGGCAGTACGTCTCAGTCAAAGAAGCTGTGATATAGGAAAAAACTTAAAACACATTTTGGTTGAAAACACATCACAACTGATTCATTTGCTAACCCAAAGTTGCAAGGCACAGAAAAAAAGCTAACTGTTAAAAAAGTGAGACATTTAGCGACAAATATAGGAAAAAACTTAAAACACATTTTGGTTGAAAACACATCACAACTGATTCATTTGCTAACCCAAAGTTGCAAGGCACAGAAAAAAAGCTAACTGTTAAAAAAGTGAGACATTTAGCGACAAAGAAACAAGGCTCCTGTCACTTTCCTAAATAAGTGAAGAACCTGATATTAAGAATAAAATACAAAACTAAATCATATCCTTGACCAATCCAACTGATCAGGACAATATTTCTGAAGTGAGTAGTAGGAATGGCAAGAAACTCAACATCTGAAGGGGGACCGCGTAATAGACGAAGTTAACGAAAGCTGTTTCTTACCTTAGAAACATAGTAATGCATTTTCAACGGAGCTCACACAATAAAGGCACATCTCACATCAAAGGAGCCTACGGACTGGGTGAAACTGGAGATAAAGAGAAATGAAGCTTTTGCGATGTGACGTTATAGGAGGATAGTGGAAGAAATCTCGACCGACAGCATAATAAGTGAGGTAGTTTCCCGCAGGAGAGTCGAAGAAGAGGCTATATAGTCATTACGGGCAAGAACTGGCAGGAAGATGGAATATGTATTAAGATATCGGAGAGGAACTTGCATATTACCAGAGAGAGCCAAGAACTGGCAGGAAGATGGAATATGTATTAAGATATCGGAGAGGAACTTGCATATTACCAGAGAGAGCCATCTAGAATCGAAACTGCAGTGGACGACAGAGATTGCAATGAATCCAATACTAAGTGTGGGCTTTTGGTGTAAGAGCTCCTCCAATATGAGCAGGTTACCACAGGAGATTGAGTTTTTTTGAGACACACTACACTTGAAAGAAAAATAAACAAGGAATGATCCGTGTGCGTGAGAGATAGATCATTTATTTATTTATCCGACTCCTTGGTGTTACGAGGCCCAACTCTTCGAGGCCGTAGAAAGAGTGAGTCCACAGTATACAGAATTAATTTATTACAAAAAAGTACACTTCAGAGCTAAGAAAGCAGGGAAAAGTATTTTGACAGTATAGAACAAGTAATACCTAGTAAATAGAAAAGCATTGACCCATTACCAGCAACTTGTGTAGAACAAAAGAGTGTGTTACAACGAAACTTTCAATTTGAATTTGAAGACTAGTGGCCTGTAATTCAGTTTTTCTGTTCTGTTCTTATCCCTTTTAACTATAACTAGGAAATTAGTGGCCAAGCGTAAATCGTTTTTCTGTCTAGTGTTCGCTTAACGAAAGCTGCAATCATTAATAAAACTAGTCAATGATGCCGTAAACAAACTCCATAATCGCGTACATGTTCATTGATAGTAGAGTTCGAATTCTCTGACAAACAATTTCCTTCACGAACTTCTCAAGTGACGGCGCATATCTGCACGTCTGTCTTTTCGGTTATGAAGGTAGTTCCAGAGTTATGTGAAAGAGGTTAATGCAAACGATCGTAAAGTTACCAAACTTTACACTGAGTAATTCTGTCACCTATTGAAACTAACTCCATTTTTCTACATCGCGACGATAGAGGGTTGCCCTATTCCACTGAACATGCAAATAACTTACAGCCAATTAAACTGATCTGCACTACGGTCTGCAAGAAGCGTCAGATGGAGGACCTGGAACTGATACCCGGATAATGGTGTCCCTCGGAAATGTGTTAGCACCGGCATTAGCAGTTTTCTGGGTGATCGGTTCGTACGAGATAGTTAACAGGAGCCTGCAGTACCGCGCAGATAAGCCCAGGGCGCGGATGGAGCGTCGCCGATCGGCAGAGCCCGTCTTGGCTGCTAACGACTCCCGGAGGTGTGGCGGTCTCCCGCCGGAGATGGCCCTACCTCTCTCCTATCCGATCCCATCCCAGCCTAGGGGCATGCGGCCTTAATGAAGACCAGCAGACGGTCCATGTGGGATGGTGGCGGGGGCGGTCCCACTCGTCGACGAAGCCAAAAGGCGAAACTTTACATGTTATTTAAGGGGGAACGCTGAAGCTATCATTATAGTTATATGAATAATACACTTGTCCATAGGGACAAGAAAATTATTTTACTCTGTGATAAGTAAATTGAGTAACCTACTTGTGAAAACCCATTCAACAACCGAGAGGACATAAAATGTTTTTTTTTTTTTAATTTAAAACGACCGGTTTCAACAGATTATGCTGTCATATTCAGCTCTATAACTAATTGCATATGTATATAATACATCTCATAGTATCGAATGATGCATAAGCTTCCTTCTGTACCTGGTGGGAAGCAATTAGATTGAATTTCATTTAGAAGGAAATCTATGCATTTATGTGCAATTTCTTATAGAGCTGAAGATGACAACACAGACTGTTGAAATTGTTTGTCTTAAATAAGATACATTTACTGTAATCTTCGTTTAACAATTAAACACATCGCCCCATATCTATAGCAAATTGAGCATATTCAATGAGTATTCTATTGATAAAAGGCATAACGACTAAAAAAATAGAAAATGGAAATTTGTGGATTTCAGTTTCTTGAGACTTGAATGCAGCGACCACCTTGGCACTGCTTCTCCTGTCACTTGCAGCTCAAAATAGCTCCTTAGATGTTTCATAGGTCCACGTTCTGATGTTCTTAATCCAGGATATTCTTTTCCGGCCAACGCCTCTCTTCTCTGGTGTTTTACAAACAGGATGGTCTGGAGGAGACGGTATCTATTGTTGTTACGCATGGTATGTCCCAGGTACTAGGTCTTTTTTGCTTTCTCATCGTTCATTCTTCGTAGAACCTCAACATTTGTGACATGCGTTGTCCACGTTATTCTTAACATTCTCGCGTACAGCCACATCCCAAAAGCCTCCAGCCGCTTACCCAACGATTCTGTCAAGAGTCCATGTTTCAACGCCACTCAAGAGGGTGGAAAATATGTAGCAACGTAGAAGTTTGATCTTCGACGTCATTGCTGAGCCATGATCCTTGAAAAGGTTACTCATTTTACTGAAGACAGCCCTCGCTTTTGCAGTTCGAGTTCTCATATTATCAAAAATGTCCCACTGGTTATTTACTGTAGTGCCAAGGTACGTGTATTTAAGTACTTGATCTATGCCATTTTGGCCTATCTTAATGTGACATGCAGGGACTCCGTTTTTACTAATTATCATTGTGTTCGTTTTTGAGAGTTGACATCTAGACCATATTCAGAGCTTTTTTGTGCAAGTATATCGACAAGGTACTGCAAACTATCGTCACTATCAGAAAATACTACCGTGACATTACCATATTGGATGTTGTTGATATATTTTCCGTTTAAGGGCACACCAATCTCTACTGCATCAAGAGCTTCCTTAAATATGTGTTCTGAATAGATGTTGAAAATCAGTGGAGATAATATGCAACCCTGCCTTACCCTCATAGAATGTCTATGTCTTCTGTATTTTTTCTGTCCAGGAAACGATCTATTGATACGTAATCAACATGGTTTTAGAAAACATCGTTCTTGTGCAACGCAACTAGCTCTTTATTCGCACGAAGTAATGGCCGCTATCGACAGAGGATCTCTAGTTGATTCAGTATTTCTAGATTTCAGGAAAGCTTTTGACACCGTTCCTCACAAGCGACTTCTAATCAAGCTGCGGGTCTATGGGGTATCGTCTCAGTTGTGGGACTGGATTCGTGATTTCCTGTCAGGAAGGTCGTAGTTCGTAGTAATAGACTGCAAATCATCAAGTAAAACTGAAGTGATATCGGGTGTTCCCCAGGGAAGCGTCCTGGGACCTCTGCTGTTTCTGATCTACATAAATGACCTGGGTGACAATCTGAGCAGTTCTCTTAGGTTGTTCGCAGATTATGCTGTAATTTACCGTCTAGAAAGGTTATCCGAAGACCAGTATCAGTTGAAAAGCGATGTAGAAAAGCTTGCTGTATGGTGTGGCAGGTGGCAGTTTACTCTAAATAACGAAATGCGTGAGGTGATCCACATGAGTTCCTAAAGAAAACCGTTGCAATTCGATTACTCGATGAATAGTACAATTCACAAGACTGTCAATTCAACTAAGTACCTGGGTGTTAAAGTTACGAACGACTTCAGTTGGAAAGATCACATAGATAATATTGTGGGTAAGGCGAGCCAAAGGTTGCGTTTCATTGGCAGGACACTTAGAAGATGGAACAAGTCCACTAAAGAAACAGCTTACACTACACTCGTTCGTCCTCTGTTAGAATATTGCTGCGCGGTGTGGGATCCTTACCAGGTGGGATTGACGGAGAACATGGAAAGAGTGCAGAACAGGGCAGCTCGTTTTGTATTATCACGTAATAGGGGAGAGAGTGTGGCAGATATGATACGCGAATTGGGATGGAAGTCATTAAAGCAACATCTATTTACGAGATCTATTTACGAAATTTCAGTCACCAACTTTCTCTTCCGATTGCGAAAATATATTCATGAGCCCAACCTACATAGGTAGGAATGATCACCAAAATAAAATACGAGAAATCACAGCTCGAACAGAAAGGCTTCGGTGTTCGTTTTTCCCGCGCCCTGTTCGGGAGTGGAATGGTAGAGAGATAGTATGATTGTGGTTCTATGAACCCTCTGCCAAGCACTTAAATGTGAATTGCAGGGTAGTCATAGATGTAAATGTAGATGTAGCATCACAGAAGCCGACTGGTTCCAGTATAGGTTCACAATTATACGTAAGTCTTTATCATCCAAACCAATGCTTCTTAAAATGTCAACAATCTTCTGTTGCTTTACTTTGTCAAAAGTCTTATGATAATCAATAAAGCAGCCATACCTGTCGCAATTCACGTCTCTAAACCTTTGCAATAGTACCTGGATACTAGATGATGCTTCGCGTGTGCCATATGCATTTCTGAAACCAAATTGTGTAAAAGAAATCTGTTATTCACAGACATTGTAAACACTTTGGTGAATGACCATAAGAAAGATCTTTAGCAGGTAACTCATGAGACTGATGATCCTGTATTCACCACAAGTCTTAGATCCCGCCTCTTTGGGCAGTGTAATAAATTCGGATTTAAGCTATTCCCGTGGAATGTTACCAGAGTAGTAGATGTCATTGAATATTGCAGTGATCCATTCTAACTTATCCTCCCAGTACAGCTTGAGAATTTCGGCATTTACATTGTTTGGATGATGTGATTTACCATCTTTCAGTCCATTTACCGCAGCTTGTACATCTTCCAGCGGAATTCTAGGTCCTGTATCGCAATATATTTGAGGACGTTCTGGCCGGTTGGCATAAGAGAGCTGTTCTATGTATGTTTTTCACATGGGAGGCCATTATTTCCTTGTTTACTTGCAGAGAACAGATTTAAGTTTACAGTTGTACCTAATGGAGGACAATTGCGGGAGTTAGCATGTTTTAGAAATAAACTTGCGGCATGCTGAACAAGTCAGTAGTTTTTACTGAAACCTTTGAACAGCTATTGGAGTAACAGTGAAGATGAGTAGCTCAGAATTAAGTTTTAAATAACAGTGAGGGGAAAAAAAGAATGGAAACAGAAGGAAAATTGAGATATGGGTTTTCAGTTTCGAGATTACCAACATGAAATCAGATGCAGGTACGTTTCACTGTTATCTTGAGGGCCAAGAAAAGAAAGGTCCTAACGAAATACGCGTCTGTCTATGCAATTATGCTGGGTACTTTGTCCCCATCAGAGAAATCCACTAGTTCTGAAATAAATGTAACGCCTAAATGGCAGTCATACTGTTATAAGAATGTTGACAGACAAAATCTGTCACTATTTCCCTATGGGAGGACTTTTTATCTACTATCCGACCTCGACATACGTGTGATGGAAAGCGGCTTACATATGTGCGATCAAGTACTTATTGTAGATCATTCAGCCGCATTGGCCGCTTTAAAGTTTATGCAGCAAAAACAAGCGAAGTAACGGATTTTAAAAGATGTTTCATCCCTTTATTCAAAAAGGTCGTCGTCTCAGCAGAAACAGTTCAAAGAGGCTCAAGAGTATTTGATAGAGTATTTTCTGCTGCTCATTAATTTCTGTGTTATGAGTACCTTCCAGAAAGGAAATGGCAAGCAGTTACTTATGCCCTATTTCGGATGATTCGTAGCCCATATAATTACATTAACGAAAGCCAAGATATATTTTTCCAAGAAGACCATTAGGCTTCCCAAATGGAAGTATATGATGAGAAAGTTCCCACAAACCAGAAGAAGAATGATTATGTTGAGAAACTACTGATGTATGTTACACATCGGCAGCATCAAGTCTTTATAGTCAGCTGAAGACAAAGCCTGCAACAGAAATGGACGAAAATGACTGAAACGTCACTAGAACCAAACGTTCTTTCTCGTATTTTTCGTATTCATATTTTTAAACTTGGTGTAGTTCTGTCATCATTTCTAACATTTTTGTATGAACTAGGGCAATTTTTTAAATGCTTGGAGTTATCTACATCTACATCTACATTTATACTCCGCAAGCCACCCAACGGTGTGTGGCGGAGGGTACTTTACGTGCCACTGTCATTACCTCTTCTTCCTGTTCCAGTCTCGTATGGTTCGCGGGAAGAACGACTGTTTGAAAGCCTCCGTGCCCGCTCTAATCTCTCTAATTTTACATTCGTAAAAGACAATATCAAACATATTCAGTTGTTAAGATTCCCTAAATCATTGAGAAACAATACGTTTGTTGGTTATTATTTAAATACATTTAATATCATGATTATGAACAGCAATTTTTCTGCGTAGTAGTTCACTCCAGACAAACTTATATACTTCACGTTGCAATTATTGCACTCGAAATAGTGACATTCTTTAAATATTATAAACCTTACATGTATTTTCAATAAGTGCCTTAAAATGTATGTGCTTCTTCATTTATTGTTACAAGAGAATAACTACATGTGATAAAAATCACCATAGGAGCTAAGAATATTTTTCAAACTATGTAATACTATTCTTGCGTATTTCAGAAAATGATCCCTTTCACACAGCAGAAATAAATTCGCCATTTAATGGCTAAAGTTTCTAGTATGTCCTGCCTTCCTTCTGAATAATTTATCAATCATGAGTTTCCCTCTTTTAGAAAGGAGCGACTCAGTTGATATTTACGGCGCTAAAACAGCAACCCATGCCCTTTGAACGTCCCCAAAGACTTCGTCTCCAGCAAATGTTTATTATACTATAAAGTTTCAAAATAGTTCGTACAATTTAACAAGATCACAGCTTCTGAGTGAATGAAGACAGAAAATTAAAGTAATTTTTCAAAAAAACTACCCAATTTTACAAGCGTATATCTCGTACATCCATGTACGTACAACGTTGAAACAGTTTTTACTCTTCCGCTTAGGACCAAAGTCTTTAGTTCAAAAGTGTAATGAGAAGCAGATACGTGAGGGTGTAAATTAAACTCGTTTATAGTTTTGCGAGCATTTCTAGGGTTACTGCATTCGTCACTGTTGTCATGTGGTGTCACAGTTAACCTAATTTGCTTGGAAGAGGAGGAACACAGACATTGTTTCACAAACCCCCAGAAAATAAACTACGTACCATAAGACTGAACTACTTTGGAGGCCGATGGTGCAACGTGAGATCCTTATGCTCTTTATCCTCAGTCGATCGTTGAGACATCTCCTTGTTAGCAAGATGCATTTATCCTTTCCTCTTGACACATTTAATTGCCACTATGTTCAAGCATTTGTCGAAAAATAAAGCCTCCAAACATTTTTAGGCGAGGATTTCGTGTAACTATCTTTACTACAAAAAAAGATCGTCCAATAAATAATTATTTTTAAGGAAACAGCGCATTAACCACGAAGCTTTGGAAAGACATTCTGGTTTCTAACTACACTGCCCAATATAATTAATGAAACATGACTTAGGGCATGCCATACTTCACTGAGCAATAATTAGGTATGATACCAAATTATGCCTTTATCTTTAACAAGAGAAATTGGGAAATGTGTGGTAAGTTCCTATGGGACCAAACTGCTGAGGTCATCGGTCCGTAGACTGACACACTATTTAATCTAACTTAAACTAACTTACTCTAAGGACAACACATATTCTCATGCCCGAGCGAGGACTCGAAGCACCGACGGGTGGAGTCGCGCGCTCCTTGGCAAGGTGCCTTCCACCGCATGGCTACCCGCGCGGCTTCACAAAAGAGATACACAACAAAACATTATTATTTCCTCCTGTATTTACATAATAAGACCTTTAATGTTCCACAGGAGTCGAGGACAATGCGTTTTTCATTGGAATTTGAGAGCTTCAGTAACGTTTGTTGAGTCTGTGAGCATTTATCAATTCCTGGCACTTATGTGTCATGGTACGTATAAGTTATGGAAATAAATCTGTGCTATCCGTTCCAATTCTTCAATGAGTGCTCTTGAGTCTTCTCGGTGAGTGCATGATGGAACAGGACGATCACGAACATATCTGTCAAACATGTCCCACAAATGCTCGATCAAGTTTAGAGCGGAATTCGCCTCTGGCTATTCCAGTACTTCAATGTCCAGAAATCGCAACACATCTGTGGTGACGTCCGCCATATGGGCAGTAGCATTATCGTGCTCGAGAAGGGAACAGGGCCTGGGGCTAAAACCTTATACAGCAGCCACAACATGGTCCAACAGGATCTCTTCGACGTACTGCCTGGCTGGGAAGGCTACCATGGTCGAAGACATACGGCTTTCAACACTGATGTCTCCCCATAGCGTCTCACAACCTTGACTGAACCTGTGGACTGTCTGGACAACATTTGGCAGATATTGCTCAGGACAGCGTCTCCACATACAAACACGGTCACCACGTTGCGTCCGTGGACTTATGGATTCGTCTGTGAAGAACACGTTCTGGCAGTAATGAAGTTGACAGCTGACATGGAACGGCAGAACTGAATGCGAGTTGCGTGATGTTATCAAGTATGAAACTCGAACAGGACTCCTAGATAGCAAGGCCATTTCTTGGAAGTTATTCCTTATGGTCTAACCGGACACGGCGGCACTAGAGGCACTACTGAGATCGTCTTGCAGTTCTCTGGCTGCAGCCGTACGACACCCTAATACAGAGATGACCAAATATCCGTTTTCGCGTGGGAGCGTAACGCGTCGCAGACCTTGTCGAACTGGCCTTGTACACCGATCTGCCTCTCTGTAGCGTCTGGTTGACAGGTGGAGCGACATTGGCGTCTTTAAAATAACATTCAACAGCCAAGATCGCATAAATTATTTCTCTATTCAAGACAGCCGGGTAAAACAGGCTTTGCTGTCATCTTCAGGTCTATACAGAAGTGCAAATACATGGAATATATCTTATAAGTTAAGATGTAACATTTGATTTCAATGTTTGAGTTTGGTATTATAAATACTGGAAGTGGCCGTGTTATTGACCTCCTCTAAAAATCTTTTTGCTTTAAACATGTTCATTTTACGCTGAACGTCACGCACAAAATGTTAAGTGGATAAAAATCAGCATATTATAAAATGTCGGTCATCGGTAACATATTTATAACACAAAGCACCAAAGAACCTTGTGCGAAAGGCCATGTTTATATTCATATTGTTCACAGACGCTTGTTGCATTACACAAATATGAAACATACTAGCACTTCTATTTACATATGCTGGACGTATTATAAACAACGTGGACCCACTTTAAATGGTATTAGGTGCAACTCATAGGCATTATTGCAAAGATTACATTTGTTGAGTGTGTTGTAACCACTAGACGGCTATTAAACCATAACCATGTATCAGATGGTAAATAGCTCTCTTTTCGTATTTATAATATCTAAAATTAACTACTTTAGTGAGTAATAGAAACGTCTGAAGGGGATTGTGAGAACTAAATATTTATTTCAGCTGCTAATAAAGCACAATTTTGTAATCTTAAATATTCTTAAAGGCCACCCATTAATTTTTAAATATGAAAACAGATGTATTTACAACACCCTACATGGTTCCGATGTAACAGCCATCCAGTGGCTGCAACACACTAAAGAAATGTAATTTTTGCAAAATACCTGTGAGTTGTACATTATACACCATTTAACGTGGATTCGCACTGTTCAGAATATGTCCATCATATGTAAACAGATGTCCTATTGTGTACCGTGTTTGTATAACGGAAGATCTATCTATGAGTAATATGTATATGGATAAGGCCTCTCGCAGAGATTGCTTTGTGTTTTAAATATTGTACCGATAACAGACGTTTTGTAATGTGCTGATTTTTATCTACTTGACATTTCTTGCGTGATATTCAGCGTAAAACTAACATGTCTGATAGCAATAGATATTTAGGGTATGTGAATGTACAGGTCCACTTCCGTTTTTTGTAGTACCAAGCTAAACGTTTTTTTATCAAATGTTACATCTTATCTTTGAGACATATTCCATGTATATGCAGATCCATACAGACATGAAGATGATAACAAAGTCTGTTGAAACCGATTGCCTTAAATAAAGGGCCGGGCGGTGTGGCCTTGCGGTTCTACGCGCTTCAGTCTGGAACCGCGTGACCTCTATGGTAACAGGTTCGAATCCAGCCTCGGGCATAGATGTGTGTGATGTCCTCAGGTTAGTTAGGTTTAGGTAGTTCTAAGTTCTAGGGGACTGATGACCAAAGGTGTTAAACACCATAGTGCTCAGAGCAATTTGAACCATTTTTGAGCCTTAAATAAAGAAATATTTTATGCGATCTTGGTTGTTGAATGGTTTTTAACAATTAAAACAGATATTCCTTCAATACTCTAAAATGAGAAAATTCAGTCATATTGCCATCTGTAGCAACACGATGGAACGCCCAATCTTCTTGGATGAAAAAGACTCCTTTCCAGCTTACACTAAGCTGAGATGCCGCCCTTCATGTCTTTGGTTGCATACAACGCGCAGAAAGGATAATTTCCGTTTGGGTAGCTCACTAGAGCTTCCTGAGACAGCAGTACCTATTCTGTTCTCTGGGATTATCTGACACCATACTGCATAACAGAGCGGACAGATGGCGAATGACTTTCATTGTTGCATACACTGAAAGTGAAGACCTCAGGCTATCCAATAAGGCCACAGATGCTGTCAGAACCAAAATAGATATATCATAACTTACTTTGATACACGTATTCCCCTAAATCATTTCCGCAGCGTATTTGATAAGTGGGTGTTATGTATATCATAGCCTCCGGAGAAAAAAAGAGTATAAATTGAATTATCGATGCACAACAATGGAAGAACTATATGCGCTCTCAGAATGGTAATGCGTAGTATCTTTGTCATTTGGTACAAACGGAATGAACGTTTTTTGTTTCATTAACTTCTTGGTTCTGGTGTTCTAGCTGACGGACGCTTATTGTTCACTGTCTGTAACTACTACAATTATTTGTAGTAATACCTGTAATATCTTGAATTTATATAAAAATAATCCTTAAAAATTGTGTTTTTGTCTGTTGCAAGCACCTTTCCTGCCTATGATTAAGTTACGTAATAATTAAACGTTGCTCTGGTCATTTCGTATAGGCTCATTGTTGTAGCGACGATATTACCAATAATAGTGATATATGCCATTTTAAAAGTAATTTAATGCTAAAAGTATTTAAAAAATAACCTCAATAAATACAAAACAGCGTAAAAATTATTTTCCAGTTCATTTTGGCCAGAGGTACAGTTTTATTAAGAGTAATTTCTATAAATGTGTACTCTGCTACTGCACATAGGCAGCTATCCTGGAGCATCAAGTTTCACAGAAAAAATAATTAAGCATTCTGTTTAACTGGCTTAACGTGTAGTATTAAAGACAGATTTTTTTAATCCATCGTATGACGGGTGTCTTCACGTTGGAATACGTATGATACTTGTGTCGACAGCACCATGAGGAAATGTAGCCTTGGCTTTCAAGAAATATAAAAAAAGATTTTTAACAAAACTTTCATTCAGTTATCAGAATATTCTCTTTCACTAAAAATAAAGTTACGTGATTTGTGTTCACAACGTCCTCACGTGGTCACGGTTCAGTTTTCCACTTAAAGAGAATTTAACTTCATCACTGAACACCTAACGTGTTATCTCCTATCTCTACGTTCAGAATTGACTCACAGAACTCAACAAGTTGCTGTTTACCATTAACATGAAGGAACTGTAGCAAACTGACTCATGTGTGATTTGAAACGCGTTAGATAAACACGTCATAGAGGACGTTAAACAACACGTCATAGAGGAATTCGAGCTGTTCTGCCGTTCTTTCGACTAAAACCATGCTGAACGACTGTAACTAGATAGAGCCTTCTGAAACAGAAGGCGCATAATGCCTTTTGTTGTCGTTTTTAGTCATTTATACCTGACACAAACTGAGTAATGAACGAGAGCGTGATCTAGTGGGACTATGTAGGCCGCTGCAGATAACCTCATCAAGCGGCAACTTTCAACGTCGCCACGAATAGCTTTCAGTTCCTGTGCGTAATTTAAAGTGTAGAGCAGGTTAATGGCTTAATTCATGTAGTCCACTGGTTCCCAACCTGGGGGTAATTACGGCCTGAGGAGTAAAATGAAATTTCCTAAGGGCAAAAATATAATAATTGGATCATGTTACGGTTAAGAAATTAAATTATTTTTTAAGATGTTATAATTATTACTATTTCGTAAGACTGTAATACTGTTTACTAAGTGACCAGTTCCCACTTTTTTTTTTTTTTTTTTTTTTTTGACACACGAGCATTAACACGTGACACAGTTTGATTGTGGTGAAACGAAAAAATCAACATCATCTACTCATACATTCCAGTTTTTACACTCACTCTTTTCACTTTCTGGCATGCATCTATGACAGGAAAATTGAGACGAATATATCACATATGCTTTAATCTCTCATGAAAATGGCTTCTCTGAGTAGTAGGTAATTACCAAAATGAACCACAAATTGCTTCATGATCCATTTGGCATCAGATAATCCATCTAATTGACGGCACGACACAACACTAACTACGTAATGGTTACTATGTTGCCGAAGGGCTTTCACATTGTTATTGTTATTAGTAGTAGTTGTCTCACATAAGGCTTTGCCAGTCTAAGATATTTTAGTTTATATCAGTTCAAAAGCAAGGAGTCCAGCAATGAAGTAATTTATGAAGAATAATTGTAGCGCTCGTATTTTATTTGGGTTGCTTTTAAATGGAAGTATAGACTGTGGGTGAAGCATGAGTCGCAAGGAAGAGGAGTGGTGCAGAGGAAGCACATTTATAAACAAATATCTATCCTTAATGTAGATAGTTAGCTTTCTTTCCTGAAGAGGAGTTATAGATAGCACAAGCGGTGCACTGATAAATGTTTCATCATTCTATAAAAACTAATTGTTAGAAATAAGCAAAATCATTAATTCATGATTTAATGAAACATTTACGGAAACTACCTATCATCATTATAAAAATAAAAGTGTTCATAGAGATCTTTCGTTATTCTAAAATTAGCTAGGCAGTGATGTTTGTGGCGGTGGGGGTTGGCGGCACAAAGATACTGCCTAGCAGTTTAACTCCGCCCGCGTGACAATCACTACCTCTTCACTCAGGGGTAATGACATCAGAAACTTTGGGAAACACTCACGTTGACTATAGAGGCTTGTAAAATCGGATTCATCAGTCTGAAAGCACATGTATTAAAACCGTTTCATTTGTAACAAGAGGGAATTTATAACTTGGCACCACTGAAGAATAGGGTCCTGTAATCCTCATTTTGTCGTCTGAAGATATGCTAGGAACTTAAATCGTAGACCTTACGCAACATATGGGTCAACATTTTTTCCATTACGAAGAGTTTAAATGTGAATCGTAAAATTCAAAAGTGGTCGAACAAGTGTGACCGGTGAAGGAAGTACAGTATGTGCCGTCAAATTCACTGCTGAAGGTAAGAATTTTCGTGGGCTGATTCTGAATCGGCTATTGTAATTAGCTGTGGTTGTTGTGAAAGTGGTAAACGAAATCGACATTACAATGCTGCATGTTACATCATCCACAACAACCTCCAATTTCGTAACGTCAGTGCAACGTGCATGGCAACACAACTCAGTGTGGAATACAAGCATCGTAGTGTTAGAATTTGGTAGCAGCAACTGGTTTTATCAAGGTGGTTCCACAACTGGTGAGGGTCAATGCTGAGTAAAATTTCACAACACTTATTACTGAATAAAACTTGTTCAGTATGTGCCTCTCTCCTAAAGATCGCCGCTGTGAGACACAATATTTAACTAGTAATCCTGGGAAGAAAAATCTAATGGTGTCAAACATAGGACTTAATTTGAGAAAGAAATATCTGAAAATGTACGTTTCGAGCGCAGCATCGTACAGGAGTGATCTATGGACATTGGGAAAATCGGGAGAGAAGAGAATCGAAGCGTTTGAGATGTGGTGCTACAGAAGAATGTTGAAAATCAGGTTGGCTGATAATAAATGAGGAAGAAAGAAATGGAATACATTGACAAGGTGAAAAGACAGGATGTTGGTACACGTGTCAACCCATCAGGCAATAATCTCCATAGTACTAGAGGACACTGTAGAGGATAAAAAGTGTAGGGGAAGACAGATATCTGAAAACATAAGAAAAAAGCGGGTATAAAGATACTGCCTAACAGTCTAACTCGGCCCGCGAGGCAATCACTACAAAACCGAGAGGAAAAGGCGACTCAGTGTGTACGATCGACAACAACTACGGTGTTGACTCTTCACTCAATGCTTGCTGCTGAGACAACCTCTCTGATTGTGCTGTACCGCGTAGAACCTCTGTGTCCCATGGATACTGCAGTTTCTTGACACAAGGGGGGATATGAGGGGTAGGGATGGGGCGGTTGGGGGGGGGGGGGGGATGGAGACAAGACATTTTGATCACGTATTTACTTCAAACTTCTTACACCTTTAGTAGGCCATTAAAACAACATAATGTGAATTCTTATGTTTTCAGATATCTGTCTTCTCCTACACTTCTTATCATCTACAGTATCCTCTAATACTATGGAGGTGATTGCCTGATGTCCGTCCCCGGTATCTGAGTGGTTGCCGGCACGGTAGCTCAGCGTGTTCGGTCAGAGGGTTAGCTCCCTCTGTAATAAAAAAAACTGAGTTAATCGATCAACAATGAACTTAAACGGATGTCTTACGACGTCCGCCTCGAGCAGATGCAACGAACAAAATGAGTTTAAAGAAAGTGGTCAGCGCTACAGAATTTCAATCCTAAGGCCCCGGGTTCGATTCCTGGCTGGGTCGGGTATTTTCTCCGCTCGGGGACTGCGTGTCGTGTTGTCCTAATCATTATCATTTCATCCCCATCGACGCGCAAGTCGCCGAAGTGGCGTCAAATCGAAATACTTGCACCAGGCGAACAGTCTAACCGACGGGAGGCCCTCGTCTTACGACATTTTATTTCTTGCCTGATGGGTTGACACATGTTCCAACATCCTGTCCGTTTTTCTTTCCATATTATCCTTCCTCATTCCTTATCATTGAACCTGATGTTCAACATTCCCCTGTAGCACCACATCTCAAACGCTTCGATTCTCTTGTCTTCCGGTTTTCCCAATGTCCATAGATCACTCCTATAAGATGATGGGTTCGAAACGTACATTTTCAAAAATTTCCTTCTGAAATTAAGTCCTATGTTTGAGACCATTACACTTTTCTTCCCAGGATTATTAGTTATGGTAAATATTGTGTCCCACACTCCTCTGGATATTCCGCGAAAATCGTAAGAGAATCGGTACACGTATACTGTGTAAACCATGTATTTGTGAGAAAGGTAGCAGTCGCAAGAGTTCCTTGTGGGCATGTTGTTAGCGTGCGCTCCAACAAGAAGCTAGGGGACGAGTAGGCGTTTCGAATGCTGCTTTCATTAATTTTTTAATCTATATTTTTTCATCACTGGTCTCATTTTTAAATATATATGTCATTTGAGAGGTAATATGATGAAAAAAACGCACATGCATTGTCATGAAGTTGTAGTGAATTTCTTATGTTATCTGACTACTCGTTATTTGTAATTAAATTTTCAAGGACTAGGGACAGACATAGAGAGCCCAAGTAAAACCTCGCTAAATAACGACGTTATTCACAAGCAGTAATACAGTACGTCACAGTTTGCCAGACCAGAAGAGTAATGTAGAATTACTTGTCGGATGTGCTGTCGACATCACACGTCGCAAGGTGTTATTTGTCATACATACATGGAGATCATAAATTGGAACTTCATGCAAAATTTCATGAAAATGCAAGTGTTTTTTTCATTATAGTACTTTTCAAATGCCATATACGTTAAATAATTATATTAGTGATGACAAAAATTTAGATTAAAAAGCAAGAGGTAGACCGGCCCACGACTTATTTCTTTTCTAGGTGCGAATGCTAATTACACGACCATAGTGAATTATTGTTGCTGGTACCTTTTCACAGATACGTGACATACAAAATGGATTCGTATAACCTCTCTTACGATTTTCCCCAAATTTCCGAAGTAGTGCACCTTACTACTTTCACATTATGTTGTTTTAATGGGCTACTATAGGCGTACGAAACTTCAAGTAAATCCGTGATCACAACATCGTGTCCATCCCTTGTTAGAATCCAATGGTCCATTGCAAGCAGCCAGTTGATACAATGACAATCGACTGAATATGACAAAAAATTCTTGTGTTCTCTTTTCGAAACATTGTCACGTTGAAAGTTGTTTTTGATGTAACACAAAAATTTGTCTACATCGTAAAACCACGACTCTTTCTTTTCATACCTATAACTTTTACCCGTTGTCATGATGTTCCTGAAGGCTTGAATTTCAGATTTCTCGCCAGTAATTATGCGCTGTTTACGGATATTGATAATAGCACTGATTTTTTGAGGGATGCCTTCAACCATGTAATTAAAGAACTGCAATAAATGTGCTTCCCTCTGCAGCGGATTGTGAGCTGGTTTGAAATTTCCTAGGTGATTAAACCTTTGCTACAGATCCGGACACGAACCTCAGACCTTCGTTTCTCTCGGACCGGTGCTCTACAAAATTTTACATCCTTAAGTACCTCATCTGCTGCCTTACAGAAGTTCTACTACTAAACTTGGGAAAGTGGGAAGAAGAAAAAGGCAGAGACAGGGCTTAGCCACTGCGTAGGGGACGTATCAACAGTGAATTTTTCTCTCTGGAGTGGAGTTTGTTCTTATATGAAAACTTCCTGACAGATGAAAACTGTGTGCCACACCGAGACTCTAACGTGGCACCTTTGCCTTTCATGGAGAACAAGCCTTCGGAAAGTAAAGCAAAAAGTTTTTACTTTGGTACGATGCTTCCATATATGTCGCTCATTTCTATCAGTTATCATCATGCTTTGGAAGATTTCGGTTTAAAGCTCCTCTTTAGTAATTATGTCTAATATTCTTTAGTCAGAGGATATCTTCCATCGTAGAATTCGAGTAATCATGTTTCAGACCATTTTAGAATCGCCAGAGCTTGAAATTGGATATCATATACCACCACCAAATAGGAAGTGCAATCAAACATCTGTAGATTTCTGGGAAGCACGGGATCGTGCTCCGGAGCTATATCTTGATAATGTGTCAACTCTAAGAAGTTCTCGTTACAGAGGTGAACTATACGACAGTTAAAAGCTAGTGATTCGAAACGATCAGCGAGGTCTAGTATAAAATCTTCTAGACATTTAGAGTTCGGGGAGCGTGCTGAGTACAGCCCTGATCTTGTCCCGTCGGTTTTCCGTTTATATGGTCGACCTGAAGATGGTTTAAGAAGCCTTTGAATCGTCTCCGACGACGACGTGTAGAAAGTGCTACCACGTGGCTTTCTTCTAGACCGAAACAGTTTTTTCAGGGTGGCTTGGAACTCTTGCGCAACTGTGAAGCAAGTGCGCCAAAAACCGTTTTACTACGTTAAATTATGATGTCGCTCTGAACTTCGTACTGCTGTGGTTAGAAATCATTAAATGCCATATTTTTAAAGAATATAATCTCATGAATAATACGGCTTCAAACATTTTATTACTTTGCAAACGAGTTGAGAGGTTAGATACTCGACGTGAAGCATGCAACCATGATAATGTGTAGAAATAGTTTGAAATTATGTTTAAAGGTTGTAGCAAGTCTCGAAATGCTCTCATTATGGATGAATGTAGTCTCCATAATTAGAGCTCCATTTTTAACGACAGCAAATTTTTCACACATTTGACTGTTATTTGCGTCATGTGTCCTGCACTATGTGTCGTAAAGCGACATAATTTAGCAGACACATTGAGCATTGTGTGCGCGTATTGTCTGCAAAATTTGTTTCGAATAGTGTTTATACTAAACAAACAACAAAAATGCCTTGCCTGATGCTGAGGTTTCACTGAAGACTTTTTTAAGCAAAATCAAATGGTCCAAGAGGTCGTTTTTCCTCAACTTTGTAGGATACAATGATATAAATTTCCATGTACATTCAGTGGTATATGTGGACACTTTCTAGAAACTGTGCTGCGAATAGTCTGTAGTAAAGAACTAATAAATTAAAACTTCACGTTCGATGCTTAAATTCTAACGCCTGAACAACGAAAATATAGTAAGAAATAAACTTTTTTCTTTTCATCATTTTGTGGGGTGTCTCAGCGAAAACAGCTTGGTAAAGTTTTGGAATTATCTGTAACGTTAGCTGGAAGTCGCGAAGTGCTCTCGTTCCCAAATCTGGGCGAATTTAGTTCAGGTCTTTGCACTCCCTCAATTACGCTCCCTCAAGACAAAAAAATGGTTCCTAAGTATACTGTGTTAAGTTTGTAACATAACGTTTTACTTCTTAATGGATAAATTACTACAGTACTTTAAAGTTTTGATTTCGGTCAATAACTATGCGAAATATTTAAGACCAACCTTTTTTGCTGTTTAGATACGTATCGTGCATGAGTTACCGGGTTCTAGGTTCCGGGCTTCGGGACAGTCGCTTACAATTATAGGTGAGCCTTGTCGCGAGTCTATAGGTCGAGTCCAGTTTGCGAATGGGCATACGCCCATCTTTGACCAGAGGGCGTGCAAGCGTGGCGAACTAGAGCTGGGTTCACAAACGTAACTAATGTGACGCCAAAGATTGTGGGTTCCTGAAATGGAATCGCGAGGTACCGTTAACACAGGACGACACAAATTCTATGTAGTTGCAAAGGTTTCAGTAAGGTGTCAGTTGAAATCTTATGAGTGGATATGAATGTTATAGTGTAGGTTGTTGCATTAAGAGCTGTGGCAAGATTTAAATACAAGGAAAACGAAACCCAAATTCTGGAACTAAAAATAGATGTCGCAAAGGGATAAATCAGGGCCACAAACACATTTATAGTTAAATAACTTCCAGAGTCGAAAATGCTGTCCGCAATTGTCAACTAACCAACAGCTGGCATGTAAATATCATCACGTCACTTTAGAACCGTATTGTATTCGTTGGTATAGGCATTTTGAATTACGAATTTCCAGTTTAACAGCTGCCACATCACACTCGGGACGTATTTCCTGCACACAATCCGCAGCTTAGACAATGGTTGGTCTCACAAATCACGAAGTTGTATACGAATAACTTTTATTGGTAGATATATTCACTTTATTTATTTATTCGTCTAAAAAAGGATGTGCCCCTTTTAAGGCCACACACACATACGCGCGCACACACACACATACACACACCCACACACACACACACACACACACACACACGCACACGCAAACACACACACAGCTGCAGAAAATTAAATGTAGGTCGCCGATCTTGTACATCCAGGAGCTGCGAAAGCGTACCCGCTGACCAATCATTCCACTTTTTTTTTTTTTTTTTTTTTTTTTTTTTTGTAGCCGGATGAATACACTTTGAAATCTAACGGAGTACAGGAACAATTACTCCACGATAAATGCGACAGAATTCTCGTATTTCGAAATATTGCCATCAAGGAGCACTGGCGGATGGAAAGTGCCGCAACAAGGTACAACCAAGTTCAGCTTTTCGTGGTGTGGCAAAAGTTGCACCCTTTAAGTAGCACCCGTAAAATCTGGGAGGTCACACATGCAACGGCATTGCAATTGTAGTATGGCAAGAGCTGTAGAGACACTTTTGTAGCGTTTGTGAAGCTGGATTGAGGCTCCGGCGGGCTCTCGCTCTCTCGAGGTCGAACCGGTAAGGAGAGGAGCGGTAGCAGGAAGCAAGCGGTTGGGTGTGTCCCGTGGCTGAATCTGTGGTGCGGGGTCGTGTTGGCCGATCTTTTCTGGTTGTCAGGCACTCGGGGTACGTTTTAGTGAGTGAGGGAAGAAAGCGAGTTAAAGGAGCCGGAAGACGACTTTTCGCAACAAGCAGGCAGTTTCGGACTTTGGGGCGCAGTCTTCCGTGGGTCTCCAGTACCATGGACTGCAGCACTTGACGTTTTGGGGTTGGAAGCAGTCTCCTGAAAAGTCTCCACTCAAGATACCACATGAGAAAGGTTTTTAAGGCTTTATTGGAATCACATTGTCCTGTGGTGTTTTCCCGGCGCTCTTTGCACGACGTTAAATTCCGCCTGTTTGCTCCCGGCTATATTTTAGCCTAGAACGTGCTTGCTCACTTTCGCGTTTGCTAGCGGACCTTTTCCGGCACCAAATTTTCGTTTTTGTGACTTTAGGATGAAGGAGATTAGTATTTAACGTCCCGTCGACGGCGAGGTCATTAGAGACGAACCACAAGTTCAGGTTAAATAAGGATGCAGGTGGGTACCGGCCGCCCCCTTTTCAAAGGAACCAACCAGGAATTTGCCTTAAGCGATTTACGGAAATCGTGGAAAACCTTAATCAGGTTGGCCGCACGTGGGGTTTAACTGTCGTCTTCCCGAACTCGAGTACAGTGGGCTAACCAATACTCTTCCTCACTCGGTTACTGGGACGGTGACCTATCGTCTCGTTTTGGCTAAGCTCAGTCTCTCACGAGGAAAATCCTTCTGATATGCTTATTGTTGTTTTTTTAATTCCTTCACCTTGATATATTTTTTCTTATTGATACACTGGAGTTTTTTAAATTTCATAACTGTTGTGACGACCATTGCGCCTAGCTCTTTGGTGTCGCTACTTGCTTGTGACTGCCAGCACGGGAAAAGTTTGCCGTCTAATTGCCGGTAGCTGTTATCTGCAGAGTGAACCATCTGGTACCAAATTGTCACTAGTGATACTGTAACCCAACGTCCGGTTTTCGCTAAGTTTAATCTCCTATAAGGAAGTTCCACTTGATATGTTTACTTTAGTTTATTCACTGCCTTCATCTTGATATATGTATTATTAATGTGTCTGTAGGTTTATAAATATTACGGAACCTATTGACGGCCTTGTTCGTAGCTTTTAGGTTTCATTATTTGCTTGTGTCTGTTGGCAGTGGAGCTGTGTTTTGGAGGAAGCTAATCAGAGTTGCCCGGATGGACTCTTATGAGGCATCCCGGTTCGATGCGACTTCAGAGCCTATGCTGTTTAGACTTGTCCACTTCCACAGTTGCTGAGGGGATTTAATTCAGATTTTATAAGATTCACTTGTTTTGAAATTTCATGTCTCTAAAGTATTTATGAGTATTAGCAATTCTTATTTAATCTGTTTTGCGTGTATACGAGATTAACTGATCGTTAGTCAGCCTTTGCTGCTCTTTAGATTTATTTAATTTAACTGGCCGCTCCTATAAGTTTTTTGTATCTTAAGCAATCGAGGTATTGAACTTTGGTCCAAATCATCATTCTCAATGTTCTGCCCTATGCAATGCAACGATTTTCTGTCTTCTTCGGTTTCTCATAATTCTTTCCTATCATTTTATTATCCTCCATCATTTGTCTATTGCGTCCTCATCTTCTTTCATTCACCGTTTCTTCCGTAGCATCAATGAGTAAACAATGTCTTCACTTCCAATGTGCAACCCGATTGTTTCGCCTTCCTGATTACATTTAAAATTTCTCTCTGTCCTCCATTTTTCTCCACACGTCTCCTTTTCTCACTTTGTCTACCCGTTTTATCCCTTCCATCCTGCGTCAAATTCACGTCTCTAATTCTTGTATCCTTCCTTCTTCCTCTACCCTCAGTGTCCATGACAGCTCCACCAGTCTCCTCCTCAGGTCTCTGTCCATGCGCCCACATAGAATCCTCATCTTTTAATTAAATGCCTCCTTGGCAAATCCTATAGGTGTTTTCACCTCCTTAATACATCTCATGTCGTCCTTAATAATGCTTCCCAGATATTTTAAAGCACTACCTTTTTTAATATCCTCCTGTCCTAGGTTTCGAATTGTTCTTACTTTTCTTGCACTTATCACCGTATATTTTGTCTTTCTCTTATTCTCATTCCGAATTCCTCAGGGGTCTAATTATTTCAGTATTCCAGTCACAGTTCTTTCTCTCTCTGCCAGTAACACCATGTTGTTGTTGTGGTCTTCGGTCCTGAGACTGGTTTGATGCAGCTCTCCATGCTACTTTAACCTGTGCAAGCTTCTTCATCTCCCAGTACGTACTGCCACCTACATTCTTCTGAATCTGCTTGGTGTATTCATCTCTTGGTCTCCATCTACGATTTTTACCCTCCACTCTCCCTTCCAATACTAAATTGGTGATGCCTTGATGCCTCAGAACATGTCCTACCAATCGATCCCTTCTTCTAGTCAAGTTGTGCCACAAACTTCTCTTCTCCCCAATCCGATTCAATTTTTCCTCATTAGTTATGTGAACTACCCATCTAATCTTAAACATTCTTCTGTAGCACCACATTTCGAAAGCTTCTATTCTCTTCTTGTCTAAACTATTTATCGTCCATGTTTCACTTCCATACATGGCTACACTCCATACAAATACTTTCAGAAACGACTTCCTGACGCTTAAATCTATACTCGATTTTAAGAAATTTCTCTTCCTCAGAAACGCTTTCCTTTCCATTGCCAGTCTACATTTTATATCGTCCCTACTTCGACCATCATCAGTTATTTTGCTCCCCAAAAAGTAAAACTCTTTTACTACTTTAAGTGTCTCATTTCCTAATCTAATACCCTCAGCATAACCCGACTTAATTCGACTACATTCCATTATCCTCGTTTTGCTTTTGTTGATGTTCATCTTATATCTTCCTTTCAAGACACGATCGATTCCGTTAAACTACTCTTCTAAGTCCTTTGCTTTCTCTGACAGAATTACAATGTCGTCGGCGAACCTCAAAGTTTTTATTTCTTCTCCGCGGATTTTAATATCTACTCCGAATGTATATTTTATTTCCTTCACTGCTTTCTCAATATACAGATTGAATAAAATCGGGGATAGGCTAAAACCCTGTCTCACTCCCTTCCCAACCACTGCTTCCCTTTCACGTCCCTCAACTCTTATAACTGCCCTTTGGCTTCTATACAAATTGTAAATAGCCTTTCGCTCCCTATATTTCACCCCTGCCACCTTTAGAATTTCAAAGAGAGTATTCCAGTCAACATTGTCAAAAGCTTTTTCTAACTCTACAAATGCTAGAAACGTAGGTTTGCCTTTCCTTAATCTAGCTTCTAAGATAAGTCGTAGGGTCAGTGTTGCCTCACGTGTTCCAATATTTCTACGGAATCCAAACTGATCTTCCCCTAGGTCGGCTTCTACTAGTTTTTCCATTTGTCATATGGAACTTATTGTCCTTTATCTTATGTTTGTCTGTGCTGTAAGTGAATGCATGTTTTTAAATAAATGAGATTTAGCACCGCTATTGTAACGAATGTTGTTCAGTCCCCATTCGACCAGTACTTCCTCGTCCGAAGTCAATAAGCGAGCAGGGCCGTCCTGCAGCGGGTTAGAAAAACGCTGCGCAGATTTCGGTTTGTTTTGCCTGGTAGTACATTAGTTACAATGGACCTCCGCCGTCTTTGTTGGTGTTTCAGTTTTTTCGACGCAGAGCGGAACAGACTCGGTCGCGGCGCCGCCAGCGCGCTGGCAGCTTATCTCCGGCGCGGGGAGGCGGTCTGCGGCCGCCCTATTGCGCCCTGGAGACACCTGTCACGCTATCAAACGGAAAGTCGGCGAGCAGCCACGCCGCTGTCGTATCGGAGCGCTTCAGAATAATGCTGCGCGCCGCGCTGCTGTCACTGATACCGCTCGCCGACTCGGCTTTTGCTGCCGATTCACTTGCCTCGCAGTATTCAGGCGACCGGCGATACGTTTTAATTTCGAATAAAACACTCTGAAAGAGACAGAGGACGCAGTCGTACCTTTTTTCTTCCTTTTCTTTTTTCAGACCGGTCGGACACCACTACCACCGCATACGCGACAACTACACGGAACCGTACGACTGTGCTGAGAATGAAAACAGAGGAAATTGGTTCTACGGGCAGCTGACCTCGAACCGTAGAGTGGGATCTGTCGAATAGTCAAACAGGACGTTATTTATATTTGAAAACCGGGACTGGCAAGAGAAGATCCTTTTAAATTAAAGCGAGAAAAAGTCTCGTTCGAGGGCAGTTACAGACAGTTAAAAAGGTCGAAGTAAAATCTTACAGTTCGTTGATAAAATGGACTAGACTATTTTGTTTCGGCTTCTCTAAAAGAGTAGTGACGCACTCTGGTAAGTGGATTTCAGTTTGTAGCAGGACTGCGGACATGTGGCTCCAGACGAACAATAAATTTTATTTATGGATTCTTCCTTCGCTTCTTGATAGAACAATTCCATATTGAGGGTGGAATAACACTCAGGCGCATTTTTTGTTCTACTGAATTTTATTGTGCGGCTGGTCCCGGCAGAGGTTCCAGTCCTTCCTGTGGCATGGGTGTGTGTGTTTATCCTTAGGATAATTTAGGTTAATTAGTGTGTAAGCTCAGGGACTGATGACCGTAGCAGTTAAATCACATAAGAGTTCACACACATTTGAACATTTTGATTTTTATTGAACTATTTTAAGCTTATTAGGTCATCTTCAGATAATTACTGGTTATCTGAAGAAGGCATAATAAGTCAAAAACTAGTTCAATAAAAATCAGTAGAACAAAACACCGTCTAGTTGTTATTCAATCCTCACGACGTACTATAAATTAATAATCAAGTAATTGCATCTATGATTTTGTTATTAGGTGTAATTTGGTGGCTGCCTTTTATCTCTCACTCCATGTACGATGTGAAGTTTAACCTTTTTTTCTTTTTTTTTGCCAGTCGTCGTACCTACTAAGTACGTCTAGAGATTTCACTCGGTTTTATTGACTCTGTAGCAAAGGACGCTACTGCCAGATTCTTATATCGGTGTTTCCTTACCAAGGATTTGAATGTATTTCTCTTCTGATTACGACAGTTTAAACTGTCGAAGACGGTAAGGTAAAACAAGTAAAGGTTGTCTTGTGCAGCTGACCACCGACTTTTTATCTTTGTTGAGACGGGACGTGAGTCGTGCTTCTGTAGCTCACTCTTCGAGCAATTGCCCGCGAAAGGCAAAGGTCCTGAGTTCGAGTCTCGGTCGGGCACACAGTTTTAATCTGCCAGGAAGTTTCATATCAGCTTACACTCACTGCAGAGTGAAAATCTCATTTTGTTGAAGTATTTTATTTTCTTAAAGCTTTAAATGAAACATTATGATTTCACTTCGTAAGTGCTTGTTCTAACGCTGAGCTGAGAGAATCCATGGGATACCGCCTAATTTCGTATCGGACCACCTTTGCCCGGCATAGTGCAGCAATTCGACGTAGCATGGACTCAACAAGTCACTGGAAATACCTTCCAGAAACACTGAGCCGTTCTGCCTCTGTAGCCGTCCAAAATTGCGAAACTGTTATCGGTGTAGGATTTGTGCGCCGACCAACCTCTCGATTATGTCCCATAGATGATCCTCGCCACTCATGTCAAGCGCTGTCGTTGACCAAACGAATCGCTCGTGTTGTCCAAAATCTTCTTCAAACCAATCACTAAAAACTGTGGCCCGGTGAAATTGTGCATTGTCATCTGTAAAAATTCCTTGGTTGATTGGGAACAAGTAACCGAGAATAAATATTTATTGTCAATAATCGCTTCAGTTAGACCAGAGGACTCAGTCCATTCCATGTAAACACAGCCCACTCATTTATGGAGCCGCCATAAGCTTGCACAGTTTGTTGTTGACAACCTGCGTCCCCGAATTCGTGTGGTCTGCGCCGCACTCGAACCCTACCATCAGCTCTTACCAACTGATGTCGAGATTCATCCGGCCAGGTCACGGCTTCCAGTAGTCTAGAATCCAACCGACAGTGCCACGAGCTCAGGACAGGTGCTCCAGGCGACGTCGTGCTCTTCGCAAGGACACACGGGTTGGCTGTCTGCTGTCGTAGCCCATTAAGGTCAAATTTCGCCGTGTTGTCCGAGCGGATATCGTCACACGTCCTGCATTGGTTTCTGCCGTTATTTCATGCAGTGTTACTAGCATTTTAGTAGTGATACCCCTATACAAACTCCACTGCCCTCGGTCCTTAAGTGAATACCGTCGGCCACTGCGTTGTCTGTGGTGACAGACAATGACTAAACTTTGGTATTCTCGGCCCACCTTTGCTGCTTTGGATCTCGAAATACTTAATTCACTAACGGTTGCCGACGTAGAATGTACAATACGTCTAGCTCCAACTCTATTCCGCGTTGAAGTCTGTTAATTTCCGTCATGCTGCCATAATCATGCGAAACCTGAATCACCCGAATACAGATAACGGTGCCGCCGATGATTTGCCATTCTATACCTTTTGTGCGAGATACTGCCACTTCTGTAGATATTCTTATCGCTATCCCTTGAGTTTTGTAATCCCAGCGTAATACTGTTAAATAAACCTCAACAAAAATTATATTTGAAAATTCGATGCCTCATCGACTGAATGTCACTAAACGTTCTTTGTTTCCACAATCTAAAATTTCATAAGATTGTTTGTAATTTCCTGTTTCCTTTCACATCATTCATTTTTACAGATATTTATTCTAATTGTTCACAACATTAGTATCAAGTTTTCGATTTTGCCTTCGTTTTTGAAAACTGAAATGTAACCTTTGCGTAATTCCCCAAATCCTTTAAGGGAGAGTTTCTAGGTATATGATCTGACCGCTTGCTGGTCGATTTCGATATCCGTGTGCTGCATGGGATACATTTAAGTTTCACTGGTGATCTTTGGAAGGAGTGTCTCAGCCTATGGCCGCATAGGGTTTGGAGATGTCACGCGAGATCATTATATTTGAAGGAAGGAAGGAAATTCTAAATAATAAATTGTATGGAAGCAGTTGTACAGTTGGATTCAGCCTGTTGTTGCGAGATATGCGCCTTGCCGTAAAGCGCAGTGCTTGTTAACATGGGTTAGTCGGTGTAGAGCTGTTTTGCGCGAAAACTGTATATGTTACTGTACGTGCGAGCAGGCAGTGCCGAGCCAGAACAGGCCCGTTGGAAGTTTTTTGTCTCAGACAAGCTGTGGTTTGAGAATTCTGTTGCAACTCACTGTGGGATGGACAGACAGATAGGTCATCATTTTGATCAAGTTCTGAAATGGCATTTAATAATCCAAATAAAGAGACATGGGATCAGGGATTTTACTAGACACACTGTAGTTTTTGAAAAAATCAAAGGTAAAGTTGATGACGGGAACTCTTATTTGCAATGCTATCCACTGAAAGATCATCCGAAAACAAACAACTTTAAAAGACGTAGTATGGAGTCCAAAGTTAATAATGTTAGCCTCATTAACGTTTTTCTGTGATTTCATGCTATTGCTTTGGTACCCTTCATTCTACGCGTCTAACACAGCGAGATCGTCGCTCGAGAAGTCGACACCAAATGGTTGGTTCGTGTCGACTCTTCGTAGCGGCGTGTTTTTATTCGATCTTTCGGTGCAGCTGACAATATTCGTGATACTTTTTTTTTTAAGAAAAACGTATGGAGCTGTATCAATAATCACATGATAATATATAATGTATTTAAAGTTATTTTGATCGTGTAACATATTTAAAATGTACACTTAACGAATATTATTACGCAATCCTATTTGATCATCTTTTCGTGAGAGTTCTCGCAGTTATTTTGGCTAAAACATACAATACAAAAATCAAAACGTAAGCAGCTGTTACACATGCCCAACAAGGAAGCGAAATCTCGCCGCACTGATAAGTTACAGGTCTGTCAGATATAAATTTGGATGAGCACCAAACATAAATGACGAAATTTTGGAAGACTGGCCATTATATGTTATGGACAATGCAAGAATTTTGATAGCAGCCTCCCTATCTTGTAATTGTTTTGTCTGCTGTGAGTCACATAATTTTGAGGCCGTGCGATGAAATTCTTTACCTATTGGAGAAACTAAACGTCCCATGGTTGACAAAGAGAGGTACATTTCGGTGGTATTAAGTTCACGGAGCAGGTCGTTTGAACATCATCATCTACGAAAGTCTTATTGTAGCGCTCCATCTCGGTAGCTCGATCCAAATTATTGAGTATCAGACATAATTTATTTTGATGCGCGTAAGGTTTCACAACGGTATCCAAAAATGACTGATAAAATGGAGAGATCAACTTTCTGGATTTTGACCACGTGGTGAAAACGTTTCCAAATTCTCTCTGAAGACCTTCAAGATCTTGAATGACCCCCCTTCGAATTTTCCATCGGGTTCTTGAAAACACAAGAATATTTTAGGTAGCAGCTTTCTATATATGCATTGACGGAATATTAGTGTACTCACACCACCACCGGAAACAGAAGTTTTCTTCTCGCTTCGATGTGTCAACGTACGATTTACATGGACACGATATTCACGTCCTGTTTAGTCGCTGTTTAGGACTAAGTCTCGGTCATAAATTGCAGGCAAGGCTTTGATCCACTGTTGAAAGAGCTTGGTTTTTTCAATCGATGTCACTTCTGTCTTGGGAACGGTTTTAGTGACACGATATTGGCATATTCAGTTTCTCGCCTTGGACCTCTTTCCCCTTGATGACGATGCCATATCGGCAGCATATTGGCCAGACATTCTTTTTATGGACGAATATTCGAGCCCCCATCGTACACGTCTACTGAATGACTTCCTTCAGGACAACGACATCGCTCGACTAGGGTGGGCAGCATGTTTTCTAGACATGAACACTATCGAACAGCTGGCCGTCGTGGCCGAGCGGGTCTAGGCGCTACAGTCTGGAACCGCGCGACCGCTACGGTTGCAAGCTCGAATCCTAACTCGGGCATGGAAGTGTGTGATTTCCTTAGGTTGGTTAGGTTTAAGTAGTTCTAAGTTCTAGGGGACTGATGACCTCAGAAGTTAAGTCCCATAGATCTCAGAGCCATTTTGAACCACTATGCCTGGGATCGATTGTAATGTGCTGTTTATGGACGACGTGACCCACCAAGCAATCTGAGGGATCTACGCCGCATCGCCGTTGAGGAGTGGGACAATCTGGACCCACAGTCCCTTGATGAACTTGTGGATAGTATGCCACGACGAATACAGGCATGAATCACTGTAAGGGTACTTGGTACTGGGTATTAGAGGTACCGGTGTGTGAAGCAATCTGGACCACAACCTCTGAGCGTCCCGCTGTATGGTTGTACAGCATGCAATATATGGTTTTCATGAGCAACAAAAAGGGTGGAAATGATATTTATGTTGATCTCTACTCCAGTTTTCTGTTAGATTGCGGAAGTCTCGGAACCGAGATGATGTAAAACTTTTTTTAATGTGTGTATTTCTGTATTTGTATTAATACACTCCTGGAAATGGAAAAAAGAACACATTGATACCGGTGTGTCAGACCCACCATACTTGCTCCGGACACTGCGAGAGGGCTGTACAAGCAATGATCACGCGCACGGCACAGCAGACACACCAGGAACCGCGGTGTTGGCCGTCGAATGGCGCTAGCTGCGCAGCATTTGTGCACCGCCGCCGTCAGTGTCAGCCAGTTTGCCGTGGCATACGGAGCTCCATCGCAGTCTTTAACACTGGTAGCATGCCGCGACAGCGTGGACGTGAACCGTATGTGCAGTTGACGGACTTTGAGCGAGGGCGTATAGTGGGCATGCGGGAGGCCGGGTGGACGAACCGCCGAATTGCTCAACACGTGGGGCGTGAGGTCTCCACAGTACATCGATGTTGTCGCCAGTGGTCGGCGGAAGGTGCACGTGCCCGTCGACCTGGAACCGGACCGCAGCGACGCACGGATGCACGCCAAGACCGTAGGATCCTACGCAGTGCCGTAGGGGACCGCACCGCCACTTCCCAGCAAATTAGGGACGCTGTTGCTCCTGGGGTATCGGCGAGGACCATTCGCAACCGTCTCCATGAAGCTGGGCTACGGTCCCGCACACCGTTAGGCCGTCTTCCGCTCACGCCCCAACATCGTGCAGCCCACCTCCAGTGGTGTCGCGACAGGCGTGAATGGAGGGACAAATGGAGACGTGTCGTCTTCAACGATGAGAGTCGCTTCTGCCTTGGCGCCAATGATGGTCGTATGTGTGTTGGCGACGTGCAGGTGAGCGCCACAATCAGGACTGCATACGACTGAGGCACACAGGGCTAACACCCGGCATCATGGTGTGGGGAGCGATCTCCTACACTGGCCGTACACCTCTGGTGATCGTCGAGGGGACACTGAATAGTGCATGGTACATCCAAACCGTCAACGAACCCATCGTTCTACCATTCCTAGACCGGCAAGGGAACTTGCTGTACCAACAGGACAATGCACGTCCGCTTGTATCCCGTGCCACCCAACGTGCTCTAGAAGGTGTAAGTCAACTACCCTGGCCAGCAAAATCTCCGGATCTGTCCCCCATTGAGCATGTTTGGGATTGCATGAAGCGTCGTCTCACGCGGTCTGCACGTCCAGCACGAACGCTGGTCCAACTGAGGCGCCAGGTGGAAATGTCATGGCAAGCCGTTCCACAGGACTACATCCAGCATCTCTACGATCGTCTCCATGGGAGAATAGCAGCCTGCATTGCTGCTAAAGGTGGATATACACTGTACTAGTGCCGACATTGCGCATGCTCTGTTGCCTGTGTCTATGTGCCTGTGGTTCTGTCAGTGTGATCATGTGATGTATCTGACCCCAGGAATGTGTCAATAAAGTTTCCCCTTCCTGGGACAATTTCCAGGAGTGTATTACCGACTCAGGAAATGAGCCACGTTTAGCTGTATTGAGCGTAGTTAGTGCTACGGTTTGTGTTATGTGAGTGTTATAGTTTACTTGAAGTTTCCAGTTTTTTTACTTTGATCAGATGAAGTTCTTCTATAATGTTTTTTAAGAAATAATATATATATTATGATTAATATTAGTGTGGACTACTTACTTTAGCCGCCTCAGTACCATGTGTGCGAGGATTTACTCTTGTGTTGTACAGTCAGTGATAAAAGTAAGCTAAGTCAAGCTGCCGACGACGAAGCTGTGCCTGCAAGTTCTTATCTTATTCGTCTCCGATGGTGTGGCATTGTCAGTCCATCCAACAGTAACGGTAACTGTACCTGTGATTTAATTTCTTATTACATAGGGGCACTAGCACACAGATGTTGTTCATCAACCGAGCTACAACAGAATATATCTAAACAACTGATAGATTGTACCGTTTTGCAACACATGCATTGGTGCCTGTCGAAACTATGAATTCTTTTAGTCATAAGGCATCATCGATAACGATGCCATACAAAATTGTGCGTAACATTCACATTGATGTGACAAAAGGCATCAGATACGTCCTTACATGGTGTCGGACCTCCTTTTGGCCTGCGTCGTGCAGCAACTCGCCGTGGCATGGATTCAAATTGTCGTTGAAAGTCTACTGCAGAAATATTGAACCATGCTGCCTCTATAGCCGTCCTTAATTGCGAAAGCATTGTCGGTGCTAAATTTTGTTTCCCGAACTGACCTCTTGATTATGTCCTATAAATGTTCGATGGCATTCATGGCGGGCGATCTGGATGGCCAAATCATTCGCTCGATATGTCCACAATGTTCTGAAAATCAATCGTGAACAATTTTGGCCCGGTGACACGACGCATTATTGTCCACAATAATTCCATCGTTGTTTGCTAATTTTAAGGCGATGAATAACTCACATATGGTCTCCAGGTATCGGAACATAACCATTACCAGTCAGTTGTCTGTCCGGTTGGAGGAGACCTAGTTCATGTCATGTAAACACAGCCAACACCATTCTGGAACGACCACCATCTTGTACACTGCCTTGTGAACAAATTGGGTCCATGGCTTCGTGGGGTCTCCGTCACTCTCGAACCCTACCATCAGTTTTTAGCAACCGAAATCGGGACTCATCTGAACAAACCGCGGTTTCTCAGGCGTTTAGGACCAACCGAGAAGGTCACGAGCCCAGGAGAGTATCCCAGGAGAGTCGCTCCAGACGATGTCGTGCTGTTAACAGAGGGACTCGGACCAGTCGTCTGCTGCAGTAGTGGCCCAACGGATACCTCCGTTGAACGCCCCACATTGGTTTTGGGGTTATTTCACGCAGTATTGCTTCTCTGTCAGCAGTGAATATATTACGTAATCGCTGCTGCTCTTGGACGTTCAGTGAAGGCCGTCGGCATTGCTTAGTCGGTGATTACAGTTAATTCCCCAAATTTGGTATTCTCGTTACACTCCTGTCACTGTGTATCTCGTAATATGGAATTTCCTAACGATATCCGGAACGCAATGTCCTAGGCGTCTACCTCGAACTACCATTCTGCGATCAAAGTGTTGATTCCCGGCATGCGTCCGTTATTCATGTGAATCACCTGAGTACAAACGAAAACTCCGCCAGTACAGTGCCCTTTTATGTTTCTGCCATCTGTACATGTGCTTATCGTAATCCGGTAACTTTGATCACTAGAGTGTGTGTTGGTAATCACAGTCAAATATTATTCGCACATCTAATCACAAAAACGTGCTATGGAAGAACTGCATTTTACCTTCATACACTTTTTAGAATCAGTATCAAGAAAAGAAGAAACACAAGTGTGTATTCATTTTCCACAACCTTTATAGATTGTAATACATTCTTACATGTAACGAATGTTGCTCTAATATGATGCGGTTCTCAAGTGTGTTCGAGATCTCGGCGTTCAAAGTTTTACAAAGCTGTGGCGAAGAACATGAATGTGCCAGCTACAGGGTGACAGTTACTGAATTACATGAAATAACATCGTCATAACTATTCACGTTAGGACGGTCTAGTTGCACAGTTGGCTGCGGGGCATGATAGGAATTACAATGCGCAGTGTGGTTTGCTTTAGCGACGAAGCCCGCTTTCATTTGGATGGGTTCGTCAATAAGCAAAATTGGTGCATTTTTGGGACTGAAAATCCGCATTTCGAGATCGAGAAGTCGCTTTACCTTCAACGGGTGACTGTGTGGTGTCTAATGTTCAATCAATGAATAATCGATGCGATGTTCTTTGATGGTATGATGACTACCGAACAGTACGTGAAAGGTTTAGGAAGATGATTTTATCCCCATTATCCAAAGTGACCCTAATTTCGGCGAGATGTGGTTCGTGCAATACGAAGCTCCACTTCATCGAAGCAGGAGAGTGTTTGATGTCCTGAAGGAGCATCTTGGGGACCGCATTCTGGCTCTGGGGTACCGAGAGACCACTGGCCTGGGCCTCTATTGGCCTCCATATCCTCCTGATCTGAGCACGTACGACTCCTTTTTATGGTGCCATATTGAAGACAAGGTGTACAGACATAACCCCAAAACCATTGCTGAGCAGAAAACAGTCATTCAGGGGGTCATTGACACAATCGATGTTCCGACATTTCAGTGGGTCTTTCGGAATTTCCCTATTCGTCTGTCCCACTAATCGCCAAAGATGGCAGGCATATGGAATATGTCATATTCGAATATATGAAGTGACATGCTGAATAAAGTGCGTGCACACCGTAGGTTATTATTAATTTACGTTTATTAATTTACGTTAATTAATTAACGTTATTTTTTTCGTATAGTTCAATAATTGTCACTCTGTATATAGCAGGACCGTTAGTATAACCAGTTAGACCGCGTCAGAGTCATTTAACCTAGTTTTTAATCTTTCACCGAACCTAGTTACGCTGATACACAATTACTGTTTGATAAGATTCGATGTTTATATGCTTACTAGTACTGTATTTTGTTACTTATTTAAAATGGCTTGCTAAGTGACATGTGACAGCTGTTCCTCGTGTTTTCTGTTTTCGCGATCGGATTGTGTTATTCTGGTAGTTAAACTACGGTTGCACCACAATATCCTGTATTGTTCTTTCTTTTGCATCATGTTACAGTCTCAGTGGCGGACGAATAAGAATGCTGTCAGCTTCATTGACTGATTTGTTTCCATACTCCGAATTCTGCGATACATTTGAGCCTTGTTTCATTTTTCTGCACTAGAGCATACGTTACATGTATTGTATCCCCGAAAATGCCGGCTGGATGTACACCATACAAAAATGTAAGGAGAGCTGTGTTGTGGTGTACCCACAGCCTCTGAGCCAGGGCACTTTTCCTTTCGTATTGTGTCACAACACTTCGCTCCAGCCTTTGCCGTTTCGAAGGTATGAAACAGCTAATTGTGATTCTCAACAATGTCACTGAACACACTTGGCAGAAAAGAAACACAAGAAATCCGATCTTGACTCTGCAAATGTGTGAGCGGCGTGAGCCCCTCCACGCTCGCACAAGCATGGTGACCAACTCAAAAGTTCTACTGTCACCTCTGCATTGTTTGCATTTAGAATCGTGGAGATCGCCGGAGCAAGGAACTTCGATTTTATCAGTACGTCTGGGTACTGTTACCCATTAATACGGGCGCATCTGGGTGATAGAAGTGGTCGAAAAAGCTAGACAGAGTCAAGCTTGAAGGAAGAGCGGTTTGAAGGGCATAGGGAAAAAAGTGCCAAGGGAAAAAACCTCTGCGAGAGTGTCAGGTTGGGTAGTAAGGGCAGGAGCGGTTTCTTGCTATCTGCGACAGACCGTGCGAGGTAAGGTTATGTTAGTGGTTGGGTATCATGCATCAGTACCATAGAAGCAATGCCTTATTGTCATGGAATTCTTAGTTCTGTCGAGGAGGTGAGCGCTGCTGATGCTGGGCCGACGATGTGTCCTGGGCCAGCTCCTGCTGCTGCTGCTCCTGTAACATAGCCATGTCGTTTTAGGTTTGTCAGTTCGATGGTCCTGAAGGAACTGGCAGTGTGATGTGTGTTGGGGCTTTGTTTGTGAGTCGTGTATGGCTTCCCTGCCATTGCCAGTTCTCATGGCAGAGGCTCAGCTAGCAACCTAGTCAGTGGCTGAAGTGCAAGGGCTCGCGTCATTGTGTCGTTTGCGTAGTTACGAAGTTACCGAAGATGGTTAGTCCCTATGGAGTGTCTTTGGGCAGTTGTGTTTCCATCTATGGTTGTGATCGTAGTTGCCCAGGTGTAGGATGTGAGGATCGTTCGAGTGACTTCATATCATGTACAGTCGTGTCGCGAATTTTTTTAATACCTCATGGAGAGTCCCCAGTCGGTATTCTCTATGAGGGCCCGCTGTCCGTGTGTATCGGGGAGCATTGCTTATGATACGTAATACCTAGTTCTGTACTTTCTGGAGGCGGTCCAGGTGTATGGACGCTGCGTATCCCCAGACAGGATCTGCGTATGTCATCAGCGGTCTAAACAGTGTTATGTATAATGTCCTAGACACCCTCCTATTCAGTTTACTGTTGCTGTTGAGCATAGGATAGAATTGTTTGAGCCACGCGTTTGCCCTGTTGGTCACGTATTGTATGTGGTCCCCCCATGTAAGCTTTCAGTCTAGCCAAACACCGAGGTATCTGACTTTCGCTGCGAAGCGTATTGGGCTTGTATGTAGTGTTATTGGTCTGCAATTTTGGTGTTTGCGCAATAATTTCGGCCTGCAAGTTAAAAGAACGGCCTCGCATTTGTCGACGTTTACTTTATGCACCACTTCTCCAACCAAGGCTCGACAGTTCTGCGTGCTGCCAGTAGTCTGTTATTAACGTGTGACGGTTTCCAGTCTCGCGCAACGATGGCTGTGTCATCCGCGTAGATGACAACCATCATGTTTTGTTATCATTAATGAGATCAAACAAGAGGGGCGATAGGATGCTACCTTGTGGTACCCCTGCTTGGATAATATGTTGTGGCGATTGGTTACCCTGAATGTCAGTGTTGAAACTTCTGTTGGTGAGGTATGAGTGTGCGAGACATACGAGTCCGACGGGGAACCCAGCGTCTGTGAGTATGCGGATGAGGCCATTGTGCCAGAGACGATCGAAAGCTTTCTCGATGTCAAGGAACCCAGTTGCTTTGTTAGTGTTGTAGCCGTGTGTTATGTATTCTACGACTCACAGTAGTTGTTGTGCTGTCGAGTGGTGGCTCCTGAATCCGAATTGCTGCGGGCTTCGGGTGTCTTTGTCAATGCAAAACCGAGTGAATCGGTTTAGAATCACCTTCTCAACGACCTTACTGAGCGCGCTCCGCAGGCTGATGGGTCGGTAATTTTGTGGGAGGGAGTGGTATTTCCCTGGCTTTCTGTACATGAGGACTTTGGCCGCCTTCCAACAGGCAGAGAAGTGTTCGTGTTTGAGGATGGCATTCGTAATAAAGGTGGGATATTCTATGGCTTTGACCGTGAGCTCTTGGAGAACGCGGTTCTTAATGCCATCGTAACCAGGGGGTTTACCAGGAGTGGAGTGCATAATAGCTCATGTGATTTCATTTGTTGTTGTGCGTTTGGTTTCGGTGCGGTGCCACAACAAAGAATTAGCTTGAACTTTCGACAGAGATTGGAGTTAAACGAGCCCTCGATGATATCTTTGGAGCAGAAAATCGGATGGGGGAAGGACGGCGAAAGAAATCGGCAATGGCTTTTAATGGAACTATTGTGGTTTTTACCTTAAACAGTTTAGGGAAATCATGTAAAACCTAAATTTGCGTAGCCGTGTGGGGATTCAAACCTGCGTCCTCCCGAACAGCAGCACTGTGTGCAGACCACTGGTTCCCCGGTGCAATATACTACATACACGTGTTCTGTTACAGTCATTACCGTCGTTGGTTATAACTGTTTAATTTACTTCCGGGGCCACCTTTGTTGTGCTTATTTTTCTGTGGACATATGAAATATCTTGAGCAACCTTAGACTCCGATATCAATGCAAAACTGTTAAGAAAGCCAGGGAAATGCCTGCTTTTAATGTGTAATCACTGCAATCCGTTACCAGCGGGCGGAAATATTGATACAGGAATACAAAAGTCCCCTGTTACCAGTTTCGAAAGGAGTCACATGAACGGCAACAGCGAACTCTTCAAACGGAGAGGCTGTGTTCCATATTAACAGGAAACAATCCGAGAAAGAACATTGCTAAGCAATAGCCTCATGTGTCGATACGCAAGGTAAGATGAAAATGACCAGGAACGAGTTAAATTCGATAAGATCGATTGCTTATTCTCTTGCTAAAGCTTGCATGAATGGCAAGGGGAATGTATGGAACTCGCCAGTGACAAATACGGATCCCAGAAGTGTAGAACTTAGACTTGTACAAAAAAAGGAGGGATTATGACAGCGGAGGATGTACAGTACTCACTACTAGCAAATATAACTGTATTATTCGTTTGAATAGTACCAGTAAATCGCCGATTCTTTAAGGAACCGAGCACTGTCGAACAGAAATCCCACGTATAAAATAGTTTCAGACGTCTGATTACAAAGAGGTAAATATGTTAAATATTTGAATTACGTATGCAAGCGAGAAACAGTTCAGGAAACGTTCGAAATTATGCTTAAAGTTTTCTGTGCTGTCATTATGAAACAATACGCGAACACAAACTGGGTAGCTTGTGCTGCAATTCAAGCAAAAGCAAGACTTATGCGCGTCTCATTGTTTACAATGTCACATGTGACAACCTTTTCATGTCAGCAAAGCACTTGCAACCTGCTTTGTCAGTTATTTGCGGGATGTGTCGCACAATGTCATAATTTTGCACCTCCAGTCAGAGGTACATGAGGATACTGCCTGCAAATTGTGTTGCCAATTGAAGCAAATGGTTCAAATGGTTCAAATGGCTCTGAGCACTATGCGACTAAACTTCAGAGGTCATGAGTCGCCTATAACTAATTAAACATAGCTAACCTAAGGACATGACACACATTCATGCCCGTGGCAGGATTCGAACCTGAGACCGTAGCGCTCGCTCGGTTCCAGACTGCAGCGCCTAGAACCGCACGGCCACTCCGAACGGCTTGCTAATTGAGTTAGTAGTATAGACGTAATAAATTTAAACGACATGCCCCAAGCCGAAGTTTGAGTGCGTGAACGGCGAAAATATACCAAGCTCTAAACTTTGTCCGCTCCACTATTTTCTGCGGCTTGTAAGCGAGGAAAAGTTTCGTAAATATGAAATTAGTCGACGTATTTCCTGGAAATCACTAAGTGTTCTCATTCTCAAATTCTGAATAAAAGAAGTCTGTGTACTGACGCACCGTTAGTTACACTGTCTCGGGACGAACACAAAACTCCTAATTGTGATACTTCTCCTACTGCGTGAAACTTTTAACGTAATCTTTTGTGTAGATTATGATTGTATTTTTTTTCTGTTCCGTTAATTATTACACGAAATATTGAAAATAGAATTTTTGTTGTCACTGGACTGCAACTGGCACCAGGTTCCGGGTTCCGGGTACTGGGATAGCGTTTTAGTATTACATATTTCACTCTGTGTCTCTAATGTCACCTTTCTACTACTTTTCAAGTCAAACCTCTCAATATCTCGAAGGAATATACGATGATATATTTTAAAAATAGTTTATAATTTAAGTACTCCCAATTCTAGAAAGTTGTTCATTAATTACTTCCGATAAAATCTCACTACCCATCCGTTGTAAATAATAAGTTTTGAACTCTGTCTGTACAGCAGATAGTTATTGCGCCGCAGTTAGAACATAAAAGTACTGCTGACAACAGACTGAAAGAAACAGTGTCACTGGACCGTATATTATGTTCTGCGACGGTTGGAAACTAAAGAAAACAGAGTTCACTTTTACGTAGAACTAATGTATCACATACTATTCAAAATATAAAATCACGGAACAATAAAAAGTCAAGTCCATGCCAACAGCCCAAGCAACGATACCAAAGACTGACTTTTAGCAGAGACATAGATTCTATTTCATAATTTCCAACGCCCACATTAGAAGCAATACGAACACTTCTTCTTCATAGTTCAAAACATCGTGGTAATTGATCATGCCTGGTTCTTAAGGGCGCCTTTGTCAACGAGCATTCAGTTAGTCGAAATTTACTCCACTGTTATTTTCTTAGCCTGTTTGTCTCCATTACAAAACGTAGTCCAGTGTCAATTTAATTCAACCATTGGATCCGCTTGCGTAATTGTTATCGTACAACAGTATTATCAGACAGTCGTTTATGTCCAAATGGTTCAAACAGCTCTGAGCACTATGCGACTTAACTTCTGAGGTCATAAGTCGCCTATAAATTAGAACTAATTAAACCTAACTAACCTAAGCACTTCACACACATCCATGCCGAGGCAGGATTCGAAACTGCGACCGTAGCGGTCGCTCGGCTCCCGAGTGTAGCGCCTAGAACCGTCGTCCACTCCGGCCAGCAGTCGTTTGGGAAATGGAACATTTCTCTTAGTACTTCTTGTAGCCAGTGTGCTTCCTGGCAGGCACAAGTTCATTTCATCTACTGGAACTCCGTTATCGAGAGCTCAGTCATTTATTATTTACCTTGTTTCCTGAAACTGCTGCACCTTGTGACATAAACAGGAAACTGGTGGTGGATTTTCTATCTTTGGTGTTCCCAGCCCTGTCAGTAGCATTACATCATACGATGTCATAGTCCTCATTATTGTTAGGAATCTTAATTTCACTGAGGTTGTCGCGGTATTCCTTTACAGTCTGCCAGGTGACGCCCCTCGGTTACAGTTAAGCATTTGCACGTGCAATTGGTGTTGTACCTAATTGTGTGTATATCAGACTACCTTTTGCTTCTCTGGACGGGACATTCTTCATGGCAGACCCTTTCTCATTCTGTCTCAGGGTTTATTTCAAACCCCTTGATTATTATCTACCGTTGTGGATAAAGGACTTGGTGAGGCATGTTGTATTCTTCTGAAAATGTAAGCTTTAGAATGGGTTTGGTACGTCAATAACTGGCCATGCGTCAAATCTCTCGTTCTCATCTCATTTGTCAATTGGATACCTCCGTAAGGTCCATTACTTTCAATTTTTTCTGCAGCAGAGTGTTACGAGCAACAGCACGTCATCTGCGTAAACTGTTAAAATGAATATGTCTCCTCCTTAACTGATATAGTAAACGCAGGATTCATCTGCACACTTGCTGAATATTAACGTTAGTAGAGCTCTATCAGCTAGATATTCGAAGTGCGAATACCCCCTTTAAGCGAGTAGCTAGTATTCATGTACTGGTAAAGTTCTATGGAAATGTGAATGTGAATGTCATTAAGACGCGGAAAGGTGGTAAAAGGATCCAAACAGGGAATCACTGACCATGACAAGGTACCTACATTTATTTACACAATAAAATCGTAAGATCGACTGGATGGAATTGCTTTTCTTTGTTTGATTTCTGAATATTACTTCTTGGAGTGAACAGATTTAAGATGTTCGAAGCTGTTGTTGGTCGTCTGTTAATAAAAAAAGCCGCGATGGAGACTGCATCTCCCAAAAATTGCATAGGTAATTTTGTATCATACCATAAACATCTCTCCTGTTCCACGATCATTCCATAGTTTTCTTTCGTCTACTTCCTTCTGTTCTGAAATGTTAAGTATCATTGTTGGAGGTTTAACTCCTTGGTTCTTTAAGAACTTCATCAGTCCCTCGTTCACATATTCCTTTTGACTGTCAGTCCGGAAAGTATAAATTCATTCATATGATTGACTCTCCATAAATGTTTTAAAATTGGGACTAATCTCAGGTATTTCATATTCACTGTTGACAAGTACAAAAAGTCTATCTCGAAAAAGCATCAGAGTTAACAATTATTTAGCTCCCCATACTGTGTTTTGCATTGGGCAATTTAAATCTGACTACACCAATTTCAAAACACTTTTAACTCTGGAAGTGGAGTGTGGAAAGGGAAATGTAGTTTCATTATATTCTATGCGTGTAATGCCTCTGGTATCATCAGTTTTTTTCATTTCTGCACTGACAAATCTTTTTTATAATCTTTTCATTCGACAGAGCGGACCTCCGATAGGTCTGAGTCATTAGTCAAAGATGCAGACTTTGCTTTGAATCTGCAATCACTTGGTTTATAGATTTATTTCATTAACAATGCTGTGGCTATCAACTTACCACTTTGCATCACGAATGTGAAACTCTCTATCATCAAACATAACTAAGTGGCTCCGTTCCACTATTTTCTTATGAAAAGTAGATACGTACGTATTTCATGTATGCAGAGCATATCTGTCATCGTAATTTTTTTTCCTCTGACTGCTAGCGCTTCACTGTACATACAACCTGTCCCTTTACTGGGTACATTCCTAGTCGTTTCCACTACTACTTGTGAAATGACCTGTGAGAAAATTTCAGTCAAATAAGGAATATCATTCACTAGCAACTCACCAACAAAAAACGAATGGTAACACGACTGCTGTTAACATTAGCACCACGAGAAAATTCGTTGTAGTAAGTTATACAAAACTTGCACATCTTCACATCCCCATATACAAATCATAATACCATCTAAACACACACAAGTGCACTTTATTCGGATCCATGAGGACACTCCACTTGCCTCACAAAGTAAACATTAACCCCCACATAACATTGTACAGTGTAGTGTGACACTTGCCCTGTTTTCTACATAGGGAAGAAATTTCCGTATGCGGTACAGAGAACACACTAATGTTTTCGTGCTGAAAAACGTTAATAAATCTTCAGTAGCCAACCACACGTACTTTAATAGACAAAGACGAACTGATATTAGAAACAGTTTAACTGTACTCCACAAAGAAAATAATGGTAGAAAAGTTGAATTCTTATGACAATTACAAATACGGTTACACAATGAAAAATTGTCTGGAAACATGTTAAATCAACAAAGTTTAATAGCCAATGTTTTTTCAGCATTTTATTTATTTGCTATAGCAAGAAGTATTGCAACCATTTCATGATACAAGGACAAATTTGATATCTGAGTAAATGTTTTACATGTGCTTAAAAATAATAATTGTATCATCTTAGAAATAAAACATATACCAGTATGACTATATTGTCGCAGAAGGAGTTCATTAGAACTGTCACTGTGGTGATGGGGCTATGGTACTAGATTCTTACCTGGAGGGTCGTGAATTCAAAACTCGCCTTAATTGTAAAATTTTAATTTCCATATTCGGTTCGAGTATATTGTAGAAGTATCCACAAATGTCAAGATTCATTGTACTGGAATATTCTGTAACTATATACAGGATGTTACAAAAAGGCACGGCCAAACTTTCAGGAAATATTTCTCACACAGAAAGAAAGAAAATATGTTATGTGGACATGTGTCCGGAAACGCTTACTTTCCATGTTAGAGCTTATTTTATTACTTTTCTTCAAATTACATTAATCATGGAATGGAAAAACACAGCAACAGAACGTACCAGCGTGACTTCAAACGCTTTATTACAGGAAGTGTTCAAAATGTCCTCCGTTAGCGAGAATACATGCATCCACCCTCCATCGCATGGAATCCCTGATGCGCTGATGCAGCCCTAGAGAATGGCGTATTGTATCACAGCCGTCCACAATACGAGCACGAACAGTCTCTACATTTGGTACCGGGGTTGTGTAGACAAGAGCTTTCAAATGCCCCCATAAATTAAAGTCATGAGGGTTGAGGTCAGGAGACCGTGGAGGCCATGGAATTGGTCCACCTCTACCAATCCATCGGTCACCGAATCTGTTGTTGAGAAGCGTACGAACTATTCGACTGACATGTGCAGGATCTCCATCATGCATGAACCACATGTTGTGTCGTACTTGTAAAGGCACATGTACTAGCAGCAAAGGTAGGGTATCCCGTATGAAATCATGATAACGTGCTCCATTGAGAGTAGGTGGAAGAAAATGGGGCCCAATCGAGGCATCACTAAGAATGCCTGCCAAAACGTTCACAGAAAATCTGTGTTGATGGCATGATTGCACAATTGCGTGCGGATTCTCGTCAGCCGACACATGTTGATAGTGAAAATTTACAATTTCATCACGTGGAATGAAGCCCCATCCGTTAAGAGAACATTTGCACTGAAATGAGGATTGACACATTGTTGGATGAACCATTCGCAGAAGTGTACTCGTGGCGGCCAATCAGCTGCTGATAGTCCCTGCACACGCTGTCCATGGTACGGAAACAACTGGTTCTCCCGTAGCACTCTCCATACAGTGACGTGGTCAACGTTACCTTGTACAGCAGCAACTTCTCTGACACTGACATTAGGATTATCGTTAACTGCACGAAGAATTCCCTCGTCCATTGCAGGTGTCTTTTTCTTTGTAGGTCTTCACCAGTCGCGAGTCATAGGCAGGAATGTTCCGTGCTCCCTAAGACGCCGATCAATTGCTTCGAATGTCTTCCTGTCGGGACACCTTCGTTCTGGAAATCTGTCTCGATACAAACGTACCGCGCCACGGCTATTACCCCGTGCTAATCCATACATCAAATGGTCATCTGCCAACTCCGCATTTGAAAACATAACACTGACTGCAAAACCACGTTAGTGATGAACACTAACCTGTTGATGCTGCGTACTGATGTGCTTGATGCTAGTACTGTAGAGCATTGAGTCGCATGTCAATACATTCACCGAATTCAACACTACCTTCCTTCAATTGATCCAACTGGCGGTGAATCGAGGTCGTACAGTACATACTGACGAAACTAAAATGAGCTCTAATATGGAAATTAAACGTTTCCGGACACATGTCCACATAACATCTTTTGTTTATTTGTGTGTGAGGAGTATTTCCTGTAAGTTTGGCCGTACCTTTTTGTAACACCCTATAAATGTACTCTATGTGTTCTGGCCAGAGGCTGTTCGCTCCGCGCACTTGTACATGCATGTGTAGAATAAACCTTCGTTAAGTGAAGTTAGTGTTCGTCATTCATCTAGGTACACCTTCGGCTACGTGACATCATTCTCATGGAAACGTCGGGTACTGGAACCTGTAACAGCGCACATTATCGTCGACACAGTACCTCCCAGCAGGCCACGCCAGACGCGCTGTTTACGTGGCGAGAAACCCGAGTTGGATCCATATTCAACAGATCGCAATCTATCGGAGACATAGGACGTTACTATGAAAGCAGGTGTGTGGCACCATATGAGACATCTTTCCGGGTTCTCTAGTGATGATGGCCAAGATCCAAACAGATGGTTAAATGTAAATGAGCGTATAGCCAAATTTAACAAATGGGATGACACCGTGTGTTTGGCTAACGTATGTTTCTACTTGGAGAGCACTGCCAGGCAACGGTATGAGAACATCGAGGAGAAGGTCACAAGCTGGGACGTATTCCGAGCGGAACTGACAACAACGGAAGTGCAAGGCTGAAGATAAATTAAAGTGCTGGGCACAGCGTCCAGGAGAAACTGCAGCATCCTACATTCAAGACGTCTTGGAGCTGTGTTAACTAATGGATCCTAGAATGAAGGATGAAGATATGGTTGCACATCTCATGAAATGTGTTGCTGAGGCCATGTATCAAGCCCTACTCCTGAAGGAACTTTCTACAGCAGACGACTGGATTACTTTGCAAGAAATACTTTGATCTGTTTGGAAAGAGGTGGCTACCAGTGACTCCTAACACATGCGCTTAGATGTTCAGAAGTCCCATCACACACCTAACGCTATACATTTAGGAATTATTAAGACATACGATAGGATCCGAAAGAGATTTTTCTGGCGAGGTTTATTTAGAAGTATCCGTCACTATGTGTCATACTGGCTGCAGTGCTAGAGGAGAAAGGCAGTTCCTTAGAAACACCTGGCCGACTCATACCAATTCCACCAGCCGTAACGCCTTTCCAGCGTGTTGGGATTGACTTCCTCGGGCGATTTCCAACGTCTGCTAGTGGCAATACATTGATTATTGTTTGCACTGATTATCTGACACGCTATACCATTACAAAAGCCGTCAAATCAGTCGAAGCATTCGAGGTAGCAAAATTCATCGTGGAAGCCATTGTATTAAAACATGGTGCCCCAAGATCGTTAATTACGAATTGAAGGAAAGTTTTTCAATCGAACCTTGAGACAGAGATAAACCGTCGGTGTAGCAATACTCATCACATGACGACTGTCTACCATCTGCAAACTAACTGGCTTACTGAACCTTGGCCGACATGCTATCAATGTTCTCCATTGTTGAGCAGAACAACTGGGATGAGGTGCTACCTTTCACGACGTTTCCCTACAACACCGCCAAACAAGACACCACAGATGTGAATCTTCAGGTTTTGGCAGCGCAAACACTGTTCCATTAAGTTTCGGGTGTGCAGCAGCAAGAAATCTCCTTCTTGTTTTAATATTTCGGCTGCATAACGTTCGGCCATCTTCAGAGTGAGCCGCAAGACTTTCTTGCGGCTCACTCTGAAGATGGCGGAACGTTATACAGCCGAAATATTAGAACAAGAAGGCGATTTCTTCCGGCTCCACACCCGAAACTTGATGGAACAAGACACCACAGAATTTACGCCATTTTTACTGGTGCATGGGCGTGAATCGAATACGACAATGGACACTGATTCCGTTACATTCTGATCACATGGACGACGACTACATTACCCAGTTGTTAACCAGAGCTGAGGAAACACGGCAGTTAGCTCGACTCCACACGCTGTGGGCTCTAGAAAACGATCGCTGAAGGTATGACATGAGACACCGCCCTGTTGCCTACCATCCTGGTGACCTCGTCAGGAACTTCACTCCTCTTCGGTAGGTTGGTCTCTCTGAGAAGCTCCTCAAGCGCTACTTGGGACCTCTTAACGTTGAAGACAGTTGTCTGACGTTACTTACGAAGTTGATTTCGACCCCGACACAAGTCGACGAAAGATCAAAGATACGGTCCACGTCCTTCGAATGAAATCCTATGAAGGTCCTGCAATCCAGGGTAAATTCGAAGCTCCATCAACAGGCAACAAGCGGAAAGGTGACAAAGAGCGTAGCGGCAAAGGAAGTTCTAAGATCAATAGTCATTGGGCGTCGGAGTATGTTGGACCGATGATTCTTCACCGGAGTAGGAGGACGTAACACCGAGACGCTGTTTTCTTAAGGAGGGAGCAATGTCGCAGAAGAAGATGAGTAGCACAGTTACGGTGGTATAGCGGTTATGATACTAGAGTGTTGCGTGGAGGGTCGTGTGTTCAAAACTCACCTGAACTGTAAAATCTTAATTTCTATATTCGGTTAGAGGACATTCTACAAGTATCCACAAATATCAAAAATCAATATACTGGAATGTTCTGTAACTGTGTATAAACTGTAAGTGTTCTGGCCGGAGGGAGTTCGCTCCGCGCTCTTGTGTGTTCAAATGCTGAATAAACCATCGTTAAATGAAGAAGTGAAGTTAATGTTCGTCATTCATCTAATTACACCTTCTTCTACGTGACAATATAGAAAAGTAAAATCTATATATATTTTGATATTGAGTTATTTGAAGCTTGCTTACACATGTGCTGGGAGACTATAGGTGTGTACACGTATATAAATATGCCTACTCATACCGTAAACACTACTGGAAAAAGTAAGTAATATTTCGGTATTGCCTTAATATTGTAAAAATCGTTGTTTCAATGTGCCACATTTTAACATACCTGTGGAAGTATTACATTCACCGAAGGAACACGAACAAATCTGGATAAAACTATGTTTGCGCTGTTCGTGTAATCGATAATGGCTTCGAACCTTACTTACTAAGCGCAGCCACAAACATTTAATAAAATGAAATATCGTAGCAAGTACTGTGTTGCTGCTTTTCCCGTCGGTCTACTCCATTATTAATTACGCAAAGGTGCCGAAAGTTAAGCAATATAGTAATAACAATAATAGCATTGTGGAACGTGGAAAATGTCTATGCATGGAGGTAGAACTAAAGGCGATATTAAAGGCGACATGTTGCATACCGTCATCTTCCAAAAGGGCATAGTTGTGAGAAAAACAAGCGGAATTTCTGAAAAGCAGGCTTACTGATACCAGATTTGCTAATAACTTGTTGTGTTAAAAGAACCACCGCCTGAAAACAATGAGCAGACGCACGTTGACTATAATTAATATATCACTTTAGGGGTACATGAAATGAAGATGTCAATGACTCTAACTGACTTCGTACTGAATGACAGTGGAGACGTGTACCTAGCATGATCATAGTCGACAAGAATGTCATATAACGGTGAAAAGTTGATTGATTCTTGAAGCTTCCACAGCGAATTAAGTAGTCCATGAGGTTTTGGGATGGAAATCGGTTGACATCGGCATCGTGCTACTATATTTCGCTGACGACCATTCAGCCACCTTGAGGTGAGTGTTTTATACAGGAGATTGCTGGTACATGTCACTAAGTTCATACCAAGAACTGGAGCGGAGGCGCATGTGCATAGGTTTTCGTTGTATTAACACCCTTAGTAAAGCTCATCGCGTCATCGAATTTTGCTTCATCTATGGCGCATGGGTGCATGCGCGATCATCTCAGAATATGAGAGTTAAAATTCAGATCTCAAATTAATGAAATTGTCTGCCTGTGGTCTGATCAATGTAGTCTTTGTAACACTAGCATGGTATTCGGTAAACAGCAGCCTTCCGCATACCCGAATCATCATTTACCGAACGGTAAGTATTAATTACAGAATTCAAACTTCTACGAAATATGGGAGGAACGCACTGGACATAAACATCCCCTTCTCCTCTGGATAGTCGCACTGGGTAGCGGTCCGTGCTCTCCTCCAGTTCGAGGTTCATGTCCTCCGTCGGACATGTGTGTGTGTGTGCTCCCCATAGCTTAAGTTGGTTTAAATTTGGTTAAGTAGTATGTAGGCTTAGGGATCGGTGACCGAAGTAGTTTGGTCCCATAAGACCTTACCATAAATTTCATTTCCTCTGTATCCTGTGTGTGAGTTACGTTTCGTCCTCAATAAAGCTGTGTCGATTTGACGTGGAAAAAATTAATTGACTTTGAACAAGGGTACTAGCTGCTCCTGTTCCTTTGCAAGACTGTTTCTGTTACATACAATATGTGCCCTGTGCACCAAAGTTTGAAGGAAATCTGTAGTTAGTTAATGGTGGTGGCAGCTATACGCCAGCAAATACAAGTCTGTATGTATGGCCTTACGGGAACGGAACGTATCAATCAGCCATACACCTCCCAACTTACTAAGGAGTCCAAAAGAAGCCGAAAGTCGTTTCTCTACTTCCATCATAAATTGGAAACTTAATTCAGATGCGGCCAAAATATTGTCAACTCTTCTGTACTGTGCGACCACACTACAAACATATCACCTACATGTCGCTAGAAGGCGTTTGGTTTAAGTTCCCCTCGATCAAATGCCCATTCACCAAAATCCTCCATAAGATATCTGAGCTGCTTTATGGAAGAAAGAAGTACCCATGGCAACACCTTTAGTTTGGTCATAATGTTCACTGGTGAACAGTACATCTACGGACAGAAGATATTTTACGAATAGCAACAGTTCTAGCGAAAATCAGTTTTATTAATGTGACATCTAGATTTTACCTGCATTTCACCAAATTCAGACTAATGGTTTGCAGGCAATATCACAAAAATGCATCTAGCTGCAGGGGGCATATGTGGCAGTATTCGAAGACACTGCTGAACTTAAAAGAGGGCACTAATGCAGAGCTAGACAATGCGCTGTGCCTACACACCAGTTTGTGTTGAGCCGTGGGCGCATTAATTTTGGCGGGTATGGCACTCCGCTGTCGCTACTGACTACGTGATCTCTTCATACATTGGGAGCTAGGGTTTATGTTGTTGGTCTGGCGGGCCATGGTTCTGAGAGTCAGCTAGACGTCACGTGGCTGGCAAGCTGTTGGTTTTTGGGGACTCCTGCTGTCCGGTACAGGCTACGAGAAGCCGCGAATGGTCAAATCGCTTGGAGGCTAGCCTCGCCGGCTCGATTGAGGATTGATAGCAGTGAGTTGCGAGAAAATGAAATGATCGTATGACATTTCGTGGCCTGGATATCCCCTTCTGGGGAGGAGCAGTTGGCGTCGAGTGCAACCTGGTCGGTAGGTTCGCGGCCTACTCTGAACACTTAAATTTTACAACACCTCGAAGGGCGCCTTTGCAGATTGAAGGCTATAACACACCGGCTTCAAACCCTTCATGTCACGGCTCCTTCTCACCTTAGTGAGACTGGAATAGAAGGGAGAACCGACAGAGGTACTCAGAGTACCCTCCGCCACACACCGTCAGGTAGCTTGCGGAGTATGGATGTAGATGTTGATGTAGATGGGTGGAGTTATGTGTAGGTTTTTAATTCGTACTTGTTATCATAAGACTACGACTATATTAATGTGGAATTTGACTTGTTATATGGTCATCGTTCAGTGCTACTAATGGTAATTTGTTGTTTCAGGCCGTATTCTGTGCAAGTGTGCTGGGATTCTCTGTTGTAAATTGAGTTAGTTAAATAGAAATCGTAACACAGTCGGTGTCAAAGGTAAGGCACCCTTTGTAGATTAGTATACCTTACTCGTAGCATTAGGAGGCGCTGATATTTCATTATTTCATTTTCAATAAATTTAAGGAGTGTTAAGCTTTTAACATGTATGGGTAGTCGCTTCCGCAACAGCTCAATATTACCTACATCCTAGGCATTGTCAACTGTAGCCTTATTTGGACAGAATACTGTTACCTTCTGATGTTTGTGGGAAGGGTAAATTCGGCTGCAGACAATTCATTCCAGTTTCCTGGGCCTGGAGCAGAGACATGTTTTCTTTCTGCAGCGGAGACACTTCCGTCGTTGCACGACTGTACCAGCCACATCGTGTTGGCTTAAGTAAATTTGATCGTTTAACACATACCGCTGCGGGTTGTCGCTAAATATTTGGGAACTCTTAATATACCCAATATTGTGAATTCAGTGAGTACATAAGCTTTCAAGCTTGTTGTGCATACCTGAAGTTCTTCCTCGCTGTACCTGCTCTTCAACTACTCGTTTAAACCTTGCTTCCTTATTGCGACTTCTGGAGCATGTCAGGGTTTAAAGCCTTTTAATTATCAATGTGAACTGTTTATTTTTTCTTTTACCCGCACTCAAACTAGCCCACTCATTGCAAAACTTGCCTGTTTGTTGCCTTTTGGCTGCGATAGCCGCCTGTTGTATTTTCCAGCTCATCTTGTATTTTGGAGATTGTACATTTATTTAAGGGTCTTTGGCAAAGTGTCTTCTGGGGTGTACCACTTGGAAGTCTCATTTAAACTGCATGTCTACCAACCTTATCTTGTATTTTGGGGATTTTGTATTTATTTAACGATCATTGACTATGTTTCTGCTACCGTGTACTAGTTGGGAATCTCATTTTAAATTGTATGCCTTCCCAGCCATCCTTGTATTTTGAGTTATTGTGTATTTTATTGCCACAGTCAGTGGCGTTACTTGTTATTCTTTTTATATTTTGCGTGGAGTTGTCTGTTTGTTTAATGTGTTGTTCATGCTTGGGAATTGTTGATATATTTAGTGCCAGTCATTTGTAATTCATTTTACTAGTAAAACACAGTTTCATGAAACCACTTGCAGCCACACCTTGTCCGTATGACTTCTTACTTGTATTGGTAGACTGTGTATTCCTGGTTTCAAGCACTGCTTTTTATGGTTTTAATTGTTAAAGTTCCTTATTAATGAATTTATCCTGTTAAGGTTCTTTTAATTATTGTGAGCGTTTTTATTCTTTTAACCAGTATTTTATATTGTAATTATAATAATTGATGTTAAGCGATGAAGTGTAGTACATGAAACAATAAATGACGAAATTTGAGGGTCGACCTTCCATGTTTTTGTCCTTAAAATTATGCCAATCCTTATTGTGTGGTCTGAAGTGTTACAAACTTTGTGACATGCACCTGCACCTCCAGTATAAAACACTCATTTGAAGATAGGTGAACGGTTATCAACCGAAATATCGTGACATGATTTCGACTTCATTGAATAAGGACTTACTGCTTCTAACTACGACATCGAAATTATAAGTTCTTTTTATGTGTACGTAGCTGATTACATTTGCAGTGAATTTTATGAGAAATAACAATGTAATGATCTCACGTACCAGATTTGCAGTAAAGTGAAGTGAAACACTGTCGAAGACTGCGTGCCTGAACAGAACAAAGAGAGGCAGAAGAGATCGCTAGGTCACACCACGCCGCAGTACAAACCAAATCCCGCGTGAAGCTCTGACTGACCGGTGCCGTGGGCCGATGAGGCTACCGTGTACATGACACGTGTCCTGCTACGCGCGAGGGCAAAGAGCTACGCAACATAGTGGTCTGTCGATACCAGCTTGTGCTTTTTTGGTTCATAAAACGTTTGACATGTTAATGTATCAACGAACCTACTCGTCGCGAAAAGCGGATGCATTTAACTGTTTGTCTATTTTTGCGCCTCCTGCCAGGTTAACCTTTTTACGTTTCTGTATTTCTTTTATGCTACCGAAAAGCTATTTCAGAGCACACTGCGGACCTAGTCACTCAGATAGCTAGATTTTAAGTGAGTTCACTTTCAAATGTGATACTCATTCACTATCATAAGGTGAAAGAATTCTCGACTGCTTGCATCCAGTTAAGTTTTTGAATGTTTTGTGAACGATTAACCCTAGCAAATCAAAGCATTTTCCATAACTCGCATTATCATGAGGGCAAGGCCAGTCAATTTCGGTTAAGAAACAAAGTTCGTTAATTTTAAAGTATACTTATGTGTAAGTAGGGACCAGCATCTGTAAATATCTTTTATCACACTCTTAGCAATACCAACACACTTTCAATAACGTGCACTGCCAAGGCGTGGGCCCATTATGTGCAACGTAAATAAAAAAATCTAAAATGTAAATATCGACATTTCGGTAACTGTTGTTGACTTTTACTCACCACTTGCTTTCTAAACAGGTTTTGATTTTTAATAAAGCCGTGAATCTGAAATTACTGAGTATGACATTCCATGGGGAAAATGACATCTACTACGAAGATTTAAATCTTTGGTTGAAATTCAGTTGAAAAACTTGGGACACTTATAGAATCTTGTAGAATAATCCATTAGGGGAACGACAAATACATTTTTAAATATTAAAATATAAGCAGCTGACTAGATTATGCTATATAGCAGCCCACACCCCGCCCCTTGTTATTGCGGTATTTAAGGTCGGATTTCGAGATTCATCAGTATTCGTATGTCCGTTCCTCGTAAACATACTTTGGTTCTAAATGCCTCAAATACCGCTTACAACGCATTTTTATGCTTAAATGACCTTAATGAACAATATGCTGAATCGCGAAGTATGAAGAGATCTCGAAAGCACTTTTCACCGACTCTTCCTAGAACACTCTCGGATAGTGTTTAGGAAGAGAGTGCAGTCCACGCCCTATGTCATCTTCAGAGACCGCAGGATATCAACGATTCTATGAAAGCGAAAGGAGCTCTCGTTCCTCGATATAAATTTCATCGGTTCTTCGAACTACTCAACAGTGCAGTGTGAACCGTATTGCGAGCAGCGTTGGGAACACTGGTTCCTTGGGAGCAACGAACACAAAGGATGAACTATGCACGTATCACATGCTTCAAACTGGAAAAAAGTTTTTTCGAAACTCGCGGGTGTTTCAGTCATATTAAAAAGCCACTTCACACGTAACTAATTTAAAATCGAATAGAAAATATGTATTTGGTGTATAACTAAAATGTTTATTCGCTTGCAATTTGCGGACGGCAAAAAAGCTAAATAACGTACTAGGTTCGTCCGTAAGTTCGTAGCATTTTGGTTTTGCACCTTGGTATTCCGGTTGCTATGTATTTGTATTGCTTGTCATTTTTTGAATTTCACTGTTGCTGTTTCAGTTTACATATCGTTATTTTGTCATGTGGCGATAGTGAGTGGAGAAATCAGTACATTTCCCATTTGTTTGAGTTCAGTAGCGGGGTTACAAGAGCAGAGGCAGCCAGAAATATCTGCGCTAGATGAATGGGGATAATGCCATGGGACGGAGTACGCAGAGGAAGCGGTTTTCCCATTATAAGAAAGATCGCTTTGACATTAATGACTCTCCACGTTGAGGAAGACCTCCGGGTTTTGAAGAAGTTCACATAAACGCATGAACCCACAATGATCCACATCAATGTACTCGACAACTTTAAAATGAGACGAACTGTAATCATTCCATTATAGTGTGACATTTTCATTCAGTATGGAAGGTTGAACAATCGGGGTTATGGATAATGCGCACTCTAAGCCAAGACCACAATAATCAGCAGGTGGCCATGCGTGCGTCTCGCTCGTTATCTATTGGCTCGTGAAAATACCGACCATTCGTATCCTGTATCGTTACTGACGACAAGAAATAGTGTCCTTATGCTAACAGACGGAAAAGAAACGAATGACTGAACCCAAACAAAGCAGTAATCGCATTACAAAGACCTGTGCTCGTCCACAAAAGGCAATGTAATGTATCCGGTGGAGCCAGTGACGGTGTGATGCACTGCGAATCGCTTCTCTGAGGTGTAACTATCACTGCTGACATATTGTCAGCAACTGAAAAGTCTTGCAGATGCAATGCAACAACGACGATCAGGAAGACCGCTGAAGTGATGCTGTTCCACGATAACGACCACCCGCATTCTGATTCAGTAACAAAAACATTATACAGGCAGTGGGTTGGGAAGTCATTCCGCAACCACCTCCTTCAACTCATCTGTCACCCTCAAATTCCACCTTATCCGCTCTCTGTCGAACGACTCTCAAGAAACTTCCTTTTCAAATGAAAATGCTCCCTGAACATAGCTCGATGAGTTCTTCGCCTCAAAACCACGCAATTTCTATAGTCACGGAGTGCAGAAGATACCCCAGTATAGGTACGCTGTAGTAAGTAGTGAAGGACAGTACATTATTGATAACTTAAGTCCCTGTGATACGTATATTTAACTTACGGGAAATGCTCCGAAGGCATTTAAAACACAAAGTCATTGAAAATATTATGTACAAACAATATGCATATTATGTAGCATGTGGACACGCACAAGTTGAGTATAAAAAAGCAACAAGTATATTGTATTTCTTTAGCTTTACCCAATTTATTTAGCACTGCAACACTGTTCTAAAAATATAATCAGAAAGATGTACAACTTCGCATAGATTAAAAAAAATCCTTTTAAGTACTGAGAGAAAGCTATAATTCGTTTCATCTTTGATGATTTCAGCGCAATGTCCAGACGAGTAGCTGGTACATTGTTGAAAATCACATCTCCCATACATTCTGTTACTGTGCTAAAATCATATTACAACTGCGCATACACCTAAAAATTGCGCCTTTAAGTGAAACAAGTATGTTAGCTTACACTTCGTGGTCACTGCACTCATGATTCTATAATTCTTCTGAAAATTTCATTTATGAATTTCTGGCAAACGTTGTAACTCGACCTTATAGATAAAAGGATTATAAAGAGTTGTAGGACGGCGAGAGTTTGATGTGCCGTTAACGACGAGCACGTTGGAGCACAGGCTGTTACTGAGGAAAGTACAGATAAGGAAACCGACCGTGTCCTGTTCTAACGAACCATATATGCTCTTGCTTCACTTGATTTGAAGAAAAATCTAGGGACCGATAACCTCAGCTGTTTGGTCCCTTAGTTCACACACATTTGAACATTTGAAGAGAGATCGGTAAACCTTAATCTTGATGGATAGACGGACAACTGAACCGTCCTCTTTAATACGAGTTCAATGTGTTAACCAATCCGCCATCCTCAGTGTTAGAAACACTTTCATTTGAATACAAAAAGAGCTTTGTTGTAACCATCAGCCCGAGGAAAGGATTTGGGTTGCCCTTCACATTGAATCCACATACGCAAATCGCTTCAACCCTGCGAAGCTAACAGACTACAGAGCACATACATGTCAACCTGCTAACTTCATTCATGTTTGGTCTTCCTCTACAAATGCGGCACCCCCATCTCTCGCTATTACAAAATCAGCTATCCCCTGTTGCCTCTAAATTCATATTATCACCCCGTCTTCCATGACGCTCCTTTCTCCCCGAATACATTCTGTACATCTTAGTTAGTCACTCGACCTACTTTGTGTGATACCACACCTATAAATCTTCTAGGCTATTCTAGTCTGGTCTTTTTGTCGTCCATGTTTGAGGTTACATTTCAGACAAACAATTTAAAAAAGTAATCGTACTGGTTTTTTCCTTCGTTTCGGAAAAGCAGTTCATGCTATTGCCAGTTTGTTTCTAATGTTACCTTTACTGCCGCCGCTATGAGTATTTTGTGCTCGTATGGTAAAAACATGTCTCGTTTAAGTTTCTCATATAGTAACCCATTTCGCACAGCATCACCTGATTCAGTTCTAATGCACTTACTTTGATCTTCATGTTAGCATTTTTTCCAAGATTCTGTCATTCCATTCATTGAGATTCTTAATCCTGTGCCGTTTGTGACAAAGTCACCGTGGAACATTCTATTTATGTCCCCTCCTTTTCCTGCCGCTGCCTTTACTGTTTGTTCTGTGTACAGACTGAATAACAGAGTACAGGCAGTATAATACTGTCTCATTCCCGTTTCAGTTATTGCCTCCGATTCACTTTCTTCCGCTAACTACACTGTAGTCTCTGCACAAGGTGGATTAGGTTAGTATGGACTATGGAGTATGTCACTGTGAAAGTGGAACGCGGTATAGGTGAACGGAAGAATACATGTAATGACCGTGCAGCTGTTAAGTAAGGCAGATATTTAGGTTTGATACTATCTGTGAAGTTTGTCTGCAAAATTTGGAAAATGTAGCTGTCTGTTCAACAAGAGTCACGAATCTTAGGCTGATTATGTGTGCGTCCACAGCGGATTAAGAGGATATCAGCAATCGTATTATTTTAGGAATACATCACGTAGTCAGCTTCTTTTAATGATAGCTAAATAAGTGTGCAGTGCGACAACATTATGCGCAGTAAGTTCTTTCAGTTTACGGAAATAAATGTAGCTGAAAGAAAACCCAACCGTCCTTTTAGGTACTACGATCGTTATGCAACACAAGCGTTATATGACACACCATCTGGGTTAAATTTTGATAGGCTATTGTAGGTCAAAAGTGCTCTGTGGTTTATCAACTATTTCAAAGGTTTCTTCTTCTGAAGGTAAATGTCAAAATAGTATCTTCTGTCCTCACTCTATGCCATTTAAATATCTGCAGTCAATTTTGTGCTGATATTCCTGACTTTTAACTTTTTCTTCTTTTCCAGCAATTTATTTCTGCTTTCCGGGCCTTGGCAGTGTTGCTTTCAAGCTTACGCCAGTCACTTTGAAGTCTCCAACGGTAATAATTTTGCACTTAGCTGCATAGAACTCAACCACAAATGGATATCGAATCCATGTTATGACTTTCCCTTATTACATTCCATTTTCAGTTTGTCATTAATGTTGAGTTCGTAAGCAATAAAGTTCTAGATGAGGCTTTTGAATTGCACCAGTCGTTATTAATGAGTGCAATGGTTTTTGATTTTTTTCCTTTACTTTGAAACAAAGTGGCCTCTTACATAAAAATTCAGGGACCTTCAAGAGTGCCTTATGAACGAACTGTGTTTCTGTGTGTTGGAACGCTGTGTTAAACATTTTGTGGCCACCCAGTGTGGTCGAGCGGTTCTAGGCACCTTAGTCTGCAACCACGCGACTGCTCCGGTCGCAGGTTCGAATCCTGCCTCGGGCATGGATGTGTGTGATTTCCTTAGTTTAGTTAGGTTTACGTAGTTATAAGTTCTCGGGGACTGATGACCTCAGATGTTAAGTCCCATATTGCTCACAGCGATTTTCACGATCTGAAACATTTTGTTTTGTAGATTTGCTAAATCAGTGTTAAATATTGGTGGGCGACTATCCTCAAGAAGGATGTCTTCGCCTTGAAGACTTTCAAAAAGTCGTTACGTTCAAGTCTTACCACGTGGTTCGTTATTATAGTCTAGTATCTGTAGTGAAGTGTTTTCCTACTACATTCCTGTCTCACTTCATGTGACTTTGTTCTGTTTGTTCTTGCATGTTCCTGTCATGGACGTTGTTCTGGAAATAATATAATGTGTTCAGCAATGTAGCAACCGTCCATTTGAACCATTTTTTTTATTTTGTGTTGTGGTGGCAATTCTCACGAGACGCTGGATTCGACATCATTTAGACCCGATAACTGTTCGCACACTTTGTTTTTAGTAAGGATGTAGATGACGCCAAATTATTCTTCCCTGCAGTCTTCGAACTATTCATTTGACAGGCAGCTGTCTGCTGCTAAAATGGTTCACTCTCTAGGAACTTTATACCAAAATCACTTAATTTCTTAGAATAATGACGATCCGTGTTACGAAATGGAGTGCAATGATTTTTTTCTTTAAGGATGTGCGACAAAAATCGCTGATACTGCTGCTGTGGAATGCCTTCTACGCCGCGAGCGTACCGATAACCAAACATAGGTGAAAACACATTGGAGAGTATTTGCGGAGAGACCAGCCACATACGCGGAGAGTACGACGGAGTGAAACGACAGGTAGACTGATGATTTGACACTAATTAACTCTCGCAATATAATGAAAAAAAAGTAAATGCACAAAGCAACAAGTGTCCTGTGTACTGCCTCCACTGTACCACTACAGTTGACATGCGTATGTCCACCCTTGTACTGTGAATGCAGAGAACGTGAGCGGCCTAGATGCCACAACAAAACCGTACACTCAGTTTCTATGATCGTTAACGCAGCTGCTCAGAATATGCGTACGGAAGTCAGGGATCATTGCTTCTTCAACTGAGGTTGTAAGAAAGTGCCTGCTGAATAGGCTAACGCTCTCAGCGATATCAAATAATCGATAAAATTTCACTCCAACGGTTTTTTCATAAAAATGCACAAATTACGTGGCAGTCGATACCCCAGGTTGCGAACAAGCGATGAAGTACATGTTCAATTACAGCTTCACATGTAATAAAGTTCAGGCACGCAGCAATATCTATCCTTCTTCATAAATAATTACATAAACTATTACCACATATTAAAAAAATTGTTCACACACACTACTCTGCATTGCGTGGAAAGACGCGATACATTAAGGTATTGTATACCGTAGAGGCGAACTATTCAGTCGCGCTCACCCATCATCCAGCCTCCTGAACCTTGGAACTGACCACCCCGAAACACGTAAACTTTGGTGAGTCGTATGTTCATGAAGTGCTTCGTCTGCACAAAGAAAAATAAAACTGGTAATAAAAAAAGTCTGAAAATTTTGTGTAACTTTTTATTATTAAAGGAAGCATAAATGCGACTCTCAGTAAAATCAAATTTTTTATACAAGATACGTTAATAAATGGAACGCTGTCTGCTTTCTTACATCATACCTTAGGTAAGGTCTACTTTCTCAATTACTAAACGATGTTTCGCAATAAAGACAAATGCTTACAGAGCCATAAACGTCACACGAGAGCAACGAAACACAGCACTGAAACACTTAAACCAATACAAGGTACCTGTAGTAGACCATATTCTATCACAATTTGTAAGATCCTTGGGAGATCCAAACACACAAAGTGAGCCTCGAAAGCCTTGCTGTGGTCCTACTGCAGCACGAGTGAAAGTGAGGTTTCGTCTCTCTTCCTAACATCAGGCTTTTGGCTTCATTTATGTGGCACTACAATAATCATTCCTCTGTGCCACCAATTCCTCTTGTGCGCTAGCCTTTTCACATCACAGTAGCACTTGTTCACTCAGTTATTAGTAGGATATATTCCAATATGTCTTTACCTACAAACTTTACCATCTACAGCTAGCTCAATACCATGCATGTTAATCCTCGAGGTCATAATACGTGACTTGTCATCCTGTCCCTGTTCTTGACAGTGCTCTCCATTTGTTCATTTCATCGACCATTACGAGAAAGGCTCATGCCTTATCTTTTTATTTTTTAGCCTAAAAGTCCCAATAACCTTCTGTTTTACCACGTCTCAGAAGCTGCTTTTTTTTTTTTTTTTTATACGGATAACCATAGCCCACGAGTAACAAGTATATTTCAGCCACTTCGGTAGTTTATGTAAGTTATAATTTTATTTGTAATGTAATTTCTGTACCCTCTTTGTATTTTGAAGCTTTACCAGTAGCATAAATGTTATACGTGTGTCAAAATTTTACTAGCGCGAAGGAGACAGTTACCGAACAAATGAGTTCAAGACAGGACTCGGCGATGTTAAGACGATCAGGACACGAGCGCAAGAAATTTCACTACTTTGCAGGAGAAGAATCAGTTTCAGTAGTAGCGGAAGGAGGAGAAGTTCGAGAGAAATCAGGAACCGTGACGCGAGACATAGTACGCAAATATTTTATCTGGAGAGGAGAGTCGAACTGGACACATTCTGAAAGACGATTACAGCAGCATCGGAACTTGAGGCAACTGAAATAATCGTCAGACTTCAGGAATGTGTTATAGACACTGAAAGGTGTTAGTACTCCGTTACTGGACCATCATCTTAGTAACTCATGCTTATCTGCAACTATTACAAAACCGAGACAGCATTGATATGCCTCGATGAACCTCACAGGGAGGAAGCAGTTGAGAAGGAAGAGAGTCTGTGAACAGGGCAAGCAGTGAAGGAAGAAGTTTGGGTAAATAGTTACGGCTGCAGGCGTAGAAATTAACATTTAAAGTACATGTAATGCAGTAGGAGTTGCGACTGCGGACAACCATCATCTGTGTAGTGGAATGACGACACTGAAAATTCGTGCTGGATCAGGCTCGCGGTCGCAGGTTCGAATCCTGCCTCGGGCATCGATGTGTGTGATGTCCTTAGGTTAGTCAGGTTTGCGTAGTTCTGAGTTCTAGGGGACTGATGATCTCAGATGCTAAGTCCCGTAGTGCTTAGAGCCATTCGAACCATTTGAACCTGGCTCGAAAAATGACTTCCCCATTTACGAGAGCGGTCGCTTTAACAGCTTTGTCTATCCGTACGCTACTCTCGGCCACAACCAAACTTCCATATGTCGTCGTTCATGTGTCACAATCTACACTCGTACACTTTATGAAAGTTTATACTGGTGGGGGAGGGGGGACTAAACCCACGATATTGCGGGGCCTCTGTTGTAAAGAAGCACGATATAGTGATCCTCCGGACATGTATGCACTGCATTATCGTAAATATCTGAAGGTTTGCGAATGCCATCGTAATTAATTCAGAGATTGCAAATCTCTTCAAAGTACGACTCAGCGGAATGGATAGTTTCTTTAAAACCATGTATAAGCTGAAAGAACCGTAAATTTCTGCGACAAAAGAAAATCACTGTATACATACACTTGGACTGGCAGTCGTTCCAGACCAACACAAATTTTCGATTCACGTGTGACTCAACTACCAATTATTCAGGACAAATCGTCTCAAATTTAGCTGTAAAAGAGATGGTTTTTATTTTTTACATATTGTATAAAAATTAATTGGCCTTCCTCGAACACTGACCAACATAGTTTTCGGCCTTACATAACAGCGACAACGTACATTCAGCTGGAGATAATTCAAGAATAATGGTTGACGAGAGGTCCAAAACGGCCGTCGAGGTGTGTGGACGGCTGGCAGTGTCGGGTGGCGCTCCGCCCAGTTCTAACTCGGCTCGCGTGAGGGCGTGTCGTGCGAGACGCCCGCATAATAACCCGAGATCCTGCAGCCTAAGAGGCAATCCCGCCCACCTAAGCCCGATCCGGCGCGCTGTCAGATTTCCCGATACCGGGTCACTCTCACACACCACCTACGGCGCCGGCTCCTCGCGCTCTGGCCAAGGGAGCCGTGTGAGGCGTGCAGGATATGGCTGGCAGGAGTACTGCTGACGTCAGACTTCTACCACATTCGCAGGATATCCGATGCGAATACCATGCCTTCTGAAATTTCACAGCGGCTGCTGCTGCTGCATTAATAGGTGTTGGAAGAAACCTCTTGTGATGTTGAGGCAGAGCTTCTGCAACAAAGTCAACTACTTACATATATCATAGATTTTTTTACCGAAAAGATATTTAAAGAGCTATTTTTCAATGCATGTATACCTCATTAGTTTCAGCATTAATGAAGATATTGTATTTCAATTTCACTCGTGTAACTACTCCTAAATATCATATTCTTATAGACTAGGTTTTAAATAAATATTTGACACACAAGTAGAATGTATAGGAAAGGTAATTCCTGAAACAGGTACCTACAAGATGACTGTGGGCAAACAGCACATATAATCCAGAATGAGATTTTCACTCTGCAGCGGAGTGTGCGCTGATATGAAACTTCCTGGCAGATTAAAACTGTGTGCCCGACCGAGACTCGAACTCGGGACCTTTGCCTTTCGCGGTAGAGCACTTGCCCGCGAAAGGCAAAGGTCCCGAGTTCGAGTCTCGGTCGGGCACACAGTTTTAATCTGCCAGGAAGTTTCAGCACATATAATACTTACCGATCACTTTTGTTCCCGTCATTACTTCCTTTCTAAGTGATGTGTTACCGTAGACGTTATTGAATGGAAAATATATTAGGAGGTTCGTACATTCGTTTCCAAGACAAGCAATTACGCGAAGAGCAATGAAAGCCATTTCGAGTACCATACATTAAGCGATAATATTAACTAAAGTTTTAAGAGCAAGGCCGATGGAGAGCTACACTTTAGCTGCGTAGTTTGTTTTTAGCTTCCGGTTTCGATAGTTGGGTAATGGAACTCTACTACTGAAGATGCTTAACTACAAATGAAGAAAACGAAACAGCAAAACGCCATTTCACTCTGAATGACGAATGAAAATCACAAAAATAGTTCTAATTTAACACGATTTCCCATACTTTTTATTCCTCCATTTTTATATTTCCTGGCTTGTTCATTCATTCGTATTTCGTTATCATGTATTTCCAGGTCCTTCTTTTCTGTATCATGACATGATGATTAAATAGTGCAGTTTTCTGTGATAATGGGCATATTTTTCGCTTGAGGAACATACCTCTGTTTTATTAGGAACCGACCACTTTCTTCCTCACAAATATTTAAAACCGTTTACACCACAGGATGTCGAGATACACCTTCACGTCCGTAGCATGTATCCAATACACTTTCTTCCTAGACACATTTTTCGTTTTTAGTTTTACTTTCCCCTATGTAAGATTTTGCTGCAAGTATCTCCTGCTTTAGGTTTTATACTTTGGTCGCAACAGTCATTCCGCTAAGTTACCACCCTCTCACTTTTAGATCGTCGCCTATGATTACTCCCACAGCAAACACCTTCATCGTTGTTCAGAAGCCACAGAGAGAAAAGTAAATATTCACAGACTACTGTAAATGATGTGTCAGTCGTAAGATTAAACAGTAGCTGTTTTTATGCTCTACCGACGGTTATTCTGTGTTTGTCGTACAGGTTTCCATCCATTAGTGTGCACTTATTTTGTTGGTAATAATAGTCATAATAATCCCGCTCTATACACACTTCCCTCTCTTACTGAGGAGCTGTTGCTAGCGTGGAGCATCACGTCCGAAAACTGCTCTGGAAAAGGCGTATTTGTGTATTAGTTAAAACGGGAAACAAATTCTCGTCTGGCATTCCAAATTTAGGTTTCCGTAGATTCCCCAAATCGCTTTTTGTAAAGAACGAATCGGTTCCTTTAACCATTAACAATACTTATGATGACTCTAACACCAACGGTCTTCCTTTCTTAATCTGAAGTTTTGCGGCAAACGCAACTGAAGATGATTAAATTCTGGAGATTTTTAATACGAAAAACAAAATGGCGCCCAGAAATATGGTTTGACCAAGGTGACCAAGGGCCTGTGCGTTTGAAGTACGCAGACTATGTGCAGTGTAGCCTCAGGAGTTACCTGAAAACAAAAATGGATACAATCACTTGACGCTATATTAAACTTTTGGTTGCTCATTCCCAACCCCATTTAAATAACCTTAAGTTTAACGATATGGTGCTAACTCGAACTATGAATTCGCTTTTTGGCATTTTTTCACGCTTTATGGTTTTACAAAAGATAGTTAATATTAACAAATTTCATATATTATACGTATAGGCTTCCAGAAAGACTAATTCATTTTCTGGGATCAGAGTTTGAAATTAATAGGTTGAACCATTTTTGTTTTATTCTGCAGGCAGCTTTGAAAAATCGTTTGTCGAGAAAAACCTGTTTAAAGCTTACCGAAAACTTTTATATTTATTCGTTCAATTTTATTTCTGATGTCTCCGAACACAAATATGAAGTTAGATTTTCCAAATTCGAAATGGATAATCCAGTAAGGCTGACCAAACATTACGTTTTGACGAACATTGACAAAAGTTTGACCAAGAAAAGTGTTATCGTTACTTACGTTTAGTCTGCAACCCTTTAACCGTAAATTAACCCTTCCTCTAACTCGAATTGTTCCTGGAGAGCGGTTCACTCCTTCCTCTTGGTGAGAAAACCCGATTTGGCTCAGCTGGAGATGCTGCATTCGTCAGCCTGCAAACGTTGTTCGTCAGCTTTTCCGACGAATATGTTTACTCAGAAACCAACAGCAGTTTCCAGCGTCTTCATAATTTTTAGCAATGGTTAGTATCCTTCGTTGTATAGTTTACAGCTATATAAGTGACACGTTCAGTTGTTTGAGAGGCTCATTGGACCAGTCTACAAACACACGAGCTGAAACGTTTGTTGCAGTTTTGAGTATTCCCCCCGGTGCATCGCTGTAGAAATTCATCTGCGGAACGAGCCTGGTGAAGGGTTTCATGGGTTCTTTTCTACCTGAGCAGAACGTATCCGGTTGAGAGCGTCACACGGCGGCCGTGACACTGATTCGAACAATGGGTTGTAGAAACGTTTTTATAATGCAGGGATTACAAACCCTTTTCGTCACATCATTCCAGATACATAGACCTTTTAATTTTCCATCATTTTGAGTGAGAACGTGGTCTTAAGTGCGGTGGCACCCATGGTGCTCTTCGAGCGGAGAAGGCTGCTTACCTTCAGTGGTTTTTACCTACTTCCTTCTCGTTATCGTACAACACAAGCATGACAACACAACAACCATCTTTACTTAATAATACCGCAAGTAATAGGGCCATACAGCGTTGAGCTTGGGAACCTATTCCGTTATGGGGTTGAAACTACTCCTGTTGCTCTTTAAGTCAACAATGCCACGCGGCTTCTTTTTCCGTTCCTAATTAGTTCCACACGATTGACATGGAATGCAGAGTTAACAATATTTGACAATAATCTGATCGACCAATCATTGCAACACAGCATCTATGAAATGTATTTTGCAGAAAGCTTCCTTATTAAACAATTTACAAAAGACATCCTTATTAAAAAATTAAACGTATAACTGCTCTTTAAAAAAAAAAAGCATGGAGCCTATGTGGAATAATATCATTACGTCAACGAGAAACAGTCTGTGCTCCTCTGAGCCTATTGGTAGTGTCAAATAAACGGCCAATAATAAATTTATGCATCATCTTCATATCATTCAGAGTTCGCTTGGATTCGAAGAAAGGTATCTATAACGAGAGAAAAAAATTCCAGAATAAATTCAGTAAATTCTGAAGTGCTTATTTTTCAGCGACTGTGAAATAAATGTCGCTGCTGAACAATACAGAATACCGCAATTTTTGTGCGTCTTGCCACGATAGCGACGTTGCTTCCGGCACGGAAGGTATCAACGTAATTGAGACAAAGATGTTGTGGGTACCGGCACTCAGGATAGACGGCGAAACAATGATCCACTCGCCTTGAGGGCTTCATAAGCAGCGGCTGTGAGCTCCACGGTCATATATTGGTACGCCTTAACCATACAAGTATGTACCAAAGTGTTGCTGCACCGAGGTGAAGGTAAATTGATTGGTCCTCTGTTAAGGTGCTGCTCCGTGGGTTGCTTTTCGGACCTGTCCCCAGTCCTTGACAGAGATTTTGCAGAGGTCGTTCAGCGTCTAGAGGCGGTTCCTACGAAGATGCACTGCATCCCAGCTAAGCAAGGGATATCAGCATATATTGCAGGTTAATCTATGCAGGAAGTATAGCACTGTACCGAAAGATGAAATTATCGCTGAAACGTTGGTTGTAGGCTTGGAGAACTGGCTGCAGGGTAGTGTTCCGGTAAGACTCAGCCATAAAATGAGAGACTCTCACGTACGTACATGTGACCGGTAACGTACCTGATCCACCTCCCTGGGGAAAACATGGAACTGCATGCTTGGCCGCCTGTAAAGGCTTTACGCAAATCCTCCACTCGTCAGCGAAGACAACTCGATGGGTTGTTACTTTGCCCAACTTTTCAATGCATCACAGTTGTGACAGGCAGGAGAGAGAGAGGGGCGGGTGACTAAGGCGAGGTAGGTACTGTTGTCCTTAATAGCCCCGCCCAGAAGCCAAACTGAGCACATGAAGCCCGTTCAGTATTGTCACAATCCCTCTCACCATTTGTCTCAAAAACAGCACCATTCTCATCAGCGTACCATAATTGGTTGGCCTCAGTATCAGCTGGCGTCGCTGTCTGCAGCGACTGCTAGGAGGGGACAAACGCTTTGAATACCGGTACTGTTGTTGGAAGTGAGAGTGGCGTTAGTTGTTATATGTCACTTTCCTATACTGATTTAACAATGAATAAGAGACGTATTATTTAATTCACAGCTGGACATTGTGTCACAGAAGTGAACTAATTGTGAGAATGCAGGTATTCTTTTACTGCAGTTGGATAGGGACAGCTACTGGAAAACTCAAGTTGAACAAAAGCCGACGTTGTTGATCAAGAGAGGTTCGAGTCTTCCTGTGACTCTGAGAAAGTCAGATGATTTGGCTACAGGTGTGCCCTGTGTGGAAGCGGCAGACAGACCATCGGTGGATATATTCAATGTCCTCTACACAACATGTGAATGGCAACGGTCGTGATCTGCCCTAATCGGCAGCACGGGTTGATGATGCGGAAGTCAGCCAAGCCGGAGTGGCTTCTCGAAGGTTCGTCCGAGGGCAATGAAGCGGTGTCACGAAAGTCTTGCTGTTCCTAAAGAGTGCTAATTGAGCGTGGGTTACGGCCGGCTGCGGCCGATGTCCAAGGGTTATGACCCGATTTTGGCGGTCGTGGTTTGTCGACACAGGCGCTGATCACGCAGTTCATTGCCCAGCACCTGCTATCTGGCTGTGGCCTCGTTGCAGATCTGGGCTGTCAGTTCTGCTTCAAGTTCTCCTATAGTTCACCCATTACCATTTCCTCCTATCCTAGAACAAAATAAGTCTTCGAATTGTACTGGAACACATTGATATTTATTTATAATTGTTTATAATTCCTATTTCCCCTGCCACTCACTGTATTACATAGTTTGTCCGACTTCACTAGCACTTACCTTCGCTTTCTCTAAGTCACTGCGTCCATTTGTTCTTATTTGCAGACTTTTGCTTTCGGTCGCCTTTAGTAACTACACCACCACTCATTGTGGGAAAGAAATGGGGTTTATACTCGTAAAATGTATGCAGCTTTTGCAGTTAATGCATATGCAAAAATTTTCATCTCCCACATTATCCTATCTTATACAACACATAAATATAGTAATTAATAAGAGAAAGTCGGGAAAATATTCTTAAATCATATTACCATAAATCCTGCGTTTAAAAACGCAAAAAAATTTTTCTGCGCTGACAGCAAACATTAGCCTATATGTTTACTATTTAGTTACCTTACAGCTGTGACCGAAGCCAGTAATGAAATCATTCAATATCGTAAGGGGTTCAGTGGTAGCATTTCCATTGTCACTATGTTAATCGTATAAACAGTGCATTACTCTATAAAGAACACAATTGTCAAACTTAATCATCGCAATACAACAATAATCGTAAGTGTATCATACTCACAATTCTAATTTTATTCTTCACAATAACGCTTCAATGCTTCGTAATAAACCACAATATCTCCACAAACACATACCTCCCAGTAGGTGAGAAAACAAATAGTCCAGTGGCCCTGACTCACAGATGCTGAGTCACAGTCACTTTCCTGCTACATTCCTGTGTCCATAATACACTTCATGTCTCACCCCGAGAATGTACTCACTGGGCTTTATTACTGCGCAGAATACACATTTGAAAAACTGCATAAAATTTGCCCGTCACGATATCCCCTGGTAACGAACTATGTCAGACATTGTTGTCAGATTGGTCCTAGAAAACTTGGAGCGGTATAATTAATGACCTCAAGGCCAGTCGGCTGTCTCGCAACCAAGTGGTGCCTCAGTATATTGCCGCTTTAGGCCAGTACGCATAATCTAAAGACAGAAAGTCTGAATCATTCGATTCTGTTGCGACCATGAAGCCATGCCGTACTTGGTCGGTGTTGTTATTTCACTGTTAAGTACGGTATGTTTCAGCTACACACATGTTCCACGGAATCTGAGTCTAATCTAAAAGTTTCTTCTAACTGTTAACTAAAGCTGCGTGGGGTTACCCGAGCGATCTGGGGCGCTGCAGTCATGGACTGTGCTGCTGGTCCCGGCGGAGGTTCGAGTCCTCCCTCGCACATGGGTGTGTGTGTTTGTTCGTAGGATAATTTAGGTTAAGTAGTGTGTAAGCTTAGGGACTGATGACCTTAGCAGTTAAGTTCCATAAGATTTCACACACATTTTTTTGTTATCTAAACTTGAACAACTAACAGTTCTCATTCTATTTTATAGAAACAGAATTTACCGCTACCTCGGCTTTTTCTAAGTTCTCTCGACACCCATGGTTTCCCACGTCTACGCCGAGAGCATTCCCAGCACTTGTTTGTGTAATGACCGTTTCGATAGCAAGACCCACATGTTACAGGATGTGGTTCAGTGAATGAAACGGAGTCCTCTGGTAAATTGCACTTGGTACGTAGTACTGGAAGAAATAATTCAGCCCATGGTCTCTTACTGAACACTGCAGTAGTATCTAACCACAAAATAATATAAAAACTAAGGAAGTTTAAACCAAAGGACGTACGGAAACACGTGATTGCAGATATAAGGAAAAAAAAAACATGAGCTACTACTTACATATCCTGCTGTCCGAACTGAATCACTACTTGTAGTCATCTGCTATCAGCTTGCTGTGCATTTTCCTTGCTCGTCGTTTATCCATCGGTCTCAAAACCATCTAGTTTCTCACACCTAATGTAATATGTCAACGCAAAATCGTCCCTGTTGGGTGCGCAATCTGTAGCGGTAGTAGGCTAGCCGCGCGTGAACTGGAGTTGCCATGAGCAGTCCCTGCTTGACAGGAGGGATCCACGGCTTCCTGTGGGCGTGACAAGGTCCGTAAATGGTTTGCGAGACAAACGTAGTATGTGTAGAGCGACACACAGACCAATAATGGACATGTACATTGTCCTTTTGAAATGTGGTAGGGAGTTGGTGTTGAGTGGATAGGTACTGGTCCATAACGAATTCTGTTCTTTTTAAATGCGGTAGGGAGTTGGTGTTGAGTGGAAAGGTACTGATCCATAAGGAATATGTTAACATTTCTACAAACACTAAAAACACTAAAAAATCCAAGAATACCATTAACCAATTGCCTCCAGAACTGAAAAGACTAAATTTCAGTAACACAACTCATTGCAAACACCTCAAAATGGTCACTGAATAAAATTATTTCCTTGTAGTAAAGAATATTAAATGAAGTAAAAATACATTTACTTTACAACCATATAATGAAACGAATATGTCATAAATATAAACCATCGGCTATTGTCAGTAATTAACAAAATGCTACAGCCTTCTAAGTAACCAAAATGACTGACAAATGTGGTTCAGGTTTATGATAACAGATGTGGTGGCAGAGGCAGTGCCAGTAGCAATAATTCCTCCTACTCTCCTAACAAAGGACGGCGGTTGCCGCTACCAAAGTACTACAAACCTTCATTAAAAATTTCCGTCAAGGTACACAGGCATCTTTTACTAGACCACAGTTTACAAGAGATACATTCTCCTATCTCGTAACACAGAGACAACTCGTTAATTATTCAGCAGAAATTAAACATACTACAAATGCAGAAAAGTGCGAACGTTGTGCGGGAAACTTTGACTGGGCTGCTGAGGCATAAAATTTTTCCTTATTTTTTTTCTTTCTAGTATATGCAAACAATTTAGTAAACAGCTCCAGCTCGTGATACTAGCCAACAGATAACTATAGATGTGCCTCAGTAATAAGGCATCTAGATTTAACTATTTTTATGAGTAAAAAGCACATTTCGTGAATCAGAAGAATTACTTCTACATTCTATATCCTTAGAGTCTAAAATGATTTTGGTATAGTGACAGCCACAAGCCCCCACACATTGACAGAACTCAACTCAATTAGTACCAGGCAAAACCTTCATAAATAACACGTTTATGTATATAACAACGGGCAACCAGCATACGGAGTCAAAATAGCCACCACGAGACACCAAGTAAACTGCACACTAATCTGATGCTCATCGTGATTTCTCGTAAAATCCAGCGCTCTTTGGCAAACGCTTGCTTATAGAACGCCGAAAGAAGGATGAAGGATGCAACCAAGATTTCTAGTATTCGTAACACATGGGTATCATCCATCAGACGCCACTGGGTCCAATACTAGCAAAGGTCAGACCGCACTCCAACCCGGTGCCACAATGGACACAAACTGCTTCTACTTCAGTAGCAGAGGTACCGAATGCTGTCCTCCTGCCGAAGTAGCTTTTAATGAGCATTGTTCACAGCTGGGACCAATTCTCGGCCCCGCCCAACCCGCAGTGAGCAAAGGCACTACTCTTGCTAACGGGCCACGGCAGACTCTTGGCCACAACAACAGGCCGCCTCACTCGCGCTTTTAGCCGCCAGTGTCACTCCATTCTGTCTGTCAGGTCGCCGCAGCCCGTAACTGCCTTCTCCTCCAACCTGCCCTCTACTAGCTCCATGCTCTCTGGCGGTTATAGGGATTCGAAATCCGCGGGAAGTACGCGAAATTAAACCCGGGCGCATGGCACACCTTTATTAACTCGTTCAATTTGACTTCGCTATGAACATGAACAAATTGTTAATTATTCCATCAGGCTAGTACAGTCTGACAAGTGCAGTTTCTTCTTCACGTAATATTTCAGGAGTGCTTTCACTGCGTGGGAGACAGAGCGTTGCGCTGTCGTCTGCGGTATGTGAGAAGAGCTGAGACGTGAGGATACTGCTTCGCTAGCCCGAGTCGAAGTCTGGACCGACACTGAATGGCATGGGTTGGCGGCTGACGTGGTGATCGCTGTCCGATCTGGGCAGACAGAGCTCCCTCGTTCGCTACCAATTGGTGGCAGAGTTCATGAAGAAGTCTCCCGACTGACATGCGGCAGTCACCGTCCATTGCTCCACCGTGCCGAACTGACGTACTTGGCTGGCCCAGTGTCTAAATGGTGGTTCTCAGCGCTGCATTCCTGAAGGGCTGTGTTTGTGGGCCACTGCGAACTATCTGGAACGGGGCACTGGCTGGGTTCTAGCGTAGCCGACAGTGCATGTCGACGACACGGAAAGCAGTGAGTAAGGAGTGGCTTCTCGAGGACTGGTTCAAATGGCTCTGAGCACTATGGGACTTAACATCTGAGGTCATCAGTCCCCTAGAACTTAGAACTACTTAAACATAACTAACCAAAGGACATCACACACATCGATGCCCGAGGCAGGATTCGAACCTGCGACCGTAGCGGTCGCGCGGTTCCACACTGAAGCGCCTAGAACTGCTCGACCACAGCAGCCGGCAAGACTGGTCCCAGGCAACTGACACAGAGAACGGTGTCACTGATGTCTTCTTGCTGCTGAAGGGTGCCGATCAATCACGCACGACGAACGACTATTACTGAGGTCCGCGGCTTGTGACCTGATTTCGGTGATCATGGTCTGACGACACTGGAGCTGATCAAACAGTTCAGTGACCAGTACCAGTACTATCTGGATGAAGCTTCGCCACTATTCGGGGCTTTCACTTCTACCTCAAGTCTTCCTAAAACTTTTTCCCGTTACATATCCATTAAAGAGACTGCTGTACGTAAAACTGTCCTGTGCCCAGACGGTTAGGGAATGAAGAAAATATTTCCGACAGGAAAATGAAACCTATGCTTGTCCTTAGGACGGTGAAAAATTTATCATAAGCAATTCATTCGACGACGCACGGAACTTCGTGCTGCAGTCCTTACTTAACACTATTGACGCATAATTAGAGAACACTACATTAATCTGAGAAACAGCGCGGTTACTGAGCGACCGGGCAAAGCATCCAAAACTCATCCTTCACCTGTTGAGGGATTTGAAGTCCCTCTAGGGTGAACCGATTATGCATACCAATATGCGATTTCGGGCTGTGACCAATCCAATAATAAGCTATCACGGTGCCATAGTGTGCAGAACACACACGTCCAGGGGCTAGTCCTGCTGCGACGATGAATGTGTTACTTTTTATTTACTGTTATTTTTATGTTTTTCTGTTGTATTTTAAGGCGACACCGTCAACAGTCTACGGTAGTCTTCAGGCAGCGACTAGTTCGTAATAAACGAAGCAGATTACGCGTAGCGTCAATTCGAGAACCATTCCAGTGATGCTTAGTCAGATTGTTCAGGTTTATATTATTCGGCGAACTCAGAGAAGTTTGATATTGCTTGAATTGCGTACAGTAAACGAATTCTCCGTAGCAGTAACTGGACTCTGGTCGAACATTCAGTTTCATGTACCACGTAACTGATTTCCGCAATTGCTTTACTAGCAAAATCTATTTCATTCCGCATCAGACTTTAGGAGCCACAATTCTTATTGAGTCTATGGATGAAATGACGAAACATTTGACTCGAATTAATAGGTGAATAACGGTGTTAATGTTAGTGGACCACACCACCTAAATACACTTGAGGTACTGCGTAAAGACTGCAGCGGTAAACAACATTACGATCAGTTTAACATGTCAGATGTACTGCCATTTCCCATCGCATGTGGGCCACAGGATATATTGCGAGCATTTTCGCAACTATAGCACCTGATGTGACAAACAGGACCGTAAATAACAGAAACGGCGTACCTACAATGTGGAAGGTTACACGAAAAACACAGAAGCCATCATATCGTCCAATTTTGAGCCGTTCACAAGACGTAAGTAAACGTAATATTCTTACATATTAGATACAGTTATACACTTCTCGTGTTATCAGATGCGCTCCCTGCCCCCCGCCCTGCGGGATTAGCCGAGCGGTCTGAGACGATGCAGTCATGGACTGTGCGACTGGTCCCGGCGGAGGTTGGAATCTTCCCTCGGGCATGGGTGTGTGTATTTGTCCTTAGGATAATTTAGGTTAAGTAGTGTGTAAGCTTAGGGACTGATGAACTTAGCAGTTAAGTCCGATAAGATTTCACATACATTTGAACATTTTTGAGCTCCCTGCCCCTCCGATCACACCTACTCCAAAATTTATGAACCTATAATGAGGGGACTCTGATCCTGTCTGTAATATTTGCAACATGCCTTGACCAAATGCTACGACAGGCAGAAGCAGTGCCCCAGAGGGAATCCTTCTCCTCTTCTCCTCTACGGTTTTGTGTATCATTATCGACCTGCGTCGTAGCTAGAAGTTGTTGTACAATGCACACTGATATGAATGTAGTACCTCTTCTTTCGGAGATGTCCGAAAGAACAGATATCATCTTCATGTAGATAAGGCTTACGGGCCAATGATCTTCTTCAGTGCAGATGCACTCACATTACTCAAACTTTTACGGGAATCGGTAGGGTGACTGCCTCGAGAAATGCCTGAAACTTGGTCTCCTTGGCACACTCTTAAAATTCTGGATTGCAGAATATTGAAGTCAGTAACGATTTTCGAAATGGAATGTTTCATGCATCTAGCTCCAATCAGTCCTATAGCTGCACCACTATTCAGCGTTAAGAGTCTGTTAATTCCCATAGTGCGGTCATAATCACGTCGGATACATTTTCACTCGAATCATTTTTGAGTAAAAATGACACCTCCGCCAATGTACTGCCATTTTATATCTTATGTACCCGATACTACCGCCATCAGTATATAAGCATATCGCTACCTCATCTCTGCACGTCTAAGTTGCTGCCCATGGCAAGCTAGCCGTCAGTGCAACTTTCGTGTAGAGTCTTCAACCTCTTTCATTTGTGATCTACCTAAAGTATTTCGATTCTCCCACGAATGTAAAGATGTAGATCAACAAATCTACGACTCTCATGGATATATTCGTACTTTTAAATTTTGAGCTCCTTGAGTCTTCTCGAGATGTCCACAGATACGAGGTACTTTCTTTGTCATGAAGTCATGAAGGCAGTGGAAAAACAAAATTCCAGACAGATCTTGACAATCCAACGGCGCCGACCGAAGTTCTTGTCATACTCAGCCCGTAACTGGTTGCAGTTATAGAAAGGCATGTGATCAGTACACCACCCTTTCAGTCCGTTGTCAGTTTTCTTGAGGAGCCGCCACTTCTAAATAAAGCAGCTCCAAAACTGGCTTCACAATGGCGAGCGCACCCGGCTGTCAATAGCGCTTGGCAAATTCAGACCGTCACCCATCCGGGTGCTAGCTTGGACCGACAGAAACTTCCTGGCAAACCAAAACTGTGAGCCGGACAGAGACTCGAACTCCCGGGTTAACCTGCCAGGAAGATTCATATCAGCGCACACTCCGCTGCCGAATGAAAATCGCATTATGAGACCGACAGAGCTTAACTTCTGTGATCTGATGAAGATCGGTATTACCATAGCGGCAAAGCCGTTGGCAATGAAGTCAATGAATAAGTTTTTAAAACAACCTTTGTGTAGCTCGTTTGTGTGCGTCTCACTTACAAAGATAGACACTATGAGAAATCAAATATGGCTGAGAGTCGTGTATCCACTATAACTCTGTTTCATAGGAATACCGAGAGCTTCACACGTAACACGTGTGGCACATCACGTTATTCAAGCTGTACTTGCCACACACTCCGTTCATAGATGACGTAGCCTGTTTTTAACTAATTCCGCGTAACGACATTTTCAGAACACCAGACAAGCCAAGTGTCATAACTACATTGTGACATTTAATGCAATTGATATTTATAAATTGTTGCTTTAGGCTTAGAGCAAATTTACTGTCCAGTCCAGTTAACCATAATAAAATCGATGTGCATCAGAGTGCATACCGCTACTATTATACACTAATTTTAAGTGACCGACGCAAGGTGAGAACAGCTAAAGACATAAAAAATACATAACTAAGAATTTGGTAGGGTGGTTTATTCACGATTGTCAGACCGGAGAATTTCAACTGTGGAATGTGGGCCCTTGATTTAGACTTTTGTGTAGGCAACTTATATGAAAAGCAAACCTTGTTTTTGCAGCTATGGCTGTATTTAGTAATGTTTTGCGTATGACTAACATTCTGGATAGAACTATTTTGATCTGCTAATTCCACATAAAAAGACCTGCTCATTCCAGTGAAACTGGCCTGACAATTGCACTAAAAGTAGTTATTTAAATAAGTTCTTTCCTTTAGAAGTGATACGTTGGTACCCACTTTCAATATATTAAAACTGGGATTACTAGTTCAAAGTGTTTTTTGCCAGAAGCCAACAGGGTAGATATGATTAACATTTCACAGTGTGCATGAAACATTTGAGAAGCATCCCTGCTCGATCATATATTTTTTTCTTTATTTTTCCTTTTCTCTTATTTTACCCTTCTCTTCGTTACAAAATATATAAAACTGTGGAGCAATTTGCTTCTTCTTCAACATGATGTTGCACAATGTTTTGAGACCACACGGGTTTCGCATCGCACCGTACAACCAAAGGGCCGAGACCAGATAAAATCATCAGTTAATTAACAGAAATATCTGCAAAACGAGGATTAGTTGGAGGAGGAGGTGTTTGCATGTGGACTGTGAGGGAATTGGGATCGCATGTTTGTAAATTAGGGAAATTATGTAAATACCATTGCATTACACAGAATTACGTTCTCATTACGTGTACATTCACATCGGTTTTCACCCACTGCCTCGATTTCCAATTAGTTTGAGAATATAAGACTTTTTATGTGTTCAGGAGCTACTGTAATTCACCACCGCATTACGAATGTAATAATTTCCGTGCTACTTTTACTTTGATGCAAGCAGCACAATTAACACAGTTCTCATTATCTCTACTCTCGATAGAGGAATATGGCGTCCTGTGTTAGGTATGAGTTTGGATCCTCATTCTCTTTTGTCTACCCAACACAGAATCATAATCTTATTTTATAAAACAGACAGCGACACTTATGTATGGAGGTTCAGTTATGGTAATACACTCCTGGAAATGGATAAAAGAACACATTGACACCGGTGTGTCAGACCCACCATATTTGCTCCGGACACTGCGAGAATGGCGCTAGCTGCGCAGCATTTGTGCACCGCCGCCGTCAATGTCAGCCAGTTTGTTGTGGCATACGGAGCTCCATCGCAGTCTTTAACACTGGTAGCATGCCGCGACAGCGTGGACGTGAACCGTATGTGCAGCTGACGGACTTTGAGCGAGGGCGTATAGTGGGCATGCGGGAGGCCGGGTGGACGTACCGCCGAATTGCTCAACACGTGGGGCGTGAGGTCTCCACAGTACATCGATGTTGTCGCCAGTGGTCGGCGGAAGGTGCACGTGCCCGTCGACCTGGGACCGGACCGCAGCGACGCACGGATGCATGCCAAGTCCGTAGGATCCTATGCTGTGCCGTAGGGGACCGCACCACCACTTCCCAGCAAATTAGGGACACTGTTGCTCCTGGGGTATCGGCGAGGTCCATTCGCAACCGACTCTATGAAGCTGGGCTACGATCCCGCACACCGTTAGGCCGTCTTCCGCTAACGCCCCAACATCGTGCAGCCCGCCTCCAGTGGTGTCGCGACAGGCGTGAATGGAGGGACGAATGGAGACGTGTCGTCTTCAGCGATGAGAGTCGCTTCTGCCTTGGTGCCAATGATGGTCGTATGCGTGTTTGGCACCGTGCAGGTGAGCGCCACAATCAAGACAAACTTACCAAAATCTAGATTTATACTCCTATGGTGAGTGGTGCAAGGTACTGTGGCTACTATCTCTTCACACAGTTCGTTTTCGATTCACGAATGTTGCTTGTCAAGAATGACTTTTTGTAAACCGGCGTTTGACATCTGATTTCTCTGCACTTCCCATCGTGATCATTTAGCGAGGCGTCTGTGGAGATCAGAAACCGTGGTCTAGGGGTAGCGTCTTTGTTTGATAATCAACACGTCTTCGGTCTCGGGATCGATACCCGCCACTGATTAAATTTTGATAGATAATCAACATTGGCGGCCGAAGACTTCTGGCATGAGAAGTCAGCCTAATTCTGCCAACGGCATTGTCAAAGAGGGCGGAGGAGCGGATAGAGGTTCAGGGCACTCCTTTGTCCTAGGGGTGGGAAATTGCACCTAAAGGCGGAAGGATCAGCAATGATCAACGACATGAGGATGCAGAAGGCAATGGAAACCACTGCATTAAAGACACATAACGTGTATCCACAGGACATGTGGCCTGTAGTTGAAGAAGTGTCATGATGATCTCTCCATTGGCGAAAGATTCCGGTATAGTCCCCCATTCGGATCTCCGGGAGGGGACTGCCTAGGGGGAGGTTACCATGACAAAAAGATTGAACAATCAACGAAAGGATAACGTTCTACGAGTCGGGGCGTGGAATATAAGAGGCTTGAACGTGGTATGGAAACTACAAAATATGAAAAGGGAAATGCAATGGCTCAATCTAGATATAGTAGGGGTCAGGGAAGTGAAGTGGAAGGAAGACAAGGATTTCTGGTCAGATGAGTATCGGGTAATATCAACAGCAGCAGAAAATGGTATAACAGGTGTAGGATTTGTTATGAATAGGAAGGTAGGGCAGAGGGTGTGTTACTGTGAACAGTTCAGTGACTAGTTTGTTCTAATTAGAATCGACAGCAGACCAACACCGAAAACGATAGTTCGGGTATACATGCCGACGTCGCAAGCTGAAGATGAGCAGATAGAGAAAGTGTATGAGGATATTGAAAGGGTAATGCAGTATGTAAAGGGGGACGAAAATCTAATAGTCATGGGCGACTGTAATGCAGTTGTAGGGGAAGGAGTAGAAGAAAAGGTTACAGGAGAATTTGGGCTTGGGACAAGGAATGAAAGAGGAGAAAGAGTAATTGAGTTCTGTAACAAGTTTCAGCTAGTAATAGCGAATACCCTGTTCAAGTATCACTAAAGGAGGAGGTATACTTGGAAAAGGCCGGGAGATACGGGAAGATTTCAATCAGATTACATCATGGTCAGACAGAGATTCCAAAATCAGATATTGGATTGTAAGGCGTACCCAGGAGCAGATATAGACTCAGATCACAATATAGTAGCGATGAAGAGTAGGCAGAAGTTCAAGACATTAGTCAGGAAGAATCAATACGCAAAGAGGTGGGATACCGAAGTTCTAAGGAATGACGAGATACGTTTGAAGTTCTCTAACTCTAGAGATACAGCAATAAGGAATAGTGCAGTCGGCAGTACAGTTGAAGAGGAATGGACATCTCTAAAAAGGGCCATCACAGAAGTTGGGAAGGAAAACATAGGTACAAAGAAGGTAGCTGCGAAGAAACCATGGGTAACAGAAAAAATACTTCAGTTGATTGATGAAAGGGGGAAGTACAAACATGTTCCGGGAAAAATCAGGAATACAGAAATACAAGTCACTGAGGAATGAAATAAATACGAAGTGCAGGGAAGGTAAGACGAAATGGCTGCAGGAAAGATGTGAAGACATAAAAAAAGATATGATTGTCAGAAGGACAGAGTGAGCATACAGGTAACTCAAAACAACCTTTGGTGACATTAAAAAAAGCAACGGTGGTAACATTCGCAAAGAGTGCAACGGGATTTCCACTGTTAAATGCACAGGAGACGGCTATAACAGCTTTACTCTGAATAATCTCACACACCAGGGAAGGACCCTATATAGGTGAATCACTAGAAATAGATAACAGTATGAACCAAATTTTATGTTTAACACAATAATAATTCCAAAAAAATAAGATTAGATTCAAATTTATGTTTCACGTTTCAACAATTCTAATCACGTAGTTCGTAAATTGATGGCTGCAGGCGTTGGGTGTGGTGGATAGTAATGGCAGCTACACTGCCCATGGTACGGCATACAAGTTCCTTGAAGTATGGACTAATTAATTCTTCTTGGCGTAGTTTTAACGTCCTTGACATAGCCCAGTAACGTGTACCAAAGTCGTAATAGTTCAGCAGTCGTCGTCCGTGGCTACTGTGCAAAAGTTCCCAGACAAGGCATCGCCTTTTCCGTCCGAGTGGTACCTCTTTCAGTGCTGCCTACTGACTCTTGTTCCAGCTCGATCTACAGTTGGCGCGCCAAAAACCCAAGTTATCTTTCACGCTTCCCACACTAACGTCCGTACAGTACAAAAGCACTCCGTCTTTTACGTGACAGATACTACATATTGCCCCTAAGCATGTACCATTCCATAAAAATCACGACCTTCACAAATATATAAAATTACACCCACAAATATTTTCATTTCATTAATCTATGGCAAAACATTACTTAGTAAATTGGACATTTCCCGTATTTCTTTGCATAAGTTACAAGTGTACTTTAGCGAAACACTCTAAACTTCACGTATGTCACAATTTCCAAAAATTCCATATATCCCAGTTATTTTACGACAAATGTTACATTCAGGAAAAGTATATATAAACTGGATGACTGATTGAACAATAGTGTTACAGTGTATCATGCATAAATTTTCAGAGTATCCAATTCATTGCATCATGTTATCAATGAAACTTCACAGTTGATGACTATCGAAAGAAAAAACATCGCCTGGGCACTCGAATGCCGATAAAAGACTACGCAAAAACACAAAAATCTTCTCTCATGATATGAATAAGAGTTCACTACAGATTTACCGTTCTGTCAGTGTTGTTATGGTTTTGCAACCGTTTTGAAAAACAATTACAATTAATATAATGGCGGAACGTCTTTCTTTGGAAGCACCATACGAATATCTGGCAGATGTTCCACTCCACTATTAAAAGAGGAAATATTCGTCCTAGAAACCTAATTCGTAGCTTCATTTTCATAGATAACTCCTTTGCTCTCAACCTCTCAACTTTATTCTGCTTATAAGATTGCTGAAACGTATGGATTTAGTGGTATTTAGTGGTTTTCCTTGCAAGTTGTGTATCATATTATAAATATCGCAAGCAGATTTTCGTTATTTTATCACTATACACAATTTATAACATTTAGCATTAAAAACACTCATTAAAATTTGTTTTATAACATGCCTACTTATTTTCTCCGATCTTTAAATTGGTGAAATTTATTCCATAAACCTTTTCCTCCATCTACCGGGACAGGGACTCCACCTTCGCCTTCTAAAGCAGGGACGGACAAGAATTAGCAGCTATGTGGTGCTCTCACATAACGGCATAACAAATTTGCTTCTGGTACAAACTGTACGCATATGGGGAGACGCATATAATTTGTCGCACAGACTGCCACGTGACGGTAATTTAACAAGTTTCATAGTCCAAGAAACGGCTTTTAAAGTGCACGTGTTCATCGAAACATTGCATCACGTTTGCAACCTCATTATGAAATGCGGAAATTCTTCCCAAGAAAACCTACTTAGATTTCTTATACAGATTTCTCATAAGAGATCTGTCTTTCTAACTGGTATTGCATTGGAATTCGATCGGTTACATCTCCACACTTACGGGGACTCTTTCAACACGAAATCTCCAAGAAAAATGCAAGATGGACAGTGTTCTCAAAAACTTTAGAAGACTGTCGCTGTAATTCTTTCAACACCACAATGAATTTATAATTATTTTAAATGCATCGTCACCAAATCAGAAATAAGTTATTTCTCATCTAGTAACGTCCTACTGTGGACAGTGTGTAGTCGATCTCATTCCTCTAATTTTCGTTCCTAAGTTTCTCTTTCCACGAGAGCGTGTCTTAAATCGAAAAACAGTTCATGCATTCCAACGTCCTTTGCAATATAATAAAGAAGAAACAGGAATTAATGGTATAAACGCATACAGTTGAATTTACACGATACCAATATCAATAAAATCCCAGTGAAAATGGGCTGATTTTACAGCATTCCTTAAGACCTGTGAGCACGCGTTTATCTTCATTATTGTGAAACAAATCTCTTGTACTGCACGGTCTTGTCTTTCCGTATTTTGTGAGGAGATACTATGGAACAAAATAAGAAAAGAAGTTCAGTTAATAAGGGCTATAAAGTGCTTACCTTAAGAGCTACGAGCACTTGTACGGTAGAAGAGACTTGTTTCCCTGTCGCGAAGACGAACCAATGATTACAGCTCTTGAGGTACGTATTTTGTAGCCCATACTTACTTAGACTTTTTCGCTTCTAGTATCGTGTAGGTTCAGATGTATGCGTTGACGATATTACGTACGAGGCAGCCTGTACTACGTCTCCATACTCTTTGCTCAGGTCCATCAAACACGGTAGCAACTGTCAATGTAACAACGCCTACTACATCAGATACTTTAATAGTCGTACCGCCAGTTTCTTCACGTGCTCCATGCCAACTAACTTAGAATAAAGCGCATCCTAATGTACAGAACAATGAATCCTGTACAAACCGTCTGCGTACAGTTGTAATTTTTTTTCTCTGTCATCATCACCTAAATTTCTAATTCTTTTGCGTGGTGTTGTAATGCCGTTCCATATGAAATTCACGGTACTTGACAATGATGTTACTGCGTTATCGATATTAAGAATTCTTCCCTTCCGAGAATCGAATTAATTTTTTAAGGTTGACACTATAGATCACTGTACTGACTCTTTTAGTACAAACAACCACTGGACCTATTAATGTCCTTTATACCACGAACAAACAGCGAAAAAGAAACACTGCTGACAACACGATTCTGTGGGCTAAACGAAGTCGTGCCAACCTCAAATTTAGAAAGAAAAAGAGTTGCAGTGGACTGCCAAATGATATATCATCCTGTACCGAATAGTTTCGGAAAGGACTGTGCAAAGCCGAGACGTCGCAAGACATGAAAAGCTAGTCCGAGCCTTGGAATGCACAAATGCAGCGCCATGGCTGACGCTTTTCTAAAACATCCAGCAAGAGTCCATTTCCATGATACAAGACATTTTTGTCCCGCGCTATATCACTGGCAGTATGTTATCTCGTAACTGCGAAGTCTTCTGTTTCTTGTTTCGTAATATGTTAAATATGGAACTAAACAATAGAGAATTTATAAGACTGATAACATGAAAAGACGAGCCTTTTCGTGACTGAATCAAGACACCACGTAAATATATAGAAATTGTATAGCAAAGATAACGAAACATATTGCAAAAAATTGCTACAAGAGACATGCAGGAGCTGCTCAACATTGCGAATTATGAGAAAGCTATTTCATATTCCAGTCCTTAATAGTTCTGCCTAGTTCAAAGAGCCCTTTGTGATAAGTATGCGAAATATTTGTCCGACGACCAGCATTTGTCATCATTTGTCTACCCCCTTAGGTGAGTGGTCAGTGCATCTCTCTGCCGTGCAATGGGACTGGTTTTAGTTCCTGGCGACTTGGAGACTTTCTCCATTCGTGGGTTGTGTATATCTTGTCCTCATCATCATCTCATCATCATCGACACGCAAGTCACCCACTGTGACGTCAACTGAAAAGACTTGCGATTCCCCAGCCTACATTGCCCTTGTAAGGAGCCCTGGTCATCAACATCATATGGTCGGTATATTTTGTGATAATTTTTAAATTGGAAACTGCCTTTAGAAAGTGCTGTGAAACATAATGGCAATGTGTTGGATATAGAAAGTTTGTTTTTCAAATAACAACTGTAATAAAATTCAAGGTATCAACAGCAACCAGTATTTTCTCAGTACACCTTGTCTGAGTTTTCCAACTGACATCACTGTTGAAGTGCTGAGTGTAAAATTTTTCTGAATAGTCCCCACTCAATTGTTCTAGCTAAGAAACATCTATATACCGTTCCTCATTCTCAAATGTAATTAAAATAGGTACCATCTCAACATTATCCTAAAATTACACTTATCTGCCAGAACGTTATAACAACCTACCTAATAGCTGGTATTTCCACGTTTGGCACGCACGCATAACATTGGCGATGCATCGTAGGTTGCTGGAGGAAGCTGGCACCAGACCTCCGCACAAAAGTCACCTAAGTCCCATAAATTTCGGGGAGGGGGCGATGCGCTCTGACGCCACGTTCCCAGTTACCCAGATGTGATCGATTGGGTTCAGATCTCGGAATTGTTGAGAGGGGGGGGGGGGCAGCATATCTAGTGGAACTCGCCATTGTGTTCCTCGAACCACACCATCACACTCCTTGCCTTGTGACACTTTCTTGTTGAAATAGGCCACTGCCATCGAGAAACATGTTTGTCATGAAGAGATGTACGTAGTCTGCAACTTGTGTGCGATATTCCTTGGCCATCATGGTACTTTGCGCGAACTCTACTGCACCTCTGATTGCGCACATGCGCGAGCTGTTCTCTGGTCCGCAGTATAGGTGTCAAGGAGCTGCTCCCCTGGATGATGACGGTTTCGCGACCTCCAGGTGGCATAATGAGGGGGTATCTGGATTCATCACACTATGCAACGCCTTGCCATTTTGCCAGCCTGCCGATGGTCATGTGCCAGTTTCAGTCGTAGTTCCCTATGTCGTGCAGTTGACTTTGGCTTTTGGATGACTCGTAGATTTCGGGGGTCCGCCGTTAGGACTGTTCGGTGCCCTGTGTGTTCACAGGCACTTGCGCTCCACCTCGCATTAAAGTCTGGTGTTTGTTCCGCCACAGTTCGTCGCCTGTCCTAATTTACAAGTCTGGCCAGTCTACGGCGTCCGACATCGGTAATGACGGATGGCCGTCGAGCACCACGACGTCCGGACAAGGTTTCACCTTGGTTTCGCCACGTGTTGAAGACACTCACCATAGCCACCCATCAAGTCGTCTAGTTTCCGAAATGCTTGTGTCAAACCTCTGGGCTATCATAGTCCGCTCTCCGTCAAACTCCGATAGATCGCGGGCCTTCCCCATTCTCCACACAGACAACACCATTTGTATATCCGACTAGCAGTCATTCCTCGTTAGGTGAAGCTGCCATCGTCTGGACGCGTTTATATCAACAGTAGGTCAGTGGTCATAATGTTCTGGCTGATCAGTGTATATTCCGACATTACATCTCCTTGGGGATGGAACTCAGACAAAATTTTTTAAAGTTATAGCTTTACCTTCAGATCGTGGAAAGACGCATTCTTAATTTAGCTAACGTCTTGGTAACATTGATACTGAATGGGATAATATTCAATTGCAAATCCACAATCCCTTTACGATAGTAACTAATTAAATTAAGTTTTCCAAACCTTCCACTACAAGAAACTAAATATGTCATAGGTGTAAAGGTGAAACTAAAAGAAAAGCAAGCTAAACCACAATCAAGAAATGAAAAGCTGAGGGGACATGACGAAATATAAGTTTGAAGTTGCCAATACTGAACGCTGGTTTATCCCTTAACGACTGCAACTGTGGCTGAAATGTAAGAGTTACCTGTTTACTGACAGTTATTTTACACTTTGAAGAAGCTCTAGATAATGAAAATTTTCGCGTCAGAGCTTTCATTTCACTTAAGCTATATGAGCACAAAGAGCAAGTACAAATTAGAAAAATTGTGGTTTTATTTTCGTTGACTCACACTCAGCATACCATTACTTTCTAAGTATAAGAGGCTGTGTCAGCAAAACAGCAGGCAAAAGGATGAATCGAAGAAAGTTGTAAGATAATTTCACACTTTGGTGACAACATTATAACTGTAATCAAATTTAACGAATTTTTTGTTTTGCTTACAATTTTATTCATTTATTATAGACGCTGAAATCGCCTTGAGACTTGAAACACTAGAACAGCTATAGTTTTATAGTTCTACTCCTTGAATAAAAAAATCTGTTTTCTGTGTCCCATTTTACTCGTAATTCATTCACCATACATACACAAATTAACCAAATTCTTACCCATACAGCACTTTGCCAACTTGAAGACTTAATTATTGTCAGTACAGATTACAGCTGTTAATGACAAGAGTGTAAATAGTTCACATAGAATCAATTTATTCAAATAAATATTAATAATCTACTTTACATGTGAACTATATGCATGTCATAATTCAAACCCTTAAAGTGGGTTTGTTTTAAGTTTGACATAACCTATCTAAATCATTCGTTATCCTCTTACAAGTAAGAAGCTTTGCTTTTTCTGAAAACTTAATACTTCAATGGTTGCTTGTATTTGAAACTTTAATTCTGCAGAGTGCTCGAATTTTAAATTTGTATCTTGTCAGAAGTCTACTATTATTATTTTGTAACGATTTTTCAGATTAATAAATGTGTAGCTTTGTATTAATTTAAGAAGTATTCATAGTATAGAAATAACTTTCTAGAAAATTCTTGGTGGACTTTGAGAATCCCAGCACACATAAAAGCTTCAATATCACAAAGTATAAGATTCATAACGTTGAAACTCTTGAATTATGTGGCTTATAATCAATCAAGAAATTTTAATTCTTAATTTACCTTTGTGTTTCTTAATTTTTTTGCTGTATTTTGTGTTAAGGAGAGAAAATAATTTTACTTATCATTTATGTTGGTTACTTTCGCCAGTATTGCGTCTCAGCCAGCCAAGCTAATGTGTTTTCACTTAGCAGGCGCCCAATTAGCTGACTTCTTTCGAATTTGGCTGCCAGCTTGTTAACTCCGACTTGTTCTAGCTGACCAGATTACGGCATGTTATCAGTTTTTATGTTGTTCCAATGTGGTCTCATTCGCCTTTAAAAACCATATTTTGAGTTTTATCACAAATAACTTCTTCACAAACCACCTGACTTATATACTATGATTTACTCATGTCTTTATGCTTGCATCATTTTTAACCCTTCATGTGCTGTACATAGTTCAAAGTCACTCTGTAGATTTCAAGCAATGACTACAATGAAATGTTCAAAATTAATGATGCAGTCTAGTGGGCACAATGACTCCTAACTTTTGTGGAGTCTTTTATTGTCAAAACATATAAAATGATCAGTTTGCTTGTCATATGCTTCAGATTCCACAACATGGATCATTAAACTACATTCATTATGAGTGATCCTACATAAAAATAAGTGGGCAAAACAATTAACTGTACAGAACGTATGATAAATGTTCGAATACAGAGTGGCTGGTATCAATATAGTGACTATAATGACTTAACGTCCACATGCCACTCACTATTTGAATAAAACGAATGACACAGTGTCTTAACTGGTTGAATGCTCACCCTTGACTGATGTACATTGATTCTTATGTAATGAATGCTCACTTCTGAATGACCATAGGTCGTGACATGTATGTACAAAGATGTGCACAATATAGAAATGAAAAGAATATTGAAATATTAAGCTGTTACCTGTCTAACAAAGTTAACTTTCACATGTGCAGAAATCCCACCACAACAGATAAAATCATTCATGCTACTTCATGTCAGAAGGTATCATGTCACACAAAACAATCAATAAGATTCATTTCATAACTGGTAAATACAGAGATCTATGAAATGATGATATGTCCTGTAATTCACTATATTTGGGAAACTACTGCCACATTATTTCAGTACTACAGTAATTCTGGGTCGACTCTTTCTATGTAGTTGTAACCCAAACTACTATACTCTGTTTCTGCTTCGTTGGTCACCACGGGTTCTTCCTTGATTGTAGAAGCACAAGAAAATGTTGATTAAGCAATACATCTTCATGAAAAGCTAGAGACATGACTAATACTGCACTGATAACCCTTGTAAACTAATATCCATTCCTATCATCGTTACCTTATCTGTAACGAAAATTAAATCAGAACACATTTTATATTCATCGCTGTTGCTGCAGTGCATCTCTCCTGTGCTTCTGAAGAACATTAACCCATAGTTCAAGCTTGTCGTGTATAAAAGTAAAATAGAATTAGTCATAGGACATTATTCATTAGCAAATCAACATAGATATTGACACACAGAATGACCTAAATGGCATATATATCCCTACCCATAAACATATAAAAATTATACAAGTTCCAACATCAGTATTTAAATGTGTCAATAGCTCTAAATTGTCATTCAGTTACTGCGTTACCCAGTTACGATACGACATGAGCATGAATGAGAACAAAATTGATACTAACAGCCGTTTTAATATGTTGTCTGTAAGGAAGTGTAACTGTTTAAAATTATTCAGTTAGGTTCACTGACTAATTTCATACAAACTTAGTTCACTCTTGAATATCACTTCACTTTTATAACACGGAGATACACAATACTGGAATCGGCGTCTTTTAGTGAAGAAATTTCTGAGCTTTAGCTGACAAAGTTTTATGCTCCAACACTAGCAAGGAATGGTAGAAAAACAGTATCTCATGGGATAGGTTATTGATATACAATTAAGTTACCTTTACGTACATTCTTTTACAATGGCAAATATATATTTCTGAATTATTAGGCAATTTAACGTCGGTGCGTGAAGCTTTCATGAAATGGCGGCTGATAAATGAACATCTGTGTACCACAGAACCAATCTGTTCCGATTGCATGAAAATAACTGACTCAATTTTATTTGGAAAGAAAACATTAATCAGCATTAAATAATCGTTCACATCATTTTTAATCTGAAATAAAACTATAACAGTTGTCAAGAAAATCACATAAATATATTACCTCTAATGGCTGCATTGCAGCTCGCCGGCAGCGAAGCAAAGATGGAATGCAGGGGATCAAGATCAATAATATTCTTACACAAAAGATGAGATAAATTTGAATCATATTATTGTCTGTTTTTCTCCAATAATTTACATTAGGTAGTTTACATAATAGTAATAATACCAGACCTTATCATAGGTGGAAGATTAAAGTGCGTCTTGCTAGCGTCATGGCTGCTCGAAGTAGAAGAAAGAATGCAACAAAGAATCAGTGATAATAATAACTGGTCGTATAGTTGAAGGATATCATTGTTTTCCGTGTATTTTCTGTGGCTTGTGAAGATACTGTTACACAATCTCTGCCCTAGCAAAACCAAACTGCTTCTCTGACAACACTCTTGTCTCCCATGATATCACAAATAAAATTTCAAAAAAAACGTTGTTAACGACTATGAAATACAAGTGTGGATGTTGTATTGTGTAGCTACTCTGTAAGTACTACGCAGTGAATAATCATTCATCAGGAAAATCTTAGAAAATTTAACAGCTGCTAGTTTTCTGCTTATGCGATCCAATGTGAAACTACTGAAGACATTTCTCAGTTCTGTAATCACTGACTTCAAATACAAAAAATAATTTAAACACAAGGACCAATACATAATTTATGAATTTCATTTTCACATAGCATCACAGTAATGTTCAAAAACACCCATATGATATTTATCAAACAACAGTGATAGAAAGAGCTCACTTCAAAATATCTTAATCATGCTTCTCAATCCTGATACCATCCTAATAAGTGCTACTTATTACGAATCTTGGTGGCAATTCAACATGTGTTATCCTTTTAGCCACATTTAAGGACCATGAGATGAATCCACCAAACACAACAAAAAGGCACCATACAACATGGCACTATATTATGCATGAATAGTAAGTGTGATTTAAATGAAGACTACACGGAAAGAATATGCATGTCCAATTCTCAAGAAAATCAGTCGGTGGTATCATTATGAAGTTCGTCAGATGTCCTTTCACAGGGGTAAACTTAAACGAATGTGATGGGTACACTCACAGATATGTAGCCAGATACGGTATACATGGAGAAAACGGGTCAAGTCCTTCCAATAACGGGACAGAAAGAGTGAAGTCCAACAGGTGCTGATTACTGAGATGTATTGATTTCATTCTCTGCTTTTGCAGAAACCTCATTTTTGGCATTGTTGAATACACTGTGACTGTTTTCGAAGCTAGCACGGAACAGATTTGACATTAGCTTCTTTGCTTTGTGCTGTGGTGAATCTGAATTTCTTGCCTTGATTTGTGCTAACACAGAGCATCCTTGACAATCGCTTCAGTGCTTTGTGGTGTGGTAGATAGAATTGAATTTCATGTAAAATCCAACTGAGGTTGGTGTTTCAACTGATTATGGAATATCCAAAGTCAAACAGTGGTAAGTCTAGAAAAAGACAGAGCTATGGTAGACAATATGAAGTATCTAAAAGGCTGACAATGCCACATGAAATATGAGAGCATTGTAACTGCAAGAAGAATTTTACTGATTTGCTATCTGATGCAGAGAAGTCTACTTTCATATCTAATTTCAGATTGCTGAAGCACTGGAATGAACAAAATTGTCACCTGGCATGACTGACTTCTATTGACAATGTACAATGCCAAGAGCCTCACAGAGATGAGATAGTAGCTACTGTCAATGATTTCATTATATGTTCAGTGTAATGAGAGACAATACTGTACTGAAGAACCATGTGGACTTTTAAATGTTTTATTTGTGTTTAGTATCAATGCTATATATATGTTTATGAGTCTAATTACCACCCAGTTATTTTAATTTGAAACTCAAGTGGAAAGAAAGTGTCACTTCCATTTTACAGATTTTTCAGGACAGCAGTTTTAATGTTAAGAAAGTAAGAGTTTCATTGGTTATTGAAATATGCTTTTGTAATTTATACAGCACATTCAACGACTTTTTCCTTAGGATTTTTTGAAAGTGGAAAAAAATAATAAAAATTGGACCCATTTTATATGAATGTCTGTTTTTTAATTTCTTTGTATAATGAACAAATTAGATCTTAAAAGTGAGAATTTAATGTGATATTGGAGTCATACTTCACTATAACACTACCCTACAATTCCCTTGACAAAGATCTATTCATCATTTAAAAGTCCCCATGGTTCTTCAGCACAACAGATACAAAATCCGAATTCACAAATAACTGAAACACATTCCCAATCTGCAACTTTTAAACAAAACAGTAAATATTTAATAATTTAGGACAGGCTAAAAATTTTCATTTATAGCATTACTAAATGAAATGTGTACTCAGAAGCTGCCCAATCAAGTATGGACAAACTACTAGTTTTATTTTTACCATAGGCAAGAACAATGCTACATTCCTAGTCATGGATGTTGCACTATGGCTTCGCTAGGGCAATGAACAATTCATGAGCTGATTAGCGGAAAGCTCTTGTCCGCCTGATCACCAAGTGCCTTGGAACAGCAGCATGCATAAAGTACACAGCTCATTCAGTGCTCTGGCAGAACAGACAATGCCAGCCAGTTCCTCTCAAAGCTGAAGTTACAGATCTGGTAGGAGCTGACTATACAGCAACACTGGAGCAAATAAGGTCATAGTTACCCAATGAAAAGCAGCTACTCCAATATGATAACAGATTGGAGAAAGACTAGCCAGCTGGCTCACATACATACCAGCCAAATCACTCTTAAATTGTAATCAATATTATTTACTATACACAGTATTCCCAACGGAAAAATCAGCACCAGCTTATAAGTACGAGAAGAAGACCAATAGCAAGTGAAGATGAAGCAGCCAGACACTGACGCTATACTTCTTTGTCATTAACTGCAGGCCACTCCCTGACCTGAAGCCTGCATGCAGTCAACTTGCCGCCATTGCTTAGTCAGGTCACCAGCTGGCTGACTACCTTCCATTGACAGTAGCCTTTGTCTCGAGTGTGGAGCTCCTGACGACCTTAGCAGACCTGCACCAATACTTTCCAACGACCAGAGTGGGTCACATCGTCGTCATCACCCATGCCAGAAGCCACGTATTACTGCTCTCTGATGCGCTGTATGATGTACATCCGCTACTGGAGCAGCTGGTAGTGATCGCCACCCATTGCCAGTAATGTACTACTTTGCATCAGATGTTTGAGGCTGTTCTAGAACCAGAAAATGCTGCCCTTGCATGTGCTGACTATCTGATGGACTACCATCGATGCCAGCATGCTCCAAGAACTGTGGTGTACTGCTTCACCACTTGCTCTTACCTCCTCTCCATGATTCCATCTCTGTACCTGTTGTGAATAAAGGAAGGTCTTCACAAGGGTTGTTCTACTAAAAATTCGCCATTCAACTCCAGCTCACCACTACCCCTGCATACATATCCAGGTGGGTGAACAGCATTCCACACTGGCTTGCAAGCAGCCCAATTCAGCTGCCACTGTAGGGGTCTCATACCAGTCTCTGCATGGAGTTATATTGATCAGGCCATGGAAAAATAACGTAAGCACTTTACCTAAGCTTCACTACAGGAAGGAATTGAAATGGACTCACTCAGTTCTTTTAACATTGTTGAATCTCTACACCAGCACAAGTAGCCAACAGACAAAGACAGTCCTCCTCTCAATCCAGAACATGAAACTGGACTCCTACAAACATGGTACCAGAATCTGGGATAATAGAATAATGAAAAATGCTATTTCAGGGTAGGCTAGACTCATGGCTTCTAACCCATGATCTTCATTTCGTCGAGGAGAAAAGGAAAAAAAAGAAACATCGCCAAACAAGCGAAATCACATACAACGACCAAGGGAAGAGGTTACTTACAGTGTTAGAATCCACTAATCTAACCTAAGAAGAACAGGTAAATGTAAGGTACTGCAAATATAAATGTTATAATCTGCTAGAAGCAAAATATGTCGAGAAATGAAAATGTCTAATGATGAGCAACTGAGTAAGGCTGTTGTAATACAGTCAAAACGTAGGTTATTAAGTTTATAACCCAAGTATTTTAGTATTTTATACAATGATGCAGCACAATATCCAGGAGAATTTTAATAGCTACAAATTTCAGAAAGATATTATTGAAAAACAGTTTTCATAATTTGCAACAGTTGTCAAGCGTATGTATGCCATAGTTCCACCTTGCTAGAAATTGTTTGTTTCAAGACTGACATAGGTCATTTATAAGGCCATATTCTCCTCTCGAAGCAAATATTTTACTTCTCTTTTTGATACCTTACTGTTTAAAAATGGATCATATTCAGGTTTTTCACATTCAATAATATTTAAATTTTAAAATGCAAACACGTAAAAATTCTATATGTAAAAATTTATTGCCATGCTTTTTCAGGTTGCAATACAGTGTAACATTCCTGAAATATATTGCCAATTTACAAAATATTTAAATTAATTAAAAAGTAATATTCTAGAATTTTCTTGGTTAGTATTAAAAATCCCAATACATATTAAAACATCCATGTCAAAAAATAATACCAATAATTTTGTTATTTTGTATTCCTTTAGCTGATAATTAATCAGTTTCCCAATTTATTTTGTATTTGTAACTTTGCTGTGTTTTCACTTCATATATGGAACGTAGTAGTGTATTATTTTAATATGTGGATGTTTGTATGTGAAGCATACCTTTATGTAAACACAAAACTTTAACACATCACTCCTTCGATCGTGTGAGTAAAATGCCTTTTAGCCTTGAGGTCAAGTAAACAAATTGCTTGAAACACAGTAACACCGAAAATGTCTTGTAACAGAAAAAGGATAAAGGCGCCAACAGTTGTGAGAATCATATTCACAAGGAATTAAACTCATTCTCGTGAGGGTTTAAAGGCAAGTTTACAGCTGTTTGAGCACCAATTTAAATCCAGAGCCATTATAAAATACAGCTTAACAGTTGAACAATTTTTAGAGCAGAATTTCAAATTGATTAAGTGAGATGAAAACATGTAGAGATAAAAATCAAAGACTAAAAAAATAGCTCCCTAGATAGAATGATACTCGATGGTTTGAGTTTCAGTCTCAAGGCATGTTACTATGCACAGACATTCGTTATGTTACACATGCTGACTGGTACCTATCATAATCCACACAGAGTACATGAAAATTAACCACTGCTCAAATTCTTACATGAGGTAGTTCAGTATTAGACACAAGGCAGAACAATATTTTAAACAGACCAATTTACATGAACTTGGAAAATTTTTCACTGTAGCATTTCTCCTGATTACCAACAGCCAGTTGATGAAACAAGCTACAACGGGTTCTGCGAACTAGAATAGTTCAATCACTGTGGCTAAGCGAGGTGGTTAAGGGGAAAAGTCATGCAGTCGTCATTTTCTGTACAGTGTTAGGAGGTAATGCCCTGAACAACATAACAAAAATCCTGACCGGTGGTGTGTGATCGCTGCGGTGAGTAGCAGAGCTGTATAACGCGATAAACTGTGTTCTGTGGGTGGGACAGACCTCGGAGGCTGGGGTGGGAAGAACGGTGGCGAGGGGTGAAGGGTAGTGGAGCGTGAAAGGAGGCAAGTCACCGGAATGTCGGTAAACATTTCCCTTATTTGTGCGTCTGCTAAGTGAAGAGCGTAGAGGGGAATCCCCACTCTTCCTACCGCACTGCGCCACAAGAAGTAAATACAGGGTGTTTCACAGTTATACCGACCGTTTCCCAGCGCACTTTACAAATCGTAAGCAAGGCCGTACGCAGACAAGTATCATGAACGTTTTGTTTCCATAAAACGCATTGTGCACACTGTGGACAGCGTCTATTTTCCCATGATGCTTAAAAGACAACACTGAATGTTAACGTTAGTTACCAATAACACTACGAGCACAAACAGAATCCACGTGAATCTCTGTTCAGCACCTTGTACTGCTAGACAGAAAGGCCACTTCCCCCAACACGACCACAGCTCTTTTCATTTTCACAGATAGTAATCAAATGCTCAAATGTGTGTGAATTCCTAAGGGACCAAACTACTGTCATTGGTCCGTAGACTTACACACTACTCAAACTAAGTTGAACTAACATTGTGCTGAAAACTACACACACCCATGTCCGAGGGAGGACATGAACCTCCGGCGGGAGGTGCTGCGCAATCCGTGAGATGGCGCCTGAAACCTCGGGGTCACTTCGCGCGGCGAGAGAGTATTCGACATAATACTTCACATCGTATCCTGTCCCGTTGTCTTACGCGAAAATCCGTAATAACGTCACAGTTCTCCTGTTTGTTCCGTGCAGTTACTTTGAGTTTATGAGTGAGTGCTTATTTGCAGCTATTAAGAGAGCTTTTTGTAAATTTTATAGCTATAAACAATGACTCAGAAGTGTTTAGTTTTTGTGACGTTGTTAGTGACCAATGCAGCATATGTGAGAAAGGAATACGTAGAGTGGTAAATACCATTTATTTGATAAAAGCTGCAAAAGTTGAAAGTTTGAGGAACAAGATACACAGTGTTGTTCAAGCGTCTTGCAGAATAGAGTACAGCAGAGCCGACTAAATTAAGAGGTTTCTGAGAGTTGCTCTTTCCGAGGAACATCCTCGTACGTTGCAATCTACCTTTGCATTCAGCTCAAGTGAAATTTAATTTTAAAACTAGCTGTCTCCTTTTTGCGAAACGTATTAAATTATTTTATTCTATTTAAGCCATAGATTGCAGGTCTTACATAAGAATACCATCACGTACAACTTTGAGATGAATTACGCTGTTCAGTTGTAAACGTATGTGAGCCACGAATTGCCTCCTAGCTTCTGTCTGTCATCTGTTGTCCCACGAACCGTAAGTACGCCATTTTATTTCCTCATTGAAAATTAGAAATAATAATTATCCTGAACTTTATATGTGTTTTCTTTATTGGAAATGATTATATTACCCTTTAGTAATAATAAATAGAGCTTTTTGTAATAGTTTCCGTTTTTACTAAGCTGGGAATCTATTGGCTTTGTGTCTTGTCCATTCTCGCGCCACACACGCGCCGCAACGAAAGTGGAATCATGAAGTCTACATTTATTTAACAAAGTGTGTTTAATGTTTTTATAGTACTATGCAAAACATTTGATGCCACTGTATTGCATGCTCATTATCAGCTTGCTGACAAAGGCTTCGGACCTCATGACTACCCATACAGCTAACAAAATAAGTCTCATTCGATTTTTATCAGGATAAGTCATTCAAAACAAAAAATATTTTAATATGTATTTCCATGTCCTGCTCCTGGTGTGCTCTCTGTGAAGTATTCCGACTGCGACTTCGAAGGAATTGAGTTCACCCATTAATTATCAATCACTTTTCTTATTTTATTTTGAAAATGATGTTTTACAATAAGTTAATGGCACTGAATTTCTTTATAAACGGAAGAGGAAACAACAACAAAGGCGAGGAAAGCTTTGCAGTGTTATATCCTTCATTTAAGACATTACAACTACATTTCGTGCGCAGGAAAGGAAGGATAAACGGAGAGACACCATCCGAAGAGGCAGCTGCTCAGTTAGGCATCTGCACGCTGCAGGAGTGCAGGACTACTATAAAATTTTCTTTATGGTCACCCAAACTGATGAAAAGCGGACTATCTGAGGATGAAGGGATTTCTGCATCCGTGCAGAAAATATTCTATTATATAAAGGGAAATGACGACTGCAAGTTCACCTTAAACGAGTTGTTGGAGCCACTCCGGAGAAAAGTACCTTGTATACACACAGTTAAGGAGAGACTGAGAAGAAAGTGTTGGCACCGCGTTGATTTCGCCGCACTTCGCACCAGGAAAACTGTTATGCTCTTTCGTAGGTCAGATTGAAAAAAATCAGTGACTTATGATGTGACATGAGAGAACCGTACAGCAGCTGTCACAATAATCTCAGAAGCTACTTAGTCAATTCCACATGATAATTTTGTTGTCCTACCTTGTGAAAAGTGCTGTAGTTGTGGCTGGGGAAATGCTAACGATATGCTGTTTCGTTATTTTAGACCAATAGTTCTTCTTAAAGACTCGTGATATTGAAGTTAGGATAATTTCCATGATATTAGCAGGATTTCATACCTTCATGTACTTCGTGGGTGCATTAGTGACTCAATGACCGGGTCTGGCCTGAAATAAGTGTTAAGTTTAGTTCATGCGGCAAATTTAATTGACAAGATGTTAACCGTACATGCTTACGACAGTGGTACACCAGAACACTTACTTGTTCAAGCTAATTTCACTCAGATTTTTCTGGAAAATGCTGGTATCTTAGAAGAAGTAAGAAAATGTGTGACCAGCATTTTGGGAAACATGTAAGTCTAACTTTAGGAAAAATAGAAACACATGTATGCCTGGCATCAATTTTAAGTATATTCAAGAATGAGCTGATAATTGTCAAGAAGAATAGACCTACTGCTGCTTTGTGGTACAGTTTTTTAATACCACTGCATTGATGAAGAAGCTCGTAGATTCTGAGCAACTAATAATACATTGAGGACTAGCCACCCGAATACCTTCAGCAATTTTAATGATAAAAGTTATGTCACCATAATTCGAACGGCTTTTCGTTGGATGCTAACGCCAAATGCTCGTCACTACAAAAGTTTAATGGAGCGTCTTTTTGAAGAGGGGACATCACGCTGATCTCTGCTTATCACGGAGAAATGGGGACAGTCAAGACTGTGTAAAGACTTACCAATGGTTAAATACCCATCCACCTTTCCCTAAAAGGAGTGATATACAAGAGTCTAAGAAGAATGTGGATCTGTCCTTGGCTAGTATGCACAATTCAATAAACGTGAACGTCAAACAGTGACTGTAGATCCTCTGACAATATTTCAAAGATGTACCTGTGAAAAAAGTAATGAAGATATCAAGGATAATTGTTGGCAGACTAAAGCTCTGTGCCGGACCGAGACTCGAACTCGGGACCTTTGCCTTTCGCGGGTAACCAACTGAACTATCCAAGCCCGACTCACGCCCCGTCCTCACAGTTTCACTTCAGCCAGTACATCGTCTCCTACCTTCCAAATTTTACAGTAGCTCTCCTGATAATCTTGCAGTACTAGCACTCCTGAAAGAAAGGTACCAAGGCTTACGAAATGTGCATTGTCTCCATTAAAGGTTGATCTCTGTAAAGGAGCTAGAATGAGAATAGGAAAGGAAAGGAATCATCTACTTGCGATACTTTTCCAGAGGACAGTTACGCAACTCATAATCTTAGAACGAGCGCCAATGTAGTGGGTGGATGCGTCCTCCTCCGTAGCTTGAAACGGAATGTGGGCAGTTAGTTTTCCTTACCTTCCAATCACTACACAGATTATGCACTCAAACATTATGCTCAATACTGTACTGCGCTTATTCACGGCTATGGTGACATCAACAGCACAAAATGAGCAGAACAGAAGAGAAGGATAAAAAAAATGGCTTTGAGCTCTACGGGACTTAAAATTTCAGGTCATCAGTCCCCTATAACTTAGAGCTACTTAAACCTAACTATCCTAAGGACATCACACACATCCATGCCCGAGACAGGATTCGAACCAGCTACCGTAGCGGTCAGGCGGTTCCAAACTGAAGTGCCTAGAACCGCTCGGCCGCACTAGCTGCCAGAGAGGGATCACCACAAAACATTATTTGATGTTCATTCTAATGAAAGCACTACTGTCTCTAAACTACAGAAGAATTTTCTCGCAACATCAAAGAACAAATCCGGGCTTATAGAATCTCTAATCGACAAAAAACAGCGAGGGGAAACGAAATAGTACACGCTAAGCGATCAGAAGTATCCGTACACGCCCAAAAACATACGTTTTTAATATTAAGTGCGTAGTGCTGCCACCTACTGCCAGGTAATTCATATCGATGATCTCAGTAGTCGTGAGAGAGCAGAAAGGGTTGCTCTGTGGAGCTCATGGACTTCGAAAGTGGTCAGGTGACTGGGTGTCATACGTCTATATGCAAGATTTCTGCACCCCTAAACACCCCAAGATCCACTGTTTCCGTTGTTTTAGTGAAGTGGAAACCAAAGCGTATAGGCCGACCTCGTCTGTTGACTGACAGAGACCGCCGACAATTGAAGAGTGTCGTAATGTGTAAAAGGCGGACATCTATCCAGACCATCTGTGGTGTGCTTACTGTAAGACCTTCGGTACATACACCTTCAGATTATTTGACTTGTCACTCTAACGAAGTACGCGAGTATCAGCAATATGTCTCGTGGTCTTATCGTGGCGTGTTTATCTTCTGCCATTAGGTTAGACGATAGAAATGCCACTTGCACGCTTAGAGTGGCAGATTGACGGTGACCAACTTTAAACAGAACTTGATTATTTTCACACACATTTATTAAATTAATAAAAAGCATTAACCTTACTTAACTTCATTCTGGATGTTATTTACAATTGACAATCTGAAGTTCCTTGGTACGTTAATCTTATTCTCACATATCTCTGATACTTGACATTGTGTCTACAAATTTCTCTTCTTTGCTATGTATAGGAATATGATAATCTTATTAGGTGCAGACTGAAACTTGACTAGAGACTAACGCAGACGGACTAATTGGAGGTCTGTACACTCGTTATAATACCTCGCGCGGTCAGGTATCACTGCGCGAGTGTCATCCGCGAGGAGAAAAGGTTCTACGTTAGCAGCAATCTCATTGGCTGCGTTACATATTAATATGCCGATCGGCGGAAGCAGTTTTGGTCCGCCTCTAAGACAGCGCCATCTCATAGTGCGGAGACGCGCGAGCGCTGCGCCTGTGCTGTTGTGCTTAGTGGGGCGCACTCTAGTGGGAAAGTTGTGTACGCGCTGACTACACGGAACTATGTACACAACTCCATTGTACAGGAATTACAAAATGCATCAGGATCCACTGCAAGTACTATGACAGTTACGCGGGGTGTGAGAAAACTCGAATTTCATGGTCAAGCCACACTTCACGCCGGTTAATCCCAAACGACGCCTCGCTTGTTGTAAGGAACGATTGAACAGTGGAAAAACGTTGTGTGGAGTAACGAATCACTCTACAGAATGTGGCGATCCGATGGCAGGGTATGGATATGGCGAATGCTCGGTGAACGTCATGTGCCAGCGTGTGTAGTGCCAACCTCAGTGCAGAATTCCGTGAAGAATGGGCTGCCATTCCCCAAGAAACCTTCCAGTACCTGGTTGAAAGTATGCCTGCCAGATGGGAAGCTGTCGCCAACACCATATTGAATTCCACCATTACAAATGGTAGGCGCCACGATCTTTTAAGTCATTTTCAGCCAGGTGTCCCGACACTTTTGATCAAGTAGTGTAGTTACTGCAGGCGATGCTGGCGCTACTATAATGAGATGTTGGTTAGAAAAAGCTGCCCTGCACCCCACTATCACGATATAAGGGGAAAATGTCGATTTGATTGTTCCACTCATTGCTTCTGCACCATCGGGCCCTAACGTATATTTCATGAAGCCTCGTAGGCACAAGGGTGAAGCGATATGGTTTTCAGCAAACATACTCCAACATCTTCCTTTTGCTAAAGTATAGTTCTTCTCTACGCCTTAAGTGCGTGTGATACGACTTCCGCCATTTCCAAGGAAAGCTATTCAGCAATATACCTAAACAAAAAAAGAGAATATCTAACATCTTCTTTAACGCCTCGACACCAGCAAATAAGGTCTCTGGCTAGTGAGAAGGTGTTTCTAGAAATGTATGAAGCGACAGAATATCACCAAGATCTGAATGAAATCCGGTATACAGCAGTCTTCGAAGCCCAAACCAGACCTTGTCTCTCTGCCGCCAACCACAGGCGCTGTGCGCAAACATTTATTTAGAGTTTATTTACATTTATATTAATTTTATTCACTTTCCGCTTTAAGTAATGCCCTCCAAAAACATTAGTTGTTACTTAGACATGTTTCGTTACTTGTTTACAGTAGAATAATAGGTCAAGAGGCCATTTCCGCCAAACTATTGGGATGGTACCATGGAGAGGATGGAGCGCTCAAACCAGTAAATACTCATGTTTAAATGAGGAACTCATTTGGTCGATGTTCTACTGTCTATGGCGGACAATGTGGATACCGAAAGGCTGCCATTTCATGCTGTATGGTATGTGGCAAGTGCTGTGATCTGTGTGCGAATAGTGTACCGTTACTCGATCTGGTAGATGATGACATCTACATCTACAACTACATGGCTACCCTGCAATTCACATTTAAGTGCTTGGCAGGGGGTTCATCGAACCACAATCATACTATCTCTCTACCATTCCACTCGAGAACAGATCGCGGGAAAAACTAATACCTAAGACTTTCTCTTCGAGCTCTGATTTCTCCTATTTTATTTTGATGATCATTCCGACCTATGTAGGTTGGGCTCAACAAAATATTTTTGCATTCGAAAGAGAAGGTTGGTGACTGAAATTTCGCCGCGACGAAAAACGTCTTTGCTTTCATATCTTCCATCCCAACTCGCGTATCATATCTGCCACACTCTCTCCCATACTACGTGATAATAGAAAACGAGCTGCCCTTTTTTGCACCCTTTCGATGACCTCCGTCAATCCCACCTGGAAAGGATCTCACACCGCGCAGCAATATTCTAACAGAGACCGAACGAGTGTAGTGTAAGCTGTCTCTTTAGTGGACTTGTTGCATCTTCTAAGTGTCCTGCCAATGAAACTCAACCTTTGGCTCGCCTTCCCCACAATATTATCTATGTGGTCTTTCCAAGTGAAGTTGTTCGTAATTTTAACACCCAGGTAGTTAGTTGAATTGACAGCATTGAGATTTGTACTATTTATCAAGTAATCGAATTCCAGCGGATTACTTTTGGAACTGGATCACCTCATACTTCTCATTATTTAGCGTCAACTGCCACCTGCCACACCATGCAGCAATCTGGTCTCAATTGATTTGCAACTGATACTGGTCTTCGGATGACCTTACTAGACGGTACATCACAGCATCATCTGCGAACAATCTAAGAGAACTGATCAGATTGTCACCCAGATCATTTATATGGATCAGGAACACCAGAGGTCACAGGACGCTTCCCTGAGGAACACCTGATATCACTTCAGTATTAGTCGATGATTTGCCGTCTATTACTACGAACTGCGACCTTCCTGACAGGAAATCACGAATCCAATCGCACAACTGAGACGATACCCCAGAGGCCTGCAGCTTGATTAGAAGTCGCTTGTGAGGAACGGTGTCAAAAGCTTTCCGGAAATCTAGAAATACGGAATCAACTTGAGATCCCCTGTCGCTAGCGGCCATTACTTCGTGCGAATAAAGAGCTAGCTCCGTTGCACAAGAACGATGTTTTCTGAAGCCATGCTGATTACGTGTCAATAGATCGTTCCCTTCGATGTGATTCATAATGTTTGAATACAGTATATGCTGCAAAACTCTACTGCAAACCGACGTCAATGATACAGGGCTGTAGTTCGATGGATTACTCATACTACCCTTCTTAAACACGGGTGCGGCCTAGGAAATTTTCCAATCTGTAGGTACAGATCTATCGGTGAGCGAGCGGTTGTATATGATTGCTAAGTAGGGAGCTAATGTATCAGCGTAATCAAGGGGACCTAATCGGTATACAATCTGGACTTGAAGACTTGCCCGTATCAAGCGATTTGAGTTGCTTCGCGACCCCTATGGTATCTACTTCTACGAAACTCATGCTATCAGCTGTTCGTGTTTCAAAATCTGGAATATTCCATTCGTCTTCCCTGTTGAAGGAATTTCGGAAAACTGCGTTCAATAACCCCGCTTTAGCGGCACAGTCTTCGATAACAGTAGCATTGGCACTGCGCATAGAAGGTATTGACAGCGTCGTGCCGCTTGTGTACTTTACATACGACCAGAATTTCTTCGGATTTTCTACAAAATTTCGAGACAATGTTTCGTTGTGGAACCAATTAAAGGCATCTCACATTGAAGTCCGTTCCAAATTTCGCGTGTCTCTGAATTTTAGACAATCTTCGGGATTTCGCGTTCTTCTCAGTTTCTCATGCTTTTTCCATTGCCTCTGCAACAGCGTTCGGACCTGTTTTGTGTACCATAGGGGATCAGTTCCATCTATTACCAATTTATGAGGTATGAATCTCTCAAATGCTGTTGCTACTATATATTTGAATTTGAGCCACATCTCGTCTACATTTGCATAGTCAGTTCGGATTGAATGGAGATTGTCTCTTAGGAAGGCTTGGAGTGACACTTTATTCGCTTTTTTAAATAAAATTATATTGCGTTTGTTTATGGTGGATTTGGAAGAAATGGCATTGAGCCTAGCAAGAACGACCTTGTGATCACTAATCCCTGAGTCAGTCATGATGCTCTCTATCAGCTCTTCATTGTTTGTGGCTGAGAGGTCAGGTGTGCTTTCGCAACCATTTGCAATTCGCGTGGGTTCATGCACTAACTGCTCGAAATAATATTCGGAGAAAGCATTTAGGACAATCTCGGAAGATATTTTCTGCCTGCTACCGGTTTTGAAAAAGTATTTTTGCCAACATATCGAGGGAAGGTTGACGTCCCCACCAACGATAACCATATGAGTGGGGTATTTATTTGTTACGAGACTCAAATTATCTCTGAACTCTTCAGCAACTATATCATCGGAGTCTGGAGTTGGTAGAAGGAGCCAATTATTAACTTAGTTCGGCTGTTAAGTATAACATCCACCCATACCAATTCGCACTGAGTAGCTACTTCGACTTCACTACAAGATAAACCACTACTGACAGACACAAACACTCCACCACCAATTCTGCCTAATCTATCTTTCCTGAACACCGTCTGAGACTTCGTAAAAATTTCTGCAGACATATTTCAGGCTTAAGCCAGCTTTCTGTACCTATAACGATTTCAGCTTCTGTGCTTTCTATTAGGGCTTGAAGCTCAGGGACTTTCCCAGCCCAACTACAACAATTTACAACTACAATTCCGACTGTTCCTTGATCCAAGCACGTCCTGTATTTGCCATGTACCCTCTGAGAAAGCAGCCCACCCGTAAAAAACTGCCCAGTCCACGCCACACAGCCTCCGCTACCCGTGTAGCCGACAGCTCAGTGTACTGAACCCCTGACCTATTCAGCAGATCCCGAAACCCCACCACCCTATGGCGCAAGTCAAGGGATCTGCAGCCAACACAGTCGCAAAACCGTCTGATCCTCTGATTCAGACCCTCCACCCGGCTGTGCACTAAAGTTTCGCAGTCGGTTCTGTCAACGATGCAGTAGATGATGAGCTCTACCTTCATCTCGTAAGCTAGACCGGCAGCCTTCACCAAATCAGATAGCCGCTGGAATCCAGAGAGAATTTCCTCAGATACAAAGCGACACACGTCATTAGTGCCGACATGTGCCACCACCTGCAGCTGGCTGCACCCTGTGCTCTTCATGGCATCCGGAAGACCATTTCCACATCAGGAATGACTCCACCCGGAATGCACACGGAGTGCACACTGGATTGCTTCCCCTCCTTAGCCGCTATATCCCTAAGGGGCTTCATCACGCGACTAACATTGGAGCTCCCAACTACCAAAAAGTCCACCCTCTGCGACTGCCCGGGCCTTGAAGGCTGAGAATCATCCTCTGAAACAGGGCAGGCAGCTGCATCTGACTCATCCAGAGACAGTGCCTGAAACCTGTTTGTCAGACGCACCGTGGAGGCTTTCTGACCAGCCTCCGGGGACGTCTTTCGCTGCCTGCTACGCCTTGGAACAACCTCCCGATCAACCACAGGCGAGGGTTCAGCCCCACTGCGGACAGCAAACGGGCAACCACAGCGGTAGACCTATCTTGGGACAGACGGGACGAGGTTGACATCCCCGTGATACCCAAGTCCGGCTCCCCACAGCGGTGCCCATTGGCAACAGCCTCAAGCTGCGCGACCGAAGTCAGCGCCGATTGCAGCTGTGAGAGAAGGGATGCCAACTCAGCCCTCATCCGAACACAGCAATCACAGTCCCTGTCCATTCTAATCATTGTTGAACAACAGTTACTGAAACACGAGTCCGTGCCTAGATAACGCAAGGGAAACACGCAAAGAATGTATGAACTAGCCTGTACAAATGCCAAACGAGTGCGCTACAATCTGTCTGAATTTACGATTACAGTAACTAAAACTAGGAATTACACCTCCTACACGAAACTCACAAGCAATTTAAGTAAGAATGTGCGAAGTAAACACTAAAGCGCGATGCTGCAACTCTCAAATACTATAATACGCCCAAAATTTATAAATTAAACAATGCAAGTACCCAAAAACACGTGAAGAAATTAAGAATTAAACTATGTAACAAATAAGTATGCTAGGAGTATACGACTTGCTGCTAGCAGCTGCTTATCCAACGACGGCAGGGAGCACGATGATGATAGGATTGTTGATTTCTGAAATCAACACACTGAAGGTAAGGTGTTATTTTGTATTAAGTAATGTAGATTTTCCTTGAATTCAAAGTGCAACTGACACTATACATTAATTTTATACCGTCAAAACACTGCATTTAGCCATCTGCGGTTTTTCATCCCCTGCAACGCGGAAACTGTTTAGTGCTAGGGAAAAAAATTTATAGAATCTTGTTTGTAGGAAAGATATTATAGTTTTATTTTGTATTTTGAAACATTTTCGCTAGATCCCGCAGTTTTCGATCTTCAAACCCGACTACTTCCCCCCCCCCCCCCCGTCACCCCCCCCCCCCGCAACATCTAGTGTTTTAGTATACTGTTTATCCGGCCGCGGTGGCCGAGAGGTTCTAGGCGCTTCAGATCTGAACCTCGCGACTGCTACGGTCGCCTGTTCGAATCCTGCCTCGGGCATTGATGTTTTATGTCCTTAGCTTAATTAGGTTTAAGTAGTTCTAAGTTCTAGGAGGGTGATGACCTGGCTCAGAGCCATTTGAATCACTGTTTATGGTAATCCTTCCTAGTAATGAGCAAAAATTTGCGACTACACGATTTTGCTTCGTTGACGGGACTATCAACAACCCACAACCTAGTTCACAGCGAACTTCCACAGTACGTTTCACAGCTGCGAGAGATCACCGTTTCCGCCAGAGGGAACGTACATCATCAGTTCGCTGCGACTCATAGAACAGAAGGGGTGCCAACCTCGTACCGGTAGTGCCACCCTTGGCACAGTTGATAATAAACACTCAGTGTTCCAACATCTGCATTACGAATTGTGTAGCTGCCAGTGCTTGCCACTTGTCATTCATGTGAGCTCACTCACAAAGTATGTGAGTTAGCTATCTGCGTTGTCAAATGTCCGTCTCCACATGTTTTACGGCAGAGTGGTGGAAAGTTTCGAAACTGGCGACTGCCTCCAAAGATGGGGGAGTAGGCTGGTTTTGCGGAGCGCATTTTCAAGCAGCCAGCGCGAGCCGACGAGTGGGGAGTGGGCCCGGCTCATTAGCGGCGGGAGGGCCAGCCGACAGCCACAGTGCCGGGCGGCGCGCCGCGGGCGCACAATCGCGGCCACAATGGGGCCAATCAGCGGCCGGCGCGCCTGTCTTGGCCCATCTGCGCTGCGGCCGTCGCGCCGATCTGCAGCCACTCGCGGGTCCTTAGGCCAGGCCGGCGCTGATTGCTCAGTGCTCCAGCGGTCCTCCCTTCCCCTGCAACAGGGTGGGCGCAGAGTTTTCTGGAACTGTCACCGACGTCATTACTCAAGTAGCGTATTTGCAGCTAACTTCTTCCTGTAAGACTTAACATAGGCGAGGACTGACAATCTGCCAGCAAATGAGGTATAGCTTCAGTGTTGGCACACGTACTGAGCTAAATTTAAGATTCTTTATATTATTACACTGTACCGTAACAACCTTGGAAAACTTAAGATCAAATGAGACCGAAGGGAAACTGAATGATCTACAGTTATTTATAAAGTCATGTGGGGAGTGGGGGTTAAGTGGCAAATAAACTAATGATTTACCGCAGGACTTTCGTAAAGACAGCATCCTAACAATTCAGAATGAAGGACCAACCTTCAAGTTCGAGAACTGTAGCAGCTTAACATCTCATGCATCCAAGATGCTGAAAGAATAATGTACACATGAATGGAAAAAAGTGAGGCTCTTACATGACGATCAGTTTGGCTTTAGGAAAGATAAAGGTATCAGACAAGCAGCTGTGTCGTAGCGGTTGATAGTGTGAGCAAGACTGAAGGAAAACCAAGACTCTGTCTTAGGATTTGTCGAGCCGTAGAAAGCCTTCGGCAATGTAAATTGGTGCCAAATGTGGGAAATTCTGAGGAAAATAATGGTAAGCTACAGGGATAATTTTTGGAAATTTGTGGTAAGATCCTTTGGGGCCAGACTGCTAAGGTCATCAGTCCCTAAGCTTATACACTACTCGTACTAACATACGCTAAGGACATCACACAAAGCCGTGCCCGAGGCAGGACTCGAACCTTCGACGGCAGGGGGGGTCGAGCCGTGTACAGTGCAAAGGTGGCCTAGCCTGTGCGGCTACCCGCGTCGCAAAACGACGGATTTAAAAAGTTCAATGATGGGTATTTAGTCTTTTGCCCTTACTGTTGCACCTGTACACCGAAGAAGCAATAAAGAAAGCAAAAGAAAGATTAAAGAGTGGAATTAAAATTCAAGTTAAGGAAGGTTGAAAATACCGCTTCAGTTGACTCCCTGTTCTGCGCTCGTAGGTAGCTCGGGAGTCACAGCACCAAGTTACGACACCTGAAGATGGGCTTATAAGAACCCGAAACCGGTCGTATGACAATAAAGGAACTTCACAACTCAAGTGGTGTTTCCAACCTCTGGTATCAAGCTCTGTTGCGAATGTTCCACTAACAGGATTTTTTCAAGTGAACAACATATCATTGTTAAGATTTGCTGGTAACATTGCTAACATCAGTAAAAGTAAAGAAGAATTATATGATCTGTTAAATTGCATGAATGGTCTAATGATCACAGGTAATAGATTTAATGGAAATCGAACAGAAACGAAAATAATGAGACGCACTACAAGTGATGATGTGTGGTTTGTGGGTCGCTCAACCGCGTGCTCATCACCGCCTGTGCAAAGTCCCAGATAATCATTCATGGCCAATGGAAGTTTATTATTATAAAGCAAACGCTTTACTTTGAGGAAGAAATTTCTGAGAATCTACGTTTGGAGTACAGCATTATATGATAATGAAATAACAGTTGTAGGAAAACCGGAGTAGAGAAAAGAAAAAAAAACCGAAGCATTCCAGATGTGCTGCTGCAGAAGAATGTTGAAAATCAAGTGTACTAAAAAGGTAAGGAATGAGGAGGTTCTCCACTGAATTGGCGAGCAAAAAGGCTTATGGAAAACTCTAAAAAGAAGATGGGACACGATGGTAGGATACCTGTTAAGACATCAGGGAATGACTTCCGTGGCAGGAGACGTAGGTGTAAAGGTTAAAAACTGTAGAGGAATGCATCCAGCAAATGATTGAGGTCACAGGTGCAACTGCGACACTGATATGAACAGTCACAAGACTAATGGCCCAAAAGGAAAAAAAAAAATTAGCGAAGCCCACTGGCTTCACAAGAAGACTAATTTGTGAAGATAGTCGTCAATACAGTCACAACACTGATGGCGCAAAAACAGAAAAACAAAAAAACATAAGCGTAGCCCACTGGCTTCACAGTCGGAGAAACAAAATATCTGATATCCTTCTGCCGATCCAGATTTAGATTTCCGTAATGTTCCTAAATCGCTACAGGTAATTGATGGGATATATCCTTTGAAAATGTACGACCGATTTACTTGCTCATCCATAGAAAAAAATAATTCAAATTTGTGCTCCCTATCTGAAAACATTGTTGTCAACAGGACGTTAAATCCTAATCTTCTTTCCTTATTTTGTTGTGAAAGAAATATGAGACAGGTGATATGCTCTCTGAACGAAGAAGAATGACAAAAAAAATTGCATATGGTGTCAGATGTGAGCTTTACCTAACTATCAATTTAATAAAAAGGCGTCATTTCTGATATTTTGAGTGTAATAAATCTCTGTTCCAAAGTACTGACGCGAACTATTTACAGAAAAATTTTGTAGAACTGAATCTTGGGAGACTTAGGTTAAGTTCCGGGGAAAAATAGGAACACACAAGCAGTACTCGCCCTACGACTTATTTTTGAGGATAGGTTCCAGGAAGTAAACCTACATTCAATGCATTAGTAGCTTCTGATAATGTTGACTGGCCTACACTCTTTGAAGTTCTCAAGGCAGCACAGATAAAATATCCGGAGTGAGTAGTTACTCATAAGTTGGACAGAAAGGAGACTGCCGTTTTACGAGCCAAGGGAAGCAGATGTTGAACAAGGACTGATACAGTATATTATACAGTCTTAAATGGGTACAATTTAAAAATGTTTCACAAAACACAAACATATTTCTAACAAAAACCACGTAAAATGCAGAAAATGGCGGAAATTGTTCCTGACGGTCTCTGTTGCGCACTCCTTCGTGTGATTTTAAAATCAGTCACTACACTGAAGCGTCGACAACATACACCCTGCGTTCCTACAAACATCAGGTAAAGTTTACGTTACTTTAACATGTCTAGACATCATGCAGCGAATTTCAAGAGATTTATTTCAATTTGTTGCCAACGACGTATTTCACGAATAATGACACGAGCCACAAGAGCTACAGACTTTTTACTTAATGTTTTAATCTTGCAGCCATTGTGTTCTCAACCCATGTTTATTACTGATGGCACCTTAAAAATATTAAATAAGACGAAATTCCGATTTTGGAAATTACAATACATAGCACCATCTATAGCAAATATAATATTCCAAATCCCCAACAAACTCAATTGTAGAAGGTCCGCACATTTTTTGTGATTTCAATAACCGTTATGAAAATTTTGTTAGGTTACGCGAATCATACTAGTAAAACATTTACCATCAAATCAATAAGTGTGACCGTAGGAAAGCTTGCCTCCTATGCACTCATCGCTGTCAGAAGGAAACAGGTCAAGTTTTCTACTGTCACACTTGGTGGATTCATGGCCAGTGTTTTACTGACATGATTGGTGTTACACAAGTCTTACGTGCATGGTTTGTATGGTTGATGTGATAATAAGTAGATGTTCATCCTGTGGGGAGATGATTTTCATAACGGTTATTGTAAATACAATGTTATTTAGAAAGACTCATTACACCCTTCATTCCTTTTTGTCCAACATTCCGTATAGTTACACACACATCCTAGTAATATCAGACATTATCGATTTTTTTTGTTGATATCTCATATGAACACGTCTCGACATTCGTTAAGTCTTGCTTCTATCATCTAGCACAACGGCAGAAACCCCTCTCTCGTAACCTTATCTTTTCAAAAGCCAAACTCACTCTCATGTAGCAGATACACAATTATATTCATTTCCATTCTTCTATACATTACTCTTGTTAGCAACTTTATGCATGAGCTAGAAAGCTGACAATGCGAAAGTTTTCGTTCTTACCTGATGGTCTGTCTCCAGTTTCGTACATTCCACTCACCAATGTGAACAGCTACTTACTTCACACTCTTAATATGATTTTAGAAATTCTGGAGTAATCTTATTAATGTTTTCCGTCTTACTTGATCTCAGGTGTAACAGAGCTGTCTTAAACGCATTCTCTAAAACTGGAGCTGCTATATATTTCACACAGACTCCCGTCTCTTCTTCCCTGACGTCATCAGACATCTCCTCTCTCCCATAAACGTCTTCAGTGTATTCATTGAACACCTCTTACCTTTTCTTGTTGATGCTTCTGCTTTAAAGTTCCCAGAGGGTTATTTTGACTTTTCAGTATGTTGAATTTGTCGTTGCGACGATTATTTCTTTTTCTATTCCTTTACGCATTACCTACAGCCAATTACCTTTAGTTTTTCTGCACTTGCTATTTATTTTATTCATTGGTTTCGGATCCGGCTCTAGCTACCGCTGCCCCTTTGTTGTTACTAGGGAATTTTGGCAAGGTTAGTTTCAGAGGTTGCCCAGGTGACCTTCCTGCCGCCACCCCGTGCCCCTGGCACGGAAGTAGCGTACCTCAACTGTTTGTGTCTGATGTAACCGTGAAGTAGTGTGAAAGAGTTGCAAATGTCTACGAGTCGTGCAACTGAGGCGGGACGTGGAGACCAGCCCGCTAATCACCTAGTGGGATGAATAAAACCGCCTAAAACCCATATCCAGGCTGGCCAGCACACCGGCCCTTTGTCGTTAATCCGCCGGGCGGATACGATCCGAGGCCTACGCGCCTACCCCAGGCCAAGAAGCAGCGCGTTAGCGCTCTCGGCTAACCTAGCGGGTCTTATTTAATTCTTAAGTGACTTATATTGCAGTACATAGGTCTTTATTTTCTTTATTTAAGCATTTTTGTATTGCTTTCTTTCGTCGGTTATTTGAGGCACTTCTTCTATTACCCAAGAATTATTCTCCAGTGCGTTCCTGGTCCCTATCCCAATTCAGTGATTGCGCTTAGAGAGATGTTCAGTCCTCATCAACTGAATCGCCTGCTATGGTGTTCATTATCACAGCATCTACAGTTTTAGATAGCTTCAAACGTAGTCATCATGCTCCAGTGCTTCAGGCTACCACTTTTTTAGACAGTGATCCTTTCCTACGATTCTCTTCAGCTTCAGGATATTCTTTGTAATGACTTAATTATAACTTGAATCTATACCTCCTCCTGAATTTGCCTTACAATCCGATATCCTTTTTAAAGGTTCTCTTTTCTCGCCATGTTGTATTCTACTTAGAATCATCTCGTGTCTTGTGTATTTTTCTGTCGCCTACTCTTGAGTTTTTTGAATAGTTTATTCGCTATTACTAGCTGAAATTTATTACAATTTACCTATTCATCATTCCTCCTAAGGTAATATTACTGACCTGGAAGCTGACATCCTAATCGATCTTCTAACACGGTTGCCGTGATAAGCTACATAATCTGGACGTTAGGTGTTTTCTGTACAGACACGAGTAAACAACAGGTCTCAGTCTCATTTCTTTATGCCTCAAGCTGAAACTCACCACTACCTACATCTGTACCGGGCTGATGCGGTACTGGGAAACGACCATGAATAACACGAAAAATATTGTGACTTAGTACCAATTTTTAGCATCTTGTCTCCAGTGACGTCTTCCTGTACACTTTGGGGAGTATATTGTTGGAAAGCGTCTGCCAGTCACCACAATTATTTGTGACCTAGCTTTCAGAATACCGTTGCAATTGCTCCTACACAAGCCTCCTTTTCTTAGCTTGTGCTGTGGTATTATTAGCTTGTTATCTGATATAAAGGAACCTCGCAGTTTTACTTGCAGTTGTAGTTCAGAAACCAGTTGACAGACACTGCTCCACGCTTTCAACAATGCCGGACTAATCTGACATCTTACATTCAACACACTGATATTAAGAAATCCTAAGGACCAGCCATCATCTCCCAAGTCACCAACAGGACCCTTATAAAATTTCTTTCTTTCTCTGTTTTATAGGAAAGCATGATTTCTGTTCTTCTGGTCATTCATATAATGGATTCGCTTCGATGTGCAATGAATCTGTAATCTTCAGTGAGAATGCAAAGTATTGTTAGACTTCGGGCATGTCAAAGCAGTTCAGGAACTGCAGAAAACAGCTTGGGAAAAAGTCCGTGCATTCTGTGTGTACGAACCACCGGAGCCACTGGATGAAGCCTAAATTCGACCATGTTATCCATCGAGAGAACTCGATTAACAGTGTCAAGTACAGACACACTTTTTCTGGTCAATGCGAAAACTTCAGTTACGAATGCGAATGTTACATAATGAAATGTTCCATATATACCACATTGCATCTCAAAAGCTGTTTTGTGACTTGAGTACACTTTTTTGCTGTCTCTACCAGCTAAACGTTCCCATTTATATTTTTTAAAATTCTTGGTAACGTAGTCACGAATATCTAAGAATGCCACATTGTGTACATGTACATACAGATAGTAACGCAAACATTTCAAGTATAAGGATATTCCATGAATCGCAGTTCATAAAACATGTTTATTGGCTTAGAGACCAACCAAGTAAGTATTATGAGGCAGGAATGATTGGTCGAAGACATTGCGGTGAACGATTTATAGTAGTATTTATAAAAGAAGCAAGTGACTTCATAATTAACTTTCTATGTAAAAGATTTTTTTAATGAAAAAGCTATATCTCTATCCTAAAATGTAAAGAAATGGTTTTACTGACAGAAAAAAGAAGTGCAGGGGTAAAGCGCTTACGCCGAAACCGAGAGGTCGCGTTTGGATCCTGGGCTAGTTAAACGACTCGCAACTGGCCGAAGTGGCGTCGAATCGAAAGACACACCAGGCCATTCAGCCACACGCAGTTATTATTACCACCTGTTTCGAACATTAACCGTTCACTGGTTTATGCGGAATTTCATAATTATAGTGGTGCTGGGGCGTCAAGCAGACGGGATGTCCTAGCTTGAGGTAGCTAATTGTGAGTCTACCTAAAAATCGGAATTGTCAAAGAACGTTTAATTTCAAACAAATATTAATCATACTTATCTATATATGGTTACCCTGCGTCACAACAGGAATATTTTTGAAAAAAGTCTTGGTTCCAAAAGTGGACAGTTTATTTTTATTATCCGCCAATAAGACGAGCTTGTCAACAGCTGACTGCGCAGGCGGGAGACGATCCGATGATGTTGACAATTTTTATTTGAAAGAGAAGCCTACAAAACAGGATGTTAATGAACTTGATAACATCGAGAGGGACCTGCGTCCGGACAGAAATTTTTTGTGTCGATGAAAGTGGGGGAGGGGGAGGGGTAGGGGATTGTAGTAGCGGGGCAGGGCAGGGCGTGGGGAGCATCAAAGATTTCGCCTCATACAATCCATCTTCAGACTGGCTGGTGTTAAACTCATAGGATGTTGCGCACACAAATGTCCCAGCACGAGACCTCTGTGGTCAGAATAATTAAAAAAAAAAAGAACGTTGTGCAGTATCTGCCGTAGAAGATGTTAAATAGACGGGAAACGGCTCCCAAAACACACGAAATCCCCAGCATGTAGCTGCCCTTGTCAAATGTTTATAAAGGCCTAACGCGGCGTCCTTAACATATTTACGGCATCGTCAACATGTACTAAAACGGGATAAAGCCTACATAGATGCATCACACAGTAAATACTGTGTCACGCATCTTTGTAGACTTGATCCCGTTTGATAGGGTGTGGACAGAGTAAAAATTTTGTGACGTATCTACGCAGGCTCGATCCCTTTTTATTATATGTGAACACCGTAAATACTGTGTGATGTATCGATGTAGGCTTAATCTCGTTTTATTGGATGTGGACGGAGTCGAATATCTGACAAGGACGCCTCGTGAGGCCTTTTAAAATATTTGACATGGTAACCTACCTGCTGAAGCTTCCATACGTTTTAGGCGCCGCTTCCCCCGTATGTAATATCTTCTGCATAAGACACATTGTTTTTTTTTTCAGGTTCTGGAAACGACAGTTTCCTACTGGGACATTTGTTGCACGGTGTCCTGTGTGTTTAACACCATATTTTCTCAGCAAATCTCATGATGCCTTGTATGAGGCGAAATGCGTCGTTAGAGGATAAGTAAAATAAACAATCCAGTTCTCAACCGAGACATTTTGTTCTTTCCTGCTGATTCCACTGGTTGCTACCTCATAGCCACGGATTGTCACGGATTGCAGAAAGCTCTAACTGGAAGTATTGTCTGTTCTGCTTCTGCCTCCCTACCTATTTCCTATTTGTTTTACTATGCTAGAGATCCTGGTTCATATTTGCAGGGTGAGGCAAAAGTCTGTATACACCCATATAAATTACGTTTCACATACGACATTATCCAAGTTATTGAACAAATTTCATGCAACAGGTTCTGTTGTAGACAAGCCGCGTAGGGAACGCCCAGGAACCGCCACTGAAGAGAAGACTGCAACAGCAATTTTGACACCCTTTGTGAAAAGTCCACATCACAACAGTCGCTGGTTATCGGCAGTATACAGTGTCAGTCAGCGCTCAATCGTGCATATGTTGGACACACAGCACTGGGACCCGTACAAGTTACAGTTGCAGCATCATTTCTCGGAGGATGACCCTAATCGATCGGTGCTGTCCGTAGAATGGGCACTGGGTCAGTGTAACAGGTATCCAAACTTCATACGACAGGTGTTGTTCAGTGACGCAGCTAATTTTTATTTTCAAGGAGATAAACAAGCGGAATCAGTGTTGCTGGTCAAATGGAAGCTCCTCGTGAGTGGATCCCTGTAAAGGTGCTGATGGTGAAAAAATGTATTGGTGTGGGATTGAGACACAAAAATTGTGGGTCCAGAGTCTATTGATGGAACGTTGAATTGGGAAATGTATATTAATGTGCTCTGTGATTATGTGCTTCCAACACTATTTCCCAACCTGCTTAGAACACGACGGTGCACCACACAGGTATGCCACTGAAGTCAGTTTCTGGATGAACAGTTTGGTGGTCACGAAAGGGTGGGAGGGATCCTAGAATTGCCAACACGGTCCCCTTATCTTACACCTCTTAACTTGTATCTGTGGGTACCTTTGAACTTAGCTGCGTGTGAGATAAAAGTCCGCAATGTAGCCCATCTTTGGGAAAGTATAGAGGAGACGTGTGCCTCAGCTGACCCACAAATGCTGCGACGTGTAAAGCAAGGATTCTCAGAAAACTCACTGCAGAGCAGGTTTTATTGAGATATGCAGTAATGCTGAATCTGAAAAGTGACCTGTACTTCAACATTGCATAATTCCTACACATCTACATCTACATATACATCTACATTGACATTGATGTGCCTGGTACAGAGTTCACTTAACCATCCTGACAATAGTTCTCTGTTATTCCAATCTCGTACAGCGTGCGGAAAAAACGAACATATATATCTTTCCGTGCGAGCCCTGATTTCCTTTATTTTATTGTGGTGATTCTTTCTCCCTTTGTAGGTCGGCATCAACAAAATATTTTCGCATTCGGAAGCGAACGTTGGTGGTCTAAGTATAGAGAGAGAGGATTCCGCCGCAGTGAAAAACATCTTTGTTTTAATGATGTCCACCCCCAAGTCCTGGATCATTTCAGAGTAACTCTTCCCATTTACCTGCTGCTCTTCACCGAACATTCTCGCTTTACTCTGTCACGTCTATCTGGTAACGATCCGACACCGCGCAGCAGTATGCTGAAAGAGGACAGGCGAGCATAGTGTAGGCAGTCTCGTTACTATGTGTGTTACATTTTCTTAGTGTGCTGCCAATAAGAATCACAAATAATGATAGATAAAACCAGATTTTACACATGTATTCCTGAGACAGAGGCAGTTCTAAATCATGTGCCTCATGACACCCTTTCCGTTAGGAACTTCTAACCCAGTGCCAAGGATACTGACTGCAAGACGGATGCCGCTGTCGCCGTAGCTCCTATAAGTTGTGCCCCCACCTACGGACACCGCATACCAGACACCATTATAATTCCTCACGTTGTTCGACTTTTATAGGGGTGCATCCAGACTCTTCCCACACCCATTAAAACGTGGACATATATACTTTCTCAATTTTGTTTTTTCATTTGTAGACAAACTCTTCGTTGTAAATACACTACTGGCCATTAAAATTGCCAAACCACGAAGATGACGTGCTGCCGACGCGAAATTTAACCGACAGGAAGAAGATGCTGTCATATGCAAATGATTAGCTTTTCAGAGCATTCACACAAGTATGGCGCCGGTGGCGACACCTACAACGTGCTGGCATGAGGAAAGTTTCCAACACGATTTCTCATACGCAAACAGCAGTTGACCGGCGTTGCCTGGTGAGAGGTTGTTGTGATGCCTCGTGTAAGGAGGAGAAATGCGTACCATCACGTTTCCTACTTTGATAAATGTCGGATTTTAGCCTATCGCGATTGCGGTTTATCGTATCTCGACATTGCTCCTCGCGTTGGTCGACATCCAATGACTGTTAGCAGAATATGGAATCGGTGGGTTCCGGAGGGTATACGGAACGCCGTGCTGGGTCCCAACGACCTTGTATCAATAACAGTCCAAACGACAGGAATCTTATCCGCATCGCTCTAACGGATCGTGCAGGCACGTCTCGATCCCTAAATCAACAGATGGGAACGTTTGCAAGACAACACTATCTGCACGAATACTTCGACGACGTCACGGACTATCAGCTCGGAGACCATGGCTGCGGTAACCCTTGACGCTGCATCACAGACAGGAGCGCCTGCGATGGTATACTCAACGACGGACCTGCGTGCAAGAATGGCAAAACGTCATTTTTTCGGGTGAATCTAGGTTATGTTTACAGCATCATGATGGTCGCGTCCGTGTTTCGCGACATCGCGGCGAACGCCCATTGGAAGCTTGTATTCGTCACAGCCATACTGGCGCATCACCCGGCGTGATGGTGTAGGGTGCCACTGGTTACACGTCTCGGTCACATCTTGTTCGCATTGACGGCAGTTTGAACAGTGGACGTTACATCCCAAATGAATTACGACCCGTGGCTCTACCCTTCATTCTATAGGCGTATCAAGGACGTTATTACGGCCAGAGGTGGTTGTTCTGGGTACTGATTTCTCAGGATCTATGCACCCAAATTGCGCGAAAATGTAATCACACATCAGTTCTGGTATAATATATTTGTCCAATGAATAACCGTTTATCATCTGCATTTCTTGTTGGTGTCGCAGTTTTAATGGTCAGCAGTGAATTCACTGATGTTTGTGCCCCCCTTATGATGTACTGCATTTAGATATTAACCGCCCCACTTCTGTGTTATCAACTGTAACGAATGCGATATTGTGAATGATAATACGAAATTGTTACAGATTCTTAGCTCGTTCTGTGTAGCGACACGCCTTCGTGACTGGGAGTGCTATACGAGGTGTACCGCTACGCAGCAAAAAATCCGCTGTATAAACGGGCTGAAATACGATCAATGGCTGCCGGACGAGGCTGGCATCCTCATGATGTCAGCCACACCCCGTTCCGAGACTCCCCTCCCTCTCCACTCTATGAAAAAAAAAAGTTCTGTCCGGACGCAGGTCCCATGCTATGTTATCAAGTTCACAGCGGCGTTCATTAATTTCCTGTTTTGCAGCCTTCTCATTTAAATAATAATTGACAATGTCAGCGGATCGTCTGCCGACGGCGCAGTCAGCTGTTCGGCGCCCTACAGCCCCCATCCTATACAGGCAGCACTCGGAATGCCGCAAATTAGCTGTGGCTGCGGAAGCAAGAGGCAAAAAAAAAAAGGAGAACGTAGGAAAAACGATGGCTGCGAGAGAATAGGCGGCAGTTTGTGGGAGGACGAGGCGAGAGCTTGACACGGCGGTCGGACGCGTGGCCAGATCGTTGCTGCAGACCGCTCGCCATCGATCTGGAGTCGGGATGCGTCGATCGGCGCTGTCAATCAGGACAATAATCAAGTAAAGACAACAGGACAGTGTTGCGTCCCATCCTGTTACGCCTCGAGTAGTGATAGTGGACGGATGCTAATGACTCAGTAATGCTCCATCCACTTTAATTACCAATGATTCACAGCTTCACTGGTAAAGGACATTGACTGAAACACCTTCATTTTTTGACAACTACGGAAATGTGTCATGTAAAATGTACAAGAAGCTCAAGACTTCAATGTCTGTGACTACCTGAATGTTAATAGCAGTAGTCTATCCCCACGTTTATTTTTACGTCACATTACACACTAGTAGAACAGCTTACGTTTTGTAGAACTGATGACTTTACACGCAAATTATTCAAATTATACGTAGCAAATTGATGCATGGAGTTTGCTGAAGCTGAATTAGGTAATGCCGGAAAAGTAAAAAACAAAATGCGTTGCTTGAGACGGATCGCAAAATGAGTACCATTAGGTGCAATACAATACTAGCATTATAATAAATTGCTTTAGAGCGAAAGATGCGGTTGTTAATGGTGCTATACAATCAGTTATTAATTGATACTCTTAGAATTGACCATCCACACATTTTCTGAAAGCACACTATATTCAGTTCTATACAACAGATACAATCACGCCGACCATTGACTTAGCACACGAACAGGAGTCGGTAAATAGGGCAGAATGCTCCAAATCCTTGGCTGTATAACATGATGAAAACTTGAGTTGGAGTGAGCGTATTATTGAGCTTCTCGAACAGTTAAGTCCGGCTACTTTTTTATAACTGCTACTATTGGAAACAGCGAATCCACGACTTCATATATTTTGCGTATTTTCATTCAGTAACGTCTTACGGTATAATTTTCTGCGCACTCATCACTCTGAAATAAAATACCTATTGCACAAAGGTTCGTAATATGTGTGCCTCTACAAGTAGATAGGCATTTCAGCTACGAAATCACAATAAAATATCTACGCTCCTGAAATTCGTCGTAAAAACACATCACAGTTTGGGGAGAATAGCAATGTCCACACCCATAACACCTGAAGAATATAGGACCCTTATTACCCGTTATTAAATCTATCAGTGGAAAAGAAGAGAGTTCGATACACAACAACAAAAGTTTTTGATATTTTGCCCAACACTGTACAATGTATGACAGGCAAAAAAGCAAAATAATTTCTTTTAGACATCTTGAGCCGTGGTAAAAAATTGCTGTTTTGAAGAGCGCTCGTAGTGTGATGCAGTCGTCCTCCGTTGATGGCTGTGGCGCCGCTGTGGCAATCGCAGCTTTGGTGTCTCCCTCTGGTGGGAAAGGGGAAATGTAGCCTGTTCACGTGCATTTAAGGGGTGCTGTGAGGTCTCCAATCGTTGACCAGTTCACCGCTTGGTGTTTGCTCAAGGTCAATCACTCCAAAACCTAGGCGATCATTGTAGGCAAAACCACCCCTTCCTTCCGCCTCCTTGATTTCTTTCTCACCATCAATGGTCGTCCTATCGCCCTCACTCCCACCCTCAAGTACCTTGGCGTCACCCTCGACCGTCGCCTCTCCTGGACCCCAATCTCGTGACAATCCAAGCCAAGGCACACTCCCGACTCCGTCTCCTCAAGCTCCTTTCGGGCCGTACGTGGGGTCTGGACCCCTCCACCATCCTCCACACCTATAAATCCCTCATCTGCCCTATCCTCTGCTACGCCCATCTGGCCTGGATCTCCGCCCCCCTACCTTTTATAAATCCCTTCAAATCCTTGAACGCCATGCTCTCCGCCTCGCCTATTGCATCCGTCTCCCCTCCCCCACACGGATCTTGTACGATCTTATTCCTTTCTCTCACCTCCTCCTTTTCCTCAAAAGGATACGGATCCTGTACACCTCCCACAAACTCGAACCTCCTCACCCGCTTGTCTCACCCATCTTCTGCCGCCCCTGCCCGCTGCCACGCCTGTATTCCCACGTACCACCCGGTCTCCATTTCTCCACCCTCCTTACCCTCTCCCAAAGTGCCTTCCGCCAGCTACCCCTCCTTGATGATGTCCTCCTCCCCTCCATCTACCCCTCCTATCAACTTTGATCCTCCCCACACCCACTCCCATGTCCTCTCCTCTTGGCACCCTCCCTCCCTTCTCTTTCCTTCACCCCTGTCCCCTTCCTCCACCCCTCTTCCCCTTTTTTCCTCTCCTCCCCCTATCTCCCCTGACCATGGCATCTGCCCAACCCTCTCCCTGACCCACTCCCCTTCCTCTTCCCCCTCCCTTGGCAGGTCCCCGGACTCGCACACGCTCAGTGAACATTCGCGCGCCGGAGATCGACGCCTCGTGTTTCTGTGTGCGCCGTCGTTTTGTGCTTAAGTGGTTCGGTGTTATTCGTTTTGTGCACCTATGTTCACGTGTGACTACTTTTCGTCTATGTCTGTGTCCAAGCGTCTGAACAACTTTTATCTTGCACTCTACACCTGTGAATGGCTCCATGTATTTTAAAAAGTGTTTGTCTCCGTTTATATGTCCACCATCTATTTATCTCACATTGTCAACATTTCTGTCTTGTATGTTTCTCTGCGGCCGAAGAGCGGCGTAGTATGCTGCTGCAGGCCTGCCTGTAAACAGGTTTAAAATAACAATAAAGCGAAAAAAAGGGTCCAGTCCGTGAGTCTGGGCCAGTCACTAGTCCACAGCGTGCTAGTCTGTCTCTCGTCCGAATTTGTTAGGCAGTTAGTGTCTGTCTGCCGTTCGGAGTGCTAGTATGTCTGTCGTTCGGATCAACCTTTAAAGCCAGCAAAATGGGAGTCTTTCCACTCCACCAGCAAGAGAACTCAGCAAGTGGTCGCCCGGTCGGGGCTTAATTCCTGCATCTGAGTCTGCGCGTTAGGCCGCCAGTCTGCTCGAGTTTGCTCAGGCAATGGTCATTGGCGGTTGGATCGATCGGTTGATCGGTAGCGCACTAAGACACAAGACGATTTCTCCGTCTTGAGAGTCGACGCATTGTGAGGTCGCCACATGAGACCAGTGGGCCGCGGCGTATAACGAGGGGTCGTGACTTCGTGGTCGACACGTGAGCGACAGTATTCAACCGACATCAGTCTGGCCGGTGCGAGCTGCGACGCCGTGAGACAGGAGATCGGTGCACCTTCCAGTGTCCGTTGACGCGGCTGGCAGCGCACGGTTCGGGAGAGCGATTTGGGGGTGGTGCACCAGGTCTTCTCGAGAAATCGCAGTTTATTAGAAGTACGTGATTGCTTATAGCCGGCCGCGGTGGTCTCGCGGTTCTAGGCGCGCAGTCCGGAGCCGTGCGACTGCTACGGTCGCAGGTTCGAATCCTGCCTCGGGCATGGATGTGTATGATGTCCTTAGGTTAGTTAGGTTTAAGTAGTTCTAAGTTCTAGGGGACTGATGACCACAGCAGTTGAGTCCCATAGTGCTCAGAGCCATTTGAACCATTTCTCTTCGATTGGTTATATGTTGTTTGATTTACTCTTGTTAAATTCTACTTGCTTTGTTGGTGAAGTCACCAGCCGTTTTGCTTTGGGGTCGTGCCACCATGGCCGGCCGGAGTGGCAAAGCGGTTCTAAGCCCTACCGTCTGGATTCGCGCGACCGCCACGGTTGCAGGTTCGAATCCTGCCTCGGGCATGGGTGTGTGTGATCTGCTTAGGTTAGTTAGGTTTACGTAGTTCTAAATTCTAGGGGACTAATGACGTTAGAATTTATGTCCCATAGTGTTCAGAGCTATTTGAACCATTCGTCCCACCATTCTTCTCCGTTTGCCCACGGATGGTCGGTTTTTCCCTTGTGCAGTAGGGGTGTGTTAGAGCAACCTGCGGTTAGGGTTGTTCGGTAATTTCCCTATCAATCTACCGTACGTTAGTAGCTGCCCCTGTCATGTTTGTCGGATTTGTTGTGTTACCGAATTTATTGTTTGGAGCGTAACCTGAAATATGTTTTGATCTTTGGAAACTTTGATATTATAGCCTATGTCTTGAGGGGCGGTTTCTGTGTACTGTACAGCGTATTAACTATTGTTTGGCAAACCTTGTGGAATTTCATATAAGATTCTATTTCATGGGTTTTTGTTTAAATGGATATTTTCGTATATAAAGTTGCCATCCCTTCACGGTAAGACTTCTCTCAGAAGTTGAAATCAAGTTGCACCGTCGGTTCCAAGTTAATCTTGTAATTGTTAGTGTTTTGCACCACTTCCATCCCTCCTACGTGGGGGCCATAGTTTGTGTGCTTGTGTGAATTGTTAAAACTCTTAGTTTAAATTTATATGGTGTGTTGCAGATTTGCACCAGTGTAGTCTTTCAGAGGTTGTTGTGAGCGGACGTAACTTCGGCCGTGTCAAAAGGGAGCGGCAAGGTTCTCTGCCCGAAGCTCATACAGCCAAATTTTGTTTCTTTCTGCCTGTAAATAAATTTTAACTTATATATTTAGATGGTGCTTTCTGATTATAATTTTAAATCTGTTTCTTTAAAAAATGCTTTTAGGCACTGATAAAGCGAATAGCATTCCTATCGGTTAAAAGGAATTTGGTTATGATTTCAGCAGTAACTACCTGGCAAACTACTTCCATGCTTAAGTAGAGTGATTAAATGTGTTAATGTTCTTGATGAATCGCTGTTAAATAAAATAAATTCTTAACAATATTCTTTGAAAATAAATCACAGTTCACATCTCTTTCCACTCTATGGACGATTTATATGTGGAAACTGATGCCCTTTTTTAAAATAAGTATTATCTTGGCTGTAGTGGCGCGAATAGGCAAAAACGTCTCTTTACAATCAACAGCAATCATGTCCACATACCTATAAACCAACTTGTTCCGAATAATTTGGCAATAAATCAGTAGATTAAGTAAGGCACGTTACGTGGAACTGACTCTTCCGCGGCACACGGCACGCACGTGCGTGCTCGTGTACACACACACACACAGGCACAAATTCTCGTTTGAGAGCTATCTAAGGCTTAGTTCATCCATATATGCACGTGTGTATGGAGACTTGAAAGTGATACTTTCGTTCTCTTGAGCTAGTGGCTTTCGCCGCTGCCTCGAAACAGTAGCTTTGTTTGTAGTCTAGATCACTAGGTCCCATCAGACAACTGCCGGGTTGGTTACTTTGAAAGAGTACGGCCGATTCCCTTCGCCATCTTTCTCTAATCCAAGCTTTTGCTCCGTCTCTAATGACCTCGTGGCCAACGGGACGTTAAACACTAATCTCTTCCTCCTCACGAGGTCCCCGGTTCGATGTACAGGTCGGCGAATTTCCTTTATCTGAGGCTGGATGTTTGTACTGTCGTCACCGTTTCATGTTATCATAATCGACGTGCAAGTCTCCGTAGAGGCGTCAAATGGAAAGTCATGCACCAGGCGGCCGAACAAGCCCTGATGGCGTCTAAGGGGCAATAATGCCCTACGATCATTTCACTTTGCGCACGAGTCGCTATTCCTGTGACATGTACCTGTTCTAATGAGCCGGAGCCCGTGTGCGAACAGAGCGGCATAGCCCAACGCGAGTCTATGGGCGATCGGAGAGGAACGGAAATTTGATTCCTTGTACATTTCCATGTAACGAGATCGGAGCGAGTCGCCATTGAGGAACGAGAACTAGTGCTCTTCGTTCGCACTATGTGTTTACATCAGCCTGTTCATGTGAGCTCTATCGCTTGTGATGTTCTAAACTATCGTGAATTTAGTGGCATCTTTTACTTTGAAATAGTTTCTTAGTCTGCCAAGATGTCGAATCGTAATTGGAATACTATGACTGGCGAATTCGTTTATCATTATTAATGGAAAGTAAACACGAAAGTACCATGACAGAGGAAAGCGAAAATCTGCTTACACATAATGGTTGAATACAGGGGCGAAAAAAGCGTACTACGGTCAGTTAGTTTCCATGAGAGGAACTAATCCTAACAACTGAAAGTGGAAACGTCTTGTGTGTTACGTAGCTACTACCATATATGTACGGATGTACGTTTGTAGCCAACGGTGTTCACATCAAGTGACGCTACCAAACACAAACTCTAGAATTTTTGACGCCACCCCCTGGAACTTAAGCAGCCCACTAACAGGAAACTATACATTTCTGGGCTGTGGTCTTCAACTGAAAAATGAGCACTTTCCAGCCACGTTAACATATTAAAGATTGTCGGTGTCTTTTCCGTACACGCTGTAAAACCACAGTCTTTGAAAAACGACCATGAGTTATACATCTGAAATACAATGAGGTGTAGAAAGTTATGGATTAGAGATATTTACATATATAATTGGCTTTACTATCATGTACACAACATATAAACTGGCATTGCATTTTCGGAATTGTCATTTCATTCATGTGAAAACGTTTCCGACGTGATTATAGCTGCAGGACAGGAATTAACCGACTTTGAACGCGGTAAGGTAGTTGGAGCTAGACGGACAGGACATTTCATTTCGTAAATAGTTAGTCAGCGTGTCAAGAGTGTGCCGACAACACCAAACATCAGGTTTTTTCCCTCACCACGGACAACGATGTGGCCAACGGCCTTCACTTAACGACCGAAGGCAAAGGCATTCGTGTAGAGTTGTCAGTTATAATATACGAGCAACACTGCGCCAAATAACCGCAGATCTGAGTCTGGGGCGTACGAAGAACGTATCCGTTAGGACAGTGCGGCAAAATTTTGCGTTGACGAGCTATGGCAGTAGACGACCAGCTTTACTAACCGAGCGACATCGCATGCAGCCCCTCTCCTGAGATCCTCACTACGTCATTAACACCCTAGACGAATGCAAAACTGTGACCTGGTCAGATAAGGCTTGATTTCATTTTGTAAGAGATGATGGTAGAATTCGAGTGTAGTGCAGAACAAACGACGCCCAGACACAAGTTGTCGAAAAGGAACCGCTTTAACTGCTGGTGGCTCTACAATGGCGTGGGGTGCATTTGGCGTGTTTCATTTTAAAGTGGAACCCATTCGACTATCGCATAATAGCCGGGAACCGTTTTATAAATTGCGACTTTTGCTAGCGTGAAAGCTTGCATTTTATAATCAGACGCCTCTACAGTGGCCAGATGTCACGAATTGTGCGACGCAAGGAAGGTCTTTAGAAGAGAGTGTGAAAGTATGCTGTTTAGGTTTTTTTATTGGTAACGCCGCCGCCACGTAGAGCTCTGTATGAAAATCACTGGCTGTGCTGTGTGCAGTCTGTGGCTGGTTGGCATTGTTGTAATACTCGCCATTGTAGCGCTGGGCAGCTGGATGTTAACAGCGCGTAGCGTTGCTCAGTTGGAGGTGAGCCGCCAGCAGTTGTGGACGTGGGGAGAGAGATGGCGGAGTTTTGAAATTTGTAAGAATTGGTGTCACGAACTGATATATATATTATGACTATTAAGGTAAATACATTGTTTGTTCTGTATTAAAATCTTTCATTTGCTAACTATGCCTATCAGTAGTTAGTGCCTTCAGTAATTTGAATCTTTTATTTAGCTGGCAGTAGTGGCGCTCGCTGTATTGCAGTAGCTTGAGTAACGAAGATTTTTGTGAGATAAGTGATTTGTGAAACGTATAGGTTAATGCTAGTCAGGGCCTTTCTTTCGCAGGGATTTTTGGAAGTCAGATTGCGTTGCGCTAAAGATATTGTGTGTCAGCTTAAGCACAGTCGTGTATAATTTTTCTAAGGGGATTTGGCTTGTTTCATTTTAAAGTGGAACCCATTCGACTATCGCATAATAGCCGGGAACCGTTTTATAAATTGCGACTTTTGCTAGCGTGAAAGCTTGCATTTTATAATCAGACGCCTCTACAGAGGCCAGATGTCACGAAATGTGCGACGCATTGAAGGTCTTTAGAAGAGAGTGCAGCTTTCGTGTTTCCACACATTTCTGTCTTGCTACAGAGCGGTCAATGTCATTCCGAAGTTTCTGAGGACGGAACGACTATGCAGAGTGACCAAGGCACACCGGATTTTCAGACGGTCGGAAGAGGCTTTACTGCGAGAGCGGATTCAACAGGTACGCGGGGAACTGGAAAGCAGAGACTGTACGTCACTGTCTCTCCATACTACTATCAGCAATAAATTGTGCACTGGTGACCGGGGTAGAACTCACTGACTGTTGCACGATATTATTAGGAAGCGTACGTTGACAACATCTAACAGACGGAATAAATTGATAATTTGAAACCTAATCAGGCGGTCCACATTATAAAAGCTTCCCACACAGGTAACAATTTACCCGCACATTCGTTGCTTGACGATGAGAGATTTGTGCTTGCCACGAGTGAGGATCTTGTCATTCGTCTACGGGCGAAATAAAAGCCATTCTAGAAGCAAAGAAACGTCGTATGGAGAGGGTTACAGCTGATGAAATTCGTATAGAATCTATACGAGTGCTGGCCAGTGAAAAACCTGCAAAACTTAAATTAACTGTGGGTGAGAAGAATGCCAAAACGCCTGAATGATGATGATAGTACTATTATTCTCCCTGCTCAAAAGGGAAATATCATGTTTGTTTTGAATGTGACCGGCTATTGTAGCAAGATTTACAACTTATTAGGTTCGGAGACATATAGTAGATGCCACTGAAGAAGTTCTTTGCACATTTACGCAGCTGATAGAAAAGTTCTCTATCGAACAGAGGGTCCTGAAATATCTGTCCAGCTCAGTTGCACTACCACCAAGACTTATAAGTTATCGAAGGTGCACGAAGAACATGTTCCTCTACGAGCTATATTGAGTGTTATTGATTCACCCACTTACTCGATTGCAAAGTTCTTGACAACATTAATAAGACCTCATGCGGCCCGACCGGATTCGTACATGAAGAATTCGTCACATTTGATCATTAAATTAAACGGCGTAGTGGTCCAGCCGAAGGATAAATTAGTTTTTTCTGATGTCGAATCTCTATTTATAATGGTCCCGTTTAGTGAAGTGTTGCAACAACACAACCGTATTCTTTCTTCCGTTACCCCAGAACGGCTCAAATATTGCCTCAGAACCATGTATTTCAAATGGAGCGATGACTTCTATAAACAGAAGGATAGCGTGGGTATGGGGAGTTCCTTAAGCCCAGGTATAGCGAATCCCTTTATGGAAAAAATCGGGGAGCAGGCATTGGATACTGCCAACAAGAAACCGAATGTTGGTTTCCGGTACTCGATGACACGTTTGTTTCGTGAAGGCGTGGCAGAGAGGAACTAGATTGTTTTCACGACAATATCACGGGGTTTAGTCCAAAGATTTAGTGTACCATGGAGGAACAGGTACGTGGAAGGTTACATTTTCGCGATGTGCTAGTTGTCAAGAAAGAAGAGGGTAGATTAGGCCAGTCGGTTCACCAAAAACCTACCCACATGAGCCGTTACCTACACCGGGATTAGAACCATCACCCAACTCATAAGCAAAGTACTATAAAACGTTGGTGGACAGAGCAAGGAATATCTGCGAACCATAGCAGCTTGACGCAGAACTGAATCATCTCATCAAGCCATTGATCAGGAGTGGTTATTTGTCCGCTGTGGAAAAAAAAACATAGCGTAAAAACTACCTCGCAAAAATCATAACGACGTACAGACACGTGTGAAATCGAAAGTTTTCCTGCCTTTCATTAAGGAGGTTGCTGACAGGAAAAAAATTGAAAAAAAAACTAAAAATTGCAATCACCTACGAACTCACACGGAAGAAACAAGATTACCTGCAACTGCCCAAGGATGCTTCCACCCGCTGGAAAAAGCAGGAGTTGAGAGGATTCCGGTTTACCGTAAGGAGGGTGCTTTGCAGGCAGGAGACTACCGCATTCATTTTGATAGGACTGAAGTACTGACACTCAAAGACGGATACCATGAAAGGATATACAGAGAGGCCGTAGAGATTGTAAAACACCGAAAGAATTTCAATAGCAAGGAGGTGAGCGTGAATCTGAATGACATCTGCCATCCACTGCTGAAGAACATGTGTACCAGTCTTCCACCATGGGATGATAGTAATAGCAGACAACGGCAGTCAAAAACGGCCAATTGCGTTCGGGAATTCAAAACATGTGATGTCACGCCTCTACGCGGAAGCACGCGTAAACAGAATTTTGCTTCATTAATAGCGAGCCAAGGTGTAAATCTGACATTAAAAGAAGCTACCAAGCCCCTTGAAAATGTCCTCCGCAAATGCAGATGAAACGTTTGGTTTTCATGTAAATGCATTAGACCACAGCAAAATAGTCCGGTAAATTTTATTAACTGTGACATTACGAGACAGGACACAGAACTCCTGCACCTTTCGACTCTACAGTGGTCCAATGCAAGTGTCAGCACAGCCACCTGCCATCAGTAGTAGCGAAGCCTTGCAGGTACGACATTTTCAAAACTGTACGGATGAGATGTCTCAGTGCTCCATGAAATTTCTCCCCAACTGTAGAGGTGAAACGTTATCGTGGCCGTTAGGAATGATACTAGTGACCATGAAAAGTATTTATTTGAGACTGACATCGGTGGCTCACCCGTCGCCCAGAGGTAAGGTCAGGCCGTGCAGAAAATTTCGTCATTTCCGTACCTATGCTGTTCATTTTTGGAGCAAAACCTACGACCAGCTTAGAGACAGAAGTGATGACACCTTCTGCAGGACCTGACCACTATTTTGCAGGATAATACTTAAGCACGTACAATGCAAGCTATTACTGATTTGTTTGACTGATGGGGCTGCTAAGTGGTGTACGACTTACGGCATTCCCCTGACCTAAGCCCTAGTGAGTTCCACTCGATGTCTAAACTGAAGGAAACACTTCACGGCATTCGTTTCAGGACTGCTACAAATTCGTCGGGCAATAGACCGCGCCGCTCAAACTGTCAACACAACTGGCACTGCTAAGAGTATCCTAGGACTTCCACATCGCACCGGCTTATACACAGTGCTGGTGACTACTTTCAAAGTCAGTACAACTTTGAAACACGCATCTGTTTTGTACGAGCTGTAAATAAATAGTTGCCACTATGTGAGTACCAACCCTCGTATGCGCTAGCAAAGAACCGTAAGTGAGACAGGTGTCAATGTGTGGTTACATGTCGATGTGGAATTATGAAATGTTGTCCTTGTTAGCAAAAATGTATTTGAAATGTGAACTTTTCTATAAAGTGCACATCTGCATGAAAACAAATGTCACGCATGAGCTAACATGACTTGCACAGCTCTGGACTACTTGGTAGATGCGTGGCAAGTTGTATGCAAATTACGCTTCTGATATAAGACGACGTCTAATGCGTCCAAACGGCCGAAGAGAGATAGGTCAATACAGCCAGTAACTTTGACTCTACGGTCATGTCAATCCGTCCAGAGAGGCTGAACGCAAGGCTGTTGGCCGTCGCATCGATATAAGCCGGCAGACAACGCAGTCACTGTGTCGACCACCGTATCGTACCGCATCAATCACGCCAATGTCGCTCCAGGCCGCGGCGAGAGCCACTGATGTCAGACTACCCCTACCGGCACGCCACCAACCAGTTGGAATACCCAAAGTATTCGCAGGCCGACTCATTGCGTATCACTCGCATACACGTCATGACAATCTCTGGCGCGCACTTCTGTAGCTCTGTTCGCTCACGTAGTTTGTAACGTAGACGCGTAGTAACTCCTCAATGGCCACAACTAATATCTGCAACGCCAGAGCTTTTAGCGTTCCCGAGTTAAAAGACAACCTACCCTATTGTTGTACATTTTAGCTTTCAGTCTTTCGATCTTATACATCCACATCTCTGGACACTTTTGATTCCAGTAAGGTGTACCTTTCTTGTGAAAAAAATCATCTCCAATTCTATTGAGAAATCCTATGTCATGGAGGCAGCTTCAGTATTTTCAAAATGATGGACTAGGAATTAAATCATCCCAGACAAAGCATGCTTTCATTTCAACTATTAACATGATGGGAATTAGAGGGATGCACACTCAGTGGGGAAAAATTACAAACTGTCGTCGCTACCGAAATAACACTAATCCATTGTAGTGGAACAATGTTTAAGTAACGAGGAAAACGACGGATAGTGTTCTCTTCCGTTCAATGACACGAGTCGCTTTGACGTAAACATAAAAAAAAAGGAACTGTTATCATGAAGCACCACCGTAACTGAATCGTCCTGCAGAGCAGTAGCCTGCAAAGGACTGTTGCTCTCTATCTCCCGCCAGATGACATAGAAGGTAATGTGGCTAGTTGTCTCCTTCACGTAGCTCCTCATCTGTCCTTCGACAGCAGAAAATACCTAGATACGAAAGGTGATCGAACCAGTACATTTTAGATGGCAGTCGGGGTCATTACCTGGTGCGTCAAGGATGTGGACAGGCTTCAAAAACTCTAGTAAAATTAGGGAAATGTAAAATTTCCTTGTCGATACCTCTTTGCCAACAAAGTCATTCCACGCAATGCATTCGCAGCATTTAGATTGGGTTTTAAATCGCCAAAGTTAGCGGAAAATGTTTTGTAAAACATTACGACTGTCCATCCGACGAGTTCAATCTTGTTCCGTTTGAATATTAAAAAAGGTCCCATAACATTCAGCAAAATTACTAAGAGATAAGGGTGAGTATGGAATCTGTTGGCGGCCTGGATAAATGTGAGGGGCAGAAGGGTGCTGCTCAGGACGATGCATCAAATTAGTCTAATGGTAAATGCATACGATGTACATAATAATTTGTTCCCTCAGCTAGCACATAAGACCAGTAGAAAACCCGCTATACACATTCTGGGGCGCTCGTCAGTGATTAAACGGGTAAAAAGGGTGCATAATAATGCAATTATCAAAGACAATGGGCATATCTAGAACGTCACGCGGTATTTCCATGGAAATGAAGGTTAGCTTTGTTGAAAAAATATAAAAAAGTATTACTACTAATTCGTGACACAGTTTGAGACTAAGACAACAATTATCAGAAAGCTACGGAAGAATAAGAAGTCTGCCGTTTGCGACGACGCTGCCGCTGTGTACAAGTCTTGAGGAGAGGATGAGCTATGGAGGTGACGGCGTGGAAGCTACATTAAGAAGACTGTAGTTTCCGATGATGACGCCATCGTGTACAACTCTCAAAAACAGTCAACTTATGCCGTTGTCGATGCCAGAGATGAGAAAAAGAGGACTATTTTCTGATGATTACGCAGTTATGAACAAGTTGCAGAAGTGAAATGAAAAACCTGTGGAGTTGTCATTGCCAAAGCTGAGAATAAGAAGACTGCAGTTTCCGATTATGACGCCTGTGTAACGCCTGTTTACAGAACTCTCCAGAAGCGGACAGCCTGTGGAAGTGGCTATGTCGAAGCTGACTATAAGGAAACGTCTTTGAAGTTTTGGGTGTGTGTCGTCGCTATATTACATGAAGTTTTAATGTATATCATAAATATGTAGCGGAGTTGCTACATTAAATAGTTTTCTATTCCGAAAAAATGTGGTGTTGCTGCATTACATGTTCCGTGTTATATTAAAGAACATTCTTAGGCGCTGCTACATCACAAGAAGTTTCATCGTAGGCGTCATATGTTTTAACCAGCATCTACTCAGTATTGTTAAATAGTCCTGTTAGGTTCAGCTAGCTGAATAAACATAGATACACAGATTTAACCATAAGCTGATTATCCAGTTTATTTTATATAAGAGGTTGCTATGATAAATGAAACACATGAACAACCCCATACTATTCGTGCATTAACACAGCATTCAAACTTTGGAAGCCCACTGAGCTATTTCCAGATTACTAGTCTGAATGTTAACCACACAAACTGCAACAGCGTGTAAATGTCAATTGCAGTTCTAACTACCGGCAGCGCTCCTCTCAATAACAGAATTTTATCCGGGAGATCTGCAATACGTTTGGATTTAAATGGTGCATACCCAAAAATTGTGGTGGACTGTCTTCCAGTTTTTCGTCTTCTCGGGTGGCTACAAAACCTACAGCCCTTGGAGATGAGGGTGAAACGGAGATCACGTAGAAGCTCAACTACAAAATTTCTGGAGAAATTTAACACCAGTTACAGGATCACTTTTTCAAAATTCCGTAGTAGTCCGTCCTTAACAGTATCACGTGCATCCCGTTCGACATCACTTATATCGATGTAATGACACGAGATGTGTCGAAATTGTTACCTGTCACACTTGCGTTTAGGGATCAGTGAACAGCTGTCTGTACCAGGATACGCGAATTTCACTCCCCTACAACCCCCCCCCCCCCCCCTCCAATAGCCTATCACAGTGCTGGACAGCATGAATGATATTGCTGCTTCGGATCTGATTCGAATTTCATCGAATGGTTTTGAACGCTAGTTCCAAAACGTACATCAGAGCAAAATGGATGCTATTACGTTAAATGGATGTTCAGGTCCACAATGCGAGAGCCTGGAGATGTTTCTAACAACATAGGCACACATATCACTTGTTACCTGGAAAATTGTCTGTGGAGATAACACGGCCGCCAGTGGTGCTATGTCTGAATCGGGTGAAAAGGGGTGACCTAACAGCCTGAATCAGGAAAGGTTGGAGCAATTTTAGCCAAATTTGTTATGTATATTACACATTACATGCTTACTGATACTGTAAGAATAAGATACATATGCCAACTAGAAGGTAGGGAGTATGGATGAGAAGGGTGGAAGTAGAAACGTCTGAAAACGAAATATGGAAATTTGCTTCCTGAAATTAGTTGACTTGGACTACTTAAACCGTACGGAACGCCTCTTGTCTGTTACCTGCAAAAGGCAGGTCACCGTACGCAACGCCTCTTGTCTGTTACCTGACATTTGCATTGCATCAACCACGTCAGAATGAGAGTAAGCAGTGAGCCAATGATTTTCCAGTGTTTCTGGGCCAGACACCGTCTATGCGGCTCATTAACACATATCTCTAATGTTGGGTGGTGTATAACATAACTGAACGGAGCAGTTGCTAACGACAGTCCCTTTTTCGTTGAAACGAGAATCATTTACTCCCAAAATAACATAATTAATCATGATTTTGATGGAAGTGCTCGGCGAAATTCGCTAGAGATAGAGATGAAATATGAGTACATATATGTGTAAAATACGTTAAGTGTTTGTGAGATATGTGTAACTGTGAAAAATTTGTGTCATATCTGTGTTTCGGTGAAGCCGTTAGCAAAAGCTTTTTATAATTTTATTTCATCAGAGGAAATTGTTATTTTTCATATATATCCTCTGCATTGTATATATGTGCCTGCTTAGAAAGAAAAGAGGCATTGCAGTTCATGCTGGCCACAAGTAGATGGAATAACTACATGGAGAAGGATAACATTTCCTTAAGCATTGCAATAAGCATCTAAGTGGAAATATTATGCTCTGTGTCACACTCCTTTCACTATGTACAGGCCACAAACCTTTCTCGCATTTAACTAACTACACTCCTGGAAATGGAGAAAAGAACACATTGACATCGGTGTGTCAGACCCACCATACTTGCTCCGGACACTGCGAGAGGGCTGTACAAGCAATGATCACACACACGGCACAGCGGACACACCAGGAACCGCGGTGTTGGCCGTCGAATGGCGCTAGCTGCGCAGCATTTGTGCACCGCCGCCGTCAGTGTCAGCCAGTTTGCCGTGGCATACGGAGCTCCATCGCAGTCTTTAACACTGGTAGCATGCCGCGACAGCGTGGACGTGAACCTTATGTGCAGTTGACGGACATTGAGCGAGGGCGTATAGTGGGCATGCGAGAGGCCGGGTGGACGTACCGCCGAATTGCATTAAGCGTTCAATACGTTCAGTCGGGGACAAGGTTTAGCAAGTCTCCTCGTCTTTTCAATTTGCTTAACTGCAAATCTTTACTATCTAACACAGATGCACGGTGCTAACATCACAATGTCATCTCACAGCTGCCTCTTATTGGAAACAAAAAGCAAGACGCCAAGTGGACTGAAAATATTTTAGTGAAATCGATTTAACAGGAAAATCAGTTTACTTCTGAGATCTGCGTGGAAAATCGCCATCTATGAGCATCACAGCCAATAATAACAACTGGCGTGTACACATATCGGGTTTGTCGCCGGATCGTATTATGAAAATCCTACAGCATTTCGTAGATACTGCCGTTCGACATCTTCAGATGGTGGTAGTTTTTGTTGTCACTACTGCAAGACACGACTGATGATAATCGTCAGGCGGCATCGAAAACTCGTCAGGTCGGAAGAGGGCAACACGCGTGGGGCGGAAAAAGCTCGGAGAGGAAAGAAAGCGGCGGTCATAGCTGCCCCTGGGCGAATCCGCAGTAAGGACTTCATCGCGTACGATGTGGCCATTGGCTGTGCTGCTAGACCCTTCTGTGGTTAAATGGTAAATTAAATCTCAGCAGTGCCCTCCGTCGAGCCATCTGAGATTTGCGTAACATGAACTGTCGAGAAGCATACACTCCTGGAAACTGAAATAAGAACACCGTGAATTCATTGTCCCAGGAAGGGGAAACTTTATTGACACATTCCTGGGGTCAGATACATCACATGATCACACTGACAGAACCACAGGCACATAGACACAGGCAACAGAGCATGCACAATGTCGGCACTAGTACAGTGTATATCCAACTTTCGCAGCAATGCAGGCTGCTATTCTCCCATGGAGACGATCGTAGAGATGCTGAATGTAGTCCTGTTGAACGGCTTGCCATGCCATTTCCACCTGGCGCCTCAGTTGGACTAGCGTTCGTGCTGGACGTGCAGACCGCGTGAGACGACGCTTCATCCAGTCCCAAACATGCTCAATGGGGGGCAGATCCGGAGATCTTGCTGGCCAGGGTAGTTGACTTACACCTTCCAGAGCACGTTGGGTGGCACGGGATACACGCGGACGTGCATTGTCCTGTTGGAACAGCAAGTTCCCTTGCCGGTCTAGGAATGGTAGAACGATGGGTTCGATGACGGTTTGCATATACCGTGCACTATTCAGTGTCCCCTCGACGATCACCAGAGGTGTACGGCCAGTGTAGGAGATCGCTCCCCACACCATGATGCCGGGTGTTGGCCGTGTGCGCCCTGATTGTGGCGCTCACCGGCACGGCGACAAACACGCATACGACCATCATTGGCACCAAGGCAGAAGCGACTCTCATCGCTGAAGACGACACATCTCCATTCGTCCCTCCATTCAAGCCTGTCGCGACACCACTGGAGGCAGGCTGCACGTTCTTGGGGCGTGAGTGGAAGACGGCCCAACGGTGTGTGGGAGCGTAGCCTAGCTTCATGGAGACGGTTGCGAATGGTCCTCGCCGATACCCCAGGAGCAACAGTGTCCCTAATTTGCTGGGAAGTGGCGGTGCGGTCCCCTACGGCACTGCGTAGGATCCTACGGTCTTGGCGTGCATCCGTGCGTCGCTGCGGTCCGGTCCCAGGTCGACGGGCACGTGCACCTTCCGCCGACCACTGGCGACAACATCGATGTACTGTGGAGAGCTCACGCCACACGTGTTGAGCAATTCGGCGGTACGTCCACCCGGCCTCTCGCATGCCCACTATACGCCCTCGCTCAATGTCCGTCAACTGCACATAAGGTTCACGTCCACGCTGTCGGGGCATGCTACCAGTGTTAAAGACTGCGATGGAGCTCCGTATACCACGGTAAACTGGCTGACACTGACGGCGGCGGTGCACAAATGCTGCGCAGCTGGCGCCATTCGACGGCCAACACCACGGTCCCTGGTGTGTCCGCTGTGCCGTGCGTGTGATGATTGCTTGTACAGCCCTCTCGCAATGTCCGGAGCAAGTATGGTGGGTCTGACACACCGGTGTCAATGTGTTCTTTTTTTCCATTTCCAGGAGTATATTTACAACAGAGTCGCTGGAAAGTATGAAAAGTCATATACAGTAACTTGGTTCACAAAGCGCAATATGGGCGTCACAAACGGATTTGCGAGGTGCGTGAGAATTTTATGTTTACGACGGCTCTGAAGAGACTACACTAGCACGTGTCCGAGATGACGTGCTGGAATTTCGTATTCACGGAATATTTATACGTAGAATACTGCTTTCTACAAAAGAACTGGATTCCCATTAACAGCACTTTTTTGTTGACGGAATGCACAAGAGCAGTCCTCATTTACGACCTTTGTTAAGAATCCGAAGTATGTTAAGAATCGCTAGGAGCTAAATAGCCCCTCAATATTCGGAACGTGTCACATAAAAACTTACGCTCGACGGATGTGTAAGATTCAGAAATTAAAGCAGCTTACCATGGCGGGTCGCTTCTGGGTTTCTGTAAAATGAATATTTAATGCTTATTGCCTCGTCCCCATTAATTCTGTCTCTTGCAGCTGAAACAGCAACTAAAATACTAATTTTAATGTAAGCCTCGTATACGATTCTGTCATATCAATGATGACAGTTTCCTTTACTTGTACATTATTTTTATAATAACCTTCCAGGCGTCGTGGACCGATGTCGGACAGTAGTTATAACTGAATCCAAAGTACGTAATGTTCCTGTTCAAGAGTGCTCTGGTTACTACTTACAACGGTTACAGTAGCACCTACAGTAGCTACTGTAATTAGAAGCCCTTTGAACGAGAGGACGTCCAGCTATTGAGTGGCCTACCTGTCCCCCGGCTTAAACTAAACCGAGGGCGTATGTGATGCAGTGGGGAGATGTAGTGCAGCACATGCACCAGCGACCATCCAGCAGTTTTCCAGCGGGCTAGAGAAGGAATGGAACGCCTTACTGCAAGAACCCCTTACCATTCTTGTAGCCAGCATGGAAATACGTTGCACTGCATGCATTGCTATCCAAGCTGTTCACTACCCTATTAAGAACAAAGCCCTTCGTTTTGTTATATCCAGGAAACCATTATGTAATATGGTAACAGCAGCGTCTTTAAATAAAAGAGTCATCTCTGTTCGTCTCACTGATTATTTCTTTCAGTTACCTTTTGTAATATACTGTAGAATGTCTGTCTATGTATGGTTCAAGTTTCATCGAATTACGTTACAAGTCATGATAGTCACACATCATGCGAAAGTTACATTCGTCCTCGAGTTTCCTCACACCAGAGTACGAGGTGCATTCAAGTTCTAAGGCCTCCGATTTCTTTTTCTCCGGACTGGAAAGAGATAGAAACATGCGCATTGTTTTAAGATGAGGCCGCGTTCATTATCCATACGTCCTAGAGATGGCAGCACCATAGGGCAGATCGAATTTTACCGCCAGCGGCGAGAATGATAACTGATTTAAATACTTAAAATGGCGAATTTTTCCTTGCTTGAACAGCGTGCAATCATTTGTTTTCTCAATTTGCATGTTGTGAAACCAATTGAAATTCATCAACAGTTGAAGGAGACACGTGGTGATGGAGTTATAGATGTCTCGAAAGTGCGTTCGTGGGTGTGACAGTTTAATGAAGGCAGAACATTGTGTCACAACAAACCGCAACAACCTCGGGCTGGCAGAAGCCGGTCTGACGACATGATCGAGAAAGTGGAGAGAACTGTTTTGGGGGATCGCCGAATGACTGTGGAACAGATCGCCTCCAGAATTGGCATTTTTGTGAATTCTGTGCACACAATCCGGCATGACGACCTGAAAATGCGAAAAGTGTCATCCAGGTGGATGCCACGAATGCTAACGCACGACCACATGGCTGCCCGTGTGGCATGTTGCCAAGCAATGTTGACGCGCAACGACAGCACGAATGGGACTTTCTTTTCGTCGGTTGTGACAATGGATGAGACGTGGATGCCATTTTTCATTCCAGAAACAAATCGACAGTCAGCTCAATGGAAGCACACAGATTCACTGCCACCAAAAAAATTTCGGGTAACCGCCAGTGCTGAAAAAATGATGGCGTCCATGTTCTGGAACAGCGAGGGCGTAATCCTTACCCATTGCGTTCCAAAGGGCACTACGGTAGCAGGTGTTTTGAAGAACAAATTCCTTCCTGCACTGCCACAAAAACCTCCGGGAAGGGATGCGCGTGTGCTGTTTCATCAAGACAACGCACACGAACATCGAGCTAACGTTACGCAACGGTTTCTTCGTGATAACAATTTTGAAGTGATTCCTCATGCTCCCCACTTACCTGACCTGGCTACTAGTGACTTTTGGCTTTTTCCATCACTGAAAGACACTCTCCGTGGCCGCACATTCACCAGCCGTGCAGCTATTGCCTCAGTGATTTTCCATTGGTCAAAACAGACTCCTAAAGGGCCTTCGCCGCTGCTATGGAATCATGGCGTCAGCGTTGTGCAAAATGTGTACGTCTGCAGGGTAATTACGTCGAGAAGTAACGCCAGTTTCATCGGTTTCGGGTGAGTAGTTTAATAGAAAAAAAGTCGGATGCCTTAGAACTTGAATGCACCTCGTAAGATTGATTAACTTCAGTACACTGCTAAAAAACTGAAAATGCATGTCCTCCACACATTACTTTTTTTTCGTTTCCTACGTATTACCTCGACATTTCTATGGTCACTAAGAGATTGACGTATGTTACTTTAATAATAACTTTGCTTTCGCACAAAACATATACACTCCTGGAAATGGGAAAATAACACATTGACACCGGTGTGTCAGACCCACCATACTTGCTCCGGACATTGCGAGAGGGCTGTACAAGCAATCATCACACGCACGGCACAGCGGACACACCAGGGACCGTGGTGTTGGCCGTCGAATGGCGCCAGCTGCGCAGCATTTGTGCACCGCCGCCGTCAGTGTCAGCCAGTTTACCGTGGTATACGGAGCTCCATCGCAGTCTTTAACACTGGTAGCATGCCCCGACAGCGTGGACGTGAACCTTATGTGCAGTTGACGGACATTGAGCGAGGGCGTATAGTGGGCATGCGAGAGGCCGGGTGGACGTACCGCCGAATTGCTCAACACGTGTGGCGTGAGCTCTCCACAGTACATCGATGTTGTCGCCAGTGGTCGGCGGAAGGTGCACGTGCCCGTCGACCTGGGACCGGACCGCAGCGACGCACGGATGCACGCCAAGACCGTAGGATCCTACGCAGTGCCGTAGGGGACCGCACCGCCACTTCCCAGCAAATTAGGGACACTGTTGCTCCTGGGGTATCGGCGAGGACCATTCGCAACCGTCTCCATGAAGCTGGGCTACGGTCCCGCACACCGTTAGGCCGTCTTACGCTCACGCCCCAACATCGTGAGCCCGCCTCCAATGGTGTCGCGACAGGCGTGAATGGAGGGACGAATGGAGACGCGTCGTCTTCAGCGATGAGAGTCGCTTCTGCCTTGGTGCCAATGATGGTCGTATGCGTGTTTGTCGCCGTGCAGGTGAGCGCCACAATCAGGACTGCATACGACCGAGGAACACAGGGCCAACACCCGGCATCATGGTGTGGGGAGCGATCTCCTACACTGGCCGTACACCTCTGGTGATCGTCGAGGGGACACTGAATAGTGCACGGTACATCCAAACCGTCATCGAACCCATCGTTCTATCATTCCTAGACCGGCAAGGGAGCTTGCTGTTCCAACAGGACAATGCACTTCCGCATGTATCCTGTGCCACCCAACGTGCTCTAGAAGGTGTAAGTCAACTACCCTGGCCAGCAAGATCTCCGGATCTGTCCCCCACTGAGCATATTTGGGACTGGATGAAGCGTCGTCTCACGCGGTCTGCACGTCCAGCACGAACGCTAGTCCAACTGAGGCGCCAGGTGGAAATGGCATGGCAAGCCGTTCCACAGGATGACATCCAGCATCTCTACGATCGTCTCCATGGGAGAATAGCAGCCTGCATTGCTGCGAAAGGTGGATATACACTGTACTAGTGCCGACATTGTGCATGCTCTGTTGCCTGTGTCTATGTGCCTGTGGTTCTGTCAGTGTGATCATGTGATGTATCTGACTCCAGGAATGTGTCAATAAAGTTTCCCCTTCCTGGGACAATGAATTCACGGTGTTCTTATTTCAATTTCCAGGAGTGTATTTGCGCTGAGTTGACAAAATCCTTGAATCTCTGCTGATATCGTGTCGTACATGCAGTCATGCTCATAAATTAAGGAAAATGCTGACACATTGAGAAACAACGCTCTGGTGTTCAATTTGCGGGTTTAAAACACCTGAGGTCGTCGCACGGTGTCGCTGGCAGCAGTCCACATACGCAGAAGTGTGTTAGTGCATGTCATAGTACGGAGCTGTGGGTAAGTGTGCAGACGTTTTCAGACGTGACAATGGTGACCGAGTTGAAAATGGCTCAAAGAGCACATATTGATGACGTTATGAGGGCTAGAGTACTAGGGCAACTAGAGGCTGGTCAAACAGTGCCACAAAGTGTTATCTCAAGATAATGGCAACGATTCCTGCAGACAGGAAACGTGTCCAGGCGCTACAGTACGGGACGTCCACAGTCTACAACACCACAAGAAGGCCGATATCTCCCATCAGTGCCCGCAGATGGCCAAACAGTTGTCTCCAGACACACAGTCTACAGACTGACGTGGATTATTCGCACGAAGACCTGCAAGGTGCAGTTCACTGACCCATGATCACAGGAGAGCCCGTAAAGTCTGATTTCAAGAAAACATTACATGGTCATCGGAACAGTGGTCCCAGGTTATGTTCACGGCCGAGTACAGGTATAGTCTGAACAGTGATTCTCGCCGGGTTTTGATCTGGCGTGAACCAGGAACCAGATACCAACTCCTTGATGTCCTTGAAAGGGACGTGTATGGAGGTCATGGTTTGATGTTGAGGGGTGGGATTATGATTGGTGCACGTACGCCTCTGCATGTCTTTGACAGTGGAACTGTAACAGGTCAGATGTATCGGGACGTCATTTTGCACCAGTATCTAAACATTCATGGTGGTGTCGGTTTGTTCTATAACGATTCTCCCTATCATTTTCTCGCAACGACGCTCTCAGCGTGTTTTTTAAGTAATTCACTAGCTTGAACCTGGGACCTGTTGCTGGTAAGGAGACGCCAGGCCACACATGGCATTTAGAATTCAGAGGAGATCAGTGAGACTGGCGATGATATAACCAAATACTTAATGATTTCAGCGTCAGCTCCACTGCACTCCCTGTAAAAGAATCTTAATACTAACTAAATTTACTGGAAGGGAATCAAGGCTTTCCTATTTTTTAGTTAGCTGGTAAAATAACGTCGAAAAATCAGTTACGTTTATCATTGGAAATTTTATTCTACTCACAAAACATTGTTTACAAATTGCGCTATTGATAAAAGGAAGTGTCTTAATACAGGATGGTAAAAACCAACTGCGTTCAACAAAAATGTGAACGAATATTCCCTGAATGGGATTCCAAGTTCTACAATCGATCGAAGGATGACCTATGCCATATCACATCTATAATCTAGGTTTAGTTTAAGTTTCACAAAAGAGAAAACTATCAAAATTATCTACAGTGACCCTCAATTATCTTTAGTTACTTATCTAACCTGTCGTAAATTACAGTGGCTGATGTGGCTTCTCAATAACTATAAAATAGAAAAATCATCGTGTTTCAGATCTTTACTTCAAGTGGCAAATGTGAACACCATGAGTTTTAATTAACGATCGACACTAGTATTACGCAAAAAAGGGGGTGTAACAGATGACTCTTCTGCAGTTCTGAGTGAAGCCTTATGCGCTCAAAAATGCGGCATCGCGTGCTTTCATTACCTTGTCGGTGTTTAGGCAGCGTCAGGGCGACAGCGGCCGGCGCACCAGCCATCCAGCTCGCCGTCTCGGAACTAACTCTTCCCTAACTTCTCCTTACTACAATTTACCGAAGTTAGTTTAAAAAAACTATCTGGCTGCGTTTTCATCTGACCAATCAGGGTCTCAATGTTAACCTTAAGCTCCGCCTACAAAAATTCTGTCTATCCAATGAGAAACGTTATACTTTTCGTGGTGGGGCAATGTTTTTAAAGTTTGCAACGTAGCAGAGACACGAAAAAGTCTCACGCTAAAACTTGCAGCTGGTGTGGTCCTTTTAGCGTTATCGTATGATCTATACTTTTCTTCTGGAGGGCTCTATCTTTTAACATGGGGTAAGGGTGGTCCTAACGTAACAGAGACGCGAAAAAGTCTCACGCTAAACTTGCGTGTGGTGTGGCCCTTTTTGTGTTATCTTAAGATCTATACTGTTTTTCTGGAGGGCTCTAGCTTTTAACATAGGCTGGGGGGTGGTCCTTGACGTAACAGAGACCCAAAAAATTCTCACGCTAAGACTTGCGGGTGGTGTCGTCCTAATGGTTAGCTGCCGACGTAGGTGTCCAGTCCGTCCCTTATCGTAAGGCCTTCTAGCTTAACACGGTTCTGCTCTCGGCTCCTGTTCTCGTTTCTCCCCTCCGAACTGCGTCTGTCTCACGGTGGGAAGGTATGACATGCATTTAGGCATTCTTGTGTTAGTCTGCGGTATTCCATTAGTTCACTCGTTACTCGTATTAGTTTGGTTAATTTAATGTCACGATTTATTTGGAGCTATGTTGCATACTACTGGATTTGCTTATCATGTCAGGGTTTTCATGGAAGGTGTTGGATATGCCTGACATCTTACAATTATGTCCGCCTTTTCAAGGGTGCAGTGAGTCCTACCTTTCTCCTGATGGATGATTGCCGCATCTCGGGAACCCACGGAGCTGCTATCGTGGAGGAGTACCCTGAAACAGAAGATAGGAGGCAAATGAAGTGGCTAGCCTGTTCTCCAGACCTAAACCAATTCGAGCACGTATGGGATGCTCTCGGTCGACGTATCTCTGCACGTCTTCAAACCCCTAGGACACTTCCGGAGCTCTAACAGGCACTAGTGCAAGAATGGGAGGCTATACCCCAGTAGCTGCTCGACCACCTGATCCAGATAATACCAACCCGTTGTGCGGCCTGTGTACGTGTGCTGGTGATCATATCTCGTATTGATGTCGGGGGACATGGTAGGAAACAGTGGCGTTTTGTAGCACATGTGTACCGAGACAGATATCTCAACTTATCACCAATACCGTGAACTTACAGATCTGTGTCGAGTGTGTTCCCTATGTGTCTATGCTATTAGCGCCAGTTTTGTGTAGTGCCACGTTTTGTGGCGCCACATTCTGCAGTTATTCTTAATTTATGAGTATGAGTGTATTTTGCATGATGTAGCAACTCTACAGACAAGTCGTTTGAAGCTCTATGGGATTCATGTCATTCAACCTGGGTGGGCAAACCAATGTCTCGAATTGTCTGTAATGTTCTTCAGACCAGTCGCGAACAGTTCCGCCCCTTTGACATGGTGCACTGTCACCTACAATTTGTTTTCGCTGTCAGGGAACACAAAGTCGATAAATGGCTGAAAATGTTTTCCAAGTAACCGAACATAGCTAAACACAGCCCACACCCTTATGGAGCCGCCATCAGCTTGAGCAGAGTCTTGTTGACAACCTAGGTCCGTAGTTTCACGGGGTCTGCACCACGCGCCAGCCCTGCCATCGTTCTTACCTACTGAAATCTGGGCTCATCTGACCAGGCCTCGGTTGTCCAGTCGTCTAGTGTACAATCGGTAAGGCCACTAGCCCAGAAGAGGTGCTGCAGGCGATGTCGTACTGTCAGCAAAGTACTCGCGTCCGTCGTCTGGTGCAAGGGCCCGTTAACTCCAAGTTTGGCCGCACTGTCCTAACGGATCCGACCGCCGTACGTCCCAATTTGATTTATGCATTTATTTCCAGTAGTGCTGCTTGTTTGTTCGCATTGACAACTCTATGCAAACGCTACTGCTTTAAGTCGTTAAGTGAAAGCCATTGGTCGCAGTGTTGTCCGCGGTGAGAGCTAATTCCTGAAATGAGATATTCTGGGCACATTCATGGTACTGTGAATCTCAGAATATTCAATTCCCTAATGATTTACAAAATGGAAAGTCACTTTCGTCGAGTTACAGCCCCCATGCCGCATTCAGAGTCTGTTAATTCGTGTCGATACTCATAATCATATCTGAAATCTTTTCACATAAATCAATGAGTAAAAATGACAGCTCCTCCAATGCACTGCCGTTTTTTGCCTTGTGCATATATATTATCTGTATATGTGCATATAACTATGTCATGATTCTTATCACCTCAGAGTATATTTCACACATCCATATATTTCACAAACAGGTAAAATATATATAAAAATACATCATCCGCACGCCTAGCAAATTTCACCCTATAATTTTATTGTTCCAGCGAATAGTCAGTTGCACAAAAAGAACTGTAGCTGGCAAAAGTTTCATTCACCTCTGTTTTACAGCAATGCTAATCTAGAGATGACATTAGTATAATTACGGTACTGAGCTGTGCTGGGTAGTTAAATGTAGAGAATACGATGTTCTTGCAATCATCTGTGTAATAAAAAATATTTATAAGGTATAAAAGGCGTAATAAATCTATATATTAAATAGATACAAACACTTAGCTTTCGGGAATGATAGCTATAGTCCAGTTCTATCACATGAGGTACCATTTGTTGAAATCACCTGAAGCAATTAAACGTTGTTAAGTCAGAGGTTCCTAGTGTAAAGGTTTATTCTCTTTGGAATAAGAACTTCTATAGTTTTAGAGACATTGAAATATTATTTTGCCATTGGATGTGTCTCATTTATCTGAGACAGCAGTTGTATTCAGTTTCGCTTTCATAAGTAACTGTGATTTATTGTCGAAGTTCAGAGAGCTGTAACTTAACCAACTTTAAGATTCTCTGACACTCCGTCATATCTCGGAGCCTTGTCTGACCACCTAAGCCACTGTGCGTCGCCAGAATTCCCTGTACTTGGATTTACTCACACCTGGCCCTTTTCTGCTAGTCTTTGTGCCGGGACTGGCCGCAAGATGGAACTGCCGCGGCGGTCCCTTTGACATGGGCCCACTAGCGTTCAACATAATAAATGGAATACCCTACTTGCATTTCAGAACAATAGCGTAATTACCTTTGTGGTGTTGTTTGAAACACCATGTGATTCCTAGGATATGTCATATTATCAGCTTAAATTTTCGAATGCGGCAAAGATTATGAAATTATGGCGCATTAATTGAATGATGAAATACAGATATAATGCCGGCCGATGTGTCCGAGCGGTTCCAGGGTCGTCAGTCCGGAACTGCGCTGCTGCTACGGTCGCAGGTTCGAATCCTGCCTCGGGCATGGATTGTGTGGTGAACTTAGGTTACTTAGGTTTAAGTTGTCCTAAGTCTAGGGGACTGATGACCTCAGATGTTAAGCCCCGTAGTGCTCAGAGCCATTAGAACAGATATAATTTTGTATAAACTCTCCAGTAAGCTCTTGCTTATCTGAAGTTTTTTGTGCATCTGCGCTCATTTGATACCACCTTTTTGCTTTGACCACTAAATCGTATACTTCTTTCAAGACAACATGGTTGGTGATCTTTAGATGGTTTGCAGTCTGTTCCCCATTGCCAAAATTCAAGACATCTTTGGCCATGTACTGCGCCGAAACATTCGTCAAACCGTAGTCACCGTCAGTGCAGAAGGACGATAACCTTCAAATTACCAGCAATCACATAACTCCCGGATGCCGATCTATCATATAGTCTACTTCCTCCTCAGTGGAATAAGACATTCACAAACAGGATAGCAAGCAAAAAATGATTTACACTGTTGGTAATACACATTTGATTCACCTTGATATTTCAAACACTCCATCTATGTTCGTACTAGAGAATACGTCTTTCCTGCTATGAAATTTGTTCGACACAATACATCAACTAACATTTATCGTTTGTCTACAATTTTAATGCATTTCATTAGAAACTTTAAAACTATTACCATCCTGTTCGTAAACTGCCCATTCAGTTTTCATTAGAACTCAGCGCATAACTGTATCATTATTAGCATAAATAAGCACTCTTCCATAGCATTATTTTCATGAACATTATGTGAAGTTATCTCTAACGTTTACTTACATATATCTATTAAACGCCATCACAAAATAATACTTGTTGTATATACTCCCAAATCATTTTCTTTACATTGCACTTAAGACATGTTGCATTCCAACAAGGAATTAAGATTTTAATAAGTCTGATGACATCCACGCAGCGAATATTGTACCAACAATAATTAAAAATACGCTACACATATTACACGAAAGAACCATCCAAAGTACTAAAAGTTATACACGTAAATTTCCCTCCAAATCCAATGTACAGTATAGTTTAGTCCTCTCTTTCGCCAAAAGTGAGATTTGCCGGCCTCCGCGCACCAAGAGTTGTTCCTTCGATACATATTCCCTTCTAGCTTTAATTTGTAATTCCAAACTAGATACTTTACATCTTTAATGCGCCAAATTTACCATTTACACTAAAGATGCCTCAAAAATTCTTATGAACTGCAGATGAAAATTACAAATATATACAAACAAATTACACACACGTGCTACGTTCCTCATCCTATGTATAATCATAGCTCTGTCTCGTTTCGTAGCACCAGTAATTTTCCCGATACAGGGTACTTGAGCCTATAGGGATTGGGGTGTGGACATTCAGCGACAACGAATGGTCCATAGTATAGTGCAAAGAGCTTCTTTATTTCTAAATCTACTTCACTAGATTTTCTTTTTGTTTTCACCGAGACGCCGTCCACAATCTTGCACTTCATCGTCTTATAACGCCCATTATGTCGCCTTTTTTATTCATTTGTCACCTTTTCTATACTAGCCTTTGTAGCCTCCCCACTATATTTGTTTCCGTTCGAAATTTAGCGTATTTTTACCTCCCACTCTATAGAAGTCTACGTATTACAAAAGTCATGTATTCATAAACTGTTATCCAACATAAATTCTTATGCTAAACTAACGTTAAATAGAAGTGTAACTAATGTGAATACAACATGTTCATGTGTAAAATGCACAACTAAAGTAAAACAATTATCTGGCTCTAATCAAAATTTCCACTTATCTCGCGTCTTGACTGTATTGTTGCAGATATCTCGAAAGCACAGTGGCAAACAGCAAGCAGACAGGGACTATGCTACGTTTCTGTTTATAAATACATATTCAATCTGCTCTATGTGGTGATACGCAATGACAAACAGTAGAGTAGGGAGAGTAACTATTAATAAAAGATAATATTCCAAGACAATGATTTTAGGACGAATTATATACTCAAAATACTGAGTAAAACCTCGGGTGGTCTTCACACATAACATTGGTCTGAACAGTAGTATGCCTAACAAAGTGATCAATGATTTTCAAAGAGTAACAATAGTAACAGAGAATTTCTATAACAATCAAACAGCTTAATCAATTAATATGTAAACCCAAGATTCAAGGAAGTGCAGTCGCCTTTCTCTCAGCTCTGAGCAAGGTAACTAGCTGTTAATAATCATTCCGACAAATTATGTGCGCAATACTGCAGTCTTACTTCAAACTTCTTCTCTTCAGAAACAATCACGTGGTTCAAAATTAATATTCCTTTCACCTGTCATTGTCTACATCATCTTCATCCTTGCTGTCCTTTCTTCGTCTAATAGGTACCATCACAAGCCCACACAGCACTACTAAATACGTCCAGCTCGTACTAGTCCAATAACGGCGTCTCATAAAAGACACTTTGCTTCGCAAAATTGAGGTGAAAAATTTCATTTTTCTATCTTCTGCATATAGTTGAGAGTAGGCTGAATTCAAAATTACGACACTGAAAACTCTCTGACAATTTTTGTATCAAAAACCCAAAAAACTTTTGCACTTTTTGCAAGTTTTCTCCTATTACTCGGAGACAATACATCCTACTGTAAATTTTGCCCTTACCAGCATTAAAGAGCATTAAATTTTTCATCGAATTATCTACTTAAATATGAAAATCGGTGCAGCCGTTTGGCCTCAGTCACTTGCAGGATTCTTGACCATATTCTCAGTTGGAATATAATGAATTTCCTTGAGACAGAGATGTTGCTGCCCATGCGTCACCAATGCTTTAGAAAGCATCGCTCCTGCGAAACAGCAACTCGCCCATTTTTCACACGATATTTTGCGAACCGTGGATGAAGGGTATCAGACGGATGCCATATTCCTTGATTTCCGGAAAGCGTTTGACTCGGTGCCCCACTGCAGACTCCTAACTAAGATACGAGCATATGGGATTGGTTCCCATATATGTGAGTGGCTCGAAGACTTCTTAAGTAATAGAATCCAGTACGTTGTCCTCGATGGTGAGTGTTCATCGGAGGTGAGGGTATCATCTGGAGTGCTCCAGGGAAGTGTGGTAGGTCCGCTGTTTTTTTTTCTATCTACATAAATGATCTTTTGAATAGCGTGGATAGCAATTTGCGGCTGTTTGCTGATGATGCTGTGGTGTACAGGATTGTGTCGTCGGTGAGTGACTGTAGGGGGATACAAGATGACTTGGACACGATTTGTGATTGTCGCAAAGAATGGCAGCTAATTCTAAATATAAATACATATAAATTAATGCAGGTGGGTAGGAAAAAGAATACCGTAATATTTGAATACTCTATTAGTAGTGTAGCACTTGACATAGTCACGTCGATTAAATATTTGAGCGTAACATTGCAGAGCGATATGAAGTGGGACAAGCATGTAATGGCAGTTGTGGGGAAGGCGGATAGTCGTTTTCGGTTCATTGGTAGAATTTTGGGAAGATGTATTTCATCTGTAAAGGAGACCGCTTATAAAACTAATACGACCTATTCTTGAGTACTGCTCGAGCGTTTCGGATCCCTATCAGGTCGGATTCAGGGAGCACATAGAAGAAATTCAGAGGTGGGCTGCTAGGTTTGTTACAGGTAGGTTTGATCATCATGCGAGTGTTACGGAAATGCTTCAGGGTGGGAGTCTCTGGAGGAATGGAGGCGTTATTTTCATAAATCGCTACTGAGGAAATTTAGAGAACCAGCATTTGAGGCTGACTGCAGTACAGTTCTACTGCTGCCAACTTATATTTCGCGGAAAGACCACAATGATAAGATAAGAGAGGCATATAGGCAGTCATTTTTCCCTCGTTCTGTTTGAGAGTGGAACAGGGAGAGAAGATGCTAGTTGTGGTACGAGATACCCTCCGCCACGCACCGTATGGTGGATTGCGGAGTATGTATGTAGATGTAGTTGTCAAACTTCGTTCAGTTTTGCGAACTTGGCTGAAAGGTCAGCTCCCACGTCTGTAACTCAAAAGCGGCTACTTCCAAAGAAAAATGTCAAAGTTGTAAAGTATGAAATTTCATGTTTCAAAAGCATCAAATTTTTCAGTTTTAGGCACTGTTGAGCGTTCATATATTTGAAAGAAAAATTCCAATTTTGTTTCGTAATTCATAGTTCTACAATGAAATGAAATTACAAGTGGGAGGAAGGCTCACTAATGAGGACGTACGTGTTTTCTTGGTATGCCGTTTTTATGTTTTTTACCCATGTGTTTTCATTCATTTTTATCCATGCCTTAGTTGGTAAGAGTGGGTTGCTAAAATGAAAACCCAGTACATAGCAATAGATAATACATATTAAACTATGATTTATTTGATAATTTGTGCAAAAGAACAAATAAAAGGACATGGAAATCTCAAAGCACACAATTTAAATATCAGAGATTCACATTTGATAAAATTTCAGTTCCATCGACGTCGTTTCGGAGACTGCTGGAAACCCCGATCCAGCATCCGATCCTCCCGGTCCAATGCGGCACCTTCACCAGCTTCTTCGACCTGGACCATATCTTCTATATCTTCCTCATCTTTTGCGAGCTCAATTTTTGGAGCGTTCTCGCAAGATAGATGGCAACATTGTTGCACGAGGAGGAGCACTTCTGTCCAGTTCTGCACAACCGTATATTGCTGTATACTGTATCGTGTTTGGTGCCATTCTTCGTAATCTTGGGGAACAAATATGATAAGTTTTATTCGCCAGTCAACAGTGCACTTGATGGTGGAAGCGCATTGAATGCCACCTTACTTCGTCCGATGTTGGTGGTAGCCTTTCAAGACTGAAAGACTATCTGGGATAGAGTTTCAAAAACCTGAGTTTGCCCTAAATCAGGCTGTAGGATTCTCATGGAGTACTACGATCAGCTGTTTTCCTCCCTGTGTTATTACTTCTGGATAGACTTATGGTTTAACCAATTCACAGCTTGAAATTTGAGATATAGCCACTGTTGCATAAGGTTTTGTAATTTCCCTTTTCCTTGGCCAAGAAACGAGGATGTCGTACCACATCCTGCCAAGACATGGTTGAAAAGGGCAAATTTAGGATCGAAATTGAAAGAACTTCAATACGTTTAGAAATTATTTGATAAGCTCTCTCCACTGTTCACACGGGGTACTTTCCGGGTGATATGGCGATCTTTATGTCTTTGATGCCTTGACTGTTCATTAAATCATTCCACATTTTAATCGACTACTGCGATGCGTTGCCAGACCACAGCCTCTCTGGATTTATTACTTAGTAAAGAAATTATTTTCTACTTTGATCAGAGTTTTGCCGTTGGCTTTCCGTATCGGACACAATTTGATGAACATTGAAATTTTTGAGTGATCCGAAGTTTTCTATCGCCAATTGACCTATTGGTCACGAACGTTGCTAGATGTGATACTTTGCATTTCCCCATGGTGCAGGGTAGTGCAATGTGTCAACCCCTGGTACTTCTCAAAAGCGGCCAACTGAGTGCGCGCCCATCTGACTATATTATTCACGTCCACATACTCGTCAATTATTTGTACACACTTCGGAATGCAAAATCATCACCTCTCCGTTTTCGCACCTTTTCGACGAAATAAAACTGTCTTATGGATATCATTTCGTAGGTCTTTTCGTCAAAATTTGCTTTTTACTACTGGCCATTAAAACTGCTACACCACGAATATGACGTGCTACAGACGTGAAATTTAACCGACAGGAAGAAGATGCTGTGATATGCATATAATTAGCTGTTCAGAGCATTCACACCAGGTTGGCGCCGGTGGCGACACCTACAAAATGCTGACATGAGGAAAGTTTCCAACCGATTTCTCAAACACAAACAGCAGTTGACCGGCGTTGCCTGGTGAAACGTTGTTATGATGCCTCGTGTAAGGAGGAGAAATGCGTACCATCACGTTTCCGACGTTGATAAAGGTCGGATTTTAGCGTATCGCGACTGCGGTTTATCGTATCGTGACATTTCTGCTCGCTTTGGTCGAGATCCAGTGACTGTTAGCAGAATATGCAATCGGAGGGTTCGGGAGGGTAATGCGGAACGCCGTGCAGGATCCCTACGGTCTCGTATCAATAGCAGTCCTGTCATCTCATGACAGGCATCTTATCAGCATGGCTGTAACGGATCATGCAGCCACTTCTCGATCCCTGAGGCAACATATGGGGACGTTTGCAAGACAACAACCATCTGCACGAACAGTTCGACGACGTTTGCAGGAGCGTGGGCTATCAGCTTGATGACCATGGCTGCGGTTCCCCTTGACGCTGCATCACAGACAGGAGCGCCATCAATGGTGTACTCAACGACGAACCTGGGTGCACGAATGGCAAAACATCAATTTTTTCGGATGAATCCAGGTTCTGTTTGCAGCATCGTGATGGTCGTATCCGTGTTTCGCGACATCGCGGTGAACGCACGTTGGAAGCGTGTATTCGTCATCGCCATACTGGCGTATCACCCGGCGTGATGGTATGGAGTTCCATTGGCTACACGTCTCTGTCACCTCTTGTTGGCACTGACGGCACTTGGAACCGTGGACGTTACATTTCAGATGTTTTACGACCTGTGGCTCTACCCTTCATTCGATCCCTGCGAAGCCCTACATTTCTGCAGGATAATGCGCGACCGCATGTTGCAGGTCCTGTACGGCCCTTTCTGGATACAAGAATTTCACCTATAAATCATCTGTAGGCTCTATATATCCCTCAGATTCCTTTGTTTTATCATCGTCCTAAGCATTATATTGTCCCTGTTTCTGAAGGAAAGATGTCAGTAGCTGAAATTCCTCACAACTAACTACACAACTTTAAACGTCGCCGACCTTTCACAAAACGTCACTCATTTCGATCGAATCACTGCAGACTTTCCCAGAATCTACTCCATTAGCATCCGACGGTAGCTCATAGGTTTCATTACTTAAACCATGCATCAAATCCCCCGATACGTTATAGAAATCACCACCAATAACTTCGTCAACCTCTTCCGATACACCACTTGAATTGTCGTTACTGTATCGCGCAGCATCAGATTTAACAGTGCATTCTAATTTCGCCAGATTTGGAGCTACCTCTGCCTACGTAACATCTTCTCTCCTCTCAGATTTCTCATACACCTTGTGTTCTGGTCTACTACATAACACATTACTTTCACATTCATCTTCTCACATCCACTCACAATACATGGTTTCATCAAGAGTCATTGATCCACCTCCATGGACAGGAATAAATACACAAACACCTTCTTCCGAGACACTTAAATCAGTAGCCTCAACTTCTTTAAATTCAGCCTCTAAATCATTACCTTTGAATCTCTTTAATAATTAATCGCCTTCTTCCGCAGATACATAATAAAATTCGTCGCTATCTGGCGAGACTATTACTGCACCTTCTTGGCTAATACCTTAACATACTACCGTCGATATACCACAAAACTTGTCTCCAACTGACGAGACGACAGCTTCTGTGCTTTCACAGACAACATCTAATTACTCCGATGCAAAATCATCCTCATGATTTTCACCCACATAGCTATAATTGTTGTTACAGTGGCTTAGAATTTGCGATACAATCCAACTACATGAGTTTCAGATCCATCTCTGCGTCTCATTTTATCACAGAATCTCGCAACAAACATACGTTCGTTCCATCATTCACTTCCATCTTATGAATTAAAATTCCTCAACCCCTGTCAACATTACTGAAACTCTCAAAACGCTTTACAACATTTTTTGCAAGCTCCTTATGGTTGTCGTGCTTAAAATTATTCATCATTTAATTTTTATTTCTTATACACTCAGTTTACAATATTTTGGCTTATTTGACGGATTTTCAACACCAATAGAATTTTTAAAATAACGTGTCCTTTTCAACGTCGGTTTATTCAGCGACCTCCGGACATGAGGTGCGGCAATCTCTAGTTTCTGGTGTTGCGTGTCATGGAGTTCTGCCTCTCATAATCGTTCCCGGATTTTATTCCCGTTACGAAAGATCCAGCGGCATTACCCATTTGAATTTTTTATTATCTTGATACTTGTTTCGGTTCTGATTATTATAATTATACAGTTTTAGACATGGCTGTTTGTAAGGAACTGTATATAAGTTTTTGCATAAGAATTACACAGCCATTCGGTTGCAAATAACCATTTGATTCATGTCTTCATGAGAATGAGATTTTAAGAAATCGTAAAGTTACAACGCGAGGATGCAATGGTCAAAGCTTCGAGCAGACAGGCTCATGTTGCCTAAACTGGTGATCCTTTGATGTCGCAGTATGTGTCTCATCAACCGATTATTTTCTTTAGTTAAATTATGCTACACATTTCTATTCTTCCTGATCCTGTTCCATAAATTCTCATAAGTTATATTATCTACCCACCTGAGCTTCAGCATTGTTCTGTTTTACCACATTTCTAAAGATCTTTTCTCTTCTTGCCTTAAGTGTTCATCGTCAACGTTTCGCTTCCGTACAAGGCTATTTTACAGACACATATTTTCAGAAAAGAATTCATAAAACCGGAACATGTATTCTGTGTTAACACAGTCTGTTCTTCAGATACGCTTTTCTCCCATTTCCAGCCTGCATTTTAAACAGACACTGTTTTCGGTATCATCAGTTATTTTGCTGCTCGAACGACAGAAGTCTACTGTTAGTGTCTCGATTCCTAATCTAAGTTCCTCAGCATCACCTGATTTGCTTCAGTTGCATCCCATTACAGTTGTTTTGCTTTTGTTAATGTGCATTTCATATCATCGTTTCAAGACACTATCCATCCGTTGAACTGCTCCTCCAAGAACTTTGCTCTTTGAGAACGAATTACAGTGTCATCAGCAAACCTTAGTATTCTGTGCGTCTTCTCCATGACCGTTAATTCCTTCTCCAAATTTTTCTTTGATTTCCCTTACTGTTAGCTCAATATACCGATTGAATAACATTAGGGCTAGGTTAAAGTCCTATCTCACTGCCTTCTCTACCAGTGCTTCTATTTCATGATCCTCAACTCTTATATCCGTCGTTTGTTTTTTGTACAAGTTGTAAATAAACTTTAGCGCACTGTTCTTGTTGTTTTATAATTTGAAATCGTGCATTATGGTCACCTTTCTCAAAAGCTTTCTCCAAATCTTTGAAACTGTAACCGTTGGTTTGCCTTCCCTTTCTAAGTGTGTAGAACGGTCAGTATTGAGGGAAACAAAAAAACTGATCATCCCCGAGGTTGGTGTCTACCTGTTTTGAGTGTCTACCTGTCTTACCATTCCTCTACAAACAATCCGTGTTAGTATTTGGCAGCTATAACATATTAACTGATAGTTCAATAGTATTCACACCTGTCAGAAATTGCTTTCTTTTGATTTGGAATAATTATATTCTTTTGGAAGTCAGGGCGTATTTCTTCTGTTGCACACATCTTGCATATCGGGTTGAATAGCTCTGATATGGCTGGCACTCGTAAGCACATTATCAATTCTGAGGGAATATCGTCTACTCCAGAGGTCGTGTTTTGATGTAGGTCTTTCAGTGCTCTGCCAAGTTCTTCTCACTGCATCACATATCCTGTCTCATCCTCATTTACGTCCTCTTCCATTTTCATATAATTGCCTTCAAGTTTGTTCCTCTTGTGCAGCCTCTCTACAACGCCTTCCAACTTTCCCCCCTTTGCTTCCTACTGATTTTCCGTCCCAGCTTACGTTAATCATTATGGTATTTTTCTTCTCTCCAAACGTTTAATTTTCCTAAAGGCAGCATCTATCTTTTCCTTAGTTGTATATTTTTGCGTATTCTTACATTTGCCTCAAGCAACTCCTTCTTAACCATCTTCCTCGTCCGGTCGACCTCATTTTCTAGACAATTGTATTCCCTTGTTCTTGCTACTTTGCTGCATTTTTACATTTTCTCCTTCCACCAGTTAAATTCAGTACTTCTTGTGACTTCCAAGGTTACTTATTAAGCTATTTCTTTTTACCTGTTTCATCCTCAGCTGCCTTCACTATTTAATCTCTCAAAGCTAGGCATTTTTCTTGTATTGAATTTCCTTCCCTGCTTCAGTCACTCGTTCCTTTAAGTCCACAATGGAATTCGTAACAACCTCCGGTTCTATCAACTTAGCCAAGTCTCATTTTCTTAACTTACAGTTTGAATCTATGTTTCATTACCGTTTAACTGTAGTCAGAGTCCATACCTGTTCCTGGAAACGTCTTAGAGTTTAAAATTGGTTCTGAAACCTATGTCTTATATGTATACGGTGTGTTGTGCGTTTAGGTGCAGATACCTTTATTCATAACTGATGAATAAAGGTAAATAACTTAAGTATTTACTTCATTTCAACACTGTTAATTATCGATATTACAAGTAGTATGTTTCTAGGTCGGCTAGCACCTTCACGAGCGCATGGCACAGGTAAGCCATTAATGTTTACTTTCCCCTGGGCAGCTTGTCAGGTATTTAAGTGTGGACACGTGGTTGCAGATTGCAAAGTCTTTACTGACAGGCATAGTTCCGAAATTAAAGAAAACGTCTGGTGCTAAATTTCACTGGAGTCCAAAATTAAAACAGCAATCTGCTACATTCCAGTCCTGAGTCTAATTCACGCTCTAATCACACAAACTGTCAACATATGTCGGACGGTGGCATACCGACAACCACGCCAGCAATGACGTCAGGGCATCCATCAAGTGAGTTAGTGTTTGCTAGATAGTCTCACATCCACAATCGCTGTGCACACTGTCACAGACGGTGCAGTATGGCACAGAGAAGACGCTTAGAGACACACTGCTGTGGAGGGCACTAAGAAGAATGCAAGCAGGACAGTCGCAAACTGACGTGGCCCGATGGCGTACTGTGAATCGTTCTGTTGCCTATGGAATGAGGTGACAGTTTAGAGAGACCGGAACTATATCCCAAAGACAATGACAGGGCCGACCACGTGTGACATCAGAATGAGTGGACCGTTATCCGACTGTAAGGGCGCGACGGCACCACCATACTACTGCACTGCAACTGGCATCTGGCCTCGCAGCATTCCCTCGACGTGTTGTGTCGAGCCAAACGGTGTACAAAAGGCTTCAGAAAATTGGCCTTTGTTGTCAGAGACCTGTTGTATGTATATCTCTGATACGTCACAGAAGGGAAAGTATAGAGTGGAGTCGTGTGGCGGTCGTACAGTGGACCAATGTTCATTTCACGGATGAGCCAAGGTTTGGTCCGAAGAGTGATTCCCGACGGAATCGTATATGGAGGGCACTTGAAACACGATTTATGGACTGAAAGGTTGTGGGAGGAGCCCTAATGCTGTGGGCAGGGATTATGTTGACCACTCGAACACTCTTCACGAATTCTCCGGGTTAATCATCAAGATTCAGCTGCTATCAGATAACGATAAGAGATCTTGTAATTTCGCACGCGGTTATTGTGAGGTGCTGTGTGCTTCGTATTTATGGACGATATTGCTCGACCTCCTAGAGTTCGGGTGCTTGATGTTTTCTTGGAAACGGAAGATAATGCACTTACGACGGGGCCTGCTCGCTCTCCGGATTTGAATCCCATAGAGCATGTCTGGGATGCACTATGGAGACGGACTGCATCGCGGTCAGTATTCACCAACAACCCTCCATGACTTCGTGCAGCTCTGCTGGAAGTAGGGCATTATTGCTTCAACATCAGATTGTTGAATATCATTCACAACTTGTCCCGTCGTTGTCAGGTCTGTATTGACGCCAGATGTGGTCACACTCCATACTGACCACATAAACAAGTTGCCAGAATTCGTGTGCGAATTTGTAATGTTAGATAAAATACAAACAACATTTTGGCCTACCATTATTCATGTTGCACTTGATTAGGTTCTGTATTCTTTACATTGTTTCTGCTTTACTATCACTTGATAGCACTGTTTCGTGGCAAAATAAAAGCAACCTAGAAAAATTTCCGTTTGTTACTTTAATATTGGACACCAGTGCATGTAATGTGTTTGCAGAAAGTCTTTTAGCCACAGGTAAAAAACAACTAACACACTGAAGTGGGAACATATAAAGGTAGCAAAGATCACATTATCTTTATCTCAACCATAATACCGTGTACAAGCAATCTGACAGATTCCGGTATCTCTGCGTCTCTTGCACCCACGCAGCCGTCATTCATGATTCTTAAACTAAGTGTTAGTGATGATTAATTTACATTATATGCCAAATTATACCAAACGTCATCCTATTTCATCGCTTCCCACAATCCCCCCCCCCCCTTCCTCCATTCCACATTCACCTACTACTTTTCCATCTTTTCTTTTTCCTGCTACCAAATTCAGGCCCCCCCATGAAAATTAAATTTTCGTACACCTTCACTATATGAATAATTAGTTTTACGTCATCATACAATCATTCAAGCTCGTTGGAAGCTCCGAAACTAGTAGACATATGAACAAGTACAGGTACTACTGTGGCAACTCTTGGCTTCATGTTTGATTAGGACTTCAATAGTGTGTTCACTGGGCTGTTCATAGTAGCTAACCCATATTCCTAGTTTTTATTCATTATTATATGTACTGCTGCGGAACAGTTATGTGATTTTTTTATTTATAGCACTATACAGACCTGGTCAGAAGTCCATCCCATCCTACCACCAGATTTCAACTTTACCCAGTTTGTCTTACTTCATGCTTCACTTAAATTTTTAAATTTTCTAACCTACTTGACCAAAAAAATACTAGCGTTCCATGCTCCGAACCGTAAATGCCCAGTTTTGTTTTCTCTTATGACATCTTTCTGAATAGTCCACGGCAACAGAATCGGGGAGAATTTGACCTTTGCGATATTTTACCCAAGAGCATGCCACCAGCATTTAACCAGGTAGTAGAGGTGGAGGTATTCGTGGAAAGTAACTGCTGTTCTTTGCCCTTCCTTTCAATAATTTGCAATAGCAGTACAGCATCACAATACTTGAAAATTGTAAATTTGTGCTAAATTCCTATGGGACCAAACTTATAAGGTCACAGGTCCCTACACTTATACACTACTTAAAGTAACTTAAAATAACTCACTCTATGAACAACACACGTAATGGTTGACGTTTTATATCACTCAACCATGCAGACTGTTGCGGGTACAATTAGGATAATGCACGACCGCATGTTGCAGGTCCTGTACGGGCCTTTCTGGATACAGAAAATGTTCGACTGCTGCCCTGGCCAGCACATTCTCCAGATCTCTCACCAATTGAAAACGTCTCGTCAATGGTGGTCGAGCAACTGGCTCCTCACAATACGCCAGTCACTACTCTTGATGAACTGTGGTATCGTGTTGGAGCTGCTTGGGCAGCTGTACATGTACACGCCATCCTAGCTCTGTTTGACTCAATGCCCAGACGTAGCAAGGCCATTATTACGGCCAGAGGTGGTTGTTCTGGGTAATGATTTCTCAGGATCTATGCACTCAAATTGCGTGAATATGTAATCAGATGTCAATAATAGTGTAATATATTTGTCCAATGAATACCCGTTTATCATCTGCATTTCTTCTTGGTGTATCAATTGTAGTGGCCAGCAGTGTATATGTCTTGTGAATATGATCGAACTATCTCTAGTCGACCAAGATGTTGTTTTTTCGGAACGTGAGTGCAGTATGGTCTATGTGTAAGTTATTAACAACGATACATCTGATAAGATGCATCGACGTATCAAACAAGGACCTCGCTGAGTTACAATATCCCGCGTACTCTTTTCCCCTGACTGCATTCTGCTTCCTACTTTTAACGGAGGACATCTGATACTAATACACAAGCCAGTGGGGAGGGGGGGGGGGCGGCAGTCGGTCAGTGACTATCGGCCACTAACAATGGTAAATGGCAGTTACAAGACCTTCGCCAGGCTTTCGGAAGACCGCATTAAGACGATGATGCCAGTGACCTTCGCCCGAGAACAGACGTCGTAGATGGTAGTGAGCCAGGGAGGGGGCAGTTGGGTGGGGGGGGGGGGGGTGATTTCAGTGTAGGAATGGCTACCAGCAGCTGCAAGTAGCAATAGCGCCGGCGTGTCGCCTGCTAGCGGCGACCGTTTCTATCGATTTCGATCGCGCATTCGGTAGAATGCACCATAATTCCTCCTCCAGAAGATGGGATATCGCCAAAGGCCTCGTCGACACGCTGCGGCGGCTTTTGGCAGCAGGGACCTCTCATTTCCAGTGAATGGACGAACGGTGAGCCCAATACCCGTCGATACGCCTATATGACAAGGATGCCCCCTTTCTGCCTGCCTTTGTGCAATCACGCTCTAACCAGTGCTTCGGGTGTCACCCACTGGCTATCTGGCATCACACTGTGGCACATCACCTTCGGATATCGGACCTACGCCGACGACCAGCTACTACTGACTCGTTCCACCGATTAAATCTTCAATGTACTAAACTGGTTCGAGCAATACGGACACACCACCGGCAGTGTTTTCAATGTCAACCAGTGGGGGCACTCGATATCGGACACGGTCTCCGACTAGTTTTAATAGCCATCTGCCGCCAGTTACTGAACTGAGATATTGTGGATTCACATTTTGAGCAATTTATCGATGGTAGTTACAGATCGCACACACGATTATGCACCAGAACCAGATGAGGGGTCTGCTGGAGTGGCCGAGCGGTTCTAGGCGCTACAGTCTGGAACCGCACGACCGCTACGGTCGCAGGTTCGAATCCTGCCTCGGGCATGGATGTGTGTGATGTCCTTAGGTTAGCTAAGGTTTAAGTATTTCTAAGTTCTAGGGGACTGATGACCACAGCAGTTAAGTCCCATACTGCTCAGAGCCCTTTGAACCAGATGATGGATTTGAACAAGCCACAGCATGTGGAGTACTTTGGCATCATAACTCAGTCACCTGACACCATTATTCCTCCTTACCAGTGGTGACAGGTTACAGAATTTGGGTGGTCTTCGGTTATTACCTATTCACAAGACATGTATTTAGAGAATGTTACGACACTCTCACCCTCCCCCTGCGTGCCGGCTGGCTCGGAGCAGTTAACGTGCGGACGTGGTCAGCTGACCCCTTTGTGAGCAATATGTGGAAACCATAAACAGGTGAGGATGCCTGTCTCACGGGTCGTCTATTGGAGATTCCGTTGCCAGTCTCATATGACCCACCGGTGTCGGTGGCGCACGTCAAAACGCAGCTGTCCCATGTATCGAAGGTCATTTTCGAATATAGCTTTCAAATCTCCAGTCTCCTCGCAACATACCCACTGAAGGCACGAGACTTTTATACTACTCAACTTTCAATTTGCCATGAGGGTGGAAAATGATGCAGTACCACTTTCTGCCCACCGCCATGAACGTGACGTGGTACTAGGTTTCAACCAGAAGAATGAAACCATAGTAAAGGGGTTCCTTTTTTGCCCTGACTATCGCCTCCAGGACAGCGAAGAGCATAGCTTCACTTTCATGTCATCGTCCGGAGACTGAGACAAAAGTTCTTACCTTTTTACCTCAGCGTCAAACTTGACGTGATTTTAATTCGGACACTTCTCTGTCGAGGTGACTGTACGCTCTTTCCAAATTATTCACACAGATCATCTTGGTTAATTTCCAGTCCCCCCTCCCCTCCCCCGCCTCCGCCCAATTGGTGAGTGCCACGCTCAGTCTGACAATCTGTACTCTATCACATTGATTAAATGGCTCTGAGCACTATGGGACTTAACATCTATGGTCATCAGTCCCCTACAAATTGGAACTACTTAAACCTAACTAACCTAAGGACATCACAGAACACCCAGTCGTCACGAGGCAGAGAAAATCCCTGACCGCGCCTGGAATGGAACCCGGGAAACCCGGCGCTGGAAGCGAGAACGCTACCCCATATCACATTGATTAAGGGGAGCCTTGAATTGTGAGTAGTGAGAAAGAAAAGAGAGTCACTTATTCACTGAGTTATTAGCGAATTAATGTTGCAGGTATTTTTGTACCGCACCTTTGCTGATAGAGAACGCCGATGGCACTGAACGAGAAACATCAATTTGCACTGTTTCTAGAAAAAAGATTGTTGTAACTGAAGTTGCACAAGGAACCTACAGATTCTATTTTTGTTTTCTTGATAGAAATATTCTTCTTGTAACATCACGTTTTATAAAATTTTCATTTCAGCACTTTTGGTAATCATAATTATGTAGAAAAAGAGTTGTAAAACCGTGAATCCTATCGCCTTGAAAGAACACTTGGGAATAATTAGGGGCAGCGCCTGAAAAACAATAGTTAATATCTTTGTGGCATCGGTGCCAAGTAGCGGTACTTTTGACTTTTGCCCCACTTTCTTTTGAGATCAACCTAAGTCAGACAAGTAGATAGTTAAGTAAAAAAAAGAGGGGGTAGCGTCTTTGATTAGTAATCAAAAACGTATGGAATCCCGGGTTACAAAACCGCCGCTGCTTAGATTTTGAGAAAAAAATCATCAACTGTGGCAACTTAAGAGTATCGGCTTAAGAAGTAACCCTCTTCCTGTTAACGGCCTTGTCAAAGAGGGCGGAGGAGCGAGCAATGGTTCAGGGCACTCCCTTGTACTTGGGGTGGGAAGCTGCCCCTAAAAGACGCAAGAATAAGCAATTGTCAAAGACATGATGATGCAAAGAGAAATCTACTAGTATTAAACATAGACCTTTGGGGATGAAACTTCTGAGGATGTACGTTTGGAACACAGAATTGTGTAGTAGTGAATAATGGACTGTGGGTAACCCAGAACAGAAGAGAATCGAAGCATTTGAGATGTGGTGCTACAAGAGAATGATGAAAATACGGTGATCTGAAAAGGTAAGGAATGAGGAGCTTCTCTGCAGAATCGGCATGGAACGCAATAAATGAAAGCATTGACAAGAAGAAAACACAGAGTGATAGAACATCTGTTGAGACATCAGGGAGTAACTTCCACGATATTAGAGAGAGCTACAGAAAGTAAAGTCTGTAGGAGAAGACAGATATTGGACAACATACAGCAAATATTTGACAACCTAGGCTTTAGTTACTACTCTCATATGAAACGTTTGGCAAAAGAGAGTAATTTGTGGCGTGCCCCATAAAAAAATCTGAATACTGATGATTCAAAAAACTACAAAATATAAACAGGTTTCTATACATTTATTTCTTGTTGCACCAATTTAATGCCGCTTGGAAACGAAAGTTTGGTGATGCGTCAATTATGCGCCACAGCGTGCTACCACACGCGTATTTCTTTCTATTAGAAATTGTAGTTTAAATTATTTCATGTGTGAAGTCTGATTATTCTTGCTGTACACTGCGACGTGTATTACCGCATTGTACTGCCAATTATCGGGGTCCTCCATCACTCGACTTGTCGCTTTTCTACAGCGATATATGCACGTCTCTTGATAGCGGAAAATGAGACAGTAAGCATTCCGCAGAGTCTGATCTAGTGTCAAGTTTCTATTTGAATACAACACTAACTGCCAACGAGAATTATCATTTTTACTCCTGCTGTGATCTTTGTGATTTATGCCACCTCCGGAAATTTAACATTCTGAGACGAAGTGCAGTCTAGCATTTCTTTTTCATTCCGATATCTTACGGGGGAAGCCCACACTGGCTGCCCCAACACGGGACTCTTGTATAATTTTGGTGAATATTTTATGTATCTCGCGCCTGGTTTCATTTTTGTAGTTTTTATTATCTTTATTTCATGTAAAACTATGCTACTTATTATTGAAGCACTAGTAATGAAGGATTCACAAAGAGGATGTAAGTGACCATGGTAATAAATGAAAAGAAATTTTCTTTGGGAAATGGAGGAAGCACTGAATTAAAAGCAAATTAAAATTCACTATATCACATTTCTAGATGTGATTAAAAGGGGATCGTATCTCATGGTATCTAAGTATACCTATGAAGAGAGGAGATAACAGACACGCACGTGTGTACATGACCAGACGTTTTCCGGTGGAATTGTCTACGGTAAAGCTTGCTGTACTGGGAAATAATGTAAGTATTCTTACAGCACTGCTAAGACAAGTAACTTAAGGCTTAGCACAAAAATGGTGTACTTTACCTAGTTTCATGTTACTTATATCAGAGGTATGTAGATGTTAGAATAAGAGAGTAAGTAGCCTTTAGATGAGTTCTGTACTTCGAGAATCTCGCGAGTTACGTGTATGAGTATGTATTTTGCTCATATTTGAGCGTTTGCTTTATTTCATTTCTTGATTTTTTTTTCCAATTCTGCCTTTGGTTTAGTCTGACACTCTACAGAGAGTTTGACCTTTGCGCAGTAACAGACAACGTTATAGTATCCTGTGTCGTTATATTACCTTCACAAAAGAGTAGTAGATGAAGTCAGCCCAGAATTCCAAAAAGAAAGCCGGTAGATGGCTGTATATATTTCTATGTAATAGCCTATAGCCAAGATTCCTGCAAGGATGTGTATCTATATATTTATTTACTGAATAAATTATCTAGTTATATTTTTGGCAATAGCGGGATCCGTGAGCGAATTCACAAAAGCATGGACTGCAAATAATGTAATTATGAACTGTGTTAAAGTGAATTCAACTTCATGAGTTACTGTTTTGTAAACACGACTAAATATAGGATAGTGCTGAATACAAACAATGTGGATATTCGACAACAAACCGAAGTAATACTGTATGGTTTGAAAGCGTGTCATTATGGACCACGAACTAAGATGATAGCGCACACTACGTGAAGAATTATGTCCTTATGGACCAAGCGACTCTCGAAGTACTTACGATGTCATGCAGTACAATGGAAACTGATCTCCGTGTGAGTTGCGGTTCGTTTCAAACTCTTCACAAGCACTCACTAAGAAATTATGTCTCATCAACGCGCAGGAGCTAACACCAGATAGGAAATGTTCAACTACTCTGCCTAGCGGTGCACCAAGTACGACTGTCAGTTCATCTATGTGGAGTGGCGTCATTGTTGACTTGAATTATATTAAAAACAGGTTAGACTACATACCAAAATCATTGTGCAATGTAAGACATTAACAAAAATGTAATCTCGATGAATGTTATCAATCTATAATCGTATAAAACAACGAGCAATGACCAAAAGAGTGATGCTGTAAAAGTAAAACGTTCAAATATTTCATATAGTGAACATGTAAAGTGGTGCTATATGCGGCAATCTAATGCACTTTTTACGGTAAATGGCGATGTATTTGGGTGAAGTGTAATGTAGTCTCCAATTTGTGATACCGTAAGTTAGGTTTATCAGCAGAATGTGATTAACGTTTTGTACGCGAACACAAAGTTAATACCCGTGTATTGAATCACTTTAGTATACGGGTCCCAGTGAAAAGCAACTCAAGAATGGTAGCTAAAAGCACCACAAAGCACCCTCCTTTCCTACAGGAACATGTATTACTACTGTTCAGTATGCTAATTTGCGGTTGCAGCTGTAGCGGTTATAAAGCTAAGCTCTGACAAAGGTATTTGTGCAGTTACACAGTTATTAAATTTAACAGCTTTCAGCAGTGCTTCGTTTCTGTTTGTGGCTAAATGACGATTGAATAAACTTTTGGAAACTTCATTCGCCGTTTTTTTAGAGTTTTCTGTGCGTTGAAATCGTTTGGTAAATTTCACCCTTTAGCTTTCAGCTGAAATTTCTTAATGTTTCTAGTGAAATAGTTCATGAAATTTTAATTCAGTTTTTTAACTTCACTGAGTGCTTAACTTTGTTATGTCTTGTTGGTATAGGTGATAGTGGCGGTTTATTAGTATTAATACAAATAGTTGCTTTCTTAGTAGACAGAGAATTTCGAGACCGCCATATTTAGTTCTATAAATAGTTTAGGTGGGGTAGACGTATAGCTTTTTTCAGTAACTGTAAAATTTTACCATGAGTGAAATGTATGGGTTCTGTCGTAGATTTGTGAGCAGTGGGTTACAGTGTGGGATTTGTTCAAAGTATTTTCATTGGGGGAATGCAGTGGGGAAGCCAGTGGGCATTCTAGCGAGATCCTCTTGTGGAAATGCAAAATCTGAAGTAGAAATAAGTTGATAGAGGAGCAAGATCGTAAGGTCTGTGCTCTTCAGGTGCAGTTACCACAGGCAAAGGAGGAACTAGATACTTTGAGGAAGGTAAAGGGTGCTGAGGAATGGGAACTGGCCGCTAGCAGGAAGACGGCTAGGAGGAGGAGGTATTCAGACAGTTATACTTTGTGTATATGCAATTGATTTGGTGTCAGAGTTGAGTGGGGAGGAGTCTCTTGTAGCTGTATGTGTAGGGAACATGCAGCAGTCCCAAGCAGTTAGGTGGCCTAGGTCAGCTGCATAGTCTAACAGAAAGAAGGAGGTTCTCCTGCTAGGTAGTTCGCATGGAAGTGGTGTGGGCCAGCAGTTGCAGGAAGTGTTGGGGAGTGAGTACCAGTTCACCAGCATTGTGAAGCCTAGTGCAGGGTTGGCTAAGGCGACTTACAGCATGGGGGCGTTATGTAGGAATTTTACGAAGGAGGAAGAGGTAGTGATAGTGGGTGGAGCAGGGAACACCACAGGGATTGGGAATGTGATGTAGGTGATGACCTGGCAAAGATAGCTACTCAAACTGGTGGCAAGAATGTGTATTTCACGCAGCTGTTTCAGCGTTATGATCGGCCTCATCTTAATAATGCTGTTAAGTGCATTAACATGGGACTGGAATGAGCACTGATGGCATAGGGCACGAGTCAAATTGCACTGGTGCCAGTTGAGTCCATCAGTAGATCAAGTTTCACTAGGCATGGCCTGCACCTCAATATGTATGGGAAGGGGGTGCTGGCAAAGTTTATAGGTGACAGTGTAGTGGGTGGCCGTGGGATCACTCATGGAAAAATTACTTTAGTAATTAATGTTAGAGCTCCAACTTTTTTAGATTCAGGTCATCTCGCAGGTATACCTGTTTAAAGGAAGTCCCACTAACTATGGGCTCACCTTCAGAGGACGTCATGTTTCCAAGTAGAGAAGGAATAAGCAAATTTCATCAAAATATAGGAGGTATTAGAGATAAAGTTAGTGAACTGCTTATAGATGCTGACTCTGAAATTGTTGGTATGTCGGAGCACCACTTAAATAATTTGGCAATCTAGAGGCTTCCTTTACCAGGATACAGATTAACTGGCTGTTTTAAAGGAGTTCCTCGCGCGTTAGGTTATTGGCCATGTACGTAAAAGATAGTATTCCATTTGAGTCCATAGGTGCATCACAGTACTGTACTGAATACACATTGAATGTTGTGCAAGGGCAGTTGAATTTAGTAAAAAAAACCTCTTATTGTTGCTGTTTATAGGTCCCCTACCTATGACATCAGAGTATTTCTGCTGAAGCTAGAGAGGGTCCTTCATTCTCGTTATAGGATGTACCTGTAATTAGCTGTAAGTGGCGACTTCAATACAAATTTTGTATATGATGGTGCAAGAAAAAGGATGGTGGTAGATCTCCTAAATTCATGTGATCTGATGCAGATTGTGTTTCTTAGAACTAGGGTGCAGGGGAACGCTAGCGAAGCCATAGACAATAGTTTTATTCATTCTTCATTACTGGATGGGCATTCTGATAGCAAAAGGGTGAATAGCATTTCAGACCATGATGCACAAATTTTAACACTAAAAGGCTTTTGTGCTCAAACGAATGTCACATATAATTACTAACTATGTAAGAAATTTAATCCAACAGCAACAGAGAGTTTTTTCAACCCTCGTCTACGAACAAGAGTTACACGACGCTTATAGTGGTGATAACATAGATGACAAACAAAATGTTTTCCATAACACATTTCTCATGCCGTTTGAGAGTTGATTTTCATTAGAACATTCTAAATGGATTACTGGCAGTAAAACGCAGCCTGGGAGCTGACTACTGAGATAACGATATCATGTACAGCAAAGTGGGAATTATATTAAAATGTTAGAAGTAGTCATCACGAAATTACAGTAGCCCATACAAACAGTACTGCAAGATGCTTGAAATTGTTATTAGGAAGTAATTTGTAAGCAAGTAGAATAGCTAATTCACAGGATAAAATTAAAACTACATGGTAAGTTGTGAAGGAAGTGTGTGATCAGCAGCACAGGGTCGATGATATAAAGTTAGTTCGCAATAAAAATGTTTATGTTGCTCATAAATCAGATATATGTATAGTATTTAACAATCATTTTCTGAGTATTTCTAGTGAAGAAAATGAAAATTGAGTTTCTACACGGAATTATATAACTATCTTGGTATAAGCCTTTCTCAGATTAATTTCTGAAATACTCCTATGTGATACAGAGAGGGGGGCATTGAGCGAATAATTAAATCATTAACGCCTAAAGACTCTCATGGTATGATGGAGTGCCTAGCGGAATATTAAAGCACTGTGCTGCACATGTTGTCCCTGTATTTAGCAATATTTGTAATTTAACGAGAGGAATGGTCAGTATCCTGAAGGATTAAAGTACTCAGTAGTAAAGCCCCTTTATAAAAACGGAGAAACGGCTAATGTAAACAATTTTAGACCTATTTCTATGTCACCTGTGTTTGCTAATGTTATAGAAAATGCAATGATAATTGATCATTTTATATCATACGATTTGCTATCAAATGAACTTTCTGGCTTTAGAAGTCGTATAACAACTGAAAATGCTATATGCTCTTTTCTCTATGAGGTACTGGATGCGTTAAGCAAAAGGTTTCGAATGTTAGAAATATTTTCATTTAACTAAGGCATTTGATTGTGTTGATCACAACATATTGCTCTATAAGTTGGACCATTATGGAATACAGAGAGTAGCTCACAACTGGCTCACCTCTTACTTTAGCAGCATACAGCAGAAGGTTATTATTCACAGTGATGAGATTGGCTGTGATGTGGGGCCTGAGTGGGGCACAGTCAAGTGGTGGATGCTCCTGGGATCTGTGTTGGGGCCACCCTTGTTCCTTGTCGTATATAAATGATATATTAGGGTACCGTAAAAATATTTCTGTTTGCTGATGAAACTAGCGTGGTAGTAAAGGATGTTGTGTGCAAGACTGGCTCGGTTCCAAATAGTGCAGCTCATGACGTAAGTTCATTCCTTGTAAAAAATAAACTATCGCTGAATCATAGAAAGACTTAGTTTTTACAGTTTCTGACACATAATTCAGCAAACCATGGCCCATTAATTTCACAGAGTGGGTATATTTTTAGTGAAACTGAACGGTTCAAATTTCTAAGTGTGCAGGTAGATAGTAAACTGTCGTGGAAAACCCACGTTCAGGATCTTGTTCAAAGAGTTGATGTTGCCATCTTTACTATTCGAATGGTATCTGAATACATAATCTTTCGATACGAAAATTAGTTACTTTGCTTTTTTTCATTTGCTTATGTCATATGATATTGTATTTTTGGGGTGACTCTTCTCATTGTGAAAGAGTATTTCCGGCTCAGAAACGGGCTGTTCGGGCGATAAGTGGTGTAACTTCAAGAAACCTCTTGTAGACCCCTGTTCACGAGTGTGGGTATATTAAAATTTGCCTCTCTCTCTCTCTCTCTCTCTCTCTCTCTCTCTCTCTCTCTATATATATATATATATATATATATATATATATATATATATATATATATATATATATATACCTTACTATCATTCCTTGTTAATAATTTTAGCTCATTCCCATGAATAAGCAGCTTGCACTCAGTTAATACTCTGCAGAAACAACCTTCATTTGAAAAGGTGTGCAATACACTGCTGCATCACTTTTCTGTAAGCTACCAATAGAATTAAAAAATATTAGCAGGAATCCACTCGCTTTCAAATCGAAACTGAAGAGTTTCCTAATGGGTCCCTGCTTCTATTCTGTCCAGTAGTTCCATGAAAAATTAAACTGATTCTTATTGTATTCTTTATTGCTTTTACTGAGACTTATGGACTGACTATTTTCGGGTGTCTAAACATTTTATTTTTATCTGTTATTACTTTTACCTTGTGTTATCATGTACTGACATGTTCCATGACCTTGGAGATTTGCTCCTAACGAACTTGATGTGTAAATAAATAAATAAATTAATAAATCAAAAGTCCATGTACTGCTCACGATATGACAACGTAAGTCAGGGCCCCAGGACGTACACATTAGTCTGTAAACTAGATCAGAATCCCATGTACGTTTCGTATCTTATAGAACGAATCACTATATTTTTTAAACAAAAAGGTCATTTTTTTCATTGCCCTGTGCTCTAGTACAATAATCGAGCTATACTAGTTGCCAAGAACAGCTTAAACTGTAAGATATACCAGTATCGCCGAAGTATAAATTTTTTGAATGATTAGAAAATTGAATTTGACAGTAGTGCCACATTCATTTGCTTTTAAAAATGTTTAAGTACTTTCGCAAATAATATAAGCAATTTTAGTTTGCCGCAAAATCAGTTTCTTTTTTTCACAATAAGATATTTGTATTTATACCTGTGTATTACAGTAAGCTACCCAGATGTATTTTTTCGTGATAACTTCACAGTTTTATTTTCGTGTGAAGATTGAATTGATGAGAGATTGCATGTTCTTTCTGTCGAACTTTGTAGGAGACAGACATTGTCCTTGACCATGATGTGTGTTACACATCGTGTTAGTTTCTTTTCGATGATGTACTTGTATTTGTGTCCCAACAAAATATGCAGTTTAAATGATCAAAACATAAAAAATCCCGAAAACGCACACAATTTTAGTGCTGTTTACTGTGTTAAAGTATCGTAAAATGCGACATTGGGACAAATACGGTAGGTTACACCAGTTTTGCCTATAACTTTACATGTATTGCACACCCACTGTAGACATGGAACTAACATTGTGTACACTGCTGACATGTTCTTCCCACGAACTTTAGATTTGGAGGTACTGTTAGCTACACCCTTTACATTTTACGGCAGACATTTGGGATGTGGTAATAATATTGATTCACTTGATAAAAACGCGGGTTTGATGGAAGTGATATATTTTTGATTAACAGTAGAGCTTTAGAAATACTACATGTTGAATCATTGTGTTTGTGTGTGTGTGTGTGTGTGTGTGTGTGTGTGTGTGTGTGTGTGTGTGTGTTTCTGTGTGAGATTATATAACTTTGCAAACTTGTGATATGTGTAAATACTGTAAGTTACACACTTTACACATTTTAGAAGAGGCAATAAAATAGCAATACCTGATAGTCAAATTGTTTTAGCTCAATTGCGGTTTGTACGATCGTAGAACAATAACAAATTTTAGATGTGGAAATATTTAATTATAACATTTTTTGTTCTTTACACCAGGTGAGGCCCAAAGATCGCACTAAGTTCGTTGTGTGCAACTTTACCTGTAAATTTGATAAACAGTAGAGTCACGTGCGTTTTGACCCAAATTCAGACATCCTTGGTATGTTAATATTATAAGTTATACCAGTATCGTCAGTGTCTTTGTCTATTTTGGATAAACAACACAGGTTGAACAGGTATTTTGGAATCCGTCGAAAAACTCATATCATGCAGATACCTTTGAATTCGACCCAGATGGATGCTACGTACTGATTGGCCTGTTTCCTTTTAATGTTCTGCAAAGTACTGGGCTCTGATTGGCTGTTTGTTATTCCTGCCCCTGGCATGTCATGGATTTCGCCATTTTTGCTTGTGACGTAGATGGTGTGCAACTGATATGCGCAAGTGGCGTCATGGATGTGAATGAGATGGACCAGAATACCTATATCCACAGTGAGTATATTCATAAATCGTTTCACAGTGTTATGTTTCCACTTTTGCTCTTTATGTTCCCAATAGTCATAAGAGCAAAATGGAAGTAGCAACATTTTGCTATTATGGGTGGAGCACAATCTAACATCGGATAAGAATCCCCAAGGACGTTGACTTTGGCCGTTGCAGAGGAACCACGAAGACATTCAACTAACTAATTTAGCGAAAGCACGAGAAACCAAAATTAGGGTGACAGAATTACCTTAAGAGCTCCACTACTCCCATATTATAGTCTAGGGTGGTAATCTCGTCGCCACTTCGGTCGGTCCCACTTTGCAAAAGGACGAGTTTTTGTAATTAAATTAAAGTCCGATACGTTTGTCACTTCCTTTCCGTGTTCAGTCTGATAGGCATGCAGTGAATCACCATGTACAATAATTCGTTTAGCCTAATGTCTCTATGAAAATCTTAAATTGATACAACCGGTATAACGTTTGAGGTCCACTCACAGTGAATAACTACCCATGCTGATGCTAAGTTGACTACTGATCCTGCCGTGATACCTTCTGCATCTATTATTACGTTATGATAAAGGTACAGTATAAGCAGAAACCCATAAATTTTATTTCTCTGTTTGTAATATTGATTATGAGTAACAACATGATCGATGAGCAAAATACGTCTACTCCTACAGAGTAGAAACATATAGTGTCAATGTAAGTTTCACTTTCTCCTTGGTACGCGACGTATTTTGTTCAGCGTCATTATGCACTTTGCAGAAGGCAGCAAAGATCTCAGTTCAAGTATTCAGTTCATATTCTCTTCAGAAATGGCTATTGGTAACGGTGTTAAGCATTATTTACATAAAAAATCATCAGCAAAGCTAATTTCAAGGAATTTTACTACAGGTAATTAAAGAAAGCATCAATAGGCAAAGTTTTTCCAAGCGCAGCTTTGAACACTCACAGAAACAGAACTCGCACAAGCTGTTCACATTCCTACGAGCATTTTCATACAATAGTCAAATAGACCTAGAGTAATCGCTTTGATCGGATATCAAATGTTCAGTACCAATGAGCAGCTTATTCGGTTCAAATGGTTGCTAAATACATTTGTAAGCTGGTCAAAAAGATAATTAAGGAGCCCTTGCACAATGTAACACATATCAGTAATTAAGAGCAGTTAACTCGAATTACGTTGACTACTTCAAAGCTTTGACTTTATAGAAATCACTGCAGCAATATGCTATTAACTATTTTCATGTGACGGTGGATAACTAGAACGGAATAATGAATCAGCATAGATAACGCACGCTGTATCCAAAGGATTTATAAACTTGTATTTCCACTGACTCGTTATCAAAGTGTCCCGGATGACGAGATCGATCACACTCGTTGCTTATATTTTAAATAAATGCCATAAGCACTTGGTCAGAAGATATATTGTGTAAAGGTTCACACTTGTTCTCTTGGCGAAGAGGACGAAGGACTGGACGGTGCCTCAAGGCATTCTCTTGCCCTTGGGCTGAGAAATTTCTCTGAAAACGCGGATGAACCAGCATTTATGAACGACACGAAGATGCAGATAGCAATAAACAGAACACAACAGGAATATACACAAGATATGTGGTCTATAGCTGCAAAAGTGTCCTGATGATCTCTTCATTGGTAAAATATTATAAGTTAATCCCCCCCGCTTTGGGATTTCTGGGAGGGAAAAATAGCCACTAGAAGAAGGTTGAATAATGAACCAAAGATTAATATTTTACGAGCTGGAGAGTGGATTGTCAGAATTTTTTACGTCATAGGGAAGTTAAGAACTAGGACAAGGATATTGCATAGTGACAGTCTAGATATACTGGGACTGAGTGGACTGGAATGGGAGAAAGATAAGAATGTCTGGACAGACACATATGACGTAATGTCTTCATTAACAGAACGTACACTGAGGCGCCAAAGCAACTATTCTGATCAAATGCACCCATTCATGTCCATTGTGCATTCCAACGGACTTGGTCAGTTTAAGCAGGACAATGCGACACCCCACACACTCAGAATTGCTTTAGAGTGCTCCAGGAACACTCATCCGAGTTTAAACATTTCCGTTGGCCATCAAACTCCCCAGTCATGAACTTGCTCGAGCATGTCTGGGATGCCTTGTGACGTGCTGGTCAGACGAGATCTCCTCCCCCTCGTACTCTTACGGACTTATGGACAGCCCTAGAGGATTCATGGTGTCGGTTCCCTCCAGCACTACTTCAGACATTAGTCGAGTCCATGCCACGTCGTGTTGCGGCACTTACGTGTGTTCGCGGGGGCCCTAAGCGTTGTATCAGTATCTTTGTATCTTCAGTGTAGTTTAACCGGGGTAGGGTTCGTTATGAATAGATTGGCATGACGAAGATTGAGTTTTCATTCTGTTGGTGTTTTGTTTAGGTAACAATAAGTTACACACGTCAAAAATATTTTTTTATTTATAAGTACTTGTAAACTTTCATCATAGCAGACGAAAGAGACGATACAATTATTTGCGATGAATGCGCGGACGTCTTGTCTGACGTTCCGGATGACTTGGCCAATTGGGATGAAGACATTGGGTATCAAAAAAATGAAAGGGAAGCAGAATCGTCCGAAGATAGTGAAATATGTCCAAGAAGAATTCGGTGAACGCTACGGTTGCCAACTGATTCTGATGAATCAGACGAAGCAGACAGACTATGATTTACTGAGGACCAGTAATAAATTTGAAGGATCCCCGGGTCCAAACATATTTCCCAAAGATACACAGAGCGTCGTGGATATCGTAGAATTATATACTGAGAACGATCTATCTGAGTCTATTAGCAACGAAATCAACAAGTATTACAGTCAAAATTGCAATAGGAGGAAACTAGATTTAAAAAAATGCCAAATTTGTCGACGTTACGGGATCCGAAATTAGAAAATCGTTATGGGAATTGTAAAAATAATATCAAGGATCGGTGATTACTGTTCAACGAATCCGCTGATAGAGACAGCGACATTTCGCAAAACTATGTCCCGCAACCGATTCAGACAAATGTTATCATTTTTTACAGTTTTCTGACAGCAACAATAAACCGGATAATGCCGACCGAGTTTGACACCTTACTATGGAAACTCTCATGACCTGAACACGGATAATTATTATAACCGTGTAGAACTTCCAGAGAAGTAACTTGAAAGTAAAATTAGAGTTTGTGGAGCGATGAGACAAAATAGAGGATTTCCGGAAAAAAGTTAATCGCGCAGTCAGTGTGTTTGAAGCTTGTCATCAACGGAAAGGTGACAAGCGGCCGGCCACAAGCAAAGTAATCCCATTTAGGGCTGCCGGCGCCAAGCGAATAAATTTGCACGAGACGAGCGGACGGCAAAGTGTTAAAGTAGACGAAAATCTAATAATCATAGGCTAGTGAATGCGTTAATAGGGAAAGGCACAGAAGGCAGAGTAGTGGGAAAATATAATTTAGGCAGGGAGAATGAGAGAGGAGAAAGACTCCGCAATTACATATCTCTTAGTTTAACTGGATTAGTTATACTATCAACTGGTCAACGGTGAACAGATATGAAAATGCCAATAGCCAGTTATTTTTCACATCGGATTCAAAAACTTTTATTCGTCAACTAAGATGTACAAGGAATTATTATGTGTAAAATTTGGTAATATCTCTGCAAGCATTTATCTCTGCTAGTAACGAGTTGTGTTTCGTTTTCTTATTTTACGATGAAATATTACACCTACCTTTCGAAAATGCTAAATTAGTTTGGCAATTTAAAATTCTTTCTTTTGTGAGAGATTCTGTTGATAGCACCATGATAAAACATGCAGCGTTATTGACAAGCAAAAATAAAGTATGATCCAAGTAACGATCTTATTGCATCACAATATTGCTTTATAGAATAACCAAGGACGACAGTGTTAAAACTGGAAGCTTACAATATTATTTCTTTGCAAAATACACATACTACGTAATTTACAGGTAATATGGGACGTATGTTATTTTTGGTAGATGCCGTAAAAGTAGGAAGGAAAGAGCTTCAAAGGGCCGGACTAGAGTCTCAGTTTTAGTTTATCAGGAATTTCTCAAGAAATACACATTAAGGCAAACAGAAGTTGCACCTTTATTTGGAAGAAATAACACATCGAAGTCACCGTGATTTGCGATTGTCCATAGGACATTACAAAATGCCAGACGTGCTTCTTAATAACGTATGCGATAACCACGAATGGTAGCGGATGTTCTGCAACGTGCTGCCGTGCTGGCCTCAATGTTGGTAAGGAATTCCTGTGATATTGCATTCCATTCTTCCACCAGCGCTGTTGACAACTGATGAAAAGGCGTTGGAGCATGAGGACATGCAGCAAAACGCCTCCCTAATGCATTCCACAGGTGATCGATGAGATTTAAGTCGGGGGCAGATACCAAACGCAGAATGTCACCTTGTTTCAATTGCTCCTGCGCCTGCGCAGTTCAATGGGTGACCGCAGGAATGAAGCAAAGGCCGTATGCACGCTTAAAAAGTCGCCCATGGGGAAGGAATACAGTGTTACAATAACGCTAGGTTGTAAATGTTCCTTGTTAAAAGGTTTGGCGTTCACTCCGCCCGTGCAACATTTTGGCTCTCTGCATCGGAACACCTGAACTATCTGATCGAACACGTTCGACAATATTCACATACTGAAGTCTAATGTAATTTTACTACACAGTAAGTGAATTAGCATATCTGAAGAGTGATGTAATGGGATTTACGCCGAGCCGCGCTGGATTAGCGGAGCAGTATAAGGCGCTACAGTCATGGACTGTGCGGATGGTCCCTGCGGAGGTTCGAGTCCTCCTCGGGCAAGTGTGTGTGTGTGTTTGTCCTTAGGATAGTTTATGTTAAGTAGTTTGTAAGCTTAGGAACTGATGACCTTAGCAGTTAAGTCCCTTAAGATTTCACACACAACATTTTTGAACATTTATGCCAAGCGAACAGGGATAAGCCGACAGCTGTGGCCAAGCGGTTCTAGACGCTTCAGTCTGGAACCACGTGACTCCTACGGTTGCAGGTTCGAATCCTGCCTCGGGCATGGATGTGTGTGATGTCCTTAGTTTAGTTAGGGTTAAGTAGTTCTAAGTTATAGGGGATTGATGACCTTAGATGTGAAGTCCCACAGTGCTCAGACCCATTCTTGAACAGGAATAAAAATCTGTCGTAGTTTGCTTTCATCTGGTGGCTCTGCCGTAGAGACCACCGAAGTTAATTGCTGTTGGGCGTGGCCAGCAGTTGGATGGGTGACCATCCAGCCGCCATGAGCTGTTGACATTTTTCGGGGTACACTCAGCCTCGTGATGCCAACGGAGGAGCTACTCTACCGAATAGAAGCGGCTTCGGTCAAGAATACCATCATAACGACCGGGAGAGTGGTGTGCTGACCCCACGCCACTCCTATCCGCATCCTCCCCTGAGCGTGACACGGCGGTCGGATGGTCTCGGTAGGCCACACGAGGCCTGAAGACGGTGTGCTTCTTTTGAGAGGGGGCACTGCCGTAACCTTCTTTTTGAGGGGCAAGGGCAAATTGTTTATCAAATCCTTATGTAAGGCAATTACTTCACAGGAGTCGCACATGTGCAGAAGCTCCATAAAACGTGCACAACTGGGTGTGCTTACGACCTTGTTGTCAAGTCTCACGGAGTTTAGAGGAGCATTAGCGCGTTAGATTACATGCCTTATCTGTCAGATTGCAGCGTCTATGTTGTCTGACAGCATTCAAGGAAAAATTACCAATATATCCGCAAGGTGTCGAAAGTTAGGTTGTTCACATGCTCTCGTGCTCTTAGACAGCGGCCGCCATCCCAGATAGTTATGTGAGTTGAATGACCTCAGCTGTGCTTCATTAAAATTTTAGTCATCAGATACCGCGTTTCTCTTCTATCTTCAAGTGCACATTTTCACATTTTTCAGCATTTAAAGCAAGTTTCCAGAATGAGATTTTCACTCTGCAGCAGAGAGTTCGCTGATATGAAACTTCCTGGAAGACTGAAACTGCGTGCCGGCCCAAGACTCGAACCCGGGATCTTTGCCTTTCGCAGAAGATCTTGTGTGAAGTTTGGACGGTAGGAGATAACGTACTGGCAGAATTGAAGCTCTGAGGGTGGGTTGTGAATCGTGCTTGGGTAACTCAGATGGTAGAATACTTGCCCATGAGAGGTAATGGTACTCACTTCGAGTCTCGGTCCCGCACACAGTTTTAATCTGCCAGAAAGTTTCATTTAAAGCAAGTTGTCTACATTTTCATTAGTCTGATCTGAGCACACTTTTACATTTTTGAACATTTAATGCAAGTAGCCTATATTTTCAATACTCTGAACTGTATCAAGATCTGACTGAATAGCTGTGCAGCTTTTTCAGACAGCAGTACATTACGGATAACTGCATTATATGCGAAGAGTCTCTGGTTACCGTTAACATGAGAAACAAGGATCCGTACACACTTCCTTGGAGTACACCTAAAGTTTCTTCTACATCTCTCGATGACTCTTAATTCAACATAGCATGCTACATTCTCCCTATTATGAAATCATCAACCCAGTCACAAATTTCGCTTGATATCCCATACGATTGGACTATCGACGTTCCTACCTCTTCTACATATGCAAGTACGTCCAGCATTTTCAACATGATGCTTCTCACAGTTAATTTCTCTTGTATTCTCTTTAGCCGCTTTCATGTCGTCTCGTTGTCTCTGTAGAGCTGTATCATGGGAAGCAAGGAGAGGATGTAGCTTGGTGGCCGGTATCCTCGTTCTATAACACAAACTGATCGCAATTAATAACTGGGTTCTTTATTCATAAATAAAGGGCTACTTAACCTTAGTTTCCATGTGTAGTCCACGTAGACTCTATTCAGTTGAAGTCCGCTATGTTCACTGTAAGGTTACTAGTCCTGCATGTCTCTGTGCTAGGGGCTGAATCTGCCGCTCGGTCTCGGTGACACCCTGAAGCTCCGTGGCGTACAGACTCGAAGTAACTGGCGTAACAAGTTCGAACTAAATGGCTGAACTCGAATGAACTGGTCCTTCGGTCATCGGTGGCTATCTTAAATACTGATGGTCTAGAGGACATTGGCGGCGTGTTGCCAGCGGGTCTTATCATTGTCCCCTATCGATACTCTCGTAATCTCTATGCCGCATGGTGTGCTGACGCCAACCTACGCCAGCACAATTTCCCTGTAAAAGTCCCAGTCAGCAGTTTAAAGAAAGAAAATTCTATTGCTGTACATCACTGGCAAAAGAACATCATCAGTCTGCTCAAATAACGTATTACTACATCCCATAAGACTGAATGAAGCTACTACAGAATGACGGCGATGCACATTACCCTCCCAACCCGAGAATCGACGTAAAGGGTCCATCAGAAATACTAAGGTATGCCAGTCACTAAATTGTCTCACGGCCCTGTGCACGGCCAACAAATGTATGATGTAGGTCGTCATTGCTGAAGCAATACCACAGTCTGAAATTCACACAGTTCGTACAGGAGTCGTGCAGCTATGACGGAAAAGTACGAATGTATCGAAATCGCCTATGTCTATTATTCTGCTTGGGCTAAAATTAGTTTACTGCTGTGCGGAAGCAAATTGTGTAGTTCCCAGTACAATGGAACTGATAAAGGGAATATCCTACAATATCTAGGATAACCAAGAATCAGGGTTGGGATATCTGATGGCCAAAGTTCCTGCTGCGTCTGGACAAGCCAGCGTCAGCTAGGCCCAGGTCAGGATGGACAGAGCGAATTAAAAGAATACGTTACAAGGTTACACAGTCACGAATAGCAAATAGAAACCAATCTTTACCTAGGTTTCTGCCAAAATAATTTGGCCTTCTTCAAAGCTATTGACACTAAACTAATGCATGCCGAAGTTTGGCCGTGTCAAGTATATAACTATAGCAACGTAGTACCCAGTCATAAATCTACATTACATAGTTGAGGAGAAAAAGCAGGCCCCATTGCACGGACGATGTCGGCAGGTTGTGAGAGCTGCGCCATAACTAATGGCAGCGAGCAGCTAAGTATCGAGCACCGCTGACGGTCATGCACATGCGCGAGTGGAAATATAGATGCTTAAGAATTGGATTAATATAAGCATTAAAACTTTGGCATGCAATAGTTTTGTGTCAATAGCTTCTGAAGAAGGCAAAATTATTTTGGCCGAAACCTAGCTGAAGATTGGTTTTCATTTGCATCTGAGGCTGACGTGTTATCTCTTTAAGTAATTCACTAGTTACGAAGGAAATAATTCACCAGTTCGAAGAAATTAATAACAACAATATAATAAAGGAAACAAGTAAATGTTTAGTAGCTGATTCAAGAACGTTAACTACTTCTCTTGAAGTTTATGCAGGCAAGGCAAATTAATGGAAGCACCTAAGACATGTCGACGTGAACCAGAGCATCTGACATCTAACAAGGTTTCTGCGTGGCTATCCTCAGCCTTAAGAGCAAGAATATTTACAAAACAAATTCGTCTGACTTCTTCTCATCTCTTCATCCTTTCTTACTGGTCGTCACCTTCATCACGGGTTACATTTGTAACAATGAAAAGTGTTCCCGTATTTCCTTTCTATGATACTAATTGAGAACCCGATGTTGTCTGAGTATGTATTTATTGCCTCCTTCTTATCAGTCACGCAGACAACCTAGTAGGTGAAACAACCACAGCTAAGAGTATTCATCTTGGCTATTAACACCAGTTTCAGCTATATTTAGTCCTTTATTACTCGATCAATACCGGTTTCGTTGCACTACAAGCCATATCTTCAGCAGTATTTTGTTTTCATGGACGTGCACCGTGAAAACAGACAGTACATTACCAAACTACTCTTCGCTTAATCTGAATTTCCCTTCGTTGACGATATTTTCGAATTGTCTGATCCATTTACTGTACTATGGCGTCGACTAACACTTGCTTCATTCCCTGACCACCTGCGTCACGAACGTCTCTACGTCCTGCTTCAAAGTTCCTACGCCATCGCCACACTCCAATGCTACGCATGACAGTTGCGTTATGTGGGCTGCATGAAATCAGACAGAGCCCCTTCAGCAGGAGGAAAGCGAATGAAAGCACGTTCTTCACATTCGCCGGGAGACAGCATTTCTCTAGGCAATTTTATGTTCTCAGTGTGCGCTCTAAACTGAAAAAAGCGATGTGACGCAATCGACATGAATACTAAAGACACTGTACAATTCATCTGCTCCCAGCTTCATAGGATTATAACTTTTGTTTTAATTTCGCGACAGGTCGGACTTTCAAAGAAGATAACTATCGTATTACCTCTTATTCCTGTGATTTTCTGATCGTGGTCTTCCCGGAAGACATCTGCGGAGAGTAATAACTTTCATCACGAAATGTGCTCTCCAGAAATATGAGTAGGAAATGTCTCCATGATGCACAACTCCTCTCCTTCTGCGTCAGCTCGAGGCTGTTAAGTATCTACGTAACGCTCTCGCACCGATCGTTACGATATGTGATGGTCTCCTTTGTACCTTTGCTATTACTCCTGTTATTGCCAGCTATTAAGTATTCCAGACTGATGCACAGTACTCAAGAATCTGCCAAATAAGAGTTTTGTGCGGCACATCTTTCGAGGATAAATTGCATTTTTTACAATTCTCTCAAAGTATCTCCGCCAGGCACTTTACCTGTATTTTTTTTTTCGTTGTTATACCACTTTAGGCACCTACTAAGCAAATTAAATTAGTTACTGTTTCCATTTATTTGCCAGCACTAGTATAATAGAATAGTACAGGTTATCTTCTCCAGTTAATTCATATTATTTTACATTTATATCTGAATGAATACATTCCCGAACTATAGACACTAGGACGTTTTGATAGTGTGTGATACTCATTATCTTGTGATGAAGTCAGATAATGAATATGTACTCGTCTGTAGGTAACGGTATTGCAGTACTGGTACTCGGCAGGAACCCAGCACATTTTTATTACATTTATTTACTTTCAGGTTTCACAGCCAATCTCTGTACCAATCGTCCTTCCTCAACTGTTCTTCTAGGAGTGGTTTCCGTTGGTTGTGAGGCGCTTGACGGATCGGGAGCCCCTCAGCGCCACTGAAAGATGGCCCGGTATGCAAGATCGAAAGACTGGAGGATGACTCTTTCAGACTACTTTAATTTACTTTTTTATCGTCAAATACTCTGTAATCGGTACTAGACCACTAACTATGAGCTATATCTCAGTGACGCACAGTTGTAATGGTTCAAATGGCTCTGAGCACTATGGGACTTAACTGCTGTGGTCATCAGTCCCCTAGAACTAAGAACTACTTAAACCTAACTAACCTAAGAACATCACACACATCCATGCCCGAGGCAGGATTCGAACCTGCAACCGTAGCGGTCACGCGGTTCCAGACTGTAGCGCCTAGAACCGCTCGGCCACTCTGGCCGGCCACAGTTTTATTGACCTCAGGGAAGTTCCGCTTGCTTTAAGCCAATGTGAGTAGCATTTTATCAAGTAGGGGGTGTGGCCGAGAGTGTACGTATTGGCGTTTTATACCGTATGTCGAAACCAGGAAGTTGGAGCAGTTCGGTGATGGAAGTAACAGTTTTGAAGATATTTTTAGAGATAGTTCAATTTTTATGCGGTGATTGTTTGTAGGCAATATTTGATCAATTTCAGTCCTCCTTTTTGAATTCGCATATATATTTTGATAGCATTTTGCGTACTGAATTGATGCTTGATTGTGTACGTGATCTGGTATTTAGCTGTGAGGCACTGAAGAGCACAGAGGTTTTAAATAATATGGAAGGTGCTGAAGGATAGTATCATAGATACTCAATCCTGTGCATCATGCACTCACTTTTGTCATTCTCTCCTGCATTTTAGATTGTTCAGTCCCTTATTCTAAGAAGTGTATAGAGAATAAGTATTTCCGTGATTACTAGAAATTCGATTCATGTTATGTGTACTGTGGTTCCCAGATTGTGTATATTGTTCATCACTTTGAATTTAGTACCGAGTATGAATTCAGTACTAATATCATTTATTTATGTTGTCTCAAGACATTTATTTAATTTTCGTACGTAAATTTTGAAGCCTGCTTGTGTGACGTCGTATTGAGAGCAACTGTCAGCAACACCGCAACCCCTCTGTCTATTCAATGATTATTCATGATACAGAAACTCAAACAGCTAAATAGTATACAGCTCTGCCACATTATTAGTACTAAATATCCCTTACTATAGCATGACAAAAATTTTTGAGAGGTAAGTTTAGTCACTGTTTCCGGAATCCACGTGGCGCTGTACGCAATTCTGTAACCATGAAGTTACCTCCACAGGGCATCGTAACGAACAAGATTATCTCTTTGAACTATATCATTATTCAGTTTTATTGGTGATATACTTCCTTGATAGAATGTCTTTTGATTACGGGGAACTATCCCACAGCCCTGTGTTGTGCTCCAAAATGACCAGATTCAGACTTTTAATTTTTAAATCATTTACCGAATGATTTGATCATAGTGTGATGTTCAATCATACAAGTTACGCCTACGAGTGTCGAGCTGAGCTGTTAATCGTGTGTTCTGCTGTGATCACATGTTATCACCCAGCTGGAAAGCCGTGCGTGCCAAAACGATGCTTCTGGAACGGGCAGGTGCGCCGGCACCGGATACAATCCGCCCGCCGGACAGATGACGTGTGTCGGTGTTCCGCGTAACCTGGATGTGGTTTTTCGGCGATTTGCCACATCCCACAAGGTTAACAGTGGGCTGGTAATAAAGTCCCGCTTCACTTACACTTTCACATGAGTAACACTACATTTCAACAGCTGGGGTGCACATATTCCATCTAGGGGTCGAAGCATCTGGGGGGGGGGGGAAGGGGGGGGGGGCAAAGGCCCAACTTAGTTTTAGTCGCGCTCAGTGTAGTGAAATGGAAGAGGATAACGGTTGCCGCTGAGACAACCCGTATAAAATGGTATAGCGTCTATATGAGTCTTTACTAATAGGTCGAAATAATGGCAGAGACTGAGTTACAGTGGGCACTTCACTGATAAGATAATTCTCGTCAGATTCCACAGAGAAATAGTGACATCAATAGGCCAGTTATGCATGCCGATGTCACCGGCAGATGATGAAGAGCTGAAGTGTATCATTACACTGAACTGATAATTATGTAGGGTAATATGCAAATCTAATACTCACTGTGGTGGGAGGGTTGTGATCAAGCCAAAGATGCAATAGAATATGAGCTTCGTAATAATAGTAGCAGTAGTAGTTTTATTAATTTGTAGACCTCTTTTTACAAGGATACAGGACATGTCAAAGTATTTACAAGTTTAGACCAATTTAAAATAAGGTAATCCGTACACACATACAATTACAGACTTATACTTAAAGACAATCATCAGATTTATTCCTGGTATATAATACTTTCTTACAAATAAATTATTATGTAATGTAATGTAACACTGTTTTCTCATATGTCACTATCAGTCAGTGCACACACTATACACACGTAGTTTTGTAACACTTCACTCACTATACACACACACACACACACACACACACACACACACACACACACACACATAAGGTCTCTGGGCCATTTTCTGTGTTACAACTTCCCATTTGCTGTCCTGAAAAACTGAATTAGCATCCCTCTGTAATGGGTGGGATGTTGAGTTCAGAAAGAGGAAGAGGTGTTGGTGTTGTACAGTGCATAGCTTAGGGGTAAGAAACGTAAAGTGAAACTGTTATGTGGATTGTTGGACATTTTATAATCATTATTATTAATCTTATTATCATTATTATTATTATTATTTATTTGTATAACAGTTTGATCAAACCCCTAGTCTGTTTTAGCTAAGTAATCCTTCAATGAATGAAATGTATTGCATAAGAAGAGGTACTTCTTAGCTGCATTTTTAAATACGTGTGTTTTTGCAATTTCTTTAATCTCTTTTGTAAATTTAGTGTGCAGTTTTATTCCTTGGTAGAAAATGATATTTTGAGTTTTATGTTTATTTTTTCTTGCTAAATGTAAGTTCCGTGGTCATATAACTTAATTACCTTTGTTCTTTTTTGATGATTACAACTGACTGGTAAATGTATTCACATGGTGCTGTGAAAATTCCCAGTATTTTGAACAGATCTTTTCAATGAGATCGACTACTATTTTTGATTATAGTATTTACGGCTCTTTCCTGGAGTTTGAAAATTGTGTTCATATGTTGTGCATTTGTTCCCAAAAACAGAATGCCCTGGCATGCCCTGGCATGCCCTGGCATGTAACTAAAAGACACTGTGCACCGTATTTGGAATGTAACATGCAATACTTGATGCAAGATGCAATAATTTTAAACTTATAAGAAGTTGAGAATTTACAGTCCAAAGGTACAAGCGGAGCTATACTTGGAAACGAATTGCAGACGCGGAAGACTCCACCTGGATTACGTCGTGCTAAAACAGTAATTTTGTAGTGTGATACTGTATTGCAAGATATACCAGGTACGCGTACATACTCTGATCTCGATTAACTGAAGATGAAGAGTTGTTTCAACTTAAAACAGTTTAAAAATAAGTGTCATATTGAAGTGCTGGAAGAAAATGGTGTGTGCTTGAAGCTTACTGAGGCTGTAGTTACTACGATAATGAGTACCACAGTAAACAGCTCACTTGAAGATGATTGGACATCTCTAGAAGAACAAATACTGAAGATCAATTATGGATATGGGACAAGTAAAGTAGCTTCGAGGAAGTCTTGGATAACTGAATAAATACAAAATACAAAATTGTAGGGGAAAAGAAAACGAATATAGCATTGTGAGTCGGTTGAGAATGGAGTAAGTAGGAAGTGCAGGGACCATCAAGTGAAATTATTTAAGGGAAAAGTTAAGATATAGAAAAAAATGTTCATCACAGGACAAATTCAGCGTCCTGGCAAGTCAAAACAAATTCTGAGTTAAATAAGAAGAAACGCCATCACCTTTAAGATTTCATGACGAATATGTGGTACAGGATTAATGGAATAGGTGTATGGAGTACGGTGAAAACAATTCGAGGGCATGGACTGTTTGATGAAATGATAGTACGATTCAGTCTATTTGGGAGACATAGAGGCTGCAATATTCAGGCCCCCATACACAGGCAGCCCAGGCTACCGACTCGTCCGCTGAGCGAATCGGCCCCAATCCTTTTACGTGTGTGGGAGATGGAAATACACGGTATGTGTGTAAACCAGTAAGTAACAATAAGAATGTAAAAGACAGAAGTAATTCGGATTAGAACAGGTGCAAGACAAATACTAGTCGTTCACCTCTACTGTCCAACTGTACTTAGAAGGAGCAGTGATGAAGATAAAAGAAAACTTCAGGAGTGGAAAGAAAAACAGGGATGAAAGGGTATCAGTGATAAGACCGATGATGAGACTGAAAAGCTGAATGAAATGAATAGTCTGAGTACAGAACATTGATTAACTAAACCAGAGAAAAAAGTTGGTAATAAGAATATGCATCATGCCATTAGTGCTAAATGTAAGATGAAAATTTGGGACTTCAAAATAAACGAGGAAATGCAGTTCTGATTTCTCGAAAGTGAAATAGTAAAAGGTAGGTGAAACAAGGATGACGCGAAAATCAGTCCAGAGCAACTGAGGATGCCATGCCTCCTTAACTTCAGGAAGACATTTCTGTGAATGTACGTTTGTTTGGGGCACAACATTGTGTGAAGTGAATCATGCAATGAGAAAAATTTGGAAGAGAAGAAAATCGATTCATTTGGGGTATGCTGAAGTAGAACGATATTAACATTTGGGTGACTGGTGAGAATTGACACGTTTGAAGTATGATTCTGTAGAACGATATTAAAGATTAGGTGATTGGTGAGATAAGAAATGAAGAGGTTTTACGCAGAATCGGGGTGTAAAGGAACGTATGGAGAACACTGATATGGAGAAGTGTGAAGACGTCAGGGAACTACTTCGGTAGCACATGAAGACGCTACGGATGGAATAACAGTCGAGGAACAGAGAATATATGCAACGAATAATTGAGGACGTTGAATGTAAGTGCCACTCTGAGATGAAGATGTTGGGACACGAGAGGAGTTCGTGATGGTTCACATCAAATCAGTCAGATGAAAGAAACAGGATAACCGAAAGTCTTCTGGTTCTTAGAGTTCACTCCAATGGATATACCACCAAACGTGATGTGAGTTTTCTTCACCACCTACTACGAATAACTTCTTGAACACTAATGCATTAACTCCACCACAAATCTTATACTGCCTGAAAAAAAACTTATCTAGGAAACTAGAGGTCGGGTGGATACAAGCAGTTTCATGGGCAACCACAGTGCTCTCTGCCGAGGGATTGTATCGTAGTCACAAAGGAAACTTTGAAAATGGCGGTTCTATGCAAGGCGAAAGTCTTAATTGACTACCACAGTAGTTATTATGTTCCTTCCAGTCAATTGTGACGACAAGATTGATGTAACTGCATTGCACGAGTTTCTGTCGAGAATTCTGTAGCATGACACTACCACAAATAAAATTCTGCCAGAAAATGCCCATTGTCATGAAGCAAAGTTGGGTATTATCTGGCGGTTTGATTGGTCATGCGGGCTCTGATAAACTCAAAGCCATCTCTTCACCCGACTCAACAAACGATTATTCTACTCTGTACTCGCTTCCCTAATTTCCCCATGGGATATTTATGTTTGCACTGTTGTCTCAATGTGTGATGAGGAGCCTCTGATATCGTTTGTGGAAACCATCATCGCACATCTTTTCCTGCTAGAGAAACCTGTTACTGTTACCTGGCTGTACTCTAGGGGTTTGATAATTCAGTGATGTTCTATGAGTATAGTCATACAGCAAGCGACGAGGCCCAATTGGGATTCCGTTGTGGACTCTAGGACCGTCTGGTAAATGCCTGGCACCTCAACAGATATATCAACAGCATTATCCAGATCCCTTGATCGGGTGATTCAGTATACTATGTGTGGTCTCTCAATCTACCACCTGATGATCCTCCCATTGGTCAGTTGACTGAATCTCACCAGAACTCGAAAGATGACACATTTCAGAGTTCATCTCAGCCCAGGGGCCCAGGATGTCAGTTAAACAGCGGAATTATCGCCAGTCTGTTGTCTGTGTAGCGATTCTTCGACACTGGATTTTCATCAGAGTAATGCACATATCTTTTTTAATCGAGCCACGTCGTCAAGCGAGCGCAACTTGACCATTCAATCCATGACGTCCAAATAAATTTTGGGACCTTTTGAGAGCGCAAGCGAGCAGCGGAAAGTTTAATTATTTTTGCCCGCGCCCTGCTAGCCAGATAAAGCGGCTGCCGCGGTGCCACGGCGGGTCGCACTTCCAGAGCGCCGCCCTGCTGGTGAGGTCGCGGGGGCGGTGGGGGAGGCGGGGGCGGCGGGGGCGGCGGGGGCGGCGGCTACGGCCACATAAAGGCTCACTCTGCTTAATTGCTGGTGATGCGAGCCGCCATTGTCCCGCAAACCGGCGCTTCCGCCGTTGCCGCCGCTGCGCACTGATGAAAAGTAATTTCCACCGCCAATCAGGAGGTGATTGCAGTCACAAATACAAACGCCGCCAGCAACTCTAGGACGCCACGCTTCCGACCTCGAACATCCCATCTCGTTGGTGCTACATTAGCACATTGAATCGCGCAAAATTTCCACTGAAACTGACATAGAAGTCTCGTCTATTAATCATCAAACGAAAAGACCTCGAACACAGATAGTGCTAATTGACAGATGAAAGAAGCTGTATCTTTAAACTGCCCCCACACCTTCCGAGACAAGTGCCATTTGTCAACGTTCAAAACTGTTGATACTTGTTTGTTGTTCAGCAATTCTCGGGTTATTGGTTTTAATATGACAGCCTGAAAACTATGGAAAAACACACTGAACGAAATTGTCAGAATACCTTCTGACGTTGTGAAGGTAGAAAAATGATTGCAAATTTATATGAAAGATTCAGAACCATCACAGAAGAAATGTTTCAACTTGTAACACGGAAAACAAAGTAATCAATGGTGGACGAAATATTACAAGTAATGAGTCTAAGAAGAAGCTGCAAGGCAAACCCAGGTGAATACAGATCAACGGGAAAACAAAGAAGCAAAAGAAGAATTGAAACAAAACTGCTCAGAGTTTGAAACTTTTTGATGTAAATATGACAACTTTAATGTCCATAAGAAAACAAAAGAAATGATTTAGATTTCGTATCAGTACTCTCACCCACTTTAGTAAATGATGATGGTAAGCGGATCAACGACAAAAACAAAAGAATAGATGCGTACATGAACTATGTGGGCGATCCTTTTCATAACTATCAGCCAGATCCACCTGAACTCACTGGGAAAACGTGACAATATATTATTGCAGGAGAAGCGATATCAGCAGAATGAGCAATGAAAGATGCCAAAATAGGTGGTCACACCCTGAACTGATAAAGCTGTTAGAAATTGTTGACAAAGTGATTCAATAAAAATTATAATTTGAGTATTATGCCACAAAAATAGCTTCAAACTTACCAGAAAACGATGAGATAAATATGTAGTGGCTTCAGACCACCTCAAGAGAAAGTTTTTAACAATTATTCACAAAATAATCTACAAAGTTGTGAATGTTGTCGTCAAGAAATCAATATGAATGAATCATGATTGATAGTCACGAGCAAGAAAGACATACCAAACTGTCACATAAATGTTATTGGTAAGTTTGTTGAGGAAATGAACCGACACACATATTAAAAAAAACACTAACAATCAAGGGGATAGCAAGTAAAAAATTAAAATCCGTATTGAAAATGCCAGAATAGCACCTTTCAAAATGACCGATGTATTCAAGAATTGTCACCTCTCAGTGAAAACAAAATTAAGAATGCTACATTGGTACATTATTTCCATCCTACTCCTTGGAGCTGAATCCTGGATTTGAACCAGACCACTGACAAACGAATTGAAGCATTTTAAGTATGGCTATACACGAGATGGCTACAGCTCCATGGAAGGATAAAATTATTGACTACGACACTCTGCACGAAATGAAGACAGGAAAAGAAGTTCTAAATACAGTAACATGGAGAAGACAATAGCTTCTCGGTCTTATGATGAGGAGTGGAATGAGGTATGAACTGCTGCAGAACACTATTGAAAGGAAGATAGCAGCTAGAAGAGGATGACGAAGTAGAAGGCGAAGATATTGACTCGGATATTTAATGATATGATTTGACACACGAGCAAGGAACATTTCCGAACAATAAAATGTTATACAGTCATCAACATATGGTACGAGTAGGCACTAAAAGAAGTAGAAAAAACGATAGCATCTTGAGATCTAATTCTCGATTTATTATCAGTCGATTACGATGTTATATTATGCCATTTTCAGTCTCCTAAATATAGTAAATACAACATATGTTGTAACTGTAGTAAATGCTGTGTCACATTATCTATAATTAATTCCTAAATAGATCATAGATTAACTTCGTGAAACTGGAACAACTGTGCTTTTTGTTTGTGAGCAGCGGAGTGTTGAAATCTTAACAAATAGCAAGGATAAATGACTGCGTCTATATTCCACCCTATTTTAAGCACTCGACTCCTTAATACCTAGATATGTTAAGAGGTAAGAGCAGTGAAATCAAACAAAGAGGGTAGATGCACATGCAACTGTTTAATTGGGGTAAAATCATTGGCCAGGCCAAGCAAGCCATAAAACAACTAAATGGTATTCTCTGAAACAAAAACATAACGCGCAGAACAAATCATACCATCTACCACACAATTTTTCAAAGTATCACAACATATGGTGCAGAGTTGTGGGAACTAACTCAGAGGCAGAAAAATCGCCTGCTTGCTGTCGAGATGAATCATTTTAGATCTCATTTAGATCATTTTAGATCTCATTAATTTGAGAAGGGCCGCTGTAGTCCTCTTGTGTTAATGACATAAACAGTTCAGGTGGTGTGGCACATAATGCGTCACTTACATTATATTGTGCCTGAGTGTATTGTGATACAGAAATGTAACTTACAGTTACAGTAATTAAATTTTTCAGTCATATGGTTAACCCTATCAGTACAGGTTGGAACAATTATTTGTGCTCTAATATATGACACAGGACTAGCTAAGATGTTCCTCTAACTCGCCTAATTAATCCAGCCGGAATTATTTTACTTGATGGTGTTAATATGTGATAAATTACTAAACTAACTATAGATTGTTCGATCCCGCATTTGGCACAGTTATAACAAAACACATGTTTACTGTATTCAGAGGCATGAAGATGGCCAAATGTAAAAGCGAAATCGATTGAGACTTCAATGGAACTTCAAATGCAGGTGAAAGTTATAAACAGATTACGTGAATCTGTAAATAATACGTGTGTTTCGAAGAAATTAATTGAGACAGTCGATCTGTATCATAAAGCATCTCCTGATGGGACGCATGATAATTCCAGAAATGTAATCTAACGTTTAGAGAAAGTAAGGGCCAACAATTTTACAAATAAAGAAATAAATGGCATAAACAACTATTATTACATTAACAAAGCCAGATATTACTACTACGATAAGTTCCTTAGACTTGTATAAAGCAAGCATTGAGAAGTAGACAAATGTGCTAGCAGATGTATATACAAACCGAACGCAACAAAAAACAGTCATGTCGCTCCAAATGATGTCACTGGTCGCTTCGCAGCGCTGTAGTTGGTGTAAAATGGTATCAGGCGATCATCCGATCCCCATTACAAAAGAACCTGGCTCATGGAAATGAAGTGTTGTGTAACTTGCTAGTCGATTTTACTACCCAAGAGGTGTCGACGACGAGACGTTCTAGAATAGCAAAAAGGACATGATGTGTTCTAGAATAGCAAAAAGGAGATGATGTGTACTGATCTGTCCATTTACATCTACATCTACATGGATACCCTGCAAATCACATTTAAGTGCCTGGCAGGGGGTTCATCGAACCACCTTCATAATTCTTTATCATTTCAGTCTCGTATAGTATGCGAAGAGAACCAACACTGATATCTTTCCGTACGAGCTCTAATTTACCTTATTTTATCGTGGTAATCGTTTATCCCTATGTAAGTCGATGTCAACATAATATTTTCGCATTCGGAGGAGAAAGTTGGTGATTGGAATTTCGTGAGAAGATTCCGTCGCAACGTCAAATGCATTTGTTTTAATAATGACTAGCCCAAATCCTGTACATTTCAGGAACACTCTCTTCCACATTTCGAGATAATGCAAAACGTGCTGCCGTTCTTTGAACGTTTCGATGTACTCCGTCAGTCATATCCGGTAAGGATCCCACACTGCGCAGCAGTATTCTAAAAGAGGGCGGACAAGCATAGTGTAGGCAAACTGAGCTGTCCATGTTGCTGTAACAACGAGGAATATGGAAGGTGTACAACATGCTGTCATGTAAAACGGCAGTGGAAGAGTGGCCGTAAAAAGCTCCAAATGAACAGGCGCCAGAGGGAAGTGTCACACATTACCAAAGACGATCTGTTTGAAACTCGAGAGAACTTGCTGTTTTCAATGATTGCTGGCTCTCTTTCACTTTCGGAGCAATTATTACGGAGTTAACTGCTTTTGATGAAAATATGGAATGAAGTACCTCATAAAACGGCGTTTTTCACAGTGGTACATTAAGCTGAACTTCCTCATTGGGCCAACAACTTCGAAACTGGACAGCAGCTGACTAGTGTGATCCGACGAGTCACTATTCTGCCTCTTTTCATGTGATTAAAGACGTCGGATGCACTGGTTCAATGATGCTCGATCAGAGGCTGGAGGGTGTGGTTCAGACTGGAGGTGCCTTCAAGTTGGTTTGGGACCGTTTTTCGAATCGTGATCTGGATCTTCTCATTGAATCTAGCTAGAACATGAAATGAGGTATAAACATTTCAACATTCTCTATGACCAAGTGAGAAATTTTCTTCTATATCTTCTATCGTGATTATCTGCAGATACATCCGTTTTCCTAGATATGAATTACCATCTTCACAGAACTCCACAAGCGCGTGGTGCGGACAAAACCCGGAAACCTATCGTACCTCCACTGCCTGCTAAATCACCCATTCTTAATCCGATAGGTAAAGTCTCAGTTTGCAGCAAATTGTGGCACACAGCAGTCAAGGCACCCTCCAGAAGATATTTCGACGGTTTGAGCTCGGGGTTTAGTGGTAGCGTCTTTAACTAGTAATCAAAACATCCTAAATACATTCTTCCTACCCGTCCGATGCTTAAATTTGGAAATAAAATCACCATCCATGGCGGTCGAAGACTTTTCGTGCAGGAAGTCATCCTCCTTGTCTCAATGACAATGTCAAAGTTCGCTGAAAGGCAGACAGAGCTTTGGGGCCCATTAATGCACTTCAGGTGTGGTATTGCTCCCAAATGACGGAGTAATCAGCAGTCATCAACAGCATGAGGGTTCAAAAGAAGTTGGAGCCCACAAAACTAAAGAAACATAATGTTTACCAACTGGGATTGTGGCTTTTAGTTTAAATACGGGTCATGAAGATTTCTCGAGTGTTGCGATATTCCAATTAAGATCTCCGATGATGAGACTGAAAAGAAGAGGGTGTTAATGAGAAAATGTTCACTAATTTAGGAAAGGGTCACTTCTGCTGGTCGTAACGTGGAATATCAAAACTTGGAACGTGGTAGGGAAGCTAGAAAATCTGTAAAGGGATAAGCAATGGCTCAATCTACTGTGGGTCAGTCAATTGAAATAGAAACATGATAGGTACTTCTAGTGAAATGCATATCAGGTAAAAACAAAAATGTAAATCTCGTGTGACTAGGGCCTCCTGTCGGGTAGACCGTTCGTCGGGTGCAAGTCTTTCGATCTGACGCCACTTCGGTGACTTGCGTATCGATGGGGATGAAATGATGATGATTTTGACAACACAACACTCAGTCCCTGAGCGGAGAAAATCTCCCATCGAGCCGGGAATCGAACCCGGGCCGTTAGGATTCACATTATGCCGCGCTGACCACTCAGCTACATGGGGCGGTCAATATCAGGAAATATTAACATCAGGAGAAATTGTATTACTAGAGTAGGATATGTTATGAAAAGGAAAGGAAGGCAAAGAGAGGTTAGCGTGAACTTTCCAGTGATGGCGTAGTTAACATCAGAGTCAGCAGCAAACAACAAGCAATCAGGTATACATTCCGACGTAGAGAATGTGTATGAGGACAATACAGGAAGGTGACAAAAGTCCTGCTCCTAATACCGTGCCAGACCTCATTTTGATCTGCATACTGCAGAAACTGGACGTGATACGCACTCGACAAGTCTTTTGAAGTCCCTTGCAGAGATAATGAGCCATCCTGCCTGTATAGACGTCCACAACAGCGACAGTGTTGACGGCACATGATTTTTGTAGGAACTAACCTATCGATTAGGTCCTATAAACGTTAAATGGGATTCATGACGAGCGATATCGGTGGCCATGTCTTTCGCAATAACCGTCGAGAATGATTTCAAGCGAATCACGGGCACTTTACATGCTATTGACATGGCGCATTGTCCTCCATGAAAATTCAATCGTTCATGGGAACATGAAGTCCAAGGATGGTTGAAAATGGTACCCAAGCAGCCGGACATAAATTTTTCTATGACTGTTTCAATTGGATCAGAGGACCTAGCCAGTTCTATGTAAACTCTGCCCACACCATTATGTAGCCGCCACGCACAGTGCCTTGTTGACAACTTGGGTCCATGGCTTTAGGGGACCAGCTGAAATCGGGACTCATCTGGCAAGACCTTGGTTTTCAAGTCGTCTAGGATCAAACCGATATGGTCACTCGTTCAGGTGAGTCGCTGCAGACGTTGTCGTGCTGCTAGCAAAGACATGCGCTGCTGTCGTCTGCTGCCACAGCTCATTAACGTAAAATTTCGCCGCACTGTCCTAATGGGTAAGTTTCTGCGGCTATTTTACGTAGTGTTACTTGTCTGTTAGCACTGACAGCTGTACACATACACCGCTGGTCCCGATTGTTAATGGAGGCCGTAAGTCATTGCATTGTCCGCGGTCGGAGAAATTTCATATAATGCGGTGTTTTTGGCACATTCTTCAGATGCCACAATGATTTCCAAAATGGACTGTCCGATGCTATAGAACAACTACCGTACCATGTTGAAGGTGTGTTAATCCCCATAGTGCTGCCGTAAACACGTCGGAAACCTTTTCACATGAATCACATACGTGCAAATGATATCTCCGCAATGCTCTGCCACTTCGTACCTTGTGTACGCGATACTACCGCCATCTGTGTATACCACGATCTTTGCCTGTGTATACCACGATCTTTGCTACCTTAGTGTAGGTAAGTTAGTATGTATAGCGAGACAATAACTTAATGATCATAGCGATGGGAAAGTGGTAGTACGAGGAACAGTTACAAACAATAGTCAAATCGGTAACTGTGTCTGGTAGTAGGAATGAGAGAGGAGAATGATCAAGTGCGTTCTGCAATAAATTTCAAATGTTTGTTACTAAGACTCTGTTCAAGAATCACAAGAAGAAGAGGCGTAGGGGAAAATACGAGGAAACTCGGGAACTTTCCAGCATAATACACCAGGTGGGCAAATATACCAAAATCAGATATACGATTTTAAGTCGTACCCGGGAGCAGATCACGTTTTGGCTACGGTTAAGACCAATCCGAAGCTTAAAAAATATTTTCGAAACAATCTGTGTGGAAACCATAGCGAATTATTGGCGAATGATAATATGCATTTGAACTTCTCTAAGGCTGCGGATATTGTGATAATGAACGTAACAGTAGGCAGCTCATTTGAAGAGTAATGGACTTCTCCTAAAAGGGCAATATTTGGAGAAGAACTGACAAAAATGGGTGCAGGAAGGTAACGGGAAAGAAACATTGGGTAACAAAGAAAACATTTGACTTGTCTGACGAAAAGTCAGTGAAGTAGCAACATAAGTGCCTCAGGAAATAAATAAATAGGAAGTGCAGGGAAGCTAAGGCTAAACGGCTGAAGGAAAAGAAATGGACGTCACAAGGACTCATTCAGTGCGTAGAAAAGTGAAAATACGAACCTCTGAAATTGAAGACAAGTATGGAAACACTAATAATGCAAAGGGATCTCCAATGTCGAAAGTTTTGGAGCGAGAGAGAGAGAGAGAGAGAGAGAGAGAGAGAGAGAGAGAGAGAGAGAGAGGGAGGGAGGTTCAATGGCTCTGAGCACTACAACATCTAAGGTCACAGTCCTCTAGACCTTCGAACTACTTAAACCTAAATAACCTAAGGACATCACACACATCCACGTCCGAGGGAGGTTTCGAACCTGGGACCGTAGTGATCGCTCGGTTCCAGACTGAACTAAAGCGTCTAGAACCTCTCGGCCACAACGGCCGGCGGAGAGAGAGGGGAGGGAGAGAGAGAGAGAGAGAGAGAGAGAGAGAGAGAGAGAGAGAGAGAGAGAGAGAGAGACAACAAATAGGTGGGAGAAATCCACCGAAGGCTTCTACGGGGAGAAGGTCTTGAGGGAAGTAGAATATCGATAATGAATCTATGAGGAATTCCTTGTTGGAATTATGTATGACAAAACACTGGATAACTTGCTATCAAGTAAGGCAGATGGATGGGTAATACAGTGCCTGAACATTTGTTTATGTTTCACTAACTACTGAAGTTTATAGCTCTATTGGTCCAACTTTGAAGTTAGGAGCTCAAACATTTGTATGCGTACTAGTACAGTTCAGTGTTTCTGGCTCGACATATATTGAAACGGTACTCGAATTTGCACCTGTATCTAATGTTTACTGCTAGAGTAGTTGTTCTTCTAAAGAGCATCCCATACTAGCAAATCAGTTCCTTGTTCGCCTCTGCTTACTTGCACTTTAGGTACTTGGGGTATGCAGGGCTCTGTTTAAAAAGAATAACTCGTTGTAGTCGTAGGGTTGAGCCGCACACGGCTCTTTTTATGCCCCGCAGCTAATTCTCTGCAAACAAAATCCTACAGACAAATAAGCTATGCGTTGGCTAGAATTACGAGTTAATAAAATACATGTGTACACAAAACAAAAGTTAAATGAGTACTTGGATAACAAGGGTGATACTACCTAACAAGGCCGTTAATTAATGAGAGGACAAAATCAACAGGCCCTAGTAGAAGGGCTGGGTAACAAGCCGAACATTTTTTGGTTATTTTAAATAATATCTTGGCCAAACGTACTACCACAATACAATTCACTAACTCAGGGCTATTCAATAAGAAGGAACAGATTTCAAACATTTATTGCTCTCCAGCTACAAAAAATAGAAGAAAATTCCAACGTTCCGGAAAGAGAAATGTTTAAATTTTTATGCGTTCCATGTGAGCACCATGTGTTACGCGACAAATATAAAAAGAAACAGCTGGTTCCTCGTTATCGAATTCACAGCTTCAGTAATTCAACGCCCCAGATTTTCTTGAGTGTCAGGAATATAGGGGAATAAAAAATAAGTGTTTTACGTAACCACACAGATAAACGTCACAAATTGTGAGGTCTGGAGACGTGGAAGTCCACCGACGAGTTAGTTCACCTGCTGCTTCTCCTCCTCCATTCCAACGTCGTACTATGGCATCATTCACGTATTGACGAACGTGCTTAGAGAATTCGGTGCAATAATGTTTAACCAAGATAGGGCATATCAAACAAACGAGAAGTGGTCCATTAATATTAAGTTAAAATACAGACAGAAAATACACTATAAAATGCTGTAAATTTACGATGAGAGCGTTGCGATAATGGTAGTGATATCCTGAAACTAAATAGTCATCAAAGATACGTGAAAACAGAGAATGTTTCGTGGTCACGAAACATGAAATATTCAATATCTCAAAATAATTGAGCGTTCAACATGATCATTAGATATTTACCTTTGCGACATGGCGAGTAGAAACCAGCAACGCCCTTTTTGTCAGTGCTTGTCTGCTTTTGTATCCTCCTCGCTCCGTCCGTCATGCCTAGAGAGCATACATTCCTTAACTTCACTTACTTCGACCTGATCTTCAGTTTCTCGCTGTTTTCACCTGTGCTATTTCTCATTACTTTTGTCTGTCTTCCATTTTCCTTCAGCCCATATTTTTTACTCATCAGAATACTCGTTCTATTCAGCAGATCCTGTAATTCTTCTTCACTTTCACTGGGAACGATAATATCATCAACTTACCACTGGTATCGTTTCATCTTGATTTTCAATTCCACTCTTGAACCGGCCTTTTATTTTAGTCATTACGTTTTCGATTTATAGATTGAACAGTAGATGCCTCACAACTTTTTAAATCCGAACACTTCGTTGTTGGTTGCCCACACTTAGTGTTCCCTCTTGGCTCTTGTGTCTATTGTACATTACCCGCTTTTCCCTACAACTTACCGCTATTTTTCTGAGAATGTCGGACAATCTGACATTGCCGATCGCTTTTTCCATGTCGACAAACGTGTCTTCATTCTTCTTTAGTTTTACTTCCATTATCAACTGCAACGTCAGTATTGCCTCTCTGGAGTCTTTATCTTTCTTACAGACAAACTGATCATCGCCTAACACATCTTCAGTTTTCCTTTACATTCTTCTGCAAATTATTCTTGTCAGTGACTTGGATGCACGATCTGTACAGCTGATTGCGCGATAATTCTCACATTTGTCGGCTCTTGTACTCTTCGTGGCCATGTCGATGATGGTTTTCCGAGAGTCCGACAATATATCGCCAGTCTCACATATCCTATACACCAACGTGATTAATCGTTTTGTTTCTGATTTTACCAATGCCTTTAGAAATTCTGATGGAATGGTACTTATTCGTACTTCCAAAGTTCTTTTACATTTTGTTGCTAATACTGGATCCCCTATGTCTTCTATCTAGTTTCCTGATTCCTTCTCCATCACGTCATCCGAGAAGTCTTGTCCTCGTAGAGACCTTCAATGTACTCTTTTCACCAATCCACCCTCTCCTCTGCATTTAACTGTGGAACCCCCATCACATTCTTAATTTTCTTACGCTTGCTTCTTATTTCACCGAAGGTTGTTTTGACTTTTCTGTATGTTGAGTCAGTTCTTCCGAAAATCATATCTTCTTCGATTTCTTTACATTTTTCAAGCAGCTGTTTCGCCTTAGTTTCCGTACATTTAATATTTATTTCATTTCCAAGTGACTTGTGTTTTTGTATTCCTTCTTTCATCGATCAATTGAAGTACTTTTTCTCCTACCCACGGTTTCTTCACAATTACCTTCTTTATACCTATGTTTCTCTTCCCAACTTCTGTAATAACCCTTTTTAGGAATGTCCATTCCCCTTCATCTGAACAGGGTACTAATCTATTTCTTATCGCAGTATCTACATCCCCAGAGAGCTTGAGAGCTTCAAGCGTATCCCTTCATTCCTTAGTACTTCCATATCTCACTTCTTTACGCTTTCATTCTTCCTGATTATTCTCTTAAGCTTCAGGCTACTCTACATCACTACTAAGTTGTGATCTGAGTTTATATCTGCTGCCGATTACATGTTACAAACCAGTATCTGATATCGGAATGTCTGCCTGACCATACCGTAATCTAGCTGAAATCTACCCTTATCTCACGGCCTTTTCCAAGTACACCAGCTCCTCCTGTGATTCTCAAACATAGTACCCGCTGTTACTAGCTGAAACTTAATGCAGAATCCAAGTATTCTCTCCGCTCTTATTCCTAGGACCAAACCCATATTCTCCTGTAACCCTTTTTCTGCTCCTTCCCCCTTGATCGCATTTCGATACCGCTTCACTGTTAGATTTTTTTCTCCCTTTACGTACTGAATTACCCTTTCAGTATCGGAATATACTTTTTCTATGTCTTCGTCTTCTGCTTGTGACGTTGACATGTATATCTGAACTATTGCTGTGGTGTTGGATTGTTGTCTACTCTGATGAGAATAACCCTATATCTAAACTATTCACAGTAACTCACTATCAGCCGTACTTTCCTATTCACAATGAATCCAACTCCCGTTATAAAATTTTCTACTGCTCTTAATATTACCCTGTACTCATCTGGCAAATACCATTGTCTTCTTTCCATTTCACTTCACCAATCCTCACTATATCTAGATTGAGCATTAGCATTCCTATTCGCAAATTTTCTGCCTTCCCTATTACGTTCAAACTTCTGACATTCCAGGACCTGACTCTTACAATACTATAGCTCCTATGGTTATTCAATCTTTTTCTTGTGGTCACCTTCCCTTTGGCAGAACCCTCATGGTGATCTGAATGGGGGACTAAGCTGTAATGTTTTGCCAATGGAGAGATCATCAAGGCCCTTTTTCAGTTACAGTGTAAGTAGGCTGTCTACGTTTTTTTTTTCTTTATTGGTAACGCCAACACCATGTAGCGCTCTGTAAGAAAATCACTAGCTGTACTGTGTGCAGTCTGTGGCTAGTTTGCATTGTTGTCTGCCATTGTAGTGTTGGGCAGCGACAGCTGGATGCTAACAGCTCGTAGCGCTGCGCAGTTGGAGGTGAGCCGCCAGCTGTGGTGGATGTGGGGAGAGAGATGGCGGAGTTTTGAAATTTGTAAGAATTGGTGTCATGAATTGATATATATGTTATGACTATAAAGGTAAATACATTGTTTGTTCTCTATTAAAATCTTTCATTTGCTAACTGTGCCTATCAGTAGTTAGTGACTTCCGTAGTTTGAATCTTTTAGTTAGCTGGCAGTAGTGTCACTCGCTGTATTGCAGTACTTCGAGTAACGAAGATTTTTGTGAGGTAAGTGATTTGTGAAACATATAGGTTAATGTTATTCAGGGCCATTCTTTAGTAGAGATTTTTGAAAGTCAGATTGCGTTGCGCTAAAAATATTGTGTTTCAGTTTAAGCACAGTCTTGTATAATTGTTCTAATGGGACATTTCATATGTCGACCCTTAGCCAGGGATACCTCACTGGAATCTTCAGATTTTTTCCTTGTAGTTTGTGTAATAAGTGTAGATTTTGTTTATTGCTAGCGCATAATTGTAGAGAGAATCTCCTTTGTAGTTGTAGTCTTTCATTGTTGCACAGTAAAACAGTTGTGGAATGCATGTACATTTGCACCAAGTATTTCGCAACTGCGTTTGCAATTAACTAGATATTATTTTCAGTGCTATGTTAATGTGTTCTCTTATTTTTGCTCTTCAAATTGTGCTTTTATGTGTTATCGTGTGAAATATTGTGGCAATAATGGCGTGTGAAAAACGTAACACTAGGCTCCAAAGTAAACTGAAAAATAATAGTGACGACAAGCGTCGCTTATCAGCAGCACTGTGTAGTGAATTAACAGACATTCGAAGTAGTAATTTGGTAATTGTGCATAGGGAAATGGAGCGGGCGTCAAATAATGGTGTAGACAATGAAACAAGTAGTGAACAGGGAACAATTATCGATCGATCAGTCGGCAACAGCTCGCCTCAGGATTCCGAAATGACAGAACACAATATTGCAAATACTGTAGACTTAGGTTATGGGTCCTCACCGTTTTCTCAAATGAGTCAAGACACATTTTCTGCCTGTCAAAATGTAAATGTTGCCGGTGAAAATGCACTGCCAAAAAGCATAGAAAAACATATTCCAGACACTAATACATTATTACTGCAATTAATGCAACAAATGGAACAAAATCAGAAACAAATGGGGCAAAATCTTCCGAAATGACAGAACACAATATTGCAAATACTGTAGACTTAGGTTATGGGTCCTCACCGTTTTCTCAAATGAGTCAAGACACATTTTCTGCCTGTCAAAATGTAAATGTTGCCGGTGAAAATGCACTGCCAAAAAGCATAGAAAAACATATTCCAGACACTAATACATTATTACTGCAATTAATGCAACAAATGGAACAAAATCAGAAACAAATGGGGCAAAATCTTCCGAAATGACAGAACACAATATTGCAAATACTGTAGACTTAGGTTATGGGTCCTCACCGTTTTCTCAAATGAGTCAAGACACATTTTCTGCCTGTCAAAATGTAAATGTTGCCGGTGAAAATGCACTGCCAAAAAGCATAGAAAAACATATTCCAGACACTAATACATTATTACTGCAATTAATGTAACAAATGGAACAAAATCAGAAACAAATGGGGCAAAATCTTCCGAAATAACAGAACACAATATTGCAAATACTGTAGACTTAGGTTATGGGTCCTCACCGTTTTCTCAAATGAGTCAAGACACATTTTCTGCCTGTCAAAATGTAAATGTTGCCGGTGAAAATGCACTGCCAAAAAGCATAGAAAAACAGATTCCAGACACTAATACATTATTACTGCAATTAATGCAACAAATGGAACAAAATCAGAAACAAATGGGGCAAAATCTTCCGAAATGACAGAACACAATATTGCAAATACTGTAGACTTAGGTTATGGGTCCTCACCGTTTTCTCAAATGAGTCAAGACACATTTTCTGCCTGTCAAAATGTAAATGTTGCCGGTGAAAATGCACTGCCAAAAAGCATAGAAAAACATATTCCAGACACTAATACATTATTACTGCAATTAATGCAACAAATGGAACAAAATCAGAAACAAATGGGGCAAAATCTTCCGAAATGACAGAACACAATATTGCAAATACTGTAGACTTAGGTTATGGGTCCTCACCGTTTTCTCAAATGAGTCAAGACACATTTTCTGCCTGTCAAAATGTAAATGTTGCCGGTGAAAATGCACTGCCAAAAAGCATAGAAAAACATATTCCAGACACTAATACATTATTACTGCAATTAATGCAACAAATGGAACAAAATCAGAAACAAATGGGGCAAAATCTTCCGAAATGACAGAACACAATATTGCAAATACTGTAGACTTAGGTTATGGGTCCTCACCGTTTTCTCAAATGAGTCAAGACACATTTTCTGCCTGTCAAAATGTAAATGTTGCCGGTGAAAATGCACTGCCAAAAAGCATAGAAAAACATATTCCAGACACTAATACATTATTACTGCAATTAATGCAACAAATGGAACAAAATCAGAAACAAATGGGGCAAAATCTTCCGAAATGACAGAACACAATATTGCAAATACTGTAGACTTAGGTTATGGGTCCTCACCGTTTTCTCAAATGAGTCAAGACACATTTTCTGCCTGTCAAAATGTAAATGTTGCCGGTGAAAATGCACTGCCAAAAAGCATAGAAAAACATATTCCAGACACTAATACATTATTACTGCAATTAATGCAACAAATGGAACAAAATCAGAAACAAATGGGGCAAAATCTTCCGAAATAACAGAACACAATATTGCAAATACTGTAGACTTAGGTTATGGGTCCTCACCGTTTTCTCAAATGAGTCAAGACACATTTTCTGCCTGTCAAAATGTAAATGTTGCCGGTGAAAATGCACTGCCAAAAAGCATAGAAAAACATATTCCAGACACTAATACATTATTACTGCAATTAATGCAACAAATGGAACAAAATCAGAAACAAATGGGGCAAAATCTTCCGAAATGACAGAACACAATATTGCAAATACTGTAGACTTAGGTTATGGGTCCTCACCGTTTTCTCAAATGAGTCAAGACACATTTTCTGCCTGTCAAAATGTAAATGTTGCCGGTGAAAATGCACTGCCAAAAAGCATAGAAAAACAGATTCCAGACACTAATACATTATTACTGCAATTAATGCAACAAATGGAACAAAATCAGAAACAAATGGGGCAAAATCTTCCGAAATGACAGAACACAATATTGCAAATACTGTAGACTTAGGTTATGAGTCCTCACCGTTTTCTCAAATGAGTCAAGACACATTTTCTGCCTGTCAAAATGTAAATGTTGCCGGTGAAAATGCACTGCCAAAAAGCATAGAAAAACAGATTCCAGACACTAATACATTATTACTGCAATTAATGCAACAAATGGAACAAAATCAGAAACAAATGGGGCAAAATCTTCCGAAATGACAGAACACAATATTGCAAATACTGTAGACTTAGGTTATGGGTCCTCACCGTTTTCTCAAATGAGTCAAGACACATTTTCTGCCTGTCAAAATGTAAATGTTGCCGGTGAAAATGCACTGCCAAAAAGCATAGAAAAACATATTCCAGACACTAATACATTATTACTGCAATTAATGCAACAAATGGAACAAAATCAGAAACAAATGGGGCAAAATCTTCCGAAATGACAGAACACAATATTGCAAATACTGTAGACTTAGGTTATGGGTCCTCACCGTTTTCTCAAATGAGTCAAGACACATTTTCTGCCTGTCAAAATGTAAATGTTGCCGGTGAAAATGCACTGCCAAAAAGCATAGAAAAACATATTCCAGACACTAATACATTATTACTGCAATTAATGCAACAAATGGAACAAAATCAGAAACAAATGGGGCAAAATCTTCCGAAATGACAGAACACAATATTGCAAATACTGTAGACTTAGGTTATGGGTCCTCACCGTTTTCTCAAATGAGTCAAGACACATTTTCTGCCTGTCAAAATGTAAATGTTGCCGGTGAAAATGCACTGCCAAAAAGCATAGAAAAACATATTCCAGACACTAATACATTATTACTGCAATTAATGCAACAAATGGAACAAAATCAGAAACAAATGGGGCAAAATCTTCCGAAATAACAGAACACAATATTGCAAATACTGTAGACTTAGGTTATGGGTCCTCACCGTTTTCTCAAATGAGTCAAGACACATTTTCTGCCTGTCAAAATGTAAATGTTGCCGGTGAAAATGCACTGCCAAAAAGCATAGAAAAACATATTCCAGACACTAATACATTATTACTGCAATTAATGCAACAAATGGAACAAAATCAGAAACAAATGGGGCAAAATCTTCCGAAATGACAGAACACAATATTGCAAATACTGTAGACTTAGGTTATGGGTCCTCACCGTTTTCTCAAATGAGTCAAGACACATTTTCTGCCTGTCAAAATGTAAATGTTGCCGGTGAAAATGCACTGCCAAAAAGCATAGAAAAACAGATTCCAGACACTAATACATTATTACTGCAATTAATGCAACAAATGGAACAAAATCAGAAACAAATGGGGCAAAATCTTCCGAAATGACAGAACACAATATTGCAAATACTGTAGACTTAGGTTATGAGTCCTCACCGTTTTCTCAAATGAGTCAAGACACATTTTCTGCCTGTCAAAATGTAAATGTTGCCGGTGAAAATGCACTGCCAAAAAGCATAGAAAAACAGATTCCAGACACTAATACATTATTACTGCAATTAATGCAACAAATGGAACAAAATCAGAAAGAAATGGGGCAAAATCTTCAAAAGTTAGACACAATGGAACAAAATCAGAGACAAACACAGCAAAAGCTTCAAAAGTTAGACACAATGGAACAAAATCTTCAAAATTTAGACACAATGAAACAAAATCTTTAAAAGTTAGACGCAATGGAACAAAAGCTTCAAAAATTAGACTCAGTGGAACATACGCTTGAACAAACACGTGAAGATTTAACTACTGAATTACATAAAATCGAATCGAAATGTCAAAAAGTCTGTAATGACGTAAAAACAAAAATTTGTCAGCATTTCAACCTATTTTTTCGCGGCATGAAAATGCATTACAGAATCACGAAGCAGCCATAACAGAACTGCAAACTGTTGTTCATGAAAATCATGAGACCTTGCAAGCTAAAATTGACTCAGTTGCATCTACCGATTCGGTTACGCAACTTGCAAAAACTCAAGAAAACTTAAAGGACACAGTAGATACTCTGAAAATTCGTTCAGAAAGACACATGGAGGACATTAGTTCATTATCAGAGAAAGTAGTTGAACTTTCGGATCAGCTAAATAATTTATCTACGAAGGTAGATGATAATCTGAATGACACAAAACCGGTAGTCTTTAATGACACAGAAGAGTTCGAACAAATTAGGAAATTCAAACAAAATCTGAATCAAATTAAAACGCAACACCAAAGAGAAATCCGGGAAGTACAAGATCAGCTGACACAGGTAATACAACAATTACGTATTTCAGAGGACACTCGCACTCCAATACAGGAAGAGGGACATAAAAATACGGAACTGCCACAAAATAATAACACAGGGCACTTTGGAGATTATGAACGAAATTGGCAAAGTACACCGAATTTTGAGATGGAACCGCCGAAACGACGTAACAATGACCGACATGCGACCCGCCGACACGATGATTTTGACAATAAGCTGTTCATTACTACACGTAAATTCAAAATATTTAAGAATTCTGGCAACGACATTCATCCACAAGTGTGGAATCATCAATTCTCTCATTGTCCCCCCCCCCCCAACTGGTCATTAGAGCACAGATTAGAATTTATGTGTGGCTATTTAGAGAATGAACTAGATGTAAGAATGCGATCGGTCATTCACGATTGCCACAGTGAAGGAGAATTTTACCATGCCTTCCTCTCAGCATATTGGTCTCTACTGTGTCCTTTAAGTTTTCTTGAGTTTTTGCAAGTTGCGTAACCGAATCGGTAGATGCAACTGAGTCAATTTTAGCTTGCAAGGTCTCATGATTTTCATGAACAACAGTTTGCAGAGAAAAATAACATAAGCTAACCTTGAGCAAAATTCCAGTGTTCCTTACCGACGTAACCACATGATAATTGCTTTTCAGTTGACAGTCTGCGTACTAGGAAGAGTAAAGGTTTACACCACATTTTACATGTTAAACCGTTTATTAAGAGATATTCTGCTTTTTAACATTGTCTTTGCAATAAAATTTTTCACTTCACGCTACTAGTACAATTTGTCAGACTTAGAATCTGTTAACATGCAACCATGTTTGAAGTTAAATATCCAGTCAAGAACCAAGAGAACTTATTTAAACAGAAAATACGAATGCATTGTTATTGTGCGTGTACATTCTTGCTTGTTGGTTGCACGATTAAGTAACGACTATAAGGCTGACATACTTAGAACAGTTACCAGTACTACTAATGAGATTTTAATGCAACGTTTTGGTTTACTTGAAAATAAATTCTGGATTTAAAGTACTTTCTGTGAGATACCAGATGACTCAGTGGTTAGTTTATGTGACAGCTACACGATTTTATCACGACGCTACTAATGAGTGACAATTTACAATGTTGCTTTTGCACTGTATCTGTTTTATATCTGCACAGTTTTTCTGTACTATTCTGGAAAGTAAAACATGTTTTAGTAGTAACTTTGTGGTATAGCTACAATGAGACAGCCTTTTCTGTAGCACAACAATACGTTACAGTACAGTACTTACTTCATCACGGCAATAAGCTTACTAACTACGATATCTATACGCAAAGCATTTCACTTTTGTTTATCATGAGGTAAGTACATTGACTTCTGTAGAACTTAGCTTTCGGAGGACGATAACAACGACATTTCCACAGAGATTATCTTACAACACGACGCACAGTTTAGCGCTACAGTACGCGTATTTGAGTGACTAATTTTGTACTTAAAACATTTATTTTTAAAGATATTTGAAATACAATGATACAAAGATTTTCCGTGATACATTTCATTCCATTGCTGTAATCTGTAACATCTGAGGATATAATTACATTAATCCTCAGAGGGGTACACGCCTACTTTGTGTACCATGTGTTTGGCAAGCACAAGGAGCCCTAGCTAATATGGTATTTGCTTATACAACTTTACACATCGGTACCATATTTCTCTAACACATAAATTACACAGCTATCTGATCATTTAACTGAGAGAAACAAACATTTATTATTCAACATCAGTGACAGATGTTACGTAATTACACAGTTGGATAACTTCACACTTACAAAATTGTATTTTGTCTGTTCATACTTTTTCGGAATCATTGTGATACTATGAGAGCTTTGAATGACATATTTGCTATGGGATCATGATTTTTAAAGTACATTTGAGGTAGCTGACACTTTTGACATGAGCAGAGAATTCTTTTAGGTTTTGAAATTATTGGAGGAATCTACGACGATTTTGAGAATTTGACTGAGGTGTTCTGATGTTATTTTTACGATGACAATCTGTATTATGCTGCTGAGGTATGTTTATGATCAATAAGATAATGCTATATGAGGAATTTGATTATGCTACATAATTATTATGATGAGATATTGAAGAAGTGTCGACGAATATGTATATGTGTAATGAGGTAAGGGATAAAGAGTAGTGGTTAGGGACTCTGGTTTATAAAAAAGGATGTTGGAAACCGAGAATCGTACTTTAAGAGTTATGAAATGTATGTAAATGCGTGAATGTATTACAAGGCCGACGAAAATTTTTTGGACACTGTTATATCAATAGGATTTTGTTTCTACAGATTTGTAATGCAAATTCTTGACCTGTGAAAAATTTTTATATGAGACTGTCACTGTAGCGGAAACTGCTGTCGTAAATATTTCGGTAAGAAAGTTAAGTGACCAAGTGCACGTAATGCGTCGTGGACACCCAGCTGGGCGACAGCCACCTGGAAACAAGCCATTAGTGTGTGCCTGTCAGAGGCACAGGTGGAAAAAAAAGAGGGCCTTATCCTCGCTATTGACATTCCTTTGTAGAAAGCACCGCAAATACGACACGCTCATTACTTGGAAACATTCTTACATCTGCACACCTGATTATGACAAGTGTTTTTCTGCAAGAGTTGAGAGAACTTCTACTGACTTATGAAATGCCACATAGCTATTGAATGATGTTTTCATTCTTTACTTTGCATAATTGATTATTTCATTTAATATCTGTTTTCCAGCTGTGTTACAGCATTGGTTTTATAAAATAAAATTAAATGCATTTGCTAATGTGAAAACTTTCTGTCAACAGATCTATTAAAGAATTATTTTATGAGCCACATTCTTCGAAAAAGGAGCTCTTGGAATGGAAAGAGCAATAAGAAGTGAGTAATAACAGTAACTGTATATATAATTTTCTTTTTAAGTACTTGGTAATTTGTTGTAGCATTAGTTTTTGTGGTGCACCACTTTAATTACATAGACATTAAGATTGATTATAACTTTCCCTTATCTGCATTGTTGTCTTTAGTATAATATTTTTCCTGCTTGTGGGTTTGTCATGTTTAGATATAAGTTATTACATTTACTGTTGCTTGCTTTGCAAACCTGAATTTTTTTGGGTCACTGCTGTTTATGTTAATTTTTTTTTGAGCTCCTGCATTGCTTCGTCCCTTAGTTTAGCATCTGAGCTCAATAGATTTTAAGTTAGCTTAAGAGGGGGTAGACTATATAAGAAAATAACTATGATAAATTGGAAGAAATGGATTGAGAAGCTATTAGAAAATGGTTTGGCCAAAAGAGTAGTGTATAGTGGAGAAAAACTATTTTTGAAAGAGGATGTGAGCATAATACAGAAAGCAGGCTTCGATATGACTTTTTCGAAATAATGAAGAATGAAGGGAGACCTCTGAGAAGTAAAGAAAGTATTGTTTGCAAAATACTGCAGTAAAACAAACCCTGTCCTTTCTTTGTGTTATCCCACTATGTGTTTGTGTACCCTTGTGTATTTGTTTTCTTCCTGTCTGTGTGTACTGTTTCATAGAATTTTTTCTCTTATAATACTAAGCTACACTCACTATGATGAGGAATACTGTTATCCCCAAATATAATTTGCATTAATGACATGTTATTTACTTCATAAAGATGTTTACACATTATTTATTCTGTTTTGTTCTAATGCTCATGTGTGAAGTTGATGTTTCAAAAGTTATTCTGATCTTTTATGTTTGTACTTATGTCGTAATTTTTGTAACACTGATGTATTTTCTATTTCGATTCTTTTGTAAAGCCTGTACTACTACAAATATTATCTGTATTGTTATGTTCTCTAATGATACATTTTGTACCTTTGTTATTGTATTCTTATGTTATAAAATTGTAATTGACACCAGTTCATCAAATTAAGTAGCTTGTAAATTACATTTCACTGCACACATTTCTGTTGGTCATAGTATATGCACAATATGTGAGAAGTAGGGACTGATAGTGTTTGCAAGTGTATTGATAATTCAGCAAGGGACTGGTTAACAGCATTGCTGGTTCTAAGGACAATTCCAAAAACTTTGTGAGTGGACAAGTGGTGGGTTATGGACTTGCTATATTATCCGCAAGACTCTTCAATGGTGATTGTGCGCCTGCACAGTCAAACAGATGGCTGCTGGCTATCTCTACAGGGACTGAAGTGGGTCTACACCTTTGATGACTCCCCAATACCATTATTTCTACAAGGACTGCAGTGGGTCTGCACCTCTGATGGCCCACCAATTCCGTAATCTCTACCAGGACTACAATGGGTCTACACTGTGTTGACCTACCTACCAATATTCTTCAAAACTTCGACTGACTCTGCTGTGGGTTTGCTCTGTTGTGGCCCATTACCTGTCTGCATGTCAAGAGTCAGCACTGTCTTTCCGTTGGAAGGACAACACTACTTCTTCAAGACTGCATGGAAATCCACTACTTCCGTGTGCATTTTCCTTTATTGCTCAGTCTTTGAGAAAGACACTACTATTTTACTGTGATGAATGATCAGGACTGTCTATATGGACTGTGAGAAAATTTTAGCTTTTGACCAACATTGTATCAATAAGTGTGTGCATTTGATTTCTTTGCTATTGTAATCATAATTATAAAACAAAATTTCAAATCTGTACTGGCCACTGACAAAAAAAATTTTTACATTTTTTTGTGGGGAGCATGGGGGCTATGTAAGTTGGCTGTTTACGTTTTTTTTTTTTTTTTTTTTTTTTTTTTTGATAACGCCAACGCCATGTAGCGCTCTGTAAGAAAATCACTGGCTGTCCTGTGTGCAGTCTGTGGCTGGTTTGCATTGTTGTCTGCCATTGTAGTGTTGGGCAGCGGCAGCTGGATGCTAACAGCTCGTAGCGCTGCGCAGTTGGAGGTGAGCCGCCAGCAGTGGTGGATGTGGGGAGAGAGATGGCGGAGTTTTGAAATTTGTAAGAATTGGTGTCATGAACTGATATATATATTATGACTATAAAGGTAAATACATTGTTTGTTCTCTAGCAAAATCTTTCATTTGCTAACTGTGCCTATCAGTAGTTAGAGACTTCTGTAGTTTGAATCTTTTAGTTAGCTGGCAGTAGTGTCGCTCGCTGTATTGCAGTAGTTCGAGTAACGAAGATTTTTGTGAGGTAAGTGATTTGTGAAACATATAGGTTAATGTTATTCAGGGCCATTCTTCAGTAGGGATTTTTGAAAGCCAGATTGCGTTGCGCTAAAAATATTGTGTTCTGTTTAAGCACAGTCTTGTATAATTGTTCTAAGGGGACGTTCCAACAGGCCACTTCTCCTGTGGGCACACATTATGTGTCTTAATGCATGGGTTTTCATTGCCTTCTGTGTACTCATGACGTTGATCTTTGCTGATTAGTCGACCTTATGAGGGCAGTTTCCCACCCCAAGAGAAAAGAATGCCCTGAACATCTGTCCAATTCTCTGCCCTTCTTGCAAGGCCCTAGGAAGTCTGATGGTGACTTCTTATGCCAGAAGTGCTCGGTCGCAATTTCTGATGATTTTTAATCAAAAGTTAAGAGCGGGGTGCTTCTTTTCCGAGATCTTAAGGGAAGAGGTCCTGTATTGGCGGAAACGGTGTTGGCAGGAGTCGCAACCCGAGGCCTGACAATAATATCTCTTCCCTCCCGTTCCTGGGGATGTGGTCCAAGGGATGACACCGTGTTTTTCTTTTAATTTTAATATTTTTTATTTTGTTGTTAATTTTTTTGCATTCGATATGTGCAGAACACAACCTACAGAATCTGAAGATCCCATTCAACATATCCAAACGTAAAACGGCTCCAACGCCGTCTACATTTAAAGAACTAACATTAGAAAAACGTGACATTGCAACGTATCACTTGATGTGTATCCAAGTCGGCTTCTCGCTAACTGGAAAACGATGTATAACCACCTGAATACTTCAGGCATAAACTTAAGTCCCTGAACCTTGACCTGTCTCCTCATTTCACTTCTCGCACCTTGAACACAACAGCTAGTTGGAGGATCTGTGAATGGTAAATCCAAGAATATTTGGAAAAACATGATGTATATTTCACGTGTCATCACAAGGTCATGTGTTTCTCTGGAAGAATATACCAGATACAGATAATGCGTCTCCATCCGCCTTCATCCAGTTTACGGCGTTTGTCCTGGCGATGGGATAGTATACTTTGTCTGGAAACAGTAAGTCGTCAGCTTTGAGCGCTGTGTGCGTCGTACGCTATAAAAGGGCCAGTATATCCTTCGTGAGAGGCCAACAGTCGGTTGCCTTCCCACAAACCAAACGATGCTCGTCGCAGTACACGACCGCGGCGTTAACAGAGTGCTGTCGTTCACGGTTTGGGAATTTACCGTTCACCACTGCATACCACAACGCACGTACCTCTGCAGGGAGAGAGGGAAGATGTACCGCTCTCCGTATTCTCTGGCACAGTATCGCCGGATACTTTCGTTCAACGACACGTATTTCGTTCAGGGCAGCCTGGTCTGATTCAAACTGTCCTGAACGTAACTGTAATCGACGAATAAGTTCCAAAGGTGTGCGAGCGGTGTCATGATGTGGCGGGCGAATGAATTGGGGGCCACTTCGTTGATCACAGCGCCCTTTAAGGTGAAGTGCTTGTTTCAAATGGTTCAAATCGCTCTGAGCACTATGCGACTTAACTTCTGCTGTCATCAGTCAGCAAAGAAACATTGGGTAACAAAGGAAACATTTGACTAGACTGCCGAAAAGTCAGGGAAGTAGCAACATAAGAGGCTCAGGAAATAAATGAATAGGAAGTGCAGGGAAGCTAATGCTAAACGGCTGAAGGAAAAGAAATGGACGTCACAAGGACTCATTCAGTGCATAGAAAAGTGAAAATACGAACCTCTGAAACTGAAGACAAGTATGGAAACACTAATAATGCAAAGGGATGTCCAATGTCGAAAGTTTCAGAGCGAGAGAGAGAGAGAGAGAGAGAGAGAGAGAGAGAGAGAGAGAGAGGTTCGATGGCTCTGAGCACTACAACACCTGAGGTCACAGTCCTCTAGAGCTTCTTACTACTTAAACCTAACTAACCTAAGGACATCACATACATCCATGCACGAGGCAAGATTCGAACCGGCATCCGTAGCGGTCACGCGGGTCCAGACTGAAGCGGCGAGAATCGCACGGCCACACCGGCCGGCAGTGCTCGGTTCACCAAAAGCATTGCATCGTACTGTGAAATATCGTATGCGCTCTTTTTCTCACGTTTACAAGTCCGATGCCTCCTCCACTTGCTGACACCGGCAAAGTTATTTTAAAGATGACAGCACTCACTAAATATCCTAAGGCCCACTGTAGCCTTGACACGATCGTGGTGGGCAACAGAAGTATGCCAAGTGTCTCATTTTTGATGCGGAACATACGTTGATAAAAGGTGCGCGTTCGTACATATCTGTTGCGTGCAGAGTGCTGTCGTACTTTTGTCTCAGTAACCGTCGATACTTATCTGCAGCTGTACGTCGTATGTATTCATAAAAGACCTCCGAAACAGTTGACAATGGGGATTTGGGTAACAGGCACTGCTGTCCCAGTTGGCAGCAACCTGACGTACTTCCTTACATCGCTTCTTTGGTACGTTAGTGACACCACGCACCACACTTCTATACTGCTGGAGCCATCCCATCGTCATTTGGATTTCTTTTCTTGATTTGACCAAATGAATGAAGTCGTCGGCGTATGCGCGAAATTGTAAAGATGTGTTCATGGCACCGCCGGAGTGCAGGGTCAAGAGCGACTACAACTAGGATGACCGAAAATGGGCAACCTTGCCGCATTGCGAGCTGCATCATGATGGTCTCTGAGATAGCACCATTCACAAAGACTCTCGAGTGCCCGCCCTGAATGAACCACACCATCGTGTCCACAAACGTAAGGGGTATTCCTGTCCGTTCCAAGACCGCGCTTAGAAGCGCATGGTCCAGTCGATTGAAGGTGTGTTTGAAATCCACTTCCACCAGGGCTCCTCGTAAACTACATGCAGACATCAGCCCTGCGACATCCCTCTGGCGCCATGTGTATATTACTCTTACCACATAGTCATATTTGATCTGAGTGTATTTTGCCCTTTACCGCAATTTCATGGCAGGCACGAAGGACACATGTGAAGATTTTGTAGTCTCCATTCTATAGTGTCAAGCATGCGGTTTGCGGCCACCACTTTGTTTTGGAAGGGATATCGTGATGTCCTCCATGAACTCGGTAGGAGTAACAACGTCGATTACCCACGTCGATTCCATCAGAGGAGCAAAGGTACGGTAGATCTCAAGAGGGACTCCCTCCAGTCCACACGATTTGTTTAACGCACTACACTTTAAGGCAGTGTCCAGATGTTCTGTGGTGATATAAGCCCTAAGGCCGTCAACTACAGTAGGATGCTCGACCACTGGCACTTCTTGACGCACGTCTGTCCAGTTGATAATCCACTTACAAACTGTGGTGGTGGTGAGCGAAAGCAAGTACAGCGTCATTGTGTAAAGTGGCCAGAGAACCATCGGCCAATTCCAGGCCTGTATAAGAGTACGTCGCCGCTGCCTCATTTCTCTCAACATATAGTATAATGGTGGCTGTTTGTTTCCTAATACAGTACTTTCACTTTCCCGTCTTCACTACTGTCAAACGCAGCAGTTGTGCTTCCATACGTCAAACAGCCTGCTGATGGTCAGGAGACGATGGTTGCGTCGCCAACTCACATACAGATGTGAAACAAAACCCGGGTCACCCGTTGCCAGTGTGACTTACATTGGCCATATCATGTGAACGTCCTACGTAAAGCTGGTTTGATACAGCAGAGCCGCTATTTAAGCGTTCTGTGGTAGCCCCAATAATCCTATTTTCTGAATGAGTGCCTTGTCATCGTCGCGAACTATTCCAAAACTATGCACAGTACACAATGCTCTAAATTTTTTTCGTATCCTTCCGCCGTTAGATGTTTCTTGGGCCCAGTAGTGGGTATAGCGTGGTTCATCACTCCAAATCGCTCTTTGCCAGTCATACACTGTCCAGTGGCATCGCTCTTTACGCCATCTCAAAAGTCGTGCAGCACAAAGCACATGAATCTGTGGCTTATAAGTAGCTGCTTGATCATTGTACCCCATTCTTTTTAACTCACAACGCACAGTCATCGTGCAAGCTTCAATGTTGGTAGGTCTTTGGAACTCAAGAATGATACCTTCCGCTGATAATATTTAACAACGCTGACGGTTGAAAATGGTTCAAATGGCTCTAAGCACTGTGGGACTTAACATCTGAGGTCATCAGTCCCCTAGAACTTAGAACTACATAAACCGAACTAACCTCAGGACATCACACACATCCACGACCGAGGCAGGATTCGAACCTGCGACCGTAGCAGTAGGACGGTTCGGGACTGAGGCGCCTAGAACCGCTCGGCCACAGTGGCCGGCACCCTGACGATCCGAATTCGCCATACATGATGTCGGTCTGGTCATGGTTTAGCTGCTGTTGTCGTTTAGCGCTTCCTCATCGAAGCAGATCACCGAGATACATGGTAAAAAGTGCGAAGCAGTAAGTAACTCGACAATCTGCTTCCGCTATCTACTTTGAAAATGGAACAGTCCGGGCGCAAGATGAGACTGACTCCGGTGAAAAACTTGACACTTGTTTCCACGCATTATTCTTCGTATCGGAAACAAGCTCAGATTCTCATCTCACTTGCCTCGCAGGAGTGTACTGGTTGATAAACATATACAACGTACAGAAGAGAATAAAACAACGTTCTGTATGAAAAAACGTGTCCAGACTCTGTGACATCACGTGTCACGACGCGTGTGGCAGATTGGGCTAACAAGCTGTCAGTTGCCGTCAAAGTCGTGTACCAGGCAGCTGCCGCTACGGATGCAATGGGGGGAGCTAGTGAGTCATGTCCGAAAGAACAGACACCATATCTATATAGTTCTGGCAATACCGGCCATGACCTTCTTCTGTGCAGATGCACATATATTCCCTGAACTCTTAGGGGACTTGGTAAGAACGTCTTCCACGAGTAATGAGTGTGTTGGGGTGGGACACTACGAATGTAACTTCCTGGCAGATTAAAACTGTGTGCCCGACCGAGACTCGAACTCGGGACCTTTGCCTTTCGCGGGAAATTGCTCTACCATCTGAGCTACCGAAGCACGACTAACACCCGGTAGTCACAGCTTTACTTCTGCCAGTATCTCGTCTCCTACCTTCCAAACTTTACAGAAGCTCTCCTGCGAACCTTGCAGAACTAGCAGTCCAGAAAGAAAGGATACTGTGGAGACATGGCTTAGCCACAACCTGTTGGATGTTTCCAGAATGACATTTTCACTCTGCAGCGGAGTGTGCACTGATATGAAACTTCCTGACAGATTAAAACTGTGTGCCCGACCGAGACTCGAAAAAACTTGGGACCTTTGCTTTTCGCGGGCAATTGCTCTACCATCTGAGCTACCGAAGCATGACTCACACCCGGTACTCACAGCTTTACTTCTGCCAGTATCTCGTCTTCTACCTTCCAAACTTTACAGAAGCTCTCCAGCGAACCTTGCAGAACTAGCACTCCTGAAAGAAAGGATACTGTGGAGAAATGGCTTAGCCACAGCCAGGGGGATGTTTCCAGAAAGGGATTATCACTCTGCAGCGGAGTGTGCGCTGATATGAAACTACGAATGTAGTCTGCAGCGGACTGTGCGCTGATATGAAACTACGAATGTATTCTGTGGACATACAAGGTGAGAATGTGGTTCTTTTAGGATGCGTGCGCGAGTTAGACCCTGTAGTTGGTTGGTTGGTTGTTTTGGGACAGGAGACCAGACAGCGAGGTCATCAGTCTCATCGGATTAGGGAAGGACTGGGAAGGAGGTCGGCCGTGCCCTTTGAAAGGAACCATCCCGGCATTTGCCTGGAACGATTTAGGGAAATCACGGAAAACCTAAATCAGGATGGCCGGACGCGGGATTGAACCGTCGTCCTCCCGAATGCGAGTCCAGTGTCTAACCACTGCGCCACCTCGCTCGGTAGACCCTGTAGTAGCACTACTCTCTGTGCTCTCGGTGGCTCAGATGAATAGAGCGTCTACCATGTAAGCAGGAGATTCCTAGCTCGTGTCCCGGTCGGGGCATACATTTTGACCTGTCCCCGTTGATATATATCAACGCCCGTTAGCAGCTGAAGGTATTAATACACTCCTGGAAATTGAAATAAGAACACCGTGAATTCATTGTCCCAGGAAGGGGAAACTTTATTGACACATTCCTGGGGTCAGATACATCACATGATCACACTGACAGAACCACAGGCACATCGACACAGGCAACAGAGCTTGCACAGTGTCGGCACTAGTACAGTGTATATCCACCTTTCGCAGCAATGCATGCTGCTATTCTCCCATGGAGACGATCGTAGAGATGCTGGATGTAGTCCTGTGGAACGGCTTGCCATGCCATTTCCACCTGGCGCCTCAATTGGACCAGCGTTCGTGCTGGACGTGCAGACCGCGTGAGACGACGCTTCATCCAGTCCCAAACATGCTCAATGGGGAACAGATCCGGAGATCTTGCTGGCCAGGGTAGTTCACTTACACCTTCTAGAGTACGTTGGGTGGATCGGGATACATGCGGACGTGCATTGTCCTGTTGGAACAGCAAGTTCCCTTGCCGGTCTAGAAATGGCAGAACGATGGGTTCGATGACGGTTTGGATGTACTGTGCAATATTCAGTGTCCCCTCGACGATCACCAGAGGTGTACGGCCAGTGTAGGAGATCGCTCCCCACACCATGATGCCGGGTGTTGGCCCTGTGTGCCTCGGTCGTATGCAGTCCTGATTGTGGCGCTCACCTGTACGGCGCCAAACACGCATACGACCATCATTGGCACCAAGGCAGAAGCGACTCTCATCGCTGAAGACGACACGTCTCCATTCGTCCCTCCATTCACGCCTGTCGTGACACCACTGGAGGCGGGCTGTACGATGTTGGGGCGTGAGCGGAAGACGGCCTAACAGTGTGCGGGACCGTAGCCCAGCTTCATGGAGACGGTTGCGAATGGTCCTCGCCGATACCCCAGGAGCAACAGTGTCCCTAATTTGCTTGGAAGTGGCGGTGCGGTCCCCTACGGCACTGCGTAGGATCCTACGGTCTTGGCGTGCATCCGTGCGTGGCTGCGGTCCGGTCCCATGTCGACGGGCACGTGCACCTTCCGCCGACCACTGGCAACAACATCGATGTACCTTGGAGACCTCACGCCCCACGTGTTGAGCAATTCGGCGGTACGTCCACCCGGCCTCCCGCATGCCCACTATATGCCTTCGCTCAAAGTCCGTCAACTGCACATATGGTTCACGTCCACGCTGTCGCGGCATGCTACCAGTGTTAAAGACTGCGATGGAGCTCCGTATGCCACGGCAAAATGGCTGACACTGACGGCGGCGGTGCACAAATGCTGCGCAGCTAGCGCCATTCGACGGCCAACACCGCGGTTCCTGGTGTGTCCGCTGTGCCGTGCGTGTGATCATTGCTTGTACAGCCCTCTCGCAGTGTCCGGAGCAAGTATGGTGGGTCTGACACACCGGTGTCAATGTGTTCTTTTTTCCATTTCTAGGAGTGTATAATTCTAATCACGATATTACTGGTTATCCACTATTTACTGTTTTCGGTAGGAGACACTATAACTTTGAGGTATCATTGGAAATAAAACTGTGAGGGGGCTGTCTTAAGAGGTACTAGGGTAGTTCTGTCGGTAGGGGACTTGTTCTTGGGAGGCAACATTCTCAGATTCGAGACTCGGATCGCCACATAGTTCTAAAGTCCTAGGAAGTTCGGCCATTACTTCAGTTTTCCTTAGCACCGAGGCTGGAAAACCCAACAGCCAAGTATGGGGCCAGATCAGCGTGGCTGGTGTTCTAGTTTCTCACTAGCTCCCCCCATCCGTTTCGTAGCGGCAGCTGCCTGGTACACGACTTTGACGGCCAGCTGACAGCTTGTTAGCCCGCTCTGCCAAGAGTGTCATGCCACGTCATGTCACAGAGTCTGGACATGTTTTTTTCATACAGAACGTTGTTTAATTCTCTTCTGCAAGTTGTATATGTTTATCAACCTGCAGTAAGCAAACTTTAGAAGGGTCTTCTGAAGGCAGAGTTTCACAGATCTTATATATTGTTCTGAGATGTATCTGCCTGTACATCTAATGATTCAATAGCTCCGGAGAAGCTTTCGCTTCATTAGCTCCTGCGTTACACTACGAAGAGAAAACAAATGCATTTTAGCACCTGCTGATTCACAGTTAAATGGGATAAATACACAAAACACATGTAGCACTATAATAAACTGTGAATATTAATAGTAATGGTAAAGTTACAGACAAGATTTTCACACAAATGATACATGTTTAGGAAGGAAAGGATATGCAGTGTGGTGGAATATGAAAGTCAGCTTCTATAAAAAAATCTTCTCAAGGGAAATTATTAAAAGAAGGAGGTCTTGGAGGGGGAATAATTAAATTTAAATATTTTCAAGGAATTTGTTCATCGATTTCTGTTTTATCTGAAATGAAATATTTTTGTATGAAACACGAAAATACATCTAAATCTAAATGAATGTGTACTTGCGTCAGACTGGTTCTGATGTATCTTCCTACTACATGCACGAGCGCTCTGTGTGTCTTTAAGGAATGTGGTGATGAAACTAAGTCCTGCAAGTTGGGGAGATAGCATCTCACGCATGCATATTTCAGAAGAATGCAACAGTATCGACAGTGATGTATTCAGGCAATGATCTCAATATCAGTTCCACTACACTCCCCGTAAAAGAAACGTTATTGCTAACAGATATTAGTATATGTGTTCATGCGTAACTATGTGTTAGTAAAACTGAAAATCTTCGATTTTCGTTATTAAGGTTAATTTTTACTCCACGTATGACTGAATGACATAAATAAATTACGTATAGTATGGTAAAATATTGATATGGGGTGTTCACAATGTTCACAGTACAAACAGTACAAACAAAATACAAACAGACAAAATACAATTGCAGCCACAGAAATAAAATACGCTAAAGTTCACAATGAAATTATGCAACACTGAATGATGGTCAGTAAAGAGCAATCAAAAAAGAAGTACACAGTTAAAACAATTCCATAACTTAAGAGTATAAAGCACTCTACAGTGGCTGGTCAATTCTCTTCGTTAAATCGGATATTACGCGTGTATGCTTCAGTTCAGATTGATAATTGTCAATATGTTTACCTGCAGGTCATGGCTGAATGCACAAAAATTAGGAGAGATGTAGATGGCTGCAGTTCTGAGTGTTGCTTGACTACCACTTGCTGCCATAGCGCAAGTGTGCATGCTTACCTCGCATCTGCGGCGCCAATGGTAGCTGTCGGTGGGAGCTGTTAATCTGATAATCTATTCTAAAAATCTCTCTCAACTATTAAACACCAGTCAGATACATGTTCTACGTCATTCCCTAGCTAAGGTAATTGGCATGGTACACTCTACTTAGCTGGAATAGTGCGTATTTCACTGCCCTCAAATCAGTCACAAGTGTTTTTTGTCAGTGCTTGGTGCGATTATCCATACTAGGAGACTTTTCCGTTTAACTCCTTACGAGTTAGGATGAACCTGTGAACAACTGTTCACATACTGACTCTACAATCGTCTCAGCATGGCGCAAGTCACCTGGCTGAAACATTCGACGATTTGCTGCAAGAAAGAAAGCGAATTACTGTGTCTGCAATTTACCTTTTTAAAGCTGATGGCCACGAGTTTGCTTTCTAGCCAATGAGAGCCTTCGTACTTGTAATAACTCTTTCATGCGACTTTTCACACAGATGGCTATAGTGAGTCACAAATATATTTGAGTTGAGTTTCTCCGAACATTTACCTGGCATCTTCAAAAATGTTCCTGTAGAATGACATTCTGAAGGGTCATTGTTAAAATCAGGGAGAAGGGCTTCTTTTACCGGTGGCCTATGCAGTGGTTCAAATGGCTCTGAGCACTATGGGACTTAACACTTATGGTCATCGGCCCCCTAGAACTTAGAACCACTTAAACCTAACTAACCTAAGGGCATCATACAACACCCAGTCATCACGAGGCATAGAAAACCCATGACCCCGCAGGGAATCGAACCCGGGAACCCGGGCGTGGGAAACGAGAACGCTATCGCACGACCACGAGCTGCGGACGCAGAGGATCCGGCATCTCACTGTGCCCACTAGGTGTCACTCTGAAAAAGTTTCAGCCAAGTGCGGGACGGGCATCCACATTTATATGGATACTCTGCAAATCACACTTAAGTGCCTGGAAGAGGGTTCATCGAACCATTTTCGTACTTCTTCTCTACCATTCCAATCTCGTATGGTGGTTGGGAAAAACGAACACGTAAATCTTTCCATTATATCTCTGATTTCTCTTATTTGATTATTATGATCATTTCTTCCTACCAGGTGGTTGTCAAAAAAATCTTTTCGAATTCGGAAGAGAAAGTTGGTTATTAAAATTTCGTAAATTGATCTCACCGCAAAGAAAACCACCTTTTGTTTCAGTGACTGCCTCCCCAACTCGTGTATCGTATTAGTGACACTCTCACCCCTATTGCGCGATAACACGAAACGAGCTGCCCTTCTTTGCACTTTTTCGATATCCTCCGTCAATCCTGCCTGGTGAGGACCACACACTGCGCAGCAATATTCCAGCAGAGGACGGACAAATGTATTGTACGCTTCGTCTTTAGTGGGGTTGTCGCATCTTCTAAGCATTCTGCAAACAGAGTTCAGTCTTTGTTTCGCCTTTATCACAATATTATCTATGTGATCTTTCCAATTTGAATTGCTAGTGATTGTAATTCCTAGGTATTTAGTCGAATTGAGAGCCCTTTGAGTTGTGCGATTTATCGTATACCCAAAACTTATCGGATTTCTTTTAGTACCCATGTGGATGACATAGCAATTTCCTTTGTTTAGTGCCAATTTTAACTTTTCTCACCGTACAGAAATTCTCTCTAGATCATTTTGTAATTGGAATTGATCGTCATTATTTTACTAGACGGTAAATTAGAGCGCCATCTTGAAACAATCACAGGGGGGCTGATCACCTAGATCATTTATGTAAATCAGGAACAGCAGAGGACCTACGAAGCTACCTTGTAGAACGCCTGATATTACTTCTGTTCTACTCGATGATTTACCGTATATCACTGTTTTTCTGACGTAAGAATTCTCCTTCCCTCAGAACTGTATCTCGTAGCTCAGGTCTGATTATTTACATGCATGCAATTACTAATGTGAGTGTTGGTAGTTCAAATTCACAACATGTTGGTTTGTTTATTCACTTCGCCTATCAATAAAATTCGTTAATTTTCACATAACAGTATCATGTGACATATCGAGTTAATTGGAATTGTTTCAAGAATTCAATGTAAGGTGTGTTGTTTGTTTGACACCTTACATATCACCAAACCTCTGCGCTAATTTTTGTGCTGAGGTTAGACAATGGTTAAGGTGTTGTCGAAGTCAGTCAGAAATTATACTTTTTCTCAACACTGGATATTGATCAGCTACTTAGTCGCGTCTTTATTCTATTTAATTCTGTTGGTTTGTATACCTCAATTTTACCTTGGTTGACTGTGTTAGTGATTAAATTGTCTCCCTTAAGTAAACAAAATAATTTTTTATTAATTTTCATATCAGTTTCTTTTTCTTAATTATTTAAACGTGTTGTGTGTATTTCAGATTTTATGTTGAAGATGGGTAGCCTCTCACATCGATCTTTTCATACTATTTTCTCAACCACTTACTATTTCAACAGCTCAAAGAGTTAAATAACTTTATACATAATAAAAAAATCTGTGTTTACATTCCATTCTTTGTTTTACACAAATTATTATTCTAACAACTAATATAAGAAAACAAACGATTCTTTAGCAGATTCTAATCATGTCAATGTTTTAAAAATTTATGGTAATTATTTATGCAAAATTCAAATATATTATAATCACAAACAATGTCCATATACACATATTAACCTAAAGAGGGAAATTTCTCTAAATGACAATGCGTCTTTTAAGTAATGTTACATTGATAATTATGCATGAATAAAATATTAAATTATTACACAGTAAATTCACTTTACAAAAATGGTATCTTTAAGACACAATACACACGAACAGGTTTGCTTTTTAACATATTATTCTGATTGACAAACATAGGTAGTAAATTAACTTTACGAAAATGTTATCTTTAAGACACAGTAGGCATGAACAGGCTTGCTTTTTAACATATACTCATTAACATTACAAATACATAAAACATTTTTTACAAAAGTTTTCTTGTGTGTTACTCATGAAACAAAGATTATGGAAAGACTGTTCATAGCTATTTTTCAGAAACTTAGACGTTTGTATACAGAGATTTAAATTGCGTCAGTACATCGAAGTCCTGTGTTAATTATTATACTTTTCGCAGCTTTTTCAGTGTCTGATACTGATCTTTGTCCAATTTTGAACACTATTTTCGCATAATGTCTACGAATGTTCTTGCGTGAGATTGACGATGAATGTCTGTACACGAAGCTCAAGGACTCGCGCAAGATGCTTGCTGGCAAACCTTTGGGTAGGCAGTGTCATTATTTTTCGAATTTTCCAACTGGATGTGCTGTAGTTTCTTGTGACCCTCTTAATAATGTGAACCCTTTAGTGTGGGGTCTCATGGAGTATTGGCTGAAGGTATTTCTATTTTTGTAGTACTTCCCAGACAACTAGTTTATAATAGGATGGGTATTTGGAAATCTGTATCTTGAAGTATTTTCGCGCATCCTCTGTCTTCAACATCAGTACTGAGAGTCTTTATCTTATGTTCTTCCAAGCATCTTCCTTTCTTCAGGCTTGAACCTTGTCTCTTTCTTGGACTGCATATAGAAAATTATTCACTACTAGTTGCTTTGAAATTTTATATTTGTTAGTGTTTCAACCATTGATTAGGGCGTGTAGCTCATCATTGATTTACCGATTTTCCGGCAGCTCCGTAATTCAATATAATATTGCAGTCAGGTGGTGACAGCACGATTAGACACGTAATTGTTGCCGAATTATGCGTCAGCCAAGCTGAGGTTTGGTTTTTATTCCACATGTTGGTTGCTGTTTCGTTTGTTTTGTAGCCCGTCGTTCGCGGTAGTCCTTCCGACTTGAGTATCGTTCGAAAGTAAATTTTCGCAAGGCCTGGACCCAACGTCGATCTTCTGCTGCTCATCCACCCTCCTTGTACTTTCTTTATCACGGCAAGGTTGCTACCTGAGTAAGGTACAAGGGTTGCCCTTGGTTACAAATCGCCATCCTTCTCGTGCCCTTGCCGGCGTCTCCACTACCTCTTATAATCTACCTTAAATCTATCTAATGCCTAATTTATGCCTCTTAAGAAATTCTTTATATGGTTCGGCGTCCTATCTCTGTGTTACAGTTCTAGTTTCTCTATCAGGCTCCCATTTGTCCCTGATATCTTAAACTAATGAGACACCTTATGTTCGTAATGCGCGGTGTCGTAGTGGTGCATGTTAGTGTGTCATGCTATTAGACCATCACCTTTGCAAACTCTACAATATCATGCTAGTTGTTACATATAAAAATGTAACCTATTTCTCGTTTTTCCTCTTCTGTCTCTTATTTTCTTCAAGTTCCTGGTCATGTCTTGTCTGAAACATACTTGACGGCTTCTTTGATATTATTCACTCATTCCTATAATATATCATTCATTAAACCACATTATAGCTTTTGTGATGAGGTCCTAAACTTTTACCTATCTCGTTCTACGCTCAGTTCATTCTGTCTGTACTACTTTGAGTGTTGTAACATCGTTTCTTAGGTCTGGAAGGCTCTTTCTCTTCCACCCATGTTGGACACTGTACAGCCCTGGTTCAAACAGAAGTGTAATGCTCTCAATGTCACGATGTCATTTGCCATGTCTAACACAGCTCGTCTTTCATTCACAAAAACCACACCTATTATCTTCACCGTTAATTTCGGTATGATAACGAAATTGGCTTCGATCTTTTGACCTTCGCACGAGAGACTTCAAATTGTTTGTTTCTTGACATCCGCAGCATAATTTTTGATGGGACGCACCACTTTAATCTTCTTCAGTTTCAGCATCGGTAACCCATTATTAGCAAGTCACTGGGTAAATAAGTTCTCCGAAATCGCCGTTAGCTTGCTTCCACTGCCTATGACAACATTAATTGGGATTTTTTCTACTATGGGCTCAAAACTTATTGAATCTCGACCGGTTTTCTCTGTTATTCCTGATCCCCCCGAATTTAATTCCGTCTATTGAATCATTTGTGAGTCGTGTCAGTTTTTTACCTGTGAGTTCGAATCTTTTGTCCAATATACCTCGACCGCTATCTCTCTCTCTTTTACTACTTCTTTTCCACATTTAACTTCGTCTTCCATTAGTTCAACTACATCTGCCTCTACTTTCTTCGTGGAAACTCCCAAATAATCGCATCTAAATAGACTTGTCATATCTATGTAACTTCCATCACTGTAGACATTTGTACCTGTGTCCAATTCTAATTTCTTTTAAATTTCCTTCGACTGTGCATCATCCTCATTGAGTTCGTTTTCCCTGGCCTCAGTCTCAAATAACTCAGCAATTTTAATTACTTCGTCCCTATTTCCTTCTGACATTGTGTCTGCTTCTGGAAGTTCGTTTTCTTCATCGGTATCCTTCCAATTAATTTCTCCCTAGAATGATGTTGTAGTTGTCCTGTCTATGTTTGATCTCTGGAATCTTATTTAGTCACTTACCACATGTCTTGACAAATTGTTTATTGCTCTCGATAGTACGTTATCCTCTCGGAATCGGCGCTCCCTACTTTCAGTATTAAAATGTTTATTTCTCTCCTCGGTACATTATCCTCTCGGAATCAGATCTCCCTAGTTTCAGTATAAAATAATGCTAATTACTGGCTCTTTTAACTCGACTTGTGTTATTCCTGCTTCATTTTATTCCGGAAGTCCGTTTTTTGTGAAATCCTCATAACCAATTCCTGTCTAACCTAAAGTTTGCGGAATCTCGATTTCCTGCGGTTCTGTTCCTACATCTTTCCCCTCCCGTGATAGGGTATACATTTCTTTCATTAGGCTGGTGCCGTTTGCTTGGGTAGGTGTGCTGTTTTATTTAACTTTGTCGCTCTCTCGTCAATTCTAACGTGCACTGGGGTTTTGTGGTCTTATATCCAGGTCTTCTTTCCGTCCTTGCTGTCTTTGTTCGACTTGGTCACACGGATTTTGTTGATGGTAATTTGTCGGCCTGTTTTTGCTCCAATACCCATTGCGATTACCGTTCTTCCTCCTGTAATACTTATTGCCTTTCCTGAAAGGATATCCTTTGCCGTTTCGTGCTCCGGACCCATAACCGTTTCCTTGTTGGAATCTATTGTCACTTCTCTGCGCGAAGTTACCACGCAGTTCGTAATAGCAGACATTCCTTCGTGCGGTCTGCGGTCCATTTCACGGTCTTTCCTTCACGTTTTCACGCGGGTTTCGCTTTTTTCTTGCTCATCTTCCGAGAATATGAATTCCATGCCTCTCAAAATTCCGTTGAAGGCTTCCAAGTCATTGGCTCAACGCCCTACCAATAGCTGTTCGGATTTTAAAGGCAGGTTAGTGGTACACAATTTTAGCAATTCTCCATCGCTATATAGCACATTCAAATATTGGTTTTCCTTTTCCTTTGCTTCAAAAAATGTTACAGGGGTCTTCTCTCCGTAATTCCTTAAATACGGATTTTTTAGTCGTTTATACTTCACTCTATTTTGTGCTTCACTCGCCCTGTAGCGTGAGAGAAACTTGTCTTTGAAATCTTCATATGATCGACATGTAGCTGCTGTGTTCTGCATCGTTTCAGCTACTGTTCCAGTCACATAAAGTCGAGTTTGTGTGCTGATGTCCAATATTCTGCTAGTCCTCTCTGAACTGATCAATGAAGGGTCGTGGATGCAGTGAGTTTCTTTCACAGAAATGCTGAAAGCTCCTAATAGTGAGGAAATGATCATTGTCGTATCTCGTCATGTTATCGTACGAAAATAGAGAGTCCTCGCCACTTCTGTTCCCGATCATTTCACGTCTAAGTCTCTCAGGTTGTGGTAAATCCAATGGATATTGCCACCGTAACTTTCACCTAGTTTTGCATAATATCGTTGGAATGGAATGCAATGACTTTCTTCCATCGGCTCTGCGCAAGCTGCGGTATGCTTCACTCTATTGCCTCTGCGGCCTTGCATGGCTAATCTTCTCGCTTCATCATGTGGTCCGAATTGTTCCGAAAAGTATGCTTGTTGTACCCGATGTCTTCGTGGTGCCATGTGCTCTTTGTAAGTTTCGAACCATGCCTGTGGCATCGCAGGAGGTCGGCTGTCGCGTCATTTCTTCTCCGCCTGTGATTGGAGTCGTATTTGCGTGAAATCTTTTTTCCATTCCTTGTAAAACTTATAGCCTTTCAAGTGGCGTTATTGACTCTGTAGTTGTTACAGATTCGGAGCTTGTATGATCTTGATCACATTGCTCTTGTATAAGTTCACAACAGTTCTTTCCGAGTTTTCTGAATTGATATTTAGCTTTCGCTTCTATTCTCAACATGCGAGTATCTTACCTCTAGAGAACCACTTACGTGATGCGTTTTTGCAACACACTGTCTTAAACTATTTGTCGTGTTGTACCCGGTGCTTGGCGTGTAATTGCATTATCCTGTATGGTTAGCTTTGCAATTTCACTATAGGTATCGTCACGTAATGTATTGTTGTCATCATGCAATGTTTTGATTTCAGTCTGTATGTCGTCACGCATTGTTTGCACGTCAACTTCGACACGGTCAATATCTGTTCTTAATTGTGTGTGACATATTATTAAAGTTTCGTTCACATTTCGGTATTCTTTAGCCTATTCCTCAATGTGACCTAAGTGTTGTTTGAACTCAGGCAGCAGTTTCGTTATTCTACATTCTGCTCACATATGTGTTGTTGCAGTTATTTCATGGGTTGCTTCATCTCTCTGTTTTGTATCGTTAGGATGCGCACTAATTGCTGGAGAATTGCTGGTAAATTGATGGGTCCTACTTCCTCTTCTTCCGTTTCATTCTGCTTTTACATTCTCATGTCTGTCCGCAACTGACTTCACTGAACCACGTGCTGACACATTTCGACTTGTATTGCCTGTACTTGGTTGTGACGGAGGTATTATTACATGTACTATGGGTCCTACGTATTCAACATGTTCCCCATCTTCTTTCACCTCTGCATTATATTGGTCGCCGCTCACGCCGCCTTGTGGCTCGTTACTTACGTCCTGCTGCACCCCCGGACCTACTTCTCGCGGCATTGTGTCGTCCGTTGTTCTGGCCTGAGATTCGCGTATGTTGTCTTGCTGGATGTCAATCTCAATTCGGTCAAGGTCTTAATGTGCTATTGCAAAACTCTCTGATCCCTGTGTTTGTAATTTTAACTCTACTTCGCGTAATCAAGCAGTCATACGTCCTTACTCGCTTCATAAAGTTACTACTTTCACCCTTTGCCTACTGTTTCTATTTCCTTGACTCAATAACAAGACTATACGGCCGTATCTTACCAGTTGCTACAGAACCAACATATCAACGCTGCGTCAGCCGCCTGTGCGCTTGAAAGGTTAGATTAGATTGATTCAATTTTTGTTCCATAGAGCCAAAAATTGGTATGATTATCGTGGGTGTGGAACATGTCAGAAAAACTGAAAGCTAACAATGGGATTACAACCATGTTATGGGAATACTGCGTACGTTTCTCAATGCATTGCACATCTCTGTATCCCTATTGACTTGTCAGTAGCTACTAACATTTACCATTGGTTGATATAACACAAAAAATTTATTACAAAAACATTTTAAGAAGATACTGTATTGTCGTAATAATTACATATGGTTGACCACCTTACCATGGTATTTTATCATACTTGCGGAGTCTCCATTATCTAACAAATGTGAGATTAGTTCTGATCTATCTTTCTACCACTGTTAAATAAGGACGCTCTATGAGTGTCTGAGGAATTTGGTGCTAATATGGCCTGCAAGGTAGGAAGATACCATCTCACCCACGCAGACTTCAGAAGAGTTTAGTTGTATGGACAGTGATGTAATCAGACAATGATCTCAATGTCAGTTCCCCTACACTGCCTGTAAAGGAAACTTTATCACTGACAGAAATCAGCGTACGGGTTCAGGGGTATCTACAAGACAGAAAAAAATGAAAATCCTTGATTTTCGATACTAATGTTTAGTATTATTCAAAGTATGACTTCATGACATAGCAAAATGCCCGTCCCCGGCACGGTAGCTCAGTGTGTGCGGTCAGAGGGTTAGTTGCCCTCTGTAATAAAAAACTGAACACTGAACTTTAATGCATGTCATGGGACATCCGCAACGAACAAAAACAACGAACAATATCGAACAAAATGAGATTAAAAAAAAAAAACATCCCGATAGAATGTCAATCCTAAGGGCCCGGGTTCGATAACCGGCTGGGTCCGAGATTTTCTCCGCTCAGGGACTAGGTGTTGTGTTGTCCTAATCATCATCATTTCATTTCCAACGAAGCGCAAGTCGCTGAGGTGGCGTCAAATTGAAAGACTTGCACCCGGCAAACGGTCTACCCGACGGGAGGCCATAGTCACACGACATTTATTTGCATAGCAAAATTATGTACAGGATGGTAAAATATTGATATTCGGTGTCCACAACTGTGAAGCGAAATTCCTAACTATTATAGGGTTCTTTAATGGTAAGATGTTTGATGACAATGCCTGGGCCGGCCGGAGTGGCCGAGCGGTTGTAGGCGCTACAGTCTGGAACCGCGCGATCGCTACGGTCGCAGGTTCGAATCCTGCCTCGGGCATGGATGTGTGTGATGTCCTTAGGTTAGTTAGGTTTAAGTAGTTTAAATTTCTAGGGGACAGTTGACCTCATAAGTTAAGTCCCATAGTGCTCAGAGCCATTTGAACCATTTGACAATGCCTGGGGGCCTATAAAACAGAAAGAAATTAAATACAATGGCGGCAAGAGATATCAACTACGGTAAAATTCACAATGAAAATACCCAAAAATGGAATTGGGGTCGGTAAAGAGCAATCAAAAAGAAGTACACAGTTAAAACAATTCCCTAACTTAAGAGTATAAAGCACTCTACAGTGGCTGATCAATTCTTTTCCTTAAATGGGATATCTTTTGTTTAACCCCCACAGTCATGAAAATGTTGAAGTACAGATCATGGGCGAATGTACAAAAATTGGGAGAGATGGTGTCGACTGGAGTTCTGAGCGTCAATTGAGTATCACTTGTTGGCACAGCGCAAGCGTGCATGTTTACTTTGCGTCGGCACCGCCAGTGGCGGCTGTCGGCGGTAGCTGTGAACTGAGAATCTATTCTAAGTATCTCCCATCTGTTAAACATCAGTCAGGTACATTTTTTACGTCTTTGGTGAAACCGAGACTCCTAGTTATTCCTTAGCTAATTGGCATGCTACACTCTAGCTGGAATAGTGCGTATGTCACTGCCCTCAAATCGCTCGTTAGCCTTCACTATCAGTGCTTGGTGCAATTCTACGTACAAGGAGACTTTTCAGTTTAACTCCTTACGAGTTACGATGAACCTGTGAACTTTTGTTCACATAATGACTCTCGCAATCGTCTCAGAATTGCGTGAGTCACAGTGCTCAAACTATTGACGATTTGCTGCAAGAAAGGAAGCGGATTGTTCTGCCTACAATTTGTATATATCGAAGCTGGTGGCAATGCGTTTCCTTTCCGTGCCAATGGGAGTTTTTGTACTGTTATGACTCCACCCCCACTATATTTTTTGCAGCCTATCACAGGCATCATTTCTTTCATATGGCAGAGTTTAACTTCTATGTAGTACTGAGATAAACAGCTTCTTCTTTCATGTGAGTCTTAACGCAGGTGGCTACATCATTATTTTGAGTTGTGTTTCTCTGGATGTTTACCTGGCATCTCCCACCATATTCCTGTAGAAAGGGTTTCCGAAGGGTCGTCGTTAAATTAAGGGCGAACGAGTCCTTTTGGTGGCGGCCTACACAGTGGATCCGGCATCTCATTGAGTCTATTAAGTGTCCCGTTGTAACATTTCAGCCAAATGTGGGACAGATATTCTGTTATAAGAATTCTCCTTCCCTTTAAAAATGCATCTCTTAGCTGAGGCCTAAGAAATTATTTGCGTACAATTAACTAGTGTGAGAGTCAGTGGTTTATATTCACGAAATATCGGTTGTTTCTTCGCTTCACCTATCAGTAAAATTCGTTCATTTTCACATAACTATGTCGTGTGAAATATCAAGTTAACTGGAATTGTTTCAGGAGTTCAATGCAAGGTCTGTTATTTGTTTGACACTTTACGTAGCTTATGCTTCATTCGACGTAAAAACTGAAATTATACCCGAATATGAAAACTTCCTTTGAGAAAGAAATATCATAAAATAGACTTTGTTTTGTATTTGTTAGTTTATGCTCAAAGTGGGCAAACGTTTTGTATTGCAGCGAAATAGGAGAGAGGAGAGAGAGAGCGTTACGGATGTAATATACGAGTTGGAGTGGCAATCTTTAAAACAAACGCTTTTCTTGCGAGATCTTCTCACTGAATTTCAATCACCACCTTTTACTGATGTCAGCTAGAGCGGGAGAAGTTACCATCGTAACAAAACGAGAGAAATCAGAGCTCACATGGTAGTTTTAATTGTTCGGTTTCCCGCACTGCTCGATAGTGGAGCAGGAGATAAGCCCTCCGCGGCAATTAATTGGGAATTGCAGAGTAGTCATATGGATGTAGATAACAAGAATATTGTGTAGTAACTCCCTTTCATTTATTACGACTCACATTGGCCACTGTAATACAACATCTATTGATATATAACAAACAGTGCACAGGAGAATAGCGAAACGTTACAGAATTGTAGGACATCAAGGTAGAACTTCCATGCTACTGGCTGGGGCCGAAGAGGGGAAAATCTGTAGGGAACACCGAGATTCGATTGTAATCAACAAGCATTTGATGAAGTACGGTGTATGACAACCTGTGCTGAAAGGGTTGACACTAGATGGCAAACACTTGTGATGGATTGCATGGAACCAGTCAGGAAACTAACGACATGCGTGCGTGCTCGCGAGCCCGCGCAAACACACACACACACACACACACACACACACACACACACACACACACACACCCGGTCCGTCCACTTTATATGTGCCAGGACGTTTCATTTGTTATGTACTGTATGAAAATTTACAAATTTACAAATGTGTGCTTATCGCACCATACGTGTGGCAAAATGGAAACATGGAAACCTGACGACCAATGCCAGTGGTATACCTGGAAAGGAATTTTCCCAGAGATTCAGCAATCATTTATCATTGGTTCATTAATAGTTAAGTGGCATTCTATTCGACATACGAAGTGAACAAACATTATCCAGTACTGAACCGTTGCCGTCATCTGGAGCATTGAAGCTTGCATAATTAAAACATCCAAAATTTTGATGATAGTGAATTAACTTCTAAATATAAAATTATTACATTCAGTCCATGATTACCTACCACTGGACGATTTATTCGTGCAGCGTTAGGTGATAATATTCATTCTCTGTTTACTAGTTAAAGTAACTAACAGTATCTCTAGTTTTGGCAAAATCACTTCAGGCAACACTTGATAACATCAGAGTGGAAATGGAAATGATCGTATGGCATTGCTGGCCGGGAGGCTCCATTCAGGGGAGTTCGGCCGCCGTATTGCAATTCCGTTTAGTTCACGCCACTCTGGCGACTTGCGAGTCAGTGATAATGAAGGACACATAACACCCACTCCCCGGCCGGGTATCGACTCGGGTCCCCTGGGTGATAGGCGGTGAAGCTACCGCTACGCTAAGGAGGCGGACTAGATCACAGTGACTTAAGATATCATTGTCATATTAAATAAAAAATGCGAGTTAATTGATACTGATTTGGGAAATTTTAAAAACATCACAGTTAAAAAATAAGTTATAAAATTTCATGTGTTTGTACATAACGATTGAAAAGAGTAAGTACATCCGTGGAGCATGCTTTAGTGAGATAAAAACTTTTCAGATCTATTTGCCTGTATCTACCAAAGGCGGTATAAATACAACATACTTTACATATTACTTGATTTCCTGAAAGCCTTCGTCACGCTGCCCTACTGCTGACTGTTAACGAAGTTCGAGCGTACGAAACAGGTTCCCAGCTACGTTGAATGGCTCGAAGACTTCTCATGCAGTCGATCCAGGTACAGTGTACTGGACGGCGGAGTGTTCGCTGAGGAAAGGATATCGTCATGAGCGCCCCTGGGAGGTGTGATAGGGCCGTTCTTGTTCTCTGTGTACATGAACTACGTATCAGACAGAATGATCAGCAATCTAATACTGTTTCCTAATGATGCTGCATGTTATGGGGATCTTCGTCGTTAATAACGGTGGAAGGAGAGGGAGTGACGTGGACAGAATTTTTATCCGATTTTGTGTGACGAAAGGCACTTTCCATAAATGCAGTAAAATTTAAATAATTTGGATGACTTTGGAAAAAATTCCTGCAATGTTCGAGTTTTCTGTTTTTCATCTAAAACAACCAAAAATGTAATGTGGAGGTAGACGCTGTAGCGTCAGTTAAATATCTGGGCATAACGTTGCGAGGCCATCTGAAATTGGACGAGTGTATACGGTGGACTGCAGGGAAGTTGAATGTTCGACTTTGGTTTACTGAGAGAATTCTGGGAAAGTGGAGCTCATCTAAACAGGAGGTCGCGTATGAAACACTTGTGCGATCAATTCTTGAACAGTCCTCGAATAATTGAGATAAACACCATATCGGATTAAAGGAATATATCGAATCAATTCCGGTAGGTGCTGCTAGAGTTTTACTTTTAGATTCGATCAGACGCAAGTGTTCTGAAATGCTCCGTGAACTCAGATGGAGGAAAGCCGACATTCTTTTAGCGAAACACTACTTGCAACAGACTGCAGAACGATTCTGCTGCCACCGACGTACGTTTCGCCCAAGGATCACGAAGATAAGAGAAATTAGGGGTCGTACAGAGGCATATAGACCTACGTTTTCTCCTTCGCTGCATTTACGAGTGGGAAAGGGAAGGGAATGGTTCGTCGTGGTGCAACGTACTCTCTGTCATACACGTTTTGGTGACTTACGGAGTATGTATGTCGACGTAGATGTGGGAATAACCTCGTAACTGTGAAGGAAGAACAGATTTCACTGTTCCCTCGGTGACGAGGTTATTAGAGATGTAGCACAAATTCGAAACAGGCAATAATGGAAAAGCAAACGGACCCTACTCTTTTCAAAGGAGCCGCCGTAGCCTTCTCCCTAGGTGATCAGAGGGAACAATGGAAATCCAAAATCAGGGTATCTGAATCGAGGTTTCAAACCGGCACATTATAAAGTAATTAGTCCTAGCCCGCTGCAGTTAGGCGTTTACCTAAAAATAACTTGTAAGGTGGCGTTATTCTAGAACTTACAAATCGCGCTTACAATACGTCATAAGTGAGCCACAAGAATGATAGAAATGACAGGTTTGAGCTTGTTCATTAAAAGATGTATGTGAATGACATCGTCTAGTACATTTAATTTATTGTAAAATGTCTGCATGGTGGGTGATTGGAGAATAACCAGAGTTGTGAAACCCGTGCTAGAACAGAAGGACAAAGCAAGCTCATCGATTCCGTGGGACTATAGAACAGCACAGCCGCTTCCGATTCAAAAAATAATTGCTCTAAGCACTATGGGACTTAACATCTGAGTTCATCAGTCCCCTAGACTTAGAAGTACTTAAACCTAACTAACCTAAGGACATCACACACAGCCATTCCCGAGGCAGGATTCGAACCTGCGACCGTAGCAGCAGCGTAGTTCGGACTGCAGCTCCTAGAAGCGCTCGGCCAATGCAACCGGCGGTTCTGGGATTAGCTCCGGCTGTGCTGTCCTATTGTTCCAAGGTACCTGTGAGCGTTCTGTGTGCTTCCGTTCTACTAATGGTTTCACAACTCTGCTTGTTCCCCAGTCACCCAACATGCTGACATTATACAATAAATTATGTGTGCTAGACGATGTCAGTCAAATACATGTTTTAATGAAAGAGCACAAACCGGCCTTTTCTGTCACTGAAGGGGCTTACGTATGTTGTATTAGATGCAACCGCCATCTGTAAGTTGTAAAATAACGCCACCTTACAAACTAAAACAAAAAATTGGTAGAAATGGTCGACCGCAAATGAGGCGGTAAAGGGACGATGCATTGAGGACATTCACAGTGAATGCTGAAACCTGAAATGAATATAGCTTCACTATCCAGAGTGTTTGGAAATTCCTGTTACCCACTTGTAGAGGGTAGTGTCTACGTAATACTTTGTTTAGGAAGGAAGTACTCCGTGTGCATTCAGGGGGGAGTCTTTCCGGATGTGGAAAGAATGTTTCTGGATGCCATGATGAGTACAGGATGCACCCAATTGAAGGTGGCGGCTCATGTCGGTACGAATGACGTGTGTCGCTTTGGATCGGAGCAGATTCTGTCTGGTTTCGGGCGGCTAGCGGAAGTTCTAAGGACTGCCAGTCTTGCTTCCGAGATTACAGAGCTCACCATCTGCAGCATCGTGGATAGAACCGACTGTGGTCCTTTGGTGCAGAGCGGAGTGCAGGGTCTAAATCAGAGTCCTAGGCGGTTCTGTGACGGTGTAGGCTGCAGATTCCTTGACTTGTGCCATGGGATGCTGGGTTTCCGGGTTCAGCTTAATAAGTCAGGAGTCCACTACACACAGGAGGTGGCTACAAGGGTAGCGGGGGCTCTGTGGAAGGGACTGGGCGGTTGTGTAGGTTAGAGGGTCTCAGGGAACCACAGAAGGGTCGCCCGTCTAAAAGTGAGCAGGTAAAACACAGTAACGTAGTTGTAGAAAGATTGGTATTGTAACTGTAAATTGTCGTCGCTGTGTTAGAGAAGAACCAGAGCTGCAAGCCCTAATAGGAAGCAACGAAGCTCAAATAGTTGTAGGTAAAGGGAGCTAGATAAAGCCTGAAATAACTTCAGCCGCAATTTTTGCAAACGATCTAACAGCTTTCAGACAGGATAGATTAAATACAGTTGGTGGTGGAGTATTTATTGCTGTTAGAGGTAGTTTGCCTTGTATCGAAATTGAAGTAGGTAGTTCGTGTGAAATAATATGGGTAGAGGTTATACTTGACAATCAAACTAAACTATTAATTGGATAGTTTTACAGACCCTCCACTCAGAAGATAAAGTTGCTGAATAGTTCGAAGAAAACTTGAGTCTCATTTCAAATAAGTTCAAATGGTTCAAATGGCTCTGAGCACTATGGGACTTAACATCACAGGTCATCAGTCCCCTAGAACTTAGAACAACTTAAACGTAACTAACCTAAGGACATCACACACATCCATGCCCAAGGCAAGATTCGAACCTGCGACCGTAGCGGTCGTGCGTTTACAGACTGAAGCGCCTAGAACCGCTTGGCCACTTCAGCCGGCTGCAAATAAATACCCCGCTCTACAACTATAGTCGGTGGTGACTTCAATCTACACTCGATATGCTAGAGAAATTATATGTTTAAAACAAAATTCGTCTTTAGAAATTGTACTGACTGCATTCTCAGAAAATTAATTTGAACAATTAGTTCATGAGCCTACTCGAAGCGTAAATACACTCCAGGAAATGGGAAAAAAAACACATTGACACCGGTGTGTCAGACCCACCATACTTGCTCCGGACACTGCGAGAGGGCTGTACAAGCAATGATCACACGCACGGCACAGCGGTCACACCAGGAACCGCGGTGTTGGCCGTCGAATGGCGCTAGCTGCGCAGCATTTGTGCACCGCCGCCGTCAGTGTCAGCCAGTTTGCCGAGGCATACGGAGCTCCATCGCAGTCTTTAACACTGGTAGCATGCCGCGACAGCGTGGACGTGAACCGTACGTGCAGTTGACGGACTTTGAGCGGGGGCGTATAGTGGGTATGCGGAAGGCCGGGTGGACGTACCGCCGAATTGCTCAACACGTGAGGCATGAGGTCTCCACAGTAGATCGATGTTATCGCCAGTGGTCGGCGGAAGGTGCACGTGCCCGTCGACCTGGGACCGGACCGCAGCGACGAACGCCAAGACCGTAGGATCCTACGCAGTGCCGTAGGGGACCGCACCGCCACTTCCCAGCAAATTAGGGACACTGTTGCTCCTGGGGTATCGGCGAGGACCATTCGCAACCGTCTCCATGAGTCTGGGCTACGGTCCCGCACCCCGCCGTCTTCCGCTCACGCCCCAACATCGTGCAGCCCGCCTTCTATGGTGTCGCGACAGGCGTGAATGGAGGGACGAATGGAGACGTGTCGTCTTCAGCGATGAGAGTCGCTTCTGCCTTGGTGCCAATGATGGTCGTATGCGTGTTTGGCGCCCTGCAGATAAGAGCCACAAACAGGACCGCATACGACCGAGGCACACAGGGCCAACACCCGGCATCATGGTGTGGGGAGCGATCTCCTACACTGGCCGTACACCTCTGGTGATCGTCGAGGGGACACTGAATAGTGTACGGTACGTCCAAACCGTCATCGAACCCATCGTTCTACCATTCCTAGACCGGCAAGTGAACTTGCTGTTCCAAGAGGACAATGCACGTCCGCATGTATCGCGTGCCACCCAACGTGCTCTAGAAGGTGTAAGTCAACTACCCTGGCCAGCAAGATCTCCGGATCTGTCCCCCATTGAGCATGTTTGGGACTGGATGAAGCGTCGTCTAACGCGGTCTGCACGTCCAGCACGAACGCTGGTCCAACTGAGGCGCCAGGTGGAAATGTAATGGCAAGCCGTTCCACAGGACTACATCCAGCATCTCTACGATCGTCTCCATGGGAGAATAGCAGCCTGCATTGCTGCGAAAGGTGGATATACACTGTACTAGTGCCGACATTGTGCATGCTCCTGTTGCCTGTGTCTATGTGCCTGTGGTTCTGTCAGTGTGACCATGTGATGTATCTGACCCCAGGAATGTGTCAATAAAGTTTCCCCTTCCTGGGACAATGAATTCACGGTGTTCTTATTTCAATTTCCAGGAGTATATATATATATATATATATATATATATATATATATATATATATATATACCTTACTGTCATTCCTTGTTAATAATACAGGGATTAGCGACCATTAGGCAGCTGTTGTTGGGCTGAATACTGTAACACCAACAACCATCAAAAAGAAACGCAAAGTCTATCTATTTAGAAAATCTGATAAAAATTCTCTTAATTCCTTTTTAACAGACAGTCTTCATTGTTTCTGATCTGATCATGTAAGTGTAGAAAAGTTGGGGAACGTTTACAAAGCGACAGTATCGACAGCAATTGAGAGACATGTACCACATAAATTAATAAGTAATGGTACTGCCCCCCCATGGTACACAGAACGGGTCAGATCGTTGTTGCAAAAGCAACGAAAAAACATTCCAAATTTAAAAGAACGCAAATTCCCCAATATTGGCAAAGTTTTACAGAAGTTCGAAATATGGCGCGTACTACAATGCGAGATGCTTTTAATAATTTCCACAACGAAATTCTGTCTCAAAATCTGGCAGAAAACCGAAAGAGATTCTGGTCGTACATAAAGCACACCAGTGGCAAGACGCAATCAATACCTTCACTTCGCGATAACAACGGTGAAGCCACTAAAGCAGAGTCATTAAACACTGTCTTCCAAAACTCCTTCATTAAAGAAGACGAAATAAATATTCCTGAATTCCAATCAAGAACAATTGCTAAGATGAGAAACATAGAAGCAGATATCCTCAGTGTAAAGAATCATCTTAAATCACATAATAAAGGCAAGGCCTCTGGTCCAGATTGTATACCAGTCAGGTTCCTCTTATAGTATGCTGATAAAATACATTCCTGGAAATTGAAATAAGAACACCGTGAATTCATTGTCCCAGGAAGGAGAAACTTTATTGACACATTCCTGGGGTCAGATACATCACATGATCACACTGACAGAACGACAGGCACATAGACACTGGCAACAGAGCATGCACAATGTCGGCACTAGTACAGTGTATATCCACCTTTCGCAGCAATGCAGGCTGCTATTCTCCCATGGAGACGATCGTAGAGATGCTGGATGTAGTCCTGTGGAACGGCTTGCCATGCCATTTCCACCTGGCGCCTCAGTTGGACCAGCGCTCGTGCTGGACGTGCAGACCGCGTGAGACGACGCTTCATCCAGTCCCAAGCATGCTCAATGGGGGACAGATCCGGAGATCTTGCTGGCCATGGTAGTTGACTTACACCTTCTAGAGCACGATGGGTGGCACGGGATACATGCGGATGTGCATTGTCCTGTTGGAACAGCAAGTTCCCTTGCCTGTCTAGGAATGGTAGAACGATGGGTTCGATGACGGTTTGGATGTACCGTGCACTATTCAGTGTCCCCTCGACGATCACCAGAGGTGTACGGCCAGTGTAGGAGATCGCTCCGCACACCATGATGACGGGTGTTGGCCCTGTATGCCTCGGTCGTATGCAGTCCTGATTGTAGCGCTCACCTGCACGGCGCCAAACACGCATACGACCATCATTGGCACCAAAGCAGAAGCGACTCTCATCGCTGAAGACGACACGTCTACATTCGTCCCTCCATTCACGCCTGTCGCCACACCACTGGAGGCGGGCTGCACGATGTTGGGGCGTGAGCGGAAGACGGCCTAACGGTGTGCGGGACCGTAGCCCAGCTTCATGGAGACAGTTGCGAATAGTCCTCGCCGATACCCCAGGAGCAACAGTGTCCCTAATTTGCTGGGAAGTGGCGGTGCGGTCCCCTACGGCACTGCGTAGGATCCTACGGTCTTGGCGTGCATCCGTGCGTCGCTGCGGTCCGGTGCCAGGTCGACGGGCACGTGCACCTTCCGCCGACCACTGGCGACAACGTCGATGTACTGTGGAGACCTCACGCCCCACGTGTTGAGCAATTTGGCGGTACGTCCACCCGGCCTCCCGCATGCACACTATACGCCCTCGCTCAAAGTCCGTCAACTGCACATACGGTTCACGTCCACGCTGTCGCGGCATGCTACCAGTGTTAAGGACTGCGATGGAGCTCCGTATGCCACAGCAAACTGGCTGACACTGACGGCAGCGGTGCACAAATGCTGCGCAGCTAGCGCCATTCGACGGCCAACACCGCGGTTCCTGGTGTGTCCGTTGTGCCGTGCGTGTGATCATTGCTTTTACAGCCCTCTCGCAGTGCCCGGAGCAAGTATGGCGGGTCTGACACACCGGTGTCAATGTGTTCTTTTTTTCATTTCCAGGAGTGTAGCTCCATATTTAGCAATTATATACAACCACTCGCTCACAGAAAAATCCATGCCTAAAGACTGGAAAATTGCTCAAGTCACACCAATACCCAAAAAGGGAAGTAGGAGTAATCCACTGAATTATAGGCCTATATCAATAACGTTGATGTTCTGTAGGGGTTTTGAACATATACGGTATTCGAACATTATGAAGTACCTCGAAGAAAACGATTTATTGACACGTTGTGAGCAGGAACTCAGAAAATGTCATTTTTGTGAAACACAACTATCTATTTATACTCAGGAAGTAATAAGTGCTATCGACAGGGGATGTCAGATTGATTCCATATTTTTAGATATCCAAATGGCTTTCAACACCGTTCCTCACAAGCGTTTTCTAACAAAACTGCGTGCCTACGGAGTATTGCCTCAGTAGTGCTTCTGGATTCGTGATTTCCTAACGAAAAGGACACAGTTCTTAGTAAGAGACGGAAAGTCATAGAGTAAAACGGAAGTAATATCCGGCGTTCTCCAAGAAAGTGTTATAGGCCCTCTATTGTTCCTGATCTATATTAACGACATAGGAGACAATCTGAGTAGCGGTCGTAGGTTGTTTGCAGATGATGCTGTCATTTATCGTCTTGTAAAGTCATCAGATGATCAAAACGACTTGCAAAATGATTTAGATAAGATACCTGTATGGTGTGAAAAGTGGCAATTGACCCTGAACAAAGAAAAGTGTGAAGTTATTCACCTGAGTACTACAATAAATTAGCTAAATTTCGATTACGCGATAAGTCACACAAATCTGAAGGCTGTAAATTCAACTAAATACTCAGGGATTAGAATTACAAATAACCTAAATTGGAACGATCACACAGATAGTATTGTGGGTAGAGCCAACCAAAGACTGCGATTCATTGGCAGAACTCTTAAAAGGTGCAACAGGTCACCTAAGGGGACTGCTTACACCATGATTTTCCGCCCTATTCTTGAGTGTTGCTGTGCGGTGTGGGATCCGCATCAGGTGGGAAAAGTACAAAGTATAACGAAGTGCAGCTCCTTTTGTACTATCGCGAAACAGGGGAGATAGTGTCACAGACATGATACGTGACTTGGAGTGGCAATCATTAATACGAAGGCGTTTTCCGTTGCGTCGGGATCTTCTTATGAAATTTCAATCACCACTTTTCTCCACCGATTGCGAAACCAGTTTGCACCCACCTACATAGGGAGAAATGATTATCACGATAAAATAAGAGAAATCAGGGCTCGCACAGAAAAATTTAAGTGCTTGTTTTTCCCGCTGCCGTTCGAGAGTTGGTTCGTTGAACCCTCTGCCAGGCACTTTATTGTGAATATCAGAGTAATAATATAGATGTAGATGTAGATGCAGGTGCCGATGTAGATGTCCAGAAACATACGACAAATTCAACATGTGTCCGGTCCACGACTTCTGAGGGAAAGAGAAAAGTCTCAGTATTGCTTGTCGTGGTATGCAATAAGGTAGCCCAGATGACGTGTACAACGTCAGACGATCGCTTGACGCCACTTAACATCTGCCTTTCTGAGAGAATTCTAGCGTGTGACGTTGCCGTGGAGCACCACAGTCCTATCTCTCCACGGTGAAAGTGCCTGTTTCTCGGAGCCGCTGCCTAACTTGGGCAAAAAGTTTGTGCGGTGGCGAGCTACGCTGCGTAAAACGTTCCTTATTGAGCAAACTGGTAGCTCTTCCGTTAACTGGAGCTTCACCAGAAACAGGGAGCATGTCTGTGTATTCCGAATACGAGTTCCGAACAATGTTTACTGCACCAGAGACGCTAAGGCATTGAAAAAGAGTGATAAATGAACGTTCGTTATGTGTCCTTTTGAATAGGTACCTAATACTTGTAATGCGCCAAGCTTAATTCAGTTCATAAAGCAGAAGAGGAGGAGTTAAACACCTGAACTGAAACCGTCGTCGAATGGAAATGGTACGTTTCGGGGCAAGGTTTGCCATTCAAAATATTATGTATTCAGCAATGTCTACGGGTCCTAGAAGACTGTAAAGGGAATTGCCGAGTGTCATGTAAAGCCAGGAAGTTCATGAAAGATGAGACGACAATATCCTTTCTTCGACCCCTCTTTGTATGGAATTACGTACATGACAGTCTGATGATCACATGGGTATACGACTTAAGAAAATAAGCTGCAGGAACATTTCCGTGCTGACAGTAGCGGAGAAGACTGTATATTGGTATCCATCCCATGGTCTGTTATTTCTGTATATGGTAATAATAATGACAAAAGTATTAAGTGTGGTTCCTACTTACGAAAATTGTGTAATAAAACGAAGTTTAATTTCTAAGTTCAAATCAAATCTGAATAAACATCTCATGGGAAATGAAATTACAGTGACGTAACAACAGGTATTGCCGCTTTCGTTTATTTGTTATGCAATGACACACAGCATGAGCGGTTGCCACCAGCTCGGTTCAAAACAATGCTATTCGAGGCTGACGCGGAATATACAATGATATTAGGTTCGTCTGGAAGAGAGATAAAAATCGCCGATTGTCACATTAAACTGTCTGTCGGGCGATTCATTAAAATTCTGGCGAGCGTGCGCTGAAACCGCCACAGCTGAGTCAATACCGCCAGCACTGACCTAGCTCATTAACTGCCGGTTCACTCGTTAGTGTTCCTCTAACTGTTTCAGTCCCATCGACATTATATCTAACAAAAGAAAAAAACGCGATTAATGTTTATGTTTTTAAGAACCAATTAAATTAATTACATGTCTCCACTAATTATTTATTGTTCCTTTGTTCTGTTGCCAATTACTTTAATTTATCACCCAGAAATTTCAGAGTTTTGCAATTCTTCGTCCGATATATTAAAACTGGTCAGTCTTTCATTTCTATTGGTTCTTTTTCTACGCAACTATCTGAAGAATAAGAACCAATGCATTCAAAGCGATCGTGCATGTAAACTTACTATACAGAGTGTTCAGAAATTCCTACTACCGACTTCTAAGACTTGTAGAGGGGAGTGAGTACATAATATTATGCACAGGAATCTATGTCTGGGAATTAGCGTTTCCTTTCTGAGACAGTTACTGTTCAGATATGTAACGCGTCCACGTCTTCTGCGGGAACGAGAAAAGTCTCGGAGAGCTACTTGTCCTGGTATGCAGTAGGTTACACAGGACGACGTGTGATACGTCACGCGGTCATCTGATGTCGCTTAACGTTGGCCTTAAGGCGAGGCGCCTGCAGAGACAGAAGAAGATTTTCTCGCAAGAGCTCTGGCCGCTACACTAGAAACTGGAGAGACAGTAGATGGAATGGAAAGTGTGCACCGGAATATGCTTCGTGGGTGCAATGTCTGTAACAACGTTGGTGGTCACCACATCGAGCCGCTGTTGCAGTGTGTGGGTACTGTTCTGTACGTACATTATGTTGTTGTTGTTGTGGTGTTCAGTCCTGAGACTGGTTTGATGCAGCTCTCCATGCTACTCTATCCTGTGCAAGCTTCTTCATCTTCCAGTACCTACTGCAACCTACATCCTTCTGAATCTGCTTAGTGTATTCATCTCTTGGTCTCCCTCTACTATTTTTACCCTCCAATACTAAATTGGTGATCCCTTGATGCCTCAGAACATGTCCTACCAACCGATCCCTTCTTCTGGTCAAGTTGTGCCACAAACTTCTCTTCTCCCCAATTCTATTCAGTACCTCCTCATTAATTATGTGATCTAACCATCCAATATTCAGCATTCTTCTGTAGCATGACATTTCGAAAGCTATTCTTTTCTTTTCCAAACTGTTTATCGTCCATGTTTCACTTCCATACATGGCTACACTCCATACAAATACTTTCAGAAATGACTTCCTCACACTTAAATCAATACTCGATGTTAACAAATTTCTCTTCTTCAGAAACGGTTTCTTTGACATTGCCAGTGTACATATTATATCCTCTCTACTTCGACCATCATAAGTTATTTTGGTCCCGAAATAGCAAAACTCCTTTACTACTTTAAGTGTCTCATTTCCTAAACTAATTCCCTCAGCATCACCCGACTTAATTCTACTACATTCCATTATCCTCGTTTTGCTTTTGTTTATGTTCATCTTATATCCTCCTTTCAAGACATTGTCATTCCATTCAACTGCTCTTCCAAATCCTTTGCTGTCTCTGACAGAATTAAAATGTCATCGGCAAACCTCAACGTTTTTATTTCTTCTCCGTGGACTTTAATACCTACTACGAAATTTTCTTTTGTTTCCTTTAGTGTTTGCTCAATATACAGATTGAATAACACCGGTAATAGGCTACAACCCTGTCTCACTCCCTTCCCAACCACTGCCTCCCTTTCATGCCCCTCGACATGCGAGAAAATCATTTCCTAAACTAATTCCCTCAGCATCACCCGACTTAATTCGACTACATTATATTATCCTCGTTTTGCTTTTGTTGATGTTCATCTTATATCCTCCTTTCAAGACATTGTCATTCCATTCAACTGCTCTTCCAAATCCTTTGCTGTCTCTGACAGAATTAAAATGTCATCGGCAAACCTCAACGTTTTTATTTCTTCTCCGTGGACTTTAATACCTACTACGAAATTTTCTTTTGTTTCCTTTAGTGTTTGCTCAATATACAGATTGAATAACATCGGTAATAGGCTACAACCCTGTCTCACTCCCTTCCCAACCACTGCCTCCCTTTCATGCCCCTCGACTCTTATAACTGCCAACTGGTTTCTGTACAAATTGTAAATAGCCTTTCGCTCCCTGTATTTTACCCCTGCCACCTTCAGAATTTGAAAGAGAGTATTCCAGTCAGCATTGTCAAAAGCTTTCTCTAAGTCTCCAATGCTAGAAACGCAGGTTTGCCTTTCCTTAATCTTTCCTCTAAGGTAAGTCGTAAGGTCAGTATTGCCTCACGTGTTCCAATATTTCTACGGAATCCAAACTGATCTTCCCCAAGGTCAGCTTCTACTAATTCTTCCATTCGTCTGTAAAGAATACGTGTTAGTATTTTTCAGAGATGGCTTATTAAACTGATTGTTCGGTAATTTTCACATCTGTCAACACCTGCTTTCTTTGGGATTGGAATTATTGTATTCTTCTTGACGTCTGAGGGTATTTCGCCTGTTTCATACATCTTGCTCACCAGATGGTAGAGTTTTGTCAGGACTGGCTCTCCCAAGGCCATCAGTAGTTCCAATGGAATGTTGTCTACTCCGGGGGCCTTGTTTCGGCTCAGGTTCTTTTTCGTTTTGGAATAATGTCAAAATGTAATGCTAAGGCGTTTATACAAACAAATGTTCTTGAGTGATAATTGTATGTTTTGTTACGTTTACTTGCAAATTGCTGTTTAATAATTTTACTGCGACAACCCTACATCAATTCACAAATGAAAATTTGAATTGAAACCGTCCTAGAGAGGAAACGGTACGTTTCCGGGCATGGGATCCTATTCAGAATTTTGTGTACTTCCCTCTACAAGCCCTAGAATTCTGCAACGGGAAATTGCGAGTACCTTGTAACTTTAATTCCAAGCATTATGTACGAGGAAAATAAAGAAGGTTGACACATGGCTCACAATATAACTTCTTACTTCTAATGTCATTTTAAGGCAGATCGAAAAACTAGATGCCTGACCTCAAATGCTGGGAATGATGTTACCTGAAAGAGAGATGAAGGCTTCTGTTTGATTTGTACTGCGCCACAAAATACTCACGTGTCATCAACTTCATTGTAGCATTGATTCCGCTGCATAGTGAAAGGTGGGATACGGAAACAGATCTTACACTCTAAAAGTGCCGTTCTTCACCATATTCTTTCTCAATAGACTGGTAGTTCAAAAATAGGTTTAAGTGATAATGTTAGAAGTTCATGGGTAAGATAGTGTTGCAGAATATTTTTCCGCGAAGCGTACTCTCTATAGGAAAGACACAAATTACAGAGACGGGGACTGACGACCTCAGAAGTTAAGTCCCATGGTACTCAGAGCCATTTTTTTAACAGGTACGGCCAACGGATATTTGAGTTTGGTGGACTGCCCACTCGCTGCAGGTTTGTGGATACAACTCGTGAAGTTCTTGTTTATGACGCGTAATCGAATCAGAAAGGACGCGACTGATAGATAATTGGATAGTGAGCATTTTTCATTATCATAATTATGTGGGATCGACAGACGCATACCTTCCTGGAAACCGCGAAAAGAAGGTACACTCATTCTCATAAGTTAAGGATAATTGCAGAATGTAGTGCCACACAACGTGGCACTACACAAAACTGCGCTAATAGCATCGGCACATACAGAACACACGCGACACATATCTGTAAGTCCACGGTATTGGTGATAAGTTGAGACCACCGTCTAGAAACATATGTGCTACAAAACTCCACAGTTTCCTGCGTACGAACGCCGACATCAATATGGGATATGATCACCCTGCACAGGTACACAGGCCGCACAACGGGTTGGCATACTCTAGATCAGGTGGTCAAGCTGCTGCTGGGGTATAGCAACCCATTCTTGCACCAGTGCCTGTCGGAGCAACTGAAGTGTCCTAGTGGTTTGAAGACGTGCAGCGATACGTCGACCGAGAGAATCCCAGACGTGCTCGATGGGGCATTGGTCTGTAGAACAGGCAGGCCACTCCAGTCACCTGATATCTTATGTTTAGAGGTACTCCTCCACAATGGTAGCTCGGTGGGACCTTATCAGCCATCAGGAGGAAGGTGGGACCCACTGGACCCATGAAAAGGTGAACACACTCGTGCAATATGACGTCCCAATACACCTTACCTGTTACAGTTCCTCTGTCAAAGACATGCAGGGGTGTACGTGCACCAATTAGAATCCCACCGTGCAGCTTCAAACCGTGACCTCCATACATGCCCCTGTCAAGGACATTAAGGGGTTGGTATCTGGATTCTGGTTCACGCCATATGAAAACCAGGCGAGAATCACTGTTCAGACTATACCTGGACTCGACCATGAACATAGCCTGGGACCATTGTCCGAATGAGCATGTACTGTGTTCTTGACACCAGGCTTTACGGGCTCTCCTGTGACCAGGGATCAGTGGAATGCTCCTTGTAGGTCTCCGGGCGAATAAACCATGTCTGTTCAATCGTCTGTAGACTTTGTGTCTGGAGACAACTGTTCCACTGGTTGCCGTAAGGTCCCGAGCAAGGCTACTTGCAGTACTCTGTGACCGTCTGCGGGCACTGATGGTGAGATATCAGTCTTTTTGTGGTGTACAATGTGGACGTCCCGTACTGTAGCGCCTCGACACGTTTCCTGTCTGCTGGAATCGTTGCCATAATCTTGAGATCACACTTTGTGGCACACTTAGGGCCCATGTTGTGTTTGACTAGCTTCCGGTCACCCTAGTATTCTACCCCTCATAACGTCATCTATATGTGTTCTTTGAGCCGTTTTGAACACACAGTCACCACTAGCACGTCTGAAAACGTCTGCTCAGTTACTCGCTGCACCGGATTCTGACATGCAGCAACACACCTCTGCGTATGTGGACCGCTGTAAGCGGCACCGTGCGACGGCCGCAGGTCAAACGCACTGCATGGTCATACCCCGACGTGATTTAAACACGCAAACCGCCCACCAGAGCGCTATTTCACCATGTATCAGCATTATCCTTAATTTATGAGCATGAGTGTATTACGACTGCCGCTTATGTACCGACAAGGTAAACACTGCGCCGCGACTGTAGTGACGAAGGCATTTGACCGGGGAGAGGGGGGGGGGGGCGATCGAGGCGGGGGACAGCCGAACTTTGTTCGATTTCCAAATACATTGAACAGTGTTTTTTTCCAAACATGTGAATTTTTTGTCGTATGGAGATTGATAGGAACAGTATTATCAATAAGGAATTAAAATGTAGGGAAATAAATTACCCAAAGTACTTGGATTAATAAAGATTAAAATTTTACGTCTGGTTGTGTGTGAACAGTAAGTAATACAGCTACGAGTTTGACACGAAGGACCACAGACAGCTGACCGTGTGATGCCTGTTTAGTGCGAAGCGCGGTACAGAACTTAACTCGAAAGTTTGAAAATAGTCTATTACCATATAAAACCTCCTATTCCTACCAGTTTAGATATGGAAAAATTCGAAAACCTGCACAATGTATTCGGGAAACAGATAAAGATTCTCTTGTCTCCAGTCAGACACAATGGTCACTACACCAATTTGGAAAGGTTGTGGTAAGCTCTATGGGACAAAATTGCTTAGGTCGTAGGTCCCTAGGCTTACACACTACTCAACCTAACTTAAAGTAACCTACGCAAGGACAACACACATACTTATGCCAGAGGGAGGACTCGAACCTCCGACGGAGAGAGCCGCGCGAACGGTGGCAAGGCGCCTGAGACCGCACCGCTACCTCGCGCGGCGGTCACTACTCCATCGACGGTTTTGTTGATAGCCTTCAAGTCCTGACAATGCTTCTCTCAGTTTTTAGACTATGCGTTTGCAATCTTCACATATGGTCGACAAAAATTCTAAATTTTCAATTATCTATCTCTCTTGCAAATTATGAGTTGATTAGGTGTCATCCAGTAAAACAAAAATAGTATGTGACACTCCTCACGGAAGTGCTGTACGCTCTGTGTTGTTCCTGACCTACATGAACTACTTAGGAGACAATCTAAGCAGCCATATGTAACTGTTTACAGGTGATGCTATTATTTACCGTTATGTAAAGTCTTCAGATATACAAACGACTCTGTGTGGTGTAAAATGTAACAGTTGACTCTAAATAACGAAATGTTTGAAACAATCTATATGAGCACTAAAAATAATTCGCTAAATTTCAGTTACACTATAAATCACATATTAAGGCTGTAAAGTCAGCTAAATATTTAGGCATTATAACTACGAATAAATTATAATGGAACGATCAGTTGGAACGATCACGTAGTTAATCTTGTAGGGAAAGCAGACCAAAGACAGAAAATACAGCAAATCTACTGCAGAGACTGCTTACACTACGTTTGTCTGTCATTGTTGACGTATGGTGTGGGATCCGCAGGATATAGGATTAATGGAAGTCACCGAAAAAGTTCAAAGAAGTGCTGTCGTTTTCTGTTACCACGAAATAGAAGAGAGAATGCAATGAATATGATAGGCGAAGTGCGATAATAATCATTAACACAAAGGCATATTTCGTGGCGGAAGAATCTTCTCATGAAATTTCAGCCTACATCTACGTCTACATCGATAGTTTGCAATCCACCTTACGAGCGTGGCGGAAGCCACCTCGCACCATTACTTGTTATTTCCCTTCCTGTTACACTCGCAAACAGAACGAGGGAAAAACGACAGTCCAATTACTCACATCCTATTTTCGTGGTTCTTACGTGCAATGTATGTTCGTTCAAAATGGCTCTGAGCACTATGGGACTCAACATCTCAGGTCATCGGTCCCCTAGAACTTAAAACTACATAAACCTAACTAACCTAAGTACATAACACACAAACATGCCCGAGGCAGGATTCGAACCTGCGAGCGTAGCAGTCACGCGATTCCGGACTGAAGTGCCTAGAACCGCACGGCCACCGCGGCCGACAATGTATGTTGGTGCTAATAGTCACTCGGCAGACAGATTGAAAGGCCAGTTCTCTTAATTTTAGCAATAGCGTTCCTCGACAAGAACGCCGCTTTCTCTCCAGAAACTCCCTTTTAATTTCCTAAAGCATCTCTGTAACACTGGCGGGGTATTAGAAACTGTTGTTGTTGTTGTGGTCTTCAGTCTTGAGACTGGTTTGATACAGCTCTCCATGCTACCCTATCCTGTGCACTCTTCTTCGTCTCCCAGTACATACTGCCACCTACATCCTTCTGAATATGCTTAGTGTATTCATCTCATGGTCTCCCTCTACGATTTTTACCCTCCACGCTGCCCTCCAATGCTAAATTTGTGATCCCTTGATGCCTCAGAACATGTCCTACCAACCGATCCCTTCTTCTAGTCAAGTTGTGCCACAAACTCCTCTTCACCCCAATTCTATTCAATACTTCATCATTAGTTATGTGACCTTCCCATTCTAATCTTCAGCATTCTTCTGTAGCACCACATTTCGAAAGCTTCTACTCTCTTCTTGTTCAAACTATTTATCGTCCATGTTTCACTTCCACACATGGCTACACTCAATACAAATACTTTCAGAAACGAATTCCTGACACTTAAATCTATACTCGATGTCAACAAATTTCTCTTCTGCTGAAACGCTTTCTTTGACATTGCCAGTGTACATTTCATATCCTCTCTACTTCGACCATCATCAGCTATTTTGGTCCCCAAATAGCAAAACTCCTTTACTACTCTAAGTGTCTCATTTCCTAATCTAATTCCCTCAGCATCACCCGACTTAATTCGACTACATTCCATTATTCTCGTTTTGCTTTTGTTGACGTTCATCTTATATCCTCCTTTCAAGACACTGTCCATTCCGCTGAACTGCTCTTTCAAGTCCTTTGCTGTCTCTGATAGAATTACAATGTCATCAGCGAACCTCAAAGTTTTTATTTCTTCTCCATGGATTTTAATACCTATTCCGAATTTTTCTTTTGTTTCCTTTACTGCTTGCTCAACATATAGATTGAATAACATCGGGGAGAGGCTACAACGCTGTATCACTCCCTTTCCAACCACTGCTCCCCTTTCACGCCTCTCAACTTTTATAACTGCCCTCTGGTTTCTGTACAAATTGTAAATAGCGGTTCGCTCCCTGTATTTTACCCCTTCCACCTTTAGAATTAGAACGAGAATATTCCAGTCAACATTGTCAAAAGCTTTCTCTAAGTCTACAAAAGCTAGAAACCTAAGTTTGACTTTCCTTAATCTTTCTTCTAAGATGAGTCGTAAGGTCAGTATTGCCTCACGTGTTCCAATATTTCTACGGAATCCAAACTTACCTTCCCCGTGGTCGGCTTCTACCAGTTTTTCCATTCGTCTGTAAAGAATACGTGTTAGTATTTTGCAGCTGTGACTTATTAAACAGATAGTTCGGTAATTTTCACATCTGTCAACGCCTGCTTTCTTTGGGATTGGAATTATTGTATTCTTCTTGAGGTCTGAGTGTATTTCGCCTGTCTCATACATCTTGCTCATCAGCTGGTAGCGTTTTGTCAGGACTCGCTCTCCCAAGGCCATCAGTTGTTCTAATGGACTGCTGTCTACTCCCGGGGCATTGTTTCTACACAGGTCTTTCAGTGCTCTGTCAAATTCTTCACGCAGTATCGTATCTCCCATTTCATCTTCATCTACATCCTCTTCCATTTACATAGTATTGTCCTCAAGTACATCGCCCTTGTATGGAACCTCTATATACTCCTTCCACCTTTCTGCTTTCCCTTCTTTGCTTAGAACTGGGTTTCCATCTAAACTCTTGATATTGATACAAGTGGCTCTCTTTTCTCCAAAGGTCTCTTTAATTTTCCTGTAGGCTGTATCTATCTTACTCCTAGGAGATAAGCCTCTAGATCCTACATTTGTCCTATAGCCATCCCTGCTTAGCCATTTTGCACCTCCTGTCGATTTCATTTTTGAGACGTTTGTTTTTCTTTTTACCTGCTTAATTTACTGGATTTTTATATTTTCTCCTTTCATCAATTGAATTCAGTATTTTTCTGTCACCCAAGGATTTCTACTAGCCCTCGTCTTTTTACCTACTCTGTTGCCTTCACTACTTCATCCCGTAGAGCTACCCATTCTTCTTCTACAGTACTTTTTTCCCCATTCCTATCAATCGTTTCCTTAAGCTCTCCCTGAAACTCTGTACCACCTCTGGTTTAGTCAGTTTATCGAGGTCTCATCTCCTTAAATTCCCACCTTTTTGCAGTTTCTTCAATTTTAACCTACAGTTCATAACCAATAGATTATGGTCAGAGTCCACATCTGCCTCTGGAAATGTCTTAAAATTTAAAATCTATTTCCTAAATCTCTGTCTTACCATTATATAATCTATCCGATACCTTCTAGTATCTCCAGGATTTTTCCATATATACAACCTTCTTTCATGAATCTTGAACCAAGTGTTAGATATGATTAAGTTATGCTATGTGCCAATCTCCACCAGGCGGGTTCCTCTTTCATTTCTTAGCCCCAATACATATTCACCTACTATGTTTCCTACTCTCCCTTTTCCTACTCTCGAGTTCCAGTCACCCATGACTATTAAATTTTCGTCTCCCTTCACTACCTGAATAATTTCTTTTATCTCATCCAACATTTCATCAATTTCTTCATCATCTGCAGAGCTTATTGACATGTAAACTTGTGGCACTGTAGTAGGCGTGGGCTTCGTGTCTATCTTGGCCACAATAATGCGTTCACTATGCTGTTTGTAGTAGCTTACCCGCACTCCTATTTCCTTACTCATTATTATACCTGCTCCTGCATTACCCCTATTTGATTTTGTATTTATAACCCTGTATTCACCTGGCCAAAAGTCTTGTCCCCCTGCCACCGAACTACACTAATTCCCACTATATCTAACTTTAAGTTATCCATTTCCCTTTTTAAATTTTCTAACCTATCTGCCCGATTAAGGGACCTGACGTTCCACGCTCCGAACCGTAGAACGCCAGTTTTCTTTTTCCTGATAATGACGTCCTTGTGAGTAGTCCCGCCCGGAGTTTCGAATAGGGGACTGTTTTTCGTCCGGAATATTAATCCAAGAGGACGCCATCATCATTTAACCATACAATAAAGCTGCATGCCCTCGGGAAAAATTACGGCTGTAGTTTCCCCTTGCTTTCAGCCGTTCGCAGTACCAGCACAGCAAGGCCGTTTTGGTTAGTGTTACAAGGCCAGATCAGTCAATCATCCAGACTGTTGCCCCAGCAAATACTGAAAAGCTTGCTGCCCCTCGTCAGGAACCACACGTTTGTCTGGCCTCTCAACATACAATCCTGGAAATTGAAATAAGAACACCGTGAATTCATTGTCCCAGGAGGGAGAAACTTTATTGACATATTCCTTGGGTCAGATACATCACATGATCACACTGACAGAACCACAGGCACATAGACACTGGCAACAGAGCATGCACAATGTCGGCACTAGTACAGCGTATATCCACCTTTCGCAGCAATGCAGGCTGCTATTCTCCCATGGAGACGATCGTAGAGATGCTGGATGTAGTCCTGTGGAACGGCTTGCCATGCCATTTACACCTGGCGCCTCAGTTGGACCAGCGTTCGTGCTGGACGTGCAGACCGCGTGAGACGACGCTTCATCCAGTCCCAAACATGCTCAATGGGGGACAGATCCGGAGATCTTGCTGGCCAGGGTAGTTGACATACACCTTCTAAAGCACGTTGGGTGGCACGGGATACATGCGGACGTGCATTGTCCTGTTGGAACAGCAAGTTCCCTTGCCGGTCTAGGAATGGTAGAACGATTGGTTCGATGACGGTTTGGATGTACCGTGCACTATTCAGTGTCCCCTCGACGATCACCAGAGGTGTACGGCCATTGTAGGAGATCGCTCCCCACACCATGATGCCGGGTGTTGGACCTGTGTGCCTCGGTCGTATGCAGTCCTAATTGTGGCGTCACCTGCACGGCGCCAAACACGCATACGACCATCATTGGCACCAAGGCAGAAGCGACTCTCATCGCTGAAGACGACACGTCTACATTCGTCCCTCCATTCACGCCTGTCGCCACACCACTGGAGGCGGGCTGCACGATGTTGGGGCGTGAGCGGAAGACGGCCTAACGGTGTGCGGGACCGTAGCCCAGCTTCATGGAGACGGTTGCGAATGGTCCTCGCCGATACCCCAGGAGCAACAGTGTCCCTAATTTGCTGGGAAGTGGCGGTGCGGTCCCCTACGGCACTGCGTAGGATCCTACGGTCTTGGCGTGCATCAGTGCGTCGCTGCGGTCCGGTCCCAGGTCGACGGGCACGTGCATCTTCCGCCGACCACTGGCGACAACATCGATGTACTGTGGAGACCTCACGCCCCACGTGTTGAGCAATTCGGTGGTACGTCCACCCGGCCTCCCGCATGCCCACTATACGCCGTCGCTCAAAGTCCGTCAACTGCACATACGGTTCACGTCCACGCTGTCGCGGCATGCTACCAGTGTTAAAGACTGCGATGGAGCTCCGTATGCCACGGCAAACTGGCTGACACTGACGGCGGCGGTGCACAAATGCTGCGCAGCTAGCGCCATTCGACGGCTAACACCGCGGTTCCTGGTGTGTCCGCTGTGCCGTGCGTGTGATCATTGCTTGTACAGCCCTCTCGCAGTCTCCGGAGCAAGTATGGTGGGTCTGACACACCCGTGTCAATGTGTTCTTTTTTCCATTTCCAGGAGTGTATACCCCTCCGTTGTGGTTGCACCTACGGTACGACTATCTGTATCGCAGAGGCACGCAAGCCCCCCCACCAACGGCAAGGTCCATGGTTCATGGTCAACAATAACAATTCTATCAGCCAGTTTCCGTAATTGCTTCGATGCGTGTCTGACACACACAGTGGTTACGGTTACCACAAGCCACACCACAAGTTGGGAAACGGGGCCAAATTTCTGGCAATTTATTGTCGAATTGAGATTTTCACAAATGTTTTATTCGTATCTTACAGAAACTAGCACTACGGCAATAAACAGCCTTTTAAACACACCGCTAACGGCAATCAAGTAATTCATAGTAATACAAGAATGAAAAAAAATTAAAAACACAGAAGCCAGCAGTACGGCAATAAAATACCTTTTCAAACACGCCGATAACGCCAATCAAAGTAATTTATAGCAACACAACAACTTTAAAAAATTTAAAGAACATTAGTAAACAGGCTTTTAAAGTAAATACAGAACTTTGTTAATAAAGTACGGTGAGGTAGTGAAGCTACCAACACTGCCATTAAAAACAGCAAACACACGATTAATGGCAAAAAAATAATTTGCAAACTTGGAGGAATTTAAAAAAATTTAAACAAAAGTGTCCTGGAATGTCATTAGAACATAACAGATATGACGGACCCCTGTAAGGCGTCCACGAATCACCCACTCAGGGATACTCAGGCTAGACAGAAAACTGAGCAATTTAAATACGCCCGTAAACACAATTGCCACTCTCAGGCTGGTCACTGCACCGACTTTTAGCCAGTGAAACTTGTTATAAGATGGCTAAACTGCTGACAGAATTGGAGCTAACCTCGTGCATGGAAACATTACACCATACAGTCCTGAATGAGTGACCACATGATCAACCAACAAGAAGCATGAATTTACTCATAACCCACGACAGAATAGCGAAACAATTAAACTGCCAAAACTACACCACCCATCGGACCGAAACGTGAGGAGGAGGAAAGATCACTGTCTTCAATAACACCGGTGCCAGGGACAGGAAACCCGGTCGCCGGAGGCCACAAGGCAGAAGAGACGCTGGTCACACAGAATTATTACTTAATGATTAAACCTTCCACGAACTTAACTTGCAGTTATACTCGAAAAGGCAGTATACGACCTTCGATGGCGAGGATCCACACATCCGACAGCTCATGCGTCGCCAACGTACCCTACACGCCACGGTCCCGCGACAACACGCTTAGTTACAGGAGTTCACGTCTTCTCTGCAACGTTGACGAGTAGTGACTGCTCCTTCGTGTTAGGTGTCTCCTTTTAAACTCCAGTGTTGACAGGGAGGATTTAAAGAAGCTTGTTAACGTCCCTCCAAGGCGAAATGAACAGCAACTACTCGTGGGGAGATTCTGTATACAACCAACCCGCGGGGAGCTATTCCGTCAACACGATCCGCTCGTTACACACAACCTACATACATCACGTGGCGACTCGGTACAACCGACCACGCCTGCTTCGAGCTGGAGAGCCACATTGCCCTCCCGTGTCCACCTCATTCTCTCGCGCAACCCCCTTTCCTTCCCCGCCACCACACGAGGTTACAACCGGTGAAAGATCTCACTTCCTCCGTAGCAGTTTCCCCGAAGCAAAATCGCAGATATCGAAATCAGAGGGAAAAAACTGCCACTTAATGACACATAACATACATCCAAACATGTCAGGGGAAGAAAAGGAAAACCAATGCAATCTAAACACAAGGTGTAGCACGAGTCGATACAAGGCTGACTGCCTTTAATCAGACATTGTGAGGATCCCAGGAACTAAAACAATATTCAAGAATGTCTTACTCTAGCGCTCTATGCGCTTTCTCCTTTTTTAAATGAACCACACATTCAAGGATCTCGCAACAAAATGAGGACGACCATTCGCCTTCCCTGTACCGCATGACGTACCACTCCACTTCATATCGCTTGGCAATGTTACACGCAGATATTTACGCGATGTGACTGTGTCAAGCAGGACACTAGGAATGCTGTATCTGATCATCAAAGGTTTGTTTTTCGTACTTATGCGCATTAACGTATATTTTTCTACATTTAGACGTAGATTTATTACACAAACTAGAGGTTTTCTCTAAGCTATCTTGCATCCAACTACAGATATTCCACTTCGAAATCCTACCATATACCACAGCATCATCATCAAACAACGGCAACTTGCTGTCCACCCTATCCGCCACATTATTTATGTATATAGAGAATAATAGCAATTATATCACAACTCACTGGGGCACTCCTGACGATACCCTTGCCTCTGATGAATACTCACCGTCAAGGACCATATCCTGGGTTCTATACCATAGGAAGTCTTCGAGCCTCTCATATGTCTGTGAATCTATTCCAAATGTTCCTACCTTCTTTAACAACCTACAATGGGGCACCGCGTCAAACGTTTTCTGGAAATCTAAAAATATGGGATCTGCGTGTTGCCCTTCATCCGTAGTTCGCGGAATATCATGTGTGAAAAGGGCCAGCTGAGTTTCATACGAGCGGTGCTTTTTACCTACTTTGCCCTCAGAGTGGAAAAATATTTTGTTGGCGCCATTGTACATAGAGGGAAATGATCTTCATAACAAAATAAGAGAACTTAGAGCACTTAAAGATTTAAATGATTATTTTTCTCGCGCACTCTTCGAGGGTGGAACAGTAGACAAGTACGTTAAAGGCGGTTCGATGAACTCTCTGCCACTTAATTGTGAAGTGAACAGTTAACCAGCTTGCAGTACTAAAGACAAATAGTAAAATAATATGGTAACAAATTTTGTTTCGTTTCTAAACAATAAATCAGCATACAGGACATTGTGTCGAAAATTAATTGTTCAGTACAACGAAAAGATTCCCTATCCTGTAACTAAGCAATTTTTCCACAGTAACATTCATTCCAGGAGTCCCGGTGCAGCAAAGTTTGAGGGAGAGTTAGGGACCTTTGTAAGCAGGAGAAATGTACTGGCGAAAGTGAAGCTCCGACTGATGAGTCGTGCCTGGACAATTCACTGTCTAAGAGCAGTGCCTGTGAAAGTCGATGCTTAAGGTGCGAATCATCGTCAGGAAATCGGTTTACATCTACCAGGAAATATGAAAACAGTGCACGCATAATTACACGGAGAGGTAATCATTTATGAATTTTATGGGTGTAATGTTATGTATTATTGGCCACATTGATCACTTCATCCGGACCCCTAAATTACTTTTTGGGCAACTTCTCCTTCTCAAAAACTAAAAAACAATGCATATTTGCAAAAATATTCATTTTAAAAAGATTACAGAATCATTCTCACTTAGCCAATATCTCCAAATATCTGCGAATCCAGAGCTCTTGTGTTGCTTTTCCATTCTACATTACCGCAAGTGAAGCTACGTTTTACCACTACAATAATTGAGTGTGACCAGCCTTAAGCGTTTTTGCCCGGGGATATGTCTCATGTGAATTCGTGCCTCTCCATGTATCAACGCAATGTCCACTAAGATGACGGGAGTCATGGGATATCTTCTCGTATCGTGTCGGACCTCTTTTGCCCAGCGTAGTGCAGTAACTCGATTTGGCATGGACTCAACAAGTCCTTAGTAGTCCCTTGCAGAAATACTGATCCATGCTACCTCTATAGGCGTCCATAACTGTATGTTGCCAGCGCAAGATTTTGTGCCCTAAGTGACCTCTCGAGTATATTCCACAAATGTTTGAAGGAATTTATGTGGACGACGTGGGTGGCCAAATCACCCGTTCGAATTGTCCGCAACTGTGCAGAACAATTTTGTTAAAGTGGCTAGGAGTATTTTCATTCATAAAATATCCATCGCTGAATGGTTGCAAATGGTCCCCAAGTAGCCGAACGTAACAACTTCCGATTAATGATCGGTTCAGTTGGACCAGAGGAGACAGTCCATTCAATGTGAACATAACTCAGACCATTATGGAACCATCACCAGTTTTCACAGTGCCTTATTGACAACATGGGACCATAGCTTATTGGGGTCTGCACCACAGTCGAATCCTATCCTTAAGTTCTTACCAACTGAGATGCGGAGCCATCCTACTAGGCCACGATTTTCAAGTTGTCTAGAGTGTAACCGATGTGGCCAAGATCCCTGTAGAGGCACAGCATGCGAAATCGTACAGTTAGCAAGAGCACTCGCGTCTATCATCTGATGCAACAGCCCATTAACGACAAAGTACGCCCCACTGTTCTAACGGATACATTCGTCGTACTTCCCACAATGATTTCTGCGGTTGTTTCACATACAACTTTAGGCAGACGCCGCTCATCTCAGCCGTTAAGTAATGACCATCTGCCACTGCATTGTCCGTGGTAAGAGATAACTCTTGAAATTCGGTATTCTCAGGACACTCTTAGAAATGTAGATTTGGGATATTGAATTCCCAACGATATCCGGAATAAAATGTCCCATGCCTCTGCCTCCAACCATTATTCCATTTTCTGGTGTTACTTCTCGTCGTGAGACAATGACCACGTCGGAAACCTTTTCGCAAGATACGTTTAATTACAAACGACAGCTCCGCAAATGCACTGCCCTTATATACCTATTGTACGCGATATTACCGGTATCTGTACGTGCACATCACTCCCTTTAGAATTTTGGCCCCTTCAGTGTAAAAGTGACGTTCCTATCCCTCCAGTTGGAGGGTATGTTTTTGTGGAATTCAATGATAGACTAAGAATGTCTGGCTCTGTCACGAATTACTCCTATGAGCAGGGCCATCAGGCTACGACTCATGTCCTCTGAGTGCTTCCGGCTTCGTCATTCTAAAGTCTCACACAATCCCAGAAATTCAAAAAAATGGATCAAATGTCTCTGAGCACTATGGGACTTAACTGCTGAGGTCATCAGTCCCCTAGAACTGAGAACTACTTAAACCTAACTGACCTAAGGACATCACACAAATCCATTCCCGAGGCAGGATTCGAACCTGCGACCGTAGCGGTCGTGCGTCTCCAGACTGTAGCACCTAGATCCGCTCTGCCACTCCCGCCTGCCCCAGGAATTCCATGCAGGGTAAAGCTGCCATTCTGAAATCAAATATTCACTGTATTCGTTCTATTTCCGTCAGCCTTCTGACTGTCTAATTACCGGTAGCTAAGACTTCTCACCTGTGTCAGCCTGTTTATCTTAGAGAAGCACTTGTACCCATCGTCCTTAATTATCTGCTCGGTGCACTTAAATTTCTGTCTTCCATCAGAGTTTTTACGTTCTACAGCTACCACTACTAAAGCTTTCTCTAATTTCTTAACACGTGTCCCATTAACCAGCTTCTTCTTCCTTTCAGTCATCAATACCTCCTTCTTCTTCTTCTTCTTCTCCTTCTTCGCGTGCCTCTGTCCCACATCGTCTTACTGTAGACATGTTTCTGAACGGTTGTGGCATGGGTAGTTTCACGTGTGGGCGGATATAGTTCCTGTAACGACTCCATTACTCAAAGGAAGGAGTATGTGTACCCCAAGAGTCTACATGTAGCGAGAGAAAGTTTTCTAAATGTTTGCAAATCATGTAACTGAAGTGGTTCCTCCGCACCAACGGGCATTCACCAAGTGGGACGTGGGATACCGCCTGAAAACTACATCCAGGCTGGCTGGCTCTGTGATCCGGTCTGAGCACATCTGTGCGTCCTGGAAGCGACTATTCAGCACCCACGATTAACTTTAGTGGTTCTCTACTATTGGTCAGTATTTTCCACATGCTCCTTTCTTCTTCCATTCTGCAGAGAACTTTTCACCTTTTCAGTTCATCGAATCTTTATCATTCCTTTGTAGTACCACATTGCAAAACCTCCAGGTTTTGCTTGTCCGCTGTTATCACAACCTTTGATTTCTTAAATGAAATGCTTTTCACCAAATATGCAAGTTCAGTCATTTTATCCCCACATTTACGCCAATATGTGAAACTACTAAACCTCCTTTTTTTTTAAAAAGCAAGGTGTTCTCTTTTTGGCTGTGCCAATCTGTTCCTCATATCCACTACGTCTCGTCTGTCGTGCGTTATATTGCTTCAATAGTTAATTCTTAGGCTGAAACTCATAGTAGTAAATATTTTACATCTGTATGAAAATTAACTCTCAGTCTTAACTATCGAAGCACATATGATTTTATTGTGTGTACACTCATACTTTAGTTGATACATATCAATATAATAAAAAATAATTATTGAATCCCCTTACAAAACTGTGGAGCTACTTGATTGAGAAGTAACGGCTCCGGTCTCGGAAACTGGCATACGTCCGGGAGAGCGGGGTGCTGATCACATGCCCCTCCATATCCGCATCCATTGACGCTTGACATGGCGGCCGGTCAGTGCCATTTAGCCTTCATGGCCTGTTGAGGGGGATTTTAGTTTAGTTTTGGTGATGGTTACATCTCGGGATAGCAATTTGTATTACACCACACTGTCACTGTTCCACTAAATGAATAACATTATATTTTATGGATGCGCACTACTTTGTTTGGGTGTCACTATTCCTTTCGTTTCCTTATGTTAGCATAAAGACACAATTTCTCGCCAGCAGTAGTAATACCGGACTGGAATGGCCAGTGTCGTTCAGAAGCCGGTTGATGACGAGCAGCCGAAAAGCACATTTGGCCACCCGCTGATTTTTGTGATTTTTGCGTAGAGCATCTGGTACCCACACACTCAATTTTTGAACCTTCCCCATTGCATACAAACATCGCACGATGATGCAATGATCACAGTTCACCATATTATCGAATACACAGACCCTTATCATTGTTGAATATTGTGTTTAAACAACCTTCATGAAACTCGGAATGTCTTCCTGAACATGGAGAGGTACAAATGTCAGAACGAAACCCATTAAAGTGAGAAAACACTTTTCTTGCCGACCTCTGTTAAACAGGTTTGTCTTCATAATACATTGTGCAAATGTTCCTCGATGCCTCCTCTGCTGTCACACCACTATTGAACTTTGACAGAAGAATATGTCAGTAATGTTCCGGTTTCTCCATTCCATTTTCTGTTGTCCACAGCTCCAATGACTATCTCCAAATGATAAAACGACATATGTAAACTAAAACAGTAAGAGTGAACTACAAACCAAAAACACAATCGATAAATGAATTCACAGCAGCCGGAATGGAAACATGTACAACGAAAACGCAACGAACTTACGCACCAGCCTAGAACGTGGGTGCCAACTTTGTGAAGATATGAGCCAGTTCAAAGTACAAGTCCCTTACACCTTAATTGCTGAATAACATATACATTTTGCGTCTTAAATTCGATAAGTAATGATATTACTTCAAAGAAATACATTACCTGAGACTTGTCAAGTACTTGCAGTACTAGAAAGCCTCAGGAAAAGAAGCCATGCAAATTGAAATTTAACATCTGTAACTTCTGATGTGAATCAAAATTTCAGGTAAGTTAATTACATTTGTGCTTCTCATTCTCATTTGAATTGATGCTTAATGCGTAAAAGCTAAAATGTTTTGAGCGTGTTGTGAAATGAGAAGTTTCCTGCAATGAACAGGTATTTATTTAATTGTAATCTTTGGCAAATAATAGCAGTATTGACGAAGAACGTTAATAAATATTAAGTAAGGAGATCGTATAGATGGGTTCGACTTCATTAGAGCATTGTTGAAGATACGTTGTTATGATTTTACGTTGTGGACTGCAATGTGTCTCCTGTAACAACCCAGGGAGGTGTTTGCAGTTTTTTATTTTCTCTGTTTTGGCTTTTGAGGTGTGTAACAATACTTTCGTGTGTTACATTTGTAGATATTACTATTTTTTAAATATGATGATCACAGAAGTATAAGTTGGACCCAATTTGGAGATAGTGAGAAATTTGTGGAATAAATATGGAATAGATCAAAGTTAGAGTAACCAAGATATTTTGTACTGGAGCAATTAAGAAGCATGATGAACAATCTGACAACACAAACAAGTGACGAGATAGCAGAATATTACTGTAGGTAACCGTTTCAGGAACACAGACAAGAATGATTGGTCCAATGAAAGATTCATTAAGAGAACCAGTAACTACAGTAAGTAAAAAGTGTAATAATCTTACAGGAATAATAAATAAATTAGGTAAAAGTAACCGAATGTAATGTTTATTTTAGTCAATATCTTACGTAACTGACTGACAAGACCGCTAACAAATGGAAACATCTGTTCTTACTGATTTAATGTCTCCTTCAGCTTCGTTTTTCCAGAGGTACTTTACTTATTGCACAGGTTTTTATTTTCTCCTGATTTATCCATGCATAAACTACTTTTCTAATTCATCTTATAATGTCATAGTATATATTGAAACCAGATTTCCCAAGTATTGCTTTAAATAATACACATAGAATTTCTTTAAGTTGTTACCATTTTTGTATTTGTTTTTATATAAATTATTAGATAATGTGTGTTCACATATGTCTCATTCAGGTACTTATTAATTACTCGGTTCTAGCTGATAGTTTGAATTGATCATGAGAACGGATTGTTCGTCTTACATATTTGAGCTTTTTTCTGTACATTAATAGGTTTATGAGTAGGTTTTAAGATTTTGAATATAGTTGTTATCTTTATTGTCACTGTGATCGGTATCACCGTGATTTAAAGAGAATAGTGTTCTTGATGTGTCGTTTTAGTCACGTCCACAAATTAGTTTCAGTTCCCCTCGAGGTGCAGCACGTTTCAACCTTTACTGCGAAAGACAAAACGCTATAAAATATTGACGGCCGCTGCGCTGCGTTATTTAAACGGGCCGGCGTGTCCCGCCTGGTGGACAGGGCAGGCGGCGCCCACTGCTGCGGTGGCGCCACATCCGCCGCGACGCGACCGCCGGCCGCAGCCGCAACTGCTGCCCCCCCCCCCCCCCGCACCCCCGCGCAGTCCACCCACAGGCCCTTCAGCTACCCAACTACCCCACCCCCCCACCCCCTGCCATACACCGCCTTGTACTGGCCGCCAGCGCGCCGCCGCTTCCAGCCGATGCATTATTGAGTTCGCGTCCGGCTAGCCCTCCACTGGACATACCGAAGCCACCCCTCACATCTCAACCCCCCCCCCTCCCCCACCTGTTTAGCGCTGTCCAGCTCTGGCACCCACACCTCAACTACCCTCAGCAGCTCGCCAAGTGACTAAACTAACGTTTTATCGCTGCATATTGACAGTTACGTTAATATAAATCTTTCTGCATTTACTAGCAAATATAATGTCATTGTCATCACTTTACTACTATTCTAAACACATCCTTTCTCTTCTTCTAATGTCGGGAGAAGATTGAACAGAAAAGAAGCTTCATATCTCTACTAGGGAAAGCTTCTCTCCCGTTCTGAGGGTGATGAACGCTAGCTCCCTCAACCGAACCATACCTTATTCTATAATCCAGTTATTACTGAACGGTAGCAAACGATACGTTTGGTACCTTGAATTTAAACTCTTGTCTTATCTTACCAACAACCGAGGACGATGTGCAAAGTAATCCAGAAAATGGCGATCAACAATCTGCGACACAACCAAAATGACAATTTTGTTCATGGCTCCTAAGGTTAACCTGCTACAAGCAAACTCAAGACATAAAAATTTCAGTTTCAGCTGTAAAAGCAAACTATAATTTCCCGACGTCATTGGTTACGTGAAACTACCCTCACACTGCACGAGTTGCAGCATTATCAACAGATGAGTAGTCCTGTTGGCACTTGTTTGCACATCATAAGCGACACAAGCAGACTGCAAGAGAAAGTAGAATTTTAGGAAGAAATCTGAGAGCAAATGTAAAAGTCAGTATGATGATGAAAAATTCTTGGCAAAGTATTAGAAACAAAAAATACGTTTAACCCGGTTAACTGAATAAATATAATTAACACAATCCTATCATTAGATCAGCAAGATAAGAAATAAAACACTACACTTAACAACACTGGAAACTATGACGTTCCACACAGTAGAACTATACACTAACCACTCCGCTAAGCAACCATAGCAACCATATCATGTGAAGCCGATGATGCAAGCGTCACGGTTAATTGCAGCCTTCAAACACTTGACATAACACAACGTCGTGCCAAGTCGACTTCTGTAATTATACGAGTAATAAATGAATACGTGACGCTGCATCGTATCTTATGTGGAAGGATCCAGTACTGTTTGTTAGCGCTGTATTTCGTCATTGTGTACGGGTGTGTGTGTGTGTGTGTGTGTGTGTGTGTGTGTGTGTGTGTGTGTGTGTGTGCGTGCGTGTGTGTTTGTGTGTGTGTGTGTGTGTGTGTGTGTGTGTGTGTGTTTTGTTGTGGTTACCATGTTTGATTAGACACTAAATAAAAAGACCAGACCCAGAATTCGGAATAACAACACATTATGAAAGAAAGCCGGATATGAAACTGAAAGTTAATTAATTTGGCGTGACGTTGAACGCTCTGATTGGAGGAAACTAGCTACAAAATATGAAGAGTCAACTATAAAGTGATTTTAAAAGTACTATAGTAACAAATTTCAACTGGCTTCCTTTTTTTTTCTTCACTTTGAGAATTTGACTACTCGTCTGTTTCGACACATACCTGACCATTTGGTCTTTCGTATCCTGGATCTTGTTTTCTTTGTGTTTTCGAGTCAAAATTCGTCTTCTTAATCTCCCTCTTGGAAAACGGTCGAAGTAGTGTAGCCATTTTATGGCCTTTCGTTTTAATAATTAGTTAATAATTTCTCTAGTCAATTCAAACGTCTTTATGCCTTATCTGATCTCATAATGTTCCTTTCAATGGCCAGTATATACAATAGGTCCACAATCAACGACTTAAAGAACACTCCTGGAAATTGAAATAAGAACACCATGAATTCATTGTCCCAGGAAGGGGAAACTTTATTGACACATTGCTGGGGTCAGATACATCACATGATCACACTGACAGAACCACAGTCACATAGACACAGGCAACAGAGCATGCACAATGTCGGCACTAGTACAGTGTATATCCACCTTTCGCAGCAATGCAGGCTGCTATTCTCCCATGGAGACGATCGTAGAGATGCTGGATGTAGTCCTGTGGAACGGCTTGCCATGCCATTTCCACCTGGCGCCTCAGTTGGACCAGCGTTCGTGCTGGACGTGCAGACCGCGTGAGACGACGCTTCATCCAGTCCCAAACATGCTCAATGGGGGACAGATCCGGAGATCTTGCTGGCCAGGGTAGTTGACTTACACCTTCTAGAGGACGTTGGGTGGCACGGGATACATGCGGACGTGCATTGTCCTGTTGGAACAGCAAGTTCCCTTGCCGGTCTAGGAATGGTAGAACGATGGGTTCGATGACGGTTTGGATGTACCGTGCACTATTCAGTGTCCCCTCGACGATCACCAGAGGTGTACGGCCAGTGTAGGAGATCGCTCCCCACACCATGATGCCGGGTGTTGGCCTTGTGTGCCTCGGTCGTATGCAGTCCTGATTGTGGCGCTCACCTGCACGGCCCCAAACACGCATACGACCATCATTGGCACCAAGGCAGAAGCGACTCTCATCGCTGAAGACGACACGTCTCCATTCGTCCCTCCATTCACGCCTGTCGCGACACCACTGGAGGCGGGCTGCACGATGTTGGGGCGTGAGCGGAAGACGGCCTAACGGTGTGCGGGACCGTAGCCCAGCTTCATGGAGACGGTTGCGAATGGTCCTCGCCGATACCCCAGGAGCAACAGTGTCCCTAATTTGCTGGGAAGTGGCGGTGCGGTCCCCTACGGCACTGCGTAGGATCCAACGGTCTTGGCGTGTATCCGTGCGTCGCTGCGGTCCGGTCCCAGGTCGACGGGCACGTTCACCTTCCGCCGACCACTGGCGACAACATCGATGTACTGTGGAGACCTCACGCCCCACGTGTTGAGCAATTCGGCGCTACGTCCACCCGGCCTCCCGCATGCCCACTATACGCCCTCGCTCAAAGTCCGTCAACTGCACATACGGTTCACATCCACGCTGTCGCGGCATGCTACCAGTGTTAAAGACTGCGATGGAGCTCCGTATGCCACGGCAAACTGGCTGACACTAACGGCGGCGGTGTACAAATGCTGCGCAGCTAGCGCCATTCGACGGCCAACACCGCGGTTCCTGGTGCGTCCGCTGTGCCGTGCGTGTGATCATTACTTGTACAGCCCTCTCGCAGTGTCCGGAGCAAGTATGGTGTGTCTGACACACCGGTGTCAATGTGTTCTTTTTTCCATTTCCAGGAGTGTATTATGTCAGAAGAGGTGTAGTCCTTACGTTATTACGTAAGTGAACGTACCATATAGCGCATGAAGGAGTGAAGAGGTTCACCACTATTGTTTTACATTTTGGGCAATAAATCACTGGAAAAAGGTACCACCGGGTATTACCTGTGAGTAACCAATCGGAGCAGAATAAAGTGGAATGGAAACATACAACAAATAATAGGAAAACAGATGCTGTGTGTACATTCAGTTCCAAAACTTTAAGAAAACGGATGATGTGGTTTACAAACCACTTGTTCATCAGATGATTCAGTATTTTTCATCATTAGGGGGTCGTTATCGAGTAGTGTGTTTAACTACGGTAGTGTTCAATCGGCCCAAGAGCGTTAAGCAAACGATCAAAAGACTAAATTGGTAGCTGTTGCAAGAGGGGATTGGTGCGTGATAGAGACGTCTACATTTGAACTTCCGAGAGAGTACGTTCCCTGGGTACCATATTTTTTCCTTTCACACACGTTATATCATGAAAAGTACTTAGAAAAGTAATTTTGGGTGTGTCCACTTTTTGCTTTTATAACAACTTGATCCCTACTGGGTACGCTTACACTGTGGTGTCTCAATGTTTGTGGAGAAATGCCATCCCAATCTTCCTCAAGGGACGAAACAAGAGAAGGTAGAAATTTTTGATGCTAGGGTTGTAGCGAAATCTAAGTTCTTACTCACCCCAAAGGAGCTCCTTTGATATACCATTTCCGGAAGGTTTATGCACATCAGTCATTGCCTCACACTTGCTGCATTATGACTGTTGCACTGCCACACTGATACATCCATCGCCCCTGAAGTTCCTCTACACTATATACAGTGTTGTAAGATATGTTCATATTCTTCCACATTTGCTGTTATCTTAAGCTTAGAAAGTGACCACACCATAACCAAGAAGAACAGACACATACCGTAAGACTATGATCTTCGTACTTCCCTGTTGATGATATGCATGGTGGCAGGTAACATACTTCAGACATTGGCCTTGTCCATACCCTTCCATCAGATTGGCATAGGCTATAGCGCGATTCATCACTTCAAACCATTTCTTCCACCCACCCACTATTAAGTAACTTCGTTCTTTCACCAACTCAACTATTCCTTATCGCTGACTCTACTCAACAGTTGTATCCCATTCTTTTCAAATTCCTACGCACAGTCATTAAGCCAGGTGGACGACTGGTAGCGCTTGAAGCTACTGACCAGTTCATTGCGTTGATATCCTGAGAGTTTTTAAAACAACCACCCTCAATGCTTGACGCTCCCTGCCTGCCAGTACGTAAAGTCAACCTCTTGTTAATTTAGTTTTGGTTACTTCTTCGCATTTCCACTTCACAATCACCTCACCAACAGTCAACTTGGACTGCCTTAGATGACTTGAAATGTCCCTGATATATTTATTATTCAGGCTGTTGAGCCCTCGTCGCCAAATGTGGGGTCTTGACTCGTCACATATAAGGAGTATTGGGACAAAGGAAGTTTTACCCCAAGCACCATTATCCAAGTTGGCTTTGATGACGCCATTGAAAAATGATGGCGATGAAGTCGTCCAAGATGGTGGCGATGATGTCATCTGAGATCTCAGGCATGAAATCAGTCAATATGGCGGCCATGACATCATTCAAGATGGCGGATTTTAACGAGAAGTTTGAATTTTGTTTGGAAGGTATGTCAACTGGGCTACCTCCACTAACCTAACCCACCTCCCTGCCGAAAAATTGTGGGAAGTTCAAATTCCAAGAAGATAATGCATCACTCCATGGTTATCTCTATTGAGCAAAGAAAATGGCGGAAAGATAGGTCACTTGGGCTAACCTAAATCTCCCGAACACCACCTCTTACTACGAACTGACACCAAGTTTAAATTTTGGAAGTAAGCGAAAATCGCCTGTGGTTTCGCTGCTAATCCAAAAAATGGTGCGAAAGAAAGGGCACTTTTACTAACCTCAGTGCCCCGACCGCCACATCCTCCTAAGGATTATTGTTGAGAAAGAGACTTGGGCTTATTATTTAGCCAAATTCAAACAGAAGTGCTCGCCACGAGGTCCAGAACCCAACTGCCTTAGTACACATCGCAACTAGCAGAGGAGCGCTCTCATCTTCAATGTAATCCAAGATGGCAACACCCAATGTGTTCTCGACGAGGACCACAGCCCAGCTGACTCCGTACATTTTCGTCGCCAGCAGAGGTCGGTACTGTGATATCAGGTGATGACACAAGTACTGTTATTCAAGATGGGTGCATATATTTTATTCGCTATGTGCTCTAGGACACAGCCATTGTACGATCCAATTTAGTTCCACATCAGTTTTAGTTATGTCATGGTTTTAGATCATTTTCCCGTTTATTTGATCGACATGATGTTGAAGAAGTCAGATCACAAGATATATATACACACATGAATAGTGCTAATATTAATATTACTAAAATTTTTAGTTCTACACATGCAACTACATTTAAAGGTACTTTATTTTACCATTTCTGAAACAGGGTAGAAGGAGTTGTCCAAAAGATATAATTTTAAGCTCGATTTAAAACTTCATCTGCTAACTGCCAGACAATTTATGTTGTTGCACAAATGATCAAAGAATTTTGTTGCTGAATAATGTACTCGTTTTTGAGCAACTGATAGTTTGAATAATGGATAGGAAAGGTCTATTGTTGTGCATATGAACATCACTGTTCTTCACGAATTGAAATTAATTATTTTCAATGAACTTCATTAGCGAATATAAGTACTCTGATGGTGTAGTAAAAATACGCCTACATGACATCCTTGGGTGAACACCAATACTTATTCTCACTGCTCTCTTTTGAGCAATCAATACTTTATGTCTAAGTCGTGAGTTACCCTAGAAAATTATTGCATAAGGCATTATTGAGTGGAAATATGCTAAATAGGTTAGGAGGCTGATCTCTTTATTATCAAGACTAGCGATTATATGAAGAGCGAAAGAACCTGAACTTAGTTGTTTGAGAAGCTCAATAATATGCTTATTTCAGGTCAAGTTGTCATCAATATTGACATCGAAAAATTTGGAGAAATGTACCCTGTTCAATGAGTCCTATTCATATGCTACATCAATTGCCGGTATGAATCTATTCAGTGTACAGAACTGGATATAGCGAGTTTTTTCAAAATTAAGCAGTACTCCATTTTCTGAGAACCACTTAATAATCTTTTGAAGGACATCCTTCCTCAGGAATGGGGTTTATTATAACACTCGTGTCATCTGCAATAAGTACTAGTTAAGCTTGCTGAACTTTAAGTGAAAGGTCATTCACACAAATAAGAAACAGCAGAGGGTCTAAAATTAAACCCTGTGGGACTCCCTTTGTGACAACTCCCCATTCAGTAGAATTTACCACCCTCCCAACATTATTTGTGCTACTCGGCACTACTTTTTACTTTCTATTTATTAAGTGTGATTCAAACCAGCTTTGTTTATAGCCTTCAATTCCATAAAATCTGAGTTTTTCTGAGAGTGTCATATGATCCACACACTTAAATTCTTGGAGAGATCACAAAAAATACCAGCTGGTGATAATTTGTTATTTAGTGCTTATACTATTTGACAGGTAAATGTGTAGATGGCATTCTCAGTCGAACTGTGACATGCTGCATAAATAATATTCACTTCGAAATGAGGTCTTTAATACATAACATTTTCGAATATTTTAGAAAATAAAGTTATCAGTGAGATAGCTCTATAATTATTTAAGTCACTCTTGACCACTTCCTAATGGAGAGGTTTCACAATTGTGTATTTCAATATGTCTGGAAAAATACCCTGTGTAGGCTAAGCATTACATATAGCGCTAAGGATTCCACTTATTAAATTAGATCAATATTTCAAAATTCTGTTAGTGACTCCATCAACACCACATGAGCTCTTTTTTTCAGTATATTTATGATTCCCTTAATTTCACTGGGGGATGTTGGTACTATTTGTAAAGGCCTAAAGTCCTATAGAATGACATTCCTATCATAATTTTTTGATTCTTCATCTGAACAATTTAACCCAATTTTTGCTGCTACATTCAGAATGTGGTTGTTGAAGAAAGTTACAACTTATGAATTATCACTCACAACATCATCACTTAGCTTTATTGCTATGGTATGCTGTGCACAGTCAGGCTGCCACGTCTTTCGTTTGACAACATTCCATATAGCTTTAATCTTAGAATCCACATTAAAGATCCTGTCAGGACATATATGCTTCTCGACTTCTTAATGACTTTCCTTAAAATAGTAAAGTATCTTTTGTAGAAACAAGTAATGTCGGGACCTGACATAATCTGGCCACTCCATATATTTCCGTCTTCCTGTTAGATGATACCTTAATTCTCTTCGTAATCCATGACTTATTTGACTTTGCAATGGCTTTTTTGGATAACGTTTCAGGAAAGCAATCATTGTGTAATCCAAGATCGTCTGCTATCTCTCTCAGGCGTTTATAATAGCATACATGGCGGCGTGTACTGCCAGCGAGCGTGCGACTGCTGACGCCACAGCCTCCATCCCACACTTTCATACTCGCGCCACAGATAGCCTTCTGCAAATACCCTAACGAATGTAACTGAAAACATGTGACACCCACATAGATCATCTAACGTATGAATTGCCTAAGCACTGAATTCCAATTCAATATTAATCATACTCAATAACTAAATGTACCATTTCTATATTCAGTCATTAAATTAGAACTTCCACATTTCCCCACTAGGAGCGCAGTTTTCTTTCATGAGGTAGCACGCCCCGCCCTATAATGCTGCTCTCCTATTGGCTACACCGTTAGTCACATGATTCGACGTCATAGAACCAAGGGCTTGGATTCAATTTTCGCGACTGCCACACCCACCTGGACTTAGAATAAAATAGTTAAAGTCTATACCACGATCCACAATCCGGCCGCCACATCCCCCTACCAGCCCATGCTGTGAGGCAAACGTGCACTAATGTGTACTAACGTCCACAGTGCATGACGTAATCGAAGATGGTGGGGTGAAATGGCAGACAAAACCACTCTCTCTATTATGGACATAAGTTTTTATTTTGCGAGCAGTGTGTTCACCACGTGACCTAGACTCCAACTAACCTAGTACACATTACTACCACGTGATCTAGACTCCAACTGACCTAGTACACATTACTGCCACCAGAAGGTTCTGTCATCCCTCCTGTGACGTAATCCAATATGGTGGTCTGTAGGGGAAAATGGCGCCAAAATGACTCGGACTGCGCTGGACTGCTGTATAGAGTAAGGATGGAGTGTACTCTATTTTCTTAGAGCATTTTATTTAAGGACGGAGTACATTTATCACACAGATACGAAACACACTCTCTCACATGCTTGGGGCCATCTCAAACAGCCCACAGACCTGCAAACTACTTCCAAATACCGCTGTCCAGACATGCAAACAACTCCTAAATTAACCAAATAACTTCAGTACACACTTGCCGACTACTCCTAAATAACGCACCACAGTGATGTGTAGACGAACTCAGCACGTGTAAACTGCCCAAATAATGCATAGCACAGCCTACAGACCTGCCCGCAAAATAATGCAACAGACATGTGCAAGCACCCTCTGCCTCCCCCAGCTCCCCACAAAGTGACGCACCAGTATTCTGTCAAACCACGCACAGCTGCCCTGATGCATGAGGTGGTGACATCAATTTCATACTTTCTACCTGAGAAATTTCTCTCTAAATAAGTGATCACCTAGACGCCGTTGAAGACGCGATCGGACAGAAGCAAAGACATATTAACAGAGTACAGACATTCCAAGCGGGACTGCTCAAGCATGTGGTCGATGCGGGTGATGTGACACCTACCCCTAAATGTGGTACGGCGAAAAGCTATTTGCTGAGCGACGCCCCAGAAATCCGTTCCAATGTACCACAAACTGCTTTCTCTCAAGCGTTTGTTACGGACCATACATGACGTGCTCAGCAGTGCCAGAACACCCAGCGTCTCTACCATCTCGTCACGAAACATCCGCATGGATACTCCCCATCAAAAACGTTCTCAATCTTATTCTTACGTCACATAGCCTTGTAAAAAATAACAGCCAAGTCGACCTCTCGGCGGTTTTATAGTGTCCCAGATAAAGTTAATGCTCGCATTCTTGATGTCTCAGTTCTATGCACGGATATTCCTGCCCTAACAGAACCTATTTACGAAAATAACACAGAATGTGGTCTTCCTGGTGGACCTAACATGCAAATGTTCTCACCGCTGTGTAGAGTCTCCTATATCGCAGCACAAAGGATGTGAATGAATCACTCGATATTATTCTCTCTTATCAAGTTTATCCGCCGAATTACTGATGCCGCCAGTATCGAAGCCAAATCCGCCTTTTCTTTCTCTCTGCTGACGAGACTTTCAGTGGAAAAATTACTTTGCACAGATCGCTAAATTTCATTGACAGTTACACCCTCACACAAGTTCTCTACGAACCATGAAATACATACCAGACTCACAAGAATATTGGAAGCCAGGAACATATTTACCAGTGCAACTACATTTAAATGTTACTATTGCTGCTCAGTCTAACACCAATCGATGTAGAGGTAATGTCTCCTCTTGACGACTGTGCTTCTGGAACGAAACTCACTATCTATAGCGCACATAATTTTCCACGTAAAATATCTCGCTCATACCCCCGCCGTTATCGATGTGCTGAATATATACGTCCCTCACGATAGGACATCAGTCATCGTCTCTAGTCACACTATAACATAAACCACACTAACATTACAATGCAATATACATTGTGTTACAAAAAGGTTACAGAACGTACCAGCGTGACTTCAAACACTTGCTTACAGCATATGTTTAAAATGTCCTCCGTTAGCGAGGATACATGCATCCACTCTCCACCGCACGGAATCCCTGATATGCTGATGCAGCCCTGGAGAATGGCCTATTGTATCACAGCCGTACACAATACGAGCACGAAGAATATCTACATTTGGTACCGGGGTTGCGTAAACAAGAGCTTTCAAATGCTTCCATAAATAAAAGTCAAGAGGGTGGAGGTCAGGAGAGCGTGGAGTCTATGGAATTGGTCCGCCTCTACCAATCCATCGGTCACCGAATCTGTTGTTGAGAAGCGTACGAACGCTGCGACTGAAATTTCAGTTGCTCCATCGTGCATGAACCACATGTTTTGTCGTACTTGTAAAGGCACATGTTCTAGCAGGACAGGTAGAGTATCCCGTATGAAATCATGATAACATGCTCCATTGAGCGTAGGTGGAAGAACATGGGGCCCAATCAAGACGTCACCAACAATGCCTGCCCAAACGTACACAGAAAATCTATGTTGATGACATCATTGCACAATTGCGTGCGGATTCTCGTCAGCCCACACATGCTGATAGTGAAAATTTACAATTTGATCACGTTGGAATGAAGCCTCATCCGCAAAGAGAACACTTGCACTGAAATGAGGATTGACACATTGTTAGATGAACCATTTCCAGAAGTGTACGGTGGAGGTCAATCAGCTGCTAACAGTGCCTGCACACGCTGTACATGGTACGGAAACAACTGGTTCTCCAGTATCCTTCTCCATACAGTGACGTGGTCAACGTTACCTTGTACAGCAGCTACTTCTCTGACGCTGACATTAGGGTTATCGTCAACTACACGATGAATTGCCTCGTCCATTGCTGTACATGGTACGGAAACAACTGGTTCTCCAGTATCCTTCTCCATACAGTGACGTGGTCAACGTTACCTTGTACAGCAGCTACTTCTCTGACGCTGACATTAGGGTTATCGTCAACTACACGATGAATTGCCTCGTCCATTGCAGGTTTCCTCGTCGTTCTAGGTCTTCCCAGTCGCGAGTCATAGGCTGGAATGTTCCGTGCTCCCTAAGACGCCGATCAATTGATTCGAACGTCTTCCTGTCGGGACACCTCCGTTATGGAAATCTGTCTCGGTGCTGCTTATCGCGCCACGGCTATTGCCCCATTCTAATCCATACATCAAAAGGGCATCTGCCAACGCCGCATTTGTAAACATTGCAATAACTGCAAAACCACGTTCGCCATGAACACTAACCTGTTGATGCTACGTACTGATGCGCTTGATGCTAGTACTGTAGAGCAATGAGTCGCATTTCAACACAAGCACCCAAGTCAACATTACCTTCCTTCAATTGGGCCAACTGGCGGTGAATCGAGGAAGTACATTACATAATGACGAAACTAAAATGAGCTCTAACATTCAAATGAAGAGTTTCCGGACACTTATCAACATAACATATTTTCTTTATTTGTGTGTGAGGAATGTTTCCTGAAAGTTTGACCGTACCTTTTTGTAACACCCTGTATATAGACACATTTTACATTACGTAAGCCACAGTAAGACTACAATACAATACATACGCATTTTACAAAAACAGTGCAGTTATCTCTTATATCTGTACAGCACCCGAAAAAATTATGGTATGCCTACACTCCCACGGGCTATATGTCATGAAGCTGAACTCGTTTGCCCTCGGCACAAACGCGTAACTATTTCTGCTCCTTGCTTGCTCACTTTTCTACGCACATCTCCAGACTCTGGGATTACAAGAACACATGTATTTCCCCATAATAATATATCATTTGCGCGGTGCTTCTCGATATCAAGCACTAGGTACCATCCTATCGACCGCTAGCGCAACATAATTCTTAACACATCGACAGTAAACAATTCTCTACAAACTCCAAACTACAGCGAGGTGCAGCGTGTTGTAAACCACTAAGTAACTAGAAACAAATAAAGGAAACTGATATTTCCACTCTCGAATATCGAAGTAGGTGATTTAACACATTCCAAATCACCCCTGTAATTTACAGGCAAATTAAGGTCCTTCGGATGTCTAGAGAACAGGCAATTGTGTCTTCCGCACACCACAATCAATCTTCTCTCAATTAAATAAAAGCACGAAATGTCCAGAAGTAGTCAAACGAACAATTTACATAGGAGCGAAAAATGATCCAGCACAATCGCAGCTCCGTACACTATCTTGTCAAATTTTCACTTGATTCCGAAAGCTGCCCGACATATACTAAGTGTTAGTTGGCTATTCAGTCGCCTAGACGAGGGCAAAGTAAACTCAGATACATTCCTACACTCCAACAGGCCTCTGCGTTTGGACACCTGATGCAGTTAACGGGAAACGTCAACCATTCTCACCACAGCCCATGCAGGCACGGAACTATTACTCAAAACCGGACACATACATTTCTTAGCATTATACTTTTAATTAAATGTTATGATCGCGGTCTCAATTGAATGGCATTCGACAATGAGGGAAGGATGTGAAACACACCTTGCTTTCAGCAGTGGCTCTTGAAATCAAAAAATCTCTACGACTGGACATACTCTTCCCTTTGCTATCTCAGTACTCCAAGTCAAACCCATACCCTCCTTATGAGTGGACATAGCCATTTCCATTCCACGAACACATACTTTATGAATGTTATGGCCCATACGAACATAACATGCGTTCCGTACTACTGCTAACTACAATACTTTGTCAATAGATGAGTGCCTTTGATAATAAATAATACTGAACGAAATTCAACTGTCTGTGTTCTTGTCTCTTAGGTTTTTCTTGCGAGTCCTAGCACCCTGTCCTAGAAACAGAGGCGTAATGGGTGAGGTGTAAAAAAAAAAAAAAAACAAAAAAAAAAAACGACCTCAGCAACTACCATATGTTACTGTCACCAGCGGTCTTGCTTCTATACGTGCATACAAGTATCAATGTAAAAGCTATACACGCCCTACAAATCGAGGTTCGACATTACCTCTAAATAAGGTGTTTCTTTTTCTGGACAAATTTCGTGACGTTGGTCGTAGGAATGAGTATTACCAGCCCACGATGCAACCTCCTGATAAAATTACCGCTATTTGAAAGAGATTCGGCTAAGTAACGTCGTATGGAAGCTGTATTTGCCACTCCCTCACACCACCCCAACTAGATAAATTTCTAGTGCATTCTGTCTCGATACCATATCAGAGATTCTGCCATATATGCACTGAGTTATAGGCGTTGGCTGAATGAGAAGGAACACAAATAGTATGAGTAGATGATATGCTATTTGAGGTCGTAAGAAGAAATAATGTACTCTAACTTCTCAGATGTCTAGCGTTACACTAGCTTCTAGAAATGATGTCGATCATTTGGAGTCGAATCTTTCCATTCAGTCACATACATTCATTGGATACTACTGACAATTACTTTAATGATGACAACCAGTACACAATCTGACACCGCCATATCTTGAAACAATTCAGCTTTCCCGAGCCTAGCTCCTGCAGTAGAATCCCTTCGTGTTTTTAGTCACCCCCTATGCATCTTGCAACTCCGCCGATTTCTACAGCTTTCTGCATATGATTGTTCCAATTTAAGTAGGAACTGAGCAGAACACGGAGAAAGAGATATACACCACTTTCTGCAGCCCGTGTAGAAACAGAACAACCTTAGTTAATGCAGCAGGAGTGTGTTTTGACCATTCGGCTGAAATGCGCGCAATGTGGTACGTAGCCAAACTCGTTACAAGTTCTACAGGTCCGCGTCCATTCACATAAATCAGCTCAATATGCTATCATCGATATTCTCTACCCCCAAAAGAGATAAATATCGAACTACAAAAGTTCATCCCATTTAGAAGTCACCTAGACACCGATGAGGGAGCAATCACGCATAGCTCCAGCGCGGTCCAGTGCGGAGAAAGAGACTTCAAAATACTTCCCAGAATAGCACAGCATGCAGCATCCAAGCATCCCTAACAGTATACCCACTCCTTCACCGAATCTACACATCAGACTGCTGCTGCTACTGCTGCTGCCTGTATGACACGTTCCTATAAAACATACAGGCACCACAAAGGACACTTTAAAGTTTGATCACCTATACTCTATGCGAATGATCATATCCCACACACTATACAAAATTGCATGCGACGCTCCCTCTGTTCCTATCTAGATGTTTCAAACACAGTTTTCTAACATGCTTTTGTACAATGTCAAACATTTCCTTTTTTCTGCCACGACTTCGCGATCTGTGCCACGTTCTAAACTGACATTAAGAAGTTCTGATCCATGGCCTTTCACAGGAGACTAGACGTTGAATGGTGTAAATCATATTCTTACGTCGGATAGCGTAGCAATCAACACAACAGCTGATTTTAAATAAAAGACAATTACAAGATAAGCAAACTGGAAGATTTTTACGGCGGGGTCATAGGTTTTCAAACTACACTATAAATGTTATTCACGAACGCTCTACATTTAGACCCATTCTCCCACTGATGGAATAGCTCATGGCTCTGCGTTGTATTTGGAGTGATTCCTCATTTCGCATTCATGTACGCAATCACTGTTTCGCTGCTAGCAACCCCCAGAAGTTGTCACCCGTAAACAAACCTCATTCCCCAGAGAAAAAAAGCGTGGTCAGTCAATCATTATGTGGTAACCAACAGTGCACCAATGCACGGATGGGATGGAAAAGACACCGCTGATATACTGTAATAATAATCGAGACAGTTGGTAGCACAAAGAATTTTGCAATTTTACAATAAATCCAACACCGGCCAATGATGTGAGCTTTCCGAGTCCTCACCGATCCAAGTGCATGAAATGTCTCGAGGTATACCCATGCCAAAGAGCTTAGCACTCCTTATCGATCCATAGTATCAGATTTCAAAGTGACATGATGTAATAGCAGATGGTTAAGAACAATAGTAGAAGACTGATTTTTACCCGTGATGGAAATTGACACAGCTGGAGTTCGAAGCATCGTTACGTAAATGAACCAATATATCAACTCTAAAGTATTGTTCTCGAGTCTAGGATCGGTACCTGGACGGAATCGGTGAGAAAGAACATAAACACACGCACTTCTAAGGCTACAACGTTCTGAACTTAAAACTGGCTATAATTTTAGAACGCCTGCGTCTCCACCCTATCACTCATATGAAATGTAGCACTGTTAATATTCCAATGTAAAAAATATATTTCATGTGCATGACATACATACTTCTTCCTGGTTTCTCTACGATAAACTATGTGATCGAACTGTAAAACGAAAATATTACTCCCGTAAAACATCTTGTCTGCATGATTCGAGCACATTATAGCTTTCCGGAGATGTATAGTGTACAGTGTTCACATAGGACCACGCTTCAGAAATCATACGGTGCCTGCATCAGACCTATATAAAATGATAGTTAGTAGCTGGGGACACTTCCTACTAGGAAACAGATAAACGCATAGCAGCAGCCTCCGACGTGTGAAAATTGCAAGTTGTTTCACCACTAACTCTGTAAACAGAACACCTGTCGGGCAAATGTGTACATGGGGATTGCTGCTCTTCACAAGCTCCTATAGCTAACTTAGTTATGATGCTGCTGAAGTCTTAATTTCACATCCAAGATGCGACGGGTGGCGGGGGGGGGGGGGGGGGGGGTCGCTAAACTCAAAGTTTCTCCACACATGAGATGGAAGGCCTCTGATGATCGAAAGGTTTACCGTTAACAATCGTAAGTAGAATTTTAACCGCATACAGAACACATGCCTGTATTTGAGTTGAATTCCAGCTATGTCATGTGACTGATGCATTCGGATAAAACATTGGGAAGAAATGAACAGCAGCAACATCTCCATCTCTAGAATGGATCAGTCAAGCTTCAAATGGCACCTCTTTACAGCTCTATCTCAATCGATCACCCCGTCCACTGCCTGTTATCCTTTAACGCAGATGCAAGTAAGTTAAAAGTTGAATCGTTCTTTGTCCTCCTAAAAAACATCAAATACAGTAGTGAACTCGCATGTATCACTGGTACCACAATAGCCATACAGTATAATACTGCCTCGACAAAAAAAAAAAAAAATGACTGCCTCCCTGCTTCCCTTGGTTTAGATATCGACGTTTTGTGTGATTCCTCCTGCTGCTGCATGCTTTTGTCCATGTACAAATTGTTTGGCGCGAACCACAACATACGCCAGTACTTCCTCAATTTCGCTGCATTTCGGTGTACATTCGGTCAATTTATTCCTTTTCGCTCGTTATTTTTCGCAATTCCATAGATTTTAAGTCAGATCTATCAATGCGATCATGACATAACATTTAGTTCAAGGTCCATAATTGCATGTAAATGTAGCACAGCTGCCAACACCTAGCTCAAATGCACTGATCGGGAGGTGTAATATAGTACTGTACTCGAATGTATCCAGTCACCTTCACATTCGGAGAGTGTTTGCCCTGTTTCCTGTATGTCTGACATGCACACGGATCGTTGATTTTCGTTCAGTACTATTTCGTATCAAAGGCAATCATCTATTGATAAAGCATTGTAGTTTGTAGTAGTAAGGAATGCATGATATGTTCGCATGGGCCATAACATTCATAAAGTATGTGTTCGTGGAATGGAAATGGCTATGTCCACTCATAAGGAGGGTATGGATTTGACTTGGAGTACTGAGATAGCAAAGGGAAGCGTATGTCCAGTCATAGAGATTTTTTTTATTTGAAGAGTCACTGCAAATAGCAATGTGTATTTCATATCCTTCGTTCATTCTCGAATAACATTCAATTGAGACCGCGATCATAACATTTAATTGAAAGTATAATGCTAAGAAATATATGTGACCGGTTCTGAAAAATTCTTCCATGTCTGCATGGACTGTGGTGCGAATGGTTGACGTTTCCCGTTAACTGCATCCAGTGTCTAAAAGCAGACTGCACTTGGATATTTCGTGCTTTTATTTAGTTGAGAGAAGATGGATTGTGGTGTGTGGAAGACACATTTGCCGCTTCTCTAGACATCGGAAACACCTTAGTTGGCGTGTAAATTACAGGGGTGATTTGGAATGTGTCACATCACCAACATCGATATTCGAGAGTGGAAATATCAGATTCCTCTATTTGTTTCTAGTCACTCAGTGGTTTACAGCACGCTGCACCTCGCTATGGTTTGGAGTTTGTAGAGAATTATTTACTGTCTATGTGTTGGCAATCGATAGAATGGTCCTAGTGCTTGATATCGAGAAGTACAGCGAAAATGGTATATTATTATGGGGAAAATACAAGTGTTCTTGTAATCCCAGAGTCTGGAGATGTGCGTAGAAAAGTGAGCAAACAAGGAGCAGAAATAGTAACGCGTTTGTACTGAGGGGAAACGAGTTCAGCATCATAACATATAGCCAGTGGGAGTGTATAGTTACCATCATTTTTTCGGGTGCTGTACAGATAAAAGAGATACCTGCACTGTTTGTATGAAATGCATATGCATTTTAGTGTAATGTTACTGCGGCTAACGTTGTGTAAAATGTGTCTATATATATTGCACTGTAAAGTTAGTATGGTTTCTGTTATAGCGGGACTAGAGAGGATGAGTGTATGTCCTATCCCGAGGGACGTGTAGATTCAGCACATCGATGACGGAGAGGGTATGGGCGAGATATTTTACGTAGAAAACTATGTGCGCTATAGACAGTTTCGTTCCAGAAGCACAGTCGTCAAAACCAGACATTATCTGTACATCGATTGGTGTCACACTGTAGGAGCAATAGTAACATTTAAATGTAGTTACACTAGTAAATATGTCCGTGTCTTCCAATATTCTTGTAAGTTTGGTATGTATTCGATGATCCGTAGACCACTTTGCGGGTTTAACTGCCAATGCAATTGCACCACTGAAAGTCTCGTCTGCAGAGAGAAAGAAGAGGAGGATATGGCTTCGATACTGGCGGCATCAGTAATTCGGCGGGTAAACTTGATAAGAGCGAATAATAATGATGGATTCATTCACATGCTTTGTGCTGCGATATAGGAGCCTCTACACAGCGGTGAGAACATTTGCATATGTTGAGAGAAGGGAGGCTATCACGTTGGTACGCCAGAAAGACTGCATTCTGTGTTATTTTCGTAAATAGGTTCTGTTAGGGCAGGAATATCCGTGCATAGAACTGAGACACCAAGGATGCGAGCATTATCTTTATCTGGGACACTATACAACTGCTGAGAGGTCGACTTGGTTGTTATTTTTTACAAGGCCATGTGACGTAAGAATAAGATTGAGAACGTTTTTGACGGGGAGTATCCATGCGGATGTTTCATGAGGAGATGGTAGAGACGCTGGGTGTTCTGGCACTGCTGAGCACGTCAGGTATGGTTCGTAACAAATGCTTGGGAGAAAGTAGTATGTGGTGTTTTGGAACGGGTTTCTGCATCGTCGCAAAGCAACTACCTCTTCACCGGACCGCATGTAAGAGGGAGGGTTCACATCGCCAGCATCTACCACATGCGCGAGCAGACCTGCCTATACGTTTGCGCTGTGTAAATAAGTCTTTGCTTACGTCCGATCGCGTCATCAACTGCTTCTAGGTGATCACGTATTTATAGAGAAATTTCTCAGGTAGAAAGTATGAAATTGATGTCACTGCCTCATCCTTCAGGGCAGCTGTGCGCCATTTGACAGATGACGGGTGCGCCACATCGCGGGGACTGGGGTTGGCTGAGGGTGCATGCGCATGTCTGTTGCATTATTTTGCGAGTAGGTCTGTAAACTGTGCTATGAATAACTTGTCGACATTTAGGTTGCTGATTCTGTCTACACATCACTGTGTTGCATTATTTAAGAGTAGTCGTTTAGTGTGTACTGAAATTGTATGGATAATTCAGAGGCTGTTTGCATAGATGGAAAGCGGTTTTTAGAAGAACACTCCTGGAAACTGAAATAAGAACACCGTGAATTCATTGTCCCAGGAAGGGGAAACTTTATTGACACATTCCTGGGGTTAGATACATCTCATGATCACACTGACAGAACCACAGGCACATAGACACAGGCAATAGAGCATGCACAATGTCGGCACTAGTACAGTGTATATCCACCTTTCGCAGCAATGCAGGCTGCTATTCTCCCATGGAGACGATCGTAGAGATGCTGGATGTAGTCCTGTGGAACGGCTTGCCATGCCATTTCCACCTGGCGCCTCAGTTGGACCAGCAGACCGCGTGAGACGACGCTTCATCCAGTGCCAAACATGCTCAATGGGGGACACATCCGGAGATCTTGCTGGCCAGGGTAGTTGACTTACACCTTCTAGAGCATATTGGGTGGCACGGGATACATGCGGACGTGCATTGTCCTGTTGGAACAGCAAGTTCCCTTGCCGGTCTAGGAATGGTAGAACGATGGGTTCGATGACAGTTTGGATGTACCGTACACTATTCAGTGTCCCCTCGACGATCACCAGAGGTGTACGGCCAGTGTAGGAGATCGCTCCCCACACCATGATGCCGGGTGTTGGACCTGTGTGCCTCGGTCGTATGCAGTCCTAATTGTGGCGTCACCTGCACGGCGCCAAACACGCATACGACCATCATTGGCACCAAGCATTGGCAGAAGCGACTCTCATCGCTGAAGACGACACGTCTCCATTCGTCCCTCCATTCACGCCTGTCGCGACACCACTGGAGGCGGGCTGCACGATGTTGGGGCGTGAGCGGAAGACGGCCTAACGGAGTGCGGGACCGTAGCCCAGCTTCATGGAGACGGTTGCGAATGGTCCTCGCCGATACCCCAGGAGCAACAATGTCCCAAATTTTTCTGGCGGTGCGGTCCCCTATGGCACTGCGTAGGATCCTACGGTCTTGGCGTGCATCCGTGTTTTTCTGCGGTCCGGTTCCAGGTCGACGGGCACGTGCATCTTCCGCCGACCACTGGCAACAACATCGATGTACTGTGGAGACCTCACGCCCCACGTGTTGAGCAATTCGGCGGTACGTCCACCCGGCCTCCCGCATACCCACTATACGCCCTCGCTCAAAGTCCGTCAACTGCACATACGGTTCACGTCCACGCTGTCGCGGCATGCTACCAGTGTTAAAGACTGCGATGGAGCTCCGTATGCCACGGCAAACTGGCTGACACTGACGGCGGCGGTGCACAAATGCTGCGCAGCTAGCGCCATTCGACGGCCAACACCGCGGTTCCTGGTGTGTCCGCTGTGCCGTGGGTGTGATCATTGCCTGTACAGCCCTCTCGCAGTGTCCGGAGCAAGTATGATGGGTCTGACACACCGGTGTCAATGTGTTCTTTTTTCCATTTCCAGGAGTGTATTTTGCAAGTCTGTGTGAGATGGCCTCAAGCCTGTGAGAGCGTGTGTTTTGTATCAGTGTGATAAATGTATTCCATCGATAAATAAAATGCTCTAAAATAAATATAGTACACTCCTTCTTTACTCTATCCAGCAGTCCAGCACAGTCTGTGTCATTTTGGCGCCATTTCCCCTACAGACCACCATATGGGATTACGTCACAGGACGGATGACAGAACCTTCTGGTGGCAGTAATGTGTGCTAGGTCAGTTGGAGTCTAGATCTCGTGGCGAACACACTGTTCGCAAAGTAAAAACTTATGTCCATAATAGAGAGAGTGGTTTTGTCTTCCATTTCATCCCACCATCTTCTATTACGTCATGCACTGTGGACGTTAGTACACAACATAGGCTGGTAGGGGGATGTGGAGGCCGGTTGTGGATCGTGGTATAGACTTTAACTATTTCATTCCAATTCCAGATGGGTGTGGTATCTCTTAAACTGATAGCAAATCCTTGGTTCTATGACATCGAATCACATTACTAACGCCGTAGCCAATAGGAGTGTAGCATTCTAGGGGTGGGGGTGCTACGTCATTAAAGAACACTGCGGCCTAGTGGGGAAATGTGGAAGTTTAATTTAATGATTGAATATAGAAATGGTACACTTAGTTATTGAATATGATTAAAGTGCTTAAGTAATTATATGTTAGATCAGCGATGAGAGTGTCACTTGAGTTCAATTACATTCGTTAGGATATTTGCAGAAGGTTATACGTGGCGCGAGTATGAGGCTGTGACGTCAGCAGGCACACGCTCACAGGCTGTAGACGCCGCCATGTATGCCATTATAAACACCTGAGAGAGAAAGAAGACGATCTTGGATTACGTAATCGAATGGTGCAGTGCATGTGTCCTAGAGCCCATGGCGATCACAATGTATGCACCCTCTTGTATAACGGTACTTGTGTCATTTCCTGACGTCACAGTACCGCCCTCCGCTGGCGACGAAATTTACTACCTCAGTTGGACTCTGGATCTCTTGGTGAACACATTGGGTGCCGCCTTCTCGGATTACGTCACAGATGAGACTATCCTTTGGTGGCGGCGATGTGTACTAAGACAGTTGGGCTTTGGACCTCACGCCGAGCACATCTGCATTAAATTGGTTAAATAATATAGATAACTCCTTTTCTTGGCGTAAATCCTTAGAAGGATGTGACAGTTGGGCTACTGAGGTTTGTACAAGTGCCCTTAATTCGAGCTATTTTCTTAGATTAGCAGCGTAACCACAGGTGACCTTTGTTTACTGCCAAACTTCAAACTTGGTGTCAGTTCGTAGGAAGCGGTGGTGGTCGTATGACCTAAGTTAGCCTAAGTGACCTATCTTCCCGTCATTTTCTTTGTGTAGTAGAAATAACCATGGTGTGATGCATTATCCTTTTGGAACTATAACTTCCCGCCATTTTTCTGCAGGGAGGGGGTTACGTTAGTGGAGGCAGTACAATTGACCTATCTTCCTGCCAAAAAAGAAACTTCCCGCAAAAATACAACATCTTGAAAGACTTCATGGCAGCCATCTTGAATGACGTCATGGCCGCCATCTTGTGCCAATACTATAACTTGCCTAAGTTATGCTGCTTTCTAGGAATGCTTTACAACAGTTCAAGCAAATATCATTAGTAGCTTTATTTCAATAAAACGGATTGACAATACTTAACCTTGGATTTAAAACAAGTGCCGCAAGCGATAGGCGACAATCAATATGGATCGGAGTCCTGTGCTATAAGCAATGTTCTGACAGGTGTGTCACACTGTTTGTGTATCACTGCTAAATGCTGTCGTAGGACCCTCTGCTGGGCCGTGCTAATACCCTGCGAAAATTTTCCACTAATGTCCGGCCTTCTTTCAGAGGTCGCTCCTGTCGTGACGTGGTCCTTGTCAGCGGGCTATTGGCTGGCTTCTCTGGTCTTGCGTTCTTCCTCTTCGTTCTAGCGCTTGTGGTTCCGCCAGAGCAGCACACGTGACATCCAATGACTAGTCCATGTTTGAAGCCACTGAGTCTTCCAGAGCGACCCATTCTGATATCACGGCTTCTCTACTAATAGCACAATGGTCCCCGCCTCCTTTGCCGGCCGCGGTGGTCTCGCGGTTCTAGGCGCGCAGTCCGGTCGCAGGTTCGAATCCTGTCTCGGGCATGGATGTGTGTGATGTCCTTAGGTTAGTTAGGTTTAAGTAGTTCTAAGTTCTAGGGGACTAATGACCACAGCAGTTGAGTCCCATAGTGCTCAGAGCCATTTGAACCAGCCTCCTTTTATACTCGTGCGTCCATCTCAGATGACATCTTTTGCCCTCTACGCTATATATAGGATGTCGGATCATTTTGATCAGACAATAGTTTGTCACGGTATGATAACAACCAGAAAATCAGAGAATAGTTGTCACAGGGAGGATATCTACATTCATTATGCCACAAAACATTCCCGAATGGAACAGGTAACTGCGTTCAAATGACTCTGAGCACTATGGGGCTTAGCTTCTGAGGTCATCAGTCCCCTAGAACTCATAACCACTTAAACCTAACTAACCTAAGGACATCATACATATCCATGCCCGAGGCAGGATTGGAACCTGCGACCGTAGCGGTCGCGTGGTTTCAGACTGAAGCGCCTAGAACCGCTCGGCCACTTCGGCTGGCCAGGTAACTGGGGATATGTTATTTGTACCAGATGCACCTTCTGCCCCACCCCTGACTCAAAATGTCAGGTTGTTTCTTACCCCACATTTCTACCTAGTTTTATGTTATTCTATCACACAAAAACTGATTTTTATGTATTCTTTATGTCATTTTCATGCTGGTATCTCCAGTCGCAACCTATGATGTTAATATGAGAAACGAGTCTTAAAACAAGATTTGGGGTTTTAAGGAAAACAGTGGTATCAGCTCAGGACAGCCTCAATGGGTACTTTATTGTTTAGTGGTTAATAGCACTTTGTTTTAATATTATAGCTTTATGAGCACCGTATCTACAAGAAGAAACGTGGCCATATTTGGAGTAAGTGCTCTGGCTGCGGGGCCAGTTCCTGCCTCACTATCCATTAAACAAATCTTTCCATCTACTTGAATAGACTTCAGGTTGTCTGCCCTTTCACTCTGGGATGGCAGTTAGTGGTTTAGCCGATAAAAGCAGCGTTCACGAATAGTCAGCTAAATATCTACCACGCAAAGGCCACATAACTTCATTCCATGGGCAGCATCTGAAAGTCAGTTAAAACTTTCGGGCGTTCGGGATTCTTGTATGACTCATTTGAAAAATGACAAAAATTTCCTTGAACCTGGTTTATTGTCTTTAAAACAAGAAAACGGGTATCAAGTCCATATTTAATATCCCGACGCTAATTTGGTATTCAATGTTATTGATTGCCTCAGTAACCAGTTCACACCCAAACAGCCACAAGATTTTTAGTCCAACACGATATTTTAAACATCCTAAACAGTCACTGACCACGGCTGTTTGCCAGTTAACACAGTCAGTTGTTCAGCAGTCTTTCTTGTACGGAAGTGCTCACCATAATGTTTCGTAATTTGTACGAAACACTCCACGGGAAGTTGATGTACCACTTGAAAACTTCACATGCGATATCTCCTAAAATAAATCACTCACAAAGCTCAGACTTACTCAAAATACTCAACATTGTAATCGCTTTCCATGAAGTGCACGAGAACCAATCAAATTCACAGATTTCGTCATTTTGCTACAATTCTGATGAGCGCAATTTAACGTTGGTGTTTACCAGAAAACTTATCCCGAATGACTATATCGCCTCATATATCTGAGGGATAAAGCCCTGCACAAATGTACAGGAGATGCTGAATTCCTTTTGGCTAGTATGCTAATCAGCCAAGCAGATCATTTCGACCACTTCTATACTTGGGGTATTTCTCACTTCAGCCAATCAGATTACCACACGTCATTTGGACCAGAAATCTCGTAATTTCTGAACGAGATAAAATTTTATAAAAATAAAATACGATTTCTTTTCACATAATGAATTACTAATAAACTTAGTACTCAATGCTCCTTCCGGCTGCCTTTCACAAAACTATGCTCACTCGGACATACGTCTCAAATTCCTCTATTACACAACTTTCTCACGCTTACATTTACGTAGTTTTAATGAAATATCACATTCTTACTTTACGTATGTCCTCCATTCACTCTCTCAGTCTGTGAAAAACACTCATACAATCAAAACACAACGAAATAATAATTCTCCAATGTATGTTAATTACGTCAGAAATAATTGGCAATGAAATTAAAGAAAATCAGAAAATTAGACTATATGGACATGTCCGCTTGGCACAAATTCAGTTGATATAATAGAAGAATGGATTTCAGTCCCAACTCAGTTTCACAACGCCATCACGGTTATTATGCTTTATAGGCAAAAATTTATGTCTCCTATGGTATTGGAAATACTGATTGAAGTTTCAACAGTAGGTATCTGTTATCCATAGAATTTGGTACACCAAGTACGACGAAGATCGATTAATATTTAGTAGCACTTCTTCAGATTCATAGAGAACATATGTAACGTACTGCACGTGGCTCTAAGCAGGTACACCTCTCGCCCTCCCTGTAGGCAGGGTCAGCTGTTCGAGCGTGAGAACCAACGTGTCCCCTGGTACCGGCTCCACGGTAAGCCATGTCTACAATGCAAGGCGACAACTCGTGATAATTTCCTACGTTACACTCTCTTAAAATTATAATTGCTTGGATACAAAATGGAGTAATCGCAGCCATACGCAAAGCAGACGACTGACTTCGGTACATTTATAGGATCCTACAAAAATGCAGTCCGTCTGCAAAGGAAATAGCTTACAAAACACAATACTTCTCAAATGTATCAGAAAACTAGTATCAGCAGGATATATTCACGGCAAGCAAATAAGTGAAGGACGAAGTTTGTCAGACTCAAGAAAGAACGTTACAGAAATACTAAAAGCACTGAACTGACGACCCTTGATGTTGGACGTCAACTGTCACGCTAAAGGCTACTATGAAAAGTAATATTTGAATAATTGCACTTGTAAATTGATAAGGTAGTTATCCGAAAGGTAGAAAGGTGCGACTGACTCTTCTCGAAGTTTTTATTGACATTTACGTGAAGGACCAAGATGCATCCGAATTCGGGCACTGTATGCATTGACACTTCTGAGCTAGCTTCGGTAGTGTCATGCTGACGAATATAAGAGCAGCCTCAAATGTTGCAGTTTGCCTAGGTTCTCATAAGCCTTCCCACACCTGCTAGGCAACAAAATAGTAAGAAAATGTGTGTGTGAACACTGTTAATACCCTTCCTATTTCAAGTGTTCATTAACAGTGTTCTCCCGTAAAGAGGTAAATGGAATAGAACATTCTCGATGCAGACATAGCCTCAGTGTTCTCTGTAGTAGGTAAACTTAATTAAATTTCTCAGAGGAAAGGTAGTGAATAAATTTTATACGTTTTCGGAAGCGTTCATAGAACTAAAAGTGAGGCGACAAATGGATGGTGGAAGAACGGCTTACCTTGGGGGAAGAACTGTTCTTGGACGCGTAAATAATGTACAGACAATAGCGGTGAGCCTTTGTCAGAGGCCAAATGGAAGGGGAGACGAAAACAGTGGGGAGTTTGAAAGCAGGAGCACACCCCGTAGAAGTACTTCTCGTCCTGCGGCGCGGAAGTTTTACTTTCTTCTGCGAAAACTTCTTCCGCATCTGTTGACGACCTGCACTATGATTTCCCGTTCTCCCTGTGTTCCAGAGTCCCTCCTTGTTCATTTCAAATCAGTCATTCTTAATATTAAAATCTGCTATATTAAATCCTTCCAGTCCATTTTAAAAAGCAAAAGGGAGAAGGTTTGATTTATTTGCATGCCATACGTATGACATTTGATGTTTTTGAAATGATTCGAAATTCTCTAAAAGCAGTGTGGTACTGCACTTATTTCACCAAGTATTTAAATCACTTTACGATGCTCACGTTACATACTATTGAGCACTATTCTCCCGGATAACAATGTGCTCCACATCTTTCATGTCTTCCACTGTTTTTCTAACATACGAATCAAAGGAAGAAGAACAAGAAGAAGAAAAAGAAGATGGTTCCTGAATCAAATTTATGGAAATGAGAGTCGGCTTTTTGTGAAACAGGAAGCTTGTGGAGGGGATTTTAAGTTTTTACGCCGGAAACAGAATCAGCTAAATGATTAATACAATCTCAGGCTGTTGTGGGACATTTGGTCACGTAATCGATGCACTTTCGGTAGAGATAACTATTCTATACATTGTTCGCTCTCCTCGTGATGACTGGGTGTTGTGTGGTGTCCTTAGGTTAGTTACGTTTAAGTAGTTCTAAGTTCCAGGGGACTGATGACCATAGATGTTAAGTCCCATAGTGCTCAGAGCCATTTGCACCATTGTTCGCTCTCGCTATGGTAAAAAAACATGTTTTGAATTCATTGGAAACATAAACATCAGCTCTGTAAGTTCAAGTTAACTGATTGTGTTTAGTCTCTGGGATACGAAAAGACATTCAAGATGTCCAGTTTCATTAAACTTCAATAGAATGAAATAACATTTGGTGGAATATAGTGCTAATTTTAATTATAAAATGACATAGATCATTAACGAAAGTGACCTTCCAAAATGAATACAAACTGCAGAAAACACTCGAGAAGAGAATGAGGAACACACAAGGTCTACTGAACATACTGTATGGCAGGAAATGCATTGTGTCTGTTGCCACAATGAATTCATTAATTCTTCGTGCCTGTACAGTAATACGCAGTGCACGAGATAGTTCGAAGAGACCGTCGTTGGACAAGGTGTTCGTAGCAGACCTCCCTGGGGCTTCCAAGCGACGTACACTCATTTCCAAATGTGCCATCTGGCAAATGAATGGCAGCACCTGCAGCGTTAACGCATTTTTCCAGTGTCTGTAGGTTCAGGACGGTCCCCACGTACACCAGTTTATTCAGGTGCCCCCATAGGCAAGAATGTAAAGCAGCTACATTCAAGGATTTGGCCTGTGAGCCGTGCCCTGGTTTAGCGGGCCCGAGCGCTCAGTGTGGCTGTACGCCCCCCCCCCCCCCCCCCCCAATGCAAAGCCAGGTTGTCTGAGCGTGAGGAGACGGAAGAGGGGTATACATCGAACGCGCCCTATGTGCAGTGAGGCGACAAAGAAACAGGTACAGGCGTGCGTATTCGAATACACAGACATCTAAACAGACAGAATACGGTGCTGCAGTCGGCAAGTATCTGGCGCTACTGAGGCAGGTTATCAAGATTTAAGTGAGTCGGAATGTGGTGTTACAGTCGGTGCACGAGCGACGGGACACAGCATCTCCGACGTAGCGATGAAGTGGGGATATTCCCGTACGATCATTTCACAAGTGTACCGTGAATATTAGGAATCCGATAAAACATCAAATCTCCCACAACGCTAAGGCTGGCAAAAGATCCTGTAAGCACGGGACCAACAACACCTCAAGAGAATCGTTCAAGGTGACGGAAGTGCAACCCTACAGGACAATAAAATTCCCTCTGACAACTATGGGACTTAACATCTTAGGACATCAGTCCCCTAGTACTTAGAACTACTTAAACCTAACTAACCCAATACACATCCATTTCTCGAGGCAGGATTCGAACCTGCGACCGTAGCAGTCGCGCGGTTCCGGACTGAAGCGCCTAGAACCGCTCGGCCAGCGGGCCGGCCCTACAGCACACTGCTGCAGATTTAAATGCTGGGCCATCAACAAGCGTCATCATTGATACGGGCTTTCAGAGCCGAAGTCCCACTCGTGTACCCTCGATACTGCGGGATAAAAAGGCTTTACGCCTTGCCTGAGCCCATCAACACCCACATTAATCATGCTGCATGTGCCGGCCGCCGTGGTCTCGCGGTTCTGGGTGCTCAGTCCGGAACCGCGAGACTGCTCCTGTCGCAGGTTCCAATCCTGCCTCGGGCATGGATGTGTGTGATGTCCTTAGGTTAGTTAGGTTTACTTAGTTCTAAGTTCTAGGCGACTGATGACCACAGATGTTAAGTCGCATGGTGCTCAGAGCCATTTGCCATGCTGCATGTTCGGACAAGTCTCGTTTCAAGCGGATGGACGTATACGGCTATGGAGACAACCTCTTGCATCCATGAACCCTGTACGTCAGCAGGGGACTGTTCAGGTTGTTTTGTAGGGCGGGCAACCACAGCCAAACCTCGACATTCTTCCGAAGAAAATTCCGCACTGGCTATATGAATGATTTTTATTAAATCTGCGACCGGTTTCGCACCACTTATCGGTGCATCCTCAGGCAATCTGTACGAAAAATAATGTAATAAGAGCTCATATAAACTATTCGATCCTCCAATTATGAGGTATAAACTAAACTTTAACACAACCAGTTTTTTGAATGAAAAAAGAAATACTCACATACGCTTTTTATAACATAGTAACGTTGAACATTGCCCTGTAGCCACTCCCTTCCATTCACGTCCTATATTCATTCATCTGGTGAAAGCAGTAGTTAAAATTAAAAACTTTTTTTAAAAAAACTTAAATGTTGGGAGCGGCAGTGACCTAGAAAATAAAAATAAAATGCGATGCTGATAAAATTCCTCTGAACACGAACGACGAAGGGCAGAACATTAGCATGAACAAACAGCGGAATTAGGGCCCTGTAAACGTATCAGAACATACCGGGCAAGCTGAGAGGAGCCACGCGCAGTGGACACGGCCTGACTGACTGGCCGAAACCCGAAAAGCGCTCACGCAGTGGCGCGAGAATTGCCAGAGGCTGGATGACGTGAACAAAGTGTGAAGAGTGGGGGGTGCTGAACATTTGCTAAACAATTCCTTATGTCTATTTTTTTTTAAAGTCTAATACCATACTAGGTGACCAATATAAAACGTGGAAGTTAGTTAAAACAGTAAGAATAATAAATGTGTGGTTCTGATTGCGAAAGGCCAGGAGTACGCATAAAAATATATACGACAGAACCTGCTAACAAATAAGCTATAGGCATAAGGCTACCTGCTTAAGTAATCAAAATTTTCTAAAAGACCCTTGTGCCTCAGATAAGTCTGGGCATTAAGTGAGGAGCGAGTGGATGTCTTCAGAACTTTGTTCCACAACATTAAGGGTATTGCCCTTATTTTCCACGTTCGACATCCGCATGTTGTTCTGGACACAGGTGATATGGTGATCCGTTTCCCGCAAATGCGCACCTACGACCGATTTTGAGCCTGGGTCGCTGATGTGCTCCTTATAGCGAGTCTCACAACTTCTTCCTGTCTGGCCTATGTACTCCGCGTCACAATCGTCACAGGCGGTACTATGTACCCCCGACGACTTGAAACTATTCCATATTGCAGCCTTCTTGTGCCTGAACTTCTGTCCAATGTTTTTAGGAATATAAAAATACGGATTTATTCCCTTAGAACTTAAGCAGTTGCCGAGTCTGCTTGAAATGTTACCATAAAAAGGTATCCTGTGGAATTGATGCCCAATAGCTAATCGACTACTTGCTGGCTGGAGGGAAGTGAATGTTCCGGGTGTGAGTGGGATGCGAGCAAGTTATGCTTCATGTTTATCTTCCGCAGTTTATCCCTGTTAAACTTTCCAACAAATCCGCTTCGTACCGATTCGAAAAGGCGATAAACTGTATTACTTAAAATTCCCGATCCCTGGCTTCTTGAGATAATGGGACTGTATGCAACCTGTGTAGTAAAACCCTGAATGTGGCTATTTTCAATTGGAAAGGATGATTAGTCGATCTATGTATCGCGACATCAGAAGTGGTGGGTTTTCTGAAAATATCAAAATTAATCTAGATCCCATTGATTTTGATCAATAGATCTAAGAAGGGAAGGGTGCCGTTAACACTCTGTTCCATAGTAAATTGGATCCTCACATGTATTTTGTTTAGTTCGCCCAGGAAAACCTTACAATCCTGGAAAGAACCGTTATACAGCAAAATTTTGTCATCTACATATCTAGCACAAAAAATTATCCACATATCTAGCCCAAAAAATTATTCTTTCAGAGTACCTGCTAAAGTCGACCAGCATATTGTGCTCAAAAAAACTTCCTAAAATTGTTTCCAAGGCAATAAGACAGTGGAGATCCCATTGCCAAGCTCTGTTTTTGGATATGTGTACTATCCCCAAATTTATAATAGTTCAAACCTAATACCAATTTGAGATGCTACAATACCTCTTCTATCTCTTCTTATTGTCTGTCACTAATTTCCTTTAAATTTTCACTAATTATTTCGTGGAGCCTATCGGTTGGGATGCTTGCATACATATTTTTTTCATCAAATGGAACCAGCCAAGTACCCTTTGGGATTGTCAAGGCTAAAAGTTTGCTGATCAGTTCCTCTCTATTTGAGATACTGAAATTTGCTGGATGCTTTAAGTTCCTATTCAAATGCTCTGCCAAATGTTTCTCAAGTTGAACACCTGGGCCATTCCTGGAGCTAATGATAGGTCGGATAGGCAAACCTTCCTTATGGAGCTTTATTACACCACGAAGTCTAGGAGCCGATGGGTTCATCGGAATAATTGGCCTCTTATTAAAAAGTTTGAGAAAGATACTTGTATTCGTAGTCAACATTTTAATACTCGCTACCTATTTAGCAGTTAGGTCGCACCTACTTTTCTCGAAGTGGTCGGTGTCAATGAAATACTCGACCTTTTCAGCGTACTGTTCCTCCGAAATAACTACGATCCATTTAGACTTATTCGCCTGCACTATAATCGCACCACTATCCCGTACCTTTTCATTCATCCTACGCAATGTAGTATTCTTCTCAGATCCTATAAGAGAACTACGACTAAGGTGACCTAAGCTGTTAGAGTAATTCTCTACTATTTTGTTTACATCTAGATTCACTTCATTTTTCTCTGAGCCGTCGTCACCAGTTGTCCATTCGGAACAGAAACATTATGGGAGTCCAACCGTTCCAGTTGCAGCTACGATATTTTGTGTGATGTATTATAGGGAAAACCCTTACCCAATAACCGTTTCACTTTCCGATGGAAGACAATGTTGGTTAAGTTACACGTCTTTGGAAAAAAAATTTAAAATCGCATTCAGTGACTGGAGGATTGGAACCCCGTTGCTTCAAATTTTGAAGCTTCTGCAACTTTTTATCCTGATTTTCAGTGAGACGTTGCTTAAACGATTGCAGGTTCACGTTGACGTGACCCGAAACGAAGTGGAATTGTTGTCTTTCTACCATCTACCAGATAAATATAGATGAGCCACATATATCTCATTATTTACGGAGGCTTTCTTGATATACAAGGAACGATTCTCATTGCGCAGGAAAAATAACGTAATATTTCTTAAATATTATCCAGTGCCAAATGCATTTTTTCGGAAAAAAAACCAGACATAATTTGGAATGACCTTTGCTGCTAAACACGGTCTCTTAAATTGGATATTGGCACAAACCTAACTAAACACTTTCTTAAATTATAAGATCTGTAAAAGGCCCGCATAGCTGTGCTAGGCAGTCTCTAACATGTATTGTAGGGCGGGCATCCACAGCCAAACTTCGACATTTTTACAAATGAAACTGTTCAGGTTGGTGGAGGCTCTGTAATGGTGTGGGTCGTGTGCAGCTGGAGTGACATGGGGCCCCTGATACGTCTAGGTACGACTCTGACAGGTGACGCGTACGTAAGTATCCTACCTGATTCATGTCCATTGGGCTTTCCGACAGACTTGAGCAATTCCAGTGGGACAATGCGACGCCCCACACGACCAGAATTGCTACAGAGTGGCTCCCGGAACACTCCTCTGAATTTAAACACTTCCGCTGGCCACCAAACACTCCAGACAAGAACATTCCGAGCTTATCTGGGATGCCTTGCAACGTGCTGTTCAGAAGAGATTTCCACCTCCTCTTACTCATATGGATTTATGGACAGCCCTGTAGGATTCATGCTATCAATGCCCTCCAGCACTACTTCAGACATTTGTCGAGACCATGCCACGTCGTGTTGCACGGCTTCTGAATTCTCGCGGGAAACCTTTACGGTATTAGGTAGATGTACTTCAGACATTAGTCGAGTCCATGCCACGTCGTGGCGCGGGAACCCTTCACGAAGTTAGGCAGGTGTACCAGTTTCCTTGGCCCTTCAGTGTAGATGGCAATGCAGTCGCAATGCATATAACGTCTCCCAATCTCCTGAACACAACATATCACCAACAAAACAAATTTTTAGTAATAATTAACGATTTTGGCTCACTGAAGACATGGTATAGCATTTTAGCATTTATCTTGAAAAAAATTGTCTTCATATGAACAGACGCAGATTATCTTCATATGAACAGACGCAGACTAATTCTCACATTTTTTTACTAAGGTTGCGACGTGATGGTGACTTATTTAGATTCATAATCGAAAAATTGTCTTTCACAAACATTTGTTGTTCACAATATTGTTACACCCCTGCGCTCTCAGTATGGAAACATGGAATCTCCACTTGAGGAATATAGACGTAACAGGAGTTATCTTTCAAACAGGAAGTACTAGATTAATCACTTACATTGGCACATGCACCGAAGCGCTTTTGGATGAAATCTCGAACGGTCTCGAAAGCATTTCGAAAACATGTAAGATTGATAGTGTTATTAAAACATTTCTGTAAAGTATTCTTCTAATTCTGTCAAGGCCACAACGAATTCTTTAAACTTCACGTGTTCTTTAACGCCAGTGACCTTAGGAAGCTGTATTCCTTGTCAGAATGTGCCATTTCTACGACGCTATTTTTAAGTACACCTCCATCAAACCAGAAGAAGTTGTTTCTCACCTTGCAATGCATTACTTGGGCAGTGAGGGTCAAGTACACTGAGATGCAATGTCCGCAATGCGTTCCTCATGTTCTAATTTTCATTCTTGAACTCCTTTTTACGCCATAAAATCAACAAAGCACGGTTTTAAAACGAAAAACGCGTTCTGGGCATGTACCTTGACTTAATCAACGTACTTTGTCTTAATATGTCAAGATCCATAGACCTTGTTCAGTTCCATCGGAAACTGTTGCAACTGGCAGTGGAATAAAGAGTACGATTCAGAAATTTTACTTTTTGCACCACCAGTTTCTTAAAGTGCTGCACTCTTGCAAATTTAGCACGAAGTGCTTTTTGATGTACAGAACAATGAATCCATCTTGTCAGTCGTAATTTTTTTGCTTTTGCATTTTCAACTAAATATTTCATTCTTTCCGCATGGTATTGGAATGCCGTTTCATAGCAAATTTGCCGTACCAGTCCCTTAGGCGCCTGCACAATATATACTGAGGTGTCTGATATCTCCCCTTTGTCGTTCCCAACCACTTTTAAAGGCATGTGACGATAGATCGCTAGACTGCCTCTTTTCGTGCAAACAAATGGTTCAAATGGCTCTGAGCACTATGGGACTCAACTGCTGTGGTCATCAGTCCCCTAGAACTTAGAACTACTTAAACCTAACTAACCTAAGGACATCACACACATCCATGCCCGAGGCAGGATTCGAACCTGCGACCGTAGCAGCCGCACGGTTCCGGACTACGCGCCTAGAAACGCGAGACCACCGAGGCCGGCTTGTGCAAACAGCCACTGAATCTGGACGTTCTGCACTGCACGAACAAACAACGAAGATTAAACAGCGCTGACACTACGATTCTGCGGATCGAGGAATGCCACACTGCAATACTGCACGAAATATCGCTCTGTATCGGGTACTTCCGAGAAAGACCGGGAAAAGCCGAGAGAGGCCAAGCATAGACCACTCGCAGCCCGCACATGCTGCTGGTGTAAAGTTTGGCACATCGTGGCCGGCCCTGATACAAATGACTGAGGCCCTGGAACCGGGCAGACCATCCGGTTGGACCACCGTATCAAATTCATCAGTAGCGGTAGATTTTACCGAGATGCCTTCGAACGGAAATGTGAAATTCAGCTGGTGCTCCGTCATGAAATAGCCGCAAAGGCACGTCTTCCACGAGGGGTGGCAAGGTCACCCACAGGAAGTGCCAAGCACTTCGCCTGCGAGGGGTTGTGGAAGGACATCTGGTCCCACGAGGCAGTGCTAACAGTTACCGTCCACACTTTGAAGCTGAACTGGTGCTAAGGTACGCTGTCACCATACTGTGGCGATCCTTGCAGCCCACAAGTGCGTGTTATTAAGGTTGATGGTAGTGTCCCTCGTAAAGGGAGCTTCATTTTAGAATATGAAGGATTATAGAAATCCTAGCATCATGGTGGCCTGTGCGACAAAACCGTCACCACGGAGGATATTCCATTGGCAATATGGCTTGCGCGTATTGGATGTGATACGAATAGTGACAGCTGTCGTGGGGAATATTCCATATGATCGTTTTGCTTACCCCATGGGTTCTGATACAGAGATCATATACTCTACAGTGTCCTCAGTGGCATGTGTAGATAAAGGACAAATATGCCTTTCTTGGTTAGGTAACGAACCCATTTTTCTCTCGAACTATCCACCAATTTATCTCAGAGGATGACATGAAAATTGCTTTGATCAAGTGGTCTTTCTGTTACACTGCTCTGTAAATGCATATCTGGATTAGCGTCGCAAGCGAATGTTTTGGTTTCACTGTTTCTGTTTGTTCCTTCCCTATGTAAAACTTCCAAGCTGGCTGCGAAAGAAAGGAATCTTTTTAAAAGGAATTTTTCATCATAGAAATGTTTGAGTCCTGGGCGGATGCCATGCCTCAGGTTAACAGACCGGCATTAACGGCCGTCCACGTTCACTAGCTCACTCTCCAGGCTGGACGAGGCATGCTTGTTTTTGTGTCGAAGAAACACTAAAATCTTTGCAGAAGTGTTTTAGCGAGATAAGAGATCTACAGCCAGGGGTGGATTCCGTCAGTGAAAGTCAATTTTCATTCTAACTCCTCGTAATAACGTTCGATTTAAACTTTCAGATTCCAGCCTTCTGATTCGGTCATACTACAGATTGATGCAGAGCCAGTACTTTCTGGCTGTGTCTATTTGCAGAGTATTGGATTGGCCGTTTTCAAGTTTGTGCAGAGAGATGTTGTACTTTCCTTGACACATAAGGGCCCTATTGGTTCAACATATGGAAAATATACGCGATTATGAAATCGTCTGTCAACTTCACTTGAGTTTTACAGGAATCTTTTCCACCACTGGCTAGCGATTTCACGCTATGCAAAAACTGTGTGAGGTTCAATAGAAGCTAGAAGCAGAACACTTGGTTGTAGGCTTTTGAAGAGTGAGGACTATGTAAAACTACATCCCAGAGTCTCACACATTCTTTCGCTACCTCATTTGTCATGGATAAGTAAGGATTATTTATGTCAAACCATTGCAGTAAACGTGCTGGCAAAAGCAGGAATGTTTTTATTGTATAAAGCAAAAAGAATATCTTCCGTGTAACAGCAACATCGTTGATCCGAGTGTGCGCAGTCATAAAGGTGAAGACAGAGAAGTAGTTGTGGTGTGGAACAGGTGTACGAGTTGGTGTGCAAATGTGACATTTTCTTGTGTCGAAAATGTTACTATAATAAGTGGCCAGGCAAATTTTAAGTAAGCAGTCAAGTTTGTGGGGACAGTACTCGGATGCAAGAAGGGTTTGCAAGTCATGAAGAATACTGTGTGGACCTAATTAATTCATGCTGCTCGGTAATCAAGAAAAGCCGGTTGCCGGTAATGAGCCTTATTATAAACACGAGTTTACAGCACTGGAAAGGCATCCCAAAGTAAGATACAGCCTATATTTTGTAGCTGTGTAACAGGAAACACTGCGTCTTAGTAACTTTTGTGGAACATTGTTGTGTTTTTCGTCAAAGAACAATCTTGACGAGACAACTTCATTGACGTCAGTTCTGGGACGGCGGGTTGGAAGTAAGATACAAACAATTCTAGAGCTATAACATTGCTGTAAATACCAATGAATACAAGGTCCTTTATAGATGTAGTTCGGAGATCACGTTCTACTGTAGGTTCCATTCTAAAGATTCTAGACAGCGTAATTTAAATGCAGCAGAGCTAAAACTTTTGCTGTGATTAAAGCCAACTGAACTCTACTCATACAAAAATTACGAAGTTTGTAAACTGATTCATGCTCGAGTAAGTAAATAATACGTGTTCGAGAAAGTGGCCATTTGGGTGCTGCTACGTGGACGTACAGCAGATGACGGCTGATGTACCCTTCGACCGTCCGCTGCTACATATTATGTGTCCCTTTGGAAGTCAGATTGGGAAGGTGGAGAGATCTCGAGAGTTTGAATAAGAATCTCTGACCGTTCTTTCTACCAACGTGTCGTCTTCTAAAGTATTGTCCGCAGCACAGAAGACAGCTAATAGATCGTGGGATGTTCTTCAGCGGAGGTTGTTACGCAGCTAATTCGGGCCTATGATTGTGCTTTCTGCGGGATGCCACTTGCCCATGTTAGTCTCTGTATCTACGGAGGACAAGATTTGTAGTAGTGACAATGATGGTAGGCTACACTTCTCTTTAATGTATCCTATTTAGTTATTGTTCAAATATTCACACATTTACACTGTCTTTTACAGCACTCGACATAGCTTTCTTAATTTTTAGGGTAAATTTTCTATCCAACTTCCCAAATATGGTGCACATGTCCGGCTTACCGGTACGCGCAAGACAGAGGGACCTTGTATTCATTGGTATTTACATCGATGTCTAGAAATTTGTGATAGCTCTAGAATTTAATGGATGTAATCAAATGCTGTAATCAGAATTATTTAACATGAATATAGATGATACTTAATCTATAACAAATAAGTACCTTTTTGGCACAGTTTTATTTTTTAATCAGTTACTCCAAAACTATTAGAGGTATCTTGATGAGGTCACATAGTTAACTTTTTTATACCATGTCGAAGCTTCATATGGATTTTCATATTCCTGAGTTTAAAATGTAGCGCTTTCAATTTTTCGTAACAAAACGCCGATCTTAACCAACTTGAGACTTGTAGCAGTTGATTTTGACAAACATTTGCGTATTCTGAAGCACTTTAGGCTTTTTGCTTCATTATTTAAAACTATGTATTTAGGGAAATATATTCGTTTGATCACTCTGATGTTCAACGAATTAAATATTAACTTACTGTAGCAGTGTGGCATATGGTGACAATGTTTGGAAAAGCTACTATAATTTTTAATTTCATCTTTACTTTATGGCGCAATATTTTGTATACTACGCCCGGGCGCGTTATGATGACTTGGTGTTGGTAGTAGTGAAGTGGGGTTAAGTCCCGGCACATTCGCTCACCTCTGTAGCTCTCAAATGATACAGTGCTTGTTTCGTCACACAGCCGTTAGCCATCAGTAGGACCTATCCTTTCACCATACATTTGGAGCGTGTCAGAATTGAAAGAAGCAGTCACAAGAAGACAAATCTAATGAAATGTCTGACACATTTTCAATCGAGTCATTATTGCAATAAAAGGCTGTAACAACTGTATTTGATCTTATAGAATTGCGCTACTTCTACAATCAGTTCAAAATAGAACAGGCTTAAGGTGATATTTATATTCTATGGTGAAAGCATGCTAGCTTGCTTGTAGTCAAAATTGTTTTAGAATTTTATGTTGTTGTTTGTAAATGATACTTTATGTGTACGCATACACATCATTACCACTGAAAAATACATATTGAGTGAATGAAAATTTTTACTGAATCCATTTGATAAGCAATCAGTTACAGAGTTATAAGTATAGAACAACAACTGGTTAATGTCATGATTCCTACTATATGAAATGCAAAAGTCGAGACGACAAAGTCCAGCGAAAGACGACCATTTCGTCAATTTGTATTCTGCTTTAATTTTTGTTCCTAGTTATACAGGTGTTCTGAAATTAGCGTTACAGACTTCCAGTAGTTGTAGGAAACTTATCGTTCCGTTCAAACTTCGGTTTCAATTCAGATGTTTAACGCAGTCACTTCTGCTTGAGGAACTGAATTAGGCCTCACACAAAACAATATTAGCTAACAGTTCGACGGGGAACTGACTTAACATCCATTCATCACTTAAGCACATTTTGGAGTTAATAATTATGTGTTTACATTATTCCAAAACAAAAAAAACAGCTTACTGTATGTACAGAACAGTACTGATGCTTTGCAATAGTGGCTCAATGTGCCAGCCACCGGCGTTGTTACCTACGAATCATAATTTGGTAGACACACTCCATCCCACTTGGCATCTCTTAAGTTTCTAGAGGCCAGAACTCGAGTGGGCATATCTTTTTCTGTCTCTGCAGGTGTCCGCAAATTAGCCTTTGCATACGACCGCGCTAAAAGGTATGTTGTTGTTGTTGTGGTCTTCAGTCCCGAGACTGGTTTCATGCAGCTCTCCATGCTACTCTATCCTGTGCAAGCTTCTTCTATTCAATACGTCCTCATTAGTTATGTGACCTACCCATCTAATCTTCAGCATTCTTCTGTAGCACCACATTTCGAAAGCTTCTATTCTCTTCTTGTCTAAACTATTTATCGTGCATGTTTCACTTCCATACATGGCTACACTCCATACAAATACTTTCAGAAACGACTTCCTCACACTTAAATCTATACTCGATGTTAACAAATTTCTCTTCTTCAGAAACGCTTTGTTTGCCATTGCCAGTCTACATTTTATATCCTCTCTACTTCGACCATCATCAGTTATTTTGCTCCTCAAATAGCAAAACTCCTTTACTACTTTAAGTGTCTCATTTCCTAATCTAATTCCCTCAGCATCACCCGAATTAATTCGAATACATTCCATTATCATCGTTTTGCTTTTGTTGATGTTCATCTTATATACTCCTATCAAGACACTGTCCATTCCATTCAACTGCTCTTCCAGGTCCGTTGCTGTCTCTGACAGAATTACAATGTCATCGGCGAACCTCAAAGTTTTTATTTCTTCTCCATGGTTTTTAATATCTACTCCGAATTTTTCTTTTGGTTCAATTACTGCTTGCTCAATATACAGATTGAATAACATCGGGGAGAGGCTACAACCCTGTCCCACTCCCTTCCCAACCACTGCTTCCCTTTCATGTCCCTCGATTCTTATAACCGCCATCTGGTTTGTGTACAAATCGTAAATAGCCTTTCGCTCCTTGTATTTTACGCCTGCCCCCTTTAGAATTTGAAAGAGAGTATTCCAGTCAACATTGTCAAAAGCTTTCTCTAAGTCTACAAATGATAGAAACGTAGGTTTGGCTTTCCTTAATCTTTGTTCTAAGATAAGTCGTAAGGTCAGTATTGCCTCACGTGTTCCAGTATTTCTACGGAATCCTAACTGATCTTCCCCGAGGTCGGCTTCTACTAGTTTTTCCTTTCGTCTGTAAAGAATTCATGTTAATATTTTGCAGCTATGACTTATTAAACTAATAGTTCGGTAATTTTGACATCTGTCAACACCTGCTGTCTTTGGGATTGGAATTATTATATTCCTCTTGAAGTCTGAGGGTATTTCGCCTGTTTCATACATCTTGCTCCCTAGATGGTAGAGGTGTGTCAGGACTGGCTCTCCCAAGGCCGTCAGAAGTTCCAATGGAATGTTGTCTACTCCGGGGACCATGTTTCGACTCAGGTCTATCAGTGCTCTGTCAAACACTTCACGCAGTATCGTATCTCCCATTTCATCTTCATCTACATCCTATTCCATTTCCATAATATTGTCCTCAAGTACATCGACCTTGTATAGACCCTCTATATACTCCTTCCACCTTTCTGCTTTCCCTTCTTTGCTTCTAACTGGCTTTCCATCTAAGCTCTTGATGTTCATACAAGTGGTTCTCTTATCTCCAAAGGTCTCTTTAATTTTCCTGTAGGCAGTATCTATCTTACCTTTAGTGAGATAAGCCTCTACATCCTTACATTTGTCCTGCTTAGCCATTTTGCACTTCCTGTCGATCTCATTTTTGAGATGTCTATATTCCTTTTTGCCTGCTTCATTTACTGCATTTTTATATTTTCTCCTTTCATCAATTAAATTCAATATTTCTTCTGTTACCCAAGGATTTCTACTAACCCTCGTCTTTTTACCTACTTGATCCTCTGCTGCCTTCACTACTTCATCCCTCAAAGCTACCCATTCTTCTTCTATCGTATTTCTTTCCGCCATTCCTGCCATTTGTTCCCTTACACTCTGAAACTCTGTACATCCTCTGGTTCTTTTAGTTTATCCAGTTCCCATCTCCTTAAATTCCCACCTTTTTGCAGATTCTTTAGCTTTAATCTACAGGTCATAACCAATAGATTGTGGTCAGAGTCCATATCTGCCCCTGGAAATGTCTTACGATTAAAAACCTGGTTCCTAAATCTCTGTCTTACCATTATATAATCTATCTGATACCGTTTAGTATCTCCAGGGTTTTTCCATGTATACAACCTTCTTTCATGATTCTTAAACCAAGTGTTAGCTATGACTGAGTTGTGCTCCGTGCAAAATTCTACCAGGCGGCTTCCTCTTTCATTTCTTAGCCCCAATCCATGTCCACCTACTACGTTTCCTTCTCTCCCTTTTCTTACACTCGAATTCCAGTCACCCATGACTATTAAATTTTCATCTCCCTTCACTATCTGAATAATTTCTTTTATTTCGTCATTCATTTCTTCAATTTCTTCGTCGTATAAATTTGTATTACTTTAGTAGGTGTGGGCCTCGTATCTATCTTGGCCAGAATAATGAGTTCACTATGCTGTTTGTAGTAGCTTACCGCATTTCTATTTTCCTATTCATTATTAAACTTACTCCTGCATTACCCCTATTTGATTTTGTGTTTATAACCCAGTAGTCACCTGACCAGAGGTCTTGTTCCTCCTGCCACCCAACTTCACTAATTCCCACTATATCAAACTTTAATATTTCCATTTCCCTTTTTAAATTTTCTAACCTAACTGCCCGATTAAGGGATCTGATATTCCACGCTCCGATCCGTAGAACGCCTGTTTTCTTTCTCCTGATAACGACATCCTCTTGGGTAGTCCCCGCCCGGAGTTCCGAATGGGGGACTATTTTACCTCCGGAATATTTTACCGAAGGGGGCGCCATCACCATTTAATCATACAGTAAAGCTGCATGCCCTGGGGAAAAATTACGGCCGTAGTTTCCCCTTGCTTTCAGCCGTTCACAGTACCAGCACAGCAAGGCCGTTTTGGTTATTGTTACAAGGCCAGATCAGTCAATCATCCAGACTGTTGCCTTTGCAACTACTGAAAAGGCTGCTGCCCCTCGTCAGGAACCACACGTTTGTCTGGCCTCTCAACAGATACCCCTCCGTCGTGGTTGTACCTACGGTACGGTTATCTATATCGGTGAAGCACGCAAGCCTCCCCACCAACGGCAAGGTCCATGGTTCATGGGGGGCAAAAAGGTATACAGGAGTTAAATTCAGCGATCGCGGCTGCCATCCAGTTGGACCACCTCAGGCTCTCTGTCTTTCACAATACCGTCTACTGAGATGTCTCCGTATCGCACGTGGGACGTGAGGTAGTACACTGTCGTTCTGAAACTAGATTTCCTGACAGAGATTCAGAGGCGCACTTCCAAGAGCATGTCAAATATGTCAAGTATGCAGGACCAGTAGCTTCAATGGTAGCAGTGTGGACGCATCACACTTCTCAACCGAAACCATCCTAAAGCGGAAACGGTATGTCTTCGGACACCGTTCCTATTCGAAATATAATGTACTTTCTCCCGTCTACATGTTCTAGAAGTTTGCAACAAGAATTTCGTAAAGCCCTGTATAAAATTCTTTCACTTTCCGCTATTACTGTCATGTGTTATCATCATCTGCTACTACAGATTCTGTGCTGTCTTTAAACATACCGAAATCTGTTTCATTGATCAGGTGGACCACCTCTGTGACTCGATGGGACCTGCAGAAGAAGCACACCGAAGGCCAATTAAAAAGTCAAAAAGTATTTGATAGTAATTCGAAGCTGATTAACCTGATCAACAAATGGATCCTTAACAGAGTGCAGTTTGTTTTAAGTTAAACATAACGAATCAGCAGTAGTAATTAGAGGCCGGCAATGGCTGAACAGTTTGAACACACACGTGGAGTACTCTATTGGCGCTCAAGGCTCCTGCTTTAATGTGGCTCGCGAGGAAATTCAGGGGCTGTGGTGGGACCTGTTTACGCTGGGAATGAAGAATATTTATGTTAATTGTTTTTCCGCAAGCGAGTTCCAAGGCCGCATTTCCGAGTAAATGGGACAGCAGGGTTCCTTCCCGCCTCTCCTCCTCCACCTCTCTTTTTTCCCTCGCCCTTTCTACAAAAGCGGCGTTCCCCGCAAAGCCCACTCTGTTTTAATTGCATTCCGCTGTGGGAAAGATATTGTGATTTGGCGGAATAAAACGATCATTCCAGAATGCCGTCTCGCAGGTGTCTCATTATACAGGGAGACGCTGGCCTCCGGCTCTGGCTAATGAGAAGCGCAAGAAGAATGGCCGAGATTTCGGAATATTCCGCGCCACTGCCAAATGGATTAGAAAAGCGTACACCGAATTAATATTCCATTCAACGCAAACAATGAGATTATTCTCTGCTCTCTGGCAACAATTTTTTCAATAAGGGAAGCGGGAATCTCCGATCTGCCTTCGACTTGCTGTGAATGCAAATTTCCTTGAGCGATTTTCACCCCTTCATTTATTAGGATCCCCGTGATATACCTACACCAATACACCGAAAGCCACCGAACAGTGTGTCAAAGAGGGTACTTCTCATACCGCTAACTGATTCCCTGTTCCGTACTCCCTTACGAATGGCGCGTCTGAAGAATGATTGTAAGTAGGCTTCAGTATCAACTCTAATTCTTCGAATATTTTCATTGTGGTCAATTCCGAGATGTATGTGGGATGAAGTAATATGACAGCCTGACTCTTCCCGAAAAGTTTTCTCTTGAAATTTAAATAGTGAACCTGTCGGTGATGCACTACACCTCTCTAGTACCGACTGCCACCAGAGTGTGACGAACCTCTCTGTAACACTGTCAAGCTTACTTAACGATCCCGTGAAGAAGCGCGCCGCTCTTCGTTTGATATTCTGTACCTCTTCTAGCAGTCCTACATGGTAAAGGTCTTAGACTGACGAACAGTACTCAAAAATCAATCGCACAGATACCTTGTGAACCACGTTTTCCTAAGAATCTCAAACTGTCATCGATATTCCTACTGATTGTTTTATGCTATCATTTCACATTTGTCGCTCTGCATAGTTACTCATAGATTTTTTTTTATATTTACTGTGTCCTGCAATCTGTTATGAATAGCTTAGTTGTACAAAATTGGAGTTATTTCAAGGTATCGGCAATATGCTACAATTATTTACGTGTATGGTCGACTGCCAGACGCTTGGTCATTCATCAATCTTCTGTATGTCATTTTGCCAATCTGTACAGTCGTCTGGCATTGCTACTATTTTTATAGACAAATGTGAATAGTCTTAAATTTCTTCCGACGAATTTTACTAGATCATTTACATAAATTGTCGTTTCACACTTCCTAGGCATCTGTGAAATACATGTAGAATTTCAAAGACGATATTTGCATTCACAAAGAACGTCATTAATTAAAAGATGTTCCATAATTCTACGACCGATTGATGTCAACGATATGGGCCTACGCTTTCGTGCGTCTCTTCTAGGATCCTTCTTACTTCGCATTATCTTTGCAGAGCCTTTCAGATACCTCATCTGGTTCCGATGCCTTTCTACTATTGATGATTGTAGTTGCTTTCCTGTCCCACGATCTGTTATCGCAATATCTGCCTTTTCGCCGTTTGTAGAATGATTGAAAGAAGGGACCATATTACGATTTTCCGTGGTGAAACAACTTCGAAACACCGAAGTTAGTATTTCGACCTTCTCTCTGTTATCTTCCGTTTTGTTTTTGCCTGCTTGCTTATTCTTGATTTGAGATCAACTGTATGAGGTGAAATGGCAAGTTTAATGTCGCAATTTTTCTCACCACATACAGATTTTCACACAGTTTCCAACTCGCCATCATAAAAACAGAGCACTGAATAATGCACCTTGCCAACATCAAAAAGTTAAATATAAACTCTCTGAAAGAACATTAATCCTAAGCACAATATTGTGCAAGTTTAATTGGAAGTGTCTTTACATTAATCCTAAGCATAATGATATGAAAGTTTAATTGGACGTTTCTTCACAAAATTGCTTCCAAATACACGTTATGATGTTGGCCAGTACTACGAAAATCGTCCGATTCCGGCTCCAAGTTGGGTACTATTTAGGATGACAATCAAGATGGTTAGTCAAGTGACAAATTTGAGCGCTAGATTACCCAATGCTGCTCGAGTTTATAGTGGATGCAAGCTGGTGAACCAACGAAATTTACACCTCTGCACGAGGTATTTACCTTAAGCTGCGACATGCTGCTGTCTGTAAGGCCGCTTCCTCCCACTGAATTTCCCACAAAAATAGTCTGGCCTATGCTGTGCTCTCCAGCAGGCAGTTTCCTTATGTTTCTCGTTATGCTAGAAAACATGTACTCAGCCCTAGCCTTATTATGTGGCGATATACACGCACATGGTTGGAGCAGCATTCATATTATAGTGCCCTCTCAGTTCTCACAAGAACAGTTAACTAATTTGGCTGGTCCGTTTCTCGACAGTTGGATCTAAATGTTGTTACAGCTAATTTTAGCTGGGGTGCAGCCGCTGTGAACCCAGTGTCCACACGAATTTCTTCTCTGCGGCATACAGAGCATTAAGTGCTCCATTCTGCACATGACACCAGTTCAGAGAAGAGTCCCCCACAGAATTTCTCCCTTGTCCTACTCGTTGCAGAACTGTCTCCCTCCACTTGTGTTCCTTTTTCACGTCACGGCTTTTTTCAACCAATGGGAGCGTTACTCTTATTTTGTAGAAACACTCTCTATCAATCACAACGTCCCATCTATCAAACTGCGTCGAATCTTTATCCTCCCTAGTGAGTTTCCGCCAATCGGACGTTTTGTGCCCATTCTTGACGCCTAAAATACACTGACCTTTTCATGTGTTACACTTGCTGGACGAAAATGTGTCACCTACTTTTGTTTGTATCCCATTGGAATTTCGAAACCCAGTTTTCTATAGCTTCTTCTCTGTTTTTGTACCGATGCCCTTTGCTACAGGCAGTCCTCCAGCTTCAATTACCTGGCCCAGTGTCGTTGTCCTACTTTCTGCCACCCCTTTAAGTGGTTTCTGGAGCAACTCCCACAGCACGGTTTCGCTATGTCGTTGCGGAGCTGGCTTCTCAAAACTAAAAGTGAATCGACTCGTGTTCCCTGTTCTACCTTCTGCTCAAAGACATGCATTGTATAGAAATGGTGTGTTAATTACCATCGATTGACTGTTATTCCTATTTGCATTACATATTGATAGGCAAATGTTCTCGTAACTGTTGATTTCTGTTAGGAGTCATCGTCACCTTCTCATTGCGATTTATAAAGGTCTCATGTAAGGTGTGAATCTGATTATTTATTCTGCCACCTCACATGCTTATGTGCTCACTGACTGACTGTATAGAGGATTTCGATGCATTAATTGATTCTATGCAAGACGAAAACCTCTTGGGTCTTTTAATCGGATAGGTTAACAAAACTTTACTGCAAGGTCACTAAATGCTTCTCTCATTTATTAGTGTCCCGCGTTTTATATTTTCCAGTAGGTAAGCATGCGACCACTTATGATGTTCCATATTTATAGAAACGTGCCGGAATATTTGAAACATGCTGAAGCTACGTGGGATTAGCCGAGCAGTGTAAGGCGTTGCAGTCATGGATTGTGCGGCTAGTCCCAGCAGAGGTTCGAGTCCTCCCTTGGGCATGGGTGTGTGTGTTTGTCCTTAGGATAATTAAGGTTAAGTAGTGGGTAAGCTTAGGGACTAATGACCTTAGCAGTTAAGTCCCATAAGATTTCACACACATTTGAACATTTGAACAAACATACTGAAATCTACTTTATCAAATGGCCATTGTAATAGTGTTGTGCTCCAGATCCACAATTCCTGTGAATAATAATGGATTATTGCATTTTGCTTCAGGGTTGCATACCCATGCCTTTAACTCAACATTTGGAATGACCGTTTAGCATTTGAGGTCGGAAAAGATACAAAAGACCTTTATGGAATGTTTGTTTATTTGGCATCCATACAGAAACAACAACAAAAGTGATAGGTACTAAAATATGTAGTTGTATCACGTTTGTCACTTTCACATTAGGCAAAAATAATATAGCATCATTTTGAAAATATCTACATATGTTGCTAAAATGGTGTCTTCTTGCTACAATGGTCGATGCTGTGCAAAATGATAACTCATGGCATCACAACTTTGGCGTGAACTGAGTTATACGTTACAATCATATTGTATCTTCTTATTGAAATTAAGATTAATACACTTATAAGTTACGCTGGTGGGCAACTGTATGGATAATTTAATACATCCAAATGACATTCTAAGTCCCTTACATCCTGCATTTTATGTTCAGATTAATATTATGTTTATGATAAATTGATCGAACCAGATCGGAATTGGGATGTAAGGACTAAAAACATACAAAAACAACAATCTCTAGTAATCTGTCAAAATCCGTGAAACACTGAAGACCTCTTAAGCCTTGGTTATCGGCAGCCAAATTGCGTGATGCCTTTGTTAGCCACCAACGTTTAGAAACTTGTCCAGCGATGTACAGATTCACTGTTGCCGCAGGTATATGTATCTAAGATATACTGATAATGGAGTGCACAAATGTTATATCCTTTGATTTTATTGGTCTCTCGGTAACCATGAAGGTTCTGTCTTCATCGTATATGTGTGCATGCAAACCAACAAATTTTCTATCACTAACTTTGTTTCAATATTTGTATGTCTTGCATAAGTTTGAGTTCATCGCATGGTGTAGGCTAAAGCCATTAAATTCAATTTATTTACAAAAAAATTAACGAAATATTATTGTTATTTACATCAAAGCTTTTCTTTGAGTCAGAATTTCGAAATTAAACTAGAATCTTGTCAAGGTAAAGTGTTAAGAGCTCTGGAAATGAGACAAGGTACAGGAAGCATGCAGCTGCATTATATAATTGGGTCAGTACCACACAAATGCTGAATTGGTCACTTGGTTAACTTTCTTAAGCTGGTGAATGAATGACTTCAGTATTGCTCTTTTCTGTATAACCCTTCATCACATAGAAATACATGAAGTTGTACAGGTGAACAAATTTGTATGCTACATACATAACTGTTTGCACCTAGCAGCTATATATGTAACATAAGCTTGATTTCGTTTTGTAACTATGTGTATTTTTCATTTGTTGACGTGTTAGCCGAAAAGCATAATATTTTGTTAATTAATGGTTTACTAAGTGACCTATTCAGCATCTGTGCGGTATTGTTCCAATTATGTGCATTACTTATGTACATTTATCGATGATTTATTAAAATAACTTTAATGAAAGCACCTCCTTTTAAATTAAACTGGTTATAAGAATCGAGATAACTTAATTTCGTGGTTCGATTGAAACATCTGTTGTTTCGAAAGAATTTTGGTAGAATAGGATCAAATTAAAACGAGAGTTACTCATTGACTAGATACAGTGGCATTAGCTTATGAAAACCACCCCACCCCCTCAAAATATTTGATGTACTAGTTAACAAATTATTATCGCTTGCAATTAATATTCGTTATTTCTAAAAAGGAAACTAAAGTGAAACTTTCGCGTTGGATGGCTATCTTCAATTGCATATCATCAGTGTCATAACTGAACACAGCACTCCACTCAAGTCACATTGCAGAATTACGGTACAGTCAGATAAGAAAACAGTTGTCACTAATTTAAACATATGTATTAAATTTACTTACTGTTCCTGTTATCAGCTGTACGTAATTGAACAAATCACAATTTAATTTTAAAACTCCGGTTTTACGTGATAGACTGCTTTGTATCGCATATTAACATTCAGAATGTATATTTGTTACAAATGTCTAAACACGTCGTATGTTAAAATTAATCAAAGGTATTCTATTACACCTATTCCAGACAATGAAGATCACTTTTTTTCCCACCAAGTGTTAAATCACACACTTATTTTATGTACATAACACAAATCCCCTTTCCTGCCTGCAAGGAACAATCGCTATATCTAAGGTCCCGTCTTGGGACAGAAACCTTCAGTAAATTTTTATGCTTTTATTGTTCGACACGTTCATAGTTTTAAGCAATAAAAATGCATTCAAAGTAATATCACGTTTGTATGTGTGAAACTGGTTCAGTCTGTAAAACTAATGTTTGAAAAATAATTTACCGGTAATTTAAGCGTGTAAAACTGGTCTCAAAACAGGCACTGAGCCTGGCAATTAACATTAAGGATCGAGGAAAATCCGAAGTTTCCCTTCTATATCAGTCGTCTACGTCTCCCCTGCCCAGACCCCTTACCACCTCAGATCGGAAGCACCAGCCGGTCCCTTCTTCAGAAGGAATGGATGCATGCTAACAATACAGAAAGAGACAAAAAGTGAATAACAAGAGGGGGGAACGTTAAATGCAATACCATTCGCTGCTGTTGCTGCTGGTTTATCGCGTACCCATTACTGCTGCTACTGTACAAGCGATAGCAAAATGTTGGAGTGAGCAGAGCATCTTGCGACGTAAACAACTGAGAAAATGTATGAAAACTTCGATACATGTCCAGCACATGACACTGTCTGAGCCGATTTCCTGGTAGTCACTTGGGTAAAACACTGCGATTGCATGCAGTAGTGAGGAGTTCGTAACTGAAGAGTAACTTGACAAAACTGATGCTCTCCCCCGTTTGTTCACAGTTGACTGAATGAAAAAAAGACAGACACCCGTGTTGAGGCATGTTAGTACTCTACGCCAAGTTTGCAACCAGAGAGGAATTAATAGTGGCTAAAGCTATGATCTTGCTCCAAAAGATAATGAAGCCGCACCATGAAGAATTAGAAGACATAGCAGCATAATTGTACATTTTATAATGTGCAAGATTCGTCAGTTATCTTATGTCAAAAAGTAAAAGCATGTCCATATTACTATCTTTCATACGATAAGTGTATATGAAATTGTAATAATATTAATCTGCTTTGTGTGAATAGAGAACGTTTACCACCAGATCACAGTACCAAGGCACTCATATGAGTGTAAATTTCACAGCAGATATTGCACAGTTTCTTTACTGCAGTCTCTATATTTCCTTAGCGGTGACTACTTCTTCACCATAGAATGGTGAAGTAGTGAGCATATTCGCTTGAAAAAGCTTCTCAAAACAACTTCCTATTTACGAGCGCTCGAGAAACTGTGTTACACAACAGCTAAAATAAGTTACAAAACCGATTTGATGGAGTGTATTGAGTAGAAATGGGACTATTTAGTGATATAAATTTGGTTATTGTTAAATTTCTATCTTTCGGTTAGAAGTAACTTAAATTTCATTTGGCTCTGTTACTTGCAGATGGCGCAGTTTCTCTTACCATAGTCGTCGTCGGGACGCCCTCTCGAGTTCATTTCTGATCAGAAAAAACAGTGCAGGTCACAATACCAACACGCTGGAATAACCGAATAAATACGATATTCTTTTTTTAAAATTCACTGTGCCTTTCCTGCCTCGTATCCCGCCTTTTCGCAGCAGTGCTTCATGTTTCGCTTGAAACAATGTTCCGCCCAACGCACACACACACACACACACACACACACACACACACATACACACACACACACACACACACACATACAAACACAAATCGATACTAGGTGCCTGTATAAAATGTACGGATGCAGTGCAAAATTGTTTTCGAATATTGTTAGAAATCAGAGTTAAAAGTTTAAATAATACTGGAAATTCATCCTAGGTTGTCTATAAACACAATAAGAAGTAACATTGTGTTTTCGTTACTTTAGAGTCATTCGAGAAAAGTATCTACGAGGTTTTAGACAACCAGAAATCCAACTGTCTTTTGCCTGCTTACGCAGAATCACATTAAAATGGTAAAATTTTTAGTAATTTTTTATAATTTAATAATTCTAATCTGCATTTAACCGGATGGGATTATGCTTCTTTAAGGCAATACATACGTACAGCTAACATTACTCAGAAGGTTTTCAGACATGCAAGTACATCAGATATTAAAACTGATTCCAGCCAAGCAGACCACAATTTTACTTTCTAGCCCATATAATTTGGGTTGCCATTCCTTATGTACTGTATACTCGGAAATATCAATTTTACATCAATTACTTTTCTGTTTCGACATTTAGTTTGTAAGACGAAACAGACCATTAGACCCCAGTCCTGCGTCTAACCAGCTATTCGTTAGAGGAGCTCTGTGCAGCTGGCGCTGTAATCTGCATAGAAAAATCAGTTGCACATGTGTCTGGTTCTACCAGTTACCTCCTTCACCATATCCAATATTGTCTTTACTTTGCCATCTGATATGACTACCTGTATCTCGTAATATATTTTCTTTGATGTCCGTGTAACAGTCTTTAATATTTTGCAGTTCTTACAGTAATGTGCTATAGTATCAACATCAGAACTGTTTCGGATTGACAGATACAGTTTTCTTTTCGTTTTACAAGATACCCGTATTCCTTCAGTAATCCTTGGCTTCTTTGTAAAAACTGTGTTCAAATAAGGTAAGCACTTTATGAGCAAAAGTGTTATACTTTTCATTCATGCCATGAGCACTGTAATCATCAGTCCAGTGAATGTCTCTGAGGAGTGTCCTAAAATAATTTTTGGCTTATTGATTACCCTCTTGAGCTCAGAATTAACAGATCGTATATCTTGTTCAGTATTAACATTCAACACAAGGAACTGCGTGTCATGGTCAAAGAGGCCATTGACTGTTGGTTTTGTCATATAATTTTGCTCATTGGACTTTTATATAAAAATATTATCTATGCCTGTGAGCAATTGGCTACCCTACTGGGGAACTTTACAGTGGGAATTAAGTTCAATGATAGTGTTACTAACTCAAGTAAGTTCTTGTTGGGAGAGTCTTTAAGGAAATCTACATTGAAATGACCATCAACCACTATTTCTTTGGTTTTGGTTGTTAAATGGGCCAGTACAGCTTCAAGGTGGCTTATGAACAGATTTAAGTTGCCTGCAGTTGCTCGATATACACTTAATATTTTGCGACATTCTACGTCTGTTGCATATGCTTCCAAATGCTGTCCTAGGAAAAATTTAAGAATGTCTATGTTCCTAAATTTCACAGTTCCTGATGAATGTGGCAACTCCTCCTTTCTCCATTCCTGCTCTACAAAAGTGATATGCTAACATAAACCCTTTAACACTTAAAAGTTCTATACGAGTGGTCACATGATGTTCAGATAGGCAGAGTATGTCAGCTGGGCTTGAAGACTAATTCATCTATGCAGATGATTGTTTTATTAATATTTCTCAGTCGTCGAATATTTTGATGCAAGAAAGATAGATGAGATTTCACATTGACTGATTTAAAATTGCGTAGAGTCTGAATATGTGCTGACTGTTGAAAATTCTTTACCAATAGCTATTCGTACAGATGTAATAAGCTAGAATTATATTTTTTTTTGTTTTTTTTTCTCAAACTAAAGGTTTCTGTCAGTCCTAAACTCTCTTAAAATTTGGTTTCTTTCTGCCCTCCCTACCCTAAAAATGGATCTTTTCTGAACCCTATAACCACTGGTATTTTATCAGTCAAGACATTGCCTCCCCCCTTTAACTTTCCTGCTATTTTCCCAGCCAGTTTTCCCTTCCATTTCCTGTTGAGGTGAAGTCCATGCCTAATATAATCACACCTATTGAGAGAATCAACAGGAACCACACCAATGTGTGACGCTTGACCCCAAATAAGCAGCCTTCCAACTCCAAATTAACTCTCTTAACAGAAGAGTTCGAATGAGGTTGGTCATGGCGCCCAACAACAGGTACGAACTCAACACTAGTATGCTTCGACGCTGATGCAATCTTTACCAGGTCACACTCTACTCTGTACCCAGGATCTCTGGCAATACTGTTACCTGCCCCACCCACTATAACCACGGTATTTTCCTTGGTGAAATCTTTGCAAAGTGATCCTAAATCCCCTGTCACCTGCTCCACAGCAGCACTAGGTTTAAAAAAAATTTATGACCTGGTATTCTGATTCTAGTTCATCTTGCAAAAGTTGCCCAACACCTCTTCCTTGAGAACTACCTAACAACAACACTTTCTCTTTACTTACTTCCCTACATCCTCACTTTTCAATTTGCTGCTGAAAGTTTGTTGTGCCCTGTCTACACCTGCAACTACTTGAGGCTCATCAGCCTCTAATTGATGCGACAGGTGAAATCTATTTTCTACATTTACCACGAAGCTGTCAGACGGGCCTATTCCTCCTGTTACCTGTTGCCACTTCCCACCTTCTCTTTACCCTCTCCCCTGGCCTTCTCTAACTCAGCCTCAAGGGCCATTTCCTCTCCTGTTCTAGAATCTTCCTGTCTCTACTACATATCCTACAAAACAACTGATGAGTCTCATTTACTTCACCTATTCCCATGCCACTACAGTCACCCACACCGAGAAAACTACAGCACCCGTCACCCCAAAGCCCCGACCTAACAATTCTACGGCAAGTTCAGCACTTTTCACTCATGATAAACGAACTACTTTATTAAAAGTAAGTCAGTTAAACTACAGATAAATACGAAAATTTGGTTCCACAAAGTTGGCATACACGGGACTGCGTGTAAACAAAAACAAGAGTGCAAAGTTTCTGAAACAACTCAAACTTTACGCTACTTTCCGGAAATGTGAGTTAAATAATGAAGAAGAACGATACAATTAAATTGCTGGAGAGAGCAAACAACAACTAAATGAAATTCTATAGATTTGTTGCTGTGAAACGTGAACAGAAAATACGACTGTACGATCTTTTCGTGTTTTCTGCTATATTACGTAATGAAAAATGAAACCTTTAATGGTACCCTTAAAAGGCACAGTAATACACCTATGTACCACGAAATCAATACTAAAATATTTGTTTTTATCATCTAAAATGACTTATCTTCACAAGCACACCAAAACTCCCGCTATTGCCTGGTTGCTGGGCGACTTCCTTCTTCCGAGGGAGCATCGTCGCTGCCGTTGGGAATACGCAACATGCTAGCCGTAATCCGCCCAGTTCCAGTTCCTTGCGTGGCGAGATAAGATCCATGGTTGCAGACTCTATACACAAGATCACAAGATACTCTACTGCATGCGCAAATCATGGGCCGCGGTTGAGAGTAGCGCACAGGGGTGCCTCACACAGAGAGCACACCTGAGTTCTGCTGAGAGCTACAACAAGAATCGCTTCTCGGCTTTTTACCACAGCAATTTTTAGTTTATTTAGTTGTTTTAGGTGGAGCGAGGAGTAGAATTTATTTTTATTCACGATAGTATAAAGTCAAGTCTCAAACAAGTTTTACAGCTTCAGGAACAACGAGCCCTTACACCACACGCAAGTAGCCTCACACAAATACGTCGTAGCTGTTCAGAATTGACGCGCTACTGCTCACAAGGCCACTGATAGTACTGAAATCAATAATGAGACCAAGGAGAAAACTAAAGTTAACATGAAAAGCGTTGTATCCCCTGCTCTCATTGACTGCCCTTGCAGGTGGTATCTTAAAAGTTTCCGTAGTAAAGGATGATCAACTTATTTATGTTACTGGATGGCTTACCATTTCTATTGTTCGCTGTGGAAGTTTTCAGAATGTTGGTGGAGGGCAAAGCTTTAATATCTATGACGTCATAGCTTACAGTGCTTTTAATGTTCGTGAAGTTTTGAATAAGGATATTGGTACGTTATATTTTTATTATACAATTCTTTATGTATTGAGGACGCACGGACGTCATCAAGAGGAACTTGTGATGCAATGGATCTGGTGATAGTGAAGCTGTAAAGCTAGCTGCTGACTTGATACTGTATTCTCATAAATACTGAAACCTGAGTGCCCCCCCCCCCTCCACCTCCCACAAGAAAAAAGAAGCTACATGGTAATCCTGCCAAAAGACTAGAACCGATTCTTGGTGTTGTTGCTCTCTGGGGCACCCTGGAATGCTCTCTGTGAGGCACCCTTGTGCATCTCTATGAATCACGGCCCAACATAGTGGTTGTCGACAAGTATCGGCTACTTTTTGTCTGTCAGTCCTTCTGATTGGAGATTTGAGGGACTTCGGCCGTTCACTTATGTAATGAAATGGAACAACTATAGGCGTCTTTACCATGTTATTTATTATATTGATACCAGTTTCGGTGCTTCGGTGCACCATCTCAAGGCCTTAACTGACACAGAGTATTAACTCCAATTGTATACACGATTCATATGCCCCCAACACAACACTTGAACCAGTTCAAAGTCAGTTGAGGCCTGAAGATGGTGCACTGATGTACCGAAACTGCAAGCCACATGATAAATATCATCAAAAGGACGGCTGTAGCTGTTCCATTTTATTACATAAGTAACAGTGGCATAGGCATTCGGTCGACACGAGCGTGAATTCTTCACCACAGACACATTCAGAGACTTCTCTTCGCCCAAGATGTTGTAAGGTCCATGATCCGTCAAGACGTATGACAGGGCCCTTGAGGGATTCAGGCGCCTCATTCCCTGCCTCTGCTACGGGTGCTTCTCTCTGTTTGGGTGTCATTCCGACGTTTCTATCTCAGGTGGAGGAAACGAGTGTGAATTTTCTGCTTGCTTGTGGACCGTAAACCTATCACCTTCAGGACTTTGCTAAAGCCGTGTGAGCTGGCTGTTATCGTGATCTGTGCCGTAAATTTCTGCAACGATACAAATTGCTTCTCAGGATTCGGTACTTAATTAAAAGTTCCGCAACATTTTGATTGCCGCTGTAAATGAATTTTGGCCTTTAGCATGTATCCTAAGCGCAGTAGTCACAGATTTTCATTCTAAGCAACTAATAGAGCATCTACTGACTATGAATTAATGAATAAACCATGTAAATCTAGAATTATACAATTTTGTGTGCTAAATTAAGAGAACCAACGTCCCATGAAATTAATTGCTACACGATGAATAGACATTAATTACAACGAAATTAAGTTTGAGCCAACGGTGGTTGTCAAAGTTATCAGACTGGGAAGTGTAGTTTTTTATAAACAACTTACTAACATATCTAATTTAACGCAATATAGCCGCGACATGGCAACAGTGATCGATCGTCAGTCAGTGAGAATAACTAAGTTGCACGCACCACTATGCTTGTTCTGTCGATCCAGAGAAGCTTAGCTGAAAAGTAATTACAATTTATAACACCGATTCATCCTAACACTTTGATGCTGTGAGATTTTTTCACTGCACTCGTTGATAATGTATTAGCCGATTGCTGATGGTGTTGCTGATTGCCGCCAAGAGCGCCCCCAGTACTTCTGTGTTGCAGACTCGAACAATTGACAACACAAAGCTGCCTCAGAGGTCAAAAGCCAGAGCGTGGAGCCTGTCTGTGCGACCGCATTGAGAGTGACTTCAGTTCAGAGCCCCGAATCAGAGGGCTACTAAAAACGAAGAGTGAGCTCTGTGTCCCGCTTCGTGCCCAGCAACTCTTTCCTGTAATCAGAAAACGTTACAATAATTTTCAGACAACGACGTAACTGTTCAGTTACAGCAAATCCCCTATTACAGGCTGAGGAAAACGACAGCTCCTACTAGCTGGCCAGACGCCACCCTTTCTTAGAAACTGTGGATTCAAACACTACGTCATTTTCGCGTCACAAAATTTCTGCCAATCGGTGTTCTGTAGAACGAACAGCGCGGTTTTCTTCGACCACGGGAAACAAAACAGAAAAGGTAATTTTCTTTGCTGGCGTTTATGTCCCTGCCTCCCATCAAGCGACAAAATTTCAGGAACAGCTTGTCATATTTTATGGCGGTCGGGAGATGATTATCCGTTAAAAGGTATCTATCTTTTGGCATGTGTCCTCTGGTTCCATCGCTCCCCAGAGAGAGCTCTGAGTACAACTTTTCTCTATTGGGTCAAAGCGATGAAGTCTTTCTTGATAACGCAAGAGACAAGCAAAGCGCGGTGGAATCGCAAAAAGAACGAACTGCTAATGCTTTATGTATAGTGGCCATGAGACAGACGTAATTTATAAATGAAAGGACTGTCCGTTATTCAATAAAGTCGTATGAATAGCTATTTGAACAATCAGTTATTTTGAAGCAACTGAAATAAACCAACGTGAAAGAGCTCGCATTGACTACATACACCGCTATGTATAAAAAAAACATTACGCATCTTTCGGTTAACCTAACCCCATTATAGTGCAAGACTTACATGTGTGACGGCAAGAATACTGTAGTGTAATTAACAAATTCTTGTATTTTACACAGATTTACCAGATAGAAAAAGAAAATAATTAATGTAAAGGAACTTCAAAATTAGATTGTACGTCACGAACGGTATAGCATCAGTGTAGATGCATCTTCAGGTGATGAGATTTTTTTTCTTTTTTTAGGGTAAGTCATGGCGCGACAACAGCCCCTCACTGGGCAAGAAATCAGTAAATAACACTTCATTTCAAATGTACCAGTTAATAACAGATTTACCACTTAAAAAATGGTCGAACAAATAAAGACAATTTCCAAAATTTAATTACAAAGGATAACAGGTCCCCAGGAGCGGCAACCATACTATTAACAGTTTGCCCCTAGAATGAATAAGAGTACGGCAATAAAAGACCAGAACTCGATAGAGGAAAATAAGGGGACCACAGCCGCTGCTTATTAAAATAATTTCTGAATATCACAGGCGATATTCTTTTTTCCCACCAATGCAGTAATGCATTAACATGTGAACCTTTTATCTTTTACAAATCTTAAAAGACAAGTCAAACTGTCAAAAACTATGCCACTTTTAGTATATAACAGAAGATATGGTAAAATACAAAATTTTAACCGTTTTCCTTAAATTAGAATTTAGTGACCGCATGGAGAGCACAAGATATTAATGCAAACATTCCCAATTTGCGCCAACGAATTTTAGGGCAAGTACAAAACGAATACACGTTATCTCGTATATGAATTCAGTGCACGGAGAGGGCTCCGATAACACCCTCACACAGAACGCTAGAAACAGGTAACGCCTCGCTAGTGCGATCGCTCGACAGCCTTCATAGGGGCAGAGAGCTTAACGACAGACTAACGGCGTGCGAAAGAAGCATCATGAGCCTCAAACAGGCTCGAACACTCACGCCCGTGCAAAGCACCACAAGGCGCGCAAGCAATGTAATTTACCGAAGATAGCTGGAGAACAGAATATGTATTATTAAAAAGTAAATTACGGACACTCCAACCGCATGCACACCAAATTAAATTAATACAACTAAGCCCAGAACAGCCAAAGGAAACCCTGTGCAGTGACACAATTCCAACTAAGCGTAGAAATTGTATATTACAAATATATAGGGGGCTACAGCTCTATCAAGGGAACTAGAAATTTAAATCTTAAAGTGCTCGGGTCACAACTGCACCGAAATTGTCATACAATTAATTCACTATATATCCGTTTACAGAACTGCTTTAAAGTCATTGATTATGCAGTGCAGACCAACATCCAAAACTCCCCAGAAAGTATCTGGCAGAGTAACAAGATTTGAATAAGACCTCTGCTTGGAAATTCATGTTCCTTCCTGTAACAGACTAAGTCCCAGTACTGAGAGAGGTTAGGGCTACATATACCCATAATGCTTACGGATTTTCAAGGTAGCTATATCAGTGAAACAATTCTAAACCTGGCGCAGATAATCTTAATTACTATTCAGCCCCACTCTGAACTTAACGGTTCAGAACATCGACTCGCACAACAAATAATTAATATGAATTCAGAGTTCTGGAGCAAACAGAAAATTGCAAGTAAAGCAGCTTCAGTCTAAACACACCTGAAGATGAAGTGGCCAGAAAACAAGTTCAAATAAAATGATGTAAGCACAGGAAACCATTTCCAGTATTCCTCGTCTACTTGCACCTAGACTCCCCTGCTCGTCCGCAGCACACCGCAAGTACTACAGACGCCATCAAAATCAGCGTCTATTTCGCGAGGCATTTACTAGGCTCTCACTGCTCGCTCATACTGCTGTCACCTCTCTCCAGTGGCTCCCTTACTCTCCGCCAGAGAGCGCCACCTTACGCTCGAGTCGCAACCGACGACCAAAGATAAAAACAGGGAAAGTGTCGATATTCAGAGATCCGCAATGGCTCAGTTATATCATCAGATGTCACAAATTGGTAACTGAAAATGACTAATGGTCAAAATTAGCTAATCGTACTATTTGAATACAGAAAGTTCATGTTACAGCGCAAGTACAGTAGAATGACTTCATAGAGAGGAGAACGCCGTGATTGTGTTGACCAATCTGACTGAACTAACAATCCATAAGTCGGACGTAAGACGATTATTAAGGGTATCAATTATTCAATTACTAACACCGCGAAACATTGCTGCTGAATGGAGAAGTAAAGACAGCTTTTAGCTACAGCTGAAGCGTCGAGAAAGATGACTAGTCAAGAAAAGCAGGCCAAGTGAAGTCGTCGTAACCTAGCAACAGCAACGCACGGGAGCCAGTTCCTGTGGGAATATTATTCTTATCCTGTTGATGGATCTCTACTCGCACTCAGTTCGCAGCCAGGACCTAAGTTAGTCTATCGTCCGTTCGTGGAAATCGTTTGCGAACTCTGATGAAACAGCATTCCTACCGTTCAAGACTACTGGGCAACTGTCTGCTACATCCACCGACTGGACTTCTGGAGGCGTAATTCGTGTTCCCAGAGAGTGGCCAGCAATCGTCGTAGCAGAGGAACTTGCTGCAGCCAGTACCCGCCTTCCGTTTCTGTAGGTATATTCCTATGCTGTGTGTCTTATGCCTGTCGCAGATCCCAACCTGACTGAAGCCACCGTCGCACAGTGGGTACGTACTGGGGTGCAGTCTGCGATGGTCATCGAGAGCGCTCTAGTTACCCACTTCCCAGCACTGCTAACACCTGAGCCAGCGTAGATACTACCAGCCGAGATGCAGCCAATCTACCGTGACGCCAGAGGCCGCCGAGTACGCGCCCCCACAGCTGTAACGGCCGAGACAGAGCGGCACGTGGGGGTGTCAGGCTAGAGCACTGTTTCCCGCCGCCATTTTGGCAGCTGTGAATGAAGGCGTAATGTATTCTGGAACAGTAAATGCTTCTTTGTAAATGGTAGTTTATTGGCGTCGTGGGCTCAGGGCCGACCATCTGACACCTCGACCTAGCCACTGGTCACCCCGTCGCCTGTGTGGTAACCGTCCGGTCTGATCCTGACCCGACAACCCAGTACCGACACCTAACGTACGTCCAATCGCCAGGCGGTGGCATTTGGCTTCTCAACTGTTGCTATCTGTGACCGAAGCGTCTGGGATAAGCAGTGGTCCAACAGTGTGCCTTCCGAATTATCTGTAGGTCTGCAGTACGAGGTAGTGAGACGCTTGTTTATTTTTTAGTTGGCCCTTTCTCTGTTTCCCTTTTCTACGGATACGGCAATGCGTTGTGACAGTGACAGGAACTTGAAAGTCTCCTTTGTTTCGTCATAGGGGCCTGCGGATGGTTGATTGGTTGGTAGGGGGGAGGGACGAAATAGCTGGGTCATTGGTCCCATCGGATCGGGGAAGGATGGGAAAGGAAGTCGGCCGTGCCCTTTCAAGGGAATCATCCCGACATTTGTCTAAAGAGATTTAGGGAACTCACGCAAAATCTAAATCAGGACGGCCTGCTGCGTGATTGAACCGTCGTCCTCCCAAATGCGGGTCCACTGTGCTAACCAGTGCGTCACCTCGCTCGGTTAGCCTTCGGACCTGCCTCTGTTTGTTGGTACTAACAGATAGGCTTGCTTGCTACTTTTGAGATGACCGTACTGTGATTTGGCTACTCATGTGATGCCATGAATGAAGGCAGTGTAAGATATATAGGGTGATCAAAAAGTCAGTATAAATTTGAAAACTGAATAAATCACGGAATAATGTAGATAGAGAGGTACAAATTGACACACATTCTTGGAATGGCATGGAGTTTCATTAGAACCAAAAAAATATAAAAGTTAAAAAAATGTCCGGCAGATGGTGCTTCATCTGATCATTATAGCAACAATTAGTATAACAAAGTAAGACAAAGCAAAGATGATGTTCTTTACAGGAAATGAGCAATATGTGCACCATCATTCCTCAACAATAGCTGTAGTCGAGGAATAATGTTGTGAACAGCACTGTAAAGCATGTCCGGAGTTATGGTGAGGCATTGGCGTTGGATGTTGTCTTACAGCATCCCTACAGATGTCGGTCGATCACGATACACTTGCGACTTCAGGTAACCCCAAAGCCAATAATTGCACGGACTGAGGTCTGGGGACCTGGGAGGCCAAGCATGACGAAAGTGTCGGCAGAGCGCACGATCATCACCAAACGACGCTCGCAAGAGGCCTTTCACGCGTCTTTGTTTTTTTTTTTTTTTTTTTGTTCTAGTAAAACCCAATGTCATTCAAAACATGTGTGTCAATTTGTACCTCTCTGTCTACATTATTCGGTGGTTTATTAAGTTTTCAAATTTATACTGACTTTTTGATGACCCGGTATCTAACGAAGAGGCGGTCCAGTGTACTCAATCCCGTTAGACTATGATATGGCGCAAGGACTAGTGTACTTTGTACCGTAATTGTTGTGTGTGTTATCGTGTAAATTTTGATAATGTCTAGCGGTTCTGGACACTACAGTTTGGAAACGCGTTACTGCTACGGTCGCAGGTTCGAATCCTGCCTCGGGAATGGATGTGTGTGATGTCCTTGGGTCAGTAAGGTTCTAATAGTTCTAAGTTCTAGGGGACTGAAGACCTCAGAAGTTAAATCCCATAGTGCTCAGAGCCATTTGAGCCATTTTTTTTGCTAATGTATAGCCACATGTATGCGGTTGCAACTGTAGACGAATACTGACAAAATTGTTTGTTCACTGTTATATAGTTATTAAATGTAATAGTTCTCAACGATATTTCGTGCTGTTTGTGGCGAAATAACGATTTAATGAAGTTTAGAAAATATTAGATCGCTGTGTTTTTTAGAGTTTTCTGTGCGTTGAAGTCGTTTAGTTAATTTCGTGCATCGGTTTTCAGCTCACATTTCTTATTCTTTGTAGTCAAATGTTTCAGTAAAATATTCACTCAATGTTTTAACTTAGTTGAGTGTTCCAGTGGTCGCTTGAATTTTTGGTTGTAGCTAATAAATTTTGTGATGTTTTGTTGGTATTGGCATTAGTCGTAGTTTAGAAGTATTAATAAAAGTAGTAGCTTTCTTAGTAGAAAGAGAGAATTTCTAGAATGCTATTGTTAGTTCTATAAATAGTTCTACCGGTGTAACTGGACTTACGTAAAGTAGACGTTTAGTTTTTTCAATAACTGTACAATTTAACCGTGAGTGAGAAGTGTGAGCTTTGTCGTAGGTATGTGAATAGTAAGTTGTGGTGTGGGGGGGGTGGGATTTGTTCAAAGTGGTTTCACTCGGGGGGGGGGGGGGGGAAATCAGTGGGGGAGCCAGTGGGCATTCAAGCGACATGCTGTAGTGGTAATGCAGAATCTGTAGAAGAAATACGTTGACAGAGGAGCAGGAGCGTAAGATCTGTGCCTCTCCGGTGCACTTTCAATTCAAGAAGGAGGAACTAGATGAGTTGAGGAGGGTGAACGGTGCTGGTGAATGGAAACTATCAGTTGGCAAGAAGGCAGCTAGGAGAAGGAGATATTCAGACAGTTGTACTTTGCGTATATGTAATAGATTTGACCAACTGTCGGAGATGAGAAGGTAGGAGGCTCTTGTAGCTGTTGGTGTAGGAAACATGCAGCAGTTAGGAGGCCTAAGATAATTGAAAGGTCTAACAGAAAGAAGGTTCTGCTGCTGGGTAGTACCCAAGGTAGAGTTATGGGCCAGCAGTTGCAGGATGTGTGGGCGAGTGAGTACAGATCACCAGCACCGTGAAGCCTAGTTCAGGGCCGGCTCGGGTGACTGACCGTATAGGGGAGTTATGTAGGAATTTTAAGAATGAGAATCAGTGATAGTGAGTGGAACAAGGAATAGTCTTGACAGGGACAGGGAATATGATGTAGGTGGTGACCTCTAAAAGATAGGTACTCAAACTGGTGGCACTAATGTGCAATTCGTGCAACTGTTCTAACCCTCATCTTAAAGCGGCTGTTAGGCGCGTTAACATGGGGCTGGAGAAGGCACTGATGGCAGAGGGCATGGATCGCGTTGAAAGTGGAGCCAGTCCAGTCTATCAATAGACCGGATTTCACTAGACGTTAGCTGTACCTATGTAGGTATGGGAAGGGGAGGCTGGCAAAGCATATACGTGACCGTGTGGTGGGTGTCTGTGGGATCACGCATGGAAAAATTCCTTTTATTATTTCTTTTGGAACTCATGTGGATCACCTCACACTTTTCATTATGTAGCGTCAACTGCCACCTGCCACACCATACTGCTATCTTTTCGAAATAGCTTTACGAATGATACTGGTCTTCGGATGACCTTACGAGACGGTAAATTACAGCATCATCTGCGAACAACCTAAGAGAACTGCTCAGATTGTCACCCACGTCATTTATATAGATCAGGAACAGCGGAGGTCCCAGGACGCTTCCCTGGGGAACACCTGATATCACTTCAGTTTTATTCGATGATTTGCCGTGTATTACTATGAACTGCTACCTTCCTGACAGGAAATCACGAATCCAGTCGCATAACCGATACGATACCCCAATGGCCCGCAGCTTGATTAGAAGTCGCTTGTGAGGAACAGTGACAAAAGATTTCTGGAATTCCAGAAATACGGAGTGAACCTGAGATCCCCTGTCGATAACGGCCATTACTTCATACGAATAAAGAGCTAGCTGCGTTGCACAAGAACGATGTTTTCTGAAACCATGCTGATTACGTATTAATGGATCGTTCCCTTCGAGGTGATTCATAATGTTTGAATACAGTATATGATCCAAAACCCTACCGCAAACCGACGTCAATGATATAGGTCTGTATTTCGATGGATTACTCCTACTACCCTTCTTAAACACAGGTGGGACCTTCGCTATTTTCCAATCTTTAGGTACAGATCTATCGGTAAGCGGGCGGTTGGATATGACTGCTAAGTAAGGAGCTACTGTATCAGCGAAATCTGAAAGGAACCTAATCGGTATACAACGTGGACCTGAAGACTTGCCCATATCAAGCGATTTGAGTTGCTTCGCAACCCCTACAGTATCTACTTCTAAGAAACTCATGCTAGCAGCTGTTTGTGTTTCAAATTCTGGAATATTCCATTCGTCTTCCCTGGTGAAGGAGTATCGGAAAATTGCGTCCAATAACTCCGCTCTAGCGGCACAGCGCAGCGAAGGTATTGAATGCGTCTTGCCGCTTGTGTACTTTAGATAAGACCAGAATTTCTCCGGATTTTCTACCAAATTTCGAGACAATGTTTCGTTGTGGAACCTATTAAAGGCATCTCGCATTGAAGTACGAGGCATCTCGCATTTAAGTCCGTGACAAATTTCGCGCATCTGTAAATTTAAGCCAATCTTCGGGATTTCACGTTCTTCTGAACTTCGCATGCTTTTTCAGTTGCCTCTGTAACAGCGTTCGGACCTGTTTTGTGTACCATGGGGGACCAGTTCCATCTCTTACCAATTTATGAGGTATGCATCTCTCAATTGCTGTTAATACTATATCTTTGAATTTGAGCCACATCTCGTCTACATTTGCACAGTCAGTTCGGAGGGAATGGAGATTGTCTCTTATGATGGCTTCTAGTGACACTTTATCCGCTTTTTTTAAATAAAATTATTTTAGTTGGTTTCTGGTGGATTTGGAAGAAACGGTATTGAGCCTAGCTACAACGACCTTGTGATCACTAATCCCTGTATCAGTCATGATGCTCTCTGTTAGCTCTGGATTGTTTGTGGCTAAGAGGTCAAGTGTGTTTTAGCAACCATTTACAATTCGCGTGGTTTCGTGGACTAACTGCTCGTAATAATTTTCGGAGAAAGCATTTAGGACATTCTCGGAATATATTTTTTGCCTACCACCGGTTTTGAACAAGTATTTTTGTCAACATATCGAGGGAAGGTTGACGTCCCCACCAACTATAACCGTAGGAGTGGGGTATTTATTTGTTACGAGACTCAATTTTTCTCTGAACTGCTCAGCAACTATATCGTCGGAGTCTGGGGGTCGGTAGAAGGAGCCAATTAGTAATTAGTTCGGCTGTTAAGTATAACCTCCACCCATACCAATTCGCACTGAGTATCAACTTCGACTTCACTTCAAGATAAACCACTACTGACAGACACAAACATTTCACCACCAATTCTGCTTAATCTATCTTTCATGAACACTGTCCGAGTCTTCATAAAAATTTATGCAAAACTTATTTCAGGCTTTAGCCAGCTTTCTGTACCTATAACGATTTCAGCTTCTCTGCTTTCTATTAGCGCTTGTAGCTCAGGGACTCTCCCAGCACAACTACAACAATTTACAACTACAATTCCGACTGTCCCTTGATCCGAGCACCCTTTGAGATTGCCGCCAACCCCGTACTTTCCCGAGGCCTTATAACCTAAAAAACAGCCCAGTCCACGCCACACAGCCTCCGCTATGTGGGATGTTTTCATGAGTGGAAAGATTGGGATATTAGTACTACTGGCGTGGTACAGATGTGTCTGAGTTGGCTTGATGCAGTTAGAAACGTGGTATAGACGCATTAGTTCCAATACCTAGAGAAAATTTGGAGTCCGAAGTAGCTGTAGTACTTGACAAAGTAAATGTGTCCTGTGCGGAAGCAAATGAGTGTGTGAACGACAATATGAGTGGAATTGTGTTAGGCATATTAGTATGCACGCCACTGGGTCATGATGGTTGCTCTTACCGAACTATGTGGCGCACTTGTTCGCGCACAGGACTCGCGTTCGGGAGGGCGACGGTTCAAACCTGTGCCCGACCATCCCGATTCAGGTTTCTCCATTGTTTTCCTAACTCGCTTCAAGCAAATGCCGGGATGGTCCCTTTGAAAGTGCAAGGTCGATTTCCCTCCCCATCCTTGCCTAATTCGAGCTTGCGCTCCGTCTCTAATTACCTCATTGTCGACAGAACGTTAAACGGTATTCCCCTCCTCCTAGTCCGAAGTTTTTGTTTTTATGCCCTGGAGCCTGGGGCAGATGTAGAAGGAAGTACATGTGCCACTGATTTTGGAGTCGTGCATAGTAGAACTGCAGACGGTGATTTTAAGGTACATACTACGGAAAATGCCTAGGGATCTGTTGATGATGTTAAATATGTTGTGAAAATTGTGGATAACGGATTAATACAGAGGTACCTATTTCCGAAGGATGCAGGTTCATCTTCACTTGTGGTGCCACCGCGTTCTCGAAAGGGGGAGGGGAGGAAGAGGAGTAGCGAAAATACTTTGGGCTCTAGATCGAATCGACAAGGCTGAATCATTTCTGAAATTTGTGTCTCAGGTTGAAGCTGAATTTGACGATACTTTCAGTGTTGTAAGTAACAAGGGTAAGAACAAACGTTGTGCAATGAGTCTAACTTGGGAAGACAATGTTTCAGTCAAAGACGACAGAGGCAAGTGTTGCACCGTTGCAAGGGTCTATTATCATGAAAGTACAACACACCTAAACTCCTTTCGGGGTCACTAAAAGTCAATGCACATAGTGAATTTTAGAGGCCAAATCAGTCTGTGAGGAGCTCTAAAAAAAGGAATTGTAATTGGAGCCACCGACCAGTATGTGGTGTGCGTTTCTTCCATAAGTAATTATTCTATAAGCTTAGTTGTAAGGATGTATGTTTTAAGAACAAATAGGTAAAACTTTTGTTTCAGAGACCAAATTCACGATGATGTACCGAAACAGTGGTTTAAGAAATCACCTCAAAAACGAAGAAAGATGTCGAACGTAATAAATAAGTAAATGGAACCGTTGTTTACAACATACCACAGAAGAGCAGATCAAGTCGAGGAAAACAAACTTATGATGGCCAATTGTGGTCTATGAACCCGGGAAATAGCCTCAAACTCGCTTATTAAGAGCCATGTAAGACGAAGTGATAAGCGCCTTGCGAGATTTTGAGTATAATTATCGCTGAATATTAAGAAACCCTCGTTCTTCCACTTATACAATGTAATATTGACTTTTTTCTAAATTTTACCCCAAAAATTATTTGATTTTTAAAACAAGAAAATTAGCAGTAAATCGACAATCCCTTGGCTTTTTGGCCCTCTTACTGCGAAATGGGTGCGTTCCAGAAGTTAAATTTTTATCGACTTGTAGACGTAATGGGTTTTTGCATTACGTTAACAAAAGAATTTTTCTGTCACGGACCGCTGGGGAAAGTTTAAACTAACAATATTAACAACGTAGATTAAGCTAGTGCATAGGAGAGCAAGAGGAAATTTAAAATCACGTGGTGTAATATAGGTAGCTCTTACAGACCAATCTGAGATTTTTTTCGGCTAGCTAAACCGCAAATGTCCCGTATCAAATTGTTCGACGCGCCTTCCGCTACACCACTGTCCTACATAGTAAGCAGTTCTTTTCCTCCCTGTTTGTACAGGTTAAAGATTGATTATGAACAACGTTTCCGAATGATTTTTCGTGTTATCACCTCTTCTTGGTTTTTAATCTTGTCATTTTCTTCAAGACTTTTACATTATTTTTCGATATTTATTGAATATTTGTGATTGTCTTAAGACCACAAACATTTCGCCCATTTGTATCTGAGGTTCCTTCTATCTCTCTCAAAGCTAGAAATATAAACGTATGGGGTGGTTACGATCAAAAGTGCAGCTACTGACTTAGGTCTAGCGTTGTTGTTATCTTCAGTCCTGAGACTGGTTTGATGCAACTCTCCAAGCTTCTTCATGTCCCAGCACCTATTACAATCTACATCCTTCTGAATCTGCTTAGTGTATTCATATCTTGGTGTCCCTCTACGATTCCTACCCTCCACGGTGCACTCCAATACTAAACTGGTGATCCCTTAATGCCTCAGAACATCTCCTACCAACCGACCCCTTCTACTAGTCAGGTTGTGCCACGAACTCCTCTTCTCCCCAATTCTTCTAGCGTAGGGTCGTAATTATCGTATGTCAGCGGAACTAATGTGTTAATGAGCAAATTTGGGGTTCTGAGTCCATGAAAGACGTTTAGAAATGTTTCTGTGGGTTACGAACAGGACGTGAGCAGGGAAGTTCAAAGCCGGCCGGGGTGGCCGAGCGGTTCTAGGCGCTACAGTGTAGAACCGCGAGCCCGCTACGGTCGCAGGTTCGAATCCTGCCTCGAGCATAGATGTGTGTGATGTCCTTAGGTTAGTTAGGTTTAAGTAGTTGTAAGTTCTAGGGGTCTGCCGGCCGCGGTGGTCTAGCGGTTCTAGGCGCGCAGTCCGGAACCGCCCGACTGCTACGGTCGCAGGTTCGGATCCTGCCTCGGGCATGGATGCGTGTGATGTCCTTAGGTTAGTTAGGTTTCAGTAGTTCTAAGTTGTAGGGGACTGATGACCACAGTACTTAAGTCCCATAGTGCTCAGAGCCATTTTTTAAAGGTCATAAATGTTTGAAATCCACAATCCTTATTTTATTATTAATAGCCGCTTACACAATTTTTCCAGCATGAACACAAAAGACGTCGATGAAGTGTTGTAGAGTGCCACATGTCCGCATGGTAGCCAAAATTGAAACTAATTTTTTTCAAACGTAACTCGGTCTCACTTTAGCATATTTACCCCAGTTTTGCTGCCATTGTTAGTTACAACTCACACTAAAACTCTGTGAATAGCTGTACTTTAATTACACTCCTGGAAAGGAAAAAAGAACACATTAACACCGGTGTGTCAGACCACCATACTTGCTCCGGACACTGCGAGATGGCTGTACAAGCAATGATCACACGCACGGCACAACGGACACACCAGGAACCGCGGTGTTGGCCGTCGAATGGCGCTAGCTGCGCAGCATTAGTGCACCGCCGCCGTCAGTGTCAGCCAGTTTGCCGTGGCATACGGAGCTCCACCGCAGTCTTTAACACTGGTAGCATGCCGCGACAGCGTGGACGTGAACCGTAAGTGTAGTTGACGGACTTTGAGCGAGGGCGTATAGTGGGCATGCGGGAGGCCGGGTGGACGTACCGCCGAATTGCTCAACACGTGGGGCGTGCGGTCTCCACAGTACATCGATGTTGCCGCCAGTGGTCGGCGGAAGGTGCACGTGCCCGTCGACCTGGGACCGGACCGTAGCGACGCACGGATGCACGCCAAGACCGTAAGATCCTACGCAGTGCCGTAGGGGACCGCACCGCCACTTCCCAGCAAATTAGGGACACTGTTGCTCCTGGGGTATCGGCGAGGACCATTCGCAACCGTCTCCATGAAGCTGGGCTACGGTCCTGCACACCGTTAGGCCGTCTTCCGCTCACGCCCCTACATCGTGCAGCCCGCCTCCTGTGGTGTCGCGACAGACGTGAATGGAGGGACGAATGGAGACGTGTCGTCTTCAGCGATGAGAGTCGCTTTTGCCTTGGTGCCAATGATGGTCGTATGCGTGTTTGGCGCCGTGCAAGTGAGCGCCACAATCAGGACTGCATACGACCGAGGACACACAGAGCCAACACCCGGCATCATGGTGTGGGGAGCGATCTCCTACACTGGCCGTACACCATCCAAACCGTCATCGAACCCATCGTTCTACCATTCCTAGACCGGCAAGGGAACTTGCTGTTCCAACAGGACAATGCACGTCCGCATGTATCCCGTGCCACCCAACGTGCTCTAGAAGGTGTAAGTCAACTACCCTGGCCAGCAAGATCTCCGGATCTGTCCCCCATTGAGCATGTTTCGGACTGGATGAAGCGTCGTCTCACGCGGTCTGCACGTCCAGCACGAACGCTGGTCCAACTGAGGCGCCAGGTGGAAATGGCATGGCAAGCCGTTCCACAGGACTACATCTAGCATCTCTACGATCGTCTCCATGGGAGAATAGCAGCCTGCATTGCTGCGAAAGGTGGATATACACTGTACTAGTGCCGACATTGTGCATGCTCTGTTGCCTGTGTCTATGTGCCTGTGATTCTGTCAGTGTGATCATGTGATGTATCTGACCCCAGGAATGTGTCAATAAAGTTTCCCCTTCCTGGGAGAATGAATTCACGGTGTTCTTATTGCAATTTCCAGGAGTTTATGACCACCAGGTACACTGCTCTCCAGCAACCATTATTAGAAATTACTATTGATGGCGGTTCGCTGTCCCACTCTAGTGTCAAGTAACGAACTCTTGGGACAGAACTAGATAAATGCGGCTGACGTCGCAGCTACAGTGGTAATGTCGGAACCATTACAGCAACGCAAATCGTGTTTCATCAGCTGCAACAGCTGCGGCGACCTGCAGAATCGATAGGCAACCGGCAGGTCGCCGCCGAGGCAGCGCACGGCCCGAGCCGGCGCTTGGCGGCGGCGCCGCTTTTGTTAGTGACAAGCGCTGTCGCGACGGTGCACCGCGCCCAACTACGCCGGGCCGCTCTCGCTTGTTACGAGCGACTACGTCAGATGTGCATTTCTGGTGGAAATTCAGGGGCTTTTCCGGCCGCCTTCGCGCGGCTAGCCCGAAGCGCTCCCTTTGTGTCGAACAGTGTGGCGCGGCACGCCAACAGCACTAGTGGCGCTGCCGCGCGAGCTACGCCCTCGCTCCGCTGTGTTCGCCGGGACAATGCTAGGCGTGTTACCTCTGTACCCTCAGCTCGCTCCACGCACCGACTGTCCGTCGCTGTCTGTCGCTGTAGCAGCCACGGTGCATTCTACTCGCACGGAGCCTTCCTCTGGCTCCGTGTGGCGCTTGCAAAACAACTACACACATACATCTACAGACAGTAGCAATAACAAATAATCGTGGACGTCGAAAGGCGGACTAATTTCAGTAAACCCTTCCAATGTGTCAAACATTTATTTGAATGTTACCTGTTTCATTGCACTTTCATTTTTGCCCACACTTATTGCGATTGTTCAAAATTACTTTCAGAAATCCAGCTTATTTGATTGCTCAGTGAGGTGGCACATCAAACTAGAACACAGGAAAAATTAGTTCATTTTATTACTTGAACGAATAAAAGACTTACTTAATTTTGCCACTCTTCTTTGCCACAGGAATACTGAATAATCTACAACTGCTTAGACTATCAAATAATCAGTTGATGTACAATGTTCCACATTCAATTGAACTATCACGTTGGTCTTGTACTATGATCTGACTCCTTCAGATAAGTTCACTAATGGTGGTAGATCTCTTGCTAACTCCACACTATATTGACCTCAGCGTGAGGGCACTGCTAGGCTGACAGGGGATTCAAATGGTTCAAATGGCTCTTAGCACTATGGCACATAACGTCCCCTAGACGTAGAACTGCTTAAACCTAAATAACCTAAGGACATCGCACACATCCATGCCCGAGGCAGGATTCGAAACTGCGACCGTAGCAGAAGCGCGGTTCTGGACTGAAGCGCCCAGAGCCGTTCGGCCACAGCGGTCGGCCTGACTGGGGAGGCGTGGTCTTCAGGAGCTGCTCCCATGTATCATTGCAGAGACGCTAACGTCTGCGGCATCGAATCGCGTTGGCAACTTCCGTGGTGCAATGCAATCTTTGTACGATACCATAACTATATATTACCCTTTTAAAATGGAAAATACATACTCCCAATTGTCTGCAGCCACACTGCACGGTGACCTATGAAAATTCAAACCAGACTTGGATTATCTCTAACAAGGCGGCCACGCCTACTCTTGACCACTAATTTCGTCAATATTTAGGGTGTATGCATGTCTTGGCCACAAATGAGATTGACTAAAGGGAGAGGACCAGACCGCCAAGAGTTTAGAATTTCTGGAGTGGGTTGGGCGAGGTATGAGACCTTTTTGTTAGTGTATGTTCCAGGCAGCAGATTGCGCAGCATAATGAGTGCAAAACTGTAATGCATGGGTCGTGTCCCTATAGGAATCACTTTCTTCCTCCAAGTAACGAAATAATGACCATTATACTGTTTCTATTAATTTTTTTTAAAGCGTGAAAAACAATGGCAAAGGAAAATTGGAGATCGCAGTTAAACATCAAGGTAGTAACTGTACATGAGGACCTCTTTTATACAATACTGGCCATTAAAATTGCTACACCAAGTATAAATGCAGATCATAAACAGGTATTCATTGGACACATATATTATGCTAGAACTGACATGTGATTACATTTTCAAACAATTTGGGTGCATAGTTCCTGAGAAATCAGTACCCAGAACAACCAACTCTGGCCGTAATAACGGTCTTGATACGCCTGGGCATTGAGTCAAACAGAGCTTGTATGCATGTACAGGTACAGTTGCCCATACAGCATCAACACGATACCACAGTTCATCAAGAGTAGTGACTGGCGTAATGTGACGAGCCATTTGCTCGGCCACCATTGACCAGATGTTTTCAATTGGTGCGAGGTCTGGAGAATGTGCTGGCCAGGGCAGCACTCCTACATTTTCTGTATCCACAAAGTCCCGTACATGACCTGCAACATGCGGCCGTGCATTATCCTGCTGAAATGTACGTTTTCGCAGGGATCTAATGAAGGGTAGAGTCACGGATTGTAACACATCTGAAGTGTAACGTTCACTGTTCAAAGTGCCGTCAATGAGAAGAAGAGGTGACCAAGACGTGTAACAAATAGCACCCCATACCATCACGCCGGGTGATACGCCAGTATGGCGACGACGAATACACGCTTTAAATGTGCGTTCACCGCGATGTGACCAAACACGGATGCGACCATCATGATGCTGTAAGCTGAACCTGGATTCATCGGAAAAAATGACGTGGTGCCATTCGTAAACCCAGTTTCGTCGTTGAGTACACCACCGCATGCGTTCCTGTCTGTGATGCAGCGTCAAGAGTAACCGCAGCCATGGTCTCCGAGCTGATAGTCCATGCTCCTGCAAACGTCGTCGAACTGTTCGGGCAGATGGTTGTCTCTTGCAAAACTCCTCATCTGTTGACTCAGGGATCGAGACGTAGCAGCACGATCCGTTACAGCCATGCGGATGAGATGCCTGTCATCTCGACTACTAGTGATACGAGGCCTTTGGGATCTAGCACGGCGTTCCGTATTACCCTCCTGAACCCACCGATTCCATATTCTGCTATCAGTCATTGGATATCGACCAATGTGGGCAGCAGTGTCGCGATACGGTAAACCGCAATCGCGGGAGGCTGCAATCCGACCTTTATCAAAGTCGGAAACGTGATGGTACGCATTTCTCCTCCTTACACAAGGCACCACAACAACGTTTCACCAAGCAACGCTGGTCAACAGCTGTTTGTGTATGAGAAATCGGTTGGAAACTTTCCTCATGTCAGCACGTTGTAGGTGTCGCCACCGGCGTCAAACTGGTTTGAATGCTCTGATATGCTAATTATTTTAATATCACAGCATCTTCTTCCTGTCGGTAAAATTCCGCGTTTGTAGCACGTCCTGTACGCATTAACTGCTTCCCTTTCTCGATAAGTTGTATGCAGAATCCGCGTGGGCGGAAATTTATTTGCAATCCTAGATTGTTCTTTGCCTTTCAATAAAAAGCCTTTTATGGAAATATCATAAATACAATATATTAAGCATTACTTCAGTTCATTTGCAGTGTTAGCAACTTACAAACGGAAAAAAGTTTGAAGAGAAGCTCCCGCATAGGGACTCAACCCCCGATCCTCGGATTAATGTTCTGTATCCTTTGAGCTGCCCTCCAGCTGTCTGTAAATTAATAAATTAAATGGCTATTGGCTAGCCAAATCTGCGCCGGAAATGCTTTTTTTTTTTTTTAACCCGCTGCCATATACAGCTCCCGCTTCAGTCACTTTCATTTCTGGCCAAACCATTTATACGCCTACACCACAAATGCGGACGACATCGTTGGTGACATGTAGGCGCGGCCCGCTTGTAAGTGGCACCATTGAAGATTGCAGTATCTTTGCCGTGCTGCTTAACCTTCAAAAAAAGAGGAACGTTAGCAGTTGTCTGGCCACGAAATCGGGTAGATTCCAATGGACACTCACCATTCTGCATTCTGTTTTCTGCATCCGGCGTTCTGCTTTATGCTTGACTGGCGTAACGCGGTTCACAGTCCTGCAGTACTGCAGACTTTTGATGACACGTTCACAATTGCTTGCTTTGGTGGTTAATGAGCAATGTGTAGAACACTACAATTGTCTGCTCAAAATAGTGATTTTGCACTCATTCAGCGTACAGAAGTTGCAGTGAATCATGACATGTGGTAGAATTGTTTCTCCTGGCGACACAAAGGCCTACAGATCTCTCGTCTTTCGTAGACTGGAAATTGATTTATGGAATCAAGTAACATCCGTTCAATCCATAGCATTATATACTCAATCTTATAATCTTCTCCTGCGTTATATATGGTTTATTGTCTTGCTGGAAGATGTATCTCGGAGACATGCTGCTACGTAGTTTATCTAGAAATTCATGTTATTTACAGTGAGAACCAAAATGGTCTTTGTGATTTTACTGCAAAGTTTCGAAATTAATACATCAGCTATATAGCTCAGTCTAACGAGGAGAAAATGCCAAGTGCCCTAACCGGGTTACCAAGACACCTCTCTCGGTGGAAGAGGATCCAAAATAAAAGAACTCAGTCTCAGCTTATCTGTACATACTCGATCGTTTCTCAGAAAACGATGGTCAACATTTTCTAGCTACTTTACGTGTCTTTTAGCGAGTAAACCGTTCAACCGAAAGCGATAGCGCAGTGCATTGCGCCACGGCTTGAAAATTTTGCGTCCCGTGCTCGAAACATTATTCATATTTTTATTTTCGTGTTTTATTTATCTACCCGTATCCTTATGGAATCACTACACAAATTATGTTCCATTGTATACTGAAATAACCTTGTCATTATTCGTCTGCTAATTTCCAGTCTCTCGAATCAATAAAATTAAGAAAAAACCAATAAGCGAAAGAGCAAACTATTTGAAATCCGTTTCGGCGTAATTCCTGTGTTGTATCTTGATTCACGTTCAACTGCAAGCTCCAGTATTTGGTACAGTACTCCGTCATGCGTGATTTCTTGCGAAAATATTTCGACTGTGAACTACTTTCCTTTGCAGAGTTAGATTCATACGAAGAAATCTCACTTTGTCAAAAATTCCGTCTCGCGATGCTCGTGGTATTCGGTATTTCTGTGTTTCGAATGATTCTGCAATCGGTATCATCCAAGATAATGCTCCAAATTTTCCCGAAGAATAAACATAAAATAAAATACAAGGTTTTATATAATACCTGGTATGAGAATGAGATGTAATATACAGTGCAGAGCCTAAGAAACTGGTACCCCTGCTAATATCGTGTAGAGCTCCCGCGAGAACGCAGAAGTGCCGCAACACGACATGGCATGGTTCAAATATTTCAAATGGCTCTGAGCAATATGGGACTTAACTTCTGAGGTCATCAGTCCCCTAGAACTTAGAACTACTTAAACCTAACTAACGTAAGCACATCACACACATACATGCCCGAGGCAGGACTCGAACCTGCGACCGTAGTGGTGGCGCGGTTGCAGACTGTAGTGACTAGAACCGCTCGGCCATTCTGGCCGTTACGACATGGCATGGACTCGACTAAAGTCTGAAGTAGTGCTGGAGGAAATTGAAACCATGAATCCTGCATGGCTGTCCATAAATCCGTAAAATAGAGAGGGTGGTGGTGATCAACTCTGAAGAGCAATTGTGGACGTTTGGGGTGTCGCATTGTCCTGCTGGAACTGCCCAAGTCCATCGTAATGCGCAAAGGACATCAACGGATGCACGTGATCCGATGGAATGCATACGTACGTGTCAAATGTCATAGTCATATGCAGACGTATCAGGGGTCCCATATCACTCCAACTACACATCATCACAGACCCTCCACCAGCTTGAACAGTCCCCTGCTGCCGAGCAAGTTCCATGGATTCATGAGGTTGTCCACACACCCATACACGTCCATCCGCTCGATACAATTGGAAACAAGACTAGACCGATCAGGCAACGTGTTTCAAGTCATCAGCAGTCCAATGTCGGTGTTGATGGGCCCAGACGAGGCGTAAAGCTCTGTGTCGTGTAGTCATCAAAGGTACACGAGTGGGCTTTCGTCTCCGAAAACCCATGTAGATGATGTTTCATTGAATGGTTCGCAATTTGTGGAAGGCTTGCACTTGTCTCACGTTGAACGATTCACTTCGGTCGTCGTTGGTCCCGTCCTTGGAGGATCCTTTTCTGGCTGCAGCGATGTCAGAGATTTTATATTATTCCTGATTCCTGAGATTCACGATACCCTTGTGAACTGGTCTTAAAGGAAAATCCCCACTTGATCGCCACCTCCTGCGCCCTCTATAACACGACGTTCAAACTCACTCACATCTTGATAACCTCCCATTGCGGCAGTAGAAACAGATCTAACAATTGTGCCAGACACTTTTTGTCTTATACAGGCGTTGCCGACCGCAGCGCCTTATTCTGCCTGTTTACATACCTCTGTATTTGAATACGCATGCCTATACCAGTTTCTTTGGCGCTTCAGGGTATATCTCATAAGGAATGTGTGACATTTATTTTAAAACTAAGTTCTAATTTTTAAATAATACACTCCTGGAAATTGAAATAAGAACACCGTGAATTCATTGTCCCAGGAAGGGGAAAATTTATTGACACATTCCTGGGGTCAAATACATCACATGATCACACTGACAGAACCACAGGCACATAGACACAGGCAACAGAGCATGCACAATGTCGGCACTAGTACAGTGTATATCCACCTTTCGCAGCAATGCAGGCTGCTATTCTCCCATGGAGACGATCGTAGAGATGCAGGATGTAGTCCTGTGGAACGGCTTGCCATGCCATTTCCACCTGGCGCCTCAGTTGGACCAGCGTTCGTGCTGGACTTGCAGACCGCGTGAGACGACGCTTCATCCAGTCCCAAACATGCTCAATGGGGGACAGATCCGGAGATCTTGCTGGCCAGGGTAGTTGACTTACACCTTCTAGAGCACGTTGGGTGGCACAGGATACATGCGGACGTGCATTGTCCTGTTGGAACAGCAAGTTCCCTTGCCGGTTTAGGAATGGTAGAATGATGGGTTCGATGACGGTTTGGATGTACCGTGCACTATTCAGTGTCCCCTCGACGATCACCAGAGGTGTACGGCCAGTGTAGGAGATCGCTCCCCGCACCATGATGCCGGGTGTTGGCCCTGTGTGCCTCGGTCGTATGCAGTCCTGATTGTGGCGCTCACCTGCACGGCGCCAAACACGCATACGACCATCATTGGCACCAAGGCAGAAGCGACTCTCATCGCTGAAGACGACACGTCTCCATTCGTCCCTCCATTCACGCCTGTCGCGACACCACTGGAGGCGGGCTGCATGATGTTGGGTCGTGAGCGGAAGACGGCCTAACGGTGTGCGGGACCGTAGCCCAGCTTCATGGAGACGGTTGCGAATGGTCCTCGCCGATACCCCAGGAGCAACAGTGTCCCTAATTTGCTGGGAAGTGGCAGTGCGGTCCCCTACGGCACTGCGTAGGATCCTACGGTCTTGGCGTGCATCCGTGCGTCGCTGCGGTCCGGTCCCAGGTCGACGGGCACGTGCACCTTCCGCCGACCACTGGCGACAACATCGATGTACTGTGGAGATCTCACGCCCCACGTGTTGAACAATTCGGCGGTACGTCCACCCGGCCTTCCGCATGCCCACTATATGCCCTCGCTCAAAGTCCGTCAGCTGCACATACGGTTCACGTCCACGCTGTCGCGGTATGCTACCAGTGTTAAAGACTGCGATGGAGCTCCGTATGCCACGGCAAACTGGCTGACACTGACGGCGGCGGTGCACAAATGCTGCGCAGCTAGTGCCATTCGACGGCCAACACCGCGGTTCCTGGTGTGTCCGCTGTGCCGTGCGTGTGATCATTGCTTGTACAGCCCTCTCGCAGTGTCCGGAGCAAGTATGGTGGGTCTGACACACCGGTGTCAATGTGTTCTTTTTTCCATTTCCAGGAGTGTATGATAAGAGTCATTCACGTAGTGGACATAGGTACATAAATGAAAAATAGAAGTAAATAATAATATAAACAGAAACAATTATCTGGTTTCGAAGACAGGGATCAAAACTGTACCACCATTTCAGATGAAATTATTGCGTGCTAAAAGACCTCCACATTACGTCGAAAACGTTGACTGTAGTAGTCTCAGGAAAGGTCGAGTATCTACAGATACGCCGAGAGACGTGTTAGCTTATTTTTGACCCTCTTCAACTGAGCAAAGTGTCCGAGATACCCGGTTATAGCACTTGCCTTGTTCTCTTCGCAAGTCTTTAATTTTATTAAACAGTTAAATTTTAGTATGCAGCCACTTTTTCAACGCTTGTTGCTACAGTACTTGTCGTATTAGTGATCAGTTAGTATGTGACTATTTCAGATAATTAATTTGTACAGAGCTATTCCAGTCTATTTTTAATACGTACCACTTTCCCTAATTTTCACGTGTAGAAATGTGGGCTACTTCTGGAATGCAGATAACTGTGGAATACTATGCGTGGTATAATAGTAATATATTTCGTGCACACATGATAGTCGGGTCTTGCATATTTTCAATAATATACGCAGGTTTTGCTTTAAAGTTAAATCATCATCATATTAGTTTATTGAAACATTTTGGCACTCTTTCTTTTGGAGCATTTATTCAGTGATTATGAATACGAGGAAACATCCTCATGGCACCGCTTTTGGCCATAAGCTCAAAGTAGACACTTACATAATTTTTGGATACGTTACATGAATGATTGCATAATACTGGATGCTTGAGTACATAGATATTGAAATGCATAACCGATACACATATATAAGGAAGTGTTCATTGGCAATTTCATGTAGCGTTTGTTGTCATAGAGGCGTTTTCAATTTGGTATAAACATAATGTACAGCACGTCCTAACTGATCGAGGCTTGACCAAACTACTCAAGACAGTAGCTTACTCCTTAAGACAACGCAAAATATCGTTTACACATTTACAGCTGTAGGAATGTAACCTAATACAAATACAGTCAGTATGTGTTAAAAGTAGAAAAATCATAAGTCAATTCTGATAAATTCACCCCCGATTTCAGTACTCTTTCCCAGTGTCTTGACAACACAACATGGAACTCTGTGTGTATACCGGCCGGAGTGCCCGAGCGGTTCTAGGCGCTTCAGTCTGGAACCGCGCGACCGCCACGGTCGCAGGTTACAATCCTGCCTCGGGCATGGATGTGTGTGATGTCCTTACGTTAGTTAGGTGTAAGTAGTTCTACGTTCTAGGGGACTGATGACGTCCCAAGTTAAGGCCCATAGTGCTCAGAACCATCTGAACCATTTGAACTCTGTGTGTGTGTGTGTGTGTGTGTGTGTGTGTGTGTGTGTGTGTGTGTGTGAATTCCGAAGGGATCAAACTGCTGAGGTCATCGGTCTCTAGAATTACACACTACTTAAACTGACTTACGCTAGGTACAACACACACACCGATCACCGAGGAAGGATTCGAACCTCCGGCGGGAGGGCCCGCGCAGTCCTCAAACCGCGCGGCTAACTCCTGTGAGATCGTTTTGGCCTTCGTCCATGGAGACAAAATATTCTGAATGCTAACGGCCATTTGGTCTCATTTGTTTTCTTTGTCTTCGTACACTTCACTTTCATCGATCCCCACAGGCAAAATTTTGTGGGGCTAATGTCCTGGGACGTTGCTGGCTAAGAAACGTTTCCATTCTTGCCAATCCGTCTTCCGGGGAATGTTACGTTTAGGTCATGTGTCTCATGGCAACTAGGATATAGAGGGTCCCCGTCCCTCTGGAAGAAAATATCCCTTCTTGTACCCCAATAAACCTCTTTCAGTAACGCTGGAAGCTCGTTTTCGAGAAGGTCTAAATAACGGGGCTTTTAGCGTGATGCTTTAATACAGCAGTTCCAGTCATCTTATTGTCTGTAGTACCACACGAAACATTTACAGTGAAGCAACCTTAAAACTATGTCTCCACAAAGGTGTGTAAGTTGCAGTGTTACTGATACCGTTAAGAGTGAAAGTCAATAGATAGTATTTATGTGACTACTCGGTGATTTCCGGTACTAAATATTTTTACGACGTAACGTGCTGAAGAAATTCATTACTAGTATTGTAATCAGACACTGTACTGAGGTGGCAAAACGTCATGAGATACCTCGTAATTCATGTCGTACCTCCTTTTGTCCGGCGTACTGCATCAGCTCAGGTACTAAGTAGTGGATATAAGCATTTGGTCTCAAGAACATTTGTTACATTCTAAATGAGAACATGTTCAAACTTTCAGCAGCAAACCGATATCAGGGATACTGTTATGCAACTTTTCCGATCGCTTCTTATAGACAGGAGTCAGATGCACTTTTTTGCAGTCGTTTGGAACTTTACAGTGGGTGAGGGATTCACGATAATTTTCAAGGTGAGTACGTCTGTAAAACCGAACTGGGATTCCATCCGACCCTGAAGACTTATTTGTGTTGAACTCTTCTAGTGGCTTCTGTATGTCAGCGGCTGATTGGATGGAGTCATTAGACCCACTTAGCGATTTCACACAGGATCAGAATTTTTTCGTTCTTGTAACAATGGTGACACTGGTTCCCGTCAAATCACCGAAGTTAAGCGCGTGGTTGTATGCTTCGAGCACTGATTTTTTCGCAGGTGTCCGATACTCTACTAACCTTTGCCTGTAGTAACTTGCGCGTTCTTTTTTTGATTCCGTAATGCAAAATAAAGTAATTTTGTTTTCTATGCGCATATATTATTTCTACAGTTACAAAAAATTGACATTGTGTTAGTTATCATAAAAACAACTATCTTCATGGTCATGCAGTGAAGGCTTTCACGACCGGTAGCCTTAGTTGATGGTGGGTCTTTCGGGCTGTAAGGCCGTGGTCCAGTAAACCTTTTGGTCTGACGTTACGTCAAGAGCCGCCCCGGACATCTTCGGAGGTGCTTCCGACGACGCTGAGTCTTATCGAGTGAGGAGTGGGCCTTCGGGCGTAGTTGTGTTTACACGTTATTACCTGAGATAATCCTTGTTATGAAGAAAAATTAACTATCGGCTGTCGCCTCTCAAGGATAAGAACTTATTTCTTGATTCTGCAGAGCCACTGCCCATATAACACTAAGTTCATCATTCCTGTCAAATTATTTCGAAGGGATCTCTATATAACCATAGATAACAGTTTGTCACTGCAGATAAAAGTTTGGTTAAAAAAAAAATCATGATTTTCTGTCTGAACATTGTACTGCGCTACATATGACGTATGATTTTCTGTTTTCCCTTTTCAGCAAAGATATGTTCTTTCAATCTTGTATTAAATTTTCTCGTGGTGGTGGCAATATAGCCTTTCCTCAAGTACATGGAATTTTATAGATCTCACATACTGTCATACTGCGAAAATTTATAAGATTGAAAATTATGTCGTTATGTATGCTAATAAAAGTTCTGATAAGGTCACGTAGGAAAATAACGTACATTCTAATAAATATGCGAAGATCTGTAGTTATGCTGACTACATGACGTAAAAAGTCGTACAGTAGATGAAGAATTGAATTTATTGATCAGAAAGTAGTCTATGCATGACGAGTTTCGAAATTATTTCCATCTTCAGAAATACAGGTGTAAAGGGAGCACAAGGGCAAGAGCCTTAAAAGCTCTGTTCTTAATGTGAGTAGTTTGTCATCTAATGTTTCGTAGACAACCGGTAATGCTCTGTCCTTGTGCTATTGTTATACGTGGATTTCTGAAGGTGGAAATAATTCCGAAACGCGCCATGTATACTTTATCATCAGCAAAGTCATTTTTTACCTGATGTACGACTTTTTATACCACCTAGCCAGCTAACTACAGATCTACACATATTTAGCTGTGTACACTGTTTCGTTACAAGGACGTTTCAGTTTCGATTGTCGATGAAGTATAGTCCTAACAAGCACAAAGACAGAGTACACTTCAAGTCCCCCATCATTTGTCAGTGAGTTACTTCGGAAGGGAGCTTGGAGACCGTCATAAATTTCCTTCTTACATGAAGAGTATCGCCATATACCTGTTCGATAGAAACTTAAGTACGAGTGCGACGTTCATTAACATTGTTGTTACACTTATGTTTGTCCCTCATGAAAAACTGAAAATATAAAATAAAAGTTGCTCGTTTCAACGCTTAATAAGTCCAAAGTCGGCTAACCGAAGCGCTGTTCACATCAGTTTGGTGTTATTCACATCTTAATATTCCAGAATTGCAAGAAACGTTGGACGGTTTTTGTTACACGGTATCCGGAGCGGTATAGATCACGTTCCGCGTAATATCGTTAGGAGGGGACCGTTCGTAGGCAGTGTTCCAGTTCGATAAACAGGAGCTTCTTGTGATACCTACCAGTGAAACCGGATCCAGCGAGCAGCATCCGCAAATAAGACACAGACTCCGAGTAGTGAGTACACAGGGAACGAGACGCCGGCTGGCTGGCTGGCTGGCTGGCAGGGTAACATGCGGCTGATGTAGGAGCGGCGGACAATGGCCGGCCGCGATAACAATGCGGGGTCTGCTTTGTATGCGGGCAACGGCAGCGGCCGTCGTTTGTTTCCAAGGGGCCTTCTTGAGAGCCGGAGGCCGCCGCGGCGATAAGCGCTAAATCCTGGTTGCCTCCCCATGCCTGCCGTACTGAGATACTGTTACCGTCTTCAGTTGTTGCTTCCACTAACGTTCCCCAACATATGAAGGTGATTCTGTACTCAAAGGAAACAGGATACGGCAACTAGACACAGTAAATTATTTTCGTCATCCAGAACGCAGTCGTCAGTACACTGACGGAAAGTTTCACGCCATGAATACTTTGTCCAAATAGTACCAAACCGATATAGAAGTGAAACCTAGCCTGTGCGGTATATTGATTACAGTTTCTGTTTTAAGTGAACTTATTTGCAGTTGCTTCAATGACGAGAAAAGCTTTTCCTACAGAGCAATAATCGCGAACTTACGTGATTTTTTATTTCGGGTGTTCAACGTAACAGGAACGCAACACATACACCGGCAGCGTAACACTAGCCTTCGTATTTAGACAAAGGTTGTGTCAGTGGTACGTGGGAAATGGGAGCGTCCTGCCGACATATCGCCTAGATAGTTGGCTGCACTGCAGTAACTGCACAACCAGCGATGGCGCTATGGGAGCGAGACAAAAGGCAGGTCAATGCCAACGTTTCCATAGATGACCTGCTCAAAAACCACAGAAAGGAGAGGTTCTCGAGATCGGTACCTCCCCGACACCCCAAATCATTGTGTAAGTGTCATTAAATACGACAACATAAAAATTTTTATGTGTGAATGACCGCTTGTATGTGGAAAAAATTTAAACAATGTATTCATGCAGTACATACCCATTACGGATATATAAATACAATACCCAACATTGCATTTCACTCCGTAAACATGTTAACGAGTGTACGAATCCTTAACTGACCAGCCAAATCCACTTATTTATGAATAATAGAGTAATATGAGATACAATGGGAAGATACACACTTTCATAAGCTTTCTTGACAGCAGTGCTTATTAACTAACAGCGCACGTGTTATACGCATTGCAATAAATACACACCTTCTACTGATATTGCTGATAATCACTTAAGACTGGAAATTAGGTTTATTAATTATCCTGCGTCTGATTAAAATCTCCATGATATATGATAAACATCGTACTGGTGCTTTATAGTGTAAAAAAATCCTATTTAGTGAGCTTAATTTCGAAATGACAGGTTTATTTTCAGCTGAAAAAATTAGAGTGGTTTAATGTCTTTTACACAACGTCGTCGACAGTTTTCTGCTGCGGTAAATGTTAATGTGTGTGACTAGCAGACCCAAAATCATGTGTTGTATTTGAAGGAATCAAAATCTTCGTGCTGAGCACAATATTTTATAAGAAACTACACTTTTTCGCTGTAAGTATGGTGACATCATACTTGAACAATTTTTCACACATACTTATTTGTCTGCAAAGGAGTGGAACGCAAAAGATGCAGTGGTGTCACAAAACTTGTTTTGTAGATAAGTTGTACAACGATCATTAAATATTCCGACTGGAATTTAGCAAAATGTAAATAATATAGTATGTTTCACGTAGGTTTCTGTAAACTCCGTACAATGCCATTGACATCTAAAAGAACCATTAACGTAGAGTATATGTTGAACGCACAACATTAAAATAATAAGAAAATAATTGTTCCATTATCGTGTTCAGGAAGATAGGACAAATGAAGTGACCGAACTATTCTCATGAGAAGTGGATCAAAGCCTTCGTGTAAGTGCTCAGTCAAAGCCTACCTGAGCATTGATTGTACATATTCACATCACAATTTTGAAATTTGGATGTAGATGTTTAGATGTTACGTAAGGAAATGAAAGAGACATGAATTGAATAACTATGAAAATATTTTTGTTCTAGGTATGTGAATCCCATTTTGGTGGAAGTAATGGGAGGTGAATTCAAGTTGGAAAAACCTGGGGTTATGTAATTCGGCGTTAAGTATAATTTTATTTTAATAAAAGTTGTCTTTTGAAACCACCAGAGAAGAAGGCGTGTTTGAATAAGACCAGGAGCCATATGAAGATGTCTAATGGACAACATCATGGGTAGGTGAAAATTTAAAAGTCAACTTCGGAAGAGTAAACCATATCAGTACCGGCTGTGTTCTAGTGGAGTGCACACTGAAATTAAAGTATATAAAGAATAGAGTGTTGCGCATTACTAAATGTTCGTGGTCGTGCGGTAGCGTTCTCGATTCCCACCCCCTGGTTCCAGGGTTCGATTCCCGGCGGGGTCAAGGATTTTCTCTGTATTATGTTGACTGGGTGTTGTGTGATGTCCTTAGGTTAGTTAGGTTTAAGTAGTTCTAAGTTCTAGGGGACTGATGACCTAAGATGTTAAGTCCCATAGTGCTCAGAGCCATTTTAACCATTTTTGAACTAAAATTAGTAATGGCTAACAAAATGTGGAATTTTCCCAAGTAGAAATCCTACGTAAAGATATCAAGGACATAGCGGTATCAGATGAATGGAATGTAACAATTATGGAAATAATTAGGGCAGTGCAGATGTAGTGAAACCACAGGCAGGAGTGATGGTGTCAAGAGATAACTCTGGAAGAGGTATGGCTTGTTGATTGGAAAAGAAATTATAGACATACTGAGATTGAAAGACAGAAGATTAGTTTAGCTGGAATGTAGCTCAAGTTAAATGCAAAGAGTGTAAATTGAAAACGATCAAAATAGTATAGACAGAAGTATATGAAGTCCAAATTGTACGAAAAAAGATTATATGAAGATCAGAAAATTACAGATAACTTCTCTGTAGTTGTCTTTAAGAGACTTGACATTCGAAGTGAAATTTGGATGTCTTCATTAAATACAGATGACTGTAGATAAAAGGTTGCAATAAATGCGTGGCCTGTACTGTCAGGAAGGAAGACGGAAAAGCTGAATCATTTTTTAACATGTAATTTTTCCACCGTAACTGCTTCTCAACGGCAATCACTGTTAGTTCAACATATATGCTATTTTCCAGGATAATAATGCAAAACGTACGAGAATAGCTGATACAAGCTGGAACGCAGGCTGGCCTCCTCCGATCCAGGGGTGTAAAAACTTTATAGTATCCTCTGCTGCTGGTTTCTTGTGTCCGTCTGCCTGGAATCTGCTTACAAAGGCCCCAGAACTCTAAAATCTTACTATGTTGGCACTTTGCTCCTTCTAACTGCTCTGCCATATGAGGTAATGAAAATTTAGCACGAAATACTTACATCAAGGTCTCCCCTTTGCCCACCAAAACGGTTCTATTCTCGATAATCCTGATTTAATTTTAAGAGGTGCAATATTTTAACCAACGAACAAGGAAGTTTAATCCACTAAAAGTTCGATAACAAATAATAATAACTTTTTGGTGACGTAATAATTACGGGTAGTACGATACACTTTCGACGTTGGTATATCACTTTTTTTGTCACCAGTGTCATGACTCATTTGATACAGCCACCAAGAATTCCTCTCTTGTCTGAGTAGTACTCGAACACCTACGTCCTCGATTATTTACTGGATGTAGTCGAGTCTTTGCCTTCCCCGTTTTTTTTTACTCTCTGGAAAGAAAGGTGTTATTTCCAGCCGTGTTAGCAGATATCCCAGCAGCAATATCAGCTTCGTTTCCATGTACTTCCCATTTGTTTCATACCTGAGTAACTTATCAAATAAACTAATTATTCTGTTATCCAAGGATTCTTTGAAGTTCAGTCCCTTGCTCCTGTGTAAGCTTCTGCATCATCTACGATTGTTCTTTTTACGCATGTCGTCTTCAGCTGTAGTGCATATTATGACAATCTTTTTCGCTGTATCTACAGACTTAGAGAAACTCAAACGCACGTCATCGTTACACAGTACTTCAGTAATCCATTTCTTTCCATACATGATTTTATCGGACTATTCTCTTAAACATCAGTCTAGTCTTCTTCACTACAAAACTGTGATATGACTCTGTATCTTCTTTTGTATGTACCTTACCATCGAATATCTGATTTTAGAATCTATATTGGCCGTGATGTATTACAACTAGAATTTTCTCGTGTCTCCGGCCTTTTCCAAGTATACCTGTAAGTGTTGTGATCTTTTGACCATGCATTCGCTAATCCTAACTGAAATTTATTGCATAATTCATTTTGTCTCTCACCTCCTTCATGCCAACTAACTAAAGGGTGTTTTCGCATGAGCCGGCCGGTGTGGCCGTGCGGTTCTAAGTGCTTCAGTTTGGAACCGCGTGACCGCTACGGTCGCAGGTTCGAATTCTTCCTCGGGCATGTACATGTGTGCTGTCTTTAGGGTAGTTAGGTTTAAGTAGTTCTAAGTTCTAGGGGACTGATGGCCTCGGAAGTTAAGTCCCATAGTGCTCAGAGCCATTTGAACCACTTTTGTGTTTTCGCATGACTATGTCTTCAGTTCCTTCCTCCACTACAGTGTTCTGGTCGCCCGTTATTATTATACAATGCAAGACGTAAAAAAGCACCGCGGAGGAATTATCCGAATGGGATGGAAACTGATAGATGTGACGTACATATATGGACAAACGAATGATACAATTTTTTCGTCTTGGAGTGTATTTTCATCTCCCTTCACACACGGAATTGAATATCCTTCTATACATTCCGTAACTTTATATTTTCTTACTACTTCGCATAGCTAGCTTGCTAAGGCTATTAAGCATTTGAAGAAGAGTATTTTTCTTGGCATAAACTGTAAACATAAAACTTTATGTTTGACCCATGTCTGTTTTTAAAAGCGTCATCAGTGGAAGAAAAGCCAATGTTCATTTGTTGTCTCTGACGTAGGCACATATGCCTGAACTATTTTTGTTACATTGATTTACTGCCGAATCTGGTAAGTACACACTCACTGTGCACAATAACTGTCCCTCAGTCCTACCTTCATGTTCTTAACTAATTCTTCTCACGTTGTATCTTTTTCTGCTCCTCTTGATATTAGACTACAATTAAAATAACATCCCAGACCACCACTCCTGACTTTGGAGCCTTGTACAGCGGACAGTCAGGCTGGTGACCCAACGCTGTCTGGGGCAACTCCAAACCCTTCTTCGCTGGTAATCGGTGCTCAGTTCGAATCGGGACCATCACTGAAGACAGTTCTACTCCAGTCAATAAGACTGAAGTCCCAAGACGTGTCCGGAGACTCTCAGTACAGCGGTGGGATACAAACCAGACTGTCGTCGTCCATACGGTGCGAGAACAAGGAGTGATGGGTGCCATTCGTTTCTTAGCGGACCCCCTTTGGTCATCATCAGCGGAAGTTTTAGCACAGCAATAGAGCGACGATATTTCGTACCGCATTTTGTTGCTCTTCGTAGCAAGCCATATTCAGATATCAGCAAAGTAATGCCCGCCCGCAGACGTCTAGAGTTTGTGTTACTTGCCTTCGTGCTTGCCAAATCATATGTTGGCCAACAAGGTCGCCTGATACTGTCCAGATGAGAATGATTGGAGCATTATGGGCAGTTCCTTCCAACCATCTAAGGATTCTGGCGATATAATGCCCCATCTGGGCAACATTTGGCGCAGTATCCCCCAGGAGTCAGTGCTGAGACGAATAACTGCTGCAGAAGGGCCAGAGGAGGACCACCACGGTATTAACTTCCGCGGTTGTTTAAGTCTCAGCATATGAGGACTGCAAGAAAACTGTAAGTAAGACGTTTTTCCAAATTCGCCATTAACAATACATACATATCCATCATTAATTACATAGCCACACGTGTGTATGTAGTACGGTTAAAAGTCACCTATTGTTTATGAGATACGGAAAACTTCTGATATTGGTAACTGGATATTCAATAAGACGTACTTTTGGCACAGAACATGGAATTTTTCGTAGTCAAGAGTTTCCTACCGAGCAGAGGGCTTATCGTAGTCTAACTGAATGAAAATTCGTCTGAAGTTACATTCGCGTTACATTAATTTGGAGCCATGTTCATTGTCGAAGAAACCCATCAACGGAAAATTAACTACTGGACGTCAAATTGACTTGTCACGGAGTAAACTTCAGTAAATCTTTCCTACTATCTTTCTCTTATAGGAGAAATAAGGTTAATGACATCTACATCTACACGTATATGGATACTCTGCAAATCACATTTAATTGCCTGGCAGAGGGTTCATCGAACAACCTTCAAAATTCTCTATTATTCCAATCTCATATAGCGCGCGGAAAGGATCAACACCTATATCTTGCCGTATGAGCTCAGATTTCCCTCATATTATCGTGGTGATCGTTCCTCTCTATTTAGGTCGGTGTCATCAAAATATTTTCGCATTCGGAGGAGAAAGTTGGTGATTGTAATTTAGTGAGAAGATTCCGTCGCAACGAAGAACGCCTTTCTTTTGATGATTTCCAGCCCATATCCTGTATAGTTTCTGTGACACCTTCTCCCATATTTGGCGATAAAACAAAACCTGCTGCTTTTCTTTGAACTTTTTCAATGCACTCCGTCAGTCCTATATGGTAAAGATCCCACACCGCGCAGCAGTATTCTAAAAGAGGACGGACAAATGTAGTGTACACAGTCTCCTTTGCAAGTCTGTTACTTTTTCTAAGTGTCCTGCCAATCAAACGCAGCCTTTGGTTAGCCTTCCCCACAACACTTTCTATGTGTTTTTTCCAATTTAAGTTGTTCGTAATTGTAATATCTAGGTATTTAGTTTAATTCACCGCTTTTAGATTAGACTGATTTATCATGGAACCGAAGTTTAACGAATTCCTCTTAGCCCTCATGTTGATGGCCCCACACTTTTCGCTATTTTGGGTCTACTGCCACTTTTCGCACTATTCAGATATTTTTTCTAAATCGTATTTCAGTTTGCTTTGCTCTTCTGATGACTTTATTAGTCGATAAACGACAGTGTCATGTGCAAACAACCCAAGACGGCTGCTCAGATTGTCTCCCAAATCGTTTATATAGAAAAGAAACAACAAAGGGCCTGTAACACTACCTTGGGGAACGCCTGAAATCACTTCTGTTTTACTCGATGACTTTCCATCAATTACTACGAACTGTGACTTCTCTGACAGGGAAATCGCAAATCCAGTCACATAACTGACACCATACTCCATAAGCACGCAATTTCACTATGAGCCGCTTGTGTGGTACAGTGTCAAAAGCCTTTCGGAAATCCAGGAATACGGAATCGATCTGAAATCCTTTATAAATGGCAGTAAGCACTTCATGTGAATAAAGAGCTAGTTGTGTTTCACAGGAACCATTTTTTCTAAACCCATGTTGACTGTGTGTCAATAGACCGTTTCCTTCGAGGTAATTTATAATGTTCGAATACAATATATGTTCTAAAATCCTGCTGCTTATCGACGCTAACGATATGGGCCTGTTATTTAGAGGATTACTCCTACTACTTTTCTTGAATATTGGTGTGACCTGGGCAATTTTCCAGTCATGCATGAGCTGAATTGAAAACGGATAAATAACGTACATGAATACAGTTGAACGATAGTAAGTTTGTCACTCGCGAGAACCCCATAATCCTTCTGACAAATGGTTGTAAAAATTATAGGAATTTCCATAGCAGGAAAATCTGAAGTGACTCTCATACTGTATCACCTTCTAAGCAGAACGTTATATTATATCCCAACTCAGCAACTAACCCTGTACCAAATCCAACCTGCCTCAACGCTGTGGAGGAGATAAAAAGAAACGTGGTTAAGGACTGTCACATAAATCTGGTGTTGCTGTTGAACATAGCAAAACGACAGCCGAAGTTTCAAACTCCGCGTTTAAGAGCCCTTTCATGCAGGAGAATCGAACAATCATACTGTCGTCTGACCATCACACAAAGTCCCCTATGGATGATACAGTATTAAGTATCCGTGGCACCGAAAACAGCTGAATCTTTTGGAAACAAATAAATCCACAGTTCCGGATAGTATCTATATTCGGTTTTAAAAAGAGTATTCTTTGGCTTGGACCCCTTACTGACCTTGAATTTATCTCGATTCACTCGAGCAGCACAAAGACCCAAGCGTCTGGAAAAAAGCGTGGGTGGTGCATAATGTAAGGGTAAAAGAGCTGATCCGAAAAATGACAGACCAGTATCTGTACCATCTGTCTGCTGCAGAATTCTAGAACATAGTTTGAGATGCAACGCAATAAAATTCCTAGAGACTGAGGAGCTTATGTCCACTAATTAGCATCGCTTCAGAAAGCATCGCTCATGGGCAATTCAGTTTGTCCGTTTCTCACTTGATGTACCATGAAGTACAGATTTAGGGCTACAGGCAGATTCCATATTCCAAGATTTCCGAAAGTAATTTGACACGATTTCTTATTGAATACTGTTAACGAAAGTACGAACATATAGATTCGGTTCCCTGATATGTCAGTGACTCGAAGACTTCTTAATTAATAGAATCCAGTACGTTTTCCTCGAAGACAAGCATCCAACAGAGACAAGGATATCATCAGGAGTGCCCAAGGAAGTGTGGTAGGACTGATTTTAGTTTCTATACACAGAAATGATCTGGTGAACACAGCAATCGGTATTCTGCCGTTGTCCACTGACGATGTTGTGGTGAACGGAAGGTGTCCAAGGTGAATGACTGCAGGAAGACACAAGACGACTTACAAAAATTTTCAAGTTGGTGTGATGATGCTCATAAATTAAGGATAATTCCTGAATGTGGTGCCACACAACATGGCACTACACTAAATCGGCGCTAATATCATAGGCGCACAGGGAACACACACGCCACAGATCTTTAAGTCCACGGTATTGGTGATAAGTTGAGAAAACCGTCCAGAAACACATATGCTACAAAACGTCATTGTTTCCTGCGCATGGACCCCGACATCAGTGTGCGATCACCAAGCACACGTACACATGGAGCACAATGGGTTGGCATACTCTGGGTCATATGGTCGAGCAGCTGCTGGGATATAGTATCCCATTTTTGCACCATTGTCTGTCTGAGCTCCTGAAGTGTCGTAGGGGTTTGAGGACGTGCAGCGATACGTCGACCGAGGGCCTCCCAGACGTTCTCGATGGGGTCTAGGTCTGGAAGACAGGCAGGCCACTCCATTCGCCTGATATTTTCTGTTTCAAGGTACTCCTCCACGATGGGAGCTTGGTTGGGCCGTGCGTTATCATCCACCAGGAGGAAGGTGCATCCCTGAAAAGGCATAAGTACTGGTGCAAAATGCCGTCCCGATACACCTGACCTGTAACAGTTCCTCTGTCAAAGACATGCAGGGGTGTACGTGCACGAATCATAATCACACCCCACACCATCAAACCACGACCTCCACACAGGTCCCTTGAAGAACATTAAGGTGTTGGTATGTGGCTCCTGGTTCACGCCAGATGAGAACCCGGCGAGAATCGCTGTTCAGACTATACCTGGACTCGTCCGCGAACATAACCTGGGACCACGGTTCCAAAGAGCATGTACTGTTTTCTTGACACCAGGCTTTACGGGCTCTCCTGTGAACAGGGGTCAGTGAAATGCACCTTGCAGGTCTCCAGGCGAATAAACAATGTCCTTGCAGTCGTTTGTAGACTGTGTGTCTGCAGACAGCTGTTCCAGTGAATGCGGTAAGGTTCCGAGAAAGGCTACCTGCAGTTCTCCGTGGCCGTCTGAGAGTACTGATGTTGAGATATCGGTCTTCTTGTACGCTGTGAACGTCCCGCAATGTAGTGCCTGGACACGTCTCCTGTCTGCTGGAATCGTTGCTATTATCTTGAGACCACACTTTGTGGCACACGGAGGGCCCGTGGTACGACCTATTGCGTTTGACCAGCCTCCCGTCGCCCTCCTAACGTCGTCAATATGTGTTCTCTGAGCTATTTTCAACACAGAGTCACGATTAGTACGTCTGCAAACTTACTCGCTGCGCCGTACTCGGACATGCACTAGAGAGCCTGTATAACATGCACCAACATACCTCTGTGTATGTGGACTGCTGCCAGCGGCACCGTGCGACGATCGCGTGTCAGTGCACCGCATGGTCATACCCCGAGGTGGTTTAAACCCGCAAAACGCCCACCGGAGCGTTGTTTCGCCACGTATCAGCATTATCCCTAGTTTATGAGCATGAGAGTAGAAAAATGTAAAACAATGCGTATGAGTAGTGAAAGCAAATCCGAAATGTTCGGCAGTAGTAATGTCCTGCTTGACGTGACTTAAATATCTGTGCGTCACGTTGCTGAGAGATGGAACGAGCATATGGAGACTGTGGTAGGGAAGGTGAAGGGTCGATTTTGGTTTGTTGGGAAAATGTTAGGAAAGTGTGGTTCATCTATAAAGGAGACCGCATGTAGGACGCTAGTGTGACCTAATCTCGAGGTTGCTTCACTGATGAAGAGTCCCTATATAGGTCGCTTCATTGACTTTCAGTGTTGAAACCCGTTTTTTTTTTTTCTTATCTTAGCAACATCGTTTATGTTTTGGTGCTCCTATAGATTCGAAGTGAGAGAAAGATGTTCAGCTGGGTGATATATTTGGCAGTAATAATGATATTTCAATTCTGAATTACCACATCTCTGCTGTATTTTCCGTCTGAATTATTTTCCTCATTAGCTATGTATTTATTGTGAGTGTAATTTGATACTGGAAAGCAACCATCATGTAGTTGTGATGTAGCCCTATTTTTTTCCTTTTTCTATCGCTTTGTTTGTCTGCTCGGAAGCGTGTTTATCGCCTACTGGAAAGTCTCTATTTTTATTAGGGCTTGGGGTAAACTTCTCTGAATACAGGGACAGCCTAGCCCACTCACCGGTCTCAGACAGACATCGCGATACGATAATTTGTCGCCTTTGTTAAGTTGGCTCATGTAGAGTGTGCATATTGCCTGTGTATCGGCTTCTGGTTTGTAGTAGGGACTGTGGATGAGTGACGAGCAGCCTCAGTGCGCTGGGAATCGTTACATCTAGTCTCAGTCCTTAGTGTTTTCATTTTCTGGAAGTCTAAGCTTCAGTTTAACTGAGTCTTTAATTTATTTATTAGCAGGTTTTAGCTCTTATAGAATAACTAGGGAATACCTTATATAGACAGGTACTCAAAATAACTTCGTGACTTATGGAATTTATAGCAGTGTTTTGTTTGTGCCCTATAACTTTCGTATTGTGGGGCTGAGACCATGTTAATGTGACTAGATTCCTGAATAAATCGTATAACTAATTATAAGCAGAACGTACGGTTTTAACATTCGGTTGCCACATTTGAAAAAATTCCACTGTTTTTTGTGCAGACTTTTTCTTTGTGCACAAGAACTTTGCGCTTGACTGGAAGCCGTTACCACGTGTTTTGTTCATGAGACTGTGCTTTAGTATTCTGTGCTAGCAAATGAGCTAGTCTACTTGCTTAAATAAATTCTCACGCTTTTTTTTGTTGTTGTGGTCTTTCTTGTCGTGAATTCCTTTATATCTTATCGACATTCTTCTTAGTGGGTAGCCACTTTGTTACTAGTGACTTTCGGCGGGTCATTCCTTTTGGAAGAATTGTTCACAGAACGTAGTTCCTATTCATTGTTCTTAACTGATGTCTAGCATAAGTCTTTATAAATTTGGTAATAATTTTATATTCAGGTATTCGACTATCGGGGCTAGTCTCTCTCTAACGAAACTGAGATCTTGTTTCCCTTGTAAAATTAGGAACAACTTCTTTCTCTGTGATGAATGGTTTGTCTGAATGTGAACGTGTGTAATCCATCTTTTCCATGACACTCCCCACTTCAAACTATCACGTTGTTCATGTATGCAGTTCAGTCCGTTTTGGCAGCAATGTTCAGTACAAACATCCCATGGTCGGTTAAGGCTTTTCCGAAAATTGTATGTTTGTTTATATGCCTCCCTTTTTAAGGTTTGATCCTAAAATATACGAGGCTCTTCCTGGCCAGCTAAGCTCACATGTGTAAGGTTATTAACTTTTAAGAGCAGTTCCCATACTGAATCTCTTATAGAATTAATCAAGAGTTACCAGAGGATATAAAGATTTCCTTAATTTCTCCTGGCTTGAGACCGATTCAAGAATTATTGTTATTGTTATTATTTTAGTTTATGATAATTAAACGGTTGGGCTATAGTGGTGGCGACCTGAGATATCCCCTGAAATTTACCAGGCTACGTAACAGAACTATTTGCTATCAGCCAATCTGTGTAATTAAAAGAGTACGTAACAATGCTCGGGATCAGCACGAGGTCGGTTAAAGGGGGACGCGGAAGAAATTAAGAGGCTGGCTCCTAGATTTGTTTGTAAATATTACGTAGATGCTTCAGGATCTCAAATGGGAATTCCTGGAGGGAAGGCGACGTTCTTTTCGAAGAAAAGTATTGAGCAAATTTAGAGGACTAAAATTTGAAGTTTACTGTAGAACGATTCCACCGACGCGAACATACGTTCCGCGTAAGGACGAGGAACATCTTCTAGAAATTAGGGCTCATACCGAGTCATATAGATGGTCGTTTTTCCCTCGGTCTATCTGCGAGTGGAACATTAATGTTACAGGTAACATGCGGCTGGAACAGGAAAGGAAATGACAGTTAGTGATACAGGGTGCTCTCCGCCATGGACCTTACGGTGAGGTGTGTATGTAGATGTAGAACTGCTCAATCGACTAGATGATTTTTTCAGTGGTACCGAGCGCCTCGTCCAGTCAGAAGATAAGAGAGGCCATGCCTGATTTCTATGCCGAAAATCCTCCATCGGTACAACGTCTAATATTTTAAGAAGTGTTTGCTCTGTACGTTGTTTTGAGATAATCAATACCGAGCCCTCGCGGTAAGAAAACAAGGTATAACATCCAATGAAACTGGCGCCCAAAGCCAACTTCGAAAAAAAAAAAAAAAAAATTCGTTTCCATGCCCTGAGTCAAGAAAGTCCAGCCAAATTTAACAATGTGTATTTGTTTGCAATTACACCCACAGTCATGAAATATATCGATCATTCATGTTTAGGAGAGGTGGTTAAGGGTATTTGAGACGTCGAATATCCACCATAACGAAATTGATGGTGAAAATCGATCTGTCCTGCTTCAGTTGTAATCATCCCCCAAAGACTGACGAAGTATGAAGAAGCAGGCAAAAAAAGGACACTGCATAACCTTTCAAAACTACAAAATCGTATCGAAGGTGGACTGACTGCTATCTCACGCACTAATGGCAACAGAATAATGCAGCATCTAATAATCTGAACCTTCACAGACAAACATTATAAGACAAGCAAAAACGATTTCTAAAATAGCAATAGTTTCCCCTAACGTTCACAGTTAGAAATAAATGAAAGAAAATTGTGATTTGCGGCAGAATGAGCTTTTTTACTAACAAAACCCGTAATGAAGTCTCAGTAGCGCAAACATTTTTGGGCTATTGATCTCATTTTAGAGTTTACAGAGACTCCCTTTATTGCCACATATAGAACAAAAGGGTATATGTAATTACGTTAGCGGATGGGTCGCGCACTCAGCCTTCGGGGCACCGCTGAAGTCTCTGTTCGTGTGCAATGAACATAGGAAGGGCCGTTTCTTACACAGACCGTTGCGACGAACTCAGAAGCATAAGAGAAGCGCAGTTCCTGGCGACTGAAGACACATTTTGAACATGTGAAGGATAGTCGTCCACGACTGCTCAATCCATTCAGAATGTCCACCAAACAAAGGAAACAGGTAAGTGCCAAAGCAGCATCAGGCCAATCCCGATGACTTATTTAGAACCCTAATCAGCATGAACGAATGATGGGTGCCTAATGATGACTGAATAAAGGATAATGATAAGGAACACGTCAAGCAGTAGACATAGTCAAAAATTTCAACACTGTATAAATAAAATACAAATAAAAGTTAGTGTGGTGGCTTTAGTGTTTTAAATATCCAATGAAGCCTCCCGCCACTTGAGTACAATGCACTGAAAGTTCATACAGCCATAAACTGGCAGCAAAGTCATTCTTTAGCATTCTGTCGAACCTCACATCACATTGGCTCGAATGTCGTTTATGTCATCAAACTACCGACACGTCATGTAAATTAGTACATCTTGTCGTTTTGTTTCGCACTGACAACAACAAGTATCATCAGTTGTGATGATTTTCTCCAGAAAAGAGGTGCCTGCTTGTGGCATTTCAAATAAGTCACAGGAGGAGTCCACGTTTCATTCTTCTTCTTAGGGAGTTAACGTGCGAGGAACAAAGTATGTACGAGTTAACAAAGTATGTACGAGTTAAGATGTGTGGAAAAAACTTTGCACAGACTTTTCTCTTCTTCACAGCCTTCTAGAGAATGTCTTGAATGTTTAATTTAGAGATGTTTCTCCAGTGCTACTCGTAAGTTCCAGTGTTGATACACTACAGCCATGCGTTCGGTGCAAAAATCACTGGCAGTTCAAAACAGAATGCAGAAAATACTTCCGTTATTTTTGTTTGTCAGTTAAGGTGCCATCGTAGTTATAGTGCTGAAGTCTCTTTCAAACCAGGAATAAGAATAATCTCGATATTATTTTGGACAGATGGCGAATGTGAATTTACCAAGACCGAATAAAGCAAAGATCCAACCATCATTCGGGATAGAATGCTGAATGCATCTGGGAAATATCATGCCCCTAAAGTATCATCGAACATAATATGTTCACTTTCCTCTCCGTAGATCTAAGAATGGGCCACCGTGTCTATGCTCAGTCACTGGGAGGAAATTCGTAGTCTCAGACGTCTCACTCTCCTCCATGCCTCGGCATAACGGGATGGACCAATGGATGGAACAAGGCAATCAGGAGGCACCAACCTATTGTGAGCTAAATTTCCTTGTGTAAGCCAAGAACCGAAACTGTTGCACTGTTTCCTTTTAGCCAGACAAATAAAGCAACATTGTCGTTTGTTACATTTGCAGTAGCGCTGAGTTATCCATTCCTTGCGAAATTTTCACGACGTTGGGGTTAGGTTTTCGGGAACATACGTAATTTCGGACACTTGTGGTCCTTCGTTGAGGGAGAGAGACATCTGGTCCTGGCACCGTGGAGGACACATGCTTGCTGACGCCAATTAGGGGGATCTTCATCTGAGGAGGTAAAGGCAGTCTGGTGCACCTTTGCCTAGTTTTCAGTAAGGATCGCATTTTGCATTAGCACTTCCAGCTTCTGAGCATCTGACAACTTGTGGGTTTTGTTAAGAAAATTGCTTTTCCTGGTTAATAGTACTGTTTCGTGGGTCTGCAACTCGTTTAATTTACATTACAGTTTGGGTAAGGCATGAGCGTTTCCCAAGCAGTCTTCCACGTAAGAGAGGTACCTCCCCACAGTATTAGCGGAGCATTACTGTTTAACTTATGGCCCTAGAGAGATTTATTTCTCAATATTTTAGGTGACATTGTGCTCATTACATCCGAGCAATTTGTCAGCCAATATTACGAGACTTTATGTTAATTTCGTTGGAGACTTATTGTTTGCAATTTTTATATGTTGTGTTTCGAAATAAATAAATGACTTACGAAACTCGAGCATCACCTGAATCTAAGAACCGAACTGATCCTGAGAACTGATCCTGGTTGGGCGACCCTCTAGAAAATAAATAGAGCCAGTTCATCTGCGTTTCTTATTCCTAGCCGTGTTCCGTTGCAGTATAGGGGGAAAACATTCTGGCTATTCAGGTTTCACGTAGATGTTGTGACCAGTTATTTAACTGATGCACACATATCAGAAAAAGGTGTTGTATCACCTCGGTTCCGAGAGCTTCAGAAACTGTACAGAAAATTGGAATAAGTATCAACATAAATATCGTTTCAATCCTTTTTACTGCTCATGAAAACCACATATTGCATTTGGTACCACCATACAGCGCGACCTTCAGAGGTGGTGGTCCAGACTGCTGTACACACCGGTACCTCTAATACCCAACAGCACGTCCTCTTGCATTGATGCATGCCTCCATTCGTCATGTCATACTATCCACAAGTTCATCAAGGCACTGTTACTCCAGACGGTCCCACTCCTCAACGACGATTTGGCGTAGATCCCTCAGAGTGGTTAGTGGGCCACGTCGTCCATAAACGGCTCCTTTCCATCTATCCCAAGCGTGTTCAATAGGGTTCACGTCATCAGAATATGCTGGCCACTCTAGTCGAGCGATGTCGCTATCCTGAAGGAAGTCATTCAAAAGATGTGCACGACGGAGGTGAGAATTGTCGTCCACGAAGACGATCGCCTCACCAATATTATGCCGATATGGTTAAACTATTGGTCGGAGGATGGCATTCACGTATCGTACAGCCGTTACGGCGCATTCGATGACCACCAGCGGCGTACGTCGGTCCCGCATAATGAAACTTCAAAACAGCAAGGAACCTAAACCTTGTTGCACTTGCTGGACAGTGTGTCTAAGGCGTTCAACCTGACCGGGTTGCCTCCAAACGCGTCTAATACAATTGTCAGGTTGAAGGCTATGCGACACCCGTCGGTGGAGAGAACGTGATTCCAATACTGAGCGGTCTATTAGGCATGTTGTTGAGCCCAACTGTACCGCGCTTCGTGGTGTCGTCGTTCCAAAGATGGACCTCGCCATGGACACCGAGAGTGAAGCTGCGCATCATGCAGCCTATTGCACACATATTGAGTCGTAACATGACACCCTGTGGCTGCATGAAAAGCATTATTCACCATGGTGGCCTTCCTGTCAGGGTTCCTCCGAGCCATAATCCGTAGGTAGCGGTCATCCACTGCAGTAGTAGCTATTGGGCAGCCTGAGAGAGGCAAGTCATCGACTGTTCCTCTCTCTACTTCATGTCCGAACAACATTGCTTTGGTTCACTCCCAGACGCCTGGACACTTCCCTTGCTGAGAGCCTTTCCGGGCACAAAGTAACAGTGCGAACGCAATCGAACCGTGATGATGACCGTCTAGGCATGGTCGAACTACAGGCAACACGAGCCGTGAAGCTTCTTCCTGGTGGAATGGCTGGAAGTGATCGAACCCTCTCCGTCTAATAGTCGCTGCTCATGCACGGTTGCTTAAGTGTTTGGGCGGGTTGGGTGACTTCTCTGAACTGTCAATGGGACTGTGTTTGAGATACAATATCCACAGTGAACGTGTATCTTCAGCAGTTCTGGGAACAGGGGTGATGCAAAACTTAGTTTGATGTGTGTACTACAAACATTGCACTCGCTCGTTAAGCATGGTTTTAAAGATGTCGTAAGTAAAGTCGGACTGAATACATCAGGCGATGCGTATGTTTCATGTTAATACTGATCCAGGATATCAGATACTAATTTTTAAATTTCCTGGAGAACCTTCTGAAGTATGTCAAGACGACATGGTACCTGAAGTGGTGTAAGGGAGCTTCTCCTCCAGAACAAAGCCGCAACTCACATATGGACACATTCACATATGCAGCTTTCCTAGGAAATCAGATTTTGCCTCAACGTATCTTACTCTTCTGGTACAGTGACCCATCATTTCGTCCTCTTTCGTCACAAAAGGAAATTATTGATTGGTCGTCTTTCCGGAATGGCGACAGGTAATGTCCGAGGTGCAACACACGCAGCACAGTAAATGCAAACCTCTATAACCAAGTTCTCTGCCAAGTTGCCAGCGGTTGAGAAAAATAGGTCAGACTGAAAGGTGAATATGTAGAGAAGAGCTACTACCATCTTCTGATTCCACGGTCGCAGCTTGGTTTCCTAGGTGATTATAAAACGTTAAATATTACTCTCTTGTAAGAAGGGACACGGTATGGAGGGCCCACCGACCTATTCACAAGCGATCTACGATCCACTGACACAGCGTCTCTTCTGCCACCTCTTAAAGTACTACTCGACTTCAATCTGTGCTGCGGGACACAATTTTTGTCTCCCAAAAAGTTTCAAAACACAACACATTTCATTGCAAAGTGACGGATTCCAGCCAAGAACTAATAATTAGTTTTGATTCAAATTTTTGTACTTCACCTAAATCCAAGACAGACTAAAAATATCGCATTATAATGGACCGAAAGAAGACTGCCTACACGGGGTGAAACAGAAGTCCATCCATACCTACCCAGAGGTGGTAGCACGGAGCATAACTAGACAAAACTGTCTAGTTAACTTTGGATCTAAATTATAAGCCTTAAGAGCCCCGACCACTCGTTGATCTTTGCTACTGTGAGACACATCTCGTCTACTGAAAAGTCTTTACCTTCCATATCTCCAGTAGACATGGGAATTCGCATAGGCATTGGCATATCTTAAGTTCAATGACCACTTGCTCAATAAAACATACGTTTCACAGTAGCGGAGATGAACAATTCCTGATAAGTCTTAAGGTATGAATTTTAGCCCCGATGGTTCCAAGCCGCTTTTCTTGTTTTGCTCCATTCTTCCTTCTCTGAAAGATTGGAAGTGGAGTTCCAGTTCCCCCTATTTACGCTACTATGAAACTTTAACTGGTAAATCTAGTACCTAATGTAGCCAGCTTTGCTCAGATAGCCATTTTGCCAAGTTTCAATTATAATTGGAAACAAAAAATAAAAGTTCATGAACCATGGACAACGTATGAGTGGCCAAGTAAGTGGTCCTGACAGTAGGGATACCAGTTACTTTGGAAGAAGGCTGGGCATCTCGGACATATTCTGAGTCGTGGTCACCTTTGTGCTCATACGGCAAAGACTACCAAATCCACTGGTTAGTCCCTCAACCGTTAGGGGTAAAACCCAATGGGACTCGGGGCAAGTAAGGCTAGCAACCTGCTTCCCTGGTACTTTAAATATGATGCTGGCAACAATCGGAGCAAAATGCCTCGTACCTTTGGAGGTGATGGAGTCCCACCTCTAACTGACAAATCAGGGACTCCTAAGATACGACTTGGCGAACAAATGGTAATGAGATGGGGAGCTATTAATATCAATGGGGGCTACTCAGGGAAGAAGGTAGAGCTGTCAGAGGCTGCAAGTAAGATGGAGCTGGACTTTTAGCTGTTAGTGACACTCGGGTAAGGGGTGACAAAGAAGAGGAAGTAGGAGAATACAAGGTCTACCTGTCAGGAGTCAAAGCAGGAATAGCACAATGGGGTGTAGGGCTTTACATCGGGAAAGAAATGGAACCCAGTGTAGTTGCAATAAGGTATTTAAACGAACGACTGATGTGGATAGATTTGACAGTATCTAGCAAGAAAATTAGGATTGTGTCAGTATATTCACGTTGTGAAGGGACAGATCAAGATAAGATGGATAGTTTTTATGAGGCACTCAGTGATATAGTTGTTAGAGTAAAGGACAAGGACAGTGTTCTGCTCATGGGGGATTTTAATGCCACGATTGGAAATCGAACAAAAGGGTATGAAAAGGTTATGCTTAAATTTGGTGAGTATATAGAGGCCAACAGGAACGGGAAAGAACTCCTGGATTTCTGTGTCAGTATGGGCTTAGCAATCACGAACTCGTTTTTTAAACATAAGAACATTCACCCGTATACTTGGGAAGGCAGGGGAAGCAGATCTGTCATTGACTATATAATAACAGATCAGGAATTCAGGAAGGCTGTGAGGGACACACGTGTATTCAGGAGATTCTTTGATGACGCTGATCATTATTTAATCTGCAGTGAAATTGGGACTGTGAGACCGAAAGTGCAGGAGGTCAGGTCCATATGTAGGAGGATAACAGTGGATAAACTTCAAGATAAGGAAATCAGGCACAAGTACATGACAGCGATCTCAGAAAGGTACCAGTTAGATGAATGTAGTCAATCACAGTCACTGGGAAAGGAATGGACAAGGTACAGGGACACAGTACTATAAGTGGCTAAAGAATGTCTTGGAACAGTGGTGTGTAAAAGTAGGATGAAGCAAACAGCATGGTGGAATGACACAGTCCAGGAAGCCTGTAAAAGGAAAAAGAAGGCATATCAAAAATGGCTACATACTAGAACTCAGGTAGAGATAGAAAGTTATGTTGAAGAAAGAAACAAAGCCAAACAGATAATTGCAGCATCCAAGAAGAAATCTTGGGAAGACTTTGGAAACAGGTTGGAGACTATGGGTCAAGCTGCTGGAAAACCATTCTGGAGTGTAATTAGCAGTCTTCGAAAGGGAGGTAAGAAGGAAATGACAAGTATTTTGGACAGGTCAGGAAAACTGCTGGTGAATCCTGTGGATGCCTTGGGCAGATGGACGGAATATTTTGAAGAGTTGCTCAATGTACGTGAAAATACGATCAGTAATGTTTCAGATTTCGAGGTAGAATGGGATATGAATGATGATGGAAATAGGATCACATTTGAGGAAGTGGAGAAAATGGTCAATAGATTGCAGTGCAATAAAGAAGCTGGGGTGGATGAAATTAAGTCAGAACTCATCAAATACAGTGGAATGGCAGGTCTTAAATGGCTACACAGGATAATTGAAATGGCCTGGGAGTCGGGACAGGTTCCGTCAGTCTGGACAAAAGCAGTAATCACACCAATCTTTAAAGATGGAAACAGAAAAGATTGTTACAACTACAGAGGTATTTCTTTAATCAGCGTTGTGGGTAAAATCTTCTCAGGTATTGTTGAAAGGAAAGTGCGAGTATTAGTTGAGGACCAATTTGATGAAAATCAGTGTGGGTTTAGGCCTCTTAGAGGTTGTCAGGACCAGATCTTTAGCTTACGGCAAATAATGGAGAAGTGTTATCAGTGGAACAGGGAATTGTATCTATGCTTTATAGATCTGGAAAAGGCATATGACCGGGTTCCTAGGAGGAAGTTATTGTCTGCTCTACGAGATCATGCAACAGGAAGCAAACTTTGGCAAGCAATTAAAGGCCTTTACATGGATAGTCAGACAGCAGTTAGAGTTGACAGTAAATTGAGTTCATGGTTCAGAGTAGTTTCAGGGGTAAGCCAAGGCTGCAACCTGTCTCCGCTATTGTTCATATTATTTATGGATCATATGTTGAAAACAATAGACTGGCTGGGTGAGATTAAGATATGTGAACACAAAATAAGCAGTCTTGCATATGCGGATGACTTAGTTGTGATGGCAGATTCGATTGAAAGTTTGCAAAGGAATATTTCAGAGCTAGATCAGAAATGTAAGGAATACGGTATGAAGATTAGCATCTCCCAAACGAAAGTAATGTCAGTGGGAAAGAAATATAAACGGATTGAGTGCCAAATAGGAGGAACAAAGTTAGAACAGGTGGATGGTTTCAAATACTTAGGATGCATATTCTCACAGGATGGCAACATAGTGAAAGACCTGGAAGCAAGGTGTAGCAAAGCCAATGCAGTGAGTGCTCAGCTACGATCTACACTCTTCTGGAAGAAGGAAGTCAGAACCAAGACTAAGTTATCTGTGCACCGTTCAATCTTTCGACCAACTTTGTTGTATGGGAGCGAAAGCTGGGTGGATTCAGGTTACCTTATCAACAGGGTTGAGGTTACGGATATGAAAGTAGCTAGGTTGATTGCAGTTACTAGTAGATAGGAACAATTGCAGGAGGGTGTCCACAATGAGGAAATCGAAGAAAAACTGGGAATGAACTCTATAGATGTAGCACTCAGGGCGAACAGGCTTAGATGGTGGGGTCATGTTACACGCATGGGAGAACCAAGGTTACCAAAGAGACTCATGGGTTCAGCAGTAGGGGGTAGGAGGAATCGGGGCAGACCAAGGAGAAGGTACCTGGTTTCGGTTAAGAATGATTTTGAAGTAATAGGTTTAACATCAGAAGAGGCACCAATGTTAGCACTGAATAGGGGAACATGGAGGAATTTTATAAGTGGGTGTGCTCCAGACTGAACGCTGAAAGGCATAATCAGTCTTAAATGATGATGATGATGATGAATGTTTATTCAATGTGGTTTTGTAAATGTCTCTATGACTATGTCTCTTCATAGCTCCACAGGCGGCTATTGTTTATGTCTACACCCTTTCGCGCTTCGACGCTGAAAGCTGCCAAAGGCTCTGCCAGGTTTCAGGGATTTCCTTAAGTTGACTCGATTTTGCGAAAGCCATAGCACTAAAGAAGAAATATATAAAAACTTCATCCGTCATGTGGAATTTTTTCACGCATCTCAGTGTTCATGTTAACAGAGTCTTGAACTACGTGTCTTACTGCAATATATTTGTGTAGATACGTTCGGCAGCTTATGTGGGCATTTTCTGCGAAATATGCTGCGAACAGAGTTAGTAGCAAAAGAGTAATAAATTTTAACGTTATACACGATATGGCAATTTTTCACGTATGACAGTGTTTCTGACGCATATCTCCTGAACTATGTTCAATGCAAAGATATAATTTGGTAGAATCTTTCAACGACGTATGTGGGTTGTGTTTGCAAAAAGTGTTGCAAATATAATTAGAATCAAATGAGCAATAAATCTAAAAGTCATTCTAAAATCGGTAGCTATACATGCATCTAGGTGTTTGCCGTCATATCTACTGAACTGTGTGTGGTCCATTATATAATTTTGTAGCTGCATTTAGAGGTATATGTGGATACTGTCTCCGAAATTTGTTGCCAATAGAGTCAGCATCACAGAAATAATAAATTTAAAGGTCAAGCATGATGTGTCGGTTTATGAGGCATCGCATTGTTTATGACTTCATATCTCCTAAACTGTGATACATAAGCGTCTCTTACCCCGCAACGGTTGTAGCATGGTAGTAAGGGATACGTGTACCGCGTTTGGTACAAATCGGTCCAGTGGTTTAGGAGGAGAAGCGCGCGCGCACACACACACACACACACACACACACACATATATATATATATATATATATATATATATATATATATATATATATATATATATATCCTACACATCATTAAAAGGTATATATATATATATATATATATATATATATATATATATATATATATATACCTTTTAATAATGTGTAGGATATTATACAGTAGTACGCACTATTTCGAGAACTTATTCATCTAAAGATGTAACAGCATTGAAGAATTCGTTCTGGAGAGTAGGAAGAAGCCTATTGCCCTTCAAGCCACGTAACAAGCTCGGTGCCATTTTGTTACGCGCTGAGTGCCACAAAAGCCCCTAACGGCTGCAGAAATTAGCAGCCACGGCGTGTTCTGCACTAGCGGACAGACTGAGTGAGTACCGAGACGCGGCGCTAACTGGCAGCCCTAAGATGTTGCGGCTAACGGCGCCGCTTAATATCGGTAATTGAGATAATGCCAGTTTAAATTACCCCGCATTAATCCCGCGCCAGCTTCGCCATCCTCGGGCAGTTAATTTAGCTATTATGGTCCACCACGCACGCCGGGCGGCTGCTCTGCCGTCCAAGACGCAGTAATCCGCATTTGCCAGCTGCATCAGGTGCTCTGTAGCGACGATGTTGCTTTCTCTTGTCCTCTCTGTGACCGGTACATGAGCAGCCAAGGAATTAACCCTCTAAGGAAAGTCAGAACTACTGACTGTAAACATCTTTGATTCAGAATAAATTCTTACCAGCACCATTTCATGCTGGAACAGTTATTAACATGTAAGGAATGTCTAACTGTAATTAAAATAGTACTTTCTCAATTAATGATCCTTAACTCTTTAATAATTCATAGAACATATCATAAAACCACCAAAAACCGATACGTACGTACTTCTTTCATTATTTTCAGCTAGTTTCGATCGTAAATCATCAGTAGATCGAAAAGGAAGGAAGCATATGATCTTTACCTATGGACACAGTGATATACGGACAGGAAAACACTTAATACAAATAACTATAAATGCTCAAAAATATTAACAGAGTGTTGTAAAAGGACGGTTCGTAGACGTTAAAGTCACAGACGGAACACAAGGATTCAGTAAATCACGTATCATGATTACGGAATATAGTCTAGTTTACTGAAATAGGTCAACATTTTATAAGTGTTCATTAAGTTTGCTGTAAGGTATAGCTAATTTTCTATAAGTTAAAATTTGGCTGCTCCCATGCTGCTACGCAGTTTCAACCAAATAAGTAGGTAAATTAAATTATGAGAGAGTACAAACATTCTTCTCAATCAAAAAACTGCTATCAGACATCCAGACGTCTTGAAGCTGCAAATCAGAATACGCCACGATTAATTTCATTCGAAAGTAGTAGTATCATCTTTCTTTTCTCAGATTTCCATATTTATCCTTAAATAACCATATCTGGTGCACAAGAAGCTAAGGTCAACACTTGTTACAATATAACATTACCCAAATGTACCAAAAATTCCTAGAAACTTTGGGAAGAATGATAGAAAATAAGTTTTTTGCCAATAATATTCGTAATTTATTTGACAGAAACCCGTTTCTAATTATGATTTACCTTGAACCATAACATGATATGGGTGAACAATTATTATATTTTTACTGATAAATAATCTCCGGTAATAATTTGGAAAACAAATTGTTTTCTAATTTATTATTTAGTCTAAGTATTATACCAACGATGGATTTGATATAGCCATAGCGTATACTCATATCATAACCGTGATGTATAAAACCAAGGAAAAGACTTTGAAGTTTGCTCAATAAATTGAAATTCTGTCCGATCCTTAAGGGTCAATTCTCCTCAGTCAGCCTATAGTAAAAGGGATTTATAAGATTTTTTTCATTGGGAAAAACTGGTGAAAGAGTCATCGTAAGTCATTTTGTACGTTATTTAATGTTTCTTGGACAACATTTTCTGATTTATTTAACAAATTCAGTCATCATTAAGCTCCCCATACCAGGAGTTAAACATCATTTGTCCAAAAAGAGGTGTGTCAAATGCGGAAGCCCTGCACTCTGCAAATATTATCTAAATTTAAAAAAAACCAACAAATTTCTTAATCTCTAGGATACTAAACACAGAGCACTATCAAACATATTTGAAATTTGGTTCAAAAATAAAACGACGGACGTCCGAAGCAAAATGTAGTTTTGTCGTCTGGTTTTGGTCTTTTCTTTTCTTTTTGCGACAACTATTATATAAAATTGAAAAATACTTTATTTTTATTTCTTGCAGGCAGGCCTATGGAGTAATTCAACTAAATTTCAGAGAGATGTTTTTATTAGTTTGTATGCAGTCCATTCCGTCGTGTTGAAATACACTGCATCTCAAGCTGACGTAATGGATTTCAGGCACACTTACAAAGATACCATTCTCAAATAAGGCTGAATTACTTCACGGACATGCTGCAGGGAGTTGTAAGCTAGTTGTTTATTTTAATATATTTATTAGTCACTGCAACAAAGTAACCAGAAACACACGACAATTCTTCGGCTCTGTTTCAAAAGTCCACCACTTTATTATGTTGTCAAATTTTAAAACAAATCTGTGCAATTGCCACTTGCGAACTACCCTATAGATTAAAAAAAATGTACATTTGATTTAAGATAAGGTTTGTTTCATTACTTTAAGAAATACCGTAAAAATCGAATATTATATCGGTTGATTGAGATGAGTGGGCACTTAAAAGATCCACTGAGGAGCGGAATGTATACTTTCTTAAGAAGAGCTTACAAGTTTAATGTCACCTGAAGTGAAAGAACGGTAATGGAATGAACTCGTCAAATCGCGACGTTGTTAGGGAGTTATGTTACGCAATGAGAGACAAGAAGCCGTGAATGAGTTTTGCTGATACGGCAGCAACATAACTGACGACATCAAAAATGAACAAGATTTTTAACACGGAATGGCAGTAGCAAGATATTCAATTCCGAAGAAATCTAGTTTCTTAAGACCAAATATAAATTTAATTACAGAAAATCTTTCCTGAGATATTTGTCCGAAGTGTAGTCTTGTACACCAATGAAACGTTGACCACTATCAGGTCAAACTTGACGACAATAAATTTTTTCATATTTATAGTAGTTTTCTGAACTAATCAGCAGATAAAAATAAGAAAATTTCAATGTCGTTGCACGTGCCAGAACTTCAATACGTGTCATAGTATCACAACCTTGGCGTCAGCTGACAACTGGCTGTACAAATTTAAATCCAAAATAATGCGCACCTAGTAACGAAGGGCAGACGTAAATACCACGACGTCCTCATTATGCGACGGTCTGCGACGTTTAAAAGCTAAAAATACTAAGGCGACAAGAGAAGCATTACCGTCAACATGCATGTAGCTGCGTGAAACATCAGTTCCCTTACAGAAAGCACACAGAAAGTGGCAGAAGTACTACATAGACACAACATTTTCATAGGTCAGAGAAATGAGGCCGCCTGGACCTGTGGAGGAAAGTGGTTACCTTTTCATCGGATTTAATCATAAAATGCAATGTCTTGGTCATATGATGCTTTCCTAGAACTGATAACAGGTTTCAGATTTGCAGTCATCAGATCCAACAAAATAACAATATGCAAACCGCAATATATCTACATAGTTATAAACAAGAAAATCAATTTACTAAATTTTATGAATAAAAGGAACAAGCTGCCTGAAAGTTGCAGCGTTGCACATAGGAGCCCAGTCAGCACGTAGAATAGCAAGAGCATCTACATCTGCATCTCCATGACTATTTCGCGAATTACACTTAAGTGCCCGGCAAAGGTGTCATCTAACCACTTACACAACAATTCTCTGCTCTTCCTCTCTTGAACAGTGCCCATAAGAGACGAGGAGGCACATTTTCATTAGAAGGAAACTGTTTCAGGTGTTATATCGTGCAAGGGTTTATAATCAATAAAGCCAGAATCATACAAACTCTGTACGGTATCACTAAAAGACAAATCATACAAAGTGCTGAAGAGAACATTGTAAAAGGAGAGAGGTAACCGGATCTAAAACCCAGTACATTTTACGTAGTAGTACTGTAGGTAGTTTTTGAGTAAGCATAATTTTATTGATGGGTGTTTTGAGAAAACGAAAATTTTGGTTTCAAAGACAAAGCTACACATCACATACCAAAAAATCGCATTAAGAAACGAACTGATTGGCGTCCTATTTTACCAAATAATGGAAATAAATGGTATTAATAATAAACAAAGATGTGTAACATTAAGATTGACGATTTCTAATAGAGGATGATGGTTCAAAATGGACAATATGGGATTAAGGAACAAAACAAAGGCTTTATGAACCAAATTTTCAAAGATTCGAATAACAGCAAATTATACAGTGTATAATTACCCATGTAACATGCATGCCATGAGATTGTTACAGAGGCACAGTAAGGAAAAATTTAAGACAAGAGTTTTCAATAAGGGAGAGTACATTATGGCTGCAGAAACATGTTGTTGTTGTGGTCTTCAGTCCTGAGACTGGTTGGATGCAGCTCTCCATGCTACTCTATCCTGTGCAAGCATCTTCATCACCCAGTACCTACTGCAACCTACATCCTTCTGAATCTGCTTAGTGTATTCATCTCTTGGTCTCCCTCTACGATTTTTACCCTCCACACTGCCCTCCAATGCTAAATTGGTGATCCCTTGATGCCTCAGAACATGTCCTACCAACCGATCCCTTCTTCTGGTCAAGTTGTGCCACAAGCTCCTCTTCTCCCCAATCCTATTCAATACATCCTCATTAGTTATGTGATCTACCCATCTAATCTTCAGCATTCTTCTGTAGCACCACATTTCGAAAGCTTCTATTCTCTTCTTATCCAAACTATTTATCGTCCATATTTCACTTCCATACATGGCTACACTCCGTACAAATACTTTAAGGAATGACTTCCTGACACTTAAATCTATACTCGATGTTAACAAATTTCTCTTATTCAGAAACGCTTTCCTTCCCGTTGCCAGTCTACATTTTATATCCTCTCTACTTCACCATTATCAGTTATTTTGCTCCCCAAATAGCAAAACTCCTTTACTACTTTAAGTGTCTCATTTCCTAATCTAATTCCCTCAGCATCACCCGACTTAATTCGACTACATTCCATTATCCTCGTTTTGCTTTTGTTAATGTTCATCTTATATCCTTTCAGGACACTGTCCATTCCATTCAACTGCTCTTCCAAGTCCTTTGCTGTCTCTGACAGAATTACAATGTCATCGGCGTAGCTCAACATTTTTATTTCTTCTCCATGGTCTTTGATACCTACTCCGAAATTTTCTTTTGTTTCCTTTACTGCTTGCTCAATATACAGATTGAATAACATCGGGGAGAGGCTACAACCCTGTCTCACTCCCTTCCCAACCAATACATCCCTTTCATGTCCCTCGACTCTTATAACTGCCATCTGGTTTCTGTACAAATTGTAAATAGCTTTTCGCTCCCTGTATTTTACCCCTGCCGCCTTTAGAAATTGAAAGAGAGTATTCCAGTCAACATTGTCAAAAGCTTTCTCTATGTCTACAAATGCTAGAGACGTAGGTTTGCTTTTCCTTAATCTTTCTTCTAAGATAAGTCGTAAGGTCAGTATTGCCTCACGTGTTCCAGTGTTTCTACGGAATCCAAACTCATCTTCCACGAGGTCGCCTTCTACTAGTTTTTCCATTCGTCTGTAAAGAATTCGTGTTAATATTTTGCTTGCCTGGAGATACTGACAGGTTTCAGATAGATTATATAATGGTAAGACAGAGATTTAGGAACCAGGTTTTAAATTGTAAGACATTTCCAGGGGTAGATGTGTATTCTGACCACAATCTATTGGTTATGACCGGTAGATTAAAACTAAAGAAACTGCAAAAAGGGGGGAATTTAAGGAGAAGGGACTAAAAGAACCAGAGGTTGTACAGAGTTTCAGGGAGAGCATAAGAGAGCAATTGACAGGAATGGGGGAAAGAAACACGGTAGAAGAAGAATGGGTAGCTTTGAGGGATGAAGTAGTGAAGGCAGCAGAGGATCAAGTAGGTAAAAAAACGAGGGCAAGTATAAATCCTTGGGTAACAGAAGAAATATTGAATGTAATTGATGAAATGAGAAAATATAAAAATGCAGTAACTGAAGCAGGCAAAAAGGAATACAAACGTCTCAAAAATGAGATCGACAGGAAGTGCAAAATGGCTAAGCAGGGATGGCTAGAGGACAAATGTAAGGACGTAGAGCCTTATCGCACTAGGGGTAAGATAGATACTGCCTACAGGAAAATTAAAGAGACCTTTGGAGATAAGAGAACCACTTGTATGAACATCAAGAGCTCAGATGGAAACCCAGCTCTAAGCAAAGAAGGAAAAGCAAAAAGGTGGATGAGAAGCGACGTACTTGAGGACAATATTATGGAAATAGAAGAGGATGTAGATGAAGATGAAATGGGAGATATGATATTGCGTGAAGAGTTTGACAGGGCACTGAAAGACCGAAGACGAAACGAGCCCCAGGAGTAGACAACATTCCATTGGAACTACTGACGGCCTTGGGGGTTGCAGTCCTGACAAAACTCTACCATCTGGTCAGCAAGATGTATGAGACAGGTGAAATACCCTCAGACTTCAAGAAGAATATAATAATTCCAATCCCAAAGAAATCAGTTGTTGATAGATGTGAAAATTACCGAACTATCAGTTTAATAAGTCACAGCTGCAAAATACTAACGCGAATTGTTTACAGACGAATGGAAAAACTAGTAGAAGCCGACCTCGGGGAAGATCAGTTTGGATTCCGTATGAATATTGGATCACGAGAGGCAATACTGACACTACGACATATCTTAGAAGCTAGGTTAAGGAAAGGCAAACCTACGTTTCTAGCATTTCTAGACTTAGAGAAAGCTTTTGACAATGTTGATTGGAATACTCTCTTTCAAATTCTGAAGGTAGCAGGGATAAAATACAGGGAGCGAAAGGCTATTTACAATTTGTACAGAAATCAGATGGCAGTTATAAGACTCGAGGAACATGAAAGGGAAGCAGTGGTTGGGAAGGGAGTGAGACAGGGTTGCAGTCTCTCCCCGATGTTATTCAATCTGTATATTGAGCAAGCAGTGAAGGAAACAAAAGAAAAATTCGGAGTAGGTATTAAAATCCATGGAGAAGAAATAAAAATGTTGAGGTTCGCCGATGACACCGTAATTCTGTCAGAAACAGCAAAGGACTTGGAAGAGCAGTTGAACGGAATGGATAGTGTCTTGAAAGGAGGATATAAGATGAACATCAACAAAAGCAAAACGAGGATAATGGAATGTAGTCGAATAAAGTCGGGTGATGCTGAGGGAATTAGATTAGGAAATGAGACGATTAAAGTAGTAAAGGAGTTTTGCTATTTGGGGTGCAACATAACTGATGATGGTCGAAGTAGAGAGGATATAAAATGTAGACTGGCAATGGCAAGGAAGGCGTTTCTCAAGAAGAGAAATTTGTTAACATTGAGTATAGATTTAAGTGTCAGGAAGTCATTTCTGAAAGTATTTGTATGGAGTGTAGCCATGTATGGAGGTGAAACATGGACGATAACTAGTTTGGACAAGAAGAGAAAAGAAACTTTCGAAATGTGGTGCTACAGAAGAATGCTGAAAATTAGATGGGTAGATCACATAACTAATGAGGAAGTATTGAATAGGACTGGAGAGAAGCGAAGTTTGTGGCACAACTTGACCAGAAGAAGGGATCGGTTGGTAGGACATGTTCTGAGGCATCAAGGGATCACCAACTTAGTATTAGAGGGCAGCGTGGAGGGTAAAAATCGTAGAGGGAGACCAAGAGATGTATACGCTAAGCAGATTCAGAAGGATGTAGGTTGCAGTAGGTACTGGGAAATGAAGAAGCTTGCACAGGATAGAGTAGCATGGAGAGCTGCATCAAACCAGTCTCAGGACTGAAGACCACAACAACAACAAATCTGTCTGTATACAAGTTTCAGGTAGACTTTATCTTTCATATCTGTTTTACTCCTTCCTGTATCCTTCAATACTTCGTAAAATATTTCTTGAAGTGGTGGTAGGTAGCTGGTTTAGGAGTGGTGAGGTACTGGGATTACAAAATTATATCCTCTCGAACATAAATTCTTCGCAAATAGAAAGTATTTTATTTAATAGTAGTAACACTGATGATCTGTGAATAACATTATTAACGCTAAGTTGATGATATAATAAAAAAAAATACAAGACAGCCACACCTTTGTGGGCCCAAAATAAAATTATCAAATATATAAATGTTCTAAGCTTCTTCAGCAGGATTTGTTAACTGCAGCATGGCATTAATTGTTAACAGACACTTACACATCAAGAATATTAATTGATAAAACTAAGAGTTAATTTAGCAACTGAAAATATAGCTTAGTCTTCAATGATAAATGGCACCCATGGTGAAGCCAAATTATGTAAAGGACTTAAACCTTATACACAGATTTCATCAAGGGAGCCGATTCCTCGGACATAAAGATCAGTTTATGACAACGCTCAACAACCTCAGGTTAACAGAACTTCACTAAAAGGAACTTTAATGCTATTTATGATAGATAAAGGCTAGTAGAATCAACGTCCGGCAACCAGGCAACAATCTTTGTAATTGGTGAAGTTGCTTTAGGGTTTACATGAAATTTGGTTACAATATAGGAAATCCACTAGTAACTATTTCGATGAATCTTAAGCTTATGTCTGAACACGCCTCCACGGGCAGGCAGATTATCAGGCTTGTATACACAGTGAGTTTTACTGCCCAATACCCGATCAAAACCTTAGGTACAAGACTCTACGTTCATGACAGTTAAGGGAAAATTTATTTGAAGTAGCTGCTTTCGGCGCTGAAACTATTCAGTAGCTGCGCTTGAAAATTAGTGCCGCACCGGAACATGTTCCATTTCTCGATGACGGTCGCCTTAAACACCTCGGCCATCCTGATCTGCTTCTATCCGCCCCAAATTCCATATTTCTGCTACTTATGTTGTGATACCGTTCATTTTCTGCGTTGCTCGCAGCCTGACTGTATTCCCACAAGGGAACGAACGTTGATCTCCATACGCATTGAAAGGGACTTATGCACGCTGAGGTATATCTACACAACAAAGTGTATAGGGTATGTTTCTTCAGTCATGTCCGAAAGAACAGACACCATGTGAATAATTGTTCGTCAGAGCTTAACGCCAATTCTCCTAGAACATACAGAGCATCACGAATGGCCGACCCAGACGTTCACTGAACGTCACTTTTACGCAGTGCTGCTTACATTTACATAGCTGGGATTTAGCAGAAACCAGTTGCATTAAGTGACAAGAGAAATTAATTACAAACATATAGGACCCCTTATCACTATCAGAAACAACTGACATAAAGAACACTAAAGTATGGCAAACGTTTCACCTCAGTGATTACCGATAAGCAAACAACGCCAATAGCCGATCAAACATAGAGAAGGGTTCAGCCTAACCCTGAGTGCAGAAGTGCAAACAAACAAATCACATTAAAGTTATTATACATGTGTTTAATGCTGAAAAGCTAATGACAAGTAATGCGGATTTACCAGAATCAGCTGGTCGGCTGTCCTACCAAAATAGGTACCTTTCCCGTAGACTAATGACGAATTTACATTACAAAACAAGCCAAAGCATGCAGAGAGGCTTCTTTCGGGTTTCGCTCCTGAATTCAATAAATAACCATTATATAATGGACGATCTATGTGTCTTATGGCAAGGTACACACACACACACACACACACACACACACACACACACACACACACACACACAGACACACACACAAGCACACAAGCAGAGTTAAATACAGAATATGTAACAGTCCAGACAAGTAGTTAACAGGTAACTTTCCAGAAATATTTGACAGAATCCACAGGCATGTGTACACAAACATCCCAGCCAAGCAACCAAAGAACTTGCGAAGTAGGTAACAATGTCAAAATATTATCCACGTTCGACACCTATCGTGAATATGTGTACAGTTAATCAACTAAACCAAACCGGGTAGACGAACGTAACCATTCAAAAGGGAAAATCGTAGGAGCCACCACATATACCAAGTAGATTCGAAAAGGACTAGGATAAAGTGTGTCACACACCAGTTAATGACTGACAACAGAGTAATAAATTCGGTTCAGCTGCCAGTATTACACGAAAGGTTCCGAAACCTAAAGCTCAGGTGCCACAAAATAATTATCGGAACACATATGTGACTGTTGGGACAGCCAGTCATAAGTAGTCACATCCTGGTCAGACGCAGTGGAGCTTAGAGCCAGGAACGGTAGCGCCCACCGCAACAGCACTACTGCATTGCGTAAGTCTTTGCCCCGTTGCCGAGATACCGGAGGACGCCACCTCACAACAGGGCGTGTGAGCAGCGGCAGTTGATGATGTAGGGGCGTACTAAGCAAGTAAGAGCGAAGTCCGAAGGACTGCACCTCTGAGTCATCATTTCTACAAACACAGAATCATTCTCTAAAGAATAAAACTGTATTTGTACGGCTGATGGCTTAGAGGTGCAATTCTTCAAATAAGTGACAGCTGTAAACAATTACCTTATAAGATCTCTAAGAGTAAAGTGACTTGCTGCCAGCGGTGTGGAGAGTTAGAAAATCTGTTTTGCCTAGGAGATGTGAGAGCTCTGTTGGGCGCAACATACCTGCAATGTGTTGACCTGGCTCGATCAAATAGTTCGTGAACTTACGTTGATATTCGACGTAGACGTGTTATAGGGTTAGCATATTTGGTTAGAATGGTTCAAATGGCTCTGAACACTATGGGACTTCACATCTGAGGTCATCAGTCGCCTAGAACTTTGAACTACTTAAACCTAACTAACGCAACACACAAATCCATGCCTGAGGCAGGATTCGAACCTGCTACCGTAGCGGTCACGCGGTTCCAGACCGAAGCGCCTAGAATCGCTCCGCCTCACCGGCCGGCATTTGATTAGAAATTAAAACGTCGTCTTGCCAGGTTCTAACCTCGCAACAGCTTAAATTTTTAGTTAAAGTCATCGGAAATGTCAGCCAAAGACTTCAGGCATAAGAAATCACCATCTTTCGGCCAACAGCCTTGTCAAAGAGGGCGGAGGAGAGGAATGACATTCCAGCACTCTACTGTCCTTAGGATGTGAAGCTGCTCCTAAGTCGTGGGAATCAGCAGTGATCAACGACATGAGGATAAAGAAGACAATGGAGACTACTGCATTAAAGAAACATAACGTGTATCCACATGGCAAGAGGCCTGTAGTTGAGAAAGTGTCTTAATGATCACTCCATTGGCAAAAACTGCTGACGATTCCTCCATTTGGATGTCTGAGACTGAACTGTCATCGTGTAGGTGATCATGAGAGAAAGATTGAATAAGTAATGAACTAGTAATGTTTTAGGTATCGGGGAGTAGAATGTCATAAATTTGAACATGGTAGGTAAGCTAGAAAATCTGAAAAGTTAAAAACCACGCTTCGGTCTAGATACAGTGGGTATCAGTGATGTGAAATGGAAATTTCTGGATACAGTGGACATCACTGAAGTGAAATGGAAATTTATGGTCAAACGAGTGTAGGGTAATATCAACAGCAGCAGAAAACGCTATTATGGGAGTAGGATTCTTTATGAATGGAAAGGTAGAACACAGAGTGAAGTACTGTTAACAGCTCTGTGACAGGGTTCTTCTCATCGATATCGATAGAAAACCAACACCGACAACGAAATAGTTTAGGCATTCATGGCGACGTCGCAAGCGGAAGAGGAATAGGATATTCCAAGGGAGATGAAAATCTAGTAGTCCTGGGGGATTGGTGTACGATTTTAGGGGAAGGAGGAAGGAGTGGAAGCAAAGGTTACGGGAGAACTTGGGCTTGTTAGTAGGAATAGTAGACAAGAAAGAGTAATTGAGTTGTGATAGAAATATCAGATCGTAATAGCGAAAACTCTGTTCACAAATCTCAAGAGGAGGAGGTTTACTTGGAAAAATCCGAGGGATACAGGAACATCTGAGTTCGTTGATATCGTGGTCAGACAGAGGTTATGAGATCGGATATTGGATTGCGCAAAGAGATGAGATCCGGAAGTACTAAGCAATGAAGAGAAACGTTTTAAGTTCTCTGAGGTTATAGATGCTTCGGTAATGAATAGCTCAGCAGTCAATTCAATTGAAGACGAATGGACACCTGTAAAAAGGGAAGACACAGAAGTTGGATGGAAAAATGTAATTGCAAGGAAGGTAACTGCGAAGAAACCATGGGGAACAGAAAAAACACGTCACTTGATCGACGAAAGAAGGATGTAAAAAATGAGTCGGAAAATTGAGGGATACAACACAAGTCACTTAGGAATTAAATAAATATAAAGTGCGTGGAAGCTAAAGTGAAATGGCTGCATGAAGAACGAGAAGAAATCAGAAAAAAAGGGAATTTTATCGAAAGGACTGACAAAACAGGTAGTAACGTCAAAACAACCTTCGGTGAAATTAAAAGCAAGGGCGTAACACTATGAATACAATGGGAATTCCATGGTCAAACGCATGTTAGAGAGGGGATAGTGATAAGAATACACAGAGGGCTTCTATAAAGGGGAGGTATACCTGATGTGATAGAAAAAAAAAGAATCAGTAGTAGGTAGGGACGAGATAGGAGATGCAGTACTAAAATCAGATTTCAGAAGAACTTTGGATCACTTAAAATCAAAAGGGTTGTAGGGATAGATAACATTCCATTGGGAATTAGCAAAGAAACAATTATTTACTTGGTGTGTAACTTGTATGAGGCTCGTGATATACCACCAGACTACCGGAAAAAACCATCAGCCACATAGTCCTCAAGATTAAAACTGCTGACAAGTGCGAGAATTATCGTACAAGTTTCTGAAAAGAAGAAAAATAAACAGATGAATGTAAAAGAAAACTGAGGATCTGATATATGAAGACGAGTTTGGCTTTGGAAAAAACTGTCAGCCACATAGTCCTCAAGATTAAAACTGCTGACAAGTGCGAGAATTATCGTACAAGTTTCTGAAAAGAAGAAAAATATACAGATGAATGTAAAAGAAAACTGAGGATCTGATATATGAAGACGAGTTTGGCTTTAGGAAAGGTAAATGCACTAGAGAGGCATATATATGGTTAAGTTCATAATGGAAGCAAGACCAAAAACATCTATCCACATTCACAGGATTAACCGATCTGGAAAATCAATTGTCGCAGTATCATGGTACAAGATTTTCGAAATCCTGAGAAAAATGGGAGTAAGCTGTAAGAACAGAGGGTGATATACACTATGAACAAGAACCAAGAGGGAACAATAAGTGTGGAAGACCAAGAACGATGTTCACGGACAAAAGAGTGTAAAACAGGGATATAGTCTTTCGCCTCAATCTATACATCAATGGAACAATGACGGAAGAGAAAGAAATGTTCAGGTGCGGCACAAAAATTCATTGTGAAACGATATCGGTATTAAGATTCGTTCATAAAGTTGCTATCTTCGGTGAAAGTGAACAGGAATTATAGTACCTATTGAATAGAAAGAGCAATCTAAGGAGTATAAAACATGGTCTGAAATTAACCAAGGAAAGACGAAAGTAATCAGACATAGCCGACATGAGAACAGCGAGAAGCTTAACATCAGAACTGTGGCAGGTGAAGGTACAAAATTCTTCTACACAGGCAGCAAAGTAACTCCGTTACGGACGGAGCTATAAATCTTTTTTGAGAATGTACTTTTGGAGCATAGCATTGTATGGTAGTGGAACATGGACTGTAGAAAAAACTGAACAGAAGAGAATTGAAGCATCTGAGATGTGGTGCTACAAAAGGCTGTTGAAAATTAAGTGGACTGATAAGGTAAGGATTGAGGAGGTTCTCCGCAAAGTTGGCGAGGAAAGGACACTGACGAAAAAAAAGTGTAGCACGACATGTGTTAAGAACCAGGGAATAGTTCCTATGGTACTGTAGGGAGCTGTAGATCGTAAAAACTGTAGAGGTAGAGAAAGATTGGGATACGTACAGCAAAATGTGGTGCTACAAAAGAATTCTGAAAATTAGATGGGTAGATCACATAACTAATGAGGAAGAAATGAATGGAATTGGGGAGAAGACAAATTTGTGGCACAACTTGACTAGAAGAAGGGATCAGTTGGTAGGATATGTTCTGAGGCATTAAGGGGATCACCAATTTAGTATTGGAGGGCAGCGTGGAGGGTAAAAATCGTAGAGGGACACCAAGAGATGAATACACTAACCAGATTCAGGAGGATGTAGGTTGCATTACGTATTGGGAGATGAAGAAACTTGCACAGGATAGAGTAGCATGGAGAGCTGCATCAGATCAAGTCTATGGACTGAAGTTCACAACAACAACACAGCAAGTAATGGAGAACTTATGTTGCATGTGCTACTCTGGTTGGTTGATTGATTTGGAGGAGGGTCTCAAACGAGGTCATCGGTCACATCGGATTAAGGAAGATGGGGAAGGAAGCCGGCAGTGCCCTTTCAAATAAACCATTCCGGGATTTGCTGGAAGCAATGTAGGGAAATCACCGTAAAACCAAATCAGGATGTCTGTACGCGGGTTTGAAACGTCGTCCTCCCGAATGCGAGAACAGTGTGCTAAACACTGCGCCACCTCACTCGGTGTGCTATTCTGAGACGAAAAGGTTGGCACAGAAGAGAGCTGCATCTAAGCAGTTAGAAGACTGATGACTCAAAGAAAAAGGTGGGAGGGGAGGGGAATCACCAAACATTTCTTGACTAGGGCCAGCAACGGTTCCCCGAGCAGGCTCGCTTTCTCCGGTGGTAGAGTAGATGACAGTTAAACTCTAAACGGTGGGACAGCGGGACAGGTCCAAAGAAGAGTTTCGTTACAGGTACACTTGGTACGAGTGAAAGCATCACGGAAGTCCTCAGCAACCTCCAGTGGCAAACGCTACCGGAGACGCGTTCTGCATCACGGTGTGCTAACTGTTGGAACTCCGAGAGCGTGCGTTCCTGGGAAAGTCAGGAAATACATCGCTTCCTCCTGCGTATACACCGCAAAAAAAGTTGTGAGGATAAAATTGTAGAGATTCGAGCTCACATAGACGATTGGAATATAAAAGGGGGAAGAGACAGTTGTACACAAAGAATGTTTCGCCAGCCACCATGAGGAGATCTGATGAGTACAAATGTAGACTTGAATGTAAAGGGACAGAAAGGCAATTATCTCAAATAGTATTTGTTGTCAGAAGCATACTACTTTTTACAGTTCCACTGCTCAATGGGTAAAAAAGGGTCCCTCACATGATCATTTTGTTGTCCGTCTGTCTGTCTATCCGATTCTTATAAACCCTGTTTCTCTCTGAGGAACGGATAGAAGTATTAAATTGAAATTTATGCCACATGCTAGGGTCTACGGTCCCCCGATGATGTAAAAAATTGAAGGTTGTAATGAAATCGTAAGATACGACCATTTATGTACATATTTTGATCACAAGCTGCTACATCGTCGCGAATAAAACAGTGGTCCGAAAATAGAATAAACTTGCTTTGCTTTACGTCTGCGCTCACAAATTTTGTTGTCATCAGACTACTGGTTTCGGTCTATAGTGCCCATCTTCAGATCTGTTCTATAAAAACATGTCCTAATGTATTACAGTCGTAGAGGCTAATTTTGTGTTTAACATTTGATGGTGCCACTATGGTTACAGTATATTAGAACATGTTTTTATAAAACACATCTGAAGCTGGTCATTATAGATAGAAATCAGTAGTCTCATGACAAAACAATTTGTGACCAGAGACGTAAAGTAAAGGAAATTTATAGATATTTTGATACTCGCTAATTTATTCATCAGAGCTTACACGGTACTTCCCGTTCACGCAGAGTCATGAAATTTGGCAGTGAGCAAGGTTTTACAGTACAACTAAAGGGACAAATCCGAAAATTCTTAATTTTTGTTTGTATAAAATCAATTTTATTTATCCGACTGCCTGTCCGTCCTGTTGAAACGGCTTTAAACTCTATTGTCCCTTGGTGTAAAAAGTCAACTATGACGTCATATTTTGATACTTGCAAGGACACCCTTTAAAACCAATAGCATACTTCTCACTGATCCAGACTCATGAGGAAGGAGGAAGATTTCACATCGAAAGTAAAAGAAAAACATCAGAAAGCAGTTAATCTGTAATTGCAGCACACAAAAATATTTCTTTTGTCATTTGTTAGACCATTTCAAACATAAAACATTCGCAAGCCTTGGAATTCATGGGCCGATGTTTTATCAGTATCAGTGTCGATAACAGGCAAAAGTCACCGAGATTCTCATTTCCTGGGATGGTTTCACTGTCTACAGACGTAAGTAAGCTTGTGCAGAACCCACAGAGCGCGAATCCTACTCCCACCTGGCCAGTTGTTTTCCACTTCTAGTCTGTTCTATCTCCCATTTCAAAATGAGACACGGTCTTTGAAGATCTTGAATAGTGGCACACTGTGAGGTAAACACTGTAGCTACATTTCACAGTGCCCTTCATAGAGAAAAGAACGAATAAAAGGAAAAAGAGAACATTATTTGCTGTTGAAAATGCGCACTAGAACAATTTCCTGGTAAGCTTCGCTTTACGTTCAACAGAGCTCCGCCGCAGTTATTGAAGGTCTTTGTGCACAACGTGCATCAGAGAACCGTTCAGTACTGTGGATAGCACATCATCGGTAAACGACCAAAACAATCGGGGTGGAGGGTGAAATACCAGTCTAGAGTAATTAATACACTGGTCAGTAATAACGCATCGCCGCGAATAGCCGCTGCATACAGGGCGGCGACAAACGGCCGTTACGGCCGTTACTGCGGCGGTATTTCACAGAGCAGCTCGTAACTCCCGCTATGCGGGGCTCTGCCGAGACCTGCGCCGCCGGCAGTACATATGTCTGTGGACACTCACTTCTAGAGTCTGTCTCTTAAGTTGCAACTGCAGCGTTTGCGTCTCTGGTCAGAAGAATAGTAAACGCACTACACCTTAATAGGTGGAGAATAATATGTGATAGGGAAATATGACAAAGCGAAAGCTATTGATCCTTGTTTGGTGTCTGGTATCTTTTCAGAGCCAGTGTGGTCAGAAAATACCCCAGGTATATAATATGTGACTTTCAACTTGACTATGAAAAGAAAACTACGCAACATTGCTCCTTCTGAAATAACGTTTATATGTCCAATTTTGTAACCAGTTTCCGGCCGTGGTGGTCGAGCGGTTGTAGGCGCTTCAGTCTGGAACCGCGCGACCGCTACGGTCGCAGGTTCGAATCCTGCCTCGGGCATGGATGTGTGTGGTATCCTGAAGTTAGTTGGGTTTAAGTAGTTCTAAGTTCTAGGGGACTAATCACCTCAGATGTTAAGTCCCACAGTGAGCAAAACCACTTTTTTTTTTTTTGGTAGCTAGTTGGTAGAATATACATAATCGTGAATGGCTACAACAAGTAAATCGTATTATATTTTTTCATAATAGATCATAATATAAGCTTCAAAAAGGGCGCCAGGCTCGAGTAGGTATTAGTAGACATACATAAGAGTGTTAGTGAAAATGAATAAAACTTTGGAAATGGTGCCGAAAAGTGATGCTGATGTAAATGTGACAAGAAGATGCTCAGGTCGGAGATAGAGGAGATGTAAGTCAATGAGAAGAGGATGGTAATGCTATTTGGGAGACTAGTGAACGCACTCTTGTATCTAGAAGCGGACGGATAAAATACGGCATAGTACCACTTAATATACGCAAGCATGCTTCCAGGAGTACAATACGCGAAACTGCACGTATTCGATAGTACCAAATACAGACAAGGGCAGATTGTCTCAGACTTTTTATGACCACTTTCATGCTGAGTTTAATAGTAATGGAGGCCAATATTCGTGAAGAACACGGCAAAACTCTGCACCCATATCTTGAACGTTTTCTTTTATATAGTTCAATATTTGTCACTCTGTATCTGTTACCGTGTGGCGACAAGATTTGTCACTCTGTACCTGTTGCCGTGTGGCGTGGCCTACTAGACGGTACGTGTTACGTGCAATATGGAAGACTAACCGCCCCCTGGTCTGCACGAGAGTTTCTCGTTAGCATCTTTGGACCTCAGTTGTATTGCAGAAAGTGGTGACATTACTTTGGAAGTATTTTACGAAGTGTGGTGGAAATGGAAATGCCCCTTACGGGGAAAGTCCGGCCTCCTTGGTGCAGGTCTGATCACATTCGACGCCACATTGGGCGACCTGCGTGCCTGATGGGAATGAAATGATAATGAATACAACGGAGAAAATACCCTACCCAGCCGGGAATCGAGCCCGGGCCCCTTACGACGGCAGGCCGCCACGTTGATCACTCAGCTATCGGTGCGGACACGAAGTGTGCTAGCAATAAATTACAATGCTCCATTTGTCTTAAAAGATTAAAAACGGGAGAAGGCACAATATACTTGCATCATATAAGGAGAAAACATCCATAATGTTCTTTGGAAGAAAAGCTCAATTTGATTGATAGACCTATAATTTTATTAACGTGCTATGAATTTGAGATTGTAATTGCGCTCAGTTTTCTGGTTCCTTCACGGTGCAAAACGATACCATCCAAATCAGACGATGCAGCGAAATCATCAGCTTGGGATATTTTGCTCTCTCTGTCACCGCGTCTATCTCCTTCACCTTCACGTTTCCGCTGGAGACGATCACACCAATTTCTGCTTTAGCCTGCATTCCATTTCTAACGCCTTCTGCTACTTCTTCACCTTCATTAGAATTTTTCAATATTTGTCTGAAGTCTTTGTTTATTATTGGGAGTAATAGCAACATAAAACGGAAAATTGCTTATTTCAGAAATCGGTTATTTTGAGCGGTTTTAACAATTACGTTGAACTGAATGCGAAAAGATTCAGTGAACTGAAAAAGGACTGTTTCATCGCTAACCTCCATTCTTATCAAATTTCGTGGATAAGAATATTTTTTTTTTTTTTACATCATGGTGAATTGCAATATCTGGAAAAAATAACTCCCAGTATTCCAAGACAGAGCTTTCATCCAATGTCCTCAGTTATTTGTTTGGTGTGTTCCATACTCTGTCTGCTCCAACAGTTTTTAACCTCTGTGGCTCATGTCAGTACCGTGGATGTCTTACCCTGGTCTCATACCTCGTGTCCTAGAATTCTATCCCTTTTTCGAGTTAGTGTCCTCTACATGTTCCTCTCCTCTCCGGAACCAGTACAGAAAATGGGAACAGAGAGTAACATATACATCATTTCCTCTCTTTTTGTTGCTCATGAAAACCATACATTGCATGTTGTACACCATAGAGCGAGACCTCCAGAGGCGATACTCAAGATTCCTGTACACACCGGTACCTCTAATACCCAGTAGTACGTCCTTTTGCATTAATGCATGCCTGTACTCGTCGTGTCATACTATCCAGAAGTTAATCAAGGCACTGTTGGGCCATGTTGTCCCACTCCTCAATAGCTATTCAACATATATCCCTCAGAGAGGTTGGTGGGTCACGTCGTCCATAAGCAGCTCTTTTCAGTCAGTCCCTGGCATGTTCGGTAGGGTTGCTGCCTGGAGAACATGCTGGCCTATCTAATCGAGCAATGTCGTCACCCTGAAGGAAGTCATTCACAATATGTGCACGATGATGGCGCGAACTGTCATCCATGGAGACGAATTTCTCGCCAATACGCTGCCGATATACACTCCTGGAAATTGAAATAAGAACACCGTGAATTCATTGTCCCAGGAAGGGGTAACTATATTGACACATTCCTGGGGTCAGATACATCAAATGATCACACTGACAGAACCACAGGCACATAGACACAGGCAACAGAGCATGCACAATGTCGGCACTAGTACAGTGTATATCCACCTATCGCAGCAATGCAGGCTGCTATTCTCCCATGGATACGATCGTAGAGATGCTGGATGTAGTCCTGTGGAACGGATTGCCATGGCATTTCCACCTGGCGCCTCAGTTGGACCAGCGTTCGTGCTGGACGTGCAGACCGCATGAGACGACGCTTCATCCAGTCCCAAACATGCTCAATGGGGGACAGATCCGGAGATCTTGCTGGCCAGGGTAGTTGACTTACACCTTCTAGAGCACGTTGGGTGGCACGGGATACATCCGGACGTGCATTGTCCTGTTGGAACAGTAAGTTCCCTTGCCGGTCTAGGAATGGTAGAACGATGGGTTCGATGACGGTTTGGATGTACCGTGCACTATTCAGTGTCCCCTCGACGATCACCAGAGGTGTACGGCCAGTGTAGGTGATCGCTCCCCACACCATGATGCCAGGTGTTGGCCCTGTGTGCCTCGGTCGTATGCAGTCCTGATTGTGGCGCTCACCTGCTCGGCGCCAAACACGCATACGACCATCATTGGCACCAAGGCAGAAGCGACTCTCATCGCTGAAGACAACACTGCTCCATTCGTCCCTCCATTCACGCCTGTCGCGACACCACTGGAGGCGGGCTGCACGATGTTGGGGCGTGAGCGGAAGACGGCCTGACGGTGTACGGGACCGTAGCCCAGCTTCATGGAGACGGTTGTGAATGGTCCTCGCCGATACCCCAGGAGCAACAGTGTCCCTAATTTGCTGGGAAGTGGCGGTGCGGTCCTATACGGCACTGCATAGGATCCTACGGTCTTCGCGTGCATCCATGCGTCGCTGCGGTCCGGTCCCAGGTCGACGGGCACGTGCACCTTCCGCCGACCACTGGCGACAACATTGATGTACTGTGGAGACCTCACGCCCCAGGTGTTGAGCAATTCGGCAGTACGTCCACCCGGCCTCCCGCATGCCCACTATACGCCCTCGCTCAAAGTCCGTCAACTGCACATACGGTTCACGACCACGCTGTCGCGGCATGCTACCAGTGTTAAAGACTGCGATGGAGCTCCGTATGCCACGGCAAACTGGCTGACACTGACGGCGGCGGTGCACAAATGCTGCGCAGCTAGCGCCATTCGACGGCCAACACTGCTGTTCCTGGTGTGTGCGCTGTGCCGTGCGTGTACAGCCCTCTCGCAGTGTCCGGAGCAAGTATGGTGGGTCTGACACACAGGTGTCAATGTGTTCTTTTTTCCATTTCCAGGAGTGTAGTTGCAGTAGCGGTCGGAAGAGGGTATTCAGTTATCGTGTGGCCGTTACTGCGCCTTCCATGACCACCTGCAGCGTACGTCGCCCCCCCCCCCCCTTAATGCCAACCCAAAACATAAAGAAACCTCCACCTTGCTGCAGTGGAAAGTGTGTTGTCTCCAGACACGTGAAGAGAACGTGGTGCTAGTCCTGAGTGGTCCATTCGACATGCTGTTGGACCATATGTACCGCGCTGCATGGTGTCATGGTTGAAAGATGGAAGTCGTGGGAAGTGAAGTTACGCATCATATCATGCGGCCTATTGCGCAAAGTTTGAGTCGTAACACGACGTCCTGTGGCTGCACGAAAAGCATTATTCAACATCGTGGCTTTGCTGTCAGGGTTCCTAACAGCCATAATCCGCAGATAGAGGGCAGCCAGTACTGTTTGGCGGCCTGGGCGAGGCCTGTCATCGACTGTTCCTGTGTCTCTGCTTTTGAGTGCTCTGAGGTTTTCATTATATCTGGTCCTGCACGTTTCGCCCACATACACAGATTGAAAGCAGTTGCAAGTAATTTGGTAGATGCCGGAGTGGCTGTATTTGTCAGTGATGGTGGTAATTCTTCCTAGTCTGCTCTATTTTGTGTTGTTGGTTCTGTATGCTATGTTGAGTCCTTGAGCACTGAAAAGCAATAGCACACACTCAACATTTGCAGACCACCTGGTAGCACACAACCACCACCCAACAAACATTGAAACTTAGCTTCACATCCTAAAAACTAGCAGCAGCCTATACCAAAAATTAACTATTGAAGAAAACTACCACATCCAAAAATCAATAGCCCAATGAAAGAAAGCACTGAATGAATACACATCACTGTGCAACAAAACTCTCTTTGCCCCAATAGAAGACTATACAAGTAACACACACACACACACACACACACACACACACACACACACACACACACACAAAACACACACACGAACAAATCCTCTCGCTCTCTTTTCTTTCTTTCAGTCTCTCTCTCTCTGTCTCTCCCTCTCTCTGTCCCAGTACTCATCACACACACGCAAACCCACATATACCACACACCACTAACACCAAATACAATTCAAACTCGCGCTCCTCACCCAGCAGAACACGCTACGAAACAAATGAACGCCACATAGCGACAACAACACGTAATGGCAGCGAAAACTTCGCCTATGTTTTGAGTTATCGGAGAAACCGCATTGCCACGCGAACACAGGCAAAGAAGTAAGCCTATTTACTTCGCCAACAACACAGGAAAACGCATCACAAATTCAAAACTGTAAGTTACAGAAAGAAAACGTGATACAGTTGTATTTCCGCTCGCAAATGCATAACAAACAGAAAATAAATTACGTTTTTGCTGTTTGCAGGTGACAAGTTGTATATTGTGTAGCAGGACAGCTACCAAAACAAGAGGACAGTAACATCATGTAAGGTATGTTACTTTTCGCCAATTAAGTTATAAATGCAACCTTTATATAATGTTGTAAACGACGCAAATGTAAATATGTTGACAACAAATTTACAGTTTAAAATAAAAATAGAACCCACTGACGATAGCACAAAAGTGCTGAAACATGTATGGGTGAAACAAAAAAAAATGTGTCTTGCATAAGGCGGAACTTCTCATCCCATTTTCTTAGGATCACGGAGACAACCAGAAAAACTGCACCACAAGATCATTATTGGACATATCAGATTCCATTCAACTATAATGATTTGTTAAACACAATTGGAAATTGTTGTTACCCCTTAGCTCAGCAATTTCTTGAATATGTATTTCATAAAACGAAATTGTTTTGCTATGAATCTGAACCCTTCTCCCCCATGATTCAGTTTCATATTTCGGTTCGTATCTTGGGACTGTAAATCTTATCTCCACTCTTCCTGCAACATATATTCCTTCTTTCATAAGACATGCTACATCTTTTATTCAATTATTCATTTCTTCCCATCTCAGAAGAGAGCCTCCAATACATGATGCCAATGTAGTAGATATAAATGCAATTTCCTTTTTTTCTTAACACCTTCAAAGGATCATTCTATTAATTCTGTTGGATAAGGAATATCACTCTCGTTTTTAGTTATAAGAGAATTAGCTGCGATATAGCCTTCCGAAATTCTTTTCTTCTGAATCCGATGTAGTTAACTGTAGCAAATCGTTTGAAAAACGAAAAGGAAATTCAGTTCTACTGTGATTTTTATTTTCTTTCCTTGTAGTTGTCAAATACAAAAATAATATTTACTTTTTCTTACATGTTCGATCATACGTAGGATAATGTGTTCAACTAAGTTTGACAGTGCTATAACTCATACACAAATGAGCATGATTAGGGTATAGTTATCCTTATTTAAAACCTTTGTATTTTGTTAAATGCTAATTTCCATATATCTCCCTAGATCTTGTTTTACAGGTACAGCTTCCCTTTTCATTGGGAATGTTCACTCAGTGACTGAGCAAGCTTATTTAATCGAAGTTCGTTCTGTTCGGATCATGTTTACTGGATTTTTCTTCTCTGCATTAGCTACTTTTATGGTGTGTATGTTGATAAACATTTCAAGTGTTTCCCCCTGTTTTCTCTTGTTGTCACTGTAGCTTTCTGCAGGTCTTCACTTCCGAATGTCACTGCTTAATCATCTGCTGCTTTGACAACTTTCTCCTCTTCGTTCGATTTTTACTGTCCTTACATTATTATTCATCCTAAGCTCTGTGACCACAGATAACACTTAGGGCAAGAAACATGAATCAACGTATTCACAAACTCCTCTTGTATACTTTCTTCGTCTGATTCTTCTTCTCTTACATCCATCACGCATAGTGCTTGTCCCTCTTTTTCAATTTTAATTTATTATTTCACATATCATTTTTTCTGTTTCTCTCAGTCTAAAGCTTTTGTCAGTATATGAAACCAATATACTTTTTTTTCCTCTATCATTTGCTGTTTGTGTTAGCTTCCTTAAATATCCATTGGCCTCTGTTTTTGAATCAAAATTGATTTTTGGTAAGTTAATCTCTACCTTTTTTTCAATCTACCCATTGTTATAAAAGCAATTATTGTGAGAGCATACAATGTAACGTATCCTTCCGTCCTGTGTGGATTTTTGTGTTTTAAATGCGAATAAGAAAGTAAAATGTTAATGAAGAAAGGACAAACCACATTTCAGTAACATAAGAAAGCATTTACTTAAGTTAGAGAGAAGGCATTCAATTTACACTTTGCTTGTGGCGTAAAATTATTCTGTAAGAGATGATTTCTTTGAGAAGTCGTCGTGGGAAAACAGTCAGCTTATTGAAACAAATTCGTATTTTTCTTAATTTTTAATTCAAATTAACAGTTTGTGTGGTACTGATTATTACGTTCGGACATCGTTAAAAACATACATTGCAGGCTCGAATTACAAATGTTGAAATAGAGAAATAGATGACACGCTTATTGCGCAGGATCATAGCGTCCCAAACTGAATAGATGCTACTCATTTAGAAGACAAAAAATTCGTTTTGGAAGAACTGCAGGGTAATGCACTCAGCTACCTAAATTGTTGTAAATGAGTTATAAGGCTTTATTATTTCACAACATAATGATACATCCTCCTACAGCGAGCCTAGGAAATGAAACAGGAAGATTCGACTTCAGTTCATTAACTTTTTAACAAAAAGAAGATGTAAAATTTCTTAGATAATTAAGATATCGAAATGAAGTTCACACTTGGAGGTATAATATTATCACTAATATGATTGAAACACAGTTATCTGTTACAAATATTATAGTTTCATAATCTGTGTGCTTCCTTTAATTAAACCTTTAGATATTTAGACAGTTACAGTCTCGAGGAAAATCTTTTGACCATACTGCTTCTCTCCTTATTTGGATCACGAATTTTATTTTATCGCCTCCTGAACTCTTCAGCACCTCCTACAGCGTGATATCATTGTGGCCAGGGATTATTTTCCTGGAATCCCAAATGGAAATCTTAACAGATAATAATTCTATATTTGAACGTTCAAATTAGCCACTCTAAACCACTAAATTTTCATGATTTTTACAATCGACTTCTCATTAACTGTCTTTCGTGCCTGTAGGCTATTCGTACGTGCATATCAAATGGTTGACTCGCATGATACAGGAAGATTGACACACCTTCGCTAAACTTTCCTTCTTCTGCCTGTAAATTCTCTTGAAATGTAAAAATTCGCTGAAGCTCTCTAAAAATACTGGCAATGTCGCCTGCGCGAATTGCGGCACGTGGAACTCAAAGGGAAGCGACGGCGCCCTGCTCGATGCGGCGCCAGCAGCGAGTAAACAGTAGGGGCCCACAGGTGGGGAGCGGCGCCATGAATAATGCACCGGTCACCCACCGTCGAGGTGCTTTCCGATACCACAACGGCGTCGGCGTCGGTGTTGGCGGCGGCTGCGACGGCTTGATTCCCCTTCTGTGACGTTCAAGTTTATGCAAACTCCAGAATTCCACTTTAGTTTTTTTACCTTCTTTAGACGCTTTCGGAGTCCTCTATCACTCATTCCAAAGATGTTTTCACTTCAGGCAGGACGAGTATACCTGTGCCTGTTGTAGTACCCTCTTGCTTCTTGAACTGCAGCGAGTTTTGTAAAATCTATCGCCAAATGTACGTTTACCTAAATATAAGAGGCATGATTGCTTCTCCGATGTACAACAAGGATGTACACTCGGAAATTGCACTATATTTCGTGGTAGCTACCCGTTTCTACAGCATCTGAAGATAACGAGGAACTATCCTAGTTGAAATGTTATGCAATTTGCACAAGTATATCTGACGATACACGTTAGTATCATTTTGTTTCAGAGGGGAAACCACATACCTTATCAAGTCATTGCTCCGTGCGTTGTGTAAAGTTCTTACTGCAGCAGTAAACGTCTTCTCATATCACGTTTCGACTCTTTTTGCCACATTTCATTTCGTCATGTCACGCCTCAGAGCTCGTGTCCGATATTCTATTACAAACCTCTTGTGTTTAGTCTCATGTCTCGTGTAAAATGGCTTTTGTCTCTCGTCTATACATCTAGGTACCTTACATTTCGCTCCCCTTCCCTTCCAACCTTTCTCCTTCCTCTCTCTCTCCTCCCTCTTCTCCCTTCCCCTCTCTTTTCTACGTCCCTTCCTCCACTCTCTCCTCACCCCTCTCCCCAATCTAGCCTCCCTCTTTCTCTTCCCCCCTCCTCCCCTCTCACCACTTTTCCACTCTCACCTCCCTTGTCCTCCCTCCGCTAGTCCCTGCTCTACCCCCCCCTCCCACTCTCTTCAACTCTCCCCTCTCCTCCTCTATTAACACCCTCCCCTCCCCTCCCCTCCTCTCCTCTCCTCTCCTCTCCTCTCCTCTCCTCTCCTCTCCTCTCCTCTCCTCTCCTCTCCTCTCCTCTCCTCTCCTCTCCTCTCCTCTCCTCTCCTCTCCTCTCCTCTCCTCTCCTCTCCTCTCCTCTCCTCTCCTCTCCTCTCCTCTCCTCTCCTCTCCTCTCCTCTCCTCTCCTCTCCTCTCCTCTCCTCTCCTCTCCTCTCCTCTCCTCTCCTCTCCTCTCCTCTCCTCTCCTCTCCTCTCCTCTCCTCTCCTCTCCTCTCCTCTCCTCTCCTCTCCTCTCCTCTCCTCTCCTCTCCTCTCCTCTCCTCTCCTCTCCTCTCCTCTCCTCTCCTCTCCTCTCCTCTCCTCTCCTCTCCTCTCCTCTCCTCTCCTCTCCTCTCCTCTCCTCTCCTCTCCTCTCCTCTCCTCTCACTTTCAACAATCACTGTAACCTTCTCAACACATCTCTTTGACCTCTTTTCTCCTCTCCTTTCCTTCCTACATCCGTCCCTCTCCCCCTTTCTCTTCCCTCTAACCCTCTCTCACTCCTACTTGCCTAACTTTCTGCTTCCTCTCCTCTGATTTCTCCTCCCTTCCACTCCTATCGCCTCCTCTGCTCTTCTCCAATTCCTCCTCTCCTCTCACGCAATGCTCCTTAAAACTCCATATTTCATTTATTAACTGAATCTGTTTCTAATTAGTGTTTATCGTTAGAACAGTTCACATAACATATTTAGCTGAGAGACTGCTATAGCGGTATAAAAAATGGTTCAAATGGCTCTGAGCACTATGGGACTTAACATCTTAGGTCATCAGTCCCCTAGAACTTAGAACTACTTAAACCTAACTAACCTAAGGACATCACATACATCCATGCCCGAGGCAGGATTCGAACCTGCGACCGTAGCAGTCGCGCGGTTCCAGATGCTCGCCTAGAACCGCGAGACCACCGCGGCCGGCTATAGCGGTATCGTCAATCTGTTCTAAATGCTGAATTTCTTGCTGAGATTAATGTAGTTAACCTTTTTATTCTTCAATAACTTTCGTTAATCATATTTCTCACTTGAGAATTTTGACTAATGACAGTTTTACTTCACATTTTAGTACGTGAGCCGTAGTAAAATTTGCTGTTTTGAAGAGCGCGCCGCAGCGCTTAGTGTTAAGCAGTCGGCCTCCGTTTCTGGTGGTGGTGCTGCTGTGGCATTCGCAGCTTTGGTGTATCCCTCTGGTGTGAAATGGGGAAAGATACCCTGTTTACGTGCATTTATGCAATGCCATGAGCTCGGCAGTCGGTCAGTTTGTCAATCTGATTCTGAGTCAGTCTGTCAGTCTGGGTGACTCTGCTCATTTGGTCTGCCAAGTGAGTCTGAGTGTGTCTCTCGTCCGCATTGGTGGGTCGGTTAGTGTCTGTCTGTCGTCCGGAGGGCTAGTCTGTGTTAGGCCGCCAGTCTCCTCGAGTTTGCTGAGGCATTGAGCATTGGCGGTTGGATCGGTCGATTGGTCGGTCGCGCACTGGGACACAAGATGACTTGTCCGCCTGGAGCGTCGGTGCATGTGAGGTCGCCCCGTGAGTCCATTGGCTGCGCTGTATAGCGAGGGATAATGGCTTCGCGGCCGAAACGAGAGCAACAGGAGTCAACCCACTACGTCGGTCTGGCCGGGGCGAGCTGCGACGCCGTGAGACGGGAGATCGGCGCGCCTTCCTGCGTCCATTGAAGCGGCTGGCAGCGGACGGTTCGGGAGAGCGTTTTGGGAGTGCTACGCCAGGTCTTCGCCAGAAATCGCAGCTTATTAGAAGTTAAATGACTGGACATAAGTTGTGTCATTTAGTTGTTAAATTCTACTTGATTTCTTGGTCAGTCTCTCGTCCCCAGTCTGCTTGTCTGTCTCTCTTCCGCATTTATTAGGCATTTAGTGTCTGCCTGTCTGTCTGTCGTACGTTAATAGCTACCTCTGTCATATTTGTCGGATTGCTTAAAGGCCGAATTCTTGAAATATGTTTTTATCTTGTGTATCATCTTGCGAGGTGGTATATGTGTAATGTAAGGCACGTTGTACACTTTATGTAAGACTGCATTTTATGGGTTTTATTTAAATAGTCATTTTAGGATATAAGATTGCCAACATTCCATCGTAAGAGTACTTTTCAAAAATTTAAAAAATAGCACTTTCGGTGGGAAATAATTTTAGGGTTGTACCAATTCCATTCCTCTTACGGGGTGCATTGTTTACATGTTTGTATGAGTTGTTAAAATAATTTGTTTAAAGTAATCTGGTGTGTTGCAGATTTGGACCAGTGAACGCTTTCAAAGGTTGTTGTGAGCGTTCATGACTACGGCCGTGTTGAGAGGGAGCAGGCAAGCTTCTCAACCCGAAGGCTCCTGCTGGTAATATTGTCTTGCCTCTACATAAAACTGTAACTTGATATTTCGAGGGTGCTTTTCTGCTTATAATTTTAAAACTGTTTTGAAAAAGCGTTTGGGAATAAATTCATATTTGTTAAAGGAAATTTTCAATCAGTTACTTCCTGGCAACTATTCCCCGCTCACGTAGTGTGATTAAATGTGTCAATGTTCATCGGAATCACCAGAAAATAAAGTAAATTCTTTAAGAAAAGATTTCTAAAGTCAATTCACGGTTCAGTACGTATTCTTATCTTACACATATCTGAAGAACATATATATATATATATATATATATATATATATATATATATATATATATATATATATATAGAGAGAGAGAGAGAGAGAGAGAGAGAGAGAGAGAGGATTTTATTTTGATTGTTAAATATTAATTTTTATCATATTTAAATCTTTTAGATGACTTTTTTCCCTTGACGTTTCTCTCTACGACTTTTCCAATTATAAGAGGATGAGCGATATGAAAAATTTGAAAGTTCTTACTTGTGATTTATTGAAGAAAAGAGGAACGCAACTTTGTCATTTTTGGATATTTTCTACTGCACACTAAACTCCTGTCAAGACTCAAAGCGGGTCTAAATGTTTTTGAATCGTAGAAACTCTCCTCAACACGTGTCATTCGCAAGTCACTGCGGATATCAGTACGAATTGGAATCCACCTTAGAATAAGCCTTTACGTAACACATCAGTACCTGTGTGACCAAAACACATGAGTTGCTGGCGTAACTTTTCTATTCCGTGACTACAGAAATCACCTTGTTCTGAAATGGAGAACGCATCGAGACATGATCGCAGCGTATTTTCATCCGGAATGGAACGTCGTTCGACAGAAAGCGGAAAAGGTGAAAATCGGAGGCGCAAGATGAGGTGAATGATGTGGTACGAAATGACTTCCCAAACCAACTTCCCTCTAGTGCTTTTTGTCAGTGTAGCAGAATGTAGGCAGACGTTATTGTGAAGTACTATCACTTTACGCAGTCTTCCTGGTCATTAATCTTCGCATGCGTCTGCAAGACGGCTCAGGTCTTGACACTAAATGTCAGCAGTTTTGTTTACATCTCGGAGAAGCAACTAGCAGTCACTTTTCCATCAGAGTACATTTCGAATCAGATGGATAAAATTATCTCTTGTGGATGGGCCCAGGTTCTGTAGGGGAGTTGCTGATTTGTTGGGGCTCAGCCGTTCCATTCTCTTCCTTATGTTAGCATAAAGACACCAGTCACCAGTAAAGGACAGAAATAGTCGGTGTTGTTCACAAACCAGTTGAAGACGAGCAAAGAGAGATACGCTTATGATTATTTGCGACATTGACTTAGAGCACGCTGTAGCCGTGCACCCGGGTTTTGAACAAACGTCGAACAATGGAAAATGACCACAGTTCATCACATTTGCAAGTTCTCGAGTACATTGCCGTGGATTATTGTGCGTTGGTGGGTTTAAAAGATCTTCATCAAATCCCGAAGGTCTTCGTTGACGTGGAGAGTCATTAACGTCAAAAAAGAGTCTCCTTAAAACCAGGAAACCATTTTCTAACCGTGCTCTGTCCAGTGGCATTATCCCACACACATCGCAAATGTTTGTGGTTGCCTCCGATCCTTTCATCCCTCTAAGGTGCCCAAACAGAAGAATATATCGAAATGTTCAGATTTCTCCACTTGACACTCCATCTTCTAGCGTCTACAGCTATTCTCTCTATATCCAAATGACAAAATGGCAATATGTAAACTGAAACAGCAACAGTGAACTACAAATAGAAAATCGCAATCGATAAATAGACCCATAGCAGCCGGAATGTCAACAAGCAAACCAGAAAACCTACGAACTTACGCACCAACGTAAGTTAGCTACAGAGGGTAGGAGAGACTTACTTGTCAGCAATATAGATTGGTGAGCAGTTCACCCATATCTATTTTGCGTCTTACGATCATCAAAAGAATAGCATTTCCTATACTGAGTGGAACGTAGTGCGGTAGTCTGATATGGATATTTTCATCAGCTGTACTTGCTTCCGTCAATCGTCACTAATGTTTTTGCGGGATATCTGTTAATAAATCGTTCTACAAAATTTTTGAAGGTGTGTTGGAGTACTTTTATCACTCATAAAAGACTGATCGTGATCCAGTCTGTTTGAAAAGATTAGTCAAAAAAATTGTACAGTGTAACGCAGGTCTAGGGTTTTAGAGGATATGCATTGCCGTACGGAGGCAGAACTGTATAAGTAGTGACAATAGCATTATTAATCTCGAAGTAAAATCAGACAGGCCATTTACGTTCGACGGTCTACCTAAATGTCCAGAACAGACATTAGGAGAGCAATGTACTTTTCCAACCAAATTTTATTTTTCCACCCTCTCACGTACCGTTGCCCCACCACCTGACCCTCCTGGCCCTCCCTCGGTCTCCGTACCTCATATGCCCTTACCTCCTCCATTTTCTAAGTCACGCTCCCCTTCTTAAGCCACATCCATTTCTTGGAAATAAGCGAAACAGTGAGCTTCTAAGCCAATACACATATTTTTCTCCCTCAGTTCGCAAATTCGAAAGACGAAATTATTCCATGGCATTTAGGAATCTAACTGTACACTTTGGATTATGAGAACAAGTAACGAATAGTTGAAATCCGTTACAGAAGATGAATGTCTCTTAGAGATTAGCAGGCGCTCATGAGCGTTATTGAGCTGTCAACCATCATTGTGTGTCTGGTCAACACTTGTCAGCTGAGCTGCATGTCACTGTATATGTTCCCGCCTGTTAGAACCTGCGAGGCTGACAATGTAGCAACTGTCTTGACGACTGCTCGATAATGACATCATGCTCCACCTCTCATTACCTTAGGAAATTCTCTGCTTCCTATTCATGGCAGTAAATCATGGCGATGCGACTGGCAGTGAGACAAAATTAGCTTAGAAATTCTTTGATTGGCCTGTTTTCTTGGAAGTATTGTGATTCAAGAAGGGGAGAATAGAGTGTGGCATAGGAAGTATGGGGGGGGGGGCAGTTGTTGGGAAAAGGATGGTTCTCTCTGCGAACGGCATTAGTTTTTTGGTTTTGGTTGGTTGGTTGGTTGATTCGGGGAAGGGGACCAAACAGCGAGGTCATCGGTCCCATCGGATAAGGGAAGGTTGGGTACGGAAATTGGCTGTACCCTTTCAGAGGACACATTTCGGTATTTGCCTGAAGCGGTTTAGGGGAGTCATGGAAAACTTCAATCAGGATGGCCAGACGCGGGTTGGAACCGTCGTCCTCCGGAAAGCGCGTGCAGTGTGCTAACAACTGCGCCACCTCAATCAGTAGCTGCACTTTGCGTAACTGGGCATGAAGTTTAAATTTCTCAATTCTAAAATGTACTAGTTATTACGAATGTAAAACTTGTGTTAAGGTTTTTCGAGTCCATGAGACTCTCCTGGACATTATAGAACGACGCCTGAGGCAACCCTTACTCAGAGAAACTCCTAACGATTCAGTGCCAAAACGAGTAACAAATAAAGGGGTCGTAGGTCGTGAAACTAACTGTATTGTGTGCATGTGTTCCTCTTTGTCACAATAATCCCACCTGAAGCGATGCTATATTGGTAAGTTCCACGGTTGTTCCAGAAACAGGTTTTAGGCAAAGTATACAATTTTTAGTGCAAACACACTATCTGAATTAAGAAAGTAAAGTAACCAGAAGGGAAGGAGGAAACAAAATATTACTACACGGTTTGAAGTGTATGAGATGTTTGTTATCCAGTGATTAGAAAGTGTATGCCAATTTACAAAATCTTTGTAGTATGTGCGATCTCATTAAAAGTACGACGTTGCAACCTCCGGCCTCACTGTAGGTACTAAAATGAAATAACCATATGGCATCAAAGGCAAGGAGTCCTCACATGGGGACGTTTGGTCGCCGAGTACGTTTGTCGACTTCCGTGTCGATGATGATAAATTAACAATGATATCACAAAACGTAGATCGGGCGCTGAGAAGAATCTCCAACATGGCAGGGAATCGAGCGCGTGCCCCCTGCATGGCTGTCAGATACGCTGAAAACTGGTCGTTTCGAAAGAATGTCACCTCAGGCAAGCTGGACAGTAGATACTGTAACTGTTCCTTGATATCTTGGATAGTCGCTCTGTAAAGTGTTGACGCCCATGTTGGACCCAAACATAGCCTATCTAGCACATATCTGGAAAACATGCCGCCTGCAGGGCTGCCTCAACGTCATGCAAATTCTTCATAGGGACACGTGCCATTTTGGAAAAATAATATCTACGCAGTTACGAAGATAGTTATGTCAGGTAATACGAGACCTATCCAAAACCATCTCCAAAGCTGATGCATGTAAAATAACAAGAAGTATCTTTACGGAAGACCAGTAATATTGGTAATAAATTTGGCTAATGGCTTTGCCATAGTGTAGAAATAAGGAAAAATTGTAACACTTGTGGTGCGGAATGAACAATCTAGTGGGTATGGTATATCGGTCGTGGATAAATCATTGAAAGGCAAAAGTATTCTGAGGCAGCGGAGACGAGATTAAGGACGTATTTGATATAACCACCGAAAACCATGAGGTGAGAAATATTTAGGTCACGGACATCAGCTGCACAATTCTACTAATTTTCGATTTCATTCCTCTATGGAAGAGTTTCTTTGGTGTCTTATTTCCTCTACTATACTCAAGTCGCTTCCGTTGTCTTTTGCTCCGTTTTCTATCTAGTTTCTTGCTGAAAGTCTTCAGTAGGGAATTAATATCTCATGCATTCATGTGAAACATAACTAGTGAAGATCTAAAGTATTTGTATGCCCTTATCGATATGCGATGTCATTGTAAGTATCGAAATCAAAGGCAATAGCACACTCGCAGTTGCTGAGGAAAGCACATTAGGGCTAAGAGATGCTCTGATAAAACTTTTTGAGTAACAGTAACATGTGACAGTGGACATTATAAAGATGCAGTGATAAACTTAGGGGGAAATGAGGCTGTATTCAGTGTATAGAGTGAGTCGAATTAGATGATAATTTCAAATCAAAATATAGTTACATAGAAATCAGCAGTTAATAATCTTCTTTCTAAGCTACGAAAACTATAGCAAGTTTAATTTATAATTCGTTTCTCTTTAAGGGCATAAGGATTTCTCTGTTTTTGTCTAAACGTTTCACTGTCACATAACTTTGACAACTTAAGACTCTCTGTAGTCTTTCATGACGCTGGTATAATGAAGTGTTTTGCATATATTCTCAGATGCATGATTTGACAGCGGATAAGTCCCACAAAAAGTTTGCCCTTCCTACAAAAATCAATAACCTCAATTTAATGCGATCCAGTATGACAACTCTTATTTATGGTTCTTCGGAAAACTCAGCTTAAATACCGCAACGGTCATTATAGTTCCTAGCTACTGGTAAGCCTTTCGGCAGGTGAGGTCGTGGTCCAATTAACTCTACTGTTCCTGACGTTTCGTCCAAGACTCCGCTGAGTCTCGCCGACTGAGCAGTCGGACGTCCTTGACCGACATCAATACTGTAGGAAGGAGGGCGTGGTCAAACTAACACGTGATGAGCAGAGATTATACTGGTCAGAGATGAAACTTAATATAGATTATCGTCTTGTCATAGAGAAAACTGTCTAGCGATTCTGCAGAGCTGCTCTCCATACGTCGTTTAGTTTCATTGCCTCCTCTTTTCTATTAAAATTATCCTGATGCATATAAATTTGAATGACTCCTCTACATTGTCGTGGTTAATAACTTGACGTTGTAGATAAAATTTCTGTTTCAGGAATCTTTGCTTCGTTGTTTCCCAGCTGAAGAGCATGCTCTGTTACAACTGATTTCTCTAACTTTCCTAGTTGGCAAAGACACTGGTGCTCTTTTAGCTGTATATTAAGGGCTTCTTGGTAGTTCCAACATAAGCTTTACCACACGTACACAGAATTTTGTTTACACCAGATGACGACAGAGGAGAAATTTATAAACATACGGAGAATTTAATAGTAAAGAGGAGGCATTGAAACTTGACGACATATGGACAGTAACTATGCAGAGTCGCTAGACAGCTTTATCTTTGACTAGATGACAATCGGTACTTAAGTTTTATCTCTGACCAGGATTATATCTGCTCATCACAGGTTACTATGACCACGCCCCCTTTTTTTATAGCATTTATGTCGCTAATACTATCTCTGACCAGGATTAAATCTGCTCATCACAGGTGACTATGACCACGCCCCCTTTTTTATAGCATTTATGTCGCTAATACTATACGATACGTCACGATCAGAAGAGTTTCTTGGACCATGACCTCATAAAGGCATACCAGCAGCTATGTCATCCGTTTGTGAAGGCCTTCATTCTTTTATCGTTCATGCCTGTAACAGCTATACATTTCCTTTTAGTAAAATTTCCGTTTACTGTCACCGACTGCAATCTTCCGAAAACATTAACTTTTTCTCTAATTTACAAGAAATAGATCTATGCGTGTGTGTTTACATACAAAGTGATTTTACTTCGTCAGAGTTATCTTGTAATACCACCATATCACAAAACATATAATCAGAACATCATAACATCATGTAGCTATCCTCTCGAAAATCTCGAGGCGAACAACCTTTCCTGCCCTAAAAGAAGTGTAGTATGCAAAGCGTGGATTATTTCTGAGTAATCATTGTGAAAAAAAGTGTTGCTGAGTGAAACATGAATGGAATTAGTCAAGAAAATATTTACTTTATTTGTGTCCCCGTAGAGAATTCTTGTAACACCTTTTAGTTGCTGAAGTGTTATCTAACAAAAACTGCAATTCATTTAACTGGCCGTATCAAAGGCGTGCATTTCAAATATAGGTATAACATTTGCTTTGGTTTTGAATTGTTATTGTGCCATAAAACTCTCAAAAGATTATATATCCAACAGTGATTAATGTTGCGTGAGTGACTTGTTGTCACCCATACAATTATCTGTTTGTGAACCTAAACTTGGAAATCTTGAGAGACACACAACCTATCTGAAGAAGTAAATACTGATTTCCTAAAATTGATCTCTAGATAAAAGGAGTTGATATGCTGAATGGATACTGCTTCACAGAATTGTATTCGCAAGAGCCACTGTGTTACGACATTCAGTATTTGGGCGTGACAAATCTCGACAGACCAACTAGCTTGCCTCGCGTTTAGTAACGCGGAAATGTTACTTCTCGTCCAGAGTCGGAGCTTTGTCTTAGTAAGGTATCCCTCACAAATAAATCACTCTGCTTTTGTACACAAATATATACTTATCACCCTTTTCCTCATCGCGTATAAATGCAGACACTTCCAGTGGCACACAATTTCACACCATAAAAAAGTAACAGAAGCTGGGGCACAGTGAGTCTTAAATTCACTTAATATTTTTTCAGCCACAGTATCTGCAATAGAAAGTAGAAAAAACATTCACGAGTCAAGTAATTACATCAGTTGTTTCTATAATATTTCTCTTTGTCCTCACGTTAGTAGATTTTGGGGGACAAATACTGGAAAAGTAAAGACCTGTCTCTTCCGTCCATTTTTCCCCTATAAAGGGACAGAGTGAGCCTTTGCTTGAGGCACTAACAGCACACATTCGGGAAACTAAATAGTTGACATAAAACGTCTTTTCTCATAATTAACACATTTATGTCGTTATTAGAAAAATATTGTAACATTTTTACTGAACAACGTACGGCACAAAGAAACTGAAAATGACATAAAATTGTTACAACCCTTAGTACCTCCAATAGGCGGGGCCTTCGCTAGTCTACACACAACATTTCTAAAGTGAATCTATTTTGTTATGGATTATTCGACGTAATGAAAAGGTTTAAACTTTTTTAGATAAGACATTTCTGAAATTTATTTCTCATTGTTGGTAGAACTGATTATGACAACGAAGTCCAGAAACGAAATCTGTTTTTGCAGCATCTTCATTTTCACCAGTGCACAATAATCATTTTTGGGATACTCAGTCAATCTTGTGAATATATCCTGCTTTTCATCACTACTATAAAAATCGATGACATCGTCTATGTCATCAAACTTAATTTGCATTTCTGCATTAGAGGCATCACCCTGAAAAAGAAGTTACGTTTTCGCTCTGGCTGTTCGCTTCACAGGAATATCTATCACAGTTCCCTTTGATTTCGTCTGCTATTGAGCTATAAGTTCTTGTTTTCCTGAAGTGTCTGACGAGATTAATGTTTGGCCTCTTTTACTTCTGACTGCTGAACTTCTCTTTGGTGATGCCTTTGGGAATGACATAATTTATTGAGGTATGACAGACAAGTGTAATGTTCTACTGGTATCGTCTCTTCAAAGACTAAGTGTACCATTTTCTAGCAATTTTCTGGACTCATCGGAGGTTGACAAACACTCACGTTATCAACTTTCATATTAATTGAATTACAGTTCCCTTTTCAATTTCAATTAGTTTCAACTGCATGAAAGAAGCGAACAGGAAATCCTACTCTGTAAAAAAATCTACGTTAAGATGGTAGATGCCTATGCAGTAGAATTCTGTTATAATATGAGGTATTGTGAAAGTCGTTGAATATGCTTTTCCAGTAAGTGATTTTTTTGAGTGTGATAGTTTTTCCAGGACTCATGGTCATAAAATTATCGCAAGCAATGTAACAGAAGCTCTTTAAATGAGCATAAACAGTTCTGTCTCTAGGTTATCGTGTGCTGCTACACTATGTGGGAGTTTTAAAAGTCCTGCACCATTCACCTTTTGCTATGCCAATACAGTCTATAATGAGATAGCCTCCATGATTGTCATAAATCAACAAAACTGGGTTGATAGGGGGTGTGAATGTCTGTTTAACAAAATGGTTCATGAAATGAACAACATTTTCCTGTGTCATCCAACAATACTTGTGAATTAATCCTTGTGTTTGTGGTGGCGCACCATACAGTATGTGTTCTGGACTACAATCTCAAGGCAATATTACTGCATATGTAATAGAATTCTCCAATTCATTTATCAGAAGACGTAGAGTAAAAAGTTGGCCACTTACAGCAGATGTGCAACGCCCTACCTGCTTTTGTCCCTTTGGAGCACTGACTTTTGCGTGGTTGTCACATCATTCTCATCTAAATTGTACAAGGATTCAGGGTCATATGTGTGGCACATGAATACCTCCATCAATTTCCCAAAGAACATTCCCACATTGTGAGGGATGAAGATGGTTTCTCTTGATAATGATGTAAGCTGTGATTTCCTCAAGCTCAGTGAATGATGTATTTTCAAAAATTCCTGGTACGAGTCTGAACCAGCACGTTTATTTGTAACCACATTTTGTGGTATTATGATATTACTGCGAGATGATGCCTCGTAAGGGAGTACAGCAAGCTGCGTAACAGAGATAATGGAGATACTATACAAAATGTTAATAGTTACTCCATTACACTCACAAAAAAGATTTTATTGCTCGAATGAAAAACATGTCTAGAATTATACTCTGGTTAAAATCGAATATCTTCAAAGGCTCGTGCCACCTTTGCTTTTTCACATACCCACAAAAATACATTTCTAAATTAATGTAACCCTTGGACTTAGATACAGCTTTCATACTGTAGTCCCAAAGTTGACCATTGATAAATTACGTTAGTGTACAGCGCAAGTGTCGGTCTAGGCGTTCCCCATACTTTAGATGCTGCAAGCGCTGTATAACCATCTTTTAGGACAGGTTGTATAGCTATTTCAACCTGTCTTCAATTGTCATACTGACTATTTGTTGCCATCTACAATCGTTACAGTACCACGGAAATATTGTGTGACGTTTTAGAATGTCCTGTCATTTTGTCTCTTCCTTTGGTCAATATATTTCACAGTTCGGTCTCATCTATTATTCTGTGGAGAACACACACACCGCTCCTGTTTCTTAATAATTTAACCTAACTAGCAGCATCCTTCTATAGAAACAAATCTAATACGCTTCAATTCCTTTCATTTCTCAGTTTTCCACAGTCCATGATCCACTATCCAGTAAACAAGAAACCTTCTCATCAAAAATAGTAACTTCTTTTATAGGATGCCCTGCAGTTTTCTCTCTGACTTCAGAATCAGGTTCATTTAACAAATCTTGCACTACGTCACGTCTATTGACTCCTACACTTTCTGTGGAAATTACGCACATATTCACGGAGTCTTCTTCCTCATTAACTGTGGCAGCTTTGATTAGTCCGTCCACTACCGACCAATCAAAACACTTCTCCAAACACTCTCCTTCTTTGATAATAATACCGGAAACGGCAACCCTTCCTATCGTGCAGTCATAATTATCAAAATAACCCCCTGCTTCTTACACGTCTGTTACTTCTTCGTCACTTTCAGACACTACTCCTTCCAATCTACGTAAATCTTCCTCTACCGTTCTATAGTATTCGTCAGGTACCTCTAATACAGTTACCATATTATAGTGCTAATTCCACATTTCTCTGTAAGCTCATCACCTGTATTGCAGTGCTCTTTCACACTAACATCCTGAACTGAATCGTTATTTTCTGTTAGCTACTCTCCATTAACATGGTTCCTGGAATTGCCGTTATGATCATTTTTTTTGCGGAAAACGCTACTACACCTCCCTGAAACACACATTTCAACAGTGTCCCTCTCCTCTGCAACCTCTGTTTCTACGACACCAACCCCAAGATGTTCAGCGGCAAACTCTAGCTCCATTAGAGGCTGCCAGTGGTTTCCTCTCTCTCCTACTCCACTGCCACTGACATTTCTTTCGGCTGGCTGTCTATGCCCTCCGCCCAGTCGTCCGACTGGGTGGTCCACTGCTCGTGACAGGGCCAAATATCTCACGAAATAAGCTTCAAACGAAAAAACTACAAAAAACGAAACTCGTCTAGCTTGAAGGGGCAAAGCAGATGGCGCTATGATTTGCCCGCTAGATGGTGCTGCCATAAGTTAAACAGATATCAACTACGTTTTTTAAGTACGAATCCCTATTTTTTATTACACATTCGTGTAATACATAAAGAAATATAAATGTTTTACTCGGACCACTTTTTTCGCTTTGTGATAGATGATGCAGTAATAGTCACAAACGTATAACTACGTGGTATCACGTAACATTCCGCCAGTACGGACGGTATTTGCTTCGTGGTACATTACCTGTGTTAAAATGGACCGTTTACCAATTACGTAAGAGGTCGATATCGTGTTGATGTATGGCTATTGCGATAAAAATGCCCAACGGGCGTGTGCTATGTATGCTGCTCGGTATCCTGGACGGCATCATCCAAGTGTCCGGACCGTTCGCCGGATAGTTACATCACTTAAGGAAACAAGAAGTGTTCAGCCAATATGTGAAACGTCAAACACGACCTGCAACAAATGATGATGCCTAAGTAGGTGTTTTAGCTGCTGTCGCGGAAAGTCGGCACATCAGTAGCAGACAAATTGCGTGAAAATTGGTAATCTCAAAAACGTCGGTGTTGAGAATGCTACATCAACATCGATTGCACCCATACCATACTTCTATGCACCAGGAATTGCATGGCGACGACTTTGAACGTCGTGTACAGTTCTGCAACTTGGCACATAAGAAATTAGGACAATGAAAGATTTTTGCATGCGTTCTATTTTGTGACGAAGCGTCATTCACCAACATCGTTAACGTAAACCGGTATAATATGCACTATTGGGCAACGGAAAATCCACGATGTCTCCGACAAGTGGAACATCAGCGACCTGGGTGGGTTAATGTATGGCGCGGCATTATGGGAGGAAGGGTAACTGGCCCACATTTTATCGATGGCAATCTAAATGGTGCGATGTATGCTGATGTCCCACGTAATGTTCTACCGATGTTACTACAAGATGTTTCACTTCGTGACAGAATGGCGATGTACTTCCAATATGATGGATATCCAGCACATACCTCGCGTGCGGCTGAAGCGGTATTGAACAGCATATTTCAGGACAGGTGGATTGGTCGTCGAAGCACCATACTATGGCCCGCACGTTCACCGGATCTGAAATCCCCGGATTTCTATCTGTAGGGAAAGTTGAAGGATATTTAGTAACGTAATCCACCGAGAACACCTGACAACATGTGTCGGCACATTGTCAATGAATGTGCGAACATTACGAAAAGCGAACTACTCGCTGCTCAGAGGAGTGTCGTTAGACGTATTGTCAAATGCACTGAGGTTGACGAATATCATTTTGGCATTTATTGCAATAATGTGGTATTTGCAGGTAATCAGCTGTAACAGGATGCGTTCTGAGAAATGAGAAGTTCACAAAGGTACATGTATCACATTGCAACGACCGAAATAAAATGTTCGAACGTACCTACGTTCTACATTTTAATTAAAATACCTACCTGTTACCAACTGTTTGTCTAAAATTGTGAGCCATATGTTTGTGACTATTACAGCGCCATCTATCACAAGGCGAAAAAAATGGTCGAACTAAAATATTGATATTTCCTTACGTATCACATGAGTATGTAATAAAAAATGGGGGTTCCTATTTTAAAACAAAGCAGTTGATTTCCGTTTGACCTATGGCAGCTCCATATAGCGGGCAAACCATAGCGCCATCTCCTTTTCCCCTTCAAGCTAGACGAGTTTCGTTCTTTGTAGTTTTTTCGTTTGATGCTTATTTCGTGCGATATTTAGCCCGGTCACGATCAATGGACCACACTGTATTCAACGTCTCGGTCTCTCTCATTAGGTCTACTTCCAACAGGACCCCTTCGTCATCGGTACCTGTCTCTGTAATTGCTGGATCTTAGCTCTGCTACTCTATTTACATGTGCCTCGGCTCTGTTACCATTTAGCTTAACTGGAAGACTATAGTCCCTCCTAGCACTCCTCCTCCTTTACAATATTTCTACCCTTTCAAGATAAGGAATAAATTTATCAACATCATCTCTAAGTGTTGGGATTATTTTATTACATCAATACAGAGGCAACTTATTCTCTACTCTCATAATGATTTCTTCCGTCTCTACTTTAGAGCTCAAATGACACAGTTGTTACCCGTTTTTGCACAAACCTCTTAATAGTATGTTCCTTCGGATAATATATTTCACCCTGCAAGAATTTGGTTAAAACTTCCATCTGCTTTCTTTTGCCCCAATATTCCTCAAAAAATGCCTGTTTAAAATCTTCTATCTTGTCATGTTTATCTAATGCCCAATTTCCTCAATCTCTAGGATCATCTATCAAATTTGACGCTGTGAAGCCAATTTTTTGCTTATCATTCCGTGATCTGGGAAAAACGTCTTCAAAATCACCCCAAAATTCCTTAGGATGTTTTTCCTTGTAATAAATAGCAAAACCTGCCGATGGGTCACACATGTACTAACAAGTGGAAACTTAACATTAACCTCAGTATCTCTTTCACTATTTTCTCCTCAACAGGAATATGTGTGGAGTGAACTCCCTTTTGAACCTGTGAAAACGAAACAATGTAAACTTAACATCAGTTTCCACCGTGTTCAATTTATTGTCTGTCCCATAATTAGCATGCATTGAATCTGGCAAGCCACTATCGTTTACTTGTGGTGCATCAAAACTAAATTCACCAGCCACTGCATCGTCTGCATGTATTACTTTCTACAAATCTCCCCCACATTTCCGTCTACTTTAACTAGGTTTCTATTTTCCGCCATTTTCACGAGATTCTTCGCACACACACACACACACACACACACACACGCACCAAACGAAGGAGAATACAACTTAGCTTTTCTCCATCGTCGTCAGCATGGCAACATTTTACAGCGCTTCCGTTCGCCAAGCTCTGAACCCTCAAATGTCCATACTCTGTCCACCGCTGCCAACTGCTGTTGACTCCCGGCTGCTCTTTTGTAGCTCGATGTTCAGCTGTTGCCGACGCCGTCAGCCGCCTTCGCCAAAGATTGGTCTAGACTCTAAATCCTTCATTTCGCTATTGCTGTCCTTTCTGTATCATCTTTCCCTTGATCACATGTTTCCTCTGTCTAGGTATCAAATTTTATTTATGGACGTATGGGTCTTTCTTTTATCGCGTTAGCTACACTGCTGCTTTTAAATTTCGCACTCACTTCAACTACAGGATTTTTGGACGCTAAATGCACCAATTGCGGCGGAGCGGAGTTGGCCGTCTGAGTTTCTGTTAACGCTGTCATTCATTTCAGCTACTTCGGTAGGATTCTGTCCGATGCCCTTTCTCTCTGTGATAGAAGATACGAGGTAGGCAGTGTAAAACAGCGTTGATGAAACCACAACCTAATACCTACCACACAGAGGCTACGTAACTCTAGTTTTAGACGTTTTAGGTAATTTATCTCCAGAACTCTAATAAATAAAAAATACTTGAAAGTCAGTTCCTGAAATCTCTTTATCTCCAGAAATCTGATAAATAAATAATAGCTGAAAGTCAGTTCCTGGAAGTTCATGATTAAGAATTCGGGCGGTCAGGATCTTCCGTCTGCTTGCATAAAAGCGGTTAACATTACATTAGCTCAGCTTTTTATTTATACTGAAGCACATGAAATGGCTATCAGGTCCCTATTTAATATGGTTAAACGTTATCATTCAAAGTTCACTGAATGTATTACAAATATTCACTCGAAAAGCAGACACAATTTTAGTAAGTCCGACGCGACTAATTTTCATGTTCTACCAGTCCCAGTTAAACATTCGGTCGTTTCAGTGGTCTTCTTCGTTAGAGGAGCTCACTAAAATATTGCGTACAGAGGATGCAACACGCCGCGCGGAGTTGTTACTATGACTACAAAGTTCCCACGCCTATATCTCCAAACTATTTAATTTAGCAATGTCAAACTTTCATTAAAATGTTCGTAACTCCAGTCGCTTCAGTCACGTTAAGTTCGAACCGAAATTAGCTCACTATTACCTAATCTTACAGAGTATTTCTAAGGACCTATCCGACATCGTGTTATCCGTAGACCGGCTAGCAAGAGACTCCTCTCGAGGTACGCTCCTGTGTGCCCACTTCTCTTTTCACGCACAAACAGCTTAATTCCGATTGGCTTTTGATCTAAGTTGATCCAAACGATTAATCAGAACGTTCCTTCCAAGTCATTCTGGTGGAAAATCTTGCCTTATCCTATTACTAATTTGATAGTAATTAATGTCAGCAAAACTTCAAATTCTCGTATTTTGTTTAATCAAAATAAACGAAGTGCGAAATAATCTTCAAGTTGTTAAATAAACTGATCCCGCCCCTAACTTCCATTCCGGCTGCTTTTATACAAAAGCAACCACATACCGACATACGTCACCTGAATTGTGGTTGAAATATAATTATCCCACGGTTTGTATGTACAATGTTTTGCGAAAAATGAAACATTTAATTTTAGGGTATGTCCCACATAGGACCTTCACTCTCTCAACCATTCTAACTCGGTCACATGACAAAGTACAATTAAATAATAATTTTTACCGATCTTTGTATTACGTAATGCACAGTGACTAAAGTTTTATAAAGAAAATTCTACTTATTTGATTTTCATGTACTGATAACTTTGTAATGGCTTCAAATGATAATGAAAGTTAATCTTTTATTGTTCCCAACTTGGTTTTAAAAAACAAGTATAGGTTTTAGGAGTTTTAGGTAATTCATCTTATTTCTAGAGCAATAACAAATAAAAATATGAACTTTTGACAACATTATTCCATTAATAACAGATGACTGTGCACCAAATGTGAACAAAATAGGACAATAAATATGGGTTACTTAAACTCCGTACTAGACGGCTACGTGTCTTATTGCAACGAATGTCGTCTCGTAATAGCTTGCTGCGTTACAATCTGCCTCACGTAGCCCATTCACTACACACATAATTTATACTTTGTTCCACACACCTGCCACAGCAACATTAAGACACGAACATCACATACGGTAAAATCTAATGAAAACACCTTCTCGAGTTGTGGGTAGTTCCTACAAGAGGTCATAAACTGGCTGATTATTCACTATATGACAGTATATGAACAATCTGATGGCATACCAGTAACTATGTAACAGCTACTATATTGCTGTATTACTATTATTATTGTTATGTTTCTTATTAGTAACAGCGGTCAGACACAAAAAATTGGCAGCCTGAAGTCTTACAATTTCTTCCTGTTCAGAAGTAAGGAGTCATTTACAAACAGTGGCCTCAATTTAGTTCACACATTTTAACTCGGTTGATTTTGAATGGGAGTGCCGGATGCAGGTTAATCAAATGCTGCTAAGGAGAGGAGTGGTCGAGAGGAAGCATGTTTTGTAGCAAGTGTTTTCTGTCGCTGTGGACTTTTATCTTGCTTTTCTGAGAAGATTGTTTGAGTAACAGTAGCAATGCATTGATAATTCTTTCATCAGTCTATAGAAAAAGTTGTCTCACGTAAGCCACAGAATTGTCCCATGGTTTAATATACCAACTGAAAAAGCTTAATATCGGTTACTTCCCATCATTTCAAAAAGAGTGTGTTCAGAGATAATTTTTTTTCATTCCTAAGTTTACTTGGGAACTGATGTTAAACATGGTGGAGTAGAGTGGTGGGGGGTTGGGGGAGTTACTAGCTACTATCTGATTGCCCTCAGGGTTAATGATCTTAGAAAATTTGGGAACCATTGGATTAGACTTATATTTGATACTAGTAGTATAACTTTGGCCAGGAATGCCTTATTTGCCTATCACAGGCTGCTTTATGTGTTTTTCTTGATGATACGTCATGCACCATCTTGCTTCAAATGTAGTAAATTTCCTTCACTTTTTCTAATCCGTTGGAAACAATTTTGAGGCTAAGTTTAACATAAATCTCAATTGTGCTGCGTTTCATTATTTTGCTCTTCCTTATATGTTGTCCCAATCCACAGTGAGCGCTCATTAGACTTTTTACCGCTTCCAACAGATCCTTCGCTTTTTTCTCACTCAATAAGCATAGCAGATTCATCAGTGAATCGTGTCATTGACATATTTAAACACAAATATTAAACCCACTTCTGAACCTTTCTCTTATTTCCGTTAATGTTTTTGTACACAGTGAACGGCACGTACTTAATCTGAGCGCTCCGTTCTTGGCCTTCCATTCTTATTGTATCCACTCGACTTACGTACATTATCCACTTTTCCTTATACGTTGACCTCACTCTTCACAGAATCTGAATCACGTTTTACAATTTTACATCGTCGAACGTCGTTTCTAGGTACACAGTTCCTATGAATATACCATGACTTTTCTCAAGTCCTACTTCAGTTGTCATACTCATCATTACAAGAATCTCTCTGGTGTCTTCACCTTTTCTAAAGCTTTAGATCCTCAATTCTCATTTCCCTCCTTAGGCGTATTAGTCTTGTTAGCAACTTAGGTGCTTATGTGGCTAAGGTGAATACATAATTCTTAACTGCCCTCGTTTCCATACTCATAACAATTATAGAAACCAATTTGAATACCCATTTGGTAAACGTCTCTCTCTCTCTCTCTCTCTCTCTCTCTCTCTCTCTCTCTCTCTCTCTCCCTCTCTCTCTCTCTCTCTCTCTCACACACACACACACACACAAACAAACAAACAAAGTAGAAATTCAGAAGGAATCCTTTATACCTCTTCTAGGTTATTTGATAGGTCTTCCAGATAACAGTTTGTCCCCTTCATAGAATAGTTCTGTGTAAACCTTCCACTTATCGGAACTCTCCTCCACGTTCAAACCCGGAATATGACCTTCAATGTCTTTGAAGAATTTATTATATCAAAGTGTGTTCCTTCACCGAGCATTCGATTTATTCGCATTTCTATTGAAGTCACCATACCTTAGCTTCCCTGACACAACTATCTGCTTCATTCGTAAGTGACTGGGATTGCTCTAATCTCTTTCCCAAAAAATCTCCCTTTTTTAATTAGGTATTGCCACAACAGATCTAGAAATCTAAACAAATTTTATCTCATATGTCGCAATTTCATTGTACAAAATATCGTTTATATTGTGACTTTGGGTTACATATCTAATCCATCTTTGTAACGTCTGTCGATGTGACAGTCAGATGTTTTCTGGTGATCGTCTTGCATGCCAAAAATTGGTTAACGATATATAAGAAGGCAATGATCCCGAAATCTAGTCTGGGTCCGATACACAGTTTCAATTTGCCTCGAAGATTCGATACATAAATATCTTAGAAAAGCTACGGTTTGCATCTGGTGTGAGCCTGATGTTCTGCACACTGACAGTAGTAGACGTTGAAAAATTGTGTAAGAATATTGTTTCTTCATAGTGAGGGAAATACGGTTACCAATCAGACCACAGTGGAAGAGATTTAAAAGATGAAAAACTTTTGAAAGTGAAGTTAAAGCAACGAGAGAAACTATGGATCTTTATACTTTCATGAAAATACCTTGCCAGCGTCTTTAAGAGCGCAGCGTTTTATAGGCTATAGATTGCTTAAGATGGTAGAGTGAAGAAATACGGACAATATCATCATCCGAAAAAGTGCAGACACTAACGCTTGTAGACGGCCAGATAATTTGGAGAGACACCTACGTTCTCGTTTTATAGCAGGAGAATATGGTACCCGTCGTCTAGGGGTAGCGTCTTTGATTCATAATGAAAACGTCTTCGATCCTTGGTTCGATCCCCGCAACTGCCTAAATTTTGATAAATAATCAGCATTGGTGGCCGAAGACTTCGACATAAGAAGTCAGCCTCATTCTGCCAACGGCCTTGTCAAAGAGGGTGGAGTAGCGGATAGAGGTTCAGGGCACTCTCTTGTCCTAGGGGTGGGAAATTGCCCCTAAAGGCGGAAGAATCAGCAATGATCAACGACATGAGGATGCAGAAGGCAATGGAAACCACTGCATGAAAGACACGTAACGGGTATGCGCAGGACATGTGGCCTGTACTTAAGGAAGTGTCATGATGATCTTTCCATTGGCAAACGATTCCGGAATAGTCCCCCATTCGGAATCTCCGGGAGGGGACTGCCAAGGGGGAGGTTACCATGAGCAAAAGATTCAGTAATGAACGAAAGGATAATGCTCTACGAGTCGGGGCGTGGAATGTCAGAAGCTTGAACGTGGTAGGAAAACTAGAAAATCTGAAAATGGAAATGCAAAGGCTTAATCTGGATATAGTAGGGGTCAGTGAAGTGAAGTGGAAGAAAGACAAGGATTTCTGGTCAGATGAGTATCGGGTAATATCAACAGCAGCAGAAAATGGTATAACAGGTGTAGGATTTGTTATGAATAGGAAGGTAGGACAGAGGGTCTGTTACTGTGAACCGTTCAGTGACCGGGTTGTTCTAATCAGAATCGACAGCAGACCAACACCGACAACGATAGTTCAGGTATACATGCCGACGTCGCAAGCTGAAGATGAACAGATAGAGAAAGTGTATGGGGATATTAAAAGGGTAATGCAGTATGTAAAGGGGGACGAAAATCTAATAGTCATGGGCGACTGGAATGCAGTTGTAGGGGAAGGAGTAGAAGAAAAGGTTACAGGAGAATATGGGTTTGGGACAAGGAATGAAAGAGGAGAAAGACTAATTGAGTTCTGTAACAAGTTTCAGCTAGTAATAGCGAATACTCTGTTCAAGAATCACAAGAGGAGGAGGTATACTTGGAAAAGGCCGGGAGATACGCGAATATTTCAATTAGATTACATCGTGGTCAGACAGAGATACCGAAATCAGATACTGGATTATAAGGCGTACCCCGGAGCAGATATAGACTCAGATCACAATATAGTAGTGATGAAGAGTAGGCTGAAGTTCAAGACATTAGTCAGGAAGAATCAAGACACTAAGAAGTGGGATACGGAAGTTCTAAGGAATGACGAGATATGTTTGAAGTTCTCCAACGCTATAGATACAGCAATAAGGAACAGCGCAGTAGGCAACACAGTTGAAGAGGAATGGACGTCTCTAAAAAGGGCCATCACAGAAGTTGGGAAGGAAAACATAGGTACAAAAAAGGTAGCTGCGAAGAAACCATGGGTAACAGAAGAAGTACTTCAGTTGATTGATGAAAGGAGGAAGTACAAACATGTTCCGGGAAAATCAGGAATACAGAAATACAAGTCACTGAGGAATGAAAAAAATAGGAATTGCAGGGAAGCTAAGACGAAATGGATGCAGGAAAAATGTGAAGACATCGAAAATGATATGATTGCCGGAAGGACAGATTCAGCATACAGAAAAGTCAAAACAACCTTTGGTTACATTAAAAGCAACGGTGGTAACATTAAGAGTGCAACGGGAATTTCACTGTTAAATGCAGAGGAGAGAGCAGATAGATGGAAAGAATACATTGAAAGCCTCTATGAGGGTGAAGATTTGTCTGATGTGATAGAAGAAGAAACTGGAGTCGATTTAGAAGAGATAAGGGATCCAGTATTGGAATCGGAATTTAAAAGAGCTTTGGAGGACTTACGGTCAAATAAGGCAGAAGGGATAGATAACATTCCATCAGAATTTCTAAAATCATTAGGGGGAAGTGGCAACAAAACGACTATTCACGTTGGTGTGTAGAATATATGAGTCTGGTGACATACCATCTGACTTTCGGAAAAGCATCATCCACACAATTCCGAAGACGGCAAGAGCTGACAAGTGCGAGAATTATTGCACAATCAGCCCAACAGCTCATGCATCGAAGCTGCTTACAAGAATAATATACAGAAGAATCGAAAAGAAAATTGAGAATGCGCTAGGTGACGATCAGTTTGGCTTTAGGAAAAGTAAAGGCACGAGAGAGGCAATTCTGACGTTACGGCTAATAATGGAAGCAAGACTAAAGAAAAATCAAGACACGTTCATAGGATTTGTCGACCTGGAAAAAGCGTTCGACAATACAAAATGGTACAAGCTGTTCAAGATTCTGAATAAAGTAGGGGTAAGCTATAGGGAGAGACGGGTCATATACAATATGTACAACAATCAAGAGGGAATAATAAGTGTGGACGATCAAGAACGAAGTGCTCGTATTAAGAAGGGAGTAAGACAAGGCTGTAGCCTTTCGCCCCTACTCTTCAATCTGTACATCGAGGAAGCAATGATGGAAATAAAAGAAAGGTTCAGGAATGGAATTAAAATACAAGGTGAAAGGATATCAATGATACGATTCGCTGATGACATTGCTATCCTCAGTGAAAGTGAAGAAGAATTAAATGATCTGCTGAACGGAATGAACAGTCTAATGAGTACACAGTATGGTTTGAGAGTAAATCGGAGAAAGGCGAAGGTAATGAGAAGTAGCATAAATGAGAACAGCGAGAAACTTAACATCAGGATTGATGGTCACGAAGTCAATGACGTTAAGGAATTCTGCTACCTAGGCAGTAAAATAACCAATGAAGGACGGAGCAAGGAGAACATCAAAAGCAGACTCGCTATGGCAAAAAAGTCTACTAATATCAAATACCGGCCTTAATTTGAGTAAGAAATTGCTGAGAATGTACGTCTGGAGTACAGCATTGTATGGTAGTGAAACATGGACTGTGGGAAAACCGAAACAAAAGAGAATCGAAGCATATGAGGTGTGGTGCTATAGACGAATGTTGAAAATTAGGTGGACTTATAAGGTAAGGAATGAGGAGGTTCTACCCAGAATCGGAGAGGAAAGGAATATGTGGAACACACTGATAAGGAGAAGGGACAGGATGATAGGACATCTGCTAAGACATGAGGGAATGACTTCCATGATACTAGAGGGAGCTGTAGATGGCTAAAACTGTAGAGGAAGACTGAGATTGGAATACGTCAAGCAAATAATTGTGGATGTAACACAGGAAAGTAATTCGTGGCGGGCCGCATCAAACCAGTCAGTAGACTGTTGACCAAAAAAAAAAAAAAAAGCAAGAGCGTGCTTCTTTACTCCGAAGAACTCTCGTTTTCATAGCATAAGACAGAGTCACAGCGTTCATAGTGAGACCATTTTCGAAGTGCACTCGGTGACCGCCACCTAAGCAGATGTAATTCGTACGGCGTCGTGTCTGCCTGAACTTGGACCAATCGCGGTAAAATCCAGAGAATGAATGGTGGCCACTGGCTCATTTAAATGATGCATCGCTCGAGTCACTGGGAATCTCTGCTTTGGAATAAGTTGATCGATGTGCGGCGTGTGAACACGCAAAAAGTGGCATAAAGCACGACGGTAGCGCCGTACCGGAAAAGTAAGGCGCCCTGGAAGTCCAAATTAGCTCATAAATTATTCTGTGTTGAAATGTTTGTTTTTCATGAAGACATTCGTTTTCATATTTCTTGTGTCACCAGCACAGAACTTTCTCCGCTGCCTGTTTCTCCAAATGAAAATATCGTGCGTTCCTTGCGAAGAAGGAGGAAATGTTTTTCAAAATGCCTGTAGAAATTTTGATCTTTATGGATTTATAATGACGTACGACATGGCAATTTTGTTCTTGTCGAGAATGAAAATCGTAAAGATTTGTGATTGATGTATATTTATCGAAAATACCAATACTCCATTGTCAGTACCTGTCAAGCAATACATTTGCAACGCTACGGAATTGTTTCTTCGGTATGTCTCATACAGCAAAAAGTAATTTTTCTTCTGATATCAAGTTGACGTTGTTTTGATGAAGTACTAATTTTCAACTAAGCAGTTGTCTATGTCTCTGTTCTATTGAATTAATCTAATTTCCGCTTATTCTGGCAGTATCGTACAGGTATCCAAATAATATTACCATTCTTTCTGTCTTTACATTTATGTCCTTTAGTAATTCTTAATAATACGTTTGTTTTCAGCTCATTTTTCTTGCATTTTATTTAAATTACACACACTCCTGTGTACATATTGAGGCTATTACTCCGTAATATTTGGTTGGTTGTTGTTGTATATTGCGTTCGAACTATTCACTAGGTTTCATGAATTCACCTCACGGTCACACTATAACATCAGGTCCAACTTTTTTTCTTTATTATTATTTAATTCTAGCGGGGGTACATTCCAGTGCATGTCCTTCACGTCATCGGTTTTACGTTTTATACAAATTCTGTAAAATTATATTTTATTTTGTAGGTTTTTCACCCTACTTTTTCTAAATTATGAACTCGCTGAAGCAGAGGAAGCAAACCAGGAGCTCTACAACTGTCCTTGTGTCTACTGGGAATATATTGAAAGATACAAGAGAAATGGGCTTTGCTGCGAACTGTCTGAATAATGGCAACGTGGTGAGCATTGATTTTTGTGTCGGTATTACAACAAAAGTATCTGCACAACAGTGCAGTTTTTGACGCTGTACACTGCGTGTCTTGTTTGAAAACGAACTTCTTTCACTCACTCGTGGTGCTTGCTGTCCACAAGAGTGACACACATTCAAGTTTTCATTAACTGTGCATTAGTCGCTTGAATTTCTGTTACGTTACACGTCGCGTGGGTCACAGCTGTCACTCACTGTTTTTTTTTTTTTTCAATGTTATTTTAACAACGATGAAACAAAATAAGATATATACTCGCGTAATGATATAGGATTCGATCAGCTGCACGCTTTAATGCTCTATATTCCTTATAATACTCATACGTAAACAAAGGTGTAACTTTGTTTAAATTAAAATGAATAATTGGTGTAATCAATAATTAAAACAAGAAATCCATATTTCTTATTGAAAGTGTATTATTTTACTGCACACTGTCAAAACAATTCTCATGATGTTCCTTCAACCAATTAGCGGAAGTCCACTTATCCCACTAAAGTGGTTGATTTGTCCTGTGATCTACCACAATCTTAATATCTCCCTCTTTCTCAATTTCTTTCCTCTTGCGTCCTGTTTACAGTCTCTTTCTCTCCAAATAATGAATGTCCCAGTCTCTGGGTCTCCTAAGGAGGTTGTGGTGCTTCTTTCTGTTTGGGGGTTTATGAGTTCCCATGTATTACTGGTTAGCAAAGTAACTCACTTCAGTGGTTTACGTCCATTTTTATTGAATTTATAAGTGCGAAATGCATTTATTGGAGCTAAATATAATGGACTGTAGGACACTATGAAAGGCAAGTGTCTTATATTTCGAGTCACCTAATTTTTTGAGACAGCTGCTCAACAAACTTCACGTTAGCTCCTGTCAAGTTGTAAAATTCTATGAACTCAGACTTTTTCGCATCCCCTGTGTTGCTATCGATAACATCGTCGTGGTGTACTGTAGAAATGACTTTGGCAGCTTTATTCGTTTTAGAGATTGTGACGCCAGGCACTTGTCCTTTTGAAAGAGGAAAATTGAATACTTTTTGCTCCCCGTTTGTTTGGAAAAGCCTCCACAGGTATTTTGCGTCTATTGCGGCGAAGTATTATTCCCACGTGAGTAAGACATCTTTGAGAATTTCAGTAAGAGACTATGTCAAAAACCAGTTATCGGCGGTTACACCTCTGTTACTGCCCACAGTCAGTTCCACAATTTTATTACTACATTATTTACGCTAATACTTTGTTTGTGAGGTTCATCAGGCTGTGAACCAACATAGCCTTGAAAAACGTTATACAGTATTTAGTGTGAACCAAGTAATACAGACACTAAGCACTCGAAAATAAAAATCTTACGTATCGAAATAATTTTATAAATAGAAATGGTGATAACAATATTTAAATGGGTGACAATTCTCAACCAAACACAGATTTGGATCAGCTTATTTTTACACTCCCTAACAATAGCCACATTTAAACAACAATGGCAAAATACTGACCGTTAAATTGTAACTCGAAACCGCGCAAATTCACGTCTGTGGACAACACGTACGAGCTACAGGATAACAAAAAGAATATCCCTAGGTGAACTAGTCACCATCGTGACTACTAAGGGATTGAGTACAGCTGAACAAGGCTATTCTAAGCTGTTTCCACAGCTGTTAAAGTCTCAATTTAACCCATATGACGGTTATTCGGAAAGTAAGGTACAATCGGTCGCGAAATAGAAACCACAGTGAAAATCAAAAATGTTCTATTTTCAGCAGTTTGATACACCTGCCAGCTACTTCTCTATATAGTCGTCTCTTCTATTTTGACACTTGTCTTATCATAGAAGGCAGCCACCTTGCGCTTTCTGCTAGTACGCTGGCCAGAAGTTCGTTGTCGGGGCCAAAACGCTGTCTTCACAACCAGCGGTTCAGCAGAGGCTATCCTCGAAGGCAGTCAAGTCCGGCGTGTATGGTGTGTGATCAAAACACTTACCATCGAAAACACTGCGGGGGTGTCCTCATTCATGAAGAAGGAAATGATACATTATGTGGGACTGCAGGAAATCAGGCAAAACCTCGCAGCAGGCACCCGTTCTTGGAGAGAGATACTATTGTTCTAGGCATCTTTAGGTGCCCACTGTGAGCTCAGAACTGAAAAGTGCGATGTGATGTGATCGACGGGCATACTAGAGACACTGCCCAACACATCTGTGCAAAAGCTTCACAGGATTTTCATCGCCTTTTTATTTCGTAACGCACTACACCTCACTTTCCGAACAGCCCTCGTACAGTCATAGTTGCTCTTCGTCATGTACACTTCAAGAGCGTTCTGTCTACATAGCTGCACTTAAATAATTATAATCAAAATATAGGTACAGCAACAGAACTATAATTGTATAACAAAGACATATGAAAAATATTATACATATTTCTGAAGAAATGAACAGAGCCCTGTCTACCTGAATAGTTCGTATATTCATCACCTCAATGAAACATCTTGCGTAATTAATTCTAATATTTAAAGTTTTATATTCAACTAAAGACCAGCTTCTATAGTGGCAAAATCCCTGTTGCTACCAGGAATCGCTATGAATGTCTCTAGTACATTCAGCACTAATTCTGATTTCTAAATCATGAATTGATTCTTGTAATTCCAAGAAACACATATCTTTTGTTGGCCTGTATTTCGCAAATTGCTGAAACAAGCCTGTACAATTTTGTAACGGTAACCCAGCAAGGATCCTATAAGACTGTATAATAACCGCCGGCATTGTGGATCAAGAACACAAAGAATAGAATGTCCCATAAAATCGAGCGTAGGTACCACAGTCTGCAATAAATGTACAGATGACTTAATTTGTTTGTGGGTACTACATGTACTTTTCAGTGTACTGAGAGAAATCTGACAACAAACTCCAACTCAAAACCATAATATTATAAAACCACGTTAGAGTTCCTTGGGTTACATTGGACCACACACAAAATTGTTAGTACCAACTCTACATAAAAAAAGAGACAATTTATGAAACATTTCAGCTGACTTAGTATCTTTTTTCTAATAAGTATTAGTACGACACGTTTCGGCAGCATACTGCCATCATCAGATGTATTAAAGTTACGTCTACACTACACTAATCTTTAGCGTGATGGCGCTCTCAGCCGCTCGGAGTTGCTGCGCGATTCGAGACGCCATCTCACGCATTTCGGGGCCCCTCCCGCCGGACATTCGAGAGTGCTCCCTCGGGCTTGAGTGTATGTGTTGTTGTTAGCATAAGTTAGCCTAAGTAGGGTGTAAGTCTAGGGACCGATGACCTCAATATATATATATACATATATATATATATATATATATATATATATATATATATATATATATATATATATATATATATAAAAAGTAAAGTAACACACCTAAAACAATCCAACATAACATGGATAAATTTAGAAATAATAAGATAATTTCTTGAAAAATAACATAATTATAAAGATAATGATCTATTTGAGTTTCTAGGTCCCATTCAGCGAGGAAATCAGCACTTACTCTCAATTATTCCACAAAGCGGTAAGATATCTCCATATAATATGTGTCTACATACGAAATAAATTCTCATAACACACGTAAAATGTCCTTAGAAACGAGGTAGACCTCTCACACAAACCAAAGTTAAAGTATTCGGTCCCACGTTCCAAGACCACTTCGAATCTGCTTAGCTCAGCAGAGAACAGCCTCTGCCAGAGTAATTTGCCGTCAGTAACAAAAAAAGTCATGAATTAAATTTTGTACAAATGCCAGGACTTCATCCCAGGTCTTCCACTTACTAGCCAGATTCGTTGTCCTCTACACCACCCTAGCATCGTGGCTAACACAGCTGCACAGACTACTCGAGTGCCCCCTCTAATACCAATATCACTTCACATCTCAGCCCATTTTGATTTTCCACTTCAGTATATTTGCAGGAAAATAAAATTCCACCAGAGCAATAGATAACCTATGTCTGTGGTACAGGCATGATTTCCCCATTACGTATGGCTGGGGCTCTATTCCAATACAGGAGAGACTCGACAATACTGATAATTTAAGAAGGGGAGAAAGTTTGTGTTAGAGAGAGTACTGGACCAGGGTAATCTGTGCAGCTGCATTATCCAAAGTGCGAGGGTGGTCTAGAGGATAACACACCATCCTAGTAAGTGGGATACCTAGATTTAAGTTCTGGGTTTTGCACTAATTTCAGTTCGTTAGTTGTGCTCCTATCATTATTGAAGTTGAGAGTATGTCTCAAGAAAAGCGTAATTCCAATAGATCAGTAGACGAGCTATGGAATCAGACCTACCAGAAATACCGCCAGTCTTTTACTGAAACTACAGCTCCACTATACGTCGGCGCAACGCACTGTACAACTCCTGGAGATTAACAGGGACGCTTGAAGCTCTGAAACAGGAAGTGCATGATAGACGGAAGAATGGGGTGTATGGGTGTCACATTCGCTCAACGACGATTTCATGAGAGTCAGAGCACAAGCGCGGATCGAAAGAGCTGTGGAACGAATTCCTCGTCATTTGCCTTAACCCATTCTGAAAAATCACGGAAAACACAAATATGGACGGCAGGATTTGAATTTCAACAGTCGCCTTTCCAAATATGAGACCGGTTTTCTGCTGGTGCTCCGTCACACTTGGTTTAGAGCTCGGACGCAGGTCGTCTCGACTGACGCGTCGCAATACAATTACCGGCACACTCCCGGTGTATCGTACGTGTAGCTCGGAATGAGGTGATTCGTCCTGCTCGCCAACGCGGCACATTTCAGAAGATGGTGAACTTATTTTTTGCAGAATATTTATCAATTGCAAAAAGTACAATGACCCTCTGCTTGAATATGTGAATCTGGTTATTGTTTTGGGCACTGTTCAAATGTTCAGATGTGTATTAAAACTTATGGGACTTAAGTGCTACGGTCATCAGTCCCTAAGCTTACACACTACTTAATCTAAATTATACTAATGACAAACAAACACACCCATGCCCGAGGGAGGACTCGAACCTCCGCCGCGACCAGCCACACCGTCCATGACTGCAGCGCCCTGGACCGCTCGGCTAATCCCGCGCGGCCTTGGGCACTGCTGCGAGGCAGTGAATCAATCGCACTTCTTCCTGAAATGTGTGACTATGGTTCGGAGAACACTGTACGGACCTAAGGGCGCTTGAGGCAGTACGTTGGAAGCGCATGGGCCTGACGAATTCCCAGATAACTTCACCCATCACCAGCGCCAGGAAAGGAGGTGGTTTTAGGGCATGGGAGTGTTTTTCGCAGTTAGTACTTGGTATCCTGTTTACGTCAAGGATACATTGAATATGGAAGGATGTGAAAGCATTTTGCAGAATTGTGTACTGCATACAGTAGAGGAATATTTCGGAGATTATGATCGTTTTCACCTGAATTGTAATGAACTCTTTCATAAGGCAGGAGCTGTGAGGTAATGATGCGTGGAGAAGAACATTTCTGAGAAGGATTAGTCTGCCAAGTGTCCTGTCCTAACCCCATTGGAACGTCTTTGAGATCAATGAGAACGTCGACTGCACTCTAGAACCCAGCATCCCATGTTATCACCTTCTCTGTCTTTAGCTCTTGAAGAAGGTTGGCTGCCATTCCTCTAGAGAGATTCAGATACCTCAAGTGTCACCAGCAGACTTCAAGCTGTCATAACGGCGAAGGATGGACAAATAATGTATTAGTGTCCATTCACAAATCTTCATACACATTTGATCAGACAGTTTATTTAATCTATCGTGAAATGTTTGTCACGATGATTCGTTCCGTCACCAAAACCCAACATCAACAGAGTGACTTTGTTATGCTCTGCGCATTTTTATTGGGAGATTTATAAATAATTTTACAACTTCAGTCACTTTGACGTATCAGTATCTATTGACGTGATGCTTTTCGGTAATATGCTAGTTGGTATCATCCGGTGCTTTAATGTTATAAGCATGTTAGTTTTTATTTACAGATTCCTTTGAAGTGCGATGAAGACTATTTGCTTGGCGTGCAGTGACATACAGTAATTTATCCCTGCCGAGAAGGATTGATTTGTTTTAGTGTGCGTCATTATGTGCCTTCGAAATATATATTATTCGTATTAAAGTGTTGTCTTTAAGAACATCTTTGCTGAATACATCCTTATCTGGTACACAGAGTAGAAGAATCTTCACAACACAATTACTTCAAATTTCCACACAACGTAGGTTATACTTTAAAGATTCTTAACTGATGAATCAACCAGTTGCTAAGGTACTAGTAAGGATACAGACATTTTTAAATAATCATATATCCCAGCGCTACAGATGCTGTAGCAAGGCATTCCTTTACGAGTGAATAATTATTGTTATATTACCTTTCAGATAAACTGCAACTGGTCACGTATCACTTGGCTAATTTCCAACACCGGAAGCTAATATCGTCAGACAAATGGAAAATACCGCAATCTTATTGAGTTACTTTTTGCTGACGAGGATGTAGAACTATTATTTTAACTTATAACGCTTTACCGTCAGAAAAATAACTATAACTTATCATCATTTGGGTGCAATTTTTATGATCCAATTGACGCTGTTGCTGTGTGCTGCAATAGCCATAGATCTGAGGAGGATGTTGACGTATTATAAGCGGTACTATTCACATAAATAATGAAATGCGAAGCTGTTCGAGGTTAGCGTGTACAACAGGAAATGCTTTCGTTCGCTGTTGTTGGTATATTTGAAGAACAGTTTGGCAGCCGAGCTAACTCATGTATTAACGTTACTGCTGGTTGCGAAAGACTGGCGGAAGGATCTCGCAGAGGTCGGCAGACGTGTGCCGCAGTCTGTCGGCTTTAAACGGACGAGGGCGGCCGCGCTCGTCGGCGCGGTCCCCTTTAGTGTAGGCCAGCCCGCGTGCCCCACTGCTACAACAAGCCCGGCGCGAGAGACGGACGGCGCGTGGGGTATGCTAATCGCCGCCGGAGCTGGCCGCCTGCTGTTATTCGTGCACCTCCTCCCCTTCCCCATCCTCCTCTCGCAGCCTAGCTGCCCCCCATATCCCCACATCTATACACACGCCTCCTCACACACACACACACACACACACACACACACACACACACACACACACACGCTCCAGAGTGGGGGGGGGGGGGGGAATTGCTGAATATGCAAAGTACTTCCATTTAGTGGGAAAGGCGGCGTTGGCGACGGCGGCCGATGAGAAAAAGAACCAGTTGTGTCTCTCGCGAAGTGGCGCGGTAACGAATGCGATATGGCGGAGAGAGTGTTTAGGCGCCTGCGGCGAGACCAGGAAACTACGTATGCGGAGAACTGTACGACAGGCTAATTTACGAGTAACTGTTCCTGAGATACCGCGATTAAAATAATTCCTTAGGGCCACGCTAAAATTTTCACCGTTTATCGTAGCTTTCCACACTCTCCCTCTTCGTCGCCCTCTATAAAATTAATTGCCCCTTATGTTCTCCCATTACTTGACGGCCTTTTCCACTGTTTTGATGCTTTCGAAGAGGAAACGTTATGACGAAAGACGTCATCGGATCACTCGATTTTTAGTTAGGATACCGGGTTTAGACTTTTGATATCGTTTATCCTCGGATCTAGGTATCTAATTACTGCACAACATAGCTAGTCAGCAGGGCGTGCAATCATTTCTTAGTCCTGTCGACTGCTTTCGCATCACAGCGGGAGATAGTAGCCTAAATAGTACCTCTTTAGAGATTTTATTTGGTACAGCCCATATAGTAAGTTACATAATTATTTAAATAGTGCCGGATTCACCAGTAGGGTGATTTACACAGTTGCAGTTATGAGAAAATGAACACCCTGCACTTAGTTATCTGAACGTTTGCAATTATGAATCTCATTTGCTAACTTGTACTAGTGGTTGAAGAAACTCTATCTGTCCCTGTGCTTAGATATATCTACTAGATGAAGTTCAAGGAAATCTTTTAGGTTCTAATTGTTTTAACACTACTTATAGGCACAGCACTAGAAGTTTTCACACCATTCCCAATATCTTCACAGGTTTCATGAATCCACATTTAGCATTTCATGCATCTGATCGTGTCCTTCATGCCATTGGCATTGCATTGCTCTATACACTATCACTCAGCTCTAATAATTAGTTTCTGTGGTGGCTTCCCCGGAGAGTTTCAAAAGCACTTCCTTTCCACAGGTGGAACTGAAGTTCTGGATTTCTTCTGTTTCGGTTTGGTTTACTTTAGTTTTCACGTGGGCTCCTCGTCAACTCACATTTTCCTTGGCTAATCCTTGGAGGTTTGTTAGTATCTATCACCATTTCTCTCTGATTCTGTGATATTTCTTGGGTGGACATCAGCACTCCAACTTTTGCCTGCCATAGTCGCTTGTGCACTGATATTAAGGGGCAATCACTTTGCTTCTGGAAAGTGGAATGCTAGATTTTGTAGTCTCAGATGCTCATATTGAACATCGTCTCTTCAAATATAAGAGAATTATTCTACAATTAGTTTTCAACTTCGTTAGAATATAGTGTACTGTGCCGAGAAAAAAATTATATCCAAGTTCGCATTTTCGTTTCCATTTTCAGTACGTCGCTCAGTTGCTAACTCAAGCACGTTTTCCATGCGCTCATTATCATTTAATCCACGATCCCTGTTTAGTACTTTGTCCATCTTGTCCTTTTTCAGCAAACTATAAGTTTAAGAGTTTTAATTTGCCAGGAAGTTTCATATAAGTTTATTTGCTGAAAAAATCAGACACTATTACACAAAAGAAATTTTATTTGTTTATCTGTTTCATGAACCTAGTGTCCTTAGAATTGCCGCATTATTAGCGCATCTCAGAAATAATTATACGTAAACAGCAAGATACTATATTGTTGAAACAAGAAAAACTACCTGTATTAGTGTTTAATAAGCATTAAAAATTTAAAACAGTTAAATGAAAGCCTCCTAGAAGTGTAGATGTAGGATATAATTATTCAAAACTTTTTTTCATTTACTGCATGATGGACATGTATCTTTGATTGTTTCTGCATTTCCTTTCATCCGGTATATTCCTTTCGTCTCCTTTATCAATACAGTGTAAAATGTCTAAGTTATCAACAGTAGGAAAGCTATGTTTCTTATCTATGTGGTTCTAAGCAAAAGTTGGATATATATATAGATTTTCTTTTTCTTTGTTTGGTAGGTGTTCACGGAATCTGGTTTTTAATGCTCCTCCAGTGTGGTCAAAGTACCTGGCTGAACAGCTTTGACAGTCAATTTGATAAATGTTACATTTATTCAGTGCATTGCTTCTTGTCTGCTCATTATGAACAAGGCACTGTCTAATTTTATTCTTAGTACAAAAGGCTGCTGTAATACCATAAATACCATACGTTTTAAGCTAGTAGGTCATTTGGTAACAAATGTTGCCGACAAAAGGAGTAACTATGTAGTTTGGTTTCCCTATATTGTAAAGTGGATCATTTAGACGTGTGAGTCATTTGTTTAAACAATATATGTACTAAATTAGGACCATAACCAATATTAGCTGCCACATATCCCAGAGTCCCCAACTATCCCTGAACAGCATCATTGGAGAGTGGAATTTCCATAATTATATCAATCATAGAGTTGAAATAATAATATCAAAGCTTTCAGGATGACAAGCAGTACTAAGATGAAGATTATCAATAGTAGTAGGTTCCTGTAATATACATAGCGAGATCTTTTTTTGTTTGATACTGACGCAAATGTAAATAATTAATATTGCTTGCTATCATCTTGCAATTCAGAAGTGGACATATTTTGAAGACTATTTAAGTTGTAGAATAGCTGTAGGTGGCCCTTGACATTTAAGATATCTCCAACGTATCCTTTTACCAATGGTATGGATTTGATTAATAAATTTATTTTCCAAGTCCTATCGCGATGTCTTAATTTGTTGTTTTGTTTACTTATATCATATCCATATGAATACAGTAATAAGCTTTTTTCAACAGCTTATTTTTTATGGTCGCTAATTATATGACAATTGTAATATCCTGAAGAAAATAACAGGTGCCTGAAACCGACACATGAACAAAAATTATTTTGTGCAGCTGTCTGCTGATAATTTCTGACAAAAATCCCCTATTTGAATTCACTGTTCAGATAAATGTAGTTCATCTGAGCTCCACTTTCCAGAAAGTCTTTCTGTTGCCATTATGAAATACAAAATATTTCATTAACAGCATATTATTAAAATGCATTAGAAAATTATGTTGCATTAATAATGCTAAATGCATGTCTAAATGTCATTATACAAGCAACTTCCTTGAACTGTGCTGGCTCTAAGCACCATGGGACTTAACAGCTGGGGTTATCAGTCCACTATAACTTACAACTATTTAAACTTAAATAACCTAAGGACATCACACACGTTCATGCGTGAAGCAGGATTCGAAACTGTGAGTGTAGCGGTCGCGCGGTTCCAGACTTAAGCGCCTAGAACCGCTCGGCCGGCTACGGTACCATGGCGGAAACTTACAGCCATATATTAAAGACAAATTCTCTTTAGGAACTTTCTACAGAAAGCGCACACAAATACAGAGTCATGACTATCTGAAAAGTAATGGTGTTCCATGTATATTCATCATTAAAGAAAACATTACGTTGAAATATACCTTATAACATTAGCCCTCCTTTCCACGTACACAAAATGTGAGTAAAAATCTGCTTCAGGTTCAACGTCGTCGTCAGCACCCAAAACCAATAGCTAAACCCAAGCGAGGTGGCGCAGCACCGACCTGCCTTGTATACGACAGTGGAAGGAGATATTCTAAATCCCAGTCGAATATGACTTCAGGGAATACATCAAGCAAGTTTCTTACTCCGTGATACTAGCAGTTTTACAGTTTGTCCGTAGGTCATTTGCGAGGTGCGCTGAGTTGTGAACCTCACGTAAGTGACCGTACTGCAACCAGGACATGCAACTAATCACAACGAGTTATGTGTAGCACCACACCCAAAACCATGAATACTTTTAGCTGTCTAGCTAAAATAGCTGGACATTTCATTTAAAATGTACTTGTCCACAATCGTTCAAACATGACATGTATTCATATCTATTAAAAAAATTATAGCTAGCTGCTGGAGCTTTCTGCATAATAACTACATAAAGTACATTTTTAAAGTTTTGTTGTTGTGGGGGTCAACTGCTTCAACGTGGTTTGAGGACCCGATTAATTGGAGTCGGTTAATTATCCGTGCAATTAACCAATTTCAACTGTCAGTCATTTTCAAGCACCTGTAATACGTATAGACATTAGTGTATACATGTACTTCATAATACTAGTTTGTTAGATACCAGCTAAATGTGGACAGGTATACATCGTATTTCTGTGCGTATGTAGCACAAAAACAATACAATAATGTACATGAATACGTCCATAACCCCCCACATACAGAAAACTGTCCTGTTTAAGTACAGGCTCAGCTGTCTTGATATGGTTAAAGATTCCATCTACGGATGGTAGATAAATAAGCTACTGGCGAATTATGATGTTCGTTATTCTCACATGACCTATCTTATTAAAATTAAAGAAACTAAACTTACATATCAAATGTCATACCGAATGTGCTATCACAAATCACAGTACAATTTCCGAATTACAAATGATTATGTTGGGCCTCCTAACGAGACGTGCGAGTGAGTCTGTAACATAAAACTGTATTTCATGTAATAACGAAAAGGTCATGTGATACACTAGAACTAATAAAAGATTACAATTATACCAGAAACAGTTTCATGTTATCCTCTATAAGATGTTATATTTTATTCCGCTTTAGTAGATTATACGGGAGTTGGAACTTAAATAGTGGCAACTATTTATTCACAACCGATGCAAAAGAGTTTCATGTTTTCACCCATCACTGTTCTTCAAAGTACGTTAGCTGAGCCTGGTCTGTTGATGGTGCGAATGGAGACGTCTGCTGCCTGTCCAGTCTCTGGAACAGTTCTGAAGCGAATGCCACTAAGTGGTTACTTCATCTTCGGAATCAAATCAAGCTTCAAGGTGGATTCCGCATGAATTGATGGAAATGCAGAAACGGATGCGTTACGACGCTGCTCAGACGCACTTGGAGCGCTATGAGCGCGAGGGAGAGGCTTTGTTATGCCATATTGTTATATTGTCTGAGACATGGGACACATCGTACGAGCCATCACTGAGACAGCAGTCCAACGAACGGCGTCATTATGGGTCCAAAATGCGTCAGAACCCCCCTTTTGGTGAAAGTATTGGTGATAATCGTGCACGACTGTGATGATGTTGTCCTAACGCATTACGTTCGTCCACGGCACACAGTCAGTGCACAGTTTTACTGTTCGTTTTTGAAGCACCATCTACGACCAGCTATGCGAAAGAAGCGGCCACACTTTCTGCACAACCCATCAATCATTTCGCACGACAAATCGCGGGCGCATACAACACAAGTTGTCGCTGCTGTGTTCGATCGATGGGACTGGGAAGTACTGTACCATCCACCATACACCCCGGACTTACGTCCTTGTGACTCTGATTTGATTCCGAATATGGAGGAAACACTTAGTGGCATTCCCTTCAGAACTGTTCCAGAGATTCGACAGGCAGTGGACCGATCCATTCATCGGTGATCAACAGATCAGGCTCTGCTAACGGTATATCACGCCTTCCACATCACTGCATGACTGGCAACGGGTTCTACACAACGTTGGTGACTACATTGAAGAACAGTAACAGGTAAAGCAACGTAACTGTTTTGTATCGATTGTGAGTAAATAATTGCCACTATTTAAGTTCCATCCCTCGTAAATACATTTGAAGGAAAAGACTCATTAACGTCTGTTTATTATAGATACAATGGCCCTACAGTTGTCATCTTAAGGCGCTACTTGTCTTGGTCGTTGTTTGGTGATCAAAACGTTCATTAAATTTAGATTGACTGCGCATGTAACGAAGTATTCATTAACTTTAGTTTCATACTGTATGCAGTTTGTCAAGATCGACATCATAGGCCAAAGATTGTTGTAGTTATATCTTAGAATGGGAGTGTGTCTTAAATAAACATACGATGGTCACTAAACCTCTCTCCTCCAAAACATTCCCAGCAAGCGGCTATTGTTGGCAAATTGGCTGTTGGTGTCCTAGAAGGTATAAGGTGCACTCATGGCACGGAAAATACTTGATCTTATTGTCCTGGGAGGGTCCAGTCAGCCCATATAGTCTAACATGCTTTCTGTGACGCTCCTACGAGTTTTGTAGATTTGTTTTACCTAATGGAAATTAAGTGATTAATTTAGGAATTTATTATGGACATGGAACGTGAATTAAGTGTTTTAATGAAACTGTTTCGGAAGCGTCATATCTTCACTACATGTTCGTATTTTAGTTATAGGAATTTCTGTTAAGCTATTGCAAGGAATGCACCTTTATGTGATGGTGTTGATGCGGGGAAAGTGTCCGTGTAGTCGATGGCTTGTGGCCACGTTTAGAAAATTTAACAGGAGCAGTCAAAACAAGGACTCTGCAGCGATACTTATAGCAAGTCTTTATAAAAACAATCTAGGCTGGTCAAACAATAAAATAGAAGAAAAAGGAAGCAAAAGGATAGAAACAGAAAAGCACAGACGAAAGGGAATGACAAGAAGAGTGCAAAGTGCCGGAAACCAACCCTAAATGAGATCTACTTAAAGACAGCGATGAAGACTGAGAGTCATTTACTGCGAAGAACAATTTTTATATTGAAAACCAGAAGAGCAAATGATTTAGTTCTCCCGCTGGGTTCATGAACTCTGTACAGGAGTTGCGGAGTGCAGATTGAACTTCATTTGTAATACGTATATGTAATTAAAATAGGATCATGTTTCACAATAAAACCTATTTATTTATCTATTTATTTCTCAATATAATCCTCTATCCCTTATTTATTGTTTATCTGGTCAGTTTGACAGTTCATTTAGGGCAAATTGGCTGCTTTGGGAAAATTAATTTTTTTAATTCTTAATTGGTACTTAGGTAATTAAATTATTTGGTATTATACTTCAATTATGACAGATTATAATTAGTCACATTTTTGTATTTCCGTCTATTGCTGTTCAGCTTAAAAAGTAGGAATATCTTAGCTTGTTAACTTTGTCCAGCTCTCTACTATGTTTCCTTCAGAGGAGTTATTCGCAGAGGAAAAGAAACCTGTCGCTATCTCCTCTGCACATAGAAACAATACATGAGAATATTTAACATTAAGCAAATAAGCCGACTCTCAGGCTGGTTTACGTGGTTTCCCTGTGCTGGTCGCGGTAAGGAATTTATGAACTTGACTTTTTGCTATTGTGCCAAAGAGCAGAAAATTCCAGGTTCGTTATTTTTTACTTTCTAAGTGTTATAAATTGTCAATCCATTACTCTGATTAACAGCAACAGCTTCCTCAGAGCAACACATATGTATGACAACCAAACAAATCATAAAGTGGAGATTTTTTTCAGTCATCAGTCTTCTGACTGGTTCGATGCAATACTCCACGAGTTCTTACCCTGGGTCAACCTTTTCATCTCAGAGCAGCATCTGCAACCTACATCCTCAATTACCTGCTGGATATACACTCCTGGAAATGGAAAATAGAACACATTGACACCGGTGTGTCAGACCCACCATACTTGCTCCGGACACTGCGAGAGGGCTGTACAAGCAATGATCACACGCATGGCACAGCGGACACACCAGGAACCGCGGTGTTGGCCGTCGAATGGCGCTAGCTGCGCAGAATTTGTGCACCGCCGCCGTCAGTGTCAGCCAGTTTGCCGTGGCATACGGAGCTCCATCGCAGTCTTTAACACTGGTAGCATGCCGCGACAGCGTTAACGTGAACCGTAAGTGCAGTTGACGGACTTTGAGCGAGGGCGTATAGTGGGCATGCGGGAGGCCGGGTGGACGTACCGCCGAATTGCTCAACACGTGGGGCGTGAGGTCTCCACAGTACATTGATGTTGTCGCCAGTGGTCGGCGGAAGTTGCACGTGCCCGTCGACCTGGGACTGGACCGCAGCGACGCACGGATGCACGACAAGACCGTAGGATCCTACGCAGTGCCGTAGGGGACCGCACCGCCACTTCCCAGCAAATTAGGGACACTTTTGCTCCTGGGGTATCGGCGAGGACCATTCGCAACCGTCTCCATGAAGCTGGGCTACGGTCCCGTACACCGTCAGGCCGTCTTCCGCTCACGCCCCAACATCGTGCAGCCCGCCTCCAGTGGTGTCGCGACAGGCGTGAATGGAGGGACGAATGGAGCAGTGTTGTCTTCAGCGATGAGAGTCGCTTCTGCCTTGGTGCCAATGATGGTCGTATGCGTGTTTTGTGCCGTGCAGGTAAGCGCCACAATCAGGACTGCATACGACCGAGGCACACAGAGCCAACACCCGGCATCATGGTGTGGGGAGCGATCTCCTACACTAGCCGTACACCTCTGGTGATCGTCGAGGGGACACTGAATAGTGCACGGTACATCCAAACCGTCATCGAACCCATCGTTCTACCATTCCTAGACCGGCAAGGGAACTTGCTGTTCCAACAGGACAATTCGCGTCCGCATGTATCCCGTGCCACCCAACGTGCTCTAGAAGGTGTAAGTCAACTACCCTGGCCAGCAAGATCTCCGGATCTGTCCCCCATTGAGCATGTTTGGGACTGAATGTATCGTCGTCTCACGCGGTCTGCACGTCCAGCACGAACGCTGGTCCAACTGAGGCGCCAGGTGGAAATGGCATGGCAAGCCGTTCCACAGGACTACATCCAGCATCTCTACGGTCGTCTCCATGGGAGAATAGCAGCCTGCATTGCTGCGAAATGTGGATATACACTGTACTAGTGCCGACATTGTGCATGCTCTGTTGCCTGTGTCTATGTGCCTGTGGTTCTGTCAGTGTGATCATGTGATGTATCTGACCCCAGGAATGTGTCAATTAAGTTTCCCCTTCCTGGGACAATGAATTCACGGTGTTCTTATTTCAATTTCCAGGAGTGTATTCCAACCTCTTTCTGTCTCTACAGCTTTTACCCTCCATAACTCTCTCTAGTAACATCCCCTGATGCTTTAACACATGTCCTATCATCCTGTCCCATCTTCTTCTCACTGATTTTGTAGATGACCTCCTCATTCCTTATCTTATCAGTCCACATAATTTTCAACGTTCTTCGGTAGCACTACAACTCAAAGGCTTTGTTTTCTTCTGTGCCCATTTTTCAATCGCTAATGTTTCACCACCATAAAATGCTGTGATCCAAACCTACATTCTCAGAAATTTCTTCCTCAGACATACCTATGTTTCATACTAACAGACGTCTCTTGGCCAGGAACGCCATGTTAGTCTGTGCCAGTCGGCTGTTTGGTTCCTCATTACTCCGACTGTCAAGGGATATTTTCCTGAAGAAATAGCAGAATTCCTTAAGTCGGTCTACTTCGTGAGCCCCAATTCTGATGTTATATCTCTCGTTGTTCCCATTTCTGCTTCCTTCGATTTACTCTCAATCTATATTCTGTACACATTAGACATTTCATTCCACTCAACAGATCCTGTAATTCTTCTCCACTTTCAACGAGGAATGCAGTGTCATAAGCAGATCTTATCATTGATATTCTTTCACCCTGAATTTTAATATCACTCTTCTATTTCCGCCATTGCTTCATCCATGTATAGATTGAACAGTAGGGAGGAAAGATTACCTCTCTGCTTTTCACCCTTTTTTATTTGAGTGCTACATTTTTGGGTTTCCAGTCTTACTGGTTTTTATACATATTGTAATAAACCACTTTTTCCCTATAGCTTACAGCTATTCCTCAGGAGGTCGAATATGTTGCACCAGTTTACCTTATCGAACGATTCCTCCAGGTCGACTAATCAAATGAACGTGGCTTGATTTTTCTGCAGTCTTGCTTTCATAAACAGCTTCAACGTCAGAACTGCCTCTCTTGTGCCTTTCCCTTTCTTAAAGCCAAACGGATCGTCACCTAACAGATCCTCAATTTCTTTTCTTTTCTTCTATATACTATTCTTGTTAGTAACTTGGAGATACCGTGAGTTGTTAAGCTGACTGTGCGGTAATTCTCGCACTTCTCAGCTCTTGAAATCTCGGGAATTGTGTTTAAGGTAGTATAACGCCAGCCTCATACATTATACACACTGACGTAAATAATTGTTTTGTAGCCACTTCCTCCAAGTATTTTAGAAATTTCGATAGAATGTTATCTATACCTTACTTTTATTTGATTTAAGTCTTCTAAAGCCGTTGTTAATTCTGATTCTAATACTCGATCCCCCTATCTCTTCCCTGGCGACTCCTGCTGCCTTTTCTATCACGTCGTTATACAAGAACTCCCCTTCACAGACGACATCAGTGTTTTCCCTCCTCCTAGCTCTCACGTCTGTCACCAACAGTGGAATTGCCAACGCAGTCTTAGTGCTATCGCTCTTGCTTCTTACTTCAGTAAGCCTAGTTTGACTTTTCTACATGCTGAGTCAGCCTTTCTGATAAACATTTCTTCTTCGGTTTCTTCACGTTTATCGCGTAACGATTTCGCCGTAACTTCCCTACACATTCAGTTTATTTCATTCCTAAGTGAACTGTATTTTTGTTCTTGAATTTCTGACAACCTTTTTTCACTTTCCTTTTTCGTCGATCAAGAGAAGTATTTCTTCTGGTGGCGTAATCAACTTCAAATTAAACCATCAGATTTAGCCATGGATCACCACAAAAACGTCTGCCTGCGAAAATAAAAGTAAGATAGAGAGTCGACACAACCCAGTAGAGGTATTCCTATGCTGATTACTAACCAATCCAGTACGGCTACAAGGCAGCAATTCACAACGAAACTGACGTCTGCTACTTCTGTAGCCTGTACTTACTTTAAAGGTACTCCAAGACTTCTGACTTGAGTTTAAAAACAAAAAGAGCGCCCATCACCCTGCAGGGACGAAAAGAGACGTAGTTGAGTTTGGAGACAACCTAAATGATTCCAGAGGAAACTCCAGTGTACAGTTCATTGTCTTCTATGATCCAAATGTAATACTGGGAAAATTTTAAGAGGAAAGTGATGACAGGTACGGCTACTGGTTTATGTTTCGCACAAAGCAGCATGGGACAGGTATGTAAGTGCATCGCTATTGATGAAGAGTCTATGTGCTTCACTGAGAAGTGGCTTCGGTTGAACCTGCCGATGCCGGTCATCAGGTATAATGTTCGGCGTAATAATGGTGTTGCATGTGAAGCCATACGAGGCAAGACACAAACAGAACAATAACAAAATATTTTGTGCTTCTATAAAAATCTGAGAAATGAGATTAATTTACTTATCTGGCAAACCATAATTCTTGTGGAAACTGAGCTCGTGTTGGTGTACCCAATGTTCATATAACTTACGCTAATGCAGTCTGGTAACGTCCTCTACTACCTCCCATACTGCCCGCCCGCTTACCCCAGCGGTCTAACACAAGGCTTTCCGGAGCAGGAAGGAGCGCCTGATCCCCGGCGCGAATCCGCCCGGAGGACTTGTGTGGAGGTTCGGTGAGCCGGCCAGTCTGTGGATAGTTTTTAGGCAGTTTTCCATCTGCCCCGGCGAATACGGGCTGGTTCCCCTTATTCGTCCTCAGCTACAGTATGTCGCCCATTGCTGCGCAAACAAGTTCTCCACATACGCGAACACCACCATTAATCTACCACGCAACACAGGGGCTACACTCGTCTGGTGTGAGACGTTCCCGGTGAGGGGGAGGGGGGATTGGGGATACACCGGGGCTGAACAGTAGAATAACCCTGGGTACAGTGTGGGGTGGCGGAGGGGAGAAGTGCACTGCGCTAGACGTCACAGGGTTGTGTACCAGTGCGGCTCCGACGGGGACGCAGCCTCTCCGTCGTTTCTAGGTCCTCGATTAACACACAGTACAATACAATACCTCCCATACTTCGATAAGTCAACCACTTATCACTTCCAAGGAACAAATGAAATGCGAGATCACTGTATATGGGATCGACGTCCGTACACCACTACGCCCCTCACGAACCAAATAAAAGTCTAAGCAGAAACCAGCACTCACCGCAAACAAATGCCACTGGACAACCAGAGATGACCAACGTCAGACGTTATAGATAGTGAAAACTGACAAGCAGTGCTTGTTCTGTCCCCCCCTTACTTCACAGGTTGAGCCCAGGATTACAAGCGAATCAGATTTTAAGGAAATTTCTCTAGTCTCTCCCATAATATCAATATTCCAATAACATTACGTACACGTCAGAAACTTTGGGTTTTTATATTCCATTGGATTACAGCTGCCATCCCAGTATCTACCAGTCCCCGATTTACTCTGCTGTTGTAACCGTGTGTGACTATTACGCTCTATTCTGCTGATCTTCGCGGTCCTGATGATGTATTCGAAGTATGACATGCGACAGTTGCGGAGGATATGGTGGATATTCAACTTACTCAGACAAACTGTAAATCATACTGTAAATCATACACACTATATCCATTTTAGTGAATAGTAACTTCAATGTGTCCTAAGCTGCCAAATTTCCAGTCAGAGACGACAAGGGCCCTATGAAACAGAGTATCCTCTAACGGTCAGCCATGTGGTGACAATTATCAGTTTCTGGAAACTCATATCCACAAGCTGGCAATTCATAGAGGTATGTCACATCTTACCATCACGCTTCCTCCTGAGCCAAATATCGAGAAGTGAAAGCAGCTATCCTCTTCGGCCTCGAAGTGTGATACAAAGGTCATGACTGCTGCCCAATAAAACTTGAAAGCCACGTATTATTGATAAGGAAAGTATGTGAGCGCAACACCGTTGAATGAAGATTTATTCTAGCGGCGATAGAGGCGGCAAATGGTGAAATACACCGACATAAGCGACTTTGGCAAATGGCTGATTTTTATTCCCCAGAATAGGGGAATGAGCATCTCAAGACGGTTAATGTGCCATTGTCTTGAGCGTCTATATAAAGCGGATGAAAATCGCTGAACTCTCGAGAAGGTGACGAGTTATTGGACGTCAATGACTTATCACTGTAAATGGACGTCGGAGGCTTACCGACCCATAAAGCAGTACAGGAGGTCTGACGATAGAGTGCTGTGCTGGAGTACTTACAACTATCTCGGAGTTAATAATACAGCGTTCATTGTTGATCATGGCACGCTGCAGCAGACATCCCACATATGTTCTCATATTCACCCAATAACGTAATCAATTACGAATTCCGTGGGCACGGGATCATCGGACTTCGACGACGAATGAACGTGAACATGTGTTCTTGACGGATGAAAGAAATTTCTTGTTGCATCGGCGGTGGGCATGTCTGGATAACCTGACATCCTAGAGAACGGGTAATCGAATCATTCACCGCGCATAGAACACACGTCAAAGAAGGCAGTATTATGTTATGAGTGACACTTACCTGGGATTTCATGCTGCCTGAGGTAGTAATCCATGTGGAGCATGCTTAATGTCATCTCCCACGACGTTAACATCTTCCAGTAGGATAGCTATCCGCCGGCCGTTGTGGCCGAGTGGTTATAGGCGCTCCAGTCTGGAACTGCGTGACCGCTACGGTCGTAGGTTCGAATCCTGCCTCGGGCATGGATGTGTGTGATGTCCTTAGGTTAGTTAGGTTTAAATAGTTCTAATTTCTAGGGCACTGATGAACTCACACGTTAGGTCCCATAGTGCTGAGAGCCATTTGAACCATCTGATAGCTATCCGTGTCATGAGAAACGAATCGAGCTCCATTAGTTCGGGGAGCAAAACGTGAGTTGATGTCTTGGCCACCAATTTCAGTTAATGTCAAGCCGATGGAAGCTGTCAGACACCATCTCCAAATACACAAACCAGTGGCCTGTAGTGTATTGTGCGACATACCTGCCAAGGACTTTCCGAATCCACTCCACATATAACCGCTGATGTATAGCGTTTCAAAGGCAGATCACTACCCTGCCAAGATGGTGATGATTACGTTTTAGCTCGTAAGTGTAGTTTATGCACGTTACACTTCGATGACTTATTTATTTTCACTTTCATCATTTGATTGGTCAGTGTAGTGTTAAGTAATCCTCCTTGTTTTTTCGATTGGACTGCCATCCTTGGTATTAGAAAATGAAATATTCAACAAACTTTCATCTAATTTAGTTACTGTAAACAAACTAAAACACCAGGACAGCAAACCACAATTTGGTACTATACCAGGTTATAGGTATTTTTAATAGGTTTTCTAACCAGGAAAGCTGTATGAGAAGTTCAAGATCTTGAAATTAGAGTCCTGGCTACCTTTAACATAATTTTATTTATACTCAAGTTCCACTACAATTAATAAAAGTGATGTAACAAGAAGATTCACTCAGTTACAAGAACCGTTAACAAAAAGGGATGCTAGTACTAAGGGAAGCAGCAAATAAAAGCAAGACTGCTTTGAGAATGAAGCTCCTAGAGAATTATCTGTGCACCTGACGTGTACAAGATGAAGAAACCTGAAGAATGAAACACCTCCAGAATGATCTGTGCAACTCTCATGTAAAAGAATAAGAAACAAAATACAAATTGGAATCAATCAGTGGCTCAGTATGCATACCTGAAACATAGGGGAGACGAGCTGCACAGAGTGCGTATCAGAGACGTACATCTCCTCTAGATCAGGAAGATGTGCCAATCAGCCGCAGATGGTAGTCAGCTCCCAACTCCTCCAATTGTTCATCCTGAAATGCGGAAAATTGTTTCATTCTGACAAACTCCCAAGCTTTCAATATTTCAACATGGAGGGGACGACTCCAAATTGATACAATGTAATGGGCGAAAAGTGTAACAAAATTTAGAATAGTACAACAATCTTCGCACTTTTCAGGTTAAAGAGCAATATTTTACCATCACAAATTTAGATATGGACTGAAACAGTGTTATGTTGATTGGTAGACCCATCACACCATGTTCTAGGTGGTATGTCAGTATCTCATTGATTAAAAGTGTAATGTATCGCGTGAGACAGAACCAACGCTCCTATTCGCCTCCTTTGCACTGCGGGGTCTAGGCCTTTCACGTTAGCATAGAAAGAGTAAAATATCGAAATATCGTTTCAAATTATCCTGAGGGGACGGCAACGTGGATGGGGCTCTCGCTGCCCAGCACTTGGGCAGGGAGCAGCTGTATTCACACAAAAAAGCAACGGAGTAGGCACCCTAGCTTTCACAATGAGGCGTATCTCACCTGCGGACAAAAAAGACTAAAGACCATACCAGAGTCCACCTGAACTGCTAGGACGATGTGAAGCTCCCTCTCTATACATACATTTCCAGTGAGAAATAATGTACCTGCTAGAAAATTTACTGATATCGCATAGTCACCGTAGACTAACGGTTTCGATATCGGTATGAATTACGAAAGAGGATGAGTGAATTCTTGGTTCATATTAGTTGATAGTTTCTCTAAGAAGAAAATACTACCAAATTATGTTCATGACATAGTTTACGAATGTTCCTTGATATCATAAGGTTTGATAGCAAAGAGATGCTGAAAGTAAAATCAGACTGATGATAGCTTACATGGATGTGAGTGTTAGTCCCATACGGCATCTTTGGCTGAAAACAGGAGAGATCTGCACAGATGCTATAATAAATCACTCCTTCTGTCATACATTTCATAGAGATTATTAGTGCATAAATATAGGTGACAACTGTCACCAATAAAATTTTCTCTTTTTATGTAGTTCCTCTTTTCCTAAGACCGCGTTATTAACTTTCCATCGATCTTAACGTACGTGTAGCTGCAGACAACTACAGGATGCAGGGAAAGGCTCGGGAAGGCTAGTAGATTTGGCAAGAAGGGATGAGGAGCGCAGAGGAAAGGGAGAACGGAAGAGGCGATTGCTATTCGGCATCTCGGGCGAGCTCCCGAACAGCCTCACGAAATCGCGTTACGGCAAATAGAATGAGCGCGGCCGAATTTTCCGGGAAACGCGTCCCGCTTTCTCTGCAGCTCCGGATTCCCTGCGGAAGGAAGAGTCGCAGCCGAGAGCCGCTCACTGCCGGGCAGCCTAATTGCGTCACGCTTGGACAGACGATACACGCGCAGCCTACGGTATGTGCTGCAGGATGATTCACCAAAATGTTCACCTGCCACATCGTAGAACGCTTCGCTTTCCATACATTTCCAGCCTTCCCACATCAACATTTGGAGTAAACATCAGGGAAAATGACAACCAAAGCTTTTGCTGGGGAAGTCACCAATTTTCAGATGATGAAGATATTTTTCCGGAAGGCTAAAGCGGCGGAAGAGACGCATACGTAATTGCCGTTGATGAACCATGCAGGCGGAAAATTTTGCAGATATTAAAAAAGTTTGGTAACTGTTTCATGGGCCTCAAATTCATATTAATGAATTTTCGCTGCACTCGATGTGCCTGCTTCTAATGAATATAACAGTAAATTTGATCCCATGTCTCAATTTGTATGACATGTGAGTATTATTGTGCATTATTGGTTTCCTATATGATGGTTTATGACCGAAACGAGTAGTAATAATAAATGAATAAAATACAGCTCTGTGGCAATCATTTTCCGCAGTAGTCCAGCAACAACAACTGTACACTAAACGTATGTATTCATGTAGTGGAAAAAGAACATTTAACGTACTGATGTTGCCAGTAAATTTCATATAACATTAACTCCAGATGTCAGCAGAAATTACTTGAATTTCGAAAGTCCATTGTCTCAGTCACAACCCAAAACTTAACAACATTATTCTCAATAACTATATTGAAGATGCTTATGTTAATAGGCAAGTTTGCCTAACACATAAAGAGAAGAAGAAGAAGAAGAAGAACATGACGATGTTGATGAACTATATCAACAAAACATCTAAGAAGTTCGTCACACACAGTTCCAAAAAATAATTGTAGTGATACATAACTTTTTATTCCTGCGTCAAGTACTCAGACGATTTCGAAGTTCACGTCATCCCGCAATCACCAAAAACCACATAAATAATTTCAATTTCTATCAGAGTTTAGATTCCGGAACTCGTGATCACGATATTATTGTGAGCACCATGAAATTTCAATCAAGTAGTACCTCAAAAAATTTTCAAAGTTCACCAAATTGTTACCCAGTCCTCGCATCGCTTTGGCTGCACAATTGATTCGCCAACATACCATATCCCAGCAATCGCCGACAAATGCAATGAACGCCAGTTTGCCTGTCCTCTATGTACGCTGGTTGGTTTGGGGGAAGGAAACCAAACAGTGAGGTGTTCGGTCCCATACGATTATGGAAGGATTGGGAAGAAATACGGCGAGCCCTTTCAAAGAAACTATCGCGGTATTTGCCTCAAGCGAATTAGGGAAACCACGGAAAACCTAAATCAGGACGGCCGGAAGCGGATTTGAACCGCCGTCCTCTCCAATGTTAGACCAGTGTGCTAACCACTGCCACACCTCACTCGGAGTCCTTTTAAACACTTTTTGGCGTCCTGGCTGCTGAATCCTAGTTAAACATCGTATAAATGACACAATTCAATTTTAAAGAAAATTACATACTGTATACAAATATACTAGAACAAAGGGAAAATTCTTATAGTCACTTTGAGATCTCTTTAAAATATTCACACAACATTAGCCAAGTAGCGAATAACGTTTGCGATGCATGCCTTCATCTGACTCTTCACTGTGTATACAGGGTGGTCATAAACAGTCTGAGAAGCTTGTAAGGGTTTTTCAGGGTAGGCCGTGTTGATAAATATAGCTTTCAGACTGTTTCTGATAAATAATTGTTAAGAAAAAATTCGATACATTGCTTCGAATTAGGTTTGAAGTTACGAAATCAAGTCATTGCGAGCGTAAATTCAATAAACCTGCCAAAGACGGTGCCGCCCAATGTGTTGTTCCTTTGGTTTCGTAAAACATAACGAGAGAGCAATACAAAGTTTGACCTGGGACAATATTAAGCGTCTAAACCCAGCCAGAAGTGGAACAGTGACCTGCACTATTGTCCACGCTGTGAGAATAACTGACACTAATTGTCTCCGGCTGGTCACTTGAATTTGCTAGCGCAGTGATGCTACTGGTCAACGTCAACGCTGATTATGTCTCAGTAAAACCTATCCTGCTATATCCTGACATGCTTTCCAGAATATGTCTGACTACCTTTTTTTGTTAACCATAAATTTACAAATACCTCCTAACTAGCAGAATTCTGTCTACTTGCACATCAGTAATATTAAGTAATGTTCAGGGACATTAATGCTGTTTTCACGATACGTATTTGCGATGAGAATTTATAGCGTAGAATAATTTGTATATTAATTTCGTGAAATTCTGTACAATTTTTTACACATATGCTTCACTGTAAAAGTAGTACATTGTTGTGATTACCAATATCAGCAGCATGCATGTGATTCACCATGTGTAAATATAGCTAAATTTGTTATTTTCTTATTATTTTTATAAAATAGTGTAATTAAAACTATTACTGTTTTTTTTAATTTTGAGGCTTAGAATAATTGTTATGCTTACAATTTCTATGAATTCGTCTCATCATCCGATGTCTCTGGGGCATCTGGTGTTTCTGTAGCCAGTTTTTGACATACGTTAAGCATTTTCGTAGGAAAATATTATTTATTCACTCTTTCCAGTCATCTGTATCCTCCACCCTTCAATCTGTTCGGCTGGGAGCAGCCCCACTCTCACCACCTGAATTTTCCCAGTAAGCTACTGTGGTCAGCCGCTGCCCGTACGATCACAACACAGGGAGCCAGCCCATTCTCTTCACGCTTCTTTACCCGCCTGGCCCACAGCCATGAGCATCCTTAGAAAATTTTTCAAGAGAGGCACAACTCTAATATTGCCAGTTTTAATATAACTGAGCCGTTATGTCTGAAAACGTTTCGTGCCCCAATAACAAATTTAACACAAAGTACACAACACTGTTATTATTTCAAATGACTGAAAGCTATCCGTTACTGAATTTATAAAGATGTCGCCTATTTCACCCAGCGATCTGAAATAAAATATTCGTACCATTACATCACGTTATCCAACGAGTTACGAACCAAACCAGCAAAATATTCACAAAAACATCACTAAAATTCCCATAATAAAAGGACGAACCTGAAAACAAAAAATCTGCTTTAGAAAAAAAAAAGATATCAAAAAAATAACCATTAAAAATGGAAACTTAGTACACCTCACAGTGCAGTAATGGGGAATAAACTTAACAAAATCTTTGCTCAACTTAGTGCCCATGCAAAACTTTGATATGAATCGGTTTAATGTGAAGCGTGATTAGGCTTTTATATCATTACGTGCTGCAATGTTATGGCTGACCCATATTAAGAGAAGTTACGGTAGTGGCCATTAAAATTGCTACACCAAGACGAAATGCAGATGATAAGCGGGTATTCATTAGACAAATATATTATACTAGAACTGACATGTGATTACATTTCCACGCAATTTGGGTCAATAGATACTGCGTGCAGGACCCAGAACAACCACCTATGGCCGTAATAACGGCTGTGATACGCCTGGGCATTGAGTCAAACAAAGCTTGGATGGCGTGTACAGGTACAGCTGCCCATGTAGCTTCAACACGATACCACAGTTCATCAAGAGTAGTGACTGGGGTATTGTGAAGAGCCAGTTGCTGGGCCACCATTGACCAGACGTTTTCAATTGGTCAGACATCTGGAGAATGTGCTGGCGAGGGCAGCATTCGAACATTTTCTGTATCCAGAAAGGCCCGTACAGTATCTGCAACATACGGTCGTGCATTACCCTGCTCAAATGAAGGGTTTCGCAGTGGTCGAATGAAGGGTAGAGGCACGGGTCGTAACACACCTGAAATATAACGTCCACTGTTAAAAGTGCCGTCAATGCGAACAAGAGATGACCGGGACGTTTAACCAATGGCTCCCCATACCATCACGCCGGGTGATACGCCAGTATGGCGATGACTCATACACGCTTCCAATATGCGTTCTCCGCCATGTCTCCAAACACGGATGCGACTATCATGATGCTGTAAACAGAACCTGGATTCATCCGAAAAAATTACGTTTTGCTATTCGTCCACCCAGGTTCGTCGTTGAGTACACCATCGCAGGCGCTCCTCTCTCTGATGCACCGTCAAGGGTAACCGCAGCCATGGTATACGAGCTGATAGTCGATGCTGCTGCAAACGTCGTCGAACTGTTCGTGCAGATGGTAGTTGTCTTGCAAACGTCCCGATCTGTTGAGTCAGGGATCGAAACGTGGCTGCACGATACGTTACAGCCATGCGGATAAGATGCCTGTCATCTCGACTGCTAGTGATATGAGGTCGTTGGGATCCAGCACGGCGTTCCGTATTATTCTCCTGAACCCACCGATTCCTTATTCTGCTAACAGTCATGGGATCTCGACAAATGCGAGCAGCAATGTCGCGATACGATAAACCGCAATTGCGATAGGATAAAATCCGACCTTTATCAAAGTCGGAAACGTGATGGTACGCATTTCTCCTCCTTACACATGGCATCACAACAACATTTCACCTGGCAACGGCGGTCAACTGCTGTTTGCGTGTGACAAATCGGTTGGAAACTTTCCTCATGTCAGCACGTTGTAGGTGTCGCCACCGGCCCCAGCCTTGTGTGAATGCTCTGAAAAACTAATCATTTGCATATCACAGCATCTTCTTCCTATCAGTTAAATTTCGTGTCTATAGCACGTCATCTTCGTGGTGTAGCAATTTTAATGGCCAGTAGTGTGGAACGGAAAAAACTTTTTTTTAAATTTTTATCTCATTATAAGGTCTGCAATTTTCCGAATAAAATATATAATATATTTTAATGCTCAAAAGAATGAATTAATGTTTTACCCGCTGGTAATATTAAACTCTTTGCAACTGAACTAGTGCGTGTAGTGTCTCTGTATGTCTGTAAAGAACACTATCTCTATGGGCGTCGAAGATCCCGCAGCATTGGTTGGTTGGTTTTGGGGAAGGAGACCATACAGCGAGGTCATCGCTCTCATCGGGTTAGGGAAGGACGGGGAAGGAAGTCGGCCGTGTCCTTTGAAAGGAATCATCCCGGCATTTGCCTGGAGCGATTTACGGAAATCACGGAAAACCTAAACCGCGAGATTGAACCGCCCCGCAACATTCGTACTCCTAATTTCGTACACGTAGACGAGTTACTCTCGTGGTGAAGAAGCAGCTGCCGACTCCGATTTTTGCCTGTAAAATTCTTGAAATGGAAGAGACAGATAACGTCTATAGGATGTTCTCGAATTGGAACGCTGTCATTCGCATTTGGTCATTAGATAATTGTCGGCGAGTGAAATGAGTTCTTTTTATCAGAGAAAACCTTCTCTGTGCTTTGACTGTGTAATAGAAGCAGGTTCTACTGCAAAGATCGATCACCAAATGCTCGAAGTCCTATACAAGCTTGTAGTATCTAATTGTTCCTCACAGAATACTTCGATAAAACTTTAATATGCCAATTACCTTTAAAATGCAACAGACTTTATTTTGGCCGTTACTAAACTCCACCTTAACATATCATACTGCTTGTGAATCTCGAAAACACAAATTATATAATACGATGGGTAACAATGGCTGTTTCATTGTACACACTTCCTACACGGCCTCTCATTAGCGTGTCTCGTAACAAAGTCCAGTCACATTCTCATTTTCTTACTTTTCTTTTCTCGCCATGGAGGAAAGTCACTCAATAGACTAAATATTTCACTCGCGCAGGCGACACGTAACACCTATCACTATGTATTCACTTTAGACAAGAAACAATCGGAAAGGCGTTTTATTGATAACTTCCTTCAACCAGCATAGAGCAAGGGATATTACAAATGACATGTATATAAATTACAAATTCACATTGGAAGTGTTTTATTATTTTGAATGTAACCTACACTAGTTGAAGATGTTAAAATTTTTACATGCATTACCTCAAAATCTTACAAAATCGGTAATTTTCTATATAGAAGGCTGTGGATTGCTGTGTTATAAAGGTTTAATTACGTGTTTTTATTGGTACCACTGTCAAAAACAGTATAGTATCATTTCATAGTGTGAAAACGCGTTGTATGTCGAAGTGGTAACGTTATTGCGACAAAAAGTGACGAATAGATTGTTAAATCTCTCTAAAAGTTACGTACGACGCCAAAACGAACTGGTTTTAAGAAACGTGGATTTCGTGGTAATAGATTTTCGAATGAAGGGAATCATTGTGTGCAACATGTGGCGTGTGTAGTTACAGACAATGAAATACAGGCAAACTTGTAAGTATCTAGAGAAGCACCCATTAGCGTTTCGAAGATTAAAATAAACCGTAGTGATACACAGGTTTCTCCAAACGAAACTGACGTAAATGGTAGGCTAGGCTATATTCTGATAGATTTACACATTCTAACAAGGCTGTTAGGTGAATGTGTGTGTTGGAAAATATACGGAGGGCCAGTTAGTTTACATGAAGACAAGGAGGTATGAAATGGATTAGCCAGGAGATTTACATTAATTGCGCCAGTTGTCCATACAAAGAAATTTCAGAAACTTTTCCACAGCCGTCTCTATTTTTTTTTATTTTTTGTAGGAAGAGAATGAAATTTTTTGTGAACGTACTTGGAACATTAAGCTATGCATTGAGCCTACTGCAACGTTTGCGGCTGGATCGGGTTATTAAAAAGTTTTATTCGTTGGTCGCACTGTTCAGTGGAAAAGTTCAACGTACCTCAGTACAGCATCAGCTCACCATGTCGTTTCTCTGCAAACATATGTACCATTAGTACGTCTAAAAAGCAGGGTTGATAAAACAACGCCTATACTTACGTTACATAGTCCTCGTAGCTCTAGTAGCCAGTTATCCTGCAAATATCTTATAATAATTTTCGAACGGATTACTTCAGTAATATGTCAAAACTCTAATACAAGTCCTTTTATTTCTTTTAGCTAAAATGAAATAAAACCTGCCATCTAGCCCTCATGTACTTAACTAACAAAACTACTGTTCTCAGTTCACAGTTCATGCAATCTAGATCGCACTCAAAGCAGCATGAATTTTACCTAAGTCGGACCCAAGAAAGTACACGAACTTACAGTCACAGTTTCGGAACTAATAGTGAGCTACACATTCGGTCCTCTTCAGTGGTTTAATTTAAAAGAAACTGCTCGCCAAATATTCCACATACTAAAACAGAACATGCCACGTGGAATTTACACACAGACTGAAGGTTCACCCGCTGTTACCTTTCCAACAAAACAATTCAAAAACTTCCAACTTTCACCAAACTCTCTGTAAATGCAACTGCTTTCATAGCAACACAATTGGACTCGAAAATCCAATTACTTCTTCATTTTACACATAATGAATACTGAAACGTTCAACATGACCTGCATGTCAAGTACCTGTCTAGCGACTGACTTGGGTGTTGCTTCTACCACAGCATATCTATCTAGCAGTGTGCGGGAACTGCTTATCTCTAACTGGCCGGTCATTTTCGCTGGCCAACCAGAAGAACTGTTCTAGATCATTCTCCCGCCAAAACTGGCCTGCGCCAATCATTATTCACAGATGCATTTACGTCAGTCCAACATGGAAATACTAATATAAGATGTAACAAAACCAAACGAAAATAAAATTAATCTGTGAATATCTTTAGAATATGATTTTACTTTCAACTGTTATCTTTAGAATATGATTTTACTTTCAACTGTTATTCTGTCTGCTTCCTTACAAAAGCAAGTACACATAGACATACGTCATCAGCAAAGTGGGCACAAACATCTTTCCCACTCTATGGTTACATAATGTATTACATAAATTTTTGTCTTGAAATTTGACGTATGTCCCACAAACACACTCTCAATCACTCTAATTTACTCCCACAACAATATTAGACACAAATAATAATTTTGTCTGACTTTTATATTACAAAAATGTAAAGTAGTAAAAGCTTTCTAAATTAAAATCTCAGTTAAATAATTCTGCCCATTGAGAGCTTTGGTTATATTTTCAAATTATATCAAAAAATAAACTGTTATAGTTACTAACTGAGTTTAATTCACTAAGAGTTGGTTTTTGACTTTTTCCATCCGAAACTATAACAGTTAAAGGCTTAAAAGATTTATGCAATCTTCTCCTGAATATCAAAAGGTAGTGTACCCATTCTGAAAATGATTGAATAATATTAAATATAGTTTATTTAGGTTCATAGGTGGCATGAAGATAAGCTCCTGTTAAGTGACACGCTTGCGCGTTCACACGCTGCAGTAGCAACAGGTGCACATGACTCATTGCTAGGACACATCTTGCTGTCTTCTTCACAGCCTCCAGCTCCAATACTGCGGGCTGTACTGCAGTGTAGCTTACTGCAATAATTTTTTTCGCGCATTAACTCGCGATGTGACACGTTCTTTCCATAATGTAAATGCACATTGGTAAAATTCTGGGCATGGGCTTTTACATCATTGCTTAACACAGAAAATAAGGTCTTTCTCACTATGAAATTTTTTACCGCACAGGTGGACCTTCAAGCGACCAAAGAGATAAAAATCACACAGAGCCACGTCCAGACTGTAAGGAGAATGAGGAACAATTTTCCAACCAATTTTTCTGATTTTCTTCTGCACAGTAAGGACTGTACAGGGTTTGGCATTGTCATGGTGTAGTCTGACGAGCTGACCTTGAAGCTGTGGTCTGCGGGTCTTGATGGCACATCACAGCTTGTTCAGTGACAAACGATAACAGTCTGGGTTAATTGCGGAAACAGGTTCCAAACGTTCAATGAAATTGTCACCACACTGATCCCAGAAGAAGGCCATCACCTTTCAGCCTACTGTTCGTGAAAGTCTTGGTTTCTTCTTCCGAGGGGAACCCGGATGACGCCACTCCATGGATGGGGTTTTGCTCTCAGGTTAGAGCAGAAACAACCATGTTTCATCCTGGGTAATGACGCCGTCAAAACACTGTTTCCACTCTTCAATAAAGGCCTTCATGGGACCATTGCACACATTATTCCCCGTCGTTTACATTTCTCTTGTCAATAATGTAGGCACCTAGCGTGCACAGATTTTTCTGTACGCTAATGACTGCACTTGTAAATAAAAGAAAATACTTTTATATACCAACTTATAGCTAAATGTTGCAAGTATGTTCACAAACCATTTCATTCTTCTTCTGCAAAAAATAAAAAATTACAGACGACTGTGCAAAACTTTTGAATGCCCACTGTATACTCATTCATTTTGGAATTCTCATAAGTATAAAAATAATTATTTTGAAGTAAATGTTAGGTGGTTTTATGGATTGAGACATATTGGCAAAGGACAGAATGCAGCAGAAACAATGTGTGCCATGATTAATATGCCATGCCCACCTTGTAAAATCGACAATTGTGTAGATTTGGATTTATATGAGCTGCAGTGGTATCTGTTGCATGTGAGTCAATGAAGGATGCTACAAACGTAGCTGTTGAAACAGATGATGGTAAGACTGACATAACAGTAGCTTTTGACGGCACTTGGCAGAAGTGTAGCTACAGTTCTAAGAATTCTGTTGCTACAGTGATCAGTGTGGAAAATGGAAAGCTAATAGATTTCCAGGTTTTAACCAAACGTTGTTATAAGTGTACATCAGGGAATGAAGAAGGGCATATCTGCGGCAGAAATTATGAAAGAACAAATGGTGGTATGGAGACCTCTGCAGGTATTGAAAACTTTACTCAATCTGTGAACGAAAGGGGAATGTGTTACATTAATTTATTAGTTGATGGAGACTCAAATAGTGGCCGCTCAGCCTAGCAGCCGCTCAGCCTTATGGTGATAAGATTATCACATAACTGGAATGTGTTGGTCATGTTCAGAAGAGGATGGGCAACAGGTTGAGGAAGTTGAAAATATGTTTGAAAGACAAGAAACTTTCTGATGGTAAAACTACAAGGGGTAGGCTCACAGACAAAATGATTGATGAACTACAGCTATAAATAATACTGATGACTGGTTGAATGTGAAGTAGGAAGTATGGGCTACCTTCTTCCATAGCCTGTCAACTGATGAAAACCCAGTATACCACCTTTCCCTTCCTGGACCGGATTCACAGTGCAATTACTGCAAATCCCTGTACTCAAACAGTTCATACAGCCATAAACATTCCATTCCAGCAACAGTGATGCATATCGTAAAACCTATTTACAGAGACCTGGCAAATCCTGAATTACTGAAGAAGTGTCTACATGGTCAGACTCAAATTTAAAGTGAGTTGTTCAGTAGCCTTTTATGGACTCACTTACCGAAAAATGGTTTTCGTGGGAGTGAAGACACTTAAGTGGGGCTCAGTGGTGCTGTTATTGCTTTTAATGATGGCAATATTGGTAGGGTGAAATTGCTGCAGGGTATGGGAATTAATCCTGGAGCAAACTGCATCAGAGATCTTGAATTGATGGACAAGGTTCGCATTGACAAAGCAGAGTATGCAGCACAGTTGGCCACTAAGGAGTCCAGAAAGAACAAAAGAAGAAAGAACTTGGTAAAATATCAAGAGGGTGATAGATAATATGTAGCAGGGTGGCCAAGGTGGCAACCACAATCTATCTTGTCGAGCCCGCCCAGCTAGCCGAGTGGCCTAAAGCGCTCCTCCCGAGCGGGAAGGGGTGCCGATCCCCGGCAGTAATACGCCTGGGGGATTAGTGTCACGATACAGTGTGCCAGCTAGCCTGTGGATGTTTTTTAAGGCTGTTTACCATCTGTATCGGTGAATGGGGGCTGGTTCCCCTTATTCGGCCTCAGTTACTCTATGTTGGCGATTGCTGCGCAAACACTGTCTCCACGTACGCGTACACCATAATAACTCTACAACACAAACATTGGTGTTACAGTCGTCTGGTATGGGACGTTGTCGGGGGAATGGGGGATGGTTCCACTGAGGGCCGAACTGCACAATAATCCTCCGTTCGGTGCGGAGTGGCGGTCGTGTAGGTTGACTGCTGTGGCCTGTTGTGGGGTTGTGTACCACTGCGGCCTATGGCGGGACAAAGCTTCTCCGTCGTTTTTAGGTCCTCAGTTCAATACACAATACACATTCCTGTCCAAGTTGTTAAACATTCTTCATTTGTTCCGATATGTTTTTAGGTGTAAGTCAAAAGATATCTGACAAACACCACAACTGCAAGAACATCTATCTGCGCAGTAGATATATGTGTTTTTCTTCTTTGTAACAAAATACAGCTCATAGCACTACCAGTGTAACATTGTACTGCTGGTTTCATTTCAATGAGGGATTTCTATCTAGATGTGGCCAGTTATTTGGTGCATAATTGATAACCCACTTGATTTCTTCAAAACACTTTTAAAATTGATACCCTTTATCAAAATGAGAATATTTAGATTAATAACATTGTAATTAAACCTTCTGATGCTCATTTTGTTTTCAGTGGGTAAATACAGAGGCGAGAGTTCACGCAGTCATATTCGAGAATTAACTATTAGTTGATCAATAGCTCATTAATTTAGAATATCATTCTGAATTTGTATTCATTTTGTAAACAAACAAATAACGCAACTGTAATACAAATCAACATAATAACTAACGTGTTGCCACCATAACATTAAAATGAGAATTCAAGAACGAGATGTCGATAGGTGACACACATATCAGCTTCCTACAGAAGCTGGAAAACAACAACTGTTGTGTGTGTGTGTGAGAGAGAGAGAGAGAAAGAGAGAGAGAGAGAGAGGATGGGTGGGTGAATAGCGCTCAAAACTGTCGTTGTTATGTCCCTTACTAAAATTTTCCAAGACGTAGTGGGTCATAGGCATGAAACCAAAAACTCATGAAACACATTCTCGCCTTAAACCACTCTCTTTCATTCCAACTCGTGTTCATCTACCCAATCACACGATACATTCCAGAAAATGAATCTGCCAACATTTCCAGTGGTAAACGTGGTGCTCAGACTATAATTTATCTGTAGAGTAAGAGCTGAAATAAAAATTCAAAATAGTGGCTGGATGAACATCCACAAGAACCTAAAAACGAGACCGACACACTAATAACGTACTACTATAAGTCCACAATAGTTTAGGTAACTAGTCAACCCGTTCACAAATTCTTGGAAGTTAAACCACATTTGATGTTAAAATAATGGACATGTTAGCTCATACACTAGTCTCTCCATTATTGTCTAATAGAAAATACGCACTCAAAATGTGACATTCCAAAATGCTGACATCATAAGCGCAACATATTTAATGATTCCCCTTGCTGGAGCAAGAACTGAAGTCAAGTGAGAAGGCCTTCATATCACCACAGAGATCAAAATGAGATATGCCAATGCCGAATAATTTGTTGTACCATCCGGTATACTCTCGATTCGTGTTTTTTACTCCTTAGGCTGTACATTCCATTAAACAGATCCTGTGATTTTTTTCCTTTTTTACCGAGGATAGCGATGTCATCAGTGAATGTTATTGATAGTAAAAATCTTACTTCGTTGTTTTCAGTAATTTCGGACATATAAAATTTTACCTAAAACAAACAATAAATTTTTCTTGTGGTACTACAAAAATGAGATGGGGATTGTTATGATTTCATATATTATATCATTTGAAATCATAAGAAGAGGATTCATTTGATATAAATTGTTTTCTAGAATTTTCTTTGCTTCCATTACAATACTGACTTGTACTAGATTGCACGGCTTTGTATAAAATCAGTCACAAGAATACCTACGTGTTAAATCAATAAGTATTCCATTTCCGCTCATAAATCGTGATTTTTATTTAAATTAAATTTAGTTCCAGAATTCCCGGGGTTTCTTTTATAATTTGCTTTCTGTATTTCTATTGGAAGTGTTAGGAATTACTCAGTGTAACTGAGGGCTGGAGCTGTTCTGATTGTGATTGGCTTCCTAAATCATCAGCCATTGAGAATCATTATGCTTGTGAATCGCGAAGGAACTATCTTACTTTCTACATCTATATATATACTCCGCTAAGCCACCAAGAGGTCTGTGGCGGAGGGCACAATTCACGCCAAAGTCATATTCCCCCCCCCCCCCACTCTCTTTCACTCTCGGACCTCACGAGGGAAAACGACTGTCCGAATGCATCAGTACGAGCTTTAATTTCCCTTATCTTTGAATGGTTATCATTGGGCGATTTGAAGGTTAGTGGTAATAACATATTATCTGCATCCTCGGTGAAGATCGGATTTCGGAATTTAGTGAGCAGCCTCTTCCGTTTAACGCGTGGTATATTTGCAAGTGTGTCCAACTTCAAACTTTCTATGTCATCTGTAACGCTCTTTCTTCATCTCTTGAATCAGACCCAACTGGTAAGGGTTCCATATAGATGAACAATACTCTAAGGCTGGACGAACTAACGTATCGTAGGCAATTTCCTTTGTTGAGGACTGCATCGATTCACGATTCTACCAATAAACCGCAATGTACAGTTCGTCTTCCCCGTTACTTGTGTAATCTGATCACTCAATTTCAGATCATTTTGAATAGTCACACCCAGGTACTTTACGTACTTAACGGATGTTACCGCTTCCATAGACTGGGCATTTATTTTGTACTCGTACATTTATGTAATTTCCGCCTTTTTATACGCAGTAGGTTACACTTACTAATGGTGATAACTGCCAGTCATTACACCACGCACTTATTTTCTGCAAATCCTCATTGCTTTTTGTTCACAACTTTCGTGTGATACTTCTTTCCTGTGGACTACAGCATCATTGGCAAACAATCTAATGCCGCTGTCAATACCATCAACCAGATCGTTTATGTAAATCGTAAAAAAGAGAGGATCTGTTACGCTGCCCTGGGGCACACCTGAAGTTTCGCTTGTTTCTGTTGAAGTCACTCCATTCAGCACGACATACTGCTCTCTGTTTGTTAGAAAACCTTCTATCCAATCGCATATGTGATCAGATAGACCATAAGAGCGCACTTTTTGGAGCAAGCGACAGTATGGAACTGAGTCGAACGCCTTTCGAAAGACGAGAAATACGACATCAACCTGGGAGCCGGTTTCTAGAGCCTGTTGCATAACGTGCACAAAGAGGGCCAGATGTGTCTTGCATGACCGCTGTTTCCTAAAACCGTGTTGGTTTCTGCAGATGGGCTTCTCAGAGTATAGAAAGGTCATTATGTCTGAACACAAAATATGTTCCATTATACTACAACTAAACTATGTCTGTGAAATTGACCAGTAATTATGTACATCCGACTTTAAAGGTAGACGTGGAGCTGCGCCAGACAAATTTTTGTCAAGATGAGGAAAATCCTTTGTTTTGTCGGTCCCTTTGTCATGACTGTAGAGCAGCTACAGTACTGAATGGTTGAAATGGCTCTGAGCCCTATGTGACTTAACATCTGAGGTCCCCTTGAACTTAGAGCTATCTAAACCTAATGAACCTAAGGACAGCACACACATCCCTGCCTGAGGCTGGTTTCGAACTTGCGACTGTAGCGGTCGCTCGGTTTCAGACTGAAGCGCCTAGAAACATTGGGCAACACCGGCCGGCTCTGCCGAAGGAACTTCCATTGGTAATAACAATAATAGTAACTAGAAACAATCATGGCATGGGAACACATCGAACAAGGGCGATAACAGTCCTAGGGAAAATAAAAGTCAATAGTTCAGTAATGGAGGTTATAATAAGAATGAAATGAATTATGGATCAAAGGTAGAATACAACAGTAACAACAGCAATCAAAACCGACCTGTATCGAATAATAATCACCGACAGGGTGATAACGAAAATGTAAATAACCATTTTAATCCTAAAAGGAGAACCAAAAATGGGCAAAATAGTCCACATTGGGACAACCCGAATAACATGCGGTCAGGGCAACGATACTGGCAACAGCCAGGACTTAGTGGTTGCAAACTGCACCCAACATATGGTTTGCATTGACAGCCAATAAATTTTATGCAAGCTGTACCCATGCAGGATAATCCTCATCAACAACAGTGGCATCAGTCAGTATCACCCTCTCCCACTACCTACAAACAAAATGATGTGGCGTCGCAACTAGAGCGCGATCGCCCATTTGTCTATTAAAAGCATAACTTTAGAATGTATTTGGGCTGCTATGTAAGCCGGTAGAGCATTATACGGTCAGTAACGGACGAGTTGTGTCCTGCAGACTGACGTCACGACCATGTGTTGCCGCTGTGCGTGTGAAAGCAGTGGAGTAGCGCTGGCAGGCCACTTACATTGTACGACACGAAAAATATTAATAAATAATAAAAGAATAACCTGAGGAACTTCATATTTGATGTACATCCTTCTGTTGTGAAAACAAAAAATATGTCAAAGTCTGAGATCATAAATAGTTGTATTTTGGAAGTTAGTAAAATTCCATAAAAAACGTAATTTTCTGACAGTCAAGAATTTAAATAAATGCAGTGATGTAATAGTTCACCTTCAGTGACTATGTACGATGATCTGATAACACTTTCAGTGTTCATGTATAAATTTGGAAAGTTTTCTATAATAATCATTTCAAGAATTCTAAGTAAATATGTGTATTGTGTGTTAGGGTGCGTGTGAATGAGACTGCGTGCGTGAGAGTATGTGGGACGTTCGTCATTATTAAAAATCATTCGTGTAATTCTCTACTGGAACTGGCAAGTGTTCCAACTCTGTAATGTGGGAACGAATCCACTAGTGGTTCCACTACTAGTGAATGTAGGATATCCTAGTATGTATGCTTATGTATAAGACAGCCAGAACATTCGGGACTACATAATAAATTTCCAAATGTAACGTAAAGCTTATAGTTCATTTTGTTTTGTTTATTTAATTAGAGTGTTACTTAATTTGATGACGTCAATGAGCCTAGAGAAGTGGTTGGTGATTGCTAGATTTTGGCGCGAGCCGCGCCCTAGAAGTGAGTTGTCATTGTTCGTAAGTGCTGACAGCCAATGAGAAGCGAGACGGTTGGCCGCCTAGCGAGGAGATACAGTTTTCAGTGTGGGAGAGTGAGGAGGGAGTAGCGAGGTAGCTTTGATTGGAGGCGGTTATGCTGGATGTGACTTTTCGCATTATGTGTAAGATGAAGTCTTGGGAGGACTTCCGCTTTATGGTCCAGTATTAATGGTATCTGGTAGTGACCAGGAACTGTTTATGAAAACTTTAGAGTGTTGTGACAATTCTTTCCGACGAAAATCGCGAGTGAACTTTGAATTATATAGCGTGACGGTACTGAGTATATTGTTACTGAGTATTTTATGGCGAGCATAAACTTTTACTAAAGACGACGACTGAATATCGTGTGCAGAAGTAATTGGCCGATCATTGACTGTGTTACATGTAATTGGTTTTGGAATTTCGGTAGTTAAAAGTTCTGGCCGTTTTAGGTATGGTGATAACTGTGAGCAGAAACTTTAGTAATTTTCGTAAATGTGGGCTGATGATCTTGCTTAACGGCAATAAAGATCTATTGAAGGTTTAAATTTGTGCTTCATGTTTAAAGTACGAGTGACATCCCCTTTCCGAATCATTTCTTTAAAGCACATAGACAATTTTCAGCAAATTTTACTTATAGCGGCCTCCAACGTGTAGCTTTGAGGTTACAGTTTCCTCAACACTGCTTTTCTGTGATCTCGTAAGTAGCTGCAGTCAGTAGTTTACGTGCGAAGATCTACCGGTGTAAAGAGGTAGGTGAACAAAAATTATTAAAAAATTTGCATTGCTGCAGCAACGTATAATTCGTCGCAATTGGTGGTGAATCGCACGCACGCTCGTAAAAATCCGTCGCAATGTCACATGAGCAGGAACCTTATATTCAGAAACCTTCAAACTAAAATCAGTCGCTCTATACCTTCGACAGATGACCGAGGATGGATGTGAAGACAATAGGTCGAATAGTGTATATATGATTAAATACCAGAATAGTAAGGACATTTGTGAAGAATTATATGAAGAGCCCACAGTTTCGTACAAATTCGCAATAACTGCAGTTATAAGTGTTGTGACCACCACTATACTTCTTGGTACCAGAGTGATTGTGTCGGTTATGAATATATAAAAGGATTTGGCAGATTAGAAAATTACCTGTTTTTTCCCATTTAAAAGTGCAAAATTGTTGATGCACTAGGGCAGAAGGTCCAAACAATCAAGTTCCAGCATCAAGTCGAGATTCAAATGGAAATTGGAGCCATAGCGTGCTCATTTCTTTTAGTAGAGACTCTTTCGGTAATGGTCTTACTAGATCTAAATTTTGTGTGGAAGAAAGAGGCAAAAATAGACCTCAACAGTTGGACCTTCACCTTTAAATACTGTCAGCAGCAAATGGCTATGGAGCTCAACTGTAAATTTGACGGAGCCCATTCGCCGATAAGATATTTGATTTACCCATCAGTGTTCCAAAACTGCTCATGTTGAAGTATGAACAGATGACATTCTGTTGTACACATCAGGATACTGATGCACTCAGTTCCAGGACTACCAGTAACCCTATCAAGGAGAATGTAAATGAGGCAACAAACATTGAGAAATTTTAAGCTAAACAGTTGACACTGTTATTATCTAAATACCCTGCAGTATTTGCAGATAAGCCAGGTATTGTAAAAGGATATGTCTATGATATGCAGATATATCCACATAAGACCTATTGTCGAGCATCTTACTGAGTGCCCTGGACAAAAAAGGAAGTCATTAAAGAGGTAATGAAAATGTTGGGCTGGGGTATAATTGAGACGTCCCAGTCCCATTATAGTAGTCCTTTGCTAGCAATAAGTAAAGCAGATAAAGGTATTAGACGGGTTCTTGATGTATAGGGCATTAACACAGTTTTCACACCTGTCTGAAAGAACCCAAAAATTTTGGTGACCAGATCCAGAAATTTTAAGGCAAAAGACAATTTAGCTCTATGGATCTAAGATGGTCATTCTGGCAAATCATATGGTCAAAGCGATCCAGAAAATATACAGCATTTGTATTTGCAGGGTGAAGTTATCTGTTTTCTGTTTTGTGTTCTTTCCCTTGGCTTAAATATAAGTGCTGCAGTGTATTTGTGGCACTTGACAATGTGCTAGTGCCTGCCACAGTGGACCAATCTAGTCAAAGCATACATCGATGATATCGTACTGGCAAGAGAGATGTGGGACAAACACATTAATCAATTGCAAGACGTTCTAAGTAAATTCGCCAAAAGGGGACTCACGGTAAATTTAAAGAAATCAAATTTTGTTCCAAAGAAGATTAAATTTCTAGGACATATTATTTCACCTTAGGGTATCAAACCAGATCCCACTAAGATGCCAGCAATTGCTAACTTCCCTTATCCCAAAACTAAACGACAATTAGTTTCATTGGCATGGCATCCTTCTTCAAGCGTTTTCTACCCACTCAACAGTTAAACGGTGAGGCATTACTGGAATTATGGGAAAAGAATGCACAATGGTGTTAGGACCATCAATACAGACAAGATTTTGATAGGATTAAAGAAGCATTAGTTAATGCACCAGTCTTGCACCAGCCAGATATATCAAAAGACTATGTTTATTGTTACTCATGATTCAAGCTATCGTTTAGGTTAATGTTTGTTCCTAACTGATTAACAAGGAATCGGACTGGAAATAAGAATTATAGGATCCGCCACCCCTACATTGACGAAATATGAATGGCTGTACACTGTGACGCAACTGGAAGTAATGGCTGTTTACAGTGCATTTAAAAAAATTCCAGTATCGTGCCTATGGGAAGCATGTGAATGTTCTATGCCACCATCAGTATCTAAGTTTCATGCTTTCTTGTAAATTGCAACACAGACATTTAGCTAGATGGTCTCTGGAACTACAGGACTATGACATCAAGATAAGACATATCCATGGGCCAGATAACGTTGTTGCAGATTCTCTTTCGAGATTGTCACAAAGAATGTCAGAATTCGCAGTAACAGTTGAGAATTCTACAGAATTAAAAGTTTCCTTAATAAAAGACCTGATGTGTCGAAGAAGATACATGGAAATGTGTAAAACGTGGAAAACTCACAGTAAAATGATCCTATGTGGCAGAACATTAGGAACATTCTCAAACAACAACAAGATAGTGTCTTACATCAATGTTACCAGTTACATGATACAAAAGGAGATTTTCACTCTGCAGCGGAGTGTGCTCTGGTATGAAACTTCCTGGCAGATTAAAGCTGTGTGCTGGACCGAGGCTCCAACTCGGGATCTTTGCCTTTTGCGAGCAAGTGCTCTACCAACTGAGCTACCCAAGCACGACTCACACCCAGTCCTCACAGCTTTACTTTTTCCAATATCTCGTCTCCTACCTTCCAAACTTTACACCAGCTCTCATGCGAACCATGCACAACTAGCACTCCTGAAAGTAAGGATTTTGCGGATACATGACTTAGCCACAGCCTGGGGATGTTTCCAGAATGAGATTTTCACTCTGCAGCGGAATGTGCGCTGATAAGAAACTTCCTGGCACATTAAAACTGTGTGATGGACCGAGACTCGAACTCGGGATCTTGGCCCTTCGCCGGCTAATGCTCTACCAGGTTAACATGAGAACTTCTGTTAAGTTTGAAAGGTAGGAGACGAGATACTGGCAGCAGTAAAGCTTTGAGGATGGGACGTGAGTCGTGTTTGGCTAGCGCAGTGGGTAGAGCATTTGCCTGCGAAAGGCAAATATCCAGAGTGCGAGTCTCAGTCCGGCACATAGTTTTAATCTGCCAGGAAGTTACATTATAAGACTTCATTCTATAAAACTATGGAGCTCAGGAAAGGATGGTGTTTGTGCATCCCTACAGACCAATTATCCTGTGTCTTTAAATGAATAATTTGATTGGTAAATAAATTTTTAATGCATACATATGTTGAGGATTACTTTCGCATGAATCAGCTTGATTAAGATTTTTGTGTACCATTTCGGAACAGGTTGACTTACTTACGACTGCAATCCTGCACATGGACATTTGTCCTACACTTTCAATAAGTAGTGTTACCCATATGAATGATGATGAATGTAATAAGTGTTTATATAGAAGAGACTATGTACTGTCATCAACACATGTCGGATCTGATTCGATGGCGATGAATGTAGAAGATCAACCTGATTAATGTCAATGTTTGTGTGATCCTTGTCAATATGTTTTGACATGAGCCACAAAATGTAATCAGATAACAAGTTCGCTGCTTGTGTTATAACAATACAAAACTAATGTAGCTCTTGTGTGAAATGTAGAACCACTGGCAGTGAACTGGACAATGAAGCATAGCCAATTAAAAACTGTGTACAGAAGGTGAAATAGACATGTGATAAAACTGTCGACTTTTTAAAATAAACCATATCACAAATTTCGAAATGTTTTTATGGACACTCATAGAATGAAATGATTTTAGCTGCAACAGTAAAAGACGTTGATTTAACAACTTAAAACATTTTAAGTGACAGGCCTTTAGTAGTGCAGTGGCGTCTATGCTATGTGTGTAGTATTTTTGAATCAGAGTATAGCTGCTGTGACGCACTAACCCTGTGTGTTACGTCGGTGGCTCTGTTGCGTCACGCAGGAATGTTTATAAACAATGCTGATGAAAAAGTATCATGACGGACACCAAAAGAAGACTAACTGGTGCTGTGTCATTTTCAAAACATTATAAATAAATAGTGGATCACTACTTGGAAATGAGAGGACAGTGTTATGATTCCAGGACATATACTGAGTTGCATATCGAGTGAATCTGTGTGTGTGAAAGCAAACACAAATCCACCCTTTCTTTTGCAGAGCACCACCGATATATTATGTGTATACTAACACTAATTTTCAAATATCATAAATGCTTCGTGAGCAAGCTGGAAATGGGCGGTGACAATTCTGACCTGTTCGAGTGCAGCATCTGGTCCAGCAGCAGATCGTGATATCGATGTAGTCCCTCCTGCCGACGTTCTCCAGACTCGGCTTGGTGGAAGACCTTCTCATCATTGGCAAGACAACAGACGATTTTAATGACTTATGTCAATCACAAAGCTCTAAAATGTTGTTGTAGAAATGAGTTCCTATGACCTAGTCACAGAAATTTTCATACAAAATACCTATATAAATGTAATATGAACTTATTGCCATGAATTGTTTGTTAATACCACAAAATTCTTTACCAGACTCAGAAAGTAAGTAGTTATGGGTGTCTTCAAGCCTGTTGGACGGTTTTATTCCAAGTTTTCCATATCCAACGAACCAGGATCGGGGTATTTCTGAAGCACCTTTAACTACTGAAGTAAACCTATTACAAAAATACTTATTGTTATATGCATAGATCCATCTAATATGTAAATTAATAACAACATCGAAACTATTATGAGTGTAAGTATAATGAGACTATCAGACATCAGAACAGTGAATAATTATGACTAAAGCAAGTGAATGACATGGTTGTTGTAAACTGTTAAAAACAATTTTGGCACTAAATATTTTCTTTAACAGCCCAGGTGGCAATATAGCATCCACGCCCCTATTTTATAGTAGATAAAAAATTTGTTATAATTGTTTTAATATGTGATATTGTAATAGATAAGTGTGTTGTCAGAGAAACAGACTGGTTTTGCTAGTGCAGAGAAGGTGTAAAAGTATTTTCACAAGCCACAGAAAACAGACTGAAAACAATGATATAGTTTGATTATAAGAACAATTATTATTATCACAGCCTTTTTGTTGCATTCTTTTTTCCCTGTTCGAGTAGCCATGATGCTAGCAAGACGCACTTTAATCTACTGCGTATGATAAGTTCTGGTGTTAATACAATTATGTAAACTACCTATTGTAAATTATTGGAGAAAAATAGAAAATAATGTTATTTTCAGTTTTTTCTCATATTTTATGTTAGAATGTTACTAATCTTGATCCTCTGTATTCCATCTTTGCTTCGTTGCAGACGAGCTGCAACGGCGTCATTGGCGACAATTTATTTATATGACTTTATTGGCAAGAGTTATACTTTTATTTGAGATGGAAAGTGCTGAGAGCAATTATTTAATGCAGATTAATGTTATTTAAAACCGAATTCAGACAGTTATTTTCACGTACTCGGAACAGATCAATTCTGTGATTCACTGATGTTCATTTATCTGCCGCCATTCCATGAAAGCTTTACGCAGCGAGTATAATTTGCCGAATAATTCATACATACATATTTGCCATTCTAAAAAGAACACACATCTAGGTAACTTGATTGTATAGCAAAATATATGCAAAGCGAAACTATTTGAACTTCTATTATTCTTTGCTGGTGACGGATCGTAAAACTTTCTCAGCCAATGCTCAGAAATCTTGTCAGTAAAATTAGCTGATTCCAGTGTTGTGCGTGTCTGTGTTATAAAAGTGAAGTGATATTCAAAAGTTAACTAAGTTTTATGAAAGTAGCCAATCAACCTAATTGAATAATTTTAAACAGATAGGCTTCTTTATAGACAACACATGAAAACAGTTGTGTGTTTCAATTTAGTTCACATTCATGCTCATCTCATATTCTAGGCGGGTAATGTAGTAATTAAATGACAGTTTAGAAGTGTAGACATATTCAAATATTTATGTTGGACGCTGATCAGTTTGCACATTCACAACACGGTTTAAAAGACAGCACATCTGATATACAGAACATGCCCTTGACGCCAAGAATGAGTACGTGTGGGAAGGAGAGATGACTTCCATGCTGTTTCGTCATAAATTAGGTTCTAAAGCTAAATAAAATTTCTCACCGACGCCCACCACAGTGACTATTATGAAATGTTGCATTTTCAGTGTAACTGAGACAAAAAGAAACAACTGCCATAATACCTCATCGCAAAAAAATTATAGAAGAAATTTCCTTATGAATATAGTGATATCTGTGAAAAGTTCATTAGTGTGAAGAGTATTTTTAGTGCAAAGAATGCACCAATTATAGTTCCTCGTCATACTGTAGGTGACGTAATGTTCTAGAATTTTCTTATGAACGCTGATTTTTGTTAACCTGTCAAGTTAGGAAGGAAATATAACTTGCTGGACAGAACACCGAAAAGAGATGCTTTATGTAAATAGTGTGTATGTTCTAATTTTTGTTCAGAATCCTTGGTTAATTGTTTTGTTTCGTTCATTTAAAAAGGTGTTTCTTAATAATTTTGCCATAATACGAATATAAAATGTACTTCTCGGCTCATAGAGAGAGTGAAACATATCAAGTTACTTTGAGAACTTCCTACTTCAAGTGAAGTAAGAGACCGTATACTGAGTCTTGCTCTGTATCAGGCGGAGAGGAGTTTTCTTTTCTTCTCATATCAGCTTAGCTGTCTTTGAGGCTATTGTGCCCATGATAAGTTTATGAACACTCACTATGAATGAAAAGAAATTTTTTCTGACTCTTTCGTACCCCACATACAGACACTTGTTGACAATACAACTCTACTGTAAAAATCACAATTAACTTCAGTACTTTCGAAGGTTTTACGAAGAACACATAATAACTTTTCTACTAATACAAAACTGAGGTAGAGACTAATATGCTTTGATTTAAAATATCATTTGAAGTAATGTGCAAATGATTTAGTACATATAAATTATTTTTACAGAATTTTCTCTGATTCCATGACGATAGTTGGCCGACGTATAGTAACTGCTTCTAAATTCATTGTATGACAGTGTTTTGTGTGTGTGTGTTTGTGTGTGTGTGTGTGTGTGTGTGTGTGTGTGTGTGTGTGTGGAGATTATGTAGAGAGAGAGAGAAAGAGTGGTTGGACTTTGTATTATTAAGAGCTATGTGAAACGTATGCATAGGAAAAATATTGTGCCATTGTGAGTGATGAACATATGGTACAGTGTGCATGCTTTTGTATAAATGCGGCCAGAAGAAAAGTTGGTTTCCTTAACTGAGAGTTTCTTTTATAACTTTTTCTGCTGTTGTATTGGCTGTGATTGTAATTGTAAGCTGTAGCTGTTCTCACCGGCTGTCTAAATCGTTATCCAGTAAGAATTAACCAATTTTCGTGCTTTGTGTAGAGCTTTGTAATACAGTTCTGTACGTTTGTGAGTCACACGGGAACCCTCTTTCTGTAAAGGTCACTATGTAACATAGTATGTTTTGTCTCTTCCTTTTCGTGACTGTGAGAGCTACTACAGTATTAAAGCTTTTAGGAGAAGTTTGGATTTTTTAAGTAACTTAGTTTGGAAGCTATTGCTTTGTGAAATCTCCAGTCGGTATCTCGGTAGCTGTGGAAGATAACAGATATAAGACCGAACTACTGAATTATGTCTTCCGAAACTTTCAATGTGGAAGATCGTAACAGAGTCACTACTTTCAATCATCAAACGAACATCGGAATGACAGACATTGAGATAAATGATCGCGGAATGGAAATGTGAAAATGTGACTATAATCGCATCAGGCCAGATTAGATGTCAGTACGGTTCTACAAAGATTATGTGGAAGAACGTCCATCCCTTCTAGCAGGAGTTTACTGATGACTGGAGCAACGAAGAGAATCTAGCGAGAGGAAAGGAGCGGAGGTCACTCCCGTTTTGAAGAAGTGGCGGAAGACAGATGCACACAATTATAGACCTATATCATTGACGTCAATCTGTTACAGAATTATGGAACATGTTTTATGATCAAGAGTTATGATGTTTCTGGAAAATGAAAATCTCCCTTACCAAAATCAAAATGGAATCCTCAAACAGAGATTTTGTGAAACTCGGTTCACTTTGTTTCTCCATGAGATCCATAGCATCAAATACAACGGCTCTCAAGGTGATAGCTTGACTTCAGGAAGGCGTTTTGACACCGCCCTACACTGCTGTTTACTGAAAAACACACGAGCATGTCAAATATAGTACTGGATTGGCAACTAGAGTCAAGATTTCCTTGAAGAAAGGGATCAACACTTCACTCTCAACGAAACAAAAGCAACAGATGCAAACTCTGTTGATATATTGTTAAGGCAGGATAGCGGCCCGTAAGATATTTACCAAGGAAAATCGCCAGACAGCCGTATGTTTTGAGCAGCTATCTTATTTAGGCAAACAGTTTTGCCATCTTAAAAATGCGATCATCAGACCTCTGCATTTCGTGTATAGACAATCACATACATCGATACTTGCATAACTATAGCCGTCAATATCTCGATTCCGTAAATACGTTTTTAAGTATTTACTTCGAAGACTGACAACAACTCCTGACTCCAGATCTTCGGAATAAACACTCCAAAAACGAATTCACAAAATCCATATATCCATGGCCCCAGTTACGTAAGTATCGATTTATCTGATTTTCTGTGTGTAAGGGATGAAGATGCCATTATTGAGACGTTGTACTTGGTTGTCAGATTAAAATAGCTTCTGAAAAGATACGACTGCTGGGCAATTTTCCTTGGTAAAGATGTAAAGGCAATTTCCGGAGTACCACAAGGAAGTGTCACAGGACCGTAATTGTATACAGTGTACGTAAATGACCTCGTAGAGAGCGTTGGAAGCTCTTTAAGAGTGTTCGCAGATGATGCGGTTGTTTATTACAAGTTAGCAGCGCCAGAAGACAGTATGACTTGGTAGAATGTTCTGCACAGGACTGGTGAGTGGTAAAGTCTCCGACTTTTGATCATGAACGTAAATAAATATAACATGTTGCAAATAACATGAAAAGAAACGCATTACTGTCCAACCACACTATTGATGAGAAACTCCTGGAAACAGTCAAACCTCAGCACGGATTCCATCCGGGACCGACAAGCCACCCCGACTTCCAGAAGTAGCGCGCTAACATGCGCGGTTATCCAAGCACGTCGTAGATATAAGGAAGTAATGCATGTCAACGTCGTTAGAAGGCATGTACCGATATGTCCCGATAAAAAATTTCAAACAAACGCATGACAATGCATAATTTTTAAGTAAACAATTTCAATTATTTTATATCGTAAATAAATGAGTATAAATGAAGTATACGTTCACTTACAACTGCATTGTTCAATGGTTCAACAACCGGAACACTGTATGTAAGAGAATACTTTAGCTGAAAGGCAGCTTCAAAAACTGAATCAGAATGTAGTAATGATGTTTTGAAACAGAATTTACAAAATGAAGAGAGAAGATACGAGTGTAGTTTTAATTGCTCCAGGCGTTCTACATGTTCTCCTCCCTCCCCCCCCCCCCCCCCCTTCGTCCCTCCCACCGAATCCCCGCTTGAATACAATGCGAAGAACGTACACATAACCACGTGACATTTCCAGATAAGTCCATATTTGGGATGTTGTTCAAAACGCGCGTTGTTTTGCCTTGAATGAAGGATATGCCGTCGAACCGCTTAATTTCTGCACTGTTCCGTTTTGTGGTAGTTTCATACTGACAACATCAAGTCTCGTCCGACGTTATGATATTTCACAAGAAACAAATGTCTGATTTGGCACTTCGGTGATGTCGCTACAAGAATCCACGATTCGTTGTTCTTGTGCAGGAGTCGAGGTGGACGGGATAAACTCTGTCTAGAGCTTTTCCTTCCTCAGAATACTCTGCACAAAAATTATTTAGACACGTTGCTCCATTGTGCATATCAACTACTAGACACTGCCTGCTCGCAACTCACTATTCGAACGCACATCTGTTGTTCAAGATTGTTAGTTAAAGCCATAATCGCAGTGCATGAGATGACGTCGCTTATACGCCGTGAACAAAATCAGTCTCGTACCTTTTCTTTGTGTGGAGGTGTATGTGATGAGAAAACTTAGTCACATAGCTAAATTATCTTCCGAACAGACTACAAAACCAAGTGGAAATATGTATAATCTGTCCTCAGGCAACATTTCTTTAATTTTATGACACCTTCAACTTCAAGTAAAGTTTCGATTTAATTTGCGTTTTTCGTAGTTTATGTTGAGGCTAATAATACGGCTATTTAATCTCATTTCCAGAAGAGTCATAATAAGGCAGTGGGTTGACTGACGCTTGTCGGTGAAGTCCTGTGCTATTTTGGTAATTAAATTTGTCATTATTCTTTCTCGCGTTCCTGTGCATGCGTCACGCGATAATTTGGAAATATAGAACTGTAATTACAGGTAATTTTACGTGGGGCATAAATACTGCTGGGATTTGAAATTCAAATTACACAATGGTCTGCATTTATAATACATTTGGCAGTATTAATTCAGTTTGATATTCCGATATTATTTCACGTCTGCATAACTTTCCACACTTGTCGGCAAAATGGATCCATTTTCAAAAGATTCGAGGTTAATATACGATTATCAATGCGTGTCCCATTTAGTGCACCTTTCGCCTTCCCCTAATAATTTGCCATTTTAGAAGTATATTGACTTTTTTCAGTCGAGGCCAGGACTGGTTGCGAAAAAAAAAACGACCAAGCGAACGCGGACTCGATCTCTTTACACGTGATACTATTAATGTCATCCGATACGGAAGCTGGGTCGACTTGTTTCCAAATTCTCGAAAGGCTTCTCCGTCAGTGCTGTATCATCGTATCGCCAGATAAATACTTTCCCATTAATACATCAGTATTGAATGTCCATGTTGACAACTGATAGTGACATGTCCAGGGGACTGTTTTAGAAGTGAAGATAGAGGGAAGAGTGGGTCACAATTCGATAGTGTCCCTTTCCCCCAACTTTCAATATACCAGGATGCCTACAACTTGAACATAAATAATAATAAGAGTAAAATGTTAAAGAGGTCTGAATATAATTATAACCATAACAGTGAAAAGAGTTTGTTTACATGCACCAATTTAGTGTAATGGGCATTTAATAGTAATCAAGGAATGCATTTTTGAATAGTATCCTTCCTTAGAAAAGTACGCTTATCACTGGATCGACTTAAGGAGAACAGTACCACCGAACAAATTACACATTTTCGCAATCTATACAAAATAAACTATAGTTATAATATTTCACTAAGCTTTGGTCTGCGGACTATAGTTACACGAGTGTGTGGCTGAGGGGAATGCTGTTATTTTAATTGGTCCCTGCCCACGTTAGGGAAGTGGATATTCCTGTTATCTTTCTTCATAGTGGAAGGCCCTTATCTTTTCTTCTTCCTTCTTTTCTGTGGTTTGACAGTTCTGCCTGCTCACTCACAAACCATGTGAGGTTTGTTGTCTACAACAGGTAATGTCAGCCTATGGACTTGAAACCTTAGAGGTCACGCTGGGAAACGTGGCCCCTGACCTGAAACGCATTCTCGTCCTGGCCGTTTGGCAAGCCTGTTCCCTTCTTTGGAAGGGGTGACAGCCTCAGTTGCATGTCAACTGCAGAGTCTTCTGCCTCATCTGCTATCGATGGCCATATGTATTGTGAAGTATACACTCCTGGAAATGGAAAAAAGAACACATTGACACCGGTGTGTCAGACCCACCATACTTGCTCCGGACACTGCGAGAGGGCTGTACAAGAAATGATCACATTCACGGCACAACGGATACACCAGGAACCGCGGTGTTGGCCGTCGAATGGCGCTAGCTGCGCAGCATTTGTGCACCGCCGCCGTCAGTGTCAGACAGTTTGCCGTGGCATACGGAGCTCCATCGCAGTCTTTAACACTGGTAGCATGCCGCGACAGCGTGGACGTGAACCGTATGTGCAGTTGACGGACATTGAGCGAGGGCGTATAGTGGGCATGCGGGAGGCTGGGTGGACGTACCGCAGAATTGCTCAACACGTGGGGCGTGAGGTCTCCATAGTACATCGATGTTGTCACCAGTGGTCGGCGGAAGGTGCACGTGCCCGTCGACCTGGGACCAGACCGCAACGAGCCACGTATGCACGCCAAGACCGTAGGATCCTACGCAGTGCCGTAGGGGACCGCACCGCCACTTCCCAGCATATTAGGGACACTGTTGCTCCTGGGGTATCGGCGAGGACCATTCACAACCGTCTCCATGAAGCTGGGCTACGGTTCCGCACACCGTTAGGCCGTCTTCCGCTAACGCCCCAACATCGTGCAGCCCGCCTCCAGTAGTGTCGCGACAGGCGTGAATGGAGAGACGAATGGAAACGTGTCGTCTTCAGCGATGAGAGTCGCTTCTGCCTTGGTGCCAATGATGGTCGTATGCGTGTTTGGCGCCGTGCAGGTGAGCGCCACAATCAGGACTGCATACGACCGAGGCTCACAGGGCCAACACCCGGCATTATGGTGTGGGGAGCGATCTCCTACACTGTCCGTACACCTCTGGTGATCGTCGAACCGGACACTGAATAGTGCACGGTACATCCAAACCGTCATCGAACCCATTGTTCTACAATTCCTAGACCGGCAAGGGAACTTGCTGTTTCAGCAGGACAATGCACGTCCGCATGTATTCCGTGCCACCCAACGTGCTCTAGAAGGTGTAAGTCAACTACCCTGGCCAGCAACATCTCCGGATCTGTCCCCTATTGAGTATGTTTGGGACTAGATGAAGCGTCGTCTCACGCGGTCTGCACGTCCAGCACGAACGCTGGTCCACCTGATGCGCCAGGTGGAAGTGGCATGGCAAGCCGTTCCATAGGACTACATCCAGCATCTCTACAATCGTCTCCATGGGAGAATAGCAGCCTGCATTGCTGCGAAAGGTGGATATACACTGTACTAGTGCCGACATTGTGCATGCTCTGTTGCCTGTGTCTATGTGCCTGTGGTTCTGTCAGTGTGATCATGTGATGTATCTGACCGCAGGAATGTGTCAATAAAGTTTCCCCTTACTGGGACAATGAATTCACGGTGTTCTTATTTCAATTTCCAGGAGTCTATTTAGTCTCTTAGCCTGTGCATTTCGAAAGTTCCCGTTGTTGTCTCTGTTGTACACAGCATCGGACTGCAGTGTGCACTCACCACACGTACAGGTAGAGTGCTTTATATTACGTGAGGAAGATTGTGTGCAGTGTTATAAAATGTGTGCCAGAAGAGGCGTATGAAGAAGTAACGACTCCTTTAAAATTGTGCTAGCAAAAAGTTCTGCAGCTACTGGCATTTCCTATACAACAAAAAGAGAATTACGAATGAGGGGGAAGACGTAGGTATGGGTACTTCCCAAAGCTACTCTACTCAAAGAAAGACGTATTACACTTATAAACAGGGTGTTTCAAAAATGACCGGTATACTTGAAACGGCAATAAAAACTAAACGAGCAGCGATAGAAATACACCGTTTGTTGCAATATGCTTGGGACAACAGTACATTTTCAGGCGGACAAACTTTCGAAATTACAGTAGTTACAATTTTCAACAACAGATGGCGCTGCAAGTGATGTGAAAGATATAGAAGACAAAGCAGTCTGTGGGTGCGCCATTCTGTACGTCGTCTTCCTGTTGTAAGCGTGTGCTGTTCACAACGTGCAAGTGTGCTGTGGACAACATGGTTTATTCCTTAGAACAGAGGATTTTTCTGGTGTTGGAATTCCACCACCTAGAACACAGTTTTGTTGCAACAAGACGAAGTTTTCAACGGAGGTTTAATGTAACCAAAGGACCGAAAAGCGATATAATAAAGGACCTGTTTGAAAAATTTCAGCGGACTGGGAACGTGACGAATGAACGTGCTGGAAAGGTAGGGCAGCGGGCAACGCGCAGCTAGTGCTGCAGGTGATCCAACAGCGGCCTCGGGTTTCCGTTCGCCGTGTTGCAGCTGCGGTCCAAATGACTCCAACGTCCACGTATCGTCTCATGCGCCAGAGTTTACGCCTCTATCCATACAAAATTCAAACGTGGCAACCCCTCAGCGCCGCTACCATTGCTGCACGAGAGACATTCGCTAACGATATAGTGCACAGGATTGATGACGGCGATATGCATGAGGGCAGCATTTGGTTTACTGACGAAGCTTATTTTTACCTGGATGGCTTCGTCAATAAACAGAAATGGCGCATATGGGGAACCGAAAAGCCCCATGTTGCAGTCCCATCGTCCCTGCATCCTCAAAAAGTACTGGTCTGGGCCGCCATTTCTTCCAAAGGAATCATTGGCCCATTTTTCAGATCCGAAACGATTACTGCATCACGCTATCTGGACATTCTTCGTGAATTTGTGGCGGTACAAACTGCCTTAGACGACACTGAGAACACCTCGTGGTTTATGCAAGATGGTGCCCTGCCACATCGCACGGCCGACGTCTTTAATTTCCTGAATGAATATTTCGATGATCGTGTAATGGCTTTGGGCTATCCGAAACATACAGGAGGCGGCGTGGATTGGCCACCCTATTAGCCAGACATGAACCCCTGTGACTTCTTTCTGTTGGGACACTTGAAAGAGCAGGTGTACCGTCAGAATCCAGAAACAATTGAACAGCTGAAGCAGTACATCTCATCTGCATGTGAAGCCATTCCGCCAGACACGTTGTCAAAGGTTTCGGGTAATTTCATTCAGAGACTACGCCATATTATTGCTACGCATGGTGGATATGTGGAAAATATCGTACTATAGAGTTTCCCAGACCGCAGCGCCATCTGTTGTTGACAATTGTAACTACTGTACTTTCGAAAGTTTGTCTGCCTGAAAATGTACTGTTGTCCCAAGCATATTGCAACAAACGGTGTATTTCTGTCGCTGCTCGTTAAATTTGTATTGCCGTTTCAAATATACCGATCATTTTTGAAACACCCTGTATAATTTTGATGAAGAAGTTACTGAGCGAGTATTACAAAATTCTCAATGACACACAAACATCTTATGACATTAAAGTCAGTAGTTCCATTAATCAGAGAAAACATTTCATCTAAAGGTGCCATTCCATTATTATGATACTTAGTACACAAGTTATTCCACAGGTACCTCAATTTCTATTTTTTGTTCTTGTATTGTTGACATGTTTCAGTGTACGTATGCGTTGTATAATTTTTACCAGGTGGAGAATGTCAACAGAAAGGTAGTAAGTTAACTTTTAGATACACAAAATAAACGTTTCGACTTACTGAATAATGTGAGAAATTACCGAAAAGAGAGCAGAGCCATCGTATATGTCGACATTCATTGTTCACGTGGTCAGATGGGTTAATGCATCAGACTTGGAGAAACGCTGGACAGGATCAAAAATATTCGACCAACAACAATGCACACATCAAACCGGTGAATTTGACAAAGGAGTATGTCCATGCGAAAATGTCTAGAGATTTCCTTGCTCACCTGAACTGCTGTAAGCGAACGATACAGTATTTCCACGCCGCTGGGCATTCACCGTATGCCAGTTCCTGTCACTTACATATATAGGGTATGGAAAACCGCCCTACTCTACTGACGTCAGAGGTGTACGAGAGGCTCGTCAGTAAAGGATATGTCACTATGAGTAGGAATGATCGGTTCTGGTCCTGCATCTGGTCAGACATGACCATCGAGACAACCTTCATACGGTCGTTCTGAAGCTGAGGTGACCTGATCCAGGGCAGACGAATGGCGGACAGTGATCCCAGTAAGTGGGTAATTGGGATGACTGCAACTCTAGACATATGTGCTTCACTCGAAGAATACTGTGGTGTTTTGTTTTCAAGTGAACAGGACAAGGGTTTAGCAGAAGCTCGGCAAAGTAGAGATGCAAGTGGCAATGGCAAGCCTACATAGATTGTTCCGTTTCTGAAGACCTAGAAAATCATGACAATAGGGACAGGAATACTGGGAGATGATACAATCTTATGTCACGATGCAGTATTACAAAATTCTCAATGACACACAAACATCTTATGACATTAAAGTCAGTAGTTCCATTAATCAGAGAAAACATTTCATCTAAAGGTGCCATTCCATTATTATGATACTTAGTACACAAGTTATTCCACAGGTACCTCAATTTCTATTTTTTGTTCTTGTATTATTGACATGTTTCAGTGTACGTATGCGTTGTATAATTTTTACCAGGTGGAGAATGTCAACAGAAAGGTAGTAAGTTAACTTTTAGATACACAAAATAAACGTTTCGACTTACTGAATAATGTGAGAAATTACCGAAAAGAGAGCAGAGCCATCGTATATGTCGACATTCATTGTTCACGTGGTCAGATGGGTTAATGCATTAAACAAAAGCGTCTCTTTGAAAAGGAAAAGTCCTTACTCTTGTACACGCAGGTAATAATGGTATATAATGTGACTCTATTATTATGCAGAAAACAAAAAATTCATTCTAGTCTTAAAAAAAGTTTTTCTGGATTTTCACTTATATCTCGAAACGGTGAACTGATAAAAAAATGTTCTACAATACAATGAATGCAAATAAAATCTCCTATTAAATTGTTTCCTTATTTGTGTGTCGAACTGTCAACTGTTTCGGAGATGCAAGTTATTGAAAATCGATGATTTTCGAAAAACTCACTTTTATTTTACTCTTTTTGTCAATATTATGCTTATAGTGCTTCCCTTGATCGTTTCTCAGAAAATTTGTCACAAACGAAGTTGCACTGCAATAATTTCCTTGAATTTGGCACATTATCTTCGTCTAGAAATGAGCAAGTTAACTTTCTATCATGGCGAGAAATAACTCATTAACAATTGAAATAAGGTAAGTGAACTTGAAACACAACTTTTTTATATAATTATAGCTTTTATAGCATTATTACTAATCAAGTAATGGAAGTATCTATACAAACTCACAGAAATTCAGGAAATATAATAAGTATGCGTTGAAGGCAACGGTTCATTTATCATCGTCAACAGTGGGAACGCCATGAACGTCACCAGTACCTCACTCCCGGGAATGGATTAACACTGGGTAACTCCTCTAGGAGCAACAGAGTCCGGCCACCTGGCTTTTTCCAAAAGATCGGGTGGAGATGTTGGGATTCTCACTCATTTCCTTTCTTTATCTTCAGGTCACTTCAAACGTTCGTCTCCAGAAACAGTTTTTGTGTCGGAGTTATTTGTCGGTATTTCTTGACTTTTTTCTAACACAGGCGAACATTAACAATGTTGTGCACACTATGGGTACATGGAGTTTTATGTTTGAAGGAAAAATTGGTGCACCAGATGATGGTGTCTCCACAGTAAAAATAAGGAATATTATCGCTAGTGAAAGCAACCAGAGAAATAGAGAATAGCTACTCATTAGAGGATTTGGACAAATTTCTCATTCATACTGAAAGACGAAAAGATGACACCAGACCCAATCCATCAACGCACATATAAAGAAATAGGGTCCTACAACACTCTCTGAACCGCCTGAGACGCTTTGTCAACCGTCTGAGCCTGTAAGTTTGAGATCCAAACAACACAAATTCGATTTCGAAAGAAAATGTTCCACTTTTGCCGAAAGTATTGAGGGTGAGAGAAAAACCCACAAGAAGAGGCGTAGGGAGATATTTACTAACATCGCAAAAGGACGCAACGAATCTCATATACAAGTAACGAGTATGGATGCTGCTCAAGTTAGACATGATCATTGTGGAGATAAAGTGATGAGTCGTCTTTCCTCTTTCAATGATTTAGGTACGCATGAAGACTATTTTAGAAACACAAAGGTTTAGTGATGTTTTAGAGGGAGATAGTGACTGTCAGTATACTTTAAACGAAATTATGACCGATATTACTGGAGAAAACCTGAGCGGAGAACTGTAAAGCAGAGCTCTTCAAGAGGTACAAGGGTCCCATAACCATGATCGCAAGATCCTACAGACGTTAGGAATAATTTTTTTAGGAGACATAGGGTACATATTGCTACCTAACACTTAGTATGATAACAAGGAAAGTAATGAATCACGCAAGATATTCTAAAAGCTGTTGAGTGTAAGGCGAGAGATAGAGACTGATGTGAAGAATTACAACACTTAACTGCCAAGAGATAACTTCTTGAAGGATGCAGATTGTCTCCCCCAGTTTCTCCAGGCCTTTCTTGGGGAGGTTATTTTGGGAAAAAAAGAAAGCCTGAGGAGTCAAGGAAGAAGTGTATCGATATTGACAATGCCAACATACAAGTTGTTATGCCTCTTATCTTCCTGTTACCAGTACTGACAGCGCTATCAATCCATCTCCACAGGAAATGTGCCTCAAAGAACTTGATTGATGTTCTAATAAATTTGGATTTCAGCTCGTCATACTACGAAGCACAAAAACTTAAATTATCTGCGATTGTCCACACTCAGCTAACCTGCAAGTCAGAGCACTCAACCACCTTGTTTTCCACAACGTGGATTTCAACGTTTGCACCGAAAATGAGCTTAATACCTTCCACGCTATGGGTTAGATCAAATGTGTTAAAAGAGTTTAAGAAATACCAAGTTTGAACACAATGCAAACGTTTGATGAAACTGGAAACCTCGTAAGTATTCTGCTAGAACAGTACACAGCTATGAAATGAGGTCTACAAAATGTGACTGTGGCACCTGTTGACATGTCAGAAGCACCAACACATCCTGTACCACATGTGTTGTCCATAGCCTTAATTTAAGTTAGATTAAGTAGTGTGTAATCTTAGGGACCGATGACCTAAGCGGTTTGGTTCTATATGATATACTTCCAAAAAGCAAGTTAGTGCTGTCTAAGAATGGAAGAGGTACACGCACTATACAGTGAGAGGAAAACTAAGTGAAAAGAAATATTACCGTCCCTTTTACAAATGCCCCACCCCATAAAATAGGACAGTTTATACAGCGCTGGACGCATGTTCTGTGACGAAATAGATCAAAAACACATCCTTTTTTTTGATAAACTCATACACTGAAAAGTCAGAGATATTGTTGCAGTTACTACGAATGTATCACGCTCTAAGCTCTTGAGTTGTGTTGTTACGTTTCGGCAGATTTAATTTGCTATTGTCATTTATAGGATGCGCAGGATACTCCATGATAGGTGCTGGTTTGGAAGAAGTTTTACCGACTACATATTCTCTATGCCAGTGGACAATATTCTGAAAGGGCACTCCTTTGTCCGAGTAGTTACCTTTACCTTTTCAAAATACCTTGTCAAGCAGTTACCTTTACCTTTTCAAAACACCTTGTCAAGCATTATATTAGACGAAGTCCCGCTCTTGGGGGAAGGCGCGGCTCCCCACGTCGGAGGTTCGTGGCCTCCTTCGGGCATGGTTGTGTGTGTTGTCCATAGCCTTAATTTAAGTTAGATTAAGTAGTGTGTAATCTTAGGGACCGATGACCTAAGCGGTTTGGTTCTATATGATCTTACCACAAACTTACAAATTTTTCTTAGGTGAATAGCAGACTTTCATCAGCACCCTTGCATCAGATTTCCTCTTCTAGCCTCTCTTACTGAATTCTTTGAACCAAAGCAAAGTACTCCAATCAGTGGCTATCAGACTTGGAGAAACGCTGGACAGGATCAAAAATATTCGACCAACAACAATGCACACATCAAACCGGTGAATTTGACAAAGGAGTATGTCCATGCGAAAATGTCTAGAGATTTCCTTGCTCACCTGAACTGCTGTAAGCGAACGATACAGTATTTCCACGCCGCTGGGCATTCACCGTATGCCAGTTCCTGTCACTTACATATATAGGGTATGGAAAACCGCCCTACTCTACTGACGTCAGAGGTGTACGAGAGGCTCGTCAGTAAAGGATATGTCACTATGAGTAGGAATGATCGGTTCTGGTCCTGCATCTGGTCAGACATGACCATCGAGACAACCTTCATACGGTCGTTCTGAAGCTGAGGTGACCTGATCCAGGGCAGACGAATGGCGGACAGTGCTCCCAGTAAGTGGGTAATTGGGATGACTGCAACTCTAGACATATGTGCTTCACTCGAAGAATACTGTGGTGTTTTGTTTTCAAGTGAACAGGACAAGGGTTTAGCAGAAGCTCGGCAAAGTAGAGATGCAAGTGGCAATGGCAAGCCTACATAGATTGTTCCGTTTCTGAAGACCTAGAAAATCATGACAATAGGGACAGGAATACTGGGAGATGATACAATCTTATGTCACGATGCAGATACAATTGACAAAGAAGCAACAGCAGAAATGGAAAACTTCCCATTCACAAATAACGAACTGTCAAGGAAAGATCGTGTACTTTCTCTTTCTTCAATTAATTTCTCAATCAAGACCGACAATGAAAAAGTTATCGCTGATCCATTTTACGTTTTCTGCGATCCTCTGTCTTTAAGAAATATGACCAGTATTTGAGAATTACATGCAGTATAACTGGATCGCACCCTTCTAGCGTGCTTTAACGAAAGTGGAATTAGAAACTACAGAAAATCAGCACTGGACATACTCTTTAATCAAATTGATTTAACTACTTTTGAATTTGTTGTTGATGGGGGATTCCTAGTCCACAAAGTTGTTTGGCAAAAAGAGACAACTGTATCAAACATTTATGGCTGTTATCTTAGAATATTCTCATGGAAGACGTCGTACAATCATTTCTGATAGGTATACTGACACATCAGAGAGTAAAAAGCATGTGAACAGAATCGACGATATCGGCTGAGCAGGCGAATGGATATCAATCTTAGATTGCGAAGTGAAATTAAAACTCAAACAAGCTCATTTACTTTCGAACTTTCATAATTAAACTAACAAACCTGCTAGTGATGTAGGTACAGAAAAATGGGAAAAACACGATGCATGTTTCAGATGGCGTTTGACGTTTATATTGTGAAGATAGCTATCAACGTATCGCAAAAGTATTCGGTTGCTGTTATTGGAGGAGACGTAGACTTGGCTGTTGTCTTGGTAGTCAAAAATACAACTGATCGCGACATTCTGCTTGTATAGTCTGGAAGACGAAAAGTCCAGACGAGTGTATGTTCCTCATAACAGCTACAACAAGAGTTGACAGTTAAAATCAATGCCCGTTACTTATTCTTACATGAATTAACAGGCTATGACACAACATACGTAGCATATCGCAAGAGTAAAATAAGTTTCGTCAAAATGTACCAGAAGTCCAAAATCATACAACGTACAGCTAGCGTATTTGGCAGCGATTCTTTTTCCTCTAACGGCACTGAGGTACCTGCAATCATGAGTGCTCTCTCATCGTATGGCACTCCAGCCACAGAAAAATCCGTCAGCGGATTTTACTATAAATCATTTATCAAATCCGTTGGAAACATTAAGTCTGACACCGAAACCTCACTCAAACGTAAGGAGTTGTTAAGTAACATGGAATTACAGCTGTGATTAGGGTAGAAAACTTACGATGGGGCCCCGAATTGTGGTTGGGACAGGAGGAATGACCAACTAGTTCCATCTGCCCCTGACGATATCTTGGTGGTGACTTCCTGCCGATTCACGAAAGCATGTGACAGCTACAGGCGTGGTTGTAGAAAGCCACTTTAAACTTCTCTGGCCTATGCAAGGTAAGCTTCGGCAACAGAATCGCAGTATTATTCCGAGAAGAAGGTAACAATTATAACGACATCGATGATCTACCAATTTCGTTGGACAATATCTCCACTGCTGACGAAGGTATGAGCATCGACTCTTCTATCCAGAAAAATAGAAGAATAGGTCTTTGAGAGAGTATTATCTTTGTTTCTTAATTACTACCAGTCCACGTAAATACACTTTCGGAAACAAATATCACACCTGGAAAGATTACATAGATTTCATCTGATGACTGCATATCCCACCTGGTGGATAGTATATGTACTAACAATGTTTTCAAAGTCGTGCGCCAGCGAAAGCGTAGTTGTACAACTACCAGAGCGTCATTTGTGTATACCCTTTAATGGCAGTGCTGACAGCCAGAAGACTCAGCGTGGTACAAAAGCGTGAAGAAAGCAGCTAACCGTGCCACAGACACGAACTCGTGCTTCCTATAGCCAACTGAGCACGTTTGAAAGGGGTAAAATTGTGGCCTTACTAGTGCGGAGATGGTCCTTTCAGAGAATTGCCACACAAGTAGGGCTTGAGCGTCAGTTATGCAACGATGTTACTATGAGTGGTCCAGCGAACATACTCACACCCATGGACGAGTTTCTGGATGTCCACATTGCACAGACGTCAGCCAGAATGGTCGTACTCCCAGCGCACCAGTGGCAGTTCGTACAGCTACATCACAGACAAGTCAACACGGACTGTTGTGAACTAGTTATCTGCAATGGGCCTACAAGCACGCTCACCTCTGGACCGTCTTCCACTCAGCATAGACGAGCACGACTCGACTGATGTCTTTAGAGGATCATTTGGAATGCCGCAAGTGATGCTCGTTTGCACGCACGACGCAGACCTGATGAGCGCTGTCTGGCACAATGTATTCCTTCAAAACACACTGGCCTCTCCCTAGGGCTTATGGTCTGGGGTGCGATAAGCTACAACCATCATACCATTTTGGTGTTTCTGAAGAATATGTTAACCTGCGCTCGGTACATGCTAAATGTTACTGTACCCAGTTTTTTTCCGCTCTTGCAACAGGAAAGTGATGTGTTATTCTGACAGGATAATAAGCGCCCACACACTTCCCCAGATACTCAACGTTCTCTGCACGTCTTGCAGCGGACTGGTCCCCAACCGAGCACGTGTGAGATATGATGGGGCAAGAAGTGACTCTTGCGACTAGGGAACCAACAACTCTGATGAAGTACATGAATGGGTCGAGCATACACGACTTAATGCATCTCAGCACAATATTCGCCGTCTGTACGATCGAATGGATGCCAAACTCAGTGCCTGGATTTCCACGAGGAGGAGGCTACACCACGTATTAATATCAATGTTTTAACATGGGCCAATACCTGATACTTCAGAAATGCTCCTGATATTGATCTGTAAATGTAATGTTTTGATGTATTACATATATTCTGTTGCCAGAATAAATTTTTAATAAATTGGAAACCTCTAAAGGGGTGTACCTATGTTTCCCGACAGTGTACTTTCATTATGGGATTTGTAATAGTGTGTAAAAGTAATAATAATGAAAAGTGTTGTGTTACAATTTCAATTGCCTTATTCCCATTGTTAATGTGTTGTTACTCAGCATTACAGCAAGTTACACCACCTAAAACGCAAAACACTCTCAACATATTCATGTCTAGCTTAACGTTGAAACTATTTTTGATTGGTTGAAGATGAAGGGGCAAAAGTGTACATCAGAACAAAAGATATTTCTTGCTCCACAAATTTGTCAGTCACAGTACTCCTGAGAAACTATATTGGAAGGCAGTGGAAGGAAATTTGTTTAGAGTGAGGTAGAAATGATTGTCTCAGAAAATCAACGATTTTAAATAATGTACATCTTGTAAATCGTCGGGAATTCTACAAATATGAATTTAGCAGGTTTTATAGGAAATTTAATCATCTTTAATTTTTTCTCGAATATTTTTTACTATGATGTACTGTTTCCGAAACAAAAGGAAACAACCAAAAAATGGGACCCTTCTACCGTTCTCCTGTCATTAGCTCCATTCATAAGGGCGGGGAACATCTATTTCTAACAAAGTTCTGAAGCAGAAAAAATCTCTATTACTCCATTCAGACTACAATGCTTTCGTTGACTGGACTGATAAAGCTCTATAACAGTTTGAGTGAATTACGTTTTGTACGGTTCGGTACCTCAATCGGTAAAAACGACCTCTTATAGGATGACTTCATCGTCAGTCTGTCTGTCTGTCTGTGGATCTGTCCGACTATTCAAAACACTTTTTCTCAGTAACAGGTCGACATATCAAGTTGAAGCATAGGTTACGTATGTAGGTCTATGATCACTTGGTGCTGTAGAAACGTGAAGCTTCTATTAACTCAATGCAATCAGAAGATACCGCCAAATATGTCACATATACGCAAACTTGCTCATCAGAACCTACAGTGTATTATCCGTGGACCTAGGATCGGTAAATTTGGCAAGAAGCAGGCTATCACACTAAAAACGAATAAATTGGAAAATAATTCGTTCCTGATTACATCACACGATCTTTTTTATCAGTCTGTGCTGGCTGGAAGTCCGTCTGTCAAGCCTCCCTTTTTTGAGGAACAGCTCAACAGAGGAAGTTGAAATTTATGTACGCATAAAAAGGTTTATGGAACTAGGTGCTGTAATAAACGTTAAGTTTCTACGCCAAAGCAACCTAAAGAGACGGATGTTTCTGTCGCATATTTTAATACTCCCACCATAAACCACAGACACTGTCGTTGGAGGGGAGGCTTGCGTGCCTCAGCGATACAGGTAGCCGTACTGTAGGTGCAACCACAACAGGGCGATATCTTTTGAGAGGCCTGATAATCGTGTCGTCCCCCCAAGAGGGGCAGCCACCATTTCAGTAATTTCAGATACAACGGTCTGGATGATTGACTGAATTGACTCCGTAACGACAACCAAACCGGCTTTTCTGTGCTAGTACTGTTAACGGCTGAAAGCAAGGAGAAGCTATAGCCGTTACTTTTCCCGACGGCATGCAGCTCATTTCTATAGTTAAATGATGATGGCATCTTCTGGGTAAAATATCCAGGAGGTAAAATAGTCCGCTCATTCGAATACCTGGGCAGGGACTACATATGAGGACGTCTTTATCAGGCGAAACAAGGCTGGCGTTCGGCGGATAGGAGCGTCGAATAAAAGATCCCTTAAGCAAGCATGTCGGTTAGAAAATTGGCAGAGAAACAGGTGAATATAGCTTTATAAATAAAAAATCAAGTAGGGATAATGCAGTAGTAGATTTAATAATGAATTAAAGAAACAGCAACGCGGATAAGCTACTACGAACAGCATAGCGAACACATTACTGTAGCCAAGATAGACACAAAGCCCACGTATACCACAGTAGTAGAAGTTTGTATGGCAACTAGCACTGCAGATGATGAAGGCATTGAAGAAATCTATGCTGAAATAAATGAAATCATCCAGATAAGAGAGATAAAAAAGAATAGTCAAGGGGGAACAGAACTGGATAGTAGGAAAGGGAAGAAAAAGTCGTAACTGAATATGGACTGGTGGAAAGGTATGAGAGCCGCCTGAGAGAATGTTGCACAGAGCATAATTTAATCATAGGTAACACTAGGTTTAAAAATCATGAAAGAAGGTCGTATACTTGAATGAGACGTGGAAACACTGGAAGATCTTGATTACACGTGGGTGAGTCAATTGAAAACCTTAAATTAGTAATAACAAATCGACATTTCTTGCTGTTATCCTGTAAGTTGGTAAGCGTGCTACAAACAGCGTGCATAATGGCCAGCTGGTGGCAGCAGAGTGCAGATGCACACATACCGTCGTAGTATCAGTATAAAGATGGCCGCCCCACTTGCAACTTGCACCAGGTAAAAACAGCGTTCTGTCATTTGGTTTTTGCGTCGTGAAGGTGTGAAACCTATTGAAATTCATGTTTGTCACAGCAGCAAGTCTACGAATGGAGTAGGAAGTTCGCAAATAGTGTGACTTCAGTGGAAGATGATCCTCGTCCAGGTCTGACACAACGAATTGTGACTCCACAGAACATTGCAGCAGTTGAAGCCATAGTGAAGGAAAACCACCGAGAGACACTTAGTCATGGTTCAGCATACCACACTGTGCATGATGTGTTCCAGTTTCACAAAGTGTCTGCGAGGTGGGTGCCACGGCAGCTGACTCTTGAAATGGGAAAACGACGTGTTGATGTTGTGAAGAACTTCTTCAGCGCTTTGAACGAAAAGGTAATGGCTTCCTTGCAACAATCGTTACTGGGAACGTAACCTGGTTCACTTCCACCAACCGGAAACGAAGAGAGCGGGCAAGAACTGGTGCCATTACTCATCACCTAAACCAAAGAAGTTTCGAACAGAACCATCAGCAGGGAAGGTTATGCTAACTCTTTTAGGACGAAAAAGGGCGTTATTTTGGAGCATTACATGTCTAAAGGGACCACTGTTACCAGTTCATCATACACAGATCTCCTAAAAAGTCATCTGCGGCGTGCAATCAAATCAAAGCGACGTGGATTGCTTCCAGCAGGTGTCCTTTTGCAACATGACAATGCAAGGCCGCACACTGCCCGTACTACAGATGCAACAATTACAGACCTGCATTTTGAGTGTTTTCCTCATTCACCATACTCACCAGTCCTTGTCCCAAGTAATTTCCATATGTTTGCACCACTCCAAGACACAATGGGAGAAAGAAGTTCCGTTGAGATGAAGAGGTAAGCCATGTGGTGCATGAGTGGTTGCGCGGACTACCAAAAGAATTTTTTTCAAAAGGAATTTATGCGCTTTGTAAGGGCTGGAGGACTTGCATTAAACGTTTGGTATATTATGTTGATAAGTGATACAACTTGGTAAGACTTCTGCACAGTAAATAATATTTTCTTTAAATATTTAAGGTTTTGAATTGACCCACCCTCGTATAACGGTCAGAGATTTAGGAACCAGGCCTTAAATTGCAAGATATTTCTAGGGACAGATGTTAACTCTAACCATAGTTTATTGGTTATGAGCTATAGATTAAAACTTAAGGAAGTTCATAAAGATGGAACTTTAAGGAGCTGCGACCTAGATAAACTGAAAGAACCAGAGGCTGTAGAGAACTTCAGAGGAGGCGCTAGGTACGGTTGAAAAGAACTGCGGAAAGCAATACCGTACACGAAGAATGGTAGCTTTGCGACACGGAATACTTTAAGGCAACAGTGGATCAAGTATGTTAAAAGACGAGGGCTAGTAGAAATTCTTCGGTAACACAACATACATTGAATTTAATTTATGAAAGAACAAAATATAAAAATGCAATAAATGAAGCAGGCAAAAGGGAATACAAACATCTCAAAAATGAGATCGACGGGAAATGTAAAATGGTTAAGCAGGGGTGGCTAGAGAACAAATGTAACCGTATATAAGCGTATACCACTAGGGGTAAGACAGATGCCGTTAACAGGAAAATTAAAGAGGCCTTTGGTGAAGAGAGCTCAGATGGAAAACCAACGCTAAGCAGGGAGGAATTGAAACTAAGCAGGGAGAAGAAATAGAAACTTTGAGGATTGTCGACTGTAATCCTGTCAGAGACAGCAAAGTACTAGGAAGAGTAGTTGAATAAAATGAGCAGTGTCTTGAAAGGAGTACATCAGATGAATATCAGCAAAAGCAAAAGAATGGTAGTGGAATGGAGTCGATAGCATTTATATGGAGTATAGTCATGTATAGAAGTGAAACATGGACGATAAACAGCTTAGGCAAGAAGAACGTTTGAAATGTGGTGCTACAGAAGAATGCTGAATATTAGATGGGTAGTTCATGTAACTAATGAGGAGGTATTGAATGAATTTGTGGAGAAGAGGAATTTGTGGCGTAACTTGATTAGAAGAAGTGATAGGTTGGTAGCACACATTCTGAGGCATCAAGGGACCATCAGTTTAGAACTGGAGGGAAGCGTGCAGAGCAAAATTCGTGCAGTGAGACTACTGGAGAAAGGAGGTGGCAAGGGTAATATCATCAGCGTAGCGGTACGTGAAGTGGTGGCTATCGACCTGGGTAGAGACGGTATCCTGGTAGGCATTCCAGTCGGCATGGGAGTAATCATGGACGTATTTTGGGGGAGAGTTATTACGAGTGTCGGGATGGGGGCGATGACCATCTTAAACGGTGAGAAGGACAGGGAGATGGTCACTACCAATGGGGTCCAGGACATACACCGCTATGCAGCCAAGGAGGTTAGGGGAGAAGAGGTTGACATCGGGAGTGGAGTTGGATTCAGGCCTGGTGTGCTGGGGAATGGGGACGAGGTCGCCTTGGAGGGAAGAGAGGAACCAATGCTACCGCCGTAAGTGGGCGGCGGAACGACTATGGATGTTGAAGTCGGAGGCGATCATGTGGGAGGAAAAGGTACGGTCAATTTGGGAGAGGAAGTCAAAAGGAATAGGGGCGTTGGGGTAGACATAGATGGTGGCGCAGGTGATAAAGGCCCGGGAACAAGAGAATAAGGACCAGGTGTTCTGTGGGGTCTGGAAGGAGATGTTGGGGCCAAACAGGGATCTGGCGGTGGTTACCAATGGCTAATCCACCACGCATTATCAGGAGGGGATTATCAAATCGGCGAAGGAGGTAGGGCGAGATGTGTATGGTGTGTTGTTGCTGAAGAAAGGTTTCATTGAGGAGGAAGGCATCCATGCGGTGGGTTGCGAGGGTGTGCTGGAAGAGATTCTTGTTGGTGGGAACGGATGTTATTGAACAAGATATGGTGCTGTCGCGCCATGATAGGGATTTAGACGAAGGTGTTGAGACAGGAGAAGGTGAAGTGGGAGTAGATGGCACACATGTTGAGGTGGAAGGCAACGACGGATATATGTTGGAGGGTGTGTGGATGCTGGAAGGGGAGAATATTTTTGAGGACGATGGTTAGGAACCTGGTGATGTTCTCAGCAGTTGGGGACGATGGTATTACCATGAGGGGTGGGGGCGTCCAGAGGGCGAACAGGAACGGTGAGTTCAGGAGTGGGGGTGTCGACGCTTACATTTCTAGGAGCAAGTGGGATGTGGGAGGTCACAGGTGTTGCAGGAGGGAGGGGACTGTAGGTTGGGACACTGCTGGAGTAAGTGCGACTGTTTACAGTGCGGGGAGACAGTGGCCTCGCGGCACTCATATGTAGGATGTGTATTATAATGCAGACACCTCTGGCAGTGGAGGAATTAAGGACGGGAACAGGAGGGGTTGACCTATTAACACTGGTGGAAGAGGAGGGCATCCTTCAGGAGACAGTCGATGGAGGGGCATGTTCCAAGAACATCCCCATAAGGTGAGTGGGGCCAGTGGGGTTGAAGATGTGGCAGACTGCCCCTACTTCTAATGAGAGGTGCGCCTTGAGCTCCGCCAACTCCTCCTCCTCCATAACCATCGCACTAAGCCGAGTGATCACGGTGGTGAGGGTCAGCAGGCGATGTGAGGGTTGGAGTTGGTGGGAGGGGACATGGAAGGAGGCCTTTGGGCCAAATCGGGTAACAGGGATGAGGGAGAGGATGTCTGTGTGAAGGGTAGGCCTGGGAGAGGAGATGAGAACGTAACCTCGGCGAGGAGTAAGTAGGGAGGTGGGGGCTCTGGGAAAGTGTTGGCAGAGGAGGAATGTGAGGTTCCATGCCTCAATGAAGGGGGAGGGGGATCAGGACAGGAGAGGAGATATTTCTAGGAGATGGAGGACGGGGAGGAGGAGGAGGAGGTAGCAGGGCCAGGCAGGGATATATCCATGGCATCCAGGGGTGGGGGAAGGAGGATGGCGCTGGGCCTTTTTGGAAGCAGAGGAGGCAGAAATGCCACTGAGCCTTTTAACGGCGATGGAAGGGTGAGAGGAGGCATTTGGGACAGGAGCAACTGTGAGGTAGCGGAAAGTGGCAGGTCCTGGCGTGGATGCTGGAGCAGGCATTGGAGATGGGGATGGCAACGGTGAAGGGGATGGCGATGATGAAGATGACGATGATGGGGGAGGAGAGGGAGAGAGCAGGGCGTGGGCTGTGGCCAAACCAAGCGGGGGCTACTGAGTGAGGGAGGGGAGTGAAGGGATCAGAGCAGGAGGCGCCAGAAGAAGGAGCTGGGGATGGGGAGACAAAGAGCAAAGGAGATGGGAGAGTTAGAGGTGGGGGGACGCAATGAGTGGCGAGGGTGATTGGGCACACCACATAATTTTGGTGGTGGCAGAGGAGAGGGATTGGTAGATAATGGTGGTACTGATGGTAGTGGTAGTGGTGGTGGGGGTCGACATGACAACAAGGAGGAAAGGAACAGGATAGGACAGAAATTACAGAGGGAAAACAAAGGACTCACGAAGATGGATGAAGATAGATGAAGGAATGCTGACTGGGGCCGAAGCACCACTCTGCTGCTGGTGGCAGGAGGCAGAAACGCTGGCTGGCTTGCAGTAATGCTGGCTCGCTGGCAGGAATGCAGGCTGGCGGGCAGGACTGCTGCAGCTGCTGCTGCCAATTGCTGATGTGCTGCTGCTACTGCTGCTGTTACTACTGCCTAGACCACTGCTGTTGCTGGATAGACCGCTCCTGCAGCTGCATATACTGCTGCTTCTGCTGCTACTGCTGCAGCTGGCTGGACAGCTGCTGCTGCTGCTGGTGGTGGCTGGACTGCTGATGCTGCTGGCTGGAACACTCCTACTAGCTGGACCACTGCTGCATTGCTGCTGCTGGCTGGTTCGCTACTGCTGGCTGGACCGCTGTTGCTGCTGCTGATACTGCTGCTGGCTGCACAGCTGCTGCTGCTGCAGCTGCTGGCTGGCTAGACCACTGTTGTTGCTGACTGAACTGCTGCTGCTGCTTCTACTGCTGCTGCCTGAACCACTGCTGCCGATGGCTATACTGCTGCTGCTGCTGTTACTGCTGCTGCTGCTGGCTGGACTGCTGCTACTGCTGCTGCTGATGCTGCTGCATGCACCAGTGCTGCTGCTAGCTGGACCACTGCTTCTGCCTGGAAAGCTGCTGCTGCTGGCCTGAACGCTACTGCTGCTGGGTATACTGTTGCGTCTGCTGTTACTGCTGATGGTTAGAGCGCTGCTACTGCTACTGCTGCAGCTGGCTGGACAGCTGCTGCTGCTGCTGCTGGTGGCTGGACTGCTGATGCTGCTGGCTGGAACACTCCTACTAGCTGGACCACTGCTGCATTGCTGCTGCTGGCTGGTTCGCTACTGCTGGCTGGACCGCTGTTGCTGCTGCTGATACTGCTGCTGGCTGCACAGCTGCTGCTGCTGCAGCTGCTGGCTGGCTAGACCACTGTTGTTGCTGACTGAACTGCTGCTGCTGCTTCTACTGCTGCTGCCTGAACCACTGCTGCTGCTGGCTTTACTGCTGCTGCTGCTGTTACTGCTGCTGCTGCTGGCTGGACTGCTGCTACTGCTGCTGCTGCTGCTGCAAGCACCACTGCTGCTGTTGGCTGGACTGCTGCTGCTGCTGCTGCTGCTGCTTCTGGCTGGAAAGCTGCTGCTGCTGGCTGGAACACTCCTACTGGCTGCACGGCTTGTGCTGAAGCTGCTGCTGCAGCTGCTGGCAGGCTAGAGCACTGCTGTTGCTGGCTGAACTGCTGCTGCTGCTTCTGCTGCAGCTGCCTGAACCACTGCTGCTGCTGGGTATACTGCAGCTGCTTCTGTTTCTGCTGGCCAAAGTGCTCCTGCTGCTTCTGCTGCTGCTGGCGAGACTGCTTTTGCTGCTTGCAGGACCACTCCTGCTTCTGCTACTGCTGCTGCTAGTGGCTGAATTGCTGCTGTTGCTGTTGCTGCTGCTGAAGGACTGGTGCTGCTAGTGCTTTTGCCTTCACCCCTGCTGCTGCTGCTGGTGTGACCGTTGCAGCAGCTGCTGCTGCTCCTAGCTGGCTAGCCGCTGCTGTTGCTGTCTGGACCGCTGCTGCTGCTGGCTATACTGTTGCATCTGCTGTTACTGCTGTTGCTGCTGGGAGGAGCGCTGCTACTGCTACAGCTGCTGCTGGCTGGACCGCTCGTGCTGCTGGTTTTGAGTGGACCGCTGCTGCTGCTGGATGGTCTGCTGCTGCTGCTGGCTATACTGCTGCTTCTGCTGTTACTGCCGCTGCTGCTGGCCGAACCACTGCTGCTGCTTCTCGTGCTGCTTGGGTGACTCCTGCCGCTGCTTGCTGGACCACTCATGCTGCTGCTACTACTGCTACTGGTGGCTGAATCGCTGCTGCTGCTGTTGCTCCTGCTGGCAGGACTGGTGCCGCTAGTGCTGATGGCTGCACTGCAGCTCCTGCTGCTGGCAGGAACGCTGCTGCTGCTACTGCTGCCGCTGGCTGGACTGCTGCTGATACTGCTATTGGCTGTACCGCTGCTGCTCCTGCTGCTGGCTGGACCATTGCTGCTGCTGCTGGCTGTACCACTGCTGCTGCTGCTGCTGCTGCTGCTTGCTGGACCACTGCTGTCTGAACCGCTGCTGCTGCTAGCTGGACCGCTGCTGCTGCTGCTGTTGGCTGAAACACGGCTGCTGCTGGCCATACTGCTGTTTCTGCTGCTTCTGCTGCTACTGCTGGCAGGAGTGCTACTGCTGCTACTGCTGCTGCTGGCTGGAACGCTGCTGCTGCTGTTATTGGCTGGACTGCTGCTGCTGCTGCTGTTACTGCTTCTGCTGCTGGCTGGACCGCTACTGTTACTGCTGGCTGGACCGCTGCTGCTGCTGCTACTGCTGCTGCTGCTGGCTGGCTGGTTGGCTGGCTGGCTGGTTCTGCAAAAACCCTAATACTTCGATCAGAGCCGAATGCCACTATCGAAGGGCGGTACTCAGTGCGAGGTACCGCCGTAAATGGTAAAACGGTCTATTTTAACAAAGGTAATGTGTGACGGATGAATTACTGTCCATACTGGCGGAATGTTAAGTGACACCAAGTTTGTGACTATTAGAGGGCCATCTATCACAAAGCAAAAAAAGTGGTCCAACTAAGACATTCATATTTATTTATGAACTACACGAATATGAAATAAAAATTGGGGTTCCTATTTTTAAAAAACGCAGCTGATATCCGTTTGATCTATGGCAACGCCATTTAGCTGGCCAAACATAGCACCATCTGAAACTTCCTGGCAGACTAAAACTGTGATATCCTTTCTTTCAGGAGTGCTAGTTCTGCAAGGTTTGCTGGAGAGTTTCTGTAACGTTTGGAAGGAAGGAGAGGAGGTACTGGCAGAAGTAAAGCTGTGAGGACGGGGCGTGAGTCGTGCTTGTGTAGCTCAGTTGGTAGAGCACTTGCCCGCAAAAGGCAAAGATCCCGAGTTGGAGCCTCGGTCCAGCACACAGCTTTAATCTGCCAGGAAGTTTCATACCAGGGCACACTCCGCTGCAGAGTGTTAAATTCATTCTGGATAGCGCCATCTGGTTTCCCCCTTCAAGTTGGACAAGTTTCGATCTTTGTAGTTTTTTCGTTTGATGCTTCTTTTGTGAGATATTTGGCCCAGTTACTATCAGTGTACCACAGTTTGTAGGGAATTTAATTTCTTTTCTTTAATTTTCTATATGCCTGAGACATAAATCAGTATCCAGATTTCTTAGCAGCTTCGTTACTATGCTGAAAAACCGAATTTGGAAATTTTATATTTGCTTAATTATTTATCGTATTGATGTATCCATTGATAGAACGTTTGTAGACATACTATCTGTAGCCTGCAAGTATTTGATGCAAGCTGTAAGTGAAGGCTTCAGCTGTTGTAGCTTTCTGTTGCCTGCCGAGCGTGGCCGTTCGCTAGGTAACCCCCATTAATACAACGTCCCTTCCACTACTGCGTCATGTACGTAGAAATGGATCACGTTATTTTGCACTACCTATACCTGACTAGAATGATAATCGGCAAGTTAACGTCAGCGTGATGGAAACACCCTTATGGAAGCAGCTGAAATGTACCCCGAGTTAAATATAGCTTCTAATTTATAGAATTCCTTGTCATTTTCAAAGCTCAAAAGGCAGCTGCGAAATATGGAAGTTGAGATATTTAAGACTGCAAACGCTGTAAATTTCCTGACAAGCAGAATGCAGTACGATATCACACACGGATATAGACTGCGCTAATACTTGCTTTGCCACAGGGGAAATTAATATGACCGTTTCTTTTCATGTTATACGACAATGATTTAGCGTGTGACACTAGTTAAAATCCTAGCCTTTACACAGGTAAAGGAAAGAAGCAAGTAAAATTAGACTTTAGCGTCCCATCAACGTTGCAGTCGTCAGAGACAGAGTAGATGGGACTGCAAAAGGGTGGTGAACGAAATCGGCAGCGACCTTTTCAAAGGAATCACGCCGGCATTTGTTTGGAGTGTTTAGGGAAATCACGGAAAATTAAATCAGGATGGCTGGCCGAGAAACTAAATGGAAGTTTTCTGACATGTGAGTCCATTGTGCTAACCACTGCGTCTTCCCGACCGGATGTTGGCAGTTCATGCAATTACCTATATGAGGGAACTGCGTCTGGGAAAAATTGTGTAATTATTCTGTTTGATCTTGAGAAAATGTCAGCCCTAAGCGAAGACTGGCAACCAGCTCTTAACACTGGAAAGTTTTAGTTTCTGACATTCCTAAAATGGTCGTTAGGGGTCATTTTGACCCCACATAAAACATTTTCGTAATAGACTTCAAAAATCATTTTTAAGTATTTGTTAATCCGTAATTTATTTTTAGTAATCACAACAATTATTTACATTTATAAATAATTTATTTGAACAACAGTGTATGATACAAATTTGTTGTTTCTAATACTTAAAGTTTCTTAAATATACATTTTAAATTGTTTTTGTTAAGTATTCATACAACCTTGTAGAAACATTGGTCCCTTTTACTCTCACATGTGGATTACACGCCGGCCGGGGTGGTCGAGCGGTTCTATGCGCTTTAGTCTGGAACCACGCGACCGCTACGCTCGCAGGTTAGAATCCTGCCCCGGGCATGGGTGTGTGTGACGTCCTTAGGTTAGTTAGGTTTAAGTAGTTCTAAGTTCTAGGGGTCTGATGACCTCATAAGTTAAGTCCCATTGTGCTCAGAGCCATTTGAACCATTTTTTGTGTTTTACAAGTAGCTCTGTATTGCATTTCACTCAAGTCATTTGAAGCTGCTACACCTACTTACCACAGGTGATTTCTGTTTTATGACCACATTTTCTGCACACAGCTCTGTGGCACTTTACACAGTTTTATTGCTACTTCAGAATGCAGCGTACTCGGAAGAATGACATTTTTATTCTGGTATACAGTCAAGGTGCAGTCTGTGTTTCCACTATTGTGCAGTATTGTGGTATGGTGTATTTCTACATTCGGCTTCTATATTTCATCGGTGATTTCACAGCGGATCTTGTTCATTGTACCAAGTAACGAAGTTTTCTTTTCTTTGAGTTGAAGAGAAGTAAAGAAGAAGTCTGTGGTCATGTTTCTTCCTTGATTTACAAATGGCTCCATCAGACGCAGAACGACGTTCTCTCGAAGTGGTTGTTTCTGTCTATGCTTGTCCTCTTTACTAATGTACTTTGTCGTTACATCAACAGCCAGCCAATATATGGAAACATATTTGTCTGGTTTGTTGGACATGAATTGAGTACATTCGCATCTTGCTTTGCTTGGTAACAGTTGCTCGTCAATGGTTATATTTTCTCCAGGACGGTAAGCACGAATACTGTTTTCAATGAACTTTCCCCAAGTTTCAGGTTAAAGAGCGAATTTGTTGGCCGTGAGGCGTGCAGCCTGGGTTTGAATTTTCATCAACACGGAGAAATCTGAGAAGCTCCTGAAATCTTACCTTAGGCATAATGTCCTTGATAAAAGCAGTCCCCCAAGAGTGCGACGGGAAATCATCCACAGACATATCTTTTGTCCACAATACACGACGACCATACATGATGGCTGTCAGTTTCTCCAGTTCCTTAAGTGACACAGACCAGTCATTGTTTTTTAGTACTTTTCGAGCATTTGATTCTGTGTATTTCTTCATGAGATGTATCATAGCTTCATCAAAAATAAGACGGAAGGCACTGATGACAGAACTGTCTACTTGTTGGCAAGCACAAGCAGTGGTATCACAGCTGACCACCTTCCAGAAGATGAATAATTCCCAATGTCCCACACGGTTCCATCCCTTGCAGTCATCTTTGTTGAAGCTTCCAACTGTACATGCTGTGGTGAAAGAGGTGATGATTGACGTATATCAGCATCTGAATGTTCTTCCCCTAATCGCCCCTCTCTCGCAATGTCTTCATCTTCACTTGTGTCACGTACGTAATCATCATCTTCATCAGTGAAGTCCATTTCCGATTCAACTTCGGAATTATTTAAGAGATGTAACACTTGTTGATCAGAAAGTCCACACTGACGATACATGTTGGAAAACGTGTTTCACGGACAAAGACTGCCTGTGTGACATAACATAATCTGAGTCGGACTGGAATGTAGAAGTGCCAAGTTGCAACAATGAGGAGCAACTACTCTGCATTACTGTTCTCTGTTGCCACTGTATTGTTGGGTAATTTATTTATATTTAGTAGAGAAGCTACAATGGAGTCAAATTTGACCCGTTCCGCCGTTCTAGGTTTACTGAATTAAATGGCGAAGAAAATTTAAATATTTTGTAAATACTAAAACATCTTCGGAAAGAGGAGAAAAAATTAGAAACAGTCATATAATTTCATTAATGAAGTAAACAAATTGAATATGACAATGAACGAAAAACGTATAACAGGGGTCATTTTGACCCCTTCCGCCGTTCTAGTGTTAATGTAGAGACCTGGAAAGATGTGTACTTCACAGAATGTAAGAGCAAGGTATTCCTTCAATACAGGATTAATATAAGACAACTATGCACTTGCGACGTACTTTGGGGTATGTGTATGTAGGTATAAGTTGGAAGAACCCTGTAGGTCCAGTTGGTATGCTGCGAGTTACTGGTAGGCTGCTGAGAAACTGCATTTGATGAAGTACTATGAAACTGCAGTTAGTCTACAGTATACCGCATTAAACATACTTGAATACTTCTTTGGTGTATGGGTCTGAAACCAATTAATGTGATGTCATATATGTCTGCAGTGTAAAAGAAAGCACGAGTTAATTTCCACATACAGACATATACGCCACATTACGGCTCAACATTCTGAAGTATGTAGCCCCAATGCTAGATTTCAATTTGTAATAACAGTTGACATTTTAGAAGTTAATCCGAATACTTCGACATTGTTGGAGTTTACTGATCAGACTTCAAACTACAAAAAATACCTGCTAGCTAAGCAAGCGAACAGACCGACTGAATGGAACTGATTTCACCTACTCCTGATGTAAGTCACCATACAACCTGAAAGTATATAATGACACATTTAAATTATTCTGCAGCACCATTTCAGGAAGGACAAACATAATACTTCATGCTATTCACTAGCAAAAATGTAAACTCTGATATTAGTTGCCAATTATTGTTGGTATTAGGATCGACACGGCCCTGCGGAGGGCTATGCACAATTACAACAGTTTCCATTCAAAAGGCTCCGTAAAAGCTTGATGCTTTGTAATTTTCTGATAATATTACTCACACACTCTAAAAATACGTCAGCAGTGTGGAAACTGCGATGTTCACATATCAGTGGTATCTAAATACGTATAATGTGTATTCAATCGGCGCACTTGCATTTTCGGAAACTATTACTTCAGGAAATAAAGACCACAGCACCTCAAACACATTCGCAACACTCGTCTTAGAGGAAGAAGAAAAAATTGTGTTTTGTTACTAAAAACATTATTCAACCTACTGGGGGACTCGGATTGCTTGAAATGTAATCACACGTCCAAAGACAGTAACAACTAGAGATGTCAGATTTCGAGAGACAATGTCAGCGTCAATATCTGTGAGCTTAAATATTTTTAAGGCAACTTACCCTGTACTGTGAGACATTTCAAGTATTTATTAAATATTGCCAGATCTAAACTGTGTAAGTCACTAAAATACATGTTGGCCGCCATGAAAGCAAAATCGCTAAAATTCCTATCCGTATACCTTGTAAGACAATGTGGCATCGAAATTCGTGTAATACCTAACGCAAGACATAGTATGACCAACCTCCATGGCTATGAGTGCTGAACAAATGTCACAACTTGTATTAATGTAATGCTGTTCCCTATAAGGAAGTTGTCACGTTGTAAATTTTAGTGGGTCAGAACCGAAAATGAAGTCAGAGATTCTACCAAACCATGACTATGACTCAACTGAAAAATATGCTTAATATCAAGCCTTCAAACAGATTATACGTGTTAGGACTTCCATTAAGTAAAACTTTTGTACAATTGCTGTACGTATTACGAGGAATAGTACCTCAACTTTGCAGTGTAACAGCATGACTGCCAGTTTGCTGAGACGGAGATATCTGTGTCGTAATACACGGCAAACAGAAAAGAACTAATGTGATTACAGCAGAGATAGCGGTGAAGAATAGACGAGAATTGTCACAGTGACGTAATTATGTACCGAAAGAAAGTAGTCGAAAAAAAGGCACATATCATCGTGTACATATACAAAACAGTCTCACACATGGAACAAACACACAATTCACTCTCTAGTGGTCCCCAGCCTAGTAATACCATTCTCTATACATAAGGAAGATGTAAAAGTTTGCAGTTTTCACATGACTGGAAACTTTATAAATTCTATAACTGTTAACAATGGGTTCATACGGTCCTGTGCTAGTGATATATATATATATATATATATATATATATATATATATATATATATATATATATATATATATATATATATAGGCCCGACAAACGTGTGGTTCATGAAGACGGGGTGCAGCCTTTTCAGTAGATGCAGGGGCAACAGTCTGCATGATTGACTGGCCTTGTAACACTAACGAAAACGGCCTTGCTGTGCTGGTACTGCGAACGACTGAAAGCAAGGGGAAACTACGGCCGTAATTTTTCCCGAGGGCATGCAGCTTTACTGTATGATTAAATGATGATGGCGTCCTCGTGGGTAAAATATACCTGAGGTAAAATAGTCCCCCATTCGGATCTCCGGGCGGGCACTACTCGAGAGGATGTCGTTATCAGGAGAAAGAAAACTGGCGTTCTACGAATCGGAGCGTGGAATGTCAGATCCCTTAATCAGGCACGTAGGTTAGAAAATTTAAAAAGTTAAATGGATAGTTTAAAGTTAGATATAGTGGGAATTAGTGAAGTTCGGTGGCAGGAGGAACAAGACTTTTGGTCAGGTGACTACAGGGTTATAAACCCAAAATCAAATAGGGGTAATGCAGGACTAGGCTTAATAATGAATGGGAAAATAGGAATGCGATTAAGCTACTACAAACAGCATAGTAAACGCATTATTGCGGCCAAGATAGATACGAAGCCCACACCTACTACAGTAGTACAAGTTTATATGCCAACGAAGTCTAGATGACGAAGATATTGAAGAAATGTATGATCAAATAAAAGAAATTATTCAGATAGTGAAAGGTGACGAAAATTTAATAGTCATGGGTGACTGGAATTCGGTAGTGGGAAAAGGAAGAGAAGGAAACGTAGTAGGTGAATATGGACTGGGGCGAAGAAATGAAATAGGAAGCCGCCTGGTAGAATTTTGCACAGAGCACAACTTAATCATAGCTAACACTTGGTTCAAGAATCATTAAAGAAGGCAGTATACATGGAAGAAGCCTGGAGATACAGACAGGTTTCAGATAGATTATATAATGGTAAGACATTTAGGAATCAGGTTTTAAATTGTAAGACATTTCCAGGGGCAGATGTGGACTCTGACCATAATCTATTGGTTATAACCTGTAGATTAAAGCTAAAGAAACTGCTAAAGGTGGGAATTTAAGGAGATGGGAGCTGCTTAAACTGAAAGAACCAGAGGTTGTACCGAGTTTCAGGGAGAGTGTAAGGGAACAAATTGCAGGAATGGGGGAAAGAAATACGGTAGAAGAAGAATGGTTAGCTTTGAGGGATGAAGTAGTGACGGCAGCAGAGGATCAAGTAGGTAAAAAGACGAGCGCTAGTAGAAATCCTTGGGTAACAGAAGAAATATTGAATTTAATTGATGAAAGGAGGAAATATAAAAATGCAGTAAATGAAGCAGTCAAAAAGGAATACAGACGTCTCAAAAATGAGATCGAAGGAAGTGCAAAATGGCTAAGCAGGGATGGCTAGAGGACAAATGTAAGGATGTAGAGGCTTATCTCACTAGGGGTAAGGTAGATACTGCCTACAGGAAAATTAAAGAGACCTTTGGAGATAAGAGAACCAGTTGTATGAACATCAAGAGCTCAGATGGAAACCCAGTTCTAAGCAAAGAAGGGAAAGCAGAAAGGTGGAAGGAGTATATAGAGGGTCTATACAAGGGCGATATACTTGAGAACAACATTATGGAAATGGAAGAGGATGTAGATGAACATGAAATGGGAGATACGATACTGGGTGAAGAGTTTGAAAGAGCACTGGAAGATGTGAGTCGAAACAAGGCCCCCGGAGTAGACAACATTCCATTGGAACTACTGACGGCCTTGAGAGAGCCAGTCCTGACAAACTCTACCATCTGGTGAGCAAGATGTATGAGACAGGCGAAATAACATCAGACTTCAAGAAGAATATAATAATTCCAATCCCAATGAAAGCAGTTTAATAAGTCACAGCAGCAAAATACTAACGCGAATTCTCTACAGACGAATGGAAAAACTAGTAGAAGCCGACCTCGCGGAAGATCAGTTTGGATTCCGTAGAAATGTTGGAACACGTGAGGCAATACTCTCCCTACGACTTAACTTAGAAGCTAGATTAAGGAAGGGCAAACCTACGTTCCCAGCATTTGTAGACATAGAGAAAACTTTTGACAATGTTAATTGGAATACTCTCTTTCAAATTCTGAAGTTGGCAGGGGTAAAATACAGGGAGCGAAAGGCTATTTACAATTTGTACACAAACCAGATGGCAGTTATAAGAGTCGAGGGACATGAAAGGGAAGCAGTTCTTGGGAAAGGAGTGAGACAGTGTTGTAACCTCTCCCCGATGTTATTCAATCTGTATATTGAGCAAGCAGTGAAGGAAACAAAAGAAAAATTCGGAGTAGGTATTAAAATCCATGGAGAAGAAATAAAAATGTTGAGGTTCGCCGATGAAATCGTAATTCTGTCAGAGACAGTAAAGGACTTGGCAGAGCAGTTGAACAGAATGGATAGTGTCTTCAAAGGAGGATTCAAGATGAACATCAACAAAAGCAAAACGAGGATAATGGAATGTAGTCGAATTAAGCCGGGTGATGCTGAGGGAATTAGATTAGGAAATGAGACACTTAAAGTAGTAAAGGAGTTTTGCTATTTGGGGAGCAAAGTAACTGATGATGGTTTAAGTATAGAGGATATAAAATGTAGACTGGTAATGGCAAGGAAAGCGTTTCTGAAGAAAAGAAATTGGTTAACATCGAGTATAGATTTAAGTGTCAGGAAGTCATTTCTGAAAGTATTTGTATGGAGTGTAGCTATGCATGGAAGTGAAACATGGACGACAAATAGTTTGGACAAGAAGAGAATAGAAGCTTTCGAAATGTGGTGCTACAGAAGAATGCTGAAGATTAGATGGGTAGATCACATAACTAATGAGGAAGTATTGAATAGGATTGGGGAGAAGAGAAGTTTGTGGCACAACTTACCAGAAGAAGGGATCGGTTGGTAGAACATGTTCTGAGGCATCAAGGGATCACCAATTTAGTATTGGAGGGCAGCATGGAGGGTAAAAATCGTAGAGGGAGACCATGAGATGAATACACTAAGTAGATTCAGAAGGATGTAGGTTGCAGTAGGTACTGGGAGATGAAGAAGTTTGCATTAGATAGAGTAGCATGGAGAGGTGCATCCAACCAGTCTCAGGACTGAAGACCACAACAACATACATATAAATTCAGTCAATTTTATAAATTTTTGGGAATAATTACGAAAATTGTGAAATGTTGCTTACAATCAACATTGCCAGCAGTAGACCACATTTATACATATTATAGAAAAAAAGTGTTGGCCAATAACATCAAGCAGATGGTTTCCTGTACGTGCATAATTTTATTTACAAACACATTTATGCCATCCTGCTGTGTAATAGGACTGTTTCATTTTTTCTTCTAGTTCTTCTTGCAATGGAATTTTTGGAAACAGTTCCTCTTTGGAACGAAGCACAATACCAGATTGCATTTTGAACACTTGACTGTAGAATATCCAGATGGACAATAATGACATCGACCTTTGTGACCGTATACACGCCAATGCTCCATGTTATCAAATCGGATATCTTGTGCTACATTCTGAGCTGTTGGGTTCCTCCTCTTGTTTTGTGGTGGTGTTATGTCTATTGAGGGCCTTCCTACTTTCCTTTTCCCTGTAAACTTCAAACCATTGGCAATATCTCCCCTGAATGACTTTAATGAGGTCTTGTCCAGAGATTCTCTTCGAAATACCAGCCAGGCATTTACAACACTCAGATCTAGCATAAATTCAAACAATCTCATATACCAACGCCTAGTTTTCATTGGTACTCTGTAGAGCTCTATAGCATACCAGCAATATCAACTCCTCCCATATGCTTGTTGTACTGACAATACAATACTGGGACAGGGCAGATCAATTCTTCTTTTTTTCATTGCTGTGCCATCGTTTTACTGTTGAGAGTGCTTGGACACTACAGAAAGAGCGTGCAAGTATCACGATTTTATTGTCTGTCCACCTTATTAAAATGACGTCTGAGTGACTTTCCTTTCTGTAGTCATAGCTGCATCGCCCATGTTTCAGTAACTGCTAATCATCTTGTAGAGGACAGTTCTTTATTCGGTTCTTCCTTATGGTGCCCATGGACTCAATGTTTAGAATTTTTTAAGTATGTTATAAGTACAAGGCTGCAAAAGAAATTGTCAAAGTAAACTCGGGGAGAAATATCTCTTGGAATACTTTTGCAAAGTGTAACCACAACTGGTCCTCCAATTCCAAATAATTTCTCGTCATCAGCAAGATCAGTTATCATCCCCTTGTCAGTATAGGGAAGAAAATCATAGACAACTACAGACACGCCAGCACGAACATAAATCTTCAAACCCCACTTTTGTGGCTTGTTTTGAATATATTGCCGCAAATTACCTGCTCTTGTACCACTGTATGGAACCATCACCTCATCTATAGAATTTTCCGACCCTTGTTTCTGCTCACAGCAGTTCTTTACAATTGACTCAAGAACAGGTCTTATTTTCAAAAGTCTGTCAGAAGTGTACATAGCATTCTCACTGTTCGTAAAATGCAGGTATCGGCGGAGTTTCTGAAAGTGTTTCAAACTGAAAAAGCTGGTGATTTTTTCACAGTTCATTGACTGATACCAATAGCCAGTGTACGAAGGCATAGAAACAAGACCCAAGTACATCATAACACCAAAAAATTGTTCCATTTCATTTACATCGGTGTTTACTGACGTGGTAGTTTGTTGCATAGGGTATAAGTTCGTTTCCTGCACAATTTTTTCAATTAGTTGTGAATCAATGAATCTTCTGAAATAACCCAGTGATGTATTTCCTTCATCAGAAAACTCAGGAGAGAGACTTTCTGCCTTAGCAGTTACATTTTCCTTTACCCACATGTGACGGCTTTTGTAGTTTTCTTTTTCACTTGACCGGCACTTGCACTAGAAGGATTCACTGCAGAAGGTCCTTGCACATGTTCAGCTTCTCAGATTTCACTTCCTGAATCAGAATCAGTTTTCGGTATAACTAGGTTATGGAACGCTCTGGAATATGGTCTGGATCATCATAACTACAATCTGCCAACACTTCCAGTTCAGAGTCTTCAGATTCGCTTAGATCAGACAAAGCCGCTTTTAATTCCATAAAATATTCAGGAATCCATAGCTGAAAAGCCCCTGAAAATAAAGATTTCGGTCACGCCTTAAGCATATGTAATATACTAATGGCACATATTCAAACTATGGGCAATATTGCTCACAGGCAACATAAAAGTTTTATACTATTTACGTAATTCAAAACAATATTAGACTGAAATATTTCTGCTGTAAACTAACCTCTGGGTATTTCTTCAAGAAAATCTTTTGTGGTTGGCAGGAGAGCCAACACCGTGTTACTTACAAGAAGAGGCCGAAAGGCACGTGATTTAGCTCACGCAGGCTGGCGTGAGGAATGGAACAGGAAAAGGAAATTAGAATTTAGAAACAACGGACGTATTTGGTGGAATACGTTACTTTAATCCATTAATGATGAACGTCGCTCTTGACGGAACATAGTTCACAATATCAATAGTAACTGATAATGGCGCTTTGCTAGGTCATAGCAAATGATGTAGCTGAAGGCTATGCTAAACTATCTTCTCGGCAAGTGAGAACATTAGTAGGCAGTTAACCATGGCTAGCAAAGTCGGCTGTACAACTGGGGCTCGTGCTAGGATGTCTCTCTAGACCTGCCGTGTGGCGGCGCTCGGTCTGCAATCATTGATAGTGGCGACAAGCGGGTCCGACGTATACTACTGGACCGCGGCCGATTTAAAGGCTACCACCTAGCAAGTGTGGTGTCTGGCGGTGACACCACAAAATCTGCTAAGATTACTGCCAATTTATTGAAATCCACTCTTTCATAACCAAAGTAAGACACCCCTGTTGCTCACACGAGGAGATCTCTGTAACACCACTGCACAAACTGCCATCTCGTGTGGAACACCTTGAACTATTACAACAACTGGGATTCGCAGTGTGTAAAGTACGTTGCCTGGAGGTAACAATACCAGTAAAAGGCACTGGGAAGTGTTTGTTTTTATATAAGGCCAACATAAATTTGTTGTTGCTTGAGAGCAACACTGAGAAATTAAGGGTTAAGCAGTTCATCTAGGCGACGGTTTACGGGTATTTTAGCGTTACCTCTTATTTCTGCATAATTTCATTGATAACATTTCACATCTTCCTGGGAGTACGCTACCAGCTCTTCTGATTCACATCCTTGTGGAATTTCCGTGTAAAACGATGTGCTAACAACTTTCGCAAACGAATAAGAATTAAAAGTTTTTATTCCCCACAATTTTAAGCTCTGCAGACGTTTTTTCTATTAACAGGTTTACACTATCCAATTCACCACATTTAGATACGATACAACCCTCTTTAGTAACCATATTCTTCGTCAACAGGTTTTTCTTGTCTTCTTTAATGTAGTAAACATCCTCCAATCCATTATTTTTTGCCGGGATCCAATGAACTGCCACTTACCAGTGCTATTAACAGTTAATACTTTACATCCTCTAGCTATAGCCAGATTTCGTCGTACACTGTGTTTAAGTTAATATGTAAGCCTTGCCACCACATCTTCAATAGCTTTTTCGGTTTCCTACAGCACTTTACATTCTTTCTTTATGGTAGTTGTCTTCTTCATGTACTCCAGTTTTGGTTTCTTACCTTATTTCTCTTCCTTGTCCGGTTTTATTTTTCGTACCCACATCTCATTAACTGCACTTAAATTTCCATAACGGGGAATGGTTTAATTCTGTGCGATACATTTACTCCTTTTTCTTAGACCTTCTGAGATGACGTTGAATATGGGTGCCAGTCCTGTTTTTGCGATATCTGCATCTGACATTATTGTAGAGAACAATGTTGTTGATTGAGAGTTATTCGTTTCCCCTGCTTTAATACAGCATTTCTGTTTAACAACTACGCTTCTTCGTTGGAGACAGTTTTAAGAATATCCACGTAGTTTACAGGTAGACAACTAAATCTGTTTCTAGATTGAGCTTAATTTATACGTTTAAAGACACTATTCAATTTCGTATTTTTTTTATTACGGTACCCCAATAAACAAACTGCAGGGCGTTATTAAAGACTGTGCAGCAGCTGCTCTGTAAGCTATTAGTTACCTGACCCCCATGGATGTGACTGGCACAGAGCACAGTCGGTCACATTGTGAATACTGTTTGCAAGAGTGCCAAACATGTATACAATTTAGCACAGGGTGAGACACATGACCAAGTCTGTACTTGTAATGTAATCTCCTCCTTTGTAACACCATGTTCTTGAGCCAAGGTGAAAATTTCTAATGGTTGCTTGTCTGAACAAGTTATAATATCTATAAGTTGCTTACCAATATCTTTGTTTACTCTTGGGCTTATGATTTGGCATATAAATTTATTATAAAACTTCTGGAAAATGAATACGGTGTGCTGACTGAGACTTAAACACGGGACCCTTGCCTTCTACAGACGGTTGCTCTGCCAACTGAGCGGCCCAAGCACGACTCACGACCCGTCCTCACAGCTTTAGTTTCACGAATACTTTGTCTTCTGCACCTCCTCCTCCATGTAAGGACGGGTCGTGCTTGAGTGGTTCAGTTCGTAGAGCACTTTCCCTCGCAAGGCAAGGTCCGGAGTTCGAGTCTCGGTCCAACACACATTTTTAATCTGCCAGGAAGTTTCGTATGAACATAAACTACTTCGCAGAGTGAAAATTTCATTCTGTAAATTTATTATTTATATCTGTTCTACAATTGGAGGTCATCCACGTCAGGCAGTCAATCCTAACTCCCTCATTATTGACCACAATCGCATTGCTGTTTCCCTGGCAGTCTCCTTCCACGCAGAAGTCATAGTTTGATGTTAGGTAGTCGTACATCTCCATTTTATTAATAATTTCAACGAAAGCCTGCCTTATGGCTAAATTTAAAATATAATAGTCTTCCACACAATGCTGCAACATTAGTCCAGGAACTCTTTCATTAGAACAACCCATTTCACGTCGGGTAATTCTACTTTATATGGTGCAGCCATAGGATGTTTGAATTCTCTCGAAATGGTTTTTGGTACTTTCCAGTAACACTATTATTTTCATATAGGAGCAACGGTAGCTTCTGCGAGACACCATGTCTCACAGCGACGAACTTGAAGAATTTACTACTCAGATAATAGATAATTGATCGACATATCTCTTTCTTTAACTATACAGACCGCTCTTGCCGAATTACCTCTGACAGACCACTTGATCACAGATTCTAACAACTATACTGTTGCCGTAAAGTGATTTTGTAATGGCTGTAAGCTCTCTAAAATTCTTCCTGGTATAATTTCTACTATCAACATCAGTATCAACATTGTCCATTTTCTCCAATATTAATTTAACAACCAAAGCGTTCTTTGCTCCAAACGTTGACGCCCAGAAACGGTTTCCTCAAATTAAGGCCCATGTTTGATACTAGTAGACTTCTCTTGGCCAGGAACGCCCTTTTTTCCAGTGCTAGTCTGCTTTTGATGTCCTCTTTGCTCCGTCCGTCATCGGTTATTTTGCTGCCTAGGTAGAGAATTCCTTACTATCTACAGTTAACACAACATATAATCCAATGGTAGTGCTGATAGTCTGATGTTCAACGCTAAATGCCTGGCAATTGACGTCCAAAGTCCGATGCCTGACAGCCCAGCGACAAACTGATATACATGTACACATGACAATGCAATTGAGCTAGGATTTCACGATTAGATTAAAAGTACTGGCAATTGACGTCCAAATCCCAATGCCTGACAGCCCAGCGACAAACTGATATACATGTACACATGACAGTGCAGTTGAGCTAGGATTTCACGATTAGATTAAAAGTACAAGCAAGTTTAAAAGGAAGGAGTAGAGGATCACGTGATCACTAGTACCAATATGTGGGATTTTTAGAGTGCAAACAGATACTTGGCAGTGAAAACTGAGGAGTCTTCTGTGGAACTGGGAAGTAGTAACACGTCTTCCACGAAGAAATAACAAACAAGGACTGCAAAAGATTTAGAGGAAATATAAATATCCTGTGGCTACATCATATAAATTGAAATTAGACAACGTTACATTGGACATTCTAATGAAAGTGCTGCCTTGAATATTGCAGCAGCTCTGTATGGTCGACTATTACCTCTTGCACTTAGATATAACGCAAGGTTTTGCTGTAATTTTTATTAAAATAGAGATGTAGAATTACCTAACATCAAACCAGAAATTCTGCATGTCAGGAAACTGCCTGAGAAACAGCAGGGTGATTGTGGTCAGTGGCACGGCACTTGGGATTGACTGTTTAACGTGAATGATCTCCACTTGTGGAGTACAGGTATGTAATAAATTTATAAGTCAAATCAGAAGTCCACTTGAAAAACCGTTTTCGGTAAGCACATTAGAGATTTTATAATCTGTTCACATAAATAAGCGCAAGAAACTTTAATATCGACCTTGGCTCAATATGTGTTATTAACAGGCTGGAGGTTACAATGAAAGTCCACAGGATGGATTTTGTGCTTGGCCCTGTAAAAGATTATAAACGTTTCTTATACTCTGACAAACAGTACACAATATAGTCCACAGCATTCTCTACTAATCACGTCGATGTCTTGTCATTTAATGAATTACTTGCAGACAGGTGCCGTATGGTGTATAACAACACTCTGCGGTTTGTCTACTGAGATAATAAGAAAACACGAAAATTGAATCATTTGTAGATAACCCTTCCTCTCACTCAAGTTAGAGAAAAGTTTATAAATTGTGCTCTGCCAGTATGTAGTTTTACTTATCTACCAGTAAACTAGAGGAAATTCTCAACGCTGTCTCCAACGAAGACAACATAAATATTATATAGAAATGCTATGTTAAAAATAAGGAAAGATATTACTCTCTATCGAGGACATTTTTCTCCACAAAACTATCAGATATAGATATCATCGAATAGGGATTCGATCCTACAAACAATTTATCCCACAAATGAGCACTATAGAAGAACATAACAAGGGAATTACATGCTGAAAAAATTTATTGAGCTGTTATATCAGAAAAAAAGAAGACACTACAAGGACTATCAATGATTATATTACGACATCTAGTGGAGAAAGTAGAACTGAACAGGCAAGAGTCGGAGTTGCACCTATGATGAAAAGTACCCATAGACAATGGTTGCAATGATAAATATTCATAAGCAAAAGACTTATATATTTAAGGTTAAAGATATTTGGCAAGGTGGAGAATATAATTGGTGAATATGCGTCAGAGGATGGAAAGAGACACGTAAACCATGCATCCTATGAACACATAGAGATGACGAATAATGAAGTATCTAAAGCATAGTATTTAATAACTTCTGGTGATTTCAATGTGAGGGTAGGTAAATCTACCTTTAAAGGAATAGTGGGCCACATGGATAACATTCTAAAATCTATATTGGAGAACAGCTAAGAGATTTTTCTGCCTTCAGGCACTTAAGGATAACAAATAGTTTTATCCCCATAAAGACATTCATACATTTACGTTGAGTACTAGGATACTAGATCTGGAACAGACTACAGTTCTGAAGACATGAATGTAATAGCAATAATAGTAGCCACTAGACTATGTAGGATGTGAATTGGAGTTGTCCATTTTCTGGCAATATGAAACCAAAGAATGCCAATGTGTAACAATAAAAGCACAATAAAAAACAATGCATGAAGTCTCTACAATTGCTAGAAAATCAAAGCATTAACTGGTTATACAGAAATCGCTTAGATGGAGTACTGAAACATATGCAAGAAAATCAGAACATTAATGAAGAGTGGAAGGACATGGTAAGAATAATATACACAGCTGCTGGTGAAGCTTTAGGGAAAAGAGTGAAATACAAAATCAAAAGGAGGCTCCCAATTTGAAACCAAGAACTAGCAGACATCATAAAATGTAAGAAAGAGTCCTTTTTTAAATAGCTACAATCAAAGAAACAAGAGGATAACGTCAAATATAAGTGACACACAGCAGCATACAAATGAGACATAAGAAAAATGACACAACAAAGCTGGACAATTTTCTGAGTGAAATGGAGCATGATGCACATGGGAAACAACTAAACCCTATACCCCCTTAATACAGATGGGAAAGGTATAGTTCAAATTAACTCCGTTTGTGAAACTGAGTGACTCGATTCTTTCCAGACTTTTTGTGCCTCTGATGAGGAAAATATGACTTGCATGTTGATCTTTAATCAAGTAAAAATTGTCTTAGATACATCTAAAACATCTAAAGACAGAAAATCCCCAGAGGAAAACAATGTCAGTGTGGAATTATTTAAATATCCTTCAGAATCATAACACAGAAACTACTCAATTTTGTAAATACTTGTTGAAATTACAGAAACGTACTAGAGGATTGGAAAACAGTACAGTTTATCCCATTATTTAAGAAAAAGGGATCATGGTAAATGTGATGGTTATATGATTATCGAGGTACTAGTCTTCTGAACTCTGGATGAAAGATATGTATGCTAAACTAATAAGAAAAAGACTAAAGGTGCTTTAGGAAACATTTCTTATTGAAGAACAGATTGAAACAAAGATTTTCCAGTCTGCCAAATTCTTTAAAAACGCAGTGATTACAACCATTCCACATATGCAGGTCTTATTGAGTATGATAAGTCTTTTGATAATGTTTCAAGAGTTAATTATGGAGAATTTGACAAAAGAATGCCAAGCAGTATTAACTAGTGCTCAATTATAACATTAATAATAAAGTTATAAATACATTCCTTTTGCAAATGATCAAAATCTTAGCTGACTCAGAAGATAAATTAGAGATAGTAGTCTGGCCCTTGAAAAGGTAACAAATGATTCTAATATCACAACATCTGAAGATAAAACTTAAAATAATGTCATTCCAGGGTAAAAAGCACTTGAGGGCGAAAATAATAATTTATGAAAAACTGAACAAATAAACACTTTGAAATGCCTGTATTTCACATAGTATAATCAGCAAAATAAAGTACAAAATTCCAGCGGGAAGTAGATACTATAAAGTTCATGCTCCTCAAAAGAGTTGGAAAACACATATTAATAAATCATTTTAATATGATGGCGGTACGAGTTTTAGCCACCAGTGAAAGGAAGAGGTTTTATAAATCAATGATGAGGCTCTTAATAACTCTTCCTTTTTTACATTTTTTGTTGTTGTTGAGTAATCACTCTTCTGACTGGTTTGATGCCGCCCACCACTAGTTCCTCTTCTGTGCCAAACTCTTCATCTCAGAGTAGCACTTGCAACCTACATCCTCAGTTATTAGCTGGATGTATTCCACTCGCTATCCTCTTCTACAATTTTGCACTGATACCCAGAAGTCTTAACAGATGTCCTATCATCCTGTCCACTCAAGTTCGGTGTGGGACCTCTTCATTCCCTACTTTATCAGTTCTCCTCATTTTCAACATTCGTCTGCAGCACCACATCTCAAATGCTTTGATTTTCTCCTTATCCGGTTTACCCAGAATATGTTTCTACAATAAACAATGCTGGGCTCTAAACGTACATTCTCAGAAATTTCTTCCTCAAATTAAGGTCTATGTTTGATACTAGATTACTTCTTGTGGCCAGGAATGTCTTTTTTGTCACTGCTAGTCTGCTTTTGGTATCCTCCTTGTTCTGTTCATTATTGATTATTTTGTTGCTTAGGTAGTAGAATTCCTTACCTTTATCGAATTCGTGATCATCAATTCTGATCTTTAGTTTCTCGTTGATCCCATTTCTGATACTTCTCATTACTTTCTTTCGATTTAATCTCAGTCCATACAATCTATTCATTAGACTGTTAATTCCACATAACAGATCATATAATGCTTTTTCACTTTCACTGAGAAAAGCAATGTCATCAGCGAATCGAATCACTGATATCCTTTCACTTTGAATTTTGATTCCACTCCTGAACCTCTTTTATCCATCAATGCTTCTTCGATCTTGAACAGTAGGGGCGAGAAGCTACATCCCTGTCTTACATCCTTTTTAATCCGAGCACTTCGGTCTTGATTACCTACTCTTATTATTCCCTCTCAGCTCTTGTACATGTGTATTACCCTTCTCTTCCTATACATTACCCCTATTTTTCGCTGAATCTCAGACATCTACCACCATTTTACAGTGCCGAACGCTTTCTCCAGATCGACAAATACTATGAAAGTAACGTGATTTTTCTTTAGCCTTGCTTCCATATTTCAACCGAATTGTCAGAATTTCCGCTCTGGTGCCTTTCCCTTTCCTAAAGCCAAGCCTACCATTATCAAACAAATCCTCAATTTTCTTTTCCATTCCTCTGTATACTAATCTTGTCAGCTTAAAACCCTCCTATCTCTCCGGATAATTAGGCTTTTCTATATGACCATGTAGCTAAAGTCCCAAAACTGTGGGGAAAAGGCATCTACTCTGAAGTATAATGCAAAACCGACAGCAGTACATGAAGTTACAACTGAATCGCCACTGGTCACTATTTTAGCAATGACGATTACAAACAAAGTTTCGGTCAACTTTATATATTTGTAATCATGTAAACTAATTTTTACCTAACAGTACTTAGTGCAAAATTTAGAAGAAAGGTTTTCAAATTATGTCATTAATGAAATAACCTACGGTCGCCAGATGTGCACAGGAACAAAAATAGTTAAACTGAAACTGAACTTTATACTTGTAAGCAATCTTACATGAGAATAGTTACTGGCATCATGACGTACGAACAATACCTAACGCACACCACACATGTCACAGTAGTCAGATAATATTCAAATAGCAAACACATCAACATATATTAATTTTCAATGTTCAATTAAAGTAAGTTTGTTTACTGACTGTGGACAGAAACTTTTTGCTATGTTACTCACTGTAGTACTGACTGTCACAATTGTAGGAAGCATAAAGATAGTTTGAATTTACTCATTGATAAGAACTGAAATTTACCTAGCAGTTAATTTGATATTTCTTTATAAGAAATGTTACAAATTATGTCGGATGCCACAAATTAGAACAGTGCTTTGATAATAAAATTCAGTGTCCAAGTTATGTAAAGATTTACTGCAAATATTTCATTATGAAAGTTACTCTATTTTTAGCAAATGAACTAATATTGATTTTTTCATCATTCTGTTTCTGACATTATTTATACTATGACTAAAGATTTCATTATTAGGTAATTGTCCATTAGTTCAAAATATTATGTTTTGATGATCTAATAAAATAACGTTCATTTCATTTTCATTTCATTTTCTGACTATCTCGGTTCATACAAAGTGATAGCTGGCCACAGTGACCGATCTGTTCTAGGCGCTTCAGTCTGGAACCGCGCGACCGCTACGCTCGCAGGTTCGGATCCTGCCTCGGGTATGGATGTGTGTGATATCCGTAGGTTAGTTCGGTTAAAGTAGTCCTAAGTTATAGGGGACTAATGACCTTAGTTGTTAAGTCACATAGTGCTCAGAGACATTTCTTTTAACAAAGGGATGGATGGATACTACTTTGATAATGACTTACGAAAATTATTTATGTGTTAACAGGCACGTAACAATGTCATTCTAGCAATAAATTTCCAATTTAGCATTTCAATTTGGAAGAAAGGTTTTCAAAGTATGTCATTAATGAAATAACCTACAGTTCCTCACTGTAACAAGAATAATTAAATTGAAACTGAACTTTCTATTCGTAAGCAATCTTACATAAGAAAAGTTTGGGCACATTTGGAAAATTATTTAAGTGACAATATGCACAAAAACAACGTTATTCAAGCAATAAAATTCGAACTTCTCTGTTCAATTATTACACTTCTAGTTATAAAGGTCTAGATCTTGCTTCACTTCATGATGCCGTTGGTTTGTGGTGTGTCTTCATTTAGGGGGAGGTATGTCACAGGTTGGTCTAGGCATACCATAGCCAATACAAGAGCCCACAGTACTCTTGATGTCATGTGAATTAATCTTGCTGCATTTGTACTGTGCCCAATAGATACTGTAGCTTGTCCATATTAAACATCCACCAGAACAAGCAACTCACTTTTCACTGCTCCGCCCTTTGGAATCAGACTTTTTGTCTCCGCACTTTTGCATAGTCGCACCGGCGCATACACACAACCATCGACACCAATCGTCTCCTCGACACCTCAAACTACTACTTTCTGGCGTGCTAGCACGCCTAACGATAGTGATTTTACAATTTATTATACTATTTGACAAAAGCTCTTCCTTGAATAGGCCAGCGTGTCTACTTACAAAATGTCGACATTCCATGGGTATTCTCTTTCTTGAGTAACAAATAGCATTTTTAACTTGAGACCATATTTACAAGAATAATATTCAGCACAAGTAATAAAGTAAAATCCGCAAATCACGTAGAAAGTGTATGATAATCCAAAGAGTTGTGGTGTTACAAGCTACTTGGATGCATGGGCTGATAAGCTGGCTATGCCATAATTCTCACTCATGTCAGCTCTTGCAGTCCTCAGAATTGTGTGGATGATAATTTTACGAAAGTCAGATGACGTGTTGCCAGACTCATATATTCTACATACCAACGTCAATAGTCTTTTAGTTGCCACTTCCACCGAAGAATTTAGAAATTCTAATGGAATCTTATCTACACCTTCTGTTGTACTTGATCTTTATTCTTCCAAAGCCCTTTTAAATTCTGATTTTAATATTCATTCTCCTATCCCGTCTAAATCCACTACTCAGCAGGGACGGCCAAGAACGCAGCACGTGTGCATGCACCCGTTCTGAGCTTTAACAGGCGTTCAGATCGCTCATTTCTGACGTCACAAGCCCCCACTACCACACCAGCTTACTGCGCGCGCATGCGCGGAACTACGAACTCGCTTCATGTGACAGTGAATTCGCGTACGGAACACCTTACTGCTAGCATGTGGCTTAGTTTCATGTTACAACATTTGATATTATTAAGCTCTGTACAACACATCATGTTGATCGATACTGAATCTTAGTTGTCTGTTGGTACACCTACACAAAAATAACATGACGCTGGGTTTCAAACTGCATTACACCAACAATATCGTGCATCTCACATCGTCACTAGTAAAATTCTTACAACATTTAAGCTGAGATATAGAAACGGACGTAATAGTGGTCTACAGCATGCAGTATGATGTGGAATAAGTGATTCCAACTACATGTGAAACAAGCTAATTTTATTTTCTGGAACTACTGTAGAGAATTTGCAATAACTACAATTCTCAACAAAACATAAGACAAATAAAACAAAATTATCACCATCAGTTTAATTATTTTTGGTTCGCTGTAGACATAATAAAGTTCATATCCGGCACAAACAGGCGGAACGCGGACAAACGAAGACAGTTTCTCATATTTTCTTCACTCAGATTCCCACGTAATCGTTACTTATTTAGTTTCGAAATTGAAAAAACCTTTCGCACACGTATGTCGATCCAAACAATGATATAACTTTTGCAGCTTCATCATGGGAACGGGGAAAATCTTCCCGAGGAAAACCTTCGTAAAATTCCTTTTACGGAAATTACACTGCAAATCGATCAATTCCATTTGCAAATGCACTGCAGCACTTTCAACTGAAACAGCAAAGGGTCTAGAAAATACTTCAAAAACAGATGTCAGACTGGCAGTGTCCTGAAAACGATTAGAAAATTGTGCCTGTAGTTCCCCCAACACAGAAGCGAATTCGTCAAAAGTTGCGTTTTCTCTGACTTTAGAGAGCGTAGGGGTATGGGGAGTATTCTTTGTTATGAGTTGTTCCTTCCACAATGCGAGTTTCTTATTAAATGCTTCCACTTTTTCCATCGCATCAGAAATAAGTTGCTTCTCACCTTGCGAAGTCTTATTGAGAGCGTTCATGTGTGCAGTCAGATCAACTAAAAAGGTGAGATCTGCAATCCATTTAGGATCATCCAATTTTGGCTCAGCCTTTCCTTTTTCCTTCAAGAACTCAACAACAGCGAGTCTTAAACTGAAAAATCGTTCGAGGCATGATCCTCGACTTAACCAACGTATTTCCCAGTGGAAAATAGCATCTCCGTACTCTTCGTTCAGTTCCATGAAAAACTGTTGAAACTGACGGTGTACTAAGCCATGCGACTTAAAAAAATGTACTATGGTGACTACCAACCTTATCACGTGCTCCAAATTTGCATACATAGCACAAAGAGCTTCTTGCTGTACAAAACAATGAATTCCGTACAAATCTTCTGTCAATGGCCCTAGTTTTTTACGCAAAGGTGCTACAAGCCCATTCTGAGCACCTCGAATTGCTGGCGCTCAATTTGTGGCGACTGAAACTAACATTTTCCAACTCAGGTCAACGGCTTCAACTGCCTCTTCAAGTGCTCTTAGCAAATCGGTACCCCTCGTTGTGTCTTTCATTGGTATTAAATTTAACAGTTCTTCCGTCACGTGCAAATTTGTGTCGACTCGACGAACATAAATCGCTAGTTGTGCTGCATCCGAATTGTCGGTCGACTCGTCCAAACCAATCATCCGAATTGTCGGTCGACTCGTCCAAACCAATCGAGAATGCATTAAATTTGCAGGCACTGTCAATTAACTGCCTGTAGACATCCGCTGCCATACCAGCTATGCGGCGAGCTATTGTCTGTCTGCAAAGACTAATTTCACTAAACTTCTTTACATCCAGTGGCGTCAAGATTTCCGCCGCCTCAACAATCCATTCCTTGATAAAATCACCATCACTGAAAGGCTCATTCGCTCTTGCAATTTTGAGCGCTATTTCGTAGCTTGCTCTTAAAGACAGGTCGTTACGTTGGGTTGCAGGCTAAAAGAAGGAAACAATAATTGAGTGAATTCTAAAATCGATTCTAATGACAAAAATTTACAAATACAAACATCATAAACACAAAGATTTGTAAGGGGTACTCACGTTCGGTCCGTCCCGCTGAATAACACTGCGTCTTCTTAATTCCGCCAACTTGTTTGATTTATCAGCCCCAACTAAATCATTGAGCTCTTTGTTTGTGGTGTTATAATGCCGTTCTATTGCAACTTTGCGGTCCCCGACGAGTATGCGACTGCATAACAAACACTGAGACTTTCCATCCTTTTCTTCGAAAAAAATATTGCAATTGCCATTCAGCTCTGAAGGCTCATGACGTATCACTACCCGCCTCTTTGTGAGCGTGTGTTCCGTTGCAACAACCACTGTACCGTACTTATAAACTTCCTACGAATCTCTAACAAATAGTGAGGAATAAACACGGCTGGTACTACGAGTCAAGTAACGCACCATATGCCGGATGGAAAGAAGTCGAATCGCACAGCTAGTCTAATGTCGCGCCGTGCCGAGCAGTGCCCCGAAAGACCGAGGAAAGCCGAGTAGTGGCGAGGCGGACCGAGCCCTGGAGGGCACTCATGCAGCACATCCGTACACGCGTGCAGTTTGGCACGCCGTGGCCGTCCCTCCACTACTGCTTCTTCTGCTATCACATCAGACTAATCTTCCACTTCATAAATACTTTCATTGAACTGTTTACACCTATCCGAACTCTACTATGCATTTAACAGTGGAATTCCTAACGCACTCTTAATTTAACCACACTTGTTTTGAGTTTCATCGAAAGTGCTTTAGACTTTCCTATATGCTGAGTTAATCCTTGAAAAACTCATTTATTTTTCCATTTTTTCACATTTATCATGTAACCATTTCGCCTTAACTTCCCTGCACTTCCAATTTATTTTATTGCTGAGCGACTTGTATTTCTGAATTCCTGGATATAACCGAACATTTCTGAAGTTCCTTTTTTATCAGTTACCTGAAGTATTTCTTCTACCAACTATTATCTCTTCAGAGTTACCTTCTTTTTACCTATGTTTGTTTCTTCTTTGATTGCCGTTTTTAGAGTTGTCAATTCACCTTCCTGTGTACTGTCTACGCAACTATTCCTTATTGCCGTGTTTATAGCTTTAGAGAAGTTCAAGCGTATCTCGTCATCCCTTAAGATTTCCGTATCCCATTTCATTGCGTATTGATTCTTCCTGACTAATCTTTTATGCTTCAGCCTACTCTTCATCACTACAACATTGTGATTTGCCTCTGTTTATTCTCCTTGATATGGCTTGCAATCCAGTATCAGATTTGGGAATCTCTGTCTGACCATGACTCAATCTAACTCAAATCTTTCCGAATCACCTGGCCTTCTCCAAGTGTACCTCCTGATTTTGTGATTCTTGAACAGAGTATTCGCTATTACTAGCTAGAATTTATTAGAAATCTCAATTAGCCTTTTCCTCTCTCATTCCTTTCCCAAACCATTATTTTCTCGTAACGATTCCTTCTAGTCCTTCCCCTGCAAGTCGGTTCAAGTCCCACGTGACTATTAGATTTTCATCTCCCTTTACATACTGAATTACCAATTTAATAACCTCACATACTTTGTCAATCTCTCCATCTTCAGCTTGTGACGCCGACATGTGTGCGTCAACTACCGTTGTCAGTGTTGGTTTGCTGTCGATTCTGATAAGGACAACGCTATTACTGAACTCCAACATACTCTCTTCCCTACCTTTCTAATCATAACGAATCCTACTCCTGTTATGCCATTTTCTACTGAGTCTGATATTGCCCTATGCTCATATGACTAGAAATCCTTGTATTCTTTTCATTTCATTTTACTGACCCCTAATATAACTAGATTGAGCCTTTGCATTTCCCTTGTCAGGTTTTCTGTCTTCCCTACCAAATTGTAACTTCTGACATTCTACGCCCAGACTTGTAGAACGTTAGCCCTTGGTTGGTTATTCAGTCTTTTTCTCATGGTCATCTCCCTTTGCAGTCCCCTCTTGGAGATCCGAATAGTGGGTTGTTTTGGTATCTTATGACAATGGTAAGATCATCATGAGACTTTCACAATTACAGGCCACATGTCCTGCGGATACACATTATGTATATTTAATGCTGTGGTTTCCATTGACTTCTGCATCCTCATGCCATTGATAAATGCTGGTTATTCCGCCCTTAGTGATAATTTCGCACCTAAAGGACAAGAGAGTGACCAGAACTTCTGTCCTCTCCTCTGTCCTCTTTGTGAAGGCCGTTGGTAAAATGAGGCTGACTTCTTAGGCCGGAATCTTCGACCAGCAATGCTGAGTATTACTCAAAATTTAAGTGATGGACGGTTTTGAAACCAGGACCATACATGGAATGTCCACAGGAATGTGTTACGAAAAAGCTAGTAGAGTACATGGAGTAATAAGTGGAATGTTATAACAACAGTGACACTTAGGCAATAAAAGACCAAATAAAAATTCCTGATTTCTCTCACCTAGAAGATGTGCTGCAAGAAACAGAAATAATTTTTATAGCCATAAAGGAGATACTTTACAAAGAAAAACTTAGATATGTATTAGAAGTCAAGCAAAAAACTCTCTGAAACCGTCACTTAACTGGCTGCAGGAAGAATTCGAAGATTTCAATTTGTAATTAAATTCTAAGTTTATAGTATTGAAACTACACAAAATAAAAATAGAGGTCTAGTTTATTCTGCATGTGAGTGTACCTTGTAAGAATTATTAAATTTGAGAAAAGATTATGCTATCTTACTCGCTGCCCAGGCTAAATCCTAAATAGTCGTCCTCTTACTGTGATCTATATGTGATGGATCTGGGTAGTTGTATGAACTTGAAAAATAGTTGGAACTAGGTCGTTGAAAGTGTAGCGACCCCTTACAACACTGCAGGGCCCTACATTTCCAGTTATCTTTTCCTTTGTGTAAGTATCACACATGAAACCTAGTGTTATAGCATACGGTAGCGGCACCACCGTTTAGGGTAGGGAAAGTTAGTTTTGTGCAATATTCAGAGCACGAGTTACAGCCAGGTGTGGGCCAGATTGCAGTAAGTTATGCACACTAGGAGTTGCAAAGGCAAATAGAGGCCACTGGTGCGTAGAAATGCTGGAGAGGGCGCAAACAGCAGTTTCCATGGCGCAAGTCACAGGCACAATAGGGCCACAGCCCAACCTAACTGTTATACATACGTGACGCAAAGCGGTCCGCTAGACAGAACAGAGGTGCACACTCGAGTATAAATAGGTGCCATTTTCTAACGTGATTCATTCAAGTGTGGCAGCTCTCCTGAACAGCGAGGTGTATCATACCGCTAGACTACACACAGCAACAGATGGGGTGCCAGCTTTCCAGTCCACAGCGGGTCGTTGGTTCGACCCTCTGAAGCCGACGTGGGGTCCGCAGCCAGCCAGCGGCAGACCACTCTTGGGCTCGCTACCGAGGGCAGTCGTCTCGGCTCCTGACACATGCTGGAGACTTCCGAGGTGAGGGCCGCAGATTCGGACGCCGAATCACATGCATTCATTGCCGCCGTTTTCTCAGCTACACCAGCAAGGAAGAAGCTACAACAGAGCCAGCCTACAACTCCTGGTGGAGCACGTCTGAGTCAGTGGGGATGGCGGCCGCTGACTCGGGTGCTGGCGCAGCCTTCCTGACGTAATCGGAACTCTCCAGCTGCCAGCCAAGGCCAGCGTGACACAGCCTTGCGTTGTACAGGCCACGTGGCTGCTTCCTCAGCATATCAGGGCCTGTGATGCAAACCGAGGGTGAACAGAACAGTGTACTGGAAGCAAATGAATCATCTGGAAAGTTCTGACTGAGTTTTAATACGTCAACTCCTGGCAATCACCCTCATTTGATGTCTTACCGCTACATTTGCTCATGCTGATACATTCGGTGGCAGAAGCTGTCGCAACTATACAATGAGGTAGTTGTGGTTGACTGTTTTACGTTCGATGACCACCAGTCACACAGTAAAACCTGTATGGTTATATATATTATATAAGTCAAATCACAACCTCAGGAGCGGGAAGCTTATTTCTAATGTCCTAGATCTTCTAAAAGGTCCAGACATAAGACTGCTGGAAACTTGTGTGTCTGCTTTACCTAAGGTACACGGTATTACCAAGGTGCAGACCACTACAATATGAATCATGAGTTTCTTCCTTGTGCAAGGCTGTTTTAGGTGTATAAACGGTGACTGTTAGAAACATGATGATTTGTATGTTTCTTTTTAGCTACTCTTTCATGGACTGCAATTACTTCACTTCAGAAATTGTCTGCAATTCCTTGCCACTATTTCTGCGGTAATCACATTATTTTGCCTATGTTTGTCTTGTATTACGACTTCCATATCATCATCTCTGCTAATTGGCGCTGCCATGCTGTCACAGTGCAATGTTGAGGTACTATACCTCGTAATACTTACTGCCATTTTGATTAAGCTTTGCTTATTGGAAGTCCTAACATGAAAGATGTGGTTCAGGACTTGATATTAATGGTATATTTCAGCTCAGTCAGCATCAAGGAGTTTTAGAATTCTGACGTCATTTCCATTCAAAAAACTTTTAAACACACTTTCCCACCTATATTTGCAAATCTGTACGTTATAGAGATTAGCATTACATTAATATGTTTTGCGGCTATTGTTTGGAAACTAAATCTTATCTCTGTGCTATGCCTGTTGATGCAATTGGGAGGTGGGCTTATACTAGCCATGCCCTGAACCTGAATAAGAGGGGGATGGACTGATTAGTTGATCTTCTTGCAGAAAACTCAAGGGGCCACATGTACACAAGGCAAAATACCTATGATTACTGGAGTCAGAGGGACACATTTGTTTAGGTTAGAGTCCGGTTACAGGCAGAGAGTATTGAAAGAGATTAAAACAGAACAGTGCAATAATGTCTGTAGCAACATCCAAAGAAATACAATTTGTGTAGATCATCAGAACCTTAGAGGAAGATAGATGACCTTCTTGTATGTCTAGAAAATGGGGTAGGCTATGTTGGTGCAGATGATTTGTGCCTCTCTGAACATCATGTAACCGCAGGGATGGAGAAGTTAAATTTAAGGGATTACAGATCAGCATCTAATGCGTGTAGAGTCAACATGGCAAAAGGAGGAGTTGCTACTTATACAAAAACTGGACACAAAGTCAAAAATATTCAAACAAGTAGTTTTTGTGTAGATCAGAACCTTGAAGTACGTGCTTCTGAGTTGCTACTTCAATATACTCCTGTAGTAATTGTAACAATCTACAGATCCACTCAAGGTAACTTCCAGCTATTCGTCAAAAATCTAGAGGCATTATTGAGCTAAGTGTCACACAAAAAGAAGCATTTAGCGGTTTGTGGTGATTTTTATGTAGATTTCTTAAAAGATACAGATAGGCAAAATGAGCTAGAATCTTTGTTTGGTTGTCTCAGTCTAGTATCTGTTGTAACGTTTCCAACTCGTATGCAGCAGGATAGTAGGTCACATATAAATAACATTTTCATAGACATTGCTCAGGCAGAAAGAATTAATGTGTACCTGTTTGTTAATGGGCTATCTGATAATGATTCACAGTTAATGAAAATAACACATAAAGCACTGTACAGGCGCCAGGCAGGATCATACAATGCCGGGAGGCTTATTGATGCAAACAGGGTACAGAGTTTTAAGACTAATCTAGAGGAGGTAGAATGCGATGAAGTATACACAGAAAATGATGCTGATGCCAAATTCAATTTATTCCACAGTAAATTTGTCTCAATATTTGAGAGTTACTTTCCTGTAACGTTACCCAAAAAATCCATTACAAAGTCAAGTAAGCCATTGATTCCTAAGGGAAGAGGAAGAGGGAAACATATGGACCGGCCACAATAAGTCAGGATCTGACAATACTTGATTTCTAATAAACATACTGTAATATTTTAAGGAAAGTCGTTAAGAAGTTGAGAGGCTTATGCATTCTGAGAGAAATTAATTATGCGGATAATAAGATTATAACTATGTGGAATATTGCCAAATGTGTGGTGAGACAGCCTGACATTGCACAGCTACCATAGCAATAAAGCTAAATGATAAAGTTGTGAGCGGTAATTGACAAGTTGCAAGTATTTTTGGCACTTTCTGAATGTAGCAGCAAAAATAGGGTTAAATGGTTCAGTTGGAGAAGCAAAAAAAACATTTTTGAAGTATCATTCCCCAGGAATTTAGGCTTTTAGAAGTAACACCAACATGCCCCACTGAAATTAAGTGAATTATAAAAATACTGAAAAGCAAAGAGCCCATAATGGTGTTGATGGAGTCTCTAACAGAATTTATAAGCGGTGTTGTAATTTAATGAGTGGAGTCCTTAGTGATGTATGTAATACCTCGGTAGCAAAGGGAATTTTTCCAGACAGACTGGAATACGCAGTTGTCAAACCTCTTGATAAGAAAGGGGACAAAAGTGACTTCAATAATTGCTGACTTCATTTTCTAAAATATTCGAAAAAGTTATTTATTCAAGAGTACTCTCACATTTAAGCGAAAATAATTTACTCAGCATGTCACACTTCAGATTCCAGAACGATTACTCGACTGATAATGCTATCTACACATTTACCCATCAAATAGTGCAGGCCCTAAGTAACAAATTATCTCCAGCTGGTATTTTTTGTGTTCTTTCCAAGGCATGTGACTGCGTGGATCATGTCAGAGTCTTAGAAAAACTGTTTACAGAACTGAAGGCTATACACACAGATGGTTTAAACCATACTTAACGTACAGAAAGCAAAAAGTTCTGCTGAATAACAGAAATAATGTTGGAAGGGTGGTAAATTCTACTGAATGGGGAGTTGTCACAAAGGGACTTACATAGGGTTCAATTTTGGGTCCTCTGCTGGTCGTTATTCACGTGAATGACAAATCACTTAACGTTGAGCAAGCAGAATTAGTACTTTTTGCAGATGACACAAGTGTTATAATAAATCCCATTCCAGAAAAAGCAGCTGAGGGTATTGTTAAGGATATCTTGCAAATAATTATTAAGAGGTTCTCAGAAAATGGAATTTACAATAATTCTGAAAACACTCACTGTATCCAGTTCTGTACACCAAAGAGAGTCATACCAACAATTGATGTAGGATATGAAGAGAGCTCTGTTAACAGAGTAGATTTCTCCAAATTTTTTGATGCTCCCATTGATGACTACTTAAACTGGAAGAAACATGTTATTGAGCTCCTCAAACACTTAAGTTCAGCTTCTTTCGCTCTTCGTATAATCGCTAGTCTTGGTAATAAACAGATCAGCCTCTTAACTTACTTTGCATATTTCCACCCAATAATGTCTTATGGAATAGTTTTCTGGGGTAACTCACCACTTAGACATAAAGTATTGATTGCACAGAAGAGATCAGTGAGAATAATTCGTGGTGTTCACCCAAGGACGTCATGTAGGCACCTATTCAAGGAGGTAGATACTTTAACTGCGCCATCAGAGTACATATATTCGCTAAGAATGCATTGTAAATAATCCATCTCAATTCGCAAAGAACAGCGATGTTCATACGTACAACACTAGAGAAAGAAGTGACCTTTCCTATCCATTATTGAAGCAGTCAGTTGCTCAAAACGGAGTACATTATTCAGCAAAAAAATCTTTAATTATTTTCCCAACAACATAAAGCGTGTGGTAGGCAGCAGATCAAGTTTTAAATCTAGTTGTAAATCATTTCTTTTGGAAAATTCCTTCTATTCCTTGGAAGAGTGTCTGTTTCAGAACTGATAAAAAAATAATTGTACCTCTAAATGCTCTAAATGTAGTTGCATGTGTAAAACTAAAAATTTTAATAATATTAGTATTAGCACTATTCATATGTGTATATATATCTGTCTATGAACACTATTGTATATCCTTCTTCTACCAATCATTTCCAGTATTTTTTTGTAGCACCTAAGCAGTTTTTACACGCATCTTATTGCTTATGACGTCATATCTCATGAACTATGAGATGCAGTTGGTTCTTACCCCCACAGCTATTGTTGCCTGACAGTAAGGGATCTGTATACGAAGTGTGATTGAAATCGGTCTAGTAGTTTAGAAGGGGATGTGGAACATACCCCACCCACACCCAAACATACGTACCCAAACACTCACCCGCCCACACACACACACACACACACACACACACACACACACATGGTCATTTTTATTCTATGTACTAATTTCTGATCTTCAAATGCTCTCATCATTCCTGATTACTAAATCTCTGTATGACATTGCCGTAATTAAGCTGGAATACTCCCATGTCCCTGTGCCGTTTTCAAGTATTACTTCCTCATCTTGTTATTTTTGAGTAGTGTAGTCGCTATTAGTAACTGAAGTCTATTGCAGAACTCAATAATTCTCGTCTCTCTTTCCTACTAAAACATCTCTATACTCCTGTAAACGTCTTACATTTCTTCTCCTACTACTGTATTCCAATCTGTGGTTGTTAGATTAACATTTTCCTTTACGTACCAAGTTGTCACATCAAAATCATAAATATTTGCTCTAATTCTACATTGCCTGCTTTTGGTGTCAGATTGATTGTATACTTGTTCGAGTTGATCTGCTGTCGATTCTGCTCCCAGCAATCCTATCACTGCATTGTTTGCAGCCACTCTTTCTAATACCTACCTTTCTATTCATAACGAATTCTACTCCCGTTTTACCATCTTCTGCTGCTACTGATAATACCGTATATTCGTCTGACTACATCCCTTAATCTCTTTAAATTTCTCTTCTCTGCATCTCAGTAGATATAGATTGTGACTTTTCATTTCCTTTTTAAGATACCCTGGCTTCTTGTCCAACTCCAAACTTCATTCTTCAGAAATATTCTAACCTGGGTGGCATGAGCGTTTTCTGAACGCTACTTTTGTAGACTTACTCCATTTTCGCAGTATCTTACTAAATGACCGAAGTCTCACACGTGCTGTACCTAAAATTGCACCTCTGATGTCTTTCCCTTACAAATTACCACAAACCGTTACGCCCGTATTTTGTATGTGTTCATTAATTCCAGTTGTGATTCGCTGATATTGTATTCATAGGATTCGAAGCTTTCCCAGTATGTGAAGTTGTACAAAAGTGCATCATCTTAAAACGTTATCAAGATCTGTCTGATAATTTATGCAGGCCCTCTGCAATAACCATATTATATGAAACATATGTAAGCTTTTAATTGCATTTTATGGACTGGTCATTAAAATGAAACAAATCACTATGAGTCCTAACACACCTCCATCGAGCACACCTGGAGTGACATCTAAATAAGTGAATGACTCTCCATCCAGGATAAAAAGCCACATGGTCCTTGCCAAAAAATCCTCTATCTTGTCAAAAATTTCGTTACATACTTCGTTAATGTGGCACTGCGAAACGTACAAGGTGCAATGGATGATATAAACGGAATCAGAAACATATTCCTCTTATCAAATTCCAGGCCCATTGTTCCGTTCGCATTACCACAGTGACAGATATTAACGAAGGAACGATGATATGAAGAATAAAAGAAATTTGTTAAAAGGTCTAACAAACACTTCAGCGAGAAGAGGTAAAATCTTTAAGGTTTGTCGACTACATTGTAATTCTATCAGAGAAGGCAAGGGACTTGGAAGATCAGTTGAACGGAATTGTAGGTTTGCGAAAGGGGGTTATAAAATGAAAATCAACAAAATCGATAAGGGCGATGATATGAAGCCGATTTAAATCTTTCAATGTTGAAGGAATTAAATTAGAATATGAAACACAAAAAGTAATAGACAACGTTTGCTATTTAGGGAGTAAAACAATTTATAAAGGCAAAAGTAGAGACGATACAAAATGTGTACTGACAATGTCAAGTGTTTCTGAAGAAGACTGAATTGTTGACATCCGATATAGAATTAAATATTTGAGAATCTTTTCTGAAAGTATTTGGCGTGTAGCGCTGTATGACACTGAAACGTGGACTATAAAGAGTTCACAGAAGAAAGGAATAGAAACTTTAAAAATGTGATGTCACAGAAGAATTCTGAAGATTAGGCAGGCAGGTCATGTACCTAATGAGGAGGTAGTGATTAGAATTGGGTATCTAAGAAATTTATGGTACACCTTTAGTAAAAGGAGGGATCAGTTGCTAGGACGCGTTTGTAGGAAATTAACGGATAACCAGTATCGTATTGGCGGGACGTGTTGGGGGTAAAAATTGAAGAGAGAAATCGCGAAATATATGTAGTGACGTGATTGAAAAGGTTGTAGACTGCAGTAGTTATTTGTAGATAAAGCAACCTGCGCAGTATAGCGTAGTATGGAGAGATTCATCAAATAAGTTTGCAGACTAAACACCGCAGAAACAACTAACACATTCCCACAGCGGTCTTCAGTACGTTTACCACTACCCCACTTCAATTTCATGTTATTTTCATTCAGTCGCAGTGAGAAGCTTTATCCACTGTCATTGCCTTTCCCTAAACGATGTGAACCATCACAGCAGGATATTACTTCTAGAGACGAAGCTTTTCCACAATCATGTTACACCGTCACAGAAGGGAATTTTGTTAAACAATTACTACCGTTTCCTAAATCCTATTCCTTCATCATTCATAACTGAAATCTTGCAATTTTTTCGATCTCTTTCCTACCATTTCATTGATGGGTATGCTTTTGTTCTTTTTTCTGTTTCTCTTATCTAAATTTCAATAGAGTTGCGCTAAAATTTACATTTACTTACAAGCAATTGACAGTATACTTTATGCTTTGTTGTCTGAGTTAATTGTTGGCGATAGACTAAGGTAGAAAACTAAAAAGAAAGAATCGCGATTATTTGTTGTTTAATGGCATATTGTCCTCAACAGTTTGTAGCTCAAAAGCCAGTATGTAGACCACCAAACTCTCTGGAAGACCCATCATACATACCATGCAGTGTGGTCACCGAATTACAACTAATGGATTACACTTGTAAGTTAATCCTGCGACTCATGCTTGAATTAACTGACGTCGAAATTATAACAACTGTATGCCATCTAGATATTCTAGACAACCATCTGGCATTTAATTATGCCAGTAGTGTCCCAGTTGTTTGGAGTGATAATTTTTTTTCTCTTGCTTCGATTCGATCTTAATCTTGATATGACTTCGAACAGTTTACTACCAGTTTACTTTGAGAGCTTTTTACTTTTTACAATAGTGATGCAAACAAACAAAAATTATTCTTTGACAGTCCGAAATTTTTCTCTCACTGTTCCTTATGTTTCTCCCTTTAACCTAATTACGTCACCAACACTGTAGAAGCAATCTCCCTTTTATTATGTGTATCTCATAAGGAACTTCCGTTTCCATTTATTTCCTGCAGGTTAATTTTGTTCTCAAATTCCTTTCCGAAATACCTCTGGCTTATTTCACTGCAACTCAGAAATGTTCCTACAGACTTTTATTCCTCCAGGGCAATATATTTCTCTCCTCCTTTCTCAAATGGTTCAAATGGCTCTGAGCACTATGGGACTCAACATCTTAGGTCATAAGTCCCCTAGAACTTAGAACTACTTAACCCTAACTAACCTAAGGACATCACACACACCCATGCCCGAGGCAGGATTCGAACCTGCGACCGTAGCAGTCCTGCAGTTCGGGACTGCAGCGCCAGAACCGCACGGCCACCGCGGCCGGCCCTCCTTTCTGCATTTCCTTTTTCCCACTCAGGCGTACCCCTTTTCTCGTGTCTCAGTTCTCTTTTACTTGTTTTCCTTCAGCATGCTTCTCTTCACGTTTCAATTTTGACGCATCCTGAAGTTGTCAATACGCTCTTCGTACATGATTTTTAATTCTTAAGAATGCTTTGCCTTTCTTCGAGTTCTCTAAAATGTTATTTCCACTCCTTTCTTTATTCTAAATTCCTTTCCTTCATCTGCTTTTGTCTGATAGCACTTCAATTATTTCAGCTTCTTCATTTCAAACAGCAGTCCGTTGAGCAGTGGCTGGGTATTTATTATTTTCGGAAGGAAGCAACAACTGTGAGTGTTATCTCTGGTGTCAGTTATGTACCTATTCCAAATAAATTCTATTTCATTGCTGTTCACCAGAACGAGGAAAATATTTAATGAACAGAGCACATACAACATGTACAGATCCATTCAGAGTAAAATGGAGAGTAACAAAGTACAAAACTATGTAACGACGAGACAATATTTGTTTTACGCGTCCCATTACATCTGCTAACTTATGACCAGCTATCAACGAGGTGGAATAGATGCATTTTAATATCGAACATTATTAAAAAGAATTTAGAAACCCTTTGTCAGGTTAATTATTTGGTTTGCCTCATCAATGCTTTTATTTCCAATGTGTACTAATCAATAGCTTTAAGTATCAAAAACCAGAATGTAAAATGTATTTAATATTTGAGTATCTGTAGCTGTACATCTGTTGAAACCGGTGAATGAGTTACTTGAAATGCAAGACAACTACCGTAGAAATTAGCATTGTAATGGAAATCATGCTGAAGTGGCTGTATGAGGAAGTAGTGTTCACCGTATTTTAATAACTGTGGGAAGCGTTCCGATGTTACTCTCGTAATGCTAATAATTCCGTCAGCAAGTGAATGTTATTTAATTCGCCGTGCAGCAGCTCCCAAATAATTCCAGTGCCAGGCAAGGTACACTGCAAGACAAGTAATTGTATAAATGCAGTCAAGATACACTGCATGATAAATAATTTTATAAATACTATTATTATAGCATATGTAATGTACTAAAATGGCAACCAATTTAGTAACTTCTTCGACCAGCAATTACAGTTAGAGTTTCGAGTATAGCTTTGATAATCCTCACAAATAGGAAAAAGATCTCTTTTTACAAATGATGTTAATCGTAAAATAGGGCTATCCACAAATGCTTATCAAATGAAGAACAGTATTCTTGCTACTAAGTTTTAATTTACTTGATGGAATGTCATTACGTGGCTTAAGAAATGTAGAACTTTCCTACAATACATTTTCGACCGCACTAGAGAAACTTACTACAAACAATAGGTCCCCCATTGAGTGAATTGGAGAAGTACCAAAGTAAATGAGTTCAGAGATGCTAGACGTAGCAACTAACTGTAAAACAGAAGCCAATAATTACTTTCCATTTACTTCCCTTAACGACGATTGTGAAAGACAGATCCAGTTTTCCGTGGGGGAATGAATTTTCAACAATGGTAATATACGAATATAAAATAAACTTATTGAAGCCAAATAGTTTTTACATATGAATGTTACTGAGGTTTACATATGATCGCATAACACAATACCGCCAGTGACGTGCGTTCTTTCTAAGGAGAATTAAAACCGGAGCACTCTTTCCCATTAAACCTATTCGTAACAGTAGACTGGGCCAAGTAAACTGCAGGAGTATCGATACAGAAAGCAGCAATGAACCATAAGTAAGAGCGAGTAGGAGTCTTGATGAAATGTCTTTGGACGTCTTTAATACAAATGCATATCGTTCATTCCCCACGATACGTTACTTAAAGTTAGGTACTGCGATTTTAAATATGTTTATTGTATTGAAGAAAGAACTGATGATTATATTTACTTCCACTCGATAAATAACTGCAACTACATAAAGAAAAAGAATTATTGACCCCGGCAGGATTTCAGCAGTTGTGACTGCTTTACCTGTGATTGCCTCATAGCAATACATTTGAATAGTGTCGGGTCTACTCTTAGCTAGTATTTAATTAAATGTCCTTTTAATAAAATCTTCCTCCGCTTTTAGGTAGAACATCTAAATATGTAAGGATTTAAAGCATCTTTATTGCCCTGTCTTTTTCAACCGTTAAATAACCGCTTTAGCTGGGTCCCTTGTTTCCGAACGAGGTTCTGCCTGTGAAAATACAGGGAAAATGGAAAATGACTGAACAGCACCACATCTTAAAGTCTGGTAAATATGGCGTATGTGTACCAGAATGACCTGTACTTGAGTACAAGTAGTAAATGAACCACAAATTTCGGAGGAGCAGAATGGTTTTAAGGTGAGCAGATCTTGCACCGAACACGTATTCATTATAATACAAATGGCGAAAAGAACAGGGTTAAATAATAAATCTCACGTAGATTTTATAGACTAAATGAATGAGTTTGAAATAATAGCCTTTTCTGGAACACAATGGCAGAAAGAGGATACCCAGGAATATCATACACTTATTGGATGATATATATATAAAAACACCAGTAACTATGAAAACTGACTCAAAAAATATCGCTCAGAATCCAAGTACATCATTTATTACAGAAGGCCTAGTCTCTCACCCGCACTCTTTAATATGTATCAATACAGACGCCTTCTTGAGAACCGCATAAGTTTCTCTTCACCGTGTTTTAAAATTATCGAACAAAGCAAAACTTGTTTATTTACTGAAGGCCAGTTCCTTACACATCACACAGAAAAATAGCAAAAAACTCTCCTGGCATCAGCTTACTGTATAAAAAATGTAGGATTTCCACTGTTAAGCGTAAGTTCATGGCATTTAGAGGAGTCCAGCATTTGAAATTAAGAACTATCATTTAAAATAAGATGATGAATTAGTTACGTTTTTATCTTCCTTGTAAATGAGTTCATTAAAACAAAAACTTATAAATCAAGATAATAAGCAGAAATTTTTTTATTAAAATATGACAACTCTTGTACTTCACTACCAGAATGAGACCACGATCATTACCAAATTTCAGGGAAGTACGGCTGAGGTGTCTGAACTGAGATTCACTACGCCTGTGAAATGATACAAAAAATAAGGTAAAATGAGAAATGAAGACATTAGACTGTACAATATCAGATAAAATATAATGTCCAACAATTATAAGTGATTTTAAAATTTTATTCAACAAACTATATAATAAATGTAGTTAAACGGAAAGAAAGTCAGAGTGGAAATTACCACTAAAGGCCAAGAAATAGGTACAACAATAAAAAAGAAGCTTGGACGACCTAGGTATACGTATGAATAAGGCTGACACATGAAGACGAAACTGGCGTCATATCCATGAAAGAAAAGACAATGATGATTATGACGCTAACGATGATGATGATTTAGTCATAAATATGTTTAATTAGAATATATTTTCAGTCACGTCTTCAATGATTTATCGGTAATTATCCCATTGGTCTTTATGCTAACGCGTCCGTCTTAAACGTATCAAATGATTTATTTTCAACGATCTGACCAATGACGTAATGATAAGTGATAAGTCGATGACCCTGTGTAGCGCCAATATAGCGTATTGTAGTTGCCCATTTGTTTTCCCATGCATTTGCCTTAAAATGTTAACTATGACCGGCCTGTGTGGCCTAGCGGTTCTAGGCGCTACAGTCTGGAACCGCGCGACCGCTACGTTCGCAGGTTCGAATCCTGCCTCGGACATGGATGTGTGTGATGTCCTTAGGTTAGTTAAGTTCAAGTAGTTCTAAGTTCTAGGGGATTGATGACCTCACAATTTGAGTTCCATAGTGCTGATTGCCATTTGAACCATTTGATTTGTTAACTATGGGTTTGTACGATTTTTCGATTAGTTGTGAGGATCAGATGCATAACAGCTAAAATAGAGACTAAAATTGTAGGTATAGAGCCACTACCAACCGTGGCGGTCGGATTGCTCGTATCTGGATAGTGATCTCCAGTTGCAATACTTCGTTAACCGATGGCGCCATACAACACAGAATTACATTGTGTGGAATCAGATCATCTGTGACACAGAGTGGCTTTTTATAGTGTTCATCGATGAACGTCGGTTCCATACGTAGCGTTCATGGCTACGCCAAAATGTCTGTAGACGACCTAGTGAGAATTCACAGGAAGCCCCGATTCTCAAGACACATACCTCTTCTATTTTGGGAATCATGTTGGGCAAAGGATATCGCAAGACGAATCATGTAGTTGTTGTCGGAGGGAGTCTGAATGCTTGCAAGTATGTGGCAATAATGATAAAAATCTATTGTCATAGCCAGGGTATAAACTTGCCCATTCCACGAGGATAATGAAATAGCTCACACTTGATAAAAGTTGCGAACCTTGACTGGCCTTCCTAGTCTCTTAATCCATAGTACACGTATAGGATACGAAATGAAGATGTCTGTTTTAATACCAGCCTCTCGACAGGCATCTTCATTAAGTAACACAATTTGTGTTTCAGGCATGGCAGAAAATTCCGGAAAATGACATTCAGAAGCTATCTGCTTCCATTCTACCGTGATTGCGATAGCGTAATCGCGCCGATGGGGGTCACAGCTCTTACTGATGAAGATGATGGACACTACTTGTGAACGGCATGAAAGTTGAATCAATTAATACCGTTATATGACGAGCAATCCCACATCGTTTCATAAATAGCAGATTGGTGTTTGGTGGTGTAATCCTCTCCACTTCAGTCAGTATAAGCTGGAATCTAGTTTTCCTTTTCGCAAAGTGTAATGATTGCACCTTACACTGACTTCGGCTGCCTTCGATAATGCACTGAAATTGACATTTGTAGCCAGTATTCCAGGATTACAGAAGAAAACGTGCGAATTAGCATTCGCAGTAGATTACAGTACTGCGTCACGTCTGTGAGTCAGCAACGCGGCGTTGAATATTCAAATCAATCCCACATAATTAATTATCTCATGTCGCCCCAAGCGTGCTTTAAACACAGATACAACACATAGTAATGAGCGGATGAATACATTACGCAACACAGGGCAGCGGACGGAGGCCACAGACCGCGCGTTTGCCGGTCCTCGGACGTCGTAATTCCAGACGGCCGCATCGGACAACACATTACGAGCGGTCCTTGCGGACGAAACATGTTTGCCCGCGCTGCGCGGCCAGTTTGGAGTGCGAGCCAATCCCTTTGCACAGTCCTTTACGGTCCGAAGGACGGTCGCTACCGGAACAGCGGAATTGCTGACGAGTTCTCGTAACACTTGCACGTGAGCTAATCCGCGTCAGCTAACACACTGTGACAGGAATAGGCGCAAATCTCGTTAATGGAGACGTATTATTCACGCGTTATGCCAGTTCAGAACATTTTTCAGACAGTTACAGAAAAGACTGCACAATGTTGTTATACGCAAATCAATAAATGCAAACAGCTGAGATTTCCAAGCACATAAATTATTAAATGAGAATTGTCAATGCTTTGCGAATTTCATGTTTTATGTGCCTGCAAATTCAGTTGGAAAGATTTGGTATCTAGATGCCACAAGATATTCGTAATAACTTTCGTGAATATCTGAAATTTTAAATTAGTTTCGCCGAAATTGTTTATCTGCTAAGAAGATCTTCTTCTCCCCAAGTAACTATTTCTTCTTTTATCACGTCATCAGAGAATTTCTCTCCTCACAGATGCACTTGATGTACTCTTTCCAGCTTTCCGCTCTCTGCTCTGCATTTATCAGTGGAATTCCCCTTGCACTCTTAATGTTACAATGATTGCTTTTAATTTCCCCGCAGGTTGTTTTGACTTTTGTAGAAGCTGTGTCACTCTTTTCCTTTTTCGATTCCGTCGCATCATTCCTGCAGCCACATCTCCTTGCATGCCGAGCACTTTACATTTATTTCATTTGTAAAGGATTCACATTACTATATTCTGGGCTTGTCCTGAACTTTCTTTCGTCGATCAGATGATGTATTTCTTCTGTTACACATGATCCCATTTATCTAAACTTGCCTGTCAAACATCTGCCATCGCCGTTTTTTTTTGAGATATGCATTTCAACTGAACTACCTACACTGTATTCCTTATCGTAGTATCTACATCCTTAATGAAGATCAAACCCGTGTTATCATTTCTCATGAGTTCAGTACCAATTTCCTTCCACAGCGGTTCTTCTGTACGATTCTATTATTCTTCACTCTATTGTTCAAAAATATTAACTTGTGAGAGGGATCTACATCTGCACCTGTTTTGATTCTAGAATAGAATATTCGCTGCTATCATCTCTTACCTGTTACAGAACTCAACTGGAGTTTCTCATTTCTCAACCCAGCGGATAGTCTCCCTTAACACTTTCGTCGGCCGGGGTGGCCAAACGGTTCTAGGCGCTGCATTCTCGAAACGCGCGACCGCTACGTTCGCAGGTTCGAATCAAGCCTCGGGCATGGATGTGTGTGATGTCCTTATGTTAGTTAGGTTTAAGTAGTTCTAAGTTCTACGGGGTTGATGACCTCAGAAGTAAAGACCCATAGTGCTCAGAGCCATTTGAACCATTTGAACCTTAACACTTTCTCTACTGCTTCTCTTACAACTGCATTCCAGCCCCCGTGATTGTTAGATTTTCATCTACCGTTACGAACTAAATTGCCCATTCTGTATGTTTCACACAATTTTTCTGTCTTCATCTTTTGCGTACGACGTAAATGTAAATAGTTATCGGTGTTGGTGTGCTGTTAGTTCTCATAAGAACAACCCTCCACTGATGTGTTCAGAATAGTTCATTCTCTGCCCTTTGATCCTATCCATAACGAATCCAATTCCTGTTATGCCACTTTCCCTTTTTATTACACTATGGTTCTGTTGATATTACTTCATATTTGCCTAACCAGAAATCCTTATCTTGCTTCAGTTTCACTTCAGTCACTCCAGCTAGATATGGATTGAGTTTTTGCATTTCCTTATCAGATTTTCCCCCCACGTTGAAATTTTTTGACATTCCATGCTGCGACTTGTACAATATCGTTGGTTATTCCTACTGCCTCTCATGGTCTCCCCTTTGGCAATTCCGTCCCGGAGATCAGAATGTCGTGCTAATCTGGGATTTATTGTCAATGGAGAGATCGTAATGATACTTTTCAGTTATAGGCCACATGCCCTGTAGCTACACATTATGTGTCTTTGATGTAATTGTTTCCGTTACTTCCTCATCCTCATTCCATCGATTATTATTAGTTTATTCGCCTCTTAGCGGTTGTTTCCTACCAGAAAGACAATAGAGTTGCCTGAATCTCTGTCCGTTCCTCCGTCCTGTTTGACAAGGTCATTTCTGATGATTTTAATGAAAAATGAGCAGTAATGGTTTTGACCCAGGGCCTGGGACGTTTTGATTACTGGTCAAAAGAACTATCCCTACACCACGTGTCCATCTTGGCTTAATTAATCTTTTATTTTTACTTTTTGCAAGTTGTAGCAGTATAGGCAACAATTTCTCTCTGAATTATAATACTCACTGTACCATTCCCTACAAGCATTATTGTTCTAATTCCACATGATAGTTCAGCTGATAGTTGTTTGGTTTATTTTAGACAGCAATTTTAAAATTTCATGACAGAGCTATACTGGGTGGTTAGTGGCTCATTGTAACGTTTTAACATTACGCAGAAAAATGTTTAGAACTTCTTTGTTTGATGAATTAGGAAGCTTTTCCACTTTCACTACTAACAGAGATGTATTGCTTAATTACTTTAAGGTAACATGTTCATTATTAGAAGAAATTCACTTGTACCACTCCTTGGAGAGCCTTGGCCGAGACGATTGTCAATTTGCCTTACTTAACAGAGCAAGGAGAACGATGCAGCAACTGAGAAGGTTGAGATAAATATTGGCGTAGGTGCATCTTCCCGTGGGCAGGAGTGGGGCAGCTTGGTGGAGTCTGGCCTTAGCTAGCAGCTTACAAAATGCTTTACCTGTTCCAGGTGAGCTGACGATAATTAGCGTCTTGGCTGCAGGGAAGATAGTGGTGACTACACACAAGTGCTTGTGTGTGCTACTGAGTTGCGGTGCATAAGATGGGTGTCGTGGTGTTGCTTATTCCAAGGGACCTTATTCAGTTATTGTTCCTTCCAGCTTATACAGATATCTTTAGGCTTGATGATCTACCATGTTCTTCCCTATTTTTATTAAGCTCCATCTGTTAAGTGCTAGGAACGTTGCAGAGTTGGTATTTTATGTTCGATATTTTCATGTGTGTTTGTCGAATTTGAGTGCCAGTAATATTTCATTATGGTTTTATTAGGTTCGTGCACTCAGACCAGCTGAATTATAGTATTAATCAATGTTTTATACTCGCTAAATACTCTGGTGAAAGTAACACTTGTATGAGGTGTCAACATATCCCTGTGTGCATTGCGTATTCTCAAGTCTCACAATGAGGGTACCACCCCTGCCGAACATTATGTTTTTGGTGGTCCAAGTGTTGTGACGTGGAGAGGCATAGCGAGCATGCAGGTACTAACGAAATTTTTTAACACGGCACATACACCAACCACAGGTATTGTGATACTTTGTTCCTTCACCATGTGTATCTGTTGAGGGGGACATTCGGCTGTGACAACGTTTTTATGGAGAACAACGAGCCGCCGCATCAATCTGTGCAGGTGAAGGAGCTGGCCCGCCTGTTCCACCAACTAAAATAACACCGACTTGTTGAGGCACATCCGTATGCACCAACGACAATCCAAAATATGTCAATAGCGTTTGTGGAAGAATGGAATGCGTTACCCCAAAACTACCTACCAAAGTTTTGACCAAAATCAGAGCACTTTGCAGAGTATTCATTGCGGTCCATAATGATTACACACCCTGTGAAGAGCCATGTTGTCTCCCCTTTATAATGTGCAGGGGACGATTATAAAAGGTGATGACTTCAGCGTAATTATTGTCTCTGAATAAATCAGTTCTGTCTGTGTCCTTGTGTATTTCCTTGAATTACCCTCCGCTCTACACTGTAGTAGTTCTTATTACATGTGGTATAGGCATCAAGAAAATGGTTCAAATTGCTCTGAGCACTATGGGACTTAACATCTATGGTCATCAGTCCCCTAGAACTTAGAACTATTTAAACCTAACTAACCTAAGGACATCTCACAACAACCAGCCATCACGAGGCAGAGAAAATCCCTGACGCCGCCGGGAATCGAACCCGGGAACCCGGGTGGTATAGGATTCATCCAAATATGTTACGTGCCAGTGATAGATTATACGTTTGCCTCCTCCTCAGGCTCTTGGCAGACGACGCCGATTATATGCGGTTGTCAACGAAATACAGCGTACTGGTCGGAAGGCAAGGAGATCACACCCACGCAGTCACCGTGTCACTGTTGAGCATGAGATTGTGTGCCTTCAGCTCCTGTTAAATATGCTTGCAATTGCACCAGCAGTTTGGCTTGGGTTCTTTTTTTTTGGGGGGGGGGGGGGGGGAGTGGAAGGAGACCAGACAACGAGGTCATCGGTCTCATCGGATTATGGAAGTATGGGGAAGGAGGTCGGCCGTGCCCTTTCAGAGGAACCATCCCGGCCCCGGCATTTGCCTGGAGTGATTTAGGGAAATCACGGAAAACCTAAATCAGGATGGCCGGACGCGGGATTGAACCGTCGTCCTCCCGAATGCGAGTCCAGTGTCTAACCACTGCGCCACCCAGCTCGGTGGGTCTCTTTTTGCCTCTTGCATAGTGTAGTGGTCATCTGCTGGCGTAATTGACCGCGCTCGAGCACCTTCCCTTTTTCACGTAGCAGTACCTGTTGTTCGGATGCTCGCCATTCGCATGAAACAATGTTGTGTGTAACAACATACTTCTGGAACACATTTGTCACTCCGTCCTTCCTCCTGTTTCCCGACGATTCGTCGCCTTGTAAAGTCGTCGAAATGTTGTCTCCTGGCCATGATGTAATGGAGAACACCTTTACAACTCACCGTAACTGCCACTTACTAGACTCGTACCTTTTCCCTTTCCTTCAAACTGCTTCGTGTAGCAGGGGCTATAGTGAAGTTTATCTCACGCCATGTCACATCCAGCTATCTTTGCACATCTGGGATACCTCTGGGACTATGCTCCCACACTTTAATAAATATCCAAGTGGTTTCTAATATGTTATGTTAATCTATTCCGTCCTTAGGGTTTGCGGAACGGTGTAGTAATCACATGTATGATTTATTCAGATCCAACGTCTACAGGCATGTACTGCGTCATATGCAAACAAAGAGCTAGAAAAATACCTATGTGCTTTTCACAATCGTCGAAACGAAACATGTACTTCCATATTAAACACATAAAAAAAGTTTTTCATCACATCGGTTCCGGGAGTTCCTGAACCTGTACTGAAAATTGGAATAGAGATCAACATCAACATCATTTCCACCCTTTCACCGCTCATGAAAACAACGCATTGCATGTCGTACCACCATACATCTTCACCTTGAGAAGTAGTGGTCCAGGTTGCTGTACACCTTTAATACCCAGTAGCACGATCTCTTGCATTGATGCATGCCTGTATTCGTCGTGGCATACTATCCACAAATTCATCAAGGCACTGTTGGTCCAAATTGTCCCTCTCCTCAACGACGATTCGGCGTAGATCCCTCAGAGTGGTTGGTGGATCACATCGACCATAAACAGCGATTTTAAATGTGTCGTAAGCATGTTCGATAGGGTTCATGAAGCAGAACATGCTGGTCACGTCGAGCGAAGTCATTGTCCTGAAGGAAGTCATTCACAAGATGTGCACGATGAGGGCGTGATCTGTTGTCCACGAAGACTAATGCCTCAATATGAAGCCTATATGATTGAACATTCACACATCTCAGAGCTGTTACGGTGCCTTCCATGACCACCAGCGGGGTACGTCGGCACTATATTATGCCACCCCAAAACAGCAAGGTACCTCCACCTTGGTGCACTCGCTTGACAGTGTATCTAAGGTGTTGAGCCTGACCCGGTTGCCTCCAAATACGTCTCAAACGATTGCCTGTTTGACGGCTTATGCGACACTCATCGGTAATGCCAATCCTGAGAGGTTCATTCGGCATGTTTTAGGCCGCATCTGTACAGCGCTGCATGGTGTCGTGGTTGCAAAGATGAACCTCGCCATGGACGTCGGGAGTGAAGTTGCGCATCATGCAGCCTATTGCGCACAGTTTGGATCGTAACACGACGTCCTCAGGCTGTACAAAAAGCATTATTCAACATGGTGGCATTGTTGTTAGTGTTCCTCCGAGCCATAATCCGTAGTCAGCGGTCCTCCACTGCAGTAGTAGCCCCTAGGTGACATGAACGAGGCATGTCATCGACAGTTCGTGTCTCTCTGTATTTGCTCCATTTCTGAACTACACGCTTTGGTTCACTGCGAGACGTCTGAACACTTCGTTTGTTGAGAGCCCTTCCTGATAAAAAGTAACTATGCAGATGCGGTCGAAGCGCTGTATTGACCGTCTAGGCATGGTTGAACTTCTGATAACAGGAGACGTGTACCTCCTTCCAGGTGGAATGACTGGAACTGATCGGCTGTCGGACCCCCTCCGTCTAATAAACTCTGCTCATGTATAGTTGTTTACATGTCTAGGAGATATCTGAACATTCAAAGGGACTGTGTCTGTGATACAATATCTTCAGGAGTTCTGGGAACCAGGGTGATGAAAATTTTGATGTGTGTGTTAACAGACGATGTGCGAACAGACAACAGGAAGCTACCACGTGCCTTTTAGGTACAAGTAAAGCCTTTGACTTCGTATTTAAACGTAACTTCATCTCGAGAACAGATGTCTACAATATGAATGCTGACATCTGAGCTTTACCTGAATGGGTATGTAAGATAGGTTATTCTCTGTCTACCCAAACTCCAAGCGTTCGCTATCACGACATTTCGCCTGCATTCGCATCTTAACCATAAGTAGGACAAGTATAAATTTCCCCCCGAGAGTAAAGATAGTAGTGAGAAATATTACTTGGATATATAAACTGAGTCAAACACACAGCTTTAATACTGAACAACGTGTCAAATGTTGGTCACCCGCTACAAAAATATAACAGGCGATTCTGTTTTGACTTGAAAAGTATACATGTAAATATTCCCTTAAATTCTAGGTAAGGATTGCGGTTTTTTTATGCCGTTGAAGATGGTGATGAAGGATTGTAGAAGATACCCGTACCCCGGTTACAACTAAGTAGAATTCTTTCATGTATGGTTGTCCCCATTTTCCTAGTCTTACTTGGAGCAGTGTTACTTGAATTTATTTACTTCAGAACTCTCACTTTTTACTCTCATAAACACTAATACATCCCGATGTTATACTATTAATTATTATCAGTTGTAGTAGTAACAGTAGTAGTGGTAGCTTCCGCTTCCGTAGCCCCCTTTACTATCGTGTACACGATCCACGTTCACATCCCATTACCGCCAGGATGGGAGGACTTGACTGAATGATAATTAATTGAATCCCTCAGTTGCCAACAGGTGTTTGTAGATATACATCGATGGGGACAGCTGAAAATGTGTACGCCGACCGCTCAATCCATCTGAGCCATCGAGGACCCAGATGAAAAGCGCTACAGGGACTTATCCTTTGCACGCTCTCTGCTAGCGAAGCTGCACGGTCATCAATGTTATCTGTTCTTTCGAGAACAGTTGCTATCTTCATGTATAGTTAAAGGCTACTCGGCCATTGAACATAGTCTGTGCGAATGCGCACATGTTGCCCTAACTCTTACGGGAATCGTCACCTTAATTGGTGCAAGTGATGAGTGGATGGACAAAAATCTATTAGGAACCTTACATATGTAGATTGTGGACAGTTGGGAATGTGGGTCTCGCGGGGAGCGTGCAAGGGATAAGTCCCTGAAGTGGCGCTGTTCATCTGTGTCCTCAGTGGCTCATATGGATAGAGCTCCTGTCATGTAAGCATGGTCCCGGGTTCGCTCCCGGTGGGTGTACACATTTACAGCTGTCCCCCTCGATGTATATTAACAAACACCTGTTGGCAGCTGAGGGATTCAATTAATTATCGTTTATTCTAGGGAATCTGCACGGTCATCAAGGTGTCTGTTCTTGTGAGGACAGTTACTGTCTTCGTATATAGACTTGACTGAAGTTCATTCACCCTTGTGATGCCAACTGAGGTGCTACTTGAAAGAGAACTAGCGCCTCCCAGATCCAAAAGTGACGTAGCCTTTCTTAGTAGTGGTAATAGTATCTGTCGTTGTATTATCACTATTGTCCCTGCTCTTAATCGCTGCTGTAATCTTGATTCAAATCAATTTTCATTGTACTACTAAAATTTTCTTACTGCTTTAACCTGGAAACTTATATTATTTCATAAATAATACTAATATGAAAAATATTACATGTGAAACACCCTGATACGACGTGAAAGAGGGCCAAGAAGTACTCTGATCTACTCAAATAAATAATTAAATACATATTACATGGAGGGATGCATCGCCGCCTCATAAAACGGCCATAAAGAACTAACTGGGAGGGCTGGAACTTGTGGGCGCGGGAGAACTTCATTCACCTTTTATTGCACTTAAAGTTTTATTCAAGTAAACAATTAATTCAAATAACAATCATAATAAATCAAATTGCCAAACGAAGGGTTGCCAGATATCTAAAAGGGCACAAGTTTGTCATTGAGACACTAATTCTGATACAGGTGCAATTAATAAAAGCAACAAACTAGTATTAAATAACAATTCTCTGAACAGCTTGTCATTATAGTGATTACTAGTTACACAACAGCCTATACCACGTTCGTTGGAATATTGTACCATGATTAACAGTAAAATGATAGGCACCAATCATTACAGATCAAACAACAGAAGTCAATTTTTGTTAACTCAAATTCATGGAATTATAGTAATACCATTGCAGTACAATGTTTTCAGTGTTAATTATCTTGTGGGATAGACTGAAGACAAACTAAAGAGTGACAAAATTGACTTACAGACAATAAATGCCACACTTGGCAAATGCTTTCGTAACTGAATAAACAGAATAAGCAACTTTAAACATGCAATTCTTTCATCTGAAACACAAATCAGCTAACGCCTGAAAAGGACAGGCAAAAGCTACATATACAGAAATTCCTTTTGAAGTTGTGAATCTGGGACTAGTAGATGACACTTATCTTACAAATATATCTGAACTGCAAGGGCCAAACGGTTATGGACACGAACGTCGGACACAACAGGCAGCGTGGTCAACGGCCAATTGTCCTGCTCGACCACCAACTGATGGGCAGACCAATAGCGCGCGGTTTACATGTATCACGCCTACTTTGTCTAACATACACTCCCTCAAACAGTATTAAATTAAAAACAGACAAATGTTACTGGGCGTACGAGTAGCATAAACGGAACGTTAGCGTCTAGTACATAAGAAGAGAAATGGAATGTGTGTAATACACTGACAAGGAGAAGGTTCAAACGGTTCAAATGGCACAGAACACTATGGGACAACATCTGAGGTCATCAGTACCCTAGAACTTTGAACTACTTAAACCGATCTAACCTAAGGACATCACACACATCCATGCCGGAGGCAGGATTTGAACCTGCGACCGTAGCGGTCGCGCCTAGTACCGCTCGGCCACACCGGCTGGCCAAGGAGAAGGGATGGGATGTTATAACATCTATTAGACATCAGGGAATGACTTCGTTGGTTCTAGAGAGAGTTGTGAAGGGTAAAAATGTAGAGAAAGACATCCAGAAAACAATTGACGACGTAGGTTCAAGTGATTCTCTGAGATGAAGAGGTTGGTATAGGAGAGATAATGAACGTGCTACAACTTAAACTCCTTAAGTAAATAATCCTACACTAATAAACCCAAGGCAACATCAAATCAGTACTAAAAACACGTTAAACAATTTGTGATTGCCTTCTAGCATTAATTAAACCGCACTCAATCCCCAGGATTTTAAACAAACCATTCAAATCACGCTACCATAAGATTACCTCAAGTAATGACATAAAATGATACATTACCCTTACAATAGTTACACGACCCTTCTGGATCCAAACATTCAAAACTCCGTAAAAAGATCTCGCGGGATGACCGTACATTCTTGCATCGATCCGTTCAGTCATACACAGTGCTTTCTGAAACAGACTAAACATTAATATTAACAAATAACACACAGTTATCCCCAAGGTTTAAATGGTAAACCACACTTTCAAAGCCATCAGGCGCCAATTCGAGTTACTACAGTCAGAATGGCACAATAAGTTTCGTACCAACGAATTACAAGATAAATTGTACACAGAGTTTCCTGATGGAGAATCAACCCGAAAACTGTCTCAGGTTCATCACACTTGCAGAAAATATGTCTCCAACAAATGAGGTAAATATAATGACACCTCCTTATTATGTTAGTTTAAGTCTGTGTCCAACAGCAACGTAAAGATAGGTCACGGCTCAAAACGCCCAAAAACTTGTATCGGCTAACGACCACCGAAGTTCTTCGCCACGTAGTCCATCCCAAAACACCCCCAACACAGCCAGCACCGACCCGAAGAGACGTTGCCATCGTGACAATGTTCGCCGCCAAGGTTACCTCTCGTGCCCACTACCAACCACACACTATTACTAATGCCCCTCACTCAGCACGTTCGCTCGGTCATTCACCTGTCCCAGTGCGAGCGCCACCTCGTGACCACAATAGGAGTGCCGACAGAGTACGGTCACTGTATGAGACTCGATAGGATGAAAGCTGGCATGGCTCAATATTTTTCATAATATTATAACATTAGAAATCTCATTTTCAAATAGCCTACAAAGCGGAGGTGAATATTTGTAAATTTATTGTGGTTAGGGACATAAATAAACAGTACAAGAATTAGGAGATCCGAGAAAGAAAAGCAAGAAGGACACAAAGTTTAATAACGGTAACACTCACGACTATTCTAGACAAAGAAGGAAACTTCATTGCGTAAATGTGAAGTTCTATGATTACGTTTCACCAACAGCCTTTGCATCAAAATTAAAATTGCAAGATGTGTACTATTTTATATGATTTTGGTGTTGTTACTGCTTTGTCTCATTGGCCGATTAGGTGAATTCAGATGGGCCAACACTGCAGAGCCCAAGTACGAGCCTATCTGCGTTTCTCGAGATGAGAATCTTCGTGAATGATATATCTCTGCGACAAACTGTGAACTGTTATGGTACCTAATGACCCCGAGCAGGACACAACCAGCAATACCTCTTGAAGAATGCTCTAAATGTGTCTAGCTCCAAACACCGCTGACGATAGAAGCCAATGTATGGACTACAGAATCAAATTAACACTAAATAATAACGATCTCAAATCAAATTTAGTGATCAGAAACTTAATCGCTGCTGCTATTATATTCCCATAAGAAAGCACTTTTCCACCAAGCCATTCATCGTGCGGTTACTGTACCGTTGTCACCCAACCAGCTTAATGAAGAGATTAATATAATAAATACTACTACAGTTAACAACGGCTATGACACCATAATAGGTGACAAGATCTTCGAAGTTAAAACTGACACTAAAGCGATCACTTTATCCAACAGTGCTGTTTCTAAGAGTAACGTGTACAAAAATGTTTTCTCAGTTCCATTTTTAAGCGGTATTTCATTTAAAATTCGTTGTCATCTGATTAAAAAATATGGATTCCAAGTAACCTTTCCCACGAAGAATAATTTGTAAAAAACTCTCATTCACAATCTCAAGTCCACAGTTACTTCTACACACAACTGAGGAGTGTAAAAAATCACTTGTGATAGGTGTCCTGTTTTCTATAGGTCAAACTGAAGGTCCATTAGTGTCAGGTAAAGGAACAATTTTTGGAAAAAGAGCCACTAATTTAGACAATTCCACTTTTGCTGATTATCTTCTGATTTCCGGACGAAAACCGAAATACGTTGAAGAAATTTTCATTTTACATAGAGAAAAGATAGGTCGGAGACCTAGTAGACGCGGAGAGCTGAAAATTTTCAAGCAAATTCCTAATGACGATGGCATCATCCTCAATGAACAATTATAACTACGTAACAAAAGTTTTTTGATAGTTTCAGTCCACTGCTAGTGGAATTTTGGTTTCTCTATTTTTAATATATTTTCCTGCCTCTGGTTCTGAAACATCATTTTCTTCTAAAATGATCCGTATGTGTTACTGAAGTTACTTTTATGCGATTTTTTTGGATTGTACAGCTTTTTGTAAAGACTGTCTATATTATTTTGCCCTTTACGTAATAGTAATATCTGAAGCCTAATAGACGTCTCTTAGTTATACCTAATCTGCTTGGCTGTGTAGAAAAAAAAATACATTAAGCTATCTTCCTTTATATTTTGTTTTTAAAATTAAATGACTTTTTTCAATTACTTATCTAGGCAAAAATGGCAAGGGCTGGAACGTGTTATTTTATTTTTGACTTCAGCATAACTGCTCTAAATTCTGACCATTCCTTCTTCGTAGTATTTTTTACTTATGTAACCATTGTACATCATAACAATTGTCATCATGGTTAACGTGTTTCTTGACATGCAACAGTTTTAGCAACTAGTTGGCTGTATAATCATATGTTGTATATTCATTGCTTTCGCTAGGAGAGCTGTTTCACAGATACCATCAAATATAAACCGGGAAATGGAGCGATGTGGAGGTGCAGCACAGGGTTTTAGAGTTGATAGAATACGTTGCTTTACAACCAACACAATACGTCATGGAATGGTGAATGATTTGGGCAAGTCTGCCTCTCAAAACTAGGAGCGCACGAAAAATCTTCATATACCGATTAACTTGTGTTGTAATGTGAGGTTGAATATTTGCTCAGTCTGTAGCAATATTTGATTACTGTAAATATACTTCTCTTCCCCGAATCGTAGATCGAGCTGTTTGACACTGCTACAATCGGTTCTATCCAACCACATCCCAATAGCTGGGAGTGACGTAGATTGGTAAGGAAATCAGAATATTTTGGCACAAGTTAAGAATTCAAGAATTTCCCTTCCACTGCGGGAAAACTTCGGCAACCTTTTATTGGAACTGGAGCTATCGAAGCTATTTTGAAATTACTTCTGGAATAATATACTTCAGGGAAAAGAAGTACCTTATATACGTTAGTAAATATGAATGCAAAGTCAATAACTTGGTCGAAGTGTCCAGTTTAGTTGCCATCGGCTGATGTATGTGTGTCAGTATATTTCTTTTTATATGAGAGTCGGGCTGGCCGTTTCAGAGAAATCCTAACAGTAGTTCTTCTAAGAAGAACGTAAGTATTGAAAACACCGAGATGTAAGTCTGTTCGGCTACACTGCTGGCACCGGAACGGATAGAGAACTATGAAATTTTACTTATTGTGGCTGTATACTGATTAAATTGGTAGAAGATTTTGAGGGAACACAGGGTGCGAAATACGATAGACTGACCTGCCAACTGTGGCAGCAATTGTGGTTCAAATTCAGCTGGACATGAATTGAGTTTAGGTGACAGCTCCTCCTTCTTCTCAATCAGTGGTGGTTGCTGACTATTTATAAGACGCCAGTCTCTCGGGAGGCCATGGTCATCCAATGGGTGAGAAGTCTAGATAATGTTATAGGTAGGCCAGGCATCACTAACAATTTGCTGTCTTGCGTTATCTTGTTGAAAGATAACGTCAACATAACTGTTATCAAGTATAGGAAAGTATGTAAAGGATCCTCCGTGTAGTACTGTCAACTATAAAGTACCGGTGTTATAACAGTCATCCCTGGCAACTCTTTCAGAATTCAAAGGGCCTCAAAGATGATTAACTTTACAATTATTCAGCGAAGTATCCGTCACCCTTTCTGCTTATATCACTTATCTAGCTGTAGTCCATGTTGAGATCTAGATGGGGAATGATATGAATACTACCAATTCTCTAATCAATGTGAGCTCAAAAATGCTGTTATGTCTGATCTAGTTCCAGCTGTCTACACACACAATTTTTGCTGACCCCGAACTGCCGACGTTTCGATCTTTCTCTGGCCGTAAGCTGTACCTCGTCGGCTCTGTCCGATTCCACTGCTGGATTTTCGCTTCTTGTAGAGGTGGCAGTCTTGCATTCACAACATGTTTCCTTCATAAATAGAAAGCGGCTAGCAAATAATTGTTTCGCTTTAAAAGCCAATCACCGCTCCGTATTGTAAGAACAGCACTGTCAAGATGAACTCCAAACTTCTTAATTCATTAATGAAGTAACAGTGTTGAAAGATAATCACTAGACTTGGAAAAGTCTTGAACCATATACATGCGTACAAACAGATAGTAATCTAACTATTAAGGTAAGCAGAAAGTAAACATGTAGTAGGTGTTTGCAAATAGTTGGAATAATATTCCTTTTAGTTACAGAGCCCTCCAAAGCAATGAAATGAGTTGGATTTAGGTGAAACTGTTTTAAAGATATTTTAATCATTAAGTCAATTATTCTGTATTAGCAGAATAAAGTTATGCACTAAAGTAATAAAATACTTCCGTGTGAGTGACCTCACTGCCAGCACTTAAACAGTGGAGGATTTTGAATATTGACAGTGCAATCACATAACCTGAAGATGTTTGACAGTGGTCACGGAAACCTACCCTTACATGAAACATGTGTTCACTCACTAGGCACTAGTCCGTTTCTTCCCAATGTGATTAATGTTACTCATTCTCGATGACGTAGCACACTCGGCGACAGCAAGTACTGCTTACCGGATGCTCATGTACTCCGTACACTTTGACATCGATCTAACACGCGTACTGGAAACGAACTTTAGGATGAGTTTTGAGTCAGTTGGGATATTCTCGAGCCGATAGGTAGTGTTGTTCCACTCGATTTCCACTCAACAGCTATATTATCTTATTTGGTCCGTCTTCCATGAATACAGAAAGCAATACGTAACAAACGACGTACTAAACCCAATCGCTCATGGTTTTTACTGAGTTCCTTTTCTTACTGTAAGCTACGTACTGTTCTCATGAGTTAGATTGCAGTGTGCAACCACTATTCTTGCAGTGTATGTTCCATACAATGTATGAATTATGAGTCAGTTTTCGAAAGTGTACACAATAGCACATCCACCCTCATGCTGGAATGATGACAAGTCCATTGTCTTAAAAGACGACCGTCCTTCGATCAGCTAGAAAAATTCGTCTACGACGTAAAAGCACTCACACTCGCAACCCAAAGGGTCCCCTATATACCGCAACTGCCGCACGTCTGGAGTCCCATGTGCACCATTCTTACTATGAAGAAGACCTGCTCTTGGCTCTTCCACTTACCTCCCTTGTCTCGTTCTGAACATCACTTTACAACTGGCATAAGTCTGAATACGTTTTTCAGGCGCCAGCCAAACTGCTATGCATAGAAAATGTGTTCGATCCTTGTGCTACTAGGGAATTTTCTTTGCGCCAAGCCGCAAGATGCCAATTGCTGAGTTACTGGTTGAGAATTGGCGACTCCTATGTCTAAATATCTGGAAATATTTTGGAGAGTGGTGTCCTGACACACGATCCACCATAACACATCCTGACTCACCACTGGCATAGGGTGAACCATCTGCCAGTCGGTATTAAATTGCCCATCAAAGTCAGTAGACAGAGTTTTATCGTCTGTTGTTCTAGCAAATTGTATCCTTTGTCATCCAAATGATTTAATTTCTTTACTGTCTCTGTCTAATTTACTTCCTATTTTACTTACTCTTCACCCATTTTAAAGTCTAAGACATTTGATTTAAAATATTCGAAACGGCCTCTCCACTGTCTTCACCAGTCTCCTTATTTTGTCATCCGACATATGACACAGCATTGCTTGGATTACACGTTACAACATTCGCTACTCTTCGCCACAAAAACTATAAAAATAAACACTTATTTCATTTGCTATACAAATTTTAATCTTTGTTCTGCACCTTATGTGGTCATACCATGACATATTCTTCGCTGTTGTGGACTTCATTGCCATGGTCTTGGCCGCTCCGCCTTCAACTGAAGAATTGCAGAGCAATACTGCGAGGAACACGCACTCAGGAGAGGCTTTCCAACTACGCTTGTCGAGGGTGAATGGCAGGTGATTCCGTTTGATATCTTGGTACGTTACAGAACAGTGTTCTGTAGGTTGTGGCGTGAATAAGATGATCCATTCTAAGAGTTCACTGAAAATAGTACATCAAATAAAAGTCACTTACGAATCTGGAGGTTAGTAAACTGACTGCCTACGCCACTGGAAGCACTGCCAGTATTGTGCATAGCATATTCTAAACCATTAAAAACACAGACCATCGTCCATACCACAAACATCATTTCGTGTAGTAACACGTTAATGTGGAGAAGACGATTCATGTGATCTTGTTGTCAGTGGCCCACATTTACCTATAAGGAAGGAATGCTGCCAATTAGTTGCGATTTGCAAACAATCGTAGTTAACCAAATTTTATGCACTACAGTTATTCTGACTGCAAATCTGCACTCAAATCAAGCGGACGGACTGAATATCAAAGTAGTCTCAGCACATCCGAAAATCAAAGTAGAAGACTATGATAAAGTGTTACTTATATAACAGAAAATGATAATCACGCATAAAATACATTCGAGAGGAACTGTGTGAAAAATAAAAATAAATTAAGAAAGGCCAGACCCAATAAAAGGATGTTAAAGTCACCCCTTTGGATTTGCACAGGTTTGAGAATTGTGAGGCACACTGATACCAGCGGGGGAAATGTAAGTACTATAGCAACAATATGAGTAGTTTCAGGTTCACTTACAATTTGTTGATAGACCTGCGAGAGGGCCAGAAACAAACACAGGCAGTACCATAACGTGAATGTTATTCACTTAAAACTTTTATTGAATTCCCTCTATTTTATGTTTCTATCTATGTTTCTGACTTTATTTTCAAATTCTAATTTACAAGCATGTATCAACAGTAGTTACATTGAAAGTGTTTTATAATTACAGATATAATAACAGATTGACATGTTTTCAAGTGGAGATATATCCGTGATAAATTACCGTTAATTAAATATTTTTAAATTTTCACAGTCTATTTCATCATTTTTACTGATTTTGTTCTAATTTCATACTTCAGATCATTTTTATCTCCAGAGCATACGTCAGTTCTAAGAGGGTATCTCCTAACATCATGTCGGACCTCCTGCCAAAGTGCAGCAGCTTGACGTTGCAAGGACTCAAGATATCTTTGGAGGGCTCATGCAGAAATATTGAGTGTTGCTGTCTCTACAGCCGTTCATAATAATTGCGAACGTGTGGCAGGTGCAAGATTTTCTGCACGAACTGATCTTTCGATTATGTCTTATAAATGTTCAATGATACTCATGTCTAGCCATAAGAGTCGCCTAATCATCCGCTTCAACTGTCCAGAATGGTTCTTCAAAACAATCGAGGATAAATGTGGTCCAGTGGCAAGGCACATCGTCTTCCGTAACAATCGTTGTTAGAGAATGTGAAGTCCATGGATGGCTACAAATAGTCTCCAAGTAGCAGAACATAATAATTTTCAGTCAATTACCGCTTCAGTTGGACTAGAGAACCCGGTCCATTCCATTTAAAAACTGGTCGCATCATCGTGGAGGCACAATCAGCTTCCACTGTACCTTGTTGACAGCTTGCGTCCATAGCTTCATTATGTCTGTGCTACACTCGAATCCTACATCAGCTCTTAGTAACTAAAATTGGGACTCATCCGATCAGGCTAGGATTTTCCAGTCGTCTTGGGCCCAACACACGTGGTCACGAGCCCAGGAGAGCCTCTGCAGGCAACGTCGTGCTGTTAGCAAAGACACCCACGTCATTTGTTTGGCTGCCAGAGCCACAGCCAATTAACAGCAGATTTCTTCTCACTGTCCTAACGGAAAAGTCAAACACTGATTTCTGGTTTATTTCAAGCAGTGTTGGTTGTCTGTTAGTACTGACAACTATATGCAAACGCTGCTGCCGACAGCCACTGCGTTGTCCATGGTGATAGGTAATGCCTACAATTTGATACTCTCGGCACGCTCTTAATACTGTCAATTTCGGAATACTGAATTCCCTAAAGATTTCCGAGCGGGAATGTCCCATGCGTCTAGCTGCAACTATCAGTCCACGTTCAAGTGGAGTATAAATGAAGTGCCTTTTTATAACTTGTGTACGGATGCTACCGTCATCTGTATATGTGCATATCGCTATCCCGTGACTTTTGCCACGTTAGTGCATTGTTAAAGTTACATTTTCAAACCACAGTAATAAGAAGAAACATTCACTGTGCAGCGGAGTGTGAGCTGATATGAAACTTCCTGGTAGATTAAAACCGTGTGCCCGACCGAGATTCGAAATCGGGACCTTTGACTGTCGCGGGCAAGTGCTCTACTATCTGAGCTGCCGAAGCACGACTCACGTGCGGTACTCACAGCTTACTTCTGCCAGTATCTCGTCTCCTACGTTCCAAACTTTACAGAAGCTCTCCTGCGAACCTTGCTCTCCTGCTAAGCCATGTCTCCGCAGTATCCTTTCTTTCAGGAGTGCTAGTTCTGAAAGGTTTGCAGGAGAGCTTCTGTAAAGTTTGGAAGGTAGGAGACGAGATACTGCCAGAAGTAAAGCTGTGAGTACTGGGGGTGAGTTGTGCTTCGGTGGCTCAGATGGTAGAACACTTGCCCGCGAAAGGCAAAGGTCCCGAGTTCGAGTCTCGGTCGGGCACACAGTTTTAATCTGCAGGAAGTTTCAGAAGAAACATAGCTCGGAATGACGTCAGATTTTAACGTTTTACCGTCGAAGAAGAGAGAAACACCACATAAACATAAAATATGTAACGAAACCTAGTGCTGTAAGGATCAGAATATCCAAAGAAAAGACGTGTAGAATGTGTCTGTTCCTCAGGTTGGCTCTGCGACGCTCGGCATGACTGTCTCAATGCAGCACTGCGCACTGCTGGTAAAGCACTTTTACAAGACCGGTGAGTGTGAGCCAGTAGATCTGCAGAAATTCCGAACACTCAAGGGTATCAAAAACGAGTGTTGGTCCGATGTCTGGCAAGGATCCGGAGACAATATTAATTAAATTCGAAAAGACTAATTCTTTTGAAGTGCAGTGTGGCAGAAGGAGGAAAACAGTCCATCCGACTTCAGTTTCATTGCAGGAGGGATCGAGTGGCGATGTAGAAACATGCAGTGCACGGGGAATTGTTCGCACGTTGGACATGCCTGGATCACCATGCATACAATTATACGAAACGTCCTACACTACCACCCTCACAAAATTATCCGTAATCAGGAGTTCTTTCGTGCTCAACAGCCAGTATGACAAAATTTTGCTCTAGAATTTCTTGCTCACGTGGATGTGGGCAATGAATGGTGAAGATAAATTCTGTGGACAGATGAAGCCCTTTTTGATCTTCAAGGACACTTCTATTTTCAGAACTGCAGAACGTGGACAACTATAAGTCCACTCGCATATCAAAGTCTAACGTTTCATTCTCCAAATGTACCTGTGTGGTGCGGATTGACGGCATCACCTACCGTATGGACCATAATTTTTCGAGGAGTTGGATCCTGTGGTGTGCGTACTGTAAGACCTTTGGTACACACGCCATCAGATTATTCGACTTGTCGCTCTAACAAAGTAGGCGAGTCTCAGCAATATGTCTCGTGGTCTTATTCTGGGGTGCTTATCTTCTGCCGTTAGGTCAGACGATAGAAATTACACTTGCACGCTTAGAGTAGCAGATAGACAGTGACCAACATTAAACTGAACTTGATTCATTTTCACACACATTTATTAAAATAATAAGAAGCACAATAACAACTTGGTTCTGGATGCTATTTACAATTGACTTTCTGAAGTTCCTTTGGTCTTGGTACGTTAATCTTATTCTCACATATCTCTGACACTTGACAAAGTGTCTGTTCATTTATCTTCATGGCTATGTACAGGAATATGGTAATCTTATTGGGCGTAGACTGAAACTTGACTACAAACAAATGCAGACTAATGCAGACTGACTAATTGGAGGTCTGTACACTCGTTATAATACCTCAAGCGCTCAGGTATCATTGCGCGAGTGTGATCCGCGAGGAGAAAAGGTTCTACGTTAGCAGCAATCTCATTGGCTGCGTTACATATTAATATGCGGATCGGCGGAAGCAGAATTTGGGCCGTCTCCAAGACAGCGCCATCTCGCAGTGCGGAGACGGACAAGCGCTGCGCCTGCGCTGTTGTGCATAGCGGGGCACGCTCAAGTGGGAAAGTTGTGTACGCACTGACTACGCGGAACTATGTACACAACAGTTCCTGAGGGTCTCCTTATCTGTACCGTCACTGATAAACGCTATCCGAGTCTTCTGCTCACCAGCGTCATTCCTACCCTTCAACTGGATGGATGTGATTGTAGGATCATTTTTATCAAATATGGTGTTCCTCCGTATATCACCTGGTCAGTGAAGCAGCTGCTACAGGGGCATTTTAGAAATGCTAGAATTGTCATTCATCATTTTCCTACAGCCTGGACATCATCATCACCTGATTTTAGCCCGTGTAACGTCTGGCTGTGAGGCTACGGAAGTGATGCTATGCTCAGTGCTCCGGTCGAAAACATAACTGAATTGAAGGCAACACTACGCAACACATTCTGAATGTGACCCTTCAGACATTCCGAACCCTTGTTGAAGATGCTGCTCCTTGCTTTGAATTTGAGACCGCAAATGGTAGATAGCATGTTGCGTATGACTTGCAACAGTCCCCCGACAGTTCAAAACAGTTTTCAGCTATGCCTGATAGTTAGTGTAAACCAGCAGTGTTTGTTCATTATTTCTTTTGATTAATGTGAACTTCTGGGATGTTCTCAAACAACGATCTATGTTCACTCAGTCCTCTTGTATATTTCTAGAAGTAAAGACAGCTTTTATAAAAATCCATAGCCTTTACGTACTGCATCTTCCGAGCATTAAGCTGTCATCCTTGTTGCACACAAATTCAATTCAATCAGCTCTCCCCTGGTGAGGCCGACAAAAGTAATTACCGATTAAATATTTCCACTTTATGAATGTAGTCAATAACAAGAGAGTTTTTTTACAATATTTCAATCTTTCCTCTTCATTCTGAAATATGCAGCTCCTGTACAAAAATGCTTGCAAATGCTATTATCTGTTATTCCCTCTTTCATTTCAAGTAGTCCCTTACAGAATTTACAATTCGTTTCCATCACTTTGGCCAGAAGAACAGTTATTGGACCGACAATCCAGTCTTACAACATGACAAGAGCTGAAATCGCAGGGCTTTGTAGATACGTTCCTGGTTTAATAAACCGTCGAGCACCCTATTACCCAATGCAATACCTAAAAAGTATTTGTAAGTATCTGGTGTACTGGTTGCGACATAGTACCTTGGTAGCTCTGTGGGATCCAGTCATCAAAGATTGGCTTGTGCTGGATATGGCCAAATACTAGTCTTTCCTCCACATTAGTGTCATAGCCCTCCGACATCTCTTCCATTGGAGAGAGAGGCTCTAACCCACGATGGCGCTCTAAGCTCATCCACTGTCAACCCAGTGGTGTACTGCTCATTTCCACAATTTCAAGGAAACAGCAACACAACCACGGGACATCACACCTCCAGGAGCCTCTAAGGTACCTAGCGGCACTACGTTCGCAGTCATTACTAATTCCCCTCCAGGAGTCACGAGGCTCTGTCACGATTTCCTGGTACCCATCTGCCGGATGGCTTTATAGGACGTCATCCAACCCCTCGCCAGTCAGCTGACATCCATTATTAGATATTCATAGTTCTCTGGGATTAACATTGGCCACGCAGGCAGTTCCATTTCATTAGCACGCAGTATCCGCAAGTTGGAGCCCACGGCATTCCGCACCATCCAAAACCGCTGAGCATTCATGAGTGCATCAGCCACAGACTAGGTCCGTGTACGAACGTTGCTGGTCTTGTCACTGCTACCATACTAGGAAAGATAGTGTACTTCGAGGCATGGAATCTGGTCAGGTGTTGACTGTATGGTTACTTTGCATGGTATAGAGCTGTTATGAGATCTGGATTGCTTTCTGTTGACCTTGCTTGAGTATAGTGTTAATAATGTTTCATTTTCCTTTGGCTCTCTGGGCGCTTCTGTTTATTTGTAGTGTGGGTCACCTAGTACAGGGCTTAACATATGGCATACTTTAAAACGCTTGTGGACTCTCTTTCTCTCTAAATTCACCGAAGTATCAGGGCATTACCATTTTAATTTCTTTACTACTCGCACTCTGCATATTGAATAACGTACAGAATAAACTACAACTCATACGTTTTCTGTCTTTCTTTTCTCTCTCTCACTTTCTCTCCCTCTCTCTCTCTCTTTCTCTCTGTCTCTCTCTTCTCATGTCCTTCGATTTATATAGCTGCAATCTGATTCCTATGCAAGTTCCTCCGCTTTTATACCGGTCAACCTTGTTCCAACCATTTTTCTAAAGTTACAAATGGTATAAAATTGTAGATTAAGTCCTTCCATCAATCCTTCGTTTAAGATAAGTATTAATCTGAGTGCTGGCCTCCTATTCTTTTCCAGAAGATAATCTTCCTCTAGGTCGGGTTTCACCAACTGTTCCATTCTTGTATGAATATCTCGTGTCAGTACTTTGCTTCAATAACTTATGGAACACATGGTTCAGTGATAATAACACACTTCATCACTTGCCGTCTTTGTTATTACTATTACTATTGATGCGTCATTCCTTTCGACACATCGAAATTAAACACATAACTAATTTGTAATTGCCAAACACTTCTGCATTACAAATACATGCTGTTAATGAAACCAAGAATAACACGATTATAATAAAAGGCACCTGGCCTACAGAACTAGGAACATTAAGGCATTTAAATGTGACAGACCCAGATCTTTCAAAATTTATTCAAGCAATTGTCACTAATTAAAACAATGTTAATAAAATCCCATTAATAAAATTTAACTTACATAACAGAATGCTTCATGACTTACATAGGAACGGGCTTCCACACAACCCATATCAAATTCTAAAGCGCCTTCCACGGACAGATTTTAAGCAATTCTAACAAATTAAAAGTATTATGAGATTAATATACTCGATTAAGCTCCTCTTTAGAATTACTCACATGTATGAGGTTCACATACATTCATGGACCGAATATAGAAATAGGCCATTAAATAGTCATAACATGGAGCCGTTGCAACTTTCACGTTGAATATTAGTGATGGACGCGAGCAGACCGAAAGGTGCTACCAGGTACAGGAGATTCACGGATGAGAAGGTAAAATGGTACTATACTCAACTTTGGGCTGCAAGTAAGCTTCCAGAAAACCACAACGATCCACCGGAAAGATGCAATTGCAGGACACTAACAACGTAACCACAGACACTGATCGAAGTCCTTAAATTTCCCTCTTTTGACGTGACGCCCGGATCGAAGCTTGCTCTCGTCGACCACTGCCAATTACCTGAAAAATAAACCTATCAGCGGCAGACGACATTCTGGCGTATCAGATAGACAAACATATCTGCCCATCTGGTAATAAATAAACCTCTTATTATACACGGCACTAATGAACCCAAGCCGGACTAACCTAAGTTAGTACGGCTCTTAAAATTTGATTAGCCAATTCCCTATAAGAAAGATATAAACAATAACATAGGAATAGGAAATAGGAAATAGGAAAATTATTTCGGCTCGCTCTTGAATGTTAGGGACAGGCTTACGTACTACGTATTTGGCATGACCTCTAGTTACTCATTAAGCACGGCGGCTTCAAGACTCTTTGTTGTGCGTAGGTAGCATTCCCTTAAATACCATCACAGACCACGTACAGTGACAAATAACTGAAACAACCAAGATAGTTTTCAGTGCACTCGGGTATTCAATTTACGTGAACAGAACCTACGAAGAAACACTTCGACGACTCTAGTTCGTTCACTTTGAGTGATATGTAACAGACTTCATGGAAATATGTCCTTCAAATCTCCAGGAAATCCAAATTACCATCAGCAGCCGATCTGCATTCAAACGGCGAAACAAGCTGCAGCAACTGCCCACTCTCTTTCGTCGTACCGACTGGGTCACTCGCCAGCGTCACACGTAACTGTCGCTCACACAGCTGATACACGAACGCAAAGCCCCTGCAGAGCGTGCACGCCGCAGTTAAACAGCCATCGGCCAAAGATGCGAAGAAGACAAGCAGCCATCGAAAATCGACTCACCACGATCAGGATGACAATCGATGGAGACTGGCGCCAGCAGGTCACCAGCTCAATTACATTCAGCTTCAGCCTCTTCCATAAATCCTGTTTACCACTTGTAATTCTTTTGTCATGGTTGATTCACACGAGGATGTGAGTAATTCTCACAGAATGTTATCTACGCCGGGTGCCTTGTTCCGTTGTTCCGACATAGTCGTTTCTGAGTTCTGTAAGTTATTCTCGCACCATCGGGTCACCCACTTTCATCCACTTTCCCTCTCTCTCAATAAAACTGTCATCCAGGTCCTCTCTTTTATCTAGGACGACTATATTTCTTCCAATATTTTGTCCTTCTTTTTTTGCTTAATACTGGTTCTTGATTACCAAACAGGTGCTTAACTTTCCTCTATAAGATTCTTTAATTTACCCGTAAACAATAACCATATTTCGCGTGTTAAGGAACTTTTGCATTTTTCCTGTAGCTTCCTGTTTTGACATTCCTTACAGTAATTCTGGTGTTTGAAGTTATCAGTAATATAAACCATGACGATAAGCTTTTGATGTAAACAGCATGTGAAGATTAAAGTAGTCATAAACAGTAAAATTCTCGAACAAATATACAGTTGCATTTCCTTCCAGTACAAATACAGTGAGAGAATGGAGATCACAAATAAATTGAGCAGATTATCAAGAATGTGTAGTACAGTTAACAGGACATTAAGGATGGAACAAGCAACTCAACACAAATAATGCTCTACCTCATGATGGCATTCATCGTAATAAGATGTGGCAGCAGGCACTGGGCTATACATAAATTACGAAAGGGAATATTAAATGTTACCGAAATGTGATGATTGAGATCTGAAGCCGAACGTTGGGGAGACTGAACATCCCCGTTTTACTCCTTAACTTACGACGACATTACCCTTGCTGCTTGCTAGAAATGTCCTGTAATTCACTGGTCCCCAACCGGGGGGGGGGTAATTAACATTTAGGAGGGAAATTGATATTTTCTAAGGTAAGAACCAAAGATTCAATTGTGTTTCGTTCATGAAATTAATATTTTTAAAGAATCATTACAACTTGGTGGTTATAATACAATTGCGGCCTCTTATAGTGCTCTGTTTCAGGCTATAGTTATCGTATTACAGCAAAACTTGGTTCATATGTTAATGAATTAATGTGGAAGTGATCTCCTCTACGACTCCAGTGTTCACATTGAACCAACTGTGTAAATGGCAGTTAATAATTGCACCAACACCATTTCATTCTCACCTGTTTGACCTATTCTACCTATGTGTCATTAATAATTAATTGCATATGCAATGCATCCTTCATGCATTAATAGCACCAGATTTGCGGGTGGCCAAAATTTGAACTAATTTTTTTTTCCGGCATGCGTTAGCTCCCATTAACCCATTAGAATTTTTACCAAGATTCGTTGTCATGGACCTCTGGACCTCTGTCAATAGCTGCAGTTTAATTATAACAGACTCATATTAGGATAATTCGTAAGACCGTGATGTAGATTACGTACGTGGCCAACAATTACATTCCCTTTCTCCAAAATACTAGAATCATCGAGTGGCACAATGTTTTAGTGATAGTTATAGCAGTCATAGCTTGTGAAACGATTGTATGATCACTATCTTCCTTATATTGGCCATTAACTACACACACAGCTAATTTCACGCATCTATGGTGATAAACGTGAGACGCACACATCTTATATGCACAAACATCTAAGGATAATGCTTTCTCTCAATTGTAGTCAAGTTCTCTAGTAGAACATAAATTACTTTATTATTCTCTTCGGAACAGTAAGTGAACTAACTTAAACTCTGACACGACAGTAATTAAATAATGTGTGCTACCCTCCTGCAAGGCATACATACTGTTATTATTATTACTATTATTATTCATATCAACCAAGTTAAAATGTGTGCATTACGACTACTGTTTCTAATAATCTTGATTGCTGGATTCCTTTCTTCGGAACTGATAGAAATTAGAATTAGGTTGCCAATGCTTTGTGCCCCATCACTTACCACTAATTATATACTATAAACAGTAGTCGTAATGCACACATTGTAACTTGGTTGATTTTGAAGAAAGTGTTGCTCGGTAGAGCAGTGGAACAGAGTATGCGTGTTTTGTAACACGCGTCTAACCTGAGTGCGAATACTTAGCTGTCTCTTCTGCGTGGGAGTTGCAGGTAGCATTCGAGACGTGATGAGAACTGCTTCACATTTTATAAAAAAAGAGGGTGTTACAAATGACCCTTTGGGTCACTGACTCATTACTTCCTGAGTTAATAAAATACCTGCAAAAAGTAAATACTCGTATCATTTATTTTTCGTCATTTTACAAATAAAATAGGCCAAATAACGTTATTTCATTCTAAAATTTAGTTAGAACTAATGTTGATGGTGGTAGGGGGACCGGGTGAGGAAGAGCGGGCTGGGGTATTAGCTAATATCTGATTTCACTCCAGGGTAAAGGTCCGAGAAAGACTGGGAACCGCAGAGTAGGCCTTAATTGCTTTAATAAAGTGAAATTATTTGCCATAATTTGCTACTGTTCACACAATCAAACGCCTTTTCATAATGTAGTCGCTGATTGTATTCTCTTCCTATTTTAATCAATTAGCACGAGTAGGCTACACGCTCGCACTATTCAAAATCAATCATGTTTTCCTGCCCGAGGGCTGCACTAGTTACATCGACATCCCTGTTGTATCAGGAGCGTGGTTCCGATAAGCAAGAGCCGATTACTTTTATCGCAACTGAGAGGAGCAACTTTTTCCGTTATTTATCGTGCGCCCTGATATAACGACAACCTGCGCCTGGCTAATCGCTTGCCGTGCGGTGCTGGGTGCACGGTGCGCCAGGTAGCCTGCAGTTCAGGCGGAGACCGCGCGTTTGCGGGCGGCAGATGTGACGGGCCGCAACAGATGTGCGGCAGCGGGCCGGTAGAGCGTTCCCCGCAGTCATTCGTCAAGTGTGGAACGAGGAACCGTGGCACTCCAACGGCCGCCACACGAGTAACTGCAAGCTGACAAGCATGCGGGATGAAGCATTTTCTGCAGCCTCGCACACATCCCCTTCGCCTCTTCCGTGTCTAAGTGTGCTTTTACTATAAGCGCAGGTACCTATACCTTTCAGTTGAACGATAATGATTTGCTCGCTTCGGTGATCTTCCCTGTTGTAATGTGAAAAGGAACTGTTACAAAATTGACGGTTGATGAGATGTGATATGTGTCGTAAATACAGGACAGTGATCGAAAGAACATTTCTCACATTGTAAGCCTACAGCTCTTCGGAGCCTGCACAACATTTTTTTCCTTCATACATTATAATTAGTAATATAGGGCAATAAATACAAAAATGCATGTATCTGAACATAAAGGTTTCAAAGTTATTCATTTCATAGAGGGATGCAATAAAGCATGCAAACACCACCAACACATCCCGTTGCCACGCCTAATACGGTGTAGGAAAATCCATGGGCTCGCATTAGTCTCGAAAAGAATAAATGCAGGTCCTCTACGGTTTTCGAGGGAATCTGATGCTATTTTTTCTGCAACGATGACTGAGGCGCGTAGCGATCATGCAACCTTCTATCCAAAGTAGACCACGAGAGCTCTAATATTGAAATCTTGAAACTGTAGTGCCCAGGCAAGCCCCGACTACTTGCTCACAAAAGCAGACCTTGACGATAAGAGCAGTGTGAACAGGGTCCTCTCTTCTTGGAACATACCATCATCATTTAGGAGCAAACACTGCACAATCAGACGCACTTGATCAGCCAAAAATGTTACAAATTATTTTGCAGCAATACCACCTTATAGAGTAACCGTGCAATAAATGTAATACGACGATATGATTGCATAATCACCGAACCACAGCCACTTCACTCTTGTGGCGTAAACGCAGCCGTAAGTTGGAATCAGTGTGAAACATGACTCATCCGAGCAAGTGGCATTTTTTCATCGCTCCATAGTCCACGTTTAATGGCTTCAGCGCCACGTAATCCTGTTATGAACTCTTGCATCATTGATGAGTGGTTTTGGAATTCGATCTCGTCCTACAGTTCCCTGCTAATGGAGATACCTTCGTCTTTTTTTTGTGCTGACTTGGTTTCCCAGTGCGAAGTTGAGTTCGCCAGCGACATTTTTCGCTGTTGTCCTCTTTTTTTCGTCACAATGCTGTTAAATGACTTTCCGTCACGGTCACTCAGCACACACCTTCGTCCGTGTTATCAGTTAGTAGATTACATTTTTCCCGTTTTTCGTACACGGTATAGATGTTTGATACGTTGCCTCTTTACACAACAAACAACTCAGCTACCTTGCTTACGGAAGCAAGCATCATACGGACACCAAAATTGGCAGGTGCAAATTCACTTCATTCAGACATAGCGTACTCACAACTACACGGAATATTGTTCTGACCACGATTGACACTTCCAGTGTATTGAAGACAATACACATGCGCTGTTCCCTTCACTAGAATCTGCATTTTGTCCAAGCTTTCATTTCTCTCGGCGTTTTTTTCATTTCTGTCCAACCCCTGTATATCTGGTATAAGAGAGCTGTTTGCAACTACCGAAACTTATAAGTCTTATAATAGTCAACTTTCAAGCAATCACGTTTTTCGCGTCTGCTACTCGCGAGTAGACTTTCATGTGATTCCTGTGCCCACTAGTCGATATAAGTGTAGTCACTCGTAGCTCGCATGTGGTGTTTCGTCTTAATTACGGTCTTTGGGTGAGCTGTGGCTGAGACACTGAGAAGCAGTGGCGGCTGAATCAACAACATGGCACGTGCTTTTGACCACCAACAAAGTTTTCTGTTCTGTTCCGACATGCACATCGTTCGGTTCTTGTGTGTGCTTCTATGTCTGCTCTGAATGACACTGAGGAGAAAAGAGTGCGATGCATGGCTACGGCCTGAGGTTGTATTTGCGGATTATGATGAGAATTGCGAGGAGCGATGCAAAACCAGATAGTATTTGCTGAAAATTTGTCCTTGGCAATCGATATTGAGGAGAGGACTTGTTTTCTTTATTGAGACATATTGAGGACCAAAGTGGAACCTGCAGTTTCGATTAGTGTGTAGCAGGTCTCGTCCTCTCAGTAAGGTGTACATTAAACCGAACTGAGGAAATGTGTTCCTCGTTCCACTACCTTTCTTTGTATTTTCGTTGGTTCCACGAATACTCTGAAGACGAATTGTTTCCCTCACTTTGGCGTGTTTACCAGGTGGCTCTCATAAGGTTAACTTTGATGTTTCCTGGTAATTAATTGTACCTTTTGGCTTCATGATAAGAAAAAAATTGAATTAGTCAACATATTGTTCGCTCATTTCACTGCAAATATAAATTTTGTTTGTTGGTAACTGTCATGGCATCGTGTGTCAATGACGTAACATATTACTGAATAACGGGATCTTAAAGTGGTCCTTTCCCCTGGGTAATGCTATCACTGCAATGAGATTTGATATTTAGGCGGTACAACATTTAGACAGCGATAGTTTGCATCCAATACCTTAAGCAGATTTCTTCCAGCTTTCAGAGAGTATGGTTCCGTCAAAATCTTGGACCAGTACTTGCTGTCCCAAGTTCCATGCAATGTTCTGGGAAAATTCTATGTTATTAGGTCTTTCATAAAAAAGTGTTATGAATTGCATTACTGCGCATATCTTTTGTTTCTAAAGCGGAACATAAGAAAGATTTTTATGATAACTACTTTAGCTTTTGATAAGAAACTCACACTTTACACAGAAGAAAATAATCTAGATGCCCGATTTAATCTTTTTACGAAGTAAGTTTGCACCGGCCTCTGTGGTCGAGTGGTTCTAGGCGCTTCAGTCTGGGACCACTCGGCTGCTACGGTCGCAGGTTCGAATCCTGCCTCGGGCATGGATGTGTGTGATGTCCTTAGGTTAGTTAGATTTAAGTAGTTCTAAGTCTAGGGGACTAATGACCTCAAGTGTTAAGTACCATAGTGTTTAGAGCCATCTGAACCATTTCTGAAGAAGTTTGCCTGTGTTGCATTATTCATCAAATGAGATCAAATGGCATTACAATACTTTTTTTCTTGGGTAAACAGGTAAAAAGAAAAGAGGACACTTTCATCAAGGCAATTTTCCGATAGATTTCAACGTGTACTAAAGTAAATTCTGAAACAAAGGCAGCTTACAAATTGAACAATCGAGTGGTAGCGTGGAAGTTTGCTAACGTGACGGGGGCTTATGTACTGACTTCTGTATCTCACGACATGGATAAATGAAGTACATTAATTTGCGCACCGTAGTGGCACGACTGCACAAAGCTGAGTAAGCTGTGCGGTCATCTTATATATATTGAAGTACAGGGTTGTCGCGTCTGCATTGGACGCAGATCGCTGGGTCTTTGGTGAATGTTTGAACACTTCGAGGACTTTGCATTTATATGACAAAGCCTTGAACTATGTCGTACAAATCACTGAAGTGAAACTATTCCGCAAATATCACGGGGTAGGACATTATACAAACGAATTTACTCCGTATTTCAAAATTGCGCTCACCTGGAACTGCAATCCAGCGACATCAGGCTCCAGTCGACGGCTGGGACGGTACAGAAGTCTTATGATTACCTGTATGATGTTGATAACAGATCGGGACGTATTATCATAAACTTCCTTTGCGCGACATTCACCTCACACTATTTCGGAAGCTTTCAATGAGATGAGGTGCAGCAAAGACAACATTTTTGAAAAAGACTGCTACGAGGGGCGTTTGGTAAGTAATGAAACATTTTCTTTTCTAAGAGTAGGTTCCTTTGATTTAGGATACCAATACACAATACATTATTCGCCACTATTGTGGCTAAAAAGCCTTATTTTTCAACATAATGTGCGTCCAGTGTGACGCCCTAGTGCTACGTTACTGGCAGGGCCTGTGTGCGGGCGACGTACCACTCCACTGGTGGACGCTTGAGCCAACGTCTTACTGCATAAATAAACTCCCAATCACCCACGCAGTGCTTCCCCCGGAATGCATCCTTCTTTGGGCCAAACACATGGAAATGGAAAGATGCGAGATCCAGGTTGTAAGGCTTCCAACGACGTTTTGCCAGCTCCTCTCGTGTGTGCAGGCTTGTGCGAGGCCTTCTACTGTACAGTAATGGAGAAGGCGAAGCTCATTTGCTCTTTTGTGGCGACTAACATGGTTAAGTCGTTTGTTCAATATCCATAGGGTAGCACAATACATTTCAGAGTTTAACATGAGGGAGGACAAAGAAAATAACAACTCGCAGAAGGTGGTTCCCGTGACTTTAACCGCTCAGGGTGCGGCTTTGAACTTTTCGGAGGAGAGGTGGTGTGGTGCAACTCCATGGATTGCAGTTTAGTTTCCAGTTAGATTTTAACAAAAACTGTCACGATCAGCCTCGAAACGCTGGAGCAATTCCACATAGATGACCCCTCGTTCCTCTTTATAATCTTCTGTTAATGTAGTTCCAATCGTGACGTTGTAATTTGCCACTCTAATTATGCTGCCATTTGTCTAGTGCTTTAAAGACGTCTTGTAAGTGGTTCTTTTTTCATTTAGTGGATATGGTTATACGTTATAGGAAGTGTATTGCGAATAGAGCTAGTAGTAAAGAACTACTGCACTTAAACGTCAGGCATGATGCGGCAGTTTTTCGCGCATCTCAAAATTTGATGTCATATCTTATAAACTGCGTGTCATAAAATGCATTAATTTTGTAGGTACATTCAACAGCAGATGTGAATGCTGCCTGCGGGAAGTTTTGCGATTATAGTTAGAAGCAACGAACTAATAAACTTTAACGTCTTGCATGATTCGCCACTTCTTAAAGTTTTCCGTCTTTATGATGCCGTATATCCTGAACTATGTGTCGTACTCATATAATTTTGCTGGTAAATTTATATGGGTATGTAAATACTGTGTACAAAATGTGCACGAAGGAATAGCAGTAAACAAGTAATAATTTAAAGAGTCATGCATCATGCTCAATTTTACTGTATGAAGAGCGAAAATGTGATAAGAGATAAACTTGTTTCCAATTCGTCTTTTTGTGCAAGTCGTCAATGACTAAAAATTATTTATAAGTTCGAAGCTATGTGTAAGGTTTGTTGTAAATCACTAAGCATTCTCAACGTCAAATACTGGATAACTAAAGTATGGGCATTCACAAGTAGTGGGCTACACTGCGTTTTCACCCGTACCTCCACCTGTTTGATAGGTAGGTGTTACCTTCATAGCGATTCTTTCCAGACCGTAAATGATGCGTGTACCAAGTATGGTTGAAGTCGATCAAGATGTTAAGAGGAGATGTGGTACATACATACATCCATTTTTTTAAATCTCTGTATGTGACTGCCGACGTATAAACTTCTGCCTATCGCACCAAAGATTAATATGTACTTACCATTATCATTTATTTCCTCCTGTAGTTGGTTCTGTAGGAACTCATCCTCTTTACTTTATAGCACATTTGTCTGTAGCAAGTTCAGCTGTTTGTTGTTTTATAAAACGTATAGCACTTACAACATTCCTCTGTCACTCACCATAACAGACTTTCGATTTACACCAACGCTTTCGAAACTTGTATAGGAGATATAGACCCGATAAACCTCGTTCAATAATATACAGTTGATTGGCTTCATGTCCTCGATACAGTGGCGCTACGAAGATTAACTGCAATTGACGTGTCCGCGGCTCGTGGTCGTGCGGTAGCGTTCTCGCTTCCCACCGCCCGGGTTCCCGGATTCGATTCACGGCGGGGTCAGGGATTTTCTTTGCCTCGTGATGACTCGGTGTTGTGCGATGTTAGCTACGTTTAAGTAGTTCTAAGTTCTAGGGGACTGATTATCATAGGCGTTAAGACCCATAGTGCTCAGAGCCATTTTGTAATTGACGTTCCCTTGTAGAAGCTTGCGCTTTAGGGGAACACAAGCACAAGCATATACACTGATCAGCCAGAACATAATGACCATCGATCTACTATCAAAATAAACCCGTCCAGGCGATAGCAGCGTCACTTGATGAATGACTGACTTCTAGGGGGCTGTCCATGTGTGCAATGGCGAAGGTGCGCGATCTATCTCAGTTTGGCGGAGAGCAGATTGTGATGACCAGGAGGCTCTGGACGAGCATTTCGGAAACTGCAAGACATGTCGAGTGTTCGATTGGTACCGAGGTGAGTGTTTTCAACACGCGGCGAAACCAATGTGAATCACGTCCAGACGTCGTGGGGTTGAGCAGCAACCGCTCGTTACAGACGTCGGACGTCGTAGGCTGAGCAGACTGGTAAAACAGGATAGGCGGCGAACTGTGGCAGAACTAACATCAGGCTTTAAAGTTGGGCAAAGTAGATGTGCGTTTGACTCACAGTGCACGGAAAACTCGTAGCCGATGACCCATGCAAATGCCAAATTTAGCACCCCGACGTTAGATACTAATACTGAAATGGCCACGTGACAATTGGCATTGGACGCTGATGCACTGTCAGAGAATTGCATGTCTGATTGAGCCATATACCTTCTTAATGATGCCGATGGGAGACCGCAAATCCATCGTGTTCCAGGAGAATATCTCCTTGACACCCATTCAGTAGGACGGAAATATGCTGGTGGCGGCTCCACTATGCTGTGAGGAACACTCAATTCGGCATCCATGGGTCAAGTGGGGCTCCTGCAAGGCACCACGACGACCGGCATATCGTACAGTGGTTGCAGACCATGTCTGCACTTCATGACAATCATGCTTCCCGACGGCTGTGGCTTTCTTCACAATGATCCACGTCACAAAGCCAGGAATGTGATCGAGTGGTTCGAGAAACACAGTGCCGAGTTCCAATTGATGTGCTGGCCTCGCAGGGTGCCAGATGTGAACCCCCTAGAATACGCCTGGGATGTGATTCTAAGTGGCATCGGAGTTCATGGTCCCCCTCCCTGCAGCGACCTACCAAGCCTCATTGCTTTCACGCCTCGATGCGTCGCCGCTGTTATCCGTCCCCAGAGGTGAACATACCGGTTATTAGGTATGTGGTCATAATGTTCTGGCTGATCAGTGTATATTGTGGTATGCTTCAACAAGCTTGTATGAATGAAAATAAATCAAGCCCCAAGAATTTTGAGAAGGCGAAAAACTTAAATCTGTGGTAACGTTTGTAGCCAACTTCAGTTTAAAGACGACCAAACAAAAACGTAACTACCATGGCTTGCCCATAGTTAGGAATCTATCACAAAAGGCGAACCAGTCTGCTTCTCTCCCCCATATCTGGTCGAAAGTATCTGAACACGTATTAGTAGACAATAATTTGGGGTGCTTAAAACAATATTAATATATCGTTTATTATTCTGTCCCAGATGTACATTTTTTGCATACTATGACTAGCATTGATCTCCCTGAATCATCTACAGTTCTATGTAATTGCGTCGGCAAATCGTTGTTACTAGTTCGGAAAAACACACTAGAAACAAAATACTATTTTGATTTGTAGTTCCATATTGTCACGACGGGTTGCTGACGCAACTAGATTGAAGAAGGGCTATAGAGATCCAAAGTAAACAAACTGTACAAAAACAGGCAACTGAAACTGAAAAATAAGCGATTTATTAAAACCGTTTAAGTGTCAGTATAGGTGCTGGATTCTCTCGTGAGAAAATGTCGGTCGTAGTGAGTATAAGGTGTGCTCCGTCTTCTATCTTATGAACACTTGAACTCCACTGAGGACACTTAAGAAGAGCATGTATGACTGCGGAGGAATAGTTGCCCATTCTTCTTCAAGAGCAGAAATCTGGAAAGGCAGTGATGCAGGAATCTGGGGTCTGAATAGAAGATGACTTTCCAACTCATTGGCTCCAGGTCGAGATTCAGAGCAGGGCAATCAATTTCAGATGTGTTGTTGTCCAGAAACTATTGTGTCACGGATGATGCTTCATGTAAGGGCGTGTTGTCACGATGATATACCCAATCATCCTTTCCGAAATGATCTTATACATTAGGTAGCACACAGTGCAGTTAAATGTCTTCGTACCCTTCCGAATTTAGTTTCTTAAGCGCAATAAGAGGCCATTACCTAACCCCAAAAAACACTCCATATCGTAAAACCACCTCATCGGTATTTCGCTGTTGACACAACGCATGATAGCAGGTAAAGTTCTCTAGTCATTCGCCAACCCAAACCCTTCCATCGTATAGCCACAGATTATAGCGCGATCCACTAATCTAAGTCACTTGTATGAGATGTATGGCGTCGTATGGCGTCAGCCTTAACATAACTTTCGAAATCACGAGTAATTACTTCCGCTAATTTCATGCGGTTGTTTTACAACATTGCAGTGGTCGACGGTCTCTGACCATCAGTACATGAGGACTGCCTGATATTGATATAGCTAGGGTAGTCACTTTGCGTTTTCACTTCACAGTCACATCATCAACAACTTACTCGGGGACTTCTGATTTGGAAGAGGTGAAGCATCCCTCCTACTCAGGTGACATCCAGGGACCAGTCCACGTTGCAAGTCACTGAGTCTTCCTGACCAACACACTCCGTTGTTACTGCTTCTCCAGTGAAAGTACAATACTACACCGCTACTTTCTTACTATCTTGACCGCATCTCGTGACGTATTATGGGTATTTCCGCTTTAGATTGGGGTTGTCTAGATACTATTTATCGTACGGTGTACACACAGTTGAAGCGTGTGTCAGCAAACGCCTGTTCGTGTTTCCAGTAAGTAAGGCTCGGACCATGACGACGCGATCACTTTGGCCACTTTTACTCTTGTTATGTCGAACTACCGAAAAAGGTATAGTGTTATATCGTTTTATGTTTTATTGCTATTTATTGCTTCATTAATCGACTCTATGAATAAAACATACATTGTCATATTTAACATAAATGTTTCAGAATGAATGCAGAAGCGTACTCTCAGGGTATTTGCTTTCCAACATGATGTACTCTTCTTCTGAAAGTCCTTTTCTGCATCCTACAGTTTGCCGTAAGTTCTTTTTGGAGTTCATAGCATCAAAAACCACTCGTAACTACACCACATTCACTACGTACCACGGTTCCCCAAAATATATCGTTATATATAACGATATGCCTCAGTTGCACCAGTGCCTTTCACTGTTTACCTCTATTTCCTTGTTATAGATCCTCTGAGTAGACTTCTTTTTAATATGATTCTTGAGTTTCTCCCGGTGTATTTGATTATCAAAATATCCACGGGTGTACTGCCGGTCTATAGTGTCCAACGGGCACAATATTTCGGCGATCAAACATGTCGCCATCATCAGGTGAACTGACGGACTGAGCTCCTGTGAACGTGCCGGCACGGAGATCCGTACGTTATGGCTGCTGAGGGGGAACTGGGTTCGGTCGCGGCGGCGGCCGATTTAAATACCCTTCGCCCGCGGCGCGCTCCCTCCGCCGTCCGCGCCCCGCGCCACGGTAGCGCGGTGGAACAGATTGCCACGGCGTCTGAGATGACGTCGGTGTGATGGCCTCTGTCCGCCGTGGTCGTCACAACTATGCGTTTGCTCGATTTACTCTTGATTAACCCAATCGCTGGTTCCCAAGCCTTGCTAAGATTATAGCCACAGTCACGGTTTATAAGGTCGTCATTGATGCGAATTTCGATAGCCTCTCTAACAACGCTGTCCCAGTATCTCGACGTCTGTACCAGAATCCTCCTGCGGTCATACTCCATAGCGTGATTTTCCTACAAACAATTTTCAGCGACCGCCGACTTGCTCGGATACATCAGTCGAGTGTGCCTCTGGTGTTCAAGGCATCGATCCTCGGCGGTACGCATCGTCTGACCAATATACGACTTGCCACATTGACACGGAATCTGGTACACGCCGGCCTTCCTCAAACCGCCGCCGCCACGACCGAACCCAGTTCCCCCTGAGCAGCCATAGCGTACGGATCTCCGTGCCGGCACGTTCACAGGAACTCAGTCCGTCAGTTCACCTGATGATGGCGACATGTTTGATCGCCGAAATATTGTGCCCGGTGGACACTATAGACCGGCAGTACACCCGTGGATATTTTGATTTCTTTTTAATACTTTCGTACACGTCTCTGATAGTGTCATATGATTTGTTTCTGTTATAGATTTGGGCTTTATCTATATTACGTGTTCTCAAATTTCTTACGTTCACCTACTATCTTCTTACTTAATACCAATTTCAGAAGGAGATTACTGTGAAACCCTCGTTAGTCCGGGTACTTGGTGTTCCCGTCTTCCAATATTCTATAATGATTTTCATATATTTCTAGATACTCTCAGGCTATTTGCTTTCCAACATAACGTACTCTTCTTCTGAAAGTCCTTTTCTGCATCCCACAGTTTGCTGTAAGTTCTTTTTGGAGTTCATAGCATTAAAAACCATGAAACCCATTATTTACTTCGTGTCTTGGTTTATTTTTTAGCACTCAGAGGTGTTGATACACGTATATTCATAAATATTCATCTTTGAACAGAAATAATTAGTACTGCCGAAGTCGATGTAACAGTCCAACTGTCTCAAGTATGACCTTGACCCCACAGTATTTTACAATCAGTCCGAAAGTTTGCCACGAAATGCCATCGAATATACATTAGTTCCGAAGAGATCAACGTCATATTATTAATCTGGATGATTCAAATGGAGAATTGGACATATTAATACATAGAATTCATGGAGCAAATAACTAGGATAGTTACGTGTGTTAATACATTCGAGTACGCTTTGTTTCCAGCTAATGATAGTGTCATTTATAGACAGGGTGATCGGAGTTCTGAATTTATTGCCATTATCTAAGACTGTGATTAGCGAGCATTTACCATCTTCGATTGTGATGGTACATTTCTTGTTCACCACTTCCCGTCCGATGTTCGATGATTTAGGACCAGCTAAACAACACAGACCGTCTTCTGGTTCTCCCTCAGGCATTCTATTATGATATGGCATGATTCCTTATAGGGTTGTGATCGTTAGTAGCGTTAATATACCTACGCCAGGTAAGAAGCATAATAAATTTATAACAGCAGGATTCCGTTTGACATCGCACGATTTTGGCATTGTTGGAGACAGAAAACAGCTAGTGATAGTGACAAAAATAAGGAAGGATGTGTGTCTTGTCCAGGACCGGCGCAAGCCCAAGTGCCGCCCCATGAGAGCTGCTACATTGCTACCCCCACCCCCGTTCTTTTCCAAAATATTTGTGTAATTTTATTTAAACAAATCTGTAGAAAATGTCGGTAATCAATCGTAATTTTTGTTTTTACTTTACATATCTACCTAGGTTTCGGCCACTGAGTGGCCTGTCTCAAACCTTTTAATATGTGCTTACATCTAAATCGCCATGTAGACAGTAACGTTCAGCATGACAGTATAGATGCAAACATAACTCAAAGCATTGAGAATATCCATACTTTCCCGAAATCTATGTAGATCTGGGAAATAAAAACAAAAATTGCGGCTGATTGGTGACATTCTCTACAGATTTGTACAAAACAATCGCTTGTCTCCAGCTCAAAATGCAGTCAAACTTGATTGAAGAAATCTAGCTTATTTTAATAAGCCTTGTGAATTTACAAAAATGTTCAAATGTGTGTGAAATATTATAGGACTTAACTGCTAAGGTCATCAGTCGCTTACACGCTACTTAACCTAAATTATCCTAAGGACAAACACACAGCCCATGCCCGAGGGAGGACTCGAACCTCCGCCGGGATAAGCCGCACAGTCCATGACTGCAGCGCCTAAGACCGCTGGGCTAATCCCGCGCAGCATAAACTTGCAGTTAACGTAAACATTTTTCAATTGTTATGAACTGATAATGTATTCAACGGAAAACCAAATATATTTACAATTTAACGATGATTTGGTTTGAACAATAACATTTACAATAACTGTTTAATGTTGAACAAAATAAGAAACAACACAGTAAGTGGTTCTTTTTTCATTTAGTGGATATGGTTATACGTTATACGAAGTAACCAAGACATTCATCTTTATGCAAACATTAAAAAAAAATACTACAGAAATCGAACCTTCCTGTCTTTGCTTGTGCAAACTCTTTCACACGATCTGTGTAATTTAAGTCCTCTGCAAACTCTTGCTCAATCGCTATTGTTACAAGATATTTAAACGAGTTTGGCTCATCGTTGATCGGAGACATGTCTTTATCAATTTCAGTTTTGAGAAACCCCTCTCTCCACTCGCAGCTGTCACTGCGAGTGTTAGGAGAATTCTCAGAGCAATGGTAACATTAGGGCAAAAATAATGTCTTCCTATAAACGCCAGAGTCTCTTTTCGACATATTCCAGGTTTCAACAATGTTGAAAGCACTTTTACTTCTTCCATCAACTCCAGTGCATTAATGTCGTTTGACTCATGATCTTGCACAATCGCTGCGAGGTTTCTACACTTTGTGTCCAGGCTGTCAGGAGGTGCATTGTTCAGCTCGCCGATTTCGTAGAGAAAATCAAAATAATCACAATGAGATTTCAGTTGATTGAATGTGCTTACTATACCTAAAAGATAGCAGTACAATTCAATCTTGCAACGTTTTGTTGGGTCACCTATTATCTCATCCTTTCCTTCATAGGTAAAGTGTATCGGCTTCTTACTTCGTCGCCGGGAAAAAGCTTATCCGTGAAAACGTTAGATCTTCTATATCTAATTCTGTAGCCAATTCTTTGGAATCCGTCAAGTAATACACAAACTTTTCTTCTGTTCTGCAGGTCTCAAAATACGCTTTCGTTTTCAAGTATTTCCACGGCCTCAGAAGCATTTATGTCAATGGTCTGGAGAGTCTTACTGACTACGTCGTACCAAATTACCAGAGAAGTAAGAAAGGTGTACTTTTTATTTGATTCGCAAGTGACGTTGCTTCGTGAATGATCATGCCATCGAATTCTTCTGATATCTGAACCAGATATCCAATTTGAAACTTCAGGGGAGTAAAGGCATCTATTTGACTTTCCCACCTTCTATTGCTCAGTGACTTCAATGACGGGTTAGGCAGATACTTCTAGACATCCCTACGTCGAACGTTGAGGACGAGAAGAAGTCACACAAGCTTTCCACTGTCGAAAACATGGAAACAGCATATTTAGAAGACATAGCGCTATCGTTCACAAAAAGATTCAATGAGTGACTGCTACATGGTACATAAAATGCTCTCTGGTTCATATCTGAAATTCTTTTCTGGAGACCAGACTTCTTTCCTTTCACGTTTGCTCCATTTTCGTATCCTTGCCCTCTCATATTACACTATAGCATTTTTTTATCTTCCAAGAATTTGAGTATGACCTGCGTCAAAGTGGATCTTGAAGAATCCAACACTGGGAGAAATCCGAGGAAATGCTCCCGAATTCGGATATAGTATACCCCGTCGAGTCTTGTCTCCTGGACGAAACGTACCACAACTGCCACCTGCTCATCTTTTCAAATATCTGGTGTGGAGTCAAGAATTATACTGTAATACTTTGCAGATTTCATCGTTAATAGAATGTTGTTGGTTATAGATGATCCAATAAGATGAATTATTTCAGTCTATGTTGCTTTTCCAAGATAATGATGACCCTTTGTCTTAGCTTGCTTTGTTCTGTGCAGGTGCTCCGTCATCACAGTGTCAAACTTTCCGAATAGTTCAACGAGTTTCAATAAGTTTCCGTTGTCAGGCTGAAAGAGTGTATCTGTACTTCCTCTCAAAGGCAGCCTGACATTGGCAACCCAGGGAATGAATTATTGCTATTAAGCGCTAAAGAACATTTTTCCCAATGTTCACTTTCAGTATTCAGAAGCCTTTGACGATCGGCGTCGACAGTTGTTGTATTTTTCAGTCCTCCGAAAAACATGATCCACTTTTTATGTGAATTCAAATGTTTGGTAGATTTGCCGTGACTTTCGAGATACGAAGCAACCTGCGGCCAGTCGCTTATACTGTTCTTTACCATTTTTACTGTAGATGACGAAAAATGTTTGCAACAAAAGCAGAACTCAGCGTCCTTGCTTTTTGAGTACACCAACTAATGTCTATCTGCTTCTTGAAAATTCTTCACAGAATAGTTGTAGTGCAGAGGGCTGAAAAGCAAGTTGTCTTCGTTTTTTTTTTTTTTTCCTTAATGCATTCGGGAGTACCTCGCATGACCGAAGTCGTTCGAATGCAGTCAGTAATAATTTCCGGCCATCTTCCGGGATCTGAGTCAATTGTGTCTTCCAATTTAGGCTTGCCTTCAATCCCTTCTCCGCTGGTGAGTACCTCGGCTGATGTTCCTCCGGTATTTTCCGAATCGGGTCGCCTAATTTCAGTGCTGCCTGATGTTTTAATCTCACAGCTTTCGTCACAAAGCAGGTCTGGTGTCCAGACGAGGTGTTTTGAACATGTTGTGGATGGCCCACCGTCACCATTGCTACTGTATGTGGTGGTCGCGGTACTGCGTTCGTCAATTTTCTGGTCATGTCCTGAGGATAAAGATGTATCTGCAGTAGCTCCATTAGTTTCTGTTTTTTCAGGATCTATTTTTCCAACCTCGCTTGAAATATCGTTGTAGTGCATCCTTTTACTTCTTATCGTCATCTGCCTTCAGCACTCGTCTTTTCCTGTATTCACTGCCAGACAGTCTATTTCTGACTTCGGACATGTTTCGATCCAGCCTCTAAAAGAATGATTACGTGAAAGTAACTGTTGATGTCAGTGTACCAACTTTATTTGCAACACACTTCGCACACAATTTCCTGATATTCCACTGAACGTAAACGGAAAATAATATTACTGTAGGATAGACTATTCAGGAGATGAATTCATAAGAACTGAGCTGCATGAAACTGAATTTCAGGCCGAATTTCACTATAGACACAGGTGAAACGGTCAAAGAGTGGGGGCGGAAGACAACGGAGAGAGGAAGAATAAGGAGATGGAGTAACATAATAAATACACACCCTGGTATCAACGGGTACTAATGCTAGTCGAAAAATATTAACTTGCAGCACTGCGGTTGTTCATTGCAAAGAACTGACACTCGTCATCTGTCGTAATTTCCATGTGTCATTTCTTTCGTGTCTGATTATGGAATAAGGGGTAACAAATTAGTCAACGCCGTATTACTTCACTTTTCTTCTCTTTATTTTCATTCTAGCTATTGAGACGACGCGTGCTTTTTTTGCCAACTTGCCAATTTTTTAAATAACAGATCATAAGAAAAATAAATTTTCCTCTTCTGCAATCTTGAAATAGAAAAATTCTAACTTATTAGTAACGTGCACGCGCAATTCTAATTGTACGTTATATGAAAAGCACTTACCTATTATATCCCAAGTTGCAATAAATTCGTACGCACCAATTATTCTGTACTTACAAAACGCAATGGAAGTGCTTCTGACCAATCTTGACTCCCTTGGTCAACTAACGAAACGAATTCTGTAGTTTTCGTTGTAGAGATGCAACAATACCTATTGCCCGGAAAGGCGAAGTGGTGACGCGGCAATGCAAGGAACTAGGTCATGTGCCGAGGAACAGCGCGGCTACGGTTAAACTAGCGCCCAAGAACAAGAAGCAAGAAGCTCACAATAAGTATGTGACCGAACAGTAGAAAGAAATACAAACTTTGCGGAAACTGCACAACTTTTGTCAAACAGAAATGAGCTTTAAAGCTAGCATGGCCGAGCGGGTCTAGGCAGTTCAGTCCGGAACAGGGCGACCGCTACGGTCTCAGGTCAGAATCCTGCCTCGGGCATGGATGTGTGTGATGTCCTTGGGTTAGTTAGGTTTAAGTAGTTCTAAGTTCTAGGGGACTGATGACCTCAGACGTTAAGTCACATAGTTCAAATGGTTCAAATGGCTCTGAGCGCTATGGGACTCAACATCTGTGGTCATAAGTTCCCTAGAACTTAGAACTACTTAAACCTAACTAACCTAAGGACATCACACACGTCCATGCGCGAGGCAGGATTCGAACCTGCGACCGTAGCTGTCGCGCGGTTCCGAACTGAGCGCCTAGAACCGCTAGACCACCGCGGCCGGCGAAGTCACATAGTGCTCAGAGCCATTTCAACCATTTTGTTTTGTGCGGACGAGAGGGCATTGTTGCTAAAAGACCATACTTTCTCAGGTTTAAATCAAAGCGACCAGTAGTTTACTAAGATGAAACTTCGATTTACACGCATTGTACAGTAAATAAATGTTGACAAAGTGATAGTGTGCGAGTAGTATTGTCAAACAAAAGTGCCGGTCAGAGTTTAATTATTGTTCATGCAGGCGGAGACAGCTGTTTCATAGCTCAAAAACCAAAACGTCCGACTATCACTAAGAAACAGATAGCAAAAACTTTCAAAAATACGTCGAAACCCAACTTATGCCAGGCTTATTAGCAATGTCTTTATCCCTTATAATTACTCGCAGCGTATCTGCCCATTGGCATTATTTCTAGCTATTGTCGGTGTTGGACATGTTTGACTGTAGTAATGTTCAACCATTTTTTTACATAATGTGGGAAGAATAAAACATTCGGAAACTGCGATGAAGGGCTTAGCAAAATTGCTTCAGGCTTAACATGTAACCGCAGTGTTGAATATTGCATTCGAATTTCCAAATCAGATTTCTTCTTCTGCAAAATTAGTTGTGAAAAAACGCCCGGCGCGTAACAGGCTCGCAGCGCTCCACTCGGACATGAATGTTGAGTTTGTCATAAAAAAGGAGGGGGAGGGGCGGCAGATTTGCCACCCCTCGGAAAGTGCCGCCCCGTGCGACCGTATGTTTCGCACGTGTCTAGCGTCGGGCTTGGTCTCGTCTTTCAGAACGGAAGAAAGAAAACATCCCAGCCTCGATCTTAAGTGGCATTAGGCAACCACGGGAAACATTCATATTGATAGCCAACAGTAATTTAAACACCTCCTGCGTGGCTTCTCTGAATCTACCTGTACGTAGTCGTATATACTGCGTAAGTCACCATACGTTGCATGGAGGTTAGTACCACGCACTACTGCAAATCATTTCCTTTTCTGTTCCACTCGCGAAAAAATGCATGGGGGAACCCACTGACTATAGGCCTTAGATTTTTTTGAAGTCGTCATTTTTCTAACTGGTTTCCTGCATCCCGCAACAAATTCCTCTCCAGTGCAATCTCTTCATCACAGAGTAACATCTGTAACGTAAGTCCTCATTTATTTGCTGTATGTATTACAATTTCTATCTTCCTCTATAGTTTTTACCGTCTACAGTACCCCTAGTACCAACGAAGTTATCCCTTGATGTCTTAACCATGTCCTACCATTCCGTGACATCTCTTTCTGTGTTTTCCATATATTCCTTTCTTCTCCGATTCTAAGGAGGATCGCCTCAGTGCACTTCTTACCAGTCTACGTAATTATCAACAGTCTTCTATGGCACCACATCTCAAATTCTTCGATTCTCTTTTCTTCCGGTTTTCTGATAGTCCTTGTTTCACTACCATACAATGCTGTGCGCCAAACGTGCACTCGCAGACATTTCTTCCTCAGATTAAAGCCTATGTTTAACATTAGTAGACTTATTTCGACCTGGATTACCCTTCATGCCTGCGCTTCTTTGTTTTGTATGTCCTCCGTCCTCCCTAGGTTGCCAAATTCCTTTATTTGGCCCACTGTCCCATCACCAATCCTTCTGTTTCTTTTCAGCTAATACTCACTAATTTCGACTTTATTCGATTAACCTCTGTGGCATATCCTGCAGTCATTAGACTGTCCATTACTTTCAAGAGATCCTGGTATTCACTTTCACTGAGGAGAGCAGTATCGTAAGCGATCCTTATCATTGATGTAATTGATCTCGAATTATAATTCCACTATTGAATGTTTGTATTATTTTTGTCTTTCCTTCTTCGATGCATATACATTGAACACTAGGGGCGAAAGTCTACGTCCATGTCCTACACCCTTTTTAGTCTGAGCGATTCTTTCTTGGCCTTCCAATCTTATTGCTCCCTCTTGGCTCTTGGACGTTTTGTATATCATCTGGCTTCCCTATAGCGTTCTATTTTTCTCATAATCTCGAAAATACTGCGCCACTTGACGTTGTCCATTACTCTTTCCAGCTCGACGGATACTATTAACATGTCTTGGTTTTCTTAATTCTTGCTTCCATCATTAACCACAACGCCAGCATTGCTTCTTTGGTGTCATCACCATTCCTGAGGACAAATTGATCGACGTCTAACACATCTTTGATTTTCTTTTTCATTCTTGTACATATTCTCGCCAACTCGTTTTTTGCTACATGAGCTGTTGAGACGACTGTGGGATAATTCTCGCACTGGCCAGTTCTTGCGATCTTCGGAATTGTGAGGATGATGTATTTCCGAAACTTAGGTGGTATATGGCCAGACTCGTACAGTCTGCACACCAGCGTCAATAATCGTTTCCTTGTCCTGTTATCGGCCTGCGCAGCATTTGAATACCCGCCAGAGCAAATGGATCTCGATGGACGATAGAGGGCAGTGTTGCCGCAGAGCTGCGCTCACCCAGTGAATGCCAAGTGACTACACCGTCCAGCAGTGTCCCTCGCGGCCGGCAGAAATAGCGCAGCACCTCGACCGCTCAGCCAGTCACGTACTTTTGACAGCGTTAGTTACGTCACAGTGCTAATGTCTACTCGTCGGCAACTTTGGTATTGGTTTCCCTCTTTGGTCTCACTTCGGACTGTACTTTGTACTTGACCTGATGATAGCGTTACGTCGAAGGTTCTTGAAATTAGTTGTTACATTGGCAGGTGCCACTTTCTCTAAGCTCTTAGAAATTCTTATGAAATCATATCTACGCCCTGTGCCGTATCTGATATAAAGTCTTCCAAAGCTCTTTTAAATTTTCATTCTATTAATGAATCTCCTATCTATTCCTTATCGTCTCCTCCTTCTTCTTCTCACCCTCGGACAAGCCCTCAGTGTATCCTTCCCAATTATCGGCACCCTCCTCTGCATTTAACACTGGTATTTTCATTGCAGTTTTTAATGTTATCACCCTTGCTCTTAAGTTCACCGAAGATTATTCTGATTTTTCTGCTTTCGCGCATGCTAAGAGAGTCTTTCTGATAATCATTCGTTTTCCGATTTCTTTTAATCTTTCATGCAGTCATGTCGCCTTAGCTTCCCCAACTTCCTGTTCCATTACTGAACAGAGTATTTTCTATTATTGCCGAGAGAGGTGGCACAGTGGACTCGCATTCGGGAGGTTGAAATCTCTAAACCGAGTCTGGCCATCCAGATTTAGGTTTTCTGTGGTTTACCTACATCGCTTCAAGCAAATGCCGGGATGGCTCCTCTGACAGAGCATAGACGTCTACCTTTCTCATCTTTCCTTTATCCGATGACCTCGCCATTTCGTTCCATCTGACAAATCAGCCAACCAAATCAATCAATTAATCAGTAAAATCAGTCAATTACTATCTGAAATTTACTGAAGAATTATTTGATTTTTAGCTCCCTTTACGCAATGAAATCCCCCTTCAATCCTCGTATACTTTCTCTAACTCTTCATCTGCAAAAAATGGTTCAAATGGCTCTGAGCACTATGGGACTTAACATCTATGGTCATCAGTCCCCTAGAACTTAGAACTACTTAAACTTAACTAACCTAAGGACATCACACAACACCCAGCCATCACGAGGCAGAGAAAATCCCTGACCCCGACGGGAATCGTGGGAAGCGAGAACGCTAACGCACGACCACGAGATGCGGGCTCTCCATCTTCAGCTTGCGATGTACACACTAACTGTTGCTGGCGCTCCTCAGGATAAAAATGCCATCACTGAACTAATAGCAGTGGCTCACTCTGTACCCTACCTTCCTTATGATAACGAATCCTACTCCGTTATATCATTTGTGCTGCAGTTCATATTGCTGTATATTCATCTCACAAGAAATCCTTCTCTCTCTCCATTTCAATTTCACTTTACTGACCCCCCCCCACACACACACACTGTATGCCTGCAGTGAGACATTGCGTTTCCGTTTTCAGATTTTCTAGGATCCCTACCACGTACAAACTTTTGAAACTAAACGCCTCGGCTCATTTAACGTCAATCAATGTTTTTACATGGTCACCTTCCAATTCGCAGTCCCTTCCCGGAAATCCGATTGGTGGACAAGCTCGGAATCTATTGCCCATGGAGAGATCATCATGACACTTTTCGATTCCAGGCCACATGTTCTGTGGATACTCACATCTCGAATGAGGCCCCCCGACAGGCATACAGACTGCACATTAGAATTCTCTCCAGACCTAAACGGTATGTCCCCAAGGGGCTGTATAATGAATCTAATACTGAAGCTCCTGGTAAGTAATAAACTCGTCCCACCGTGTGTCTCCTCGAATCCTGTAGAAGGAGCGACCACCTGTCCAGATTGTTACGCAACGGCGTAAGAATCGGGCACTCTCTCTGCATGCAGTTAGCGGAGATCTCACTTGTCAGGCACTCTAGAAGGTACTCCTGGATGAAACAAGCGACAGACCAATTGTACAGTACGTTGCGCCAGTTTCTTGGCTGCCTTGACAGCCGGGAGCAGCAGCCTGTATACTCCTGACTGGTCTGCAGTGTCTTCTGCTACCACCGAACAGTAGCCAGTCCTCGTACACACTGCCCATCCTGCTAAGTTAAGAATTAAACTCTCCAAACAAACAGAGAAGGCTACATGTGTGACTTGCTAGTCTACAGATTGCTTTGACTAAAATGCTATGCTACACTTCACAAATACAAATATACACAGCGACTTTAAGAATTTAACAAAGTAAGAATAAAATTGGCCGAAGAGATAAGAATTGAACTATGAAGCTACTCCAATTCACAAACCACAACAACCTCTCTATTAAAAAAAACTGATTTCGTAATTAATTTAGTTCTTTAAGGACTAGCATTCAGTTCTCGAAATTATAGTCTCGAGCGCCAGATAATCAATCGCGTTTAAATATAGGGAACTAGCTATTACTTGCAGCTGCACTCATATATCACTGGTTTCGTTTTGGTAAATGAACTGTCGACCTAAAAAACGTCAGCTGCTCTTATATGTCTGCCTGTTTGGCAAGCATAGCTCTTGGCCTCCCACCCCAGAAACCACTCCGACATACGACACAGCACGTCAGTGCTGCCGAGAGGTGGGTCCGCATCTATGCATCATGCTGCTGAAGTAGCTATTTATAATACGGTATGTACACAATAAAATTTTTAACATTGTATTTCCTACTTCAACCTATCACGGGACTGATGTTATTTTCTTTCTTTACATCATTTCTGAAATAGCTCATGCTCTTCCTCAGGGTTCGGAATATCTACATACTAAATTTCATCGAAATCGCTGCTGCGGTTTGGTCATGGGAATGTAACGGACAAAATTAAGTTGTGAATACACACCATTAGACTAACGAAATTATCTTCACAATCCTGAAGATAGCATGGCAGGATAATTGTGAAAACTATTACTAAACATCTCATACATTCTATTCGCTAACAAAACTATAACACAGAAGAGTTCAAAAGATTATTGAGGATCTGTTAGATGACGACCAGTTTCGCTTTAGGAAATTCAAAGCGTGAGAGAATTAGTATTGGCGTTGCATTTAATAATGGAAGCAAAACTTAAAAATCAATCAATATTCATAGGATTTGTCGATCTAGAAAATGCATTCGATAAAGTAAAGTAGTGCATATTCGGAATGAGCCTGCGTATGTAGCGGCTGCAGGAGAACAGCGACCTATAGGCATAAACTTGCAGAGAAGCTAGAATTAGTATGTAATCTTCCTGTCTGGACATGTTTAACTCGACAGACGCGATTATAGTCAGGACTGGAAAAACAGTGTTTCATTTCACCATAAAAGGAACTAAAAGCACATACATTTCCACTTACAACGTGATAAATTAAAATAAGTAACGAATGTTAAAAATATCTGGATGTGTGTAGCGTAGACGTCATAAATGAAATGAAGGAAGTAGACTGTCTGCAGCTTACGTAAACTCTCTGGTCTGGTACATTGGAAGTCTACCTGACTGCCGAAATCCATAACTTGTAGTATTTCATGTGAGAAAAGTTCGAACTGTGTTTCACATACTCTATGTTTACGGAATTTATGCTGGTTGCCTTGGAGGAGGTCATTTCTCATTCTTTGACTTCAGAACATATACAAAGATTTTACAAGTCGATGTCAAAATATAACGTGTTATTAATGCTATTAATTAACCTGGGAATTAAAAACGGAAACGAATAGGTTAAAGTTATAGTGGGAAATAGTGAAGTTCGTTGCCAGGAGGAACAAGACTTCTGATCAGGTGATTACAGGGTTATAAATGGTTATAAATACAAACTCAGATAGGAGTAATGCAGAAGTAGGTTTAATAATGAATAGTAAAATAGGAATGCGGTTAATCTACTACAAACAGCATAGTGAACGCATTATTCTGGCCAAGATATATACAAAGCCCACGCCTACCACAGTAGTACAAGTTTATGTGCCAAGTAGCTCTTCAGATGAGGAAGAGATTGATGAAATGTATGATGAAATAAAAGAAATTATTCAGATAGTGAAGGGAGACGAAAATTTAATAGTCATAAGTGACTGGAATTTGATAGTAGAGAAAGGAAGAGAAGGAAACGTAGTAGGTGAATATGGAATGGGGCTAAGGAGCGAACGAGGAAGCCGCCTGGTTGAATTTTGCACAGAGCATAACTTAATCATAGCTAACACTTGGTTCAAGAGTCATAAAAGAAGGCTGTATACATAGAATAAGCCTGGAGATGCTGGAAAGTCTCACATAGATTATATAATGGTAATACAGACATTCAGGAACCAGGTTTTAAATTGTAAGACATTTTCTGGGGCAGATGTGGACTCTGACCACAACCTATTGGTTATGAACTGTAGATTAAAACTGAAGAAACTGCAAAAGTGTGGGAATTTGAGGAGATGGGACCTGGATAACCTAAAAGAACCAGAGGTCGTAGAGAGCATTAGGGAATGACTGACAAGAATGGGGGAAAGAAATACAGTAGAAGAGTGGGTAGCTTTGAGAGATGAAATAGTGAAGGTAGCAGAGGATCAAGTAGATAAAAAGACGAAGGCTAATAGAAGTCCTTGGGTAACCGAAGAAATATTGAATTTAATTGATGAAAGGAGAAAATACAAAAATGCAGTAAATGAAGCAGGCAAAAAGGAATACAAATGTCTCAAAAATGAGATCGACAGGAAGTGCAAAATGGCTAAGCAGGGATGGTTAGAGGACAAGTGTAAGGCTGTAGAGGCCATATCGCTAGGGGTAAGATAGATACTGCCTTTAGGAAAATTAAAGAGAGCTTTGGAAAAAAGATAACCATTTGCATGAAAATCAAGAGCTCAGATGGAATCCCAGTTCTAAGCAAAGAAGTGAAAGCAGAAAGGTGTATATAGAGGGTCTATAAAAGGTCGATGTTCTTGAGGACAATATTATGGAAATGGAAGAGAATGTAGATGAAGATGAAATAGGAGATATGTTACTGCGTGAAGAGTTTGACAGGGCACTGAAAGACCGAAGTCGAAACGAGGCCCCAGGAATAGACAACATTCCATTAGAACAACTGACAGCCTTGGGAGTGCCAGGCCTAATTAAACTCTACCATCTAGTGAGCAAGGTGTACGAGACAGGGGAAATACCCTCAGACTTCGAGAAGAATATAATAATCCCAATCACAAAGAAAGCAGGTGTTGACAGATGTGAAAATTACCGAACAATCAGTATAATAAGCCACGGCTGCAAAATACTAACACGAATTCTGTACACACGAATGGAGAAACTGGTAGAAGCCGACCTCGAGGATGATAAGTTTGAAATCCGTAGAAATGTTGGAACACGTGAAGCAGTGTTGATCCTACGACTTATCTCAGAAAGTAGATTAAGGAAAGGTAAACCTACATATCTAGCTTCAGTAAATTTAAACAAAGCTTTTGACAATGTTGACTGGAACACTCTCTTTCAAATTCTAAGGGTGGCAGGGGTTAAATACAGGGAGCAAAAGACTATTTACAATTTGTATAGAAACCAGATGGCAGTTATAAGAGTCCAGGGGCATGAAAGGGAAGCAGTGATTGGGAAGGGAGTGAGACACGGTTGTAGCCTATCCCCGATGTTATTCAATCTGCATATTGAGCTAGCAGTAAAGGAATCAAAAGAAAAATTCGGAGTAAGTATCAAAATCCATGGAGAAGAAATAAAAACTTTGAGTCTCGCCGATGACATTGTAATTCTGTAAGAGACAGCAAGGGACCTGGAAGAGCAGTTGAATGGAATGGACAGTGTCTTTAGAGGAGTATATAAGATGAACATCAACAAAAGCAACACGAGGATAATGGATTGTAGTCGAATTAATTCGGGTGATGCTGAGGGAATTAGATTAGGAAATGAGACACTTAAAGTAGTAAAGGAGTTTTGCTATTTGGGAAGCAAAATATCTGGTGATGGTCGAAGTAGAGATGATATAAAATGTAGACTGGCAATGGCAAGGAAAGCGTTTCTGAAGAAGAGAAATTTGTTAACATCGAGTATAGATTTAAGTGTCAGGAAGTCTTTTCTGAAAGTATTTGTATGGAGTGTAGCCATGTATGGAAGTGAAACATGGACGATAAATAATTTGGACAAGAAGAGAATAGAAGCTTTCGAAATGTGATGCTACAGAAGAATGCTGAAGATTAGATGGGTAGATCACATAACTAATGAGGAAGTATTGAATTGGATTGGGGATTGTGGCACAACTCGACCAGAAGAAGGGATCGGTTCGTAGGACATGTTCTGAGGCATCAAGGGATCACCAACTTAGTATTGGTGGGCAGCGTGGAGGGTAAAAATCGTAGAGGGAGACCAAGAGATGTATACACTAAATAGATTCAGAAGGTTGTAGGTTGCAGTAGGTACTGGGAGATAAAGAAGCTTGCACAGGATAGAGTATCATGGAGAGCTGCATCAAACCATTCTCTGGACTGAAGACCAAAACTACAATTAGCCTGTATCGTGGATTAAGCGAGTAAATCAGACACTGACATGATTCCTCTTCCATATATAGAGTTCAAGACATAGAAAGGAATGTATTTACAACATATATATTTTTTACATACACATGTTTGCGTCTGCTCACGAACATAAAAAATTTCAAGTGTCTGGATTTCGTATTTAAGCAAGACAAGTAGTAAGACCAATAAAGTTGGGACCAATGACGTCATAAACGTAGTAATCAATCGGCACTTTTACGGCAATTAACACAACTAAGATTCACAACCACTTTAAAATGTTATCGCAAAAAATACACAAATTGAAATTGTAATTTCCACTACTACAGCCGTTAATTCGGTACGCGCTATAATCAGTCAAGGTGGCAATCATAATAATAACACCTATTGTTTTCAGTGATTAACTAATGTGATTCACTATGAATATTATGAGACAGCGATTACATTATGTGTAATAATTAGTACCCACTATGGCACCGTGTGACACAGTGATCAAAGCAACAATTACTACTCGTCGCGTGTAAACGTGGATGACATGCAACAGACAGAAGACTTTACCAGTATTTAAATGTAAACAACAGATGCCAAAGAAATACACAGGGAGAACGAATACAGCAGATCGTAGTACGTAACATTGATATTCACTGTGGTCAAAGTACGTAAGTTGGCTAGTCAGGAGGGCCTTTTCGGATAAGCTGTAAACAGCACTGTAAATAGCGTTCCAGCCGTTCAGTATTGGGTGAGCATTTGGAGACAAACAACCACACTTCATGTGAGATTCGGGATGTACGATACACACGGGCCCAAGGTACAATGCATTGGAAGAATTAGAAATTTTTGTAGGAAACTACATAATCCCTGACAATTAGTTAACCCAGGAAACGAGTTTAATACGAATGGATACTTGCGGATGTGCATATGCAAGTAGTTTTAGAAGATACGTAAGTAACGTGCTGCATACGGTGCCCGGTGGATCCTGTGGAGCGTTTTCATGTCATTATGGGGTTAAACAAAGGTAATTTCAACGAAACCAAATTAAATTGTGCATTATTCCCACACATTAATTTCTAAAGAGGTGTGTGCAGTGAAAATATATTACTGTGCCTATTACAAGCATGCTCTTCTTACCCGCTAACCTGACAATAGATAAAGCATTCTATTCAGAGTTTCTGGCAGTGTGCTAGACTGAGACCCGAACTCAGGACATTTGGATCTAACGGGGAAATGTACAGTGGCTGAGCTACCCAAGCACGACAAACGGCCGTTCGTCTCAGCTTTACTTACGCCAGTACCTCATATTACCCGCGAAAGAGAAAAGGTCTCGAGTTGGAATCTTGGTCAAGCACACAATTTTCATCTGCCAGGAAGTTTCTTACTAGCGCACACTCGGTTGCAGAGTGAAAATCTCAGTCTGGCAGCATCCTATTTGTTGGAAGTCGTCCATGACTGAATTTCACAAACGTCGTGATGCACAGTGCGTAATGGGAACCATTTATTCCAGTCTGTCTAACCACTGTCCCATAAGACTAATAGTATCTGTTAATTACTGAAGAGAATGGCAGTTACGACTTTATCAGTGTCACATGACTGCTTTTGGTACTTGTCGCCGTAACACCTGTTTAAAGGCACTTACAATCTTATTTTGTTTATTTATTTATTATGATGTCAGTTTCCACCGGTTGTGATTCTTGCCATATTACTTATTTATTTATTACTGTGTCCGTTTACACCGTTTGTGAATCGGAGATACGTGATTTCGTAGCCGTACATGCGGCAAGTCTTTGCCAAATTTATGTCAGCGGTGCCAGTATGAATGGTCTCATTATTTTCCGTTTTGCTTCAATATGTTAATTTCATGCAATTTTAAATTTATTTCATTTATGAGTAGACACAAATATATATATGTACAACATGTGTTCGTTATAAATATATTAATTTACATGAATTGCACTCTAATGAACAGTAAATCTAAGAGGAATCATTTCACTGTCTGACTGGTACGGTTAATCCACTCTTATTTACAATATAGGTTGATGTTAACCGCAGTAATAGTTGTTGTACGCATGGCAAGTAGTGTATAAACAACCATTAAAGTGGCGCTTGTAACTTAAATTTGTAGCCTGGAGGCGCGCGGGGTAGCCGTGAGGTCTAGGGGCGTCCTGTCACGGTCCGCGCGACTTCCCCCATCGGGGATTCGTGTCCTCCCTCGGGCATGGGTGTGTGTGGTTCGTCCTTAGAGTAAGTTAGTTTAATTTAGATTAAATAGTGTGTAAGCTTATGGACCGATGACCTCAGAAAATTGGTCCCATAAGATCTTACCACAAATTTCCAAATCTTGTAGCTTTGAATACGTTCTTCTCAATTGTAATAACCCGTAATTAATTTCAGACTTCTCTGTAAGCTTCGTAAAAGCGGTGGATATGAGCCACAATTTGTTGACATTATTGCTATCACACCAGGCTTAGTCCGGCAGGGCTCTTATTCGCACAACAAAAATGATACCTTTCTGTTTAATCTTAAAATTTATCTGACCAGACAGTTCACGTTAATTGTAGACAAACAACTTGCTCCACTTCAATAATGACGGCGGCGCTATACACATACAGATACACACGAATTTAACTGGTGCCCTTTAACTGCTTTATATATGTTATGACGTTGTAATATAGAAATCTAGGAGTCTTTCTTCTAGAAAGAGTGGATAAGCAGTTGTTGGCATGTTACTTGTACAATCAGTTGACATCATTTACTTACAATATGATAGATGCAGAAGAATCAAGGAGAAAGCTTAGATAGATTGTAAACCATGCTCTGGTTAAGTATGTGCCTACTAATTAGGTTAAAGACTAAAGAGACTACCATGGTTTAACAAAGAAATTCAGAAAAGGCTGAGGAAGCTATGTCTGTCGCACTCTAGGTTCAGAAGGGAACGTCCAAACTGCGACAGGTATAGGTTAACAGGGATTCGATCATCTGTGAAAAGATTTAAGTGCGAAACATACAGTTACCACAGACATACCTCAGCGAAAAATCTGAACGAGTACGCGATAGAATTCGATTAACTACTGTAGTGTAGCAGTAGAAGGTACGAAAATGAGATCTGAAGTTTAAAATTTCAAGTTTAAGGAATCTTTCACGTAGGTGAATCGAACAAACGTACCATTGTTTGACCACAGCACACAGACCCGTATGCACGACATTATGATTAAGCATGCCAGACATAGTGAAACAATTGAAAGAGTTCAGAAGTAACTCGCCAGGTATGGATGTAATCTGAATTAAGCTATACAAAGTCTACATTACAGCAGAGTTTGTCAATCTTTCAGTATTCGCGGCCTAGTTTTCATCGTACTAGCTATGATTAAACTTTCTCTACCGAAGACGGCCCCCATGAAGAACGAGTGATCGTAGAACTATGAAACTTTGTGGAAACATTTGTAAGGACATGCGTAAGAAAAGCAATGAATAAAGCATTTAAAAAAAGGACATTTTAATTTTTCCGTGAGAGGGTCAAAGTTTTTAATGGCGAACCATGATTAATTTCCACGTCACAAAGCTGCTCAATATGTCGACCATCTGAATCCACGACAGCCTCGAACTGCACAAGAGATATCATTTCACAATATTGTTCGCAGCATGTTTCGAATTTTGGACCACGGAATGTTCAGCTGTCGTGACACAGCACTAGCACACTGCTTGACGATCTCACACTGCGTCCAGCTTTCGCAGCCTTGGCATCTGTAACTTTTTCAACCGTGTGTTGAGCAATTGGCGGTCGGCTTCTCCCAGAAGCAATTATCGCCGGTTAATTTCAACTTCCAAATCACGTTCTTCAACACAATTGCGGAAGGAGGACCGCACCGTATTCGTCAAACGCGTCGATCCTAGCGAAGAGCAGCAACACTACCACTGTTGTTTCGATGAATCAGCTTTATAAGTAAAACCTTTTTCATCTTATCCAGACTCATGTTTACTGTCTGCATCTGTAATATAGAGGAATGCTTGTGTGTCAGTGCTACTCCGCCATAACAGTACCGGCCATGGACTGTAAATCAAGAAACTAGCTCAATTAACAACGCAAATCCTGCAGCACGTAGTCGGAACATCATTTCTATATAGTTGGATATACGTGCGGTAAATATTTTTCCATCTATACTGTCTCAAGCAGCGGAAGCTTCACTGTAACCACCTTGCATATAATAATGCATTTTAAGTATTCTGACGGTAAAGGTACAAAGTTACTAACCTTACAAATTAATAAGAACTATTGCTATTCCGCAACAACTATCCGCTACACTTACAGGCCCAGAGTAGTTGGCTTACAGATAGCACGCGAAATGTTTCTCGATTCTCTTAGTGGAAGGTAGCATAGCCGCTGCGTATCAATAACTTTGCTATAAAACGAGGCCCAAGGGAGTCACCAATACTTACAAATTTAGTTTCTAATTTAGTATTGAAATGTAAATTATTAAATGCATTGTGAAGTGCTGATACAGTCCTTTTTATAAGTGCATTATATCAGAGTAAACATGAAATTTAAATTTTTATTAGGACAGAATGATCTTGCTTCAGTTGCGTTTCAGTACATTAATTAGTTTTTGAGCTCATATATTTTTCTTCTCTATAAGCTAGCGTCCCTTGTCTACTGTTATCCCATTGGGGGAGGGGGGACCACGGGTTTGAGAATCGCCACTCTATGCTATTAGCCCCTTACTTAGCCTGCATTTATGGCGTATCTTCAGCCAAGCGCAAAATACCAAGTGACTGGGAGAAAGCGCAGATGACTCCTGAATATAGGAACGGTAAAAGAACAGTCCTGCAAAATTAGAGGCCAATGTGCTTAACATCAATTTGCTGCAGAATTCTTCAACTTATTCTGACTTCTAATATAATGAACTTACTAGAGACCGAAAAGTTTACTACACGAATCTACCCGTATTTAGAATGCATCGCTCTAGCGAAAACTGAGCTTGCACTTTTCTCACATTATATACTGTGAACAGTGGATGTATCGCAACAGGCAGATTCCACATTTCTATTTGACGCAGTGTACCACTACACACTATTAACGAAGGTAGGAGCGTATAGTTCTCAGATACATGTGTGACACGAAGATTTCTTAAGTAATAGAGCCCAGTACGTCGTCCTCGACTGCGAGTGTTCATCACGGACCCGGGTATCGTCAGCAGTGCCCCAGGGAAGCGTCGTAGTACCGAGGTTATTCTCTGTACACATAGACGATCTGGCGAACAAAGTGAGGAACAGTCTGCGGTTGTTTTCTGATGATGCTTTGGTAGACGGGGAGGTGTCCATGTTGAGTGACTATAGTAGGATAACGATAAGTATCAGAAATAAGAACTGTGAGAAAGTTAACATCAGAATTGGTAATCAAAAAGTAGATGAAGTTAAGGAATTCTGCTACCTAGCAAACAAAATAACCCTTGACGGGCGCAGCAAGGAAGATATAGAAAGCAGACTGTCACTAGCAAAATGGGTATTCCTGGCCTAGAGAAAGACTATTAGTAAGAGAAATAGGCCTGAATTCGTGGAAGACATTTCTGCGGATGGTCGTTTCAAGCACAGAATTGTATGCTATTGAGACACTGATATATGGAAAACAGGAACACAAGAGAACTGAAGCATCTGAGATAAAAAAATTGTACAACATGACGCAAACAAGATTTATAGCTGGTGCGGTGAATGGCATCTAGCTGTAAGTGTAAAACATGCTGTTAAGTCGGATGAGTAAGAAACACAAAACCATAATGTTCGAATAAAGCATTAGTAGTGTCCTGCTATCTGGGCGTAAGGCTGCAAAACGATATGAAATGGAACGAGCAAGTAAGGATTGTGTTACGCGAGGCGAATGGTTGACTTGTCTACATTGGGAAAGTTTTGGGAAAGTGTAGTTCTATCTCTAAAGGAGACCGCATGTATAATGCTATTGAGACCTATTCCTGAGTACAGTTCGAGAGTATAGGATCCGCGCAAGTTTGGATTAAGGAAAGACGTAGAAAGAAGTCAGAGGCGGACTGCTATATGTATTGTCAGCACATTCGAACAACGCCCAAGTAATATGGAGATGCTTCGGGAAATCAAATTGGAATCCCTGAAGGGAAGGCGACATTCTTACCGAGGAACAATACCGAGAAAGTTTCCTGCAGCGGCCGGCCGTTGCGGCCTAGCGGTTCTAGGCGCTTCAGTCTGGAACCGCGCGACCGCTGCGGTCGCAGGTTCGAATCCTGCCTCGGGCATGGGTGTGTGTGATGTACTTAGGTTAGTACGGTTTAAGTAAGTCTAAGTTTTATGGGACTAATGCCTCTGATGTTAAGTCCCATAATGCTCACAGCCACTTGAACCATTTCCTTTAGCCGCCAAGATAGATTTCGTGTAAGAACCATGAAGAAAAGAGATAATAGATTAGGGCTCACAGGGATACATATGGTCAATTTTTCCTCGTTCTGTTTGCGAGTGGAACGGGGAAGGAAACGATTAGTAGTTGTACAGTTCAGCCTCCTACATGTACCGTTCATTGGCTTGCGGGATATGTGTCTAGACGTAGATGTGGAAGCTGAATCTGTGAATTTATTTCATAATATGTATCTCCACAGTTCTGAATATTCTCACGGCTGACGATTGAAATACGGCAATAAAGAAAAGTTGCATCGGACTCGTAACTCTCTTTGTCCGAACAGGCCTCCGAAGGCCCAATATTACCGACCGTCCAGCCATCCACAGCCGGTAGGCGTCACTGGATGCGGATACGGAGGGAAATACGGGCAGCACACCGCAGTGCCACCCATTTCAAGTTATCGTCACCGGAGCCGTTAATTTTCCAACAAGTAGTTCCTCAATTGGCCTTAAAACGTATGGGTGCACCTGAATTGCCAACAGCGCTCGGCAGACGCCGACTGTTACCCATCCAAGCACTAGTGAAGTCCGACAGTGGTTAACTTCGGAAACGTGACGGTAACTGCTGTTGTCACAGTTGCAAGGATAGTGGCTATGAGACTTGTAGATGATCCCAAGTTTAATGTTCTAAATTCTCATCCAAATTCTCAGCTAAAGGGAGAGACTGTAATATCCAGTATGTACAAAATCCAAGTGCCAAAAGTAAGAACGGAATCCTGAGAGGGTACAGAAATTGCGACGTTTTAGTTTTGGAATACCTCATGGATATTTTTAAATTAAAATTTTTGTACTCTCGGCAGAAGATTATGAGTGAGCAAACGTGCTAAATTGTTGAAATGAGTTGGTAAGAGTTATCATTAAATAAGGTTTCGATTCTGTAAATAAACGATTTATTACCCAACGTGTACTAGATTAATTTTCTTCCTTTGTTTCGTAATTCGTGCTTTAGATAATCACGGGCTCTGTGCGGTGTCGTAAAGAGCGCGACAGATGCTCTGACGGGAGCCCTGGTGTAGGAGAGAGACCTCAACGCCGTACAATATTACATACGATGAGTAGTTTAAGAACCTTTTACATTGAAAAGTTCTGTTATGTCTAAATAGCTACAGCAAATAAATCTACGACTTCTCATTAAAGTGGGCTTAGGTAGCATAAGTACAGACACTTTCTCAACAGTAAGGTGGACGTGACCTGTGCAGGGCCAGAAGACATGTGTTTCTATCCCGCGGAGACCTCACAAGGGCAAGAGCTAGGTGCACTTAGCAATCGTGTGGGACAGGGATGCAGTCTGTCGTTTCTACAGCTCATTCGATCCATCGGTGAAGCAATGGCAGAAATAAATATAGTATCAGAAGTGGGACTAAGATTTAGGATGAAAATATGCCACCGAAAAAATTCGCTGATGATGTGACTATCCCCAGTGGTTGCAACGAAGGATTGGAATAAAAGAGCGCAAGAATATGAATTGAGAGTCATTGATAGGAAATGGTAGTGATGAGAAGTAGCAGAAATGAGATTAGAGATAAACTTAACATCAAAACAGGGGACAGCGAAGTGGACGAAGTGAAGAAATTCTGCTGACCTAGAAGCCAAACAAGGTATTATGAAATTAACTGCTACACCAGTTGCTAATGATGACTATATCACGTCCACAACAGGTTCGGACCACTACATTATGCCAATGATATTTGACGTTGATTGTCGACATCATAGTTATCAGATCCTCTTGGGAATTGTCTAACGTAAAAGACGAAACCGCTCGTGGAGTTAATGAAATCCTTATTAGCTACTGGAGCGACTTCTCAGTAATTTAACATACTTCGCGGAAACAGCCTCCTCAGAAAGTGGAGAAACAAATAAAATAACACATAACGGACAAAGTTACATCTTGAACGTGACGCCTAGTAGAAGGAATAGGATGATGGAACATGTGTAAAACATCAAGCACTGGCTTCAGTGAGGCCAAAAACTACAGAGTTAGGACATAGATTGGAATGTATTCAACAGGTAAACGAGTAAATTTTAGTGTTAGTGCAATTTAAGGTTAACAATGGAGGGCTGCATCTAATTAGAAGATTTATGGCGGGGAAAAATGCTCCTCAAACCCGTTTAAGTCCCTATGTAACGGTAACACCGACCACCTTAAACGGCAATTGATGCTAACGATAAACTTGTGCGAGAAATTTATGAGAAAGTGGTGAGCGTGAGATAATGGAAACAGAAGAGTTGGACTAGAATTTGTTTCCGAAACACTCCTGCAGAATATAACCAGCAGTAAAAGGGTGGATCAAGGACATACGTTCTCCCAGCACAAAAGGCAGTTGCAATATTATGCATAAATATCGGTCGCCAGCCTAATTAGGCCTTCTCGTGTCAAGCAATATAATAAAGTGGAAAGCAGTGCTAAGGCTAACCTAACCTTCCTTGACACACACACTAAACTATTTCTTTGTATCTGTTCACGCTACAACACAGTAACCTACCATTGCGGATAAATATACTATTAACTTGGAAGTCAGACAAATTCATGGCCAATGAGACAGCAAACGGTAACATATGCCTATCAACAACAAGTACTTCAAATGAACTAGATGCATAGTTTATAGAGCCAATCACCAACACACATGAAACTAATAGGTATAGTGAACAAGGAACAATATGAAATGATTATGATTTAAATCCCTGCTTAGCACAGGGTCTCTAGCCTGTGCAGTAACCAACTTGCACTAGATTAGCTTACACAGTAAATATTTCTTTGTTAAGCTCAGTTTGAAGCAATTAAACAGAATACAAATTTGGATACACTTGTTCTGAAGGAGTATTTTCTTTGCTTCATTAACTAATTACCCTATCACAGGAGACCCCTTAAACTTTCATGGTTTGAAGAACCATGCTCATTAACAAAACTACACACGTATGTGTGAGAAATGGTAAATAGTTTCGCCAATAATTATTGATTAAGTAAAGAACAACAAACTATAATTCTTTGATTTGATAAGCAGTGTTTTAACCTACTAAAAATGTAGTTGGTTGTGCAAATGCCGACACAACTTTAAATTCAAGGTAAAACACTCTATCATCAAATGAACACTGATAAAATTTTGTAATTCTGATGAAAGTGCATAAATGCAAGAATTAATAATCTTTTTCACTTCAAATCAATATTATTGCTCTTTTAACAAACCACTTTACTATAGTCAGGCAGCTTTACAAGCAAGGCAAATTACTTAAGAAAATGACTGCTGATTGATTTAAAAATTAACGGGAAGTGGAGTGTTTCTCAAACTATAAAACTGAATTTTAAACACTATAACTCCACACAATAGAATGCAATCTCAACCATTTTTAAAGCTGCAGAATAAGTCTTTCCGTAATACATTAGGGCACTCGGAATTAAATTCACTAGGACAGGATTCCTGTCCCGGTTTGTGATTTGGGATAATCACGAATTTTTAGCAACACCAAGATTATTATTAAAATCAATCAAATTCCACAAATCCCTGTTCCATTTACAGAGTGCCGCAAATAACAATTTAGTGGAACTGGTGGCGTAATTTGCAATGGCTGTTGACATGGTGGCGATGCAGTCATGGCAGTACTGTTAGCCTCGCCCTGTTACAGATCTTTTAGGCACCGGAAATATATTTTTACCAACCATGCCATGATAATAGTTACACCAAATGTAGTATCCAAGACCCATAAATACTGATTTTAAGCTCCTCGGACCTCAGAACTCGAAGAATTCGGGCCACAATGATCCGCTCCTGCTAACGAAATGTTAACCTCAGCACTGCTCAGCCCAGTCTCGCCACCCATCACAAAGGTCTTTTCCATTTAACCCTACGTTCCCTGACTATGGACCCACTCACTTACAGTACATTGTATATAACGATCATTCCAGTAGTTATTTGAAATATGTATACATATTCAAAGAAGGTCCATGACAGATACAACACTCTACATAATCAACACTACAAACTGACATACAAATATCGGTACAGGTACAAAATAGGTCGAAAATAAGGTTGCATCTTGACTGGTAAAATATGACACTGTAAGACACGGACATTGTTCTGTGTAGAGGGCACAGAAATTTGATAAATAATAAAGCAAAATGATCTCCACCATACCACTTATGAAGTAGAAGTTGAAAACAGAAAGGGAATTATACTAAAGCATTCGTGGATACAAACTGCACAATAACAATGCAGGCAAAAACGAAGTCATTTCTCTATGTAGTTACGTCTTCACAAAGACTTCCAAGAGAGACAGTTAATTTACTGTCGAGTAACACACTCTAAAACGAGTGAAATTACAATTCGCACGTACGCAGTGCTCTGTAGATAGAGGAAAACAATGGAGATTTTCTACCTACATTACAGTCCTTGACAATTCGATATTTTTATCCTAGTATGTATAATAACTGTTGCTCCAGAATCTACATTTGAAATTGTATAGAGTATTTCGATAAAGAGGTTTTACAATGTTCCACGGTAAAATTTGACGAACGATACTTGTAGCTTTCCACGATAATACCCATCTTCATTCATTTTCAGAGAGACGCACCACCCACAAAGATACAGGGTGCCAAACGCAAGACTGCAGCTGCGGGTGTTTGGAATTCAATATTTGAACAATAAATCTCTGTAGAACAATTGCGTGAGAGCGCATGAATAACGTCCGCGCATAAGGGCACTAAGACCGTAATTCTGCACGCTTTGTTGGCTCTCCAGGCCGACCCGGGAATCTCCCCATTCTGAAGACAATTTGTCTCAACCGGAATTAATTAAACGGTTCTCGCACTCGCGGTCGTTTATACCGTTGGCAATGTTGCGGGATCGTATTTCACGCCCCTAGGAATAAGCACATCTCGCGAAGCAGTTTCCGCTATTAGATCGGTAAAATTTGTCTCACTAATAGTTGCAGCCTCTCCTGCGCCGCTGAGGAAGCAGCTTTTAGCTCAGCCAGTGTGTTTATCTCGCTGATAAATTCAGCTGGAAAGCTACAAGTCGTGTGGAAATTAGACGAGCTGCATCCAGAATGGGGAGGTGAATTTACCTGCAACAAAGTGGTGAGGTGTATTAAAAGTATATGCTTCTGCATGTACACGGAGATAGACAGTAGCGAAACTCATTTAGTCTCGAATACATGATGTTCATACACGTTTCACAAGCTGGGACATGGTTGCGAATGGAATAGTGACCCGAAAAGGTAGAATTGTTTTTAATTTTTATTTTTTTTATTTTACGTCTATGATCACAAAATTGTAGGTCCTCAGAGTGCTGCTTTCGGTAAGCAATGACCGCCTTCAGCTCTGTTTCATAAAAAGCATCTAAATATTTGTTTTTTACCGGTTATCAACAATGACGTTATTAGAGACAGAGCTCCAGATACAGTAGCGTTAGGATGGGGACCCTGTCAGTTCAATGAGATTGATTTGTAACAGGCATTTCCCAAATGCAATTCCATTGCTCTAACCAATGACTCACCTTGTTCATTAGGTAGGTTGTATAAGTGAGTGTTGTACCTGCACGAAAAGAGAAATTCTTCGATTTTCAGAAAACTCATTCGGAGCGTTCGCAGTATCTTGCAATGGCTATCCAGAGCTAGGTATGTGACTTACAGATTTCCATTGATGGGCATGAGATTCTACTGTAGTACAATCTTTATTGCCGCTGATGGATCTGAAGCAACTTTGTAGGACCTTCAGCAAAATAAAGGAAGACCGAAGAATATCATTTGGCAGTTAAATTAATAAAAAGGTATAGATGTTGAAGCCTAATGGCCCCAAGAAAAATTGTAAATACTGAAAAGGAAGCTGTTTTCAGATGGCAACATTGCGCAAATTCAACGGTCAAACAATTGAAAGGCTCAGGCGTCAACAGTAAAAACACAAAGTGTGTTCTATTGTTAAAAGCGAAGGAGACCGCGGATATAAAAAAAGGAGTACAATGAACGTCAAATAAAGTGGTAGATGATAGTGTCGATGTGGTGGACGTGAAGAGGAATGGAGTTGGGGAAGGTAGAGGGGGGGGGGGGAGGGTAGGCGGCGCTAAACTTTCACAGTTTCGGATAAACTGAGTGCAAACAAAATGTAAGGGAGAGGAACACTTTCTACAAAATTCCTGCAAAATCACAGGGTAAAGTGGCAACCAAATGGCTGTTGAAGCTAATGTGTAAAATCTGTGAGAATGGAGACTTCTGAAAGAATATCTATCACTCGCAAAATTCATAACATAGGAGGAGCAGATAAACGAGAGAACTATAGCATAATTAAAATGACAGGTCACTCATAGAACTATAACAGAAGAATGAAACAGAAAATTTCAGATCTCTTTGTCAGCGACCAGTTTGTCTTTTGGAAAAGTAAAGACATGACAGAGGCAGTTTCGATGTTGAGCTTTACAATAACGGCCTCAAGACTTTAAAAATGTCAGGGTACTTGAACAGAATTTGTCGACGTAGGAAATGCGTTTGTCAATAAAAGAAGGTGCAAAATGTTCGATATGTTCAGAAATTTATGTAATCTTGTGGACTGGCTTCTACCACCTCTCGCAAAATACTTCTGAAGCAGTTTCACACTGCTATATGTAGTTGTCCCAGACTAGTGTTGGAAACAGCGAAGCTAAAGTTGTGTACCGATGAATTGTCCATATCTCCACGTGATAACCACTCTAAGCTTATTTGTTAGAATTCTCGGAATGCTTCTTCGAAAGACTGGAGATGCAGGTGAAACGATAAGAGAAAATGATACTGAAAATTAGTAAGCAAGTGACGCCAATAATTGATCGGTACCACACAATATCCTGAAAAAAGAAATTAGAAAATATAAGCATTGGCGCCTTAATTATTGACATAAATGTATGTACTTGATTGCAATGAAGTATTCGGATACGTCCTGAATGAATATTAACTTATTACGTCAGAATTTATTTGGAGCTACAGACTACGGTGGTCACATTACAAAATCGGGATGATAAAGGACAAAAGCGAACGGCCAGGCGTCTACTATCTGGCGTTGAAGAAAAACATGAAGGCCACGCCTTCTTTTATTTGTACATGTAGCATAAATGTTGACATATTAACTCTTTGGTCCTCAATCGATGTATCATTATATCTTCCTTTACACAAGCAGACAAAACATCATATACGAGGGTTGTCCAGAAAGTAACGATCAGTCACGAAATGGACACCACAGTGAAAACCCGATGAAGCTTTGCCCAGATGTGTTGGGTAGTTTCTCTTGTATGCCTGTCGATCGCATCAAGACGATCTTTTCAGTTGTGAGCGCACTTTGAACGAGTAAGGTGCCTAGAACAACGATGTCACCAACCAAATATGAGGGCGCAATGAGAGGCTTCTCCTTTTTGAATGCAGCCCACCCAACACAACTGTCACGCACTTCCTCCTTCATGGCAATTATCAGCTACACTCTGCAGGGGCAGTGAAGACGCTCCTGCAGCCTTTTCGATGGGAAGTGTTCGACCACCCACAACACAACCCTAATTGACTCGTCTTGAGTATCATCTCTATTCACATGATACGCTGGATACGAAGACAACACTTCGGCACAGGCTACGCGCTATAGACCAGCGTAGAGAATTGTCGGAAAGCACAAATGGGTGCAATCTGTGACGATTGTGTTCTAAATGTGGTACAACGTTCCAACAAGTGTCTAAGTGGGAGCGGCGTCTATGTAGAGAAGTATCTGGAAAGTGTAGCTATATCTTGCAAACAAAATGTTTCTGATTTTCACTGGGGTTTCCAATTAGCGACCGATCGGAAGTTACTTTCTGAAAAACCCTCGTATACAAAACTGACTTGTACATAATGTGTCTTACAAGCTAAAAGGAAAGACGGGTGATATACAGTACGTACTAATCAAAATGGAAATAAAAGTACTGGATGACAAAGAGAGACGTATTCGGATTAAAAAATCTCATTGGAGGGATGCTGTCTTTCTTCTCCCCTGTTAAATCTGTGTGCTGACGAAGCATCATATCGTTCCACGGATTAGTTGTTACGGTCATAATAACTTTTTTTTGGCTATCTATTTTCTACCGTTCTATCCACATAATCCTTGTCTTTAACTGGAATGAATTTCAATCTTTTCATATTTCGTTTTTATTTAATTCATTTCGTTACATCTCATTACTTATCTCATGAATTTCATACCTGTTTCTCTCGTGATTTTCCTGTATTTATTATCATCCATCATTTGGAATCATATGTCTATCATAGTTCAACTGATATCAGATTCTAGGCAAATAAAGTCGAATCTTTGCTATAATCTTGTCTCATTTATTACTATTTGAGTCTGACTCGATTCTTTCCTTTGAAAGTCATTATCTTTCCCTTACATAGAAACATAGTTAAATCGTAACATATTGCTTATTGGCTCATTTTATTTACTGCTCATAGTATATCTTTTGTTTTCCAAAGTCTTAAAGAGGCTTGTGGAATTATCTTTTTTTGCTTTACAGAAAAATGGGTAAAAATTTTCAACGAGGGACAGTGAAGTGTACCAGACATCTTTCCGAGCAGATCGTTCCAATATCAATGAAGAAGTGTGAGCTCTTACTGCATCATCGATACGAAACTATTCCCGAAAGACAGAAGTAACACATATGACAGTACTGGAAATCCAGTATTGTATATGATACGGCGCTTCTTGTCTCTACTTGGAACGTTATGAATGCGAAGTAAAATTTTCTTACGCCGACCATTACGTTGGAAGAGGCATGATCCAAATCGTAGGACACAACCTGAAACAGCAATAATACGATTGGGGTCATTACGGGTCATCAAAACTCCATCAATATGAGAATCATGGTGGTCCTGCATTCGACCGTGATAGTCTTGATCCAGTGTATACCGTTTCCAAACGGTCGTCATTGAATTTTCGAACGCAATCTATCATCATCGGCGACAATTTATGCGCAACAAATCTATGGTTTCCCAGTACCATGCTCGGGCGAATAAACGGGAAAACTGTGACTAAACGTGGCCTAAACGGTGGTTTCCCCAGTATAGTTTTTTTTTATATTATGATACGGTAAGATACTCAGAAAAATTTATCTCAAATGACTCTGGTCGCGGATGCCTACGCATTTATATTACTATTATCGTTGTATTAAGCCTACGCTATGCGCCCTGGTACGCTAATCTCGGTCTTCCCCTACTGTTTTTGCCATCTACGTCTCTGTCTTATATCATTTACTCTTAACACGTCCTACCGATTCACCAGCGTTCGTATCCAAGGTCGCTAACGCACTCCTGTGCCGTCTTGTTCGACTCGCAGACAAGTCGTTCGAATACTGAAGGCGGTCGTGGATGAAGCTTACAGTGATAGTATTTCGCCGGATATTGGAGGAGAGGTACTGTCATCCATTTTTGTACCAATGTCCAGGAATAAATTCCAAAACGCAGTATCTCAGGAAGGGAGGGAATGTGACACTTTTTGATAATGATGGGTCCGTCGGATGAGGTCGTTAAACTCGGCGGCTCCTGATGCTGTTCGTGAGAAGCAGGCTCCGTGTTGGCATCGGATTTCAACCTCTCCCTTAGATCATCCATAAATATAGGTACGACACAACTCATATATCAGCAAAGAAAGGGACCGGCGTTCTCGGAGGAAGAACACTTTATCCACTCAGCGGCCATAAAAACATAGTGACATTTCCCTGCCATTACTTACATAAGACATTAATTTAGTTTTCAAATCTATCCCTTTTTCTAGATAGTACTGTTCGTTTACGAGTGTACTGCTTTCAGCACCTATTCATATGAGAAACATTTCTGATTATAGTAGCCTAACGAATTTTTGTCATCATTTCGTAACACTATTTCTCAAATGCTTCGATTCTCCTGCTTACTGGGTTTCACAGAACCATGATCCACTTCATAAAATGCTGCGTTATTCCTCGAATTATGGACTATTTTAGCTACTGGAGGACTTTCTTTGGAGACGAATGCTCTCTTCCACTGAAAATTTACTTCTTTACACCCTCGTTGCCTTGCCGGTCAAACTACATTCCCATACTTTGCGCTACAGAATAGTATTCAATCTGGATACTAATCATACTTTAATTCTGCCATGGATTCGTCAACAAACAGGTAGAATAGGATATGAAATGGAATGGAACTCTGCCTTACAACCTATTTAATCTAGATACTTGATATTATTGCCTTCAGTTCTGGTGCACAGTGCAGATCATCCGTCTTTCCCTGTTGAAGCTACATAGTTTTCTGAGCAGACGTACGAACTCGTTCCTTTTAACTTTGAACAACGCTTTGTCTCGGTCGATTTGTATAACTATTTTTATAAAGTCTTGCTTCCTTTACCAAGATTGTCCTGATAACAGCCCCTCTGGTTCCCTTTGTTATCATAAGACCAAAACTCTTCGTCAAGCAACAGAACCTCAAATTTATTTGCATTCCTTTTGTACACTATTCTGTCAAACAACGTAGGCACACAAGGATTCAGCCTGATTATACGATAGTTCTTGCATATATAAGTCTTTGTTTTCTTCGGGACTAAGTGTACACTATTCTCCCATTATTGCGATAGCACGTCTCCAGTTTTATAGCTTCTACACGTCGACTTGAATAATCATTTGGTTCGCAATTCCCCCAATGATTTAAGGAACTGCATCCTAAAATTCAAAGCTCTGTCTATCGCCTCTCGGAATACCGTCCACCACATGTCCTCCACATGGACTACCATCTCATTCTCTATCACGCTATCAGACATCTTCCTTTTGGTAAAAGCCCTGAAAGCACTCATTCCATCTATCCACCCTGTCTTCTGTGTTTACCAGTGATATGCATTTCGAATTCTCAGTGTTGACGGGTTTGTCTTTAAATAGTTTGAAAATAATTTTGATTTGTCTCTGTACATACGTCTGGGTACACTCTGTATTATAAAATACTGAGTGATGAAAACTGAAAAATGACATGCGGCACCGGCACAAAACCACCGACGATAAGTTATGAAGAAACAAATCGAAAAAAAGAAGAAGAAAGAGAGTGTGGTAGTGAGGTTACTGCCAGTGGGAAATCTAGTTTGATTCCGGAATTTCCCGACACTGCCAGTGATGTTTTCTTCATTAGAAAGTTGGAACGGGGTACAGTCAACATCGTGATGCCAACTGAGGACCTAATTGGTCGAACAGTAGTGGCACTAGGCCTACTAACCCGACAGCGACTGGGAGAGCCGTGCGTTGAGCTCACGCCCCTCCATAACGCGTCTCAATGACGTCATTAGGTGAGGATGACACGGCAGTCGGTCGGACACGAGTGCTCCATCAGTGGCCAGAAGGACGACGCTTTCTTTTTTCAGATATTTGTAAACTCTCTTTCCGACCATCGTTTCCTTTCTGGTATATATTAGCAATTTTATACTGTCATTTCGCAGTAGCTATCTTAAAGTTCCTGTTTTCATTACCAGGTCATGTACATTACTCAATCCCTCTCTTTTCGTATTTAGTTTTTGGTAACTCCACTGCTTGTTCAGAGCACCCATTCTGAGTCCCACATTTATGTGTCCAGCCTCTCTGATTATCATTTTTAGAAATGTCCGTTCCTTCCCAACTTCTCCGTCTACCAAGCTATTTAACGTTTACAGCTTCAGGCAAATTCAATCACGCATAATCAGTCCTCAATTCCTCCTTGAACGTTAACGCCTCCTGGCGACTTTCTTAAACTTCAACGTACTCTCCATCACTAAACTATGAAATGAGTCTGCCTCTTGCCAGAAACACCTTGCAGGATATCGGATTTGGCAATCTCTATAACGTAAAGAATCCGCTATCTTCCTGTGTCTCCTGATATCGTTTCATTACGAAGTCGGCGACCAGTCAATGGATTCAGTCACAACAGTCAAGAATGCTTCGCTGAGTGATTGAAGGTGTAGCTTGGGAGAGAGATAGCCAGTTAATTTTTTTAAACAACCCTCAGGAATTGTTATGCACAAAATCTGTCGCTTTCAGAATCTTTGTTCATTCAGTTTTAGAGTAATTGTGATCAGTCTGGAAATATTCCCACTCACAATTGTTTTGTCGTGCTTCGGAAGCTCAGATGGTAGAGCACTTGCCCGCGAAAGGCAAAGGTACCGAGTTCCAGTCTCGGTCGGGCACACAGTTTTAATCTGCCAGGAAGTTTCATATCAGCTCACACTCCGCTGCAGAGTAAAAATCTCATTCTGGAAACATCCCCCAGGCTGTGGCTAAGCCATGTCTCCGCAATATCCTTTCTTTCAGAAGTGCTAGTTCTGCAAGGTTCGCAGGAGAGCTTCTGTAAAGTTTGGAAGGTAGGAGACGAGGTACTGGCAGAATTAAATCTGTAGGTAGCGGTCTTGCGTCGTGCTTCGGTAGCTCAGTTGGTAGAGCCCTTGCCCGCGAAAGGTAGAGGTCCCGAGTTCGAGTCTCGGTCGGGCACACAGTTTTAATCTGCCAGGAAGTTTAAAAAATATGTATTTAGTACAGAGGTACACATCACGTAACGACTAAGTAACGCTAAAATTAAACATTCGGGGTTCATAATGAGATACAACAATTTTTCTTTCTCCTTACGAACCAAGACTGTAATAGGAAGCGGAACGAGGGTGTCCGGACGCAGTGGTCTTAACACCACATGGCGCACCCTTGCCTATGAAGTGCAAATATAAACGTAAAGGAGAACTTTCATAGAACTGAAAGCTAATGTGCTTGACGTATAGCCTAGATACCAAAAATTCGGCTACGTCATTCAAAAATGACTACATCAACAAAGTTCTTCATGTATTGGCACAAAATGGGAAACAGCGTTTCAATCAAGGACTGAGAATTTCTAAAATTTTCGGATAACTGGCAAAGCATAGATAGTAACTAAATTTCTCTTTATATATTTCCTTCCCCTTGTCTTGATACCATTCACCGATATTTACAATTCAACTGTACGTTTCTAGTTAAAATGTAGTGTGTTATAAAAAAATATTACTGACTCACCCGTTACAGCTAACGATTCGCCGTTACTATATAGAAAAAAAAGAAAAACGGAGAGTAAGCACAAAGTGGGAAATTAATGATGCCTCAGGAAAAGACTACAGTGTAATTAAATTCACAGCTTTTGGTACCTCTTTTTAATTTGTGGAAGTAATTAACGCTGGATGCGACTACGAAAACTACAAAAAGTGTAAAGGGTAAAGAGCATCAAAAGCCAATAGTTCCGTCAAGTGACAGAAACTTACCGGCAGAGAATCATTTATTATACGGGAACTACAGGAATTTTCCGATATACGGTAAAACTGTTCGCACAAGAATTATGGAAATCGTAAAGTAATAACTCTTCGAAAGTTGAAATTCTCTAAATCTATCTTTCTCGATGGAAAATATTAATTTATTCAGGTCTCAACAGTTCACTAACAGAACGTTTGCACGAAACCGTAATTATCTGTCATAAATATGGATTTAACCTGTTGAATTGCTATAATGACGCTTAATTATGCTTTTAAATGCAGACATTAGTTTACTGCTGTTGACGATTTCCATTTATCTTGCAGCTAATGAAACTGGTGTACACGTCACTACAGAGACTACAAAAGCGCAAATTTTGCTTATTAATCATTAGTAATTCTCCATGGGAAATAGTCCGGACAATTGTGTCAAGTGCAGTAAATTAATCTATGCTTTCTACGTTCCTCCACCACCCAGTTCCTCTATACCTCTCTCTCTCTCTCTCTCTCTTTCTCTCTCTCTCTCTCTCTCTCTCTCTCTCTCACACACACACACACACACACACACACACACACAAACACACACACACATACACACACAAAAGTATTTCACTCTGTCTCGTAAGTCGACATCAGGCATCGAAAGCCATATCTTGTACGGAACTACCACACTGCTGAATGGTAAGTTAGTAATGCCATTTTCAGCAAAGTGTTTCCTGTAATTCATATGCCGTTCAATTAAGCACCAATGTTTGGCGAATTCAAATTAGACTATCTCCTATGCATCTCGTGATGATGATGATGTTTGGTTTATGGGGCCTTCAACTGCGGGATCATAAGTGCCGTAAAAAGCCCCAAATTTTTCAGTGTACATTTTTTTTCTCTTTCCTCTCTAGCCACTCTCACGAATGATGAGGATGAAATGATGAGCACAACGCAAACACCCAATCCCCAGGCGCAGAAAATCCCAAACACGGCCGCGAATCGAAACCGGGATGCAGGTCGTTGTGTAGTCCGTTACAGGGGCTGAAAGGTTTTTTATCCTTGACAGTGGTATGGTAGGCTACATGGAGGTAGGATGCAAGGATCTGTGTGTGAAGAGCCACAGAGCCGGATATCAAATAACATTAAACAATTTTATTAACTAGCAACAATTCCACACAAAACACCCGTTGGTGCTTTGAGCACAAAATCAAACAATGTCAACTGATATTTTATAATTAAAATATTGAAGACAGCAATGGCATGGCCTTTGAAATTCACCTCATGTAGTAACCCAACTACAGATGTACTGTTTAAATAGCAACCAGTAGCAACTACACGTTCAGTAATTTAGAAAACAAAGGATTCTCAATGACATTCAAACGCTCTTAAAACTTTTTTATGCCAAAATAAAAATACATTCAAGCGACAAAGAAACTTGTATTGATATGCCTATTCGTTCTAATAAGATTTGAGGCAAGTTGGCACCAGCATTACTTTTCGTGGAGTCATTTCGGGTTCTTGAGGTGCCGACAACCGTCACACTCCAGGACAGAAATGAATCAACAGGAGTGCACTTGAGCCTGATTTTCGCCAGTGGCCATCGTTCAGTAATTTATCTTTTCTGTTGTAAACCATACACCAGGGGTTTCAATTTACGAGGGAGAGGTTGAGCCATGCCACGAGTCGATAGGTCAAGTTACACTTTCAGTAGTGTTTATATTTGGCTAGAGGACTTGGCTGGCAGCCTGACAGACAATGCCGCAGCAGTCTTGCTTGGTCGAGGAAGTAGGTGGGGGTTGGGTCGCAATTTCACTCGACATTGAGTAGCCTCATATTCTGGATCGGTGGCTCGCCGCCGCAGTCCTGTCTGGTGCACGCGAGGCATGCTGGTCGTGGTGACTTGGACGGGTCAGAGTGCGACCGGCTGCAAGAAGTAAGCTGACTGCCGCTTACCGCCGTAGCAGCGTTCTTGTGGGCAGCCAGCGTAGACGGAGTCCCACCACTACAGGAGGCCGGCTATTCACTGACGTCAATTTGTGTTTTCTAGTAGCTTGCTGGAATTTACAATGCGTGGGTAAGTTTCGGATCTTTCCCGATGATTAGCTCGCTAGTGTCGCACGTTGTTGTCTTGGTGCAAGAAAGTTTCTGTGCGACCAATTCTTTGAATCTCTTCAGTGATTTTAACCGATAGGGTTGTATATTCTGATTTTGTCTGGTGCATATCTGATTTTATGAGAGGGGACACTCATATTTTAGAGAGTCAAATTGTGCTTGGTGCTAATCTGTCGCTCCTGGGCTTTCTGGTTTATGTGATAATGTTCCAAGAACTGTTCTCTTTTAAATTTTCTGGTCAGTAAAAGAATTTTCCAGAATATTCCCCGCTTGTGCTTCTTTTGGATGGACTGTGTAAGCAGTGCAAATTGTAAGAGAAATCTGTGAATTAATTCTCCTCCCTTTTGGTGTGTTGACGTGAACTGCGAACTGCCATTCGTTTGGCACACTAACACGGATCATAAAGCCGTAACTGCTCTTTGTATGGCGAACAGGGTTCGCGTGCAACAGGTGCTGACTTTCAAATCACTTGTAAAAAGAACATGAATTTTATTCAGCTATTAATTTTGATGTCGCTTGCACTCCTGTCCAGTCATTATTTAATTGTTGACTTTAGAGTAGTACACTAAATCATCCTATGATAAAGTGCAAGTCCACTTATATTTATGTAAATTATTTTATTTAAATAATTAAAAATCAAGTCTAAGTACTGTAAATTTCTCGTCGAGTATAAAGCTTTCAGTTATTGTTCATGGACGTTCATTACATCAAGGTCACCTTGTTGTCAAATACTGGTGCGTGTCCATTTGTGGCATTTCATTTCTTGGTAATTATTTTGAGGTGTGCGTTTTACTTATCGTTAAGAACACATAGCGGCCAACAGAAATTACTAGGAGTTGAATGCATTCAATTTAAATTTAATTTTTTTAAAGAAAACAACTTCTTGTCGTTAATACCGGTACCTGAACGTCGGTTTATAATGTGACGGGAAACATTTGTCGATTTCTAACGTGACGGGAACCATGTATCGGTCTCTTTAACGTAAGGAAAAATAAACTCGAATGAAGCTGCTGTCTGCGCCTGTAGCTTCGAATTCTTAAAAGCACTAAGTAAAAAGAGCATTCTGGCTTTAGTGACTACTCGCCACCAAGTTCGATGTATCACACAACAAATCTCAATACTCCTTGGACAGAAATCCAGTTAATTTTTCTGAATCAGAAGCACATTTTTTTTGCTTAGGATTTATTGCCTGACGACATGCTCCGATCGTGCCAGTGTCTCTGATTCCTTCAACAAATGATATATTGGAATTCATTTATTGTGCTGATGGTGATGATTGAGGTATTTTTCCATGTAGATATTTATGTCTATCAGCTAAGTCATTTTCGAATGACGAAAAATTCAGTGTATTACACCAATCTCTCCGTAGCACTGTTTACTGTTTGGTTATCTGTTTTAATATTGAGAATCATTAGGATATATTGGAAATTTTTCTAAAAAGGAAGAATAGGATTGTGACAGACTGCAGTAGTAGTAACCAATAACTATTTTAAAAGGAAAGACTGGTCAGTCCGTTATACACTTCAGCTATCTTTTCAGGCCCCCATGCTGATAAAAAGACTGGTCAGTCCGTTATACACTTCAGCTATCTTTTCAGGCCTCCACGCTGATAAAATTTGTCTTGTTCACGAATTCTTCCTTTGAGGGTTCTAAAATTTTATGGTAGTGGGTAGAAACACCTCCACAATTCCTGTAAAGTGTAGTATTATTCCAGAGATTTGATGACCCTGCCTACGTGAGTTCTCGGTTTGTCCTAGCTCCTTAACCAGGATGAACCACTACCTCACACAGATATCTAACTATTTCTACTTAGCACTTTATATATTCCTTCATATTTCCAACTGGGACGTGAAGGCAAAGGGAAACCACTCCAGTGTTTCTCTCCCAAGAAACCCATAATGTATTTTCGTGCTGTTAAACAGATTGATACCTGTGGGGGTGGGGCACAGCAACAAGGAAACCTATGACCATACAAAGCAATACACATAAGACTGTCACTTGCAGTGTACAAGGATTATGCCAGATTGAAATATTACAGTTTGTGAAAAGGCAATACCTACGAACTAAAATAGGGATATTAGGATTTCAGAGATTCACTGGAATTGCACTGCCCGCTTCAGAAAAGCTAATGGCAATACAGTATATTTTTGTGGTAGATCAGGTAACTCCATCCAGAGTGCTGCTTTGTTAGTGCAAAAGGCATGGAATGCAGCAGTGAGTGAATAGAAGCTTCTCAATGATCGAATATCACTAGAAAAATTCAATACTACAGGTTGCAATCTAAGTGTAATACAGCCATATGGACTAACTTCAACAGTTGGTGATGAAGAGTTAGAAGATATTATGGGTATTCGTCCAACTGAATGCGTTCAGTAGCACAAAATTAAGTAACGTAGTGCCAGAAGATTTTAATGCTTAGGTAGGGAAGTGGAGCTCATCAAATAAAGCACTTGATTGTCATGATTAAGACAAAATAAATGATCATGGACATCGACTGACTCTGTGCTGTAACAAAAATTATGTATTATAACCAAAACCTGTTTCCAACATCATCCACGAAGGCTTTACATCAGGACATCGTCAGGTGGAGTACGCCAAACTCAGATTGACTATTGGTTGATTAACTTCAGTGACCTGAACTGAGAATTAAACTGTCGGTATACAAAGGAACACCTCCAAAAGCAACAAGATCAGAGGAAAGGCTGAAATTGAAATTTTAGGAATCAAGTTCAAAACAGCTTACGACCCATCAGTCAGGTAACTCCACATCTCGAGGGAAATGGAATCTGCTAAAGTACACTTTAGTTAAAACATGTAAGGAAACCGCCAAGGATAGAGAAAATGTGAAGAAAACACGTTGCCCAAAATTAAAGCAACAAATTGCTGTTTCAATGTCCTGTGTCTAACTCACAATATAATCATACAAACTGCCAACAGATGTCGTTACCATCGTGTTGAAAGTAAGATGGCATTTAGATCATCGGACAATCACGTCAGTAATGACTTCAGGGCACCTATGAAGCTTGGTAGTGTTTGCAGGGTATTCCCACATCCACTATCGCCTACAGGCTCTCCACTGTGGAGGATCATGGGAAGAATAGAAGCGGAATAGTTGCTAGTGAATCGTTCTGTTGCTTCTCGGATGAGGCGACGGTTTGTAAAGACCGAAAGTGTATCCCAGAACCCAGAGGGGACCGTTATTTTGCTTTAAGGGCACGACGCTAGCGCTTTGGTGCTGCACTGCAACTTGTATCTGACTTCACAGCATCCCCTGGACGTGTTGCATAGAGGCAAATGATATACAGAATGCTGCATCAGAATGACCTTTATTGTTGAAGACCTGTTGTCTGTATACCTCTGGCGTGTCTTCACAGGAGGGAACGACTAGTGTAGAGTCATCAAGTTGCCGCCTGGACAGTTGAACGGTAGATGTATGATCTTTTCACAGATGATTCCCGATTTGATCTGGAGAGTAATTCTGGACGGATTCGCATCTGGAACGTGACTTCGGGACCCAAAAATTGTGGATAGAGACCGATATCGAGGAGGATCACTAATAGTGTGGGCAGGGATTATGTTGACCTCTCGAACATCTCTTCATGAAATTATATGGTACAAGTACCGTGAGGAGATCTTGGAATCTTATGCAGGGCTGTTGCGAAGAGCTGGTGGTACAGACTTCGTATTGATGGACGATATTATAGAGCAATGGTGGCAGATGTTTCTTCGGAAACGGAATATACTGTATGCATGGCGTTACCTGGTCGTTCTCCCGATATGAATCCCATAGAGCATGTCTGGAATGCATTACTGAGGCGAATTGCATCACGTCAGCATCCAACAAACTATAGCTTCAACACGAGATTGATTACAGCATATTCCATTATTGTCACGCCTATGTTGATGACACAGGTGATCAGACCCCATGCTGACCACAGTAACAAGATGTCAGAATGTCTGTGCAAATCCGTTAAGTTGGAGTAAAAACGAAGAATATATTTGTCTAACGTTATGCATCATGCAGTTTAATACGCTCTGTGTTCTCTAGATTGTTTCTTCTTCACTGTCACCTGTTTATACCATTTCGTGGCAAAACGGACACAACCTTGCAAAATTTAAGTTTGTTGTTTTAATTTTGGAAACCAGTAGAAATACACAGAAGCGCTAAGGGAACTGGTGTAAGTAGCCAGTTTATTTGTCTTTATGTTGGCAGCACGATAGGCTGCATGAATAAATCAGACAGCGATGTGCGCCCTCTGTAAGAGACTCTGTGTGGCTGGTCGGGCTCGCTGTTGGAGATGATTAGCCAGCAGTGATGGAGGCTGGAAGTTTTTAGTTAACACAGATGGAGGTTAGAAGTCTGAATTGTTAGTAAGAGTGGACGCTCTGGGCATGTTCGTCATACAGATTTAAAATTAATGACGATTATATAATGTTTTGAAAATGGATGTCACGAACGAGTATATAGTTTTTTGAATTGGATGTCACATTATTAAGGTAAAATTTGCTAAATGCATTGTTTGCTCTGCAACATAATGGTTCCTTTGCTTAACATATGCCTATTAATAGTTAGAGCCTACAGATGTTAGAATCGTGCATTTAGCTGGCTGTGTTGGTGCTTGGCGTATCGCTGTAGTTCGTGTAATGAAGATTTTCTGTGAGGTAGGTGACTTATGAAATGTGTGGGTTATTGTTAGGATTGCTCATAATTCAGGGACATCCTTTTTTGTTAGCTATTTGAGCAGTCAGGTATCGTTTGAGTTGTATTTGTCAGGAATAATTCTGAAGGTCTGATATGAAATGATAAAGACAAGCAAAGTGTCAGTACGTCAGTTTTACTCAGCAGTTTCTGAATTAAAAGTCTTTCCTTCCCAGTTATTTTAGCTTAAGTACAAATTTAATAAGGAAGTTTCACCTGATGACCCTTATCCGAAAATTTCTGATTTTTCTTGTAGTTTGAATAATTAGTGCATGATTATCAATTAGGTATTGTTTACTGCTAGCGCGTAATTATTTCTAATGAGCAAAACAGTTGCGGCATGCAAGTGGATTTGCACTTAGTACCTCGCAGTCGCTTTTGCAACTAATTAGATGTTTATTATTTTCAGTGTCACTTCAGCGTCTCCTCTAATTTTTGCCTTTCAAATTGTTTTTGCGTGTTATCATGTGAAATTCTGTGGTGATCATGGCGTGTGGTAAACGTAACATTAGGCTGCAAAGCAAGTTGACAAATGACAGTGAAGACGAGCGCAATGCTATACAGTGTGTAAGGTGGCATACTGTCGCGTTTAAAATACACTATTAGACAATGAGTCTACAGTGTGTCTACACTTTTATACCGTGCCTAAGATGGCATACTGTCGTATTTAAAATACATTATTAGGCACATTGTCTAACAGTGTATTTTAAATGCGACAGTATGCCATCTTAGACACTGTATAACACTTAAAACACTTGATAATGGCACTTTTAAGCCGAATCATGATAGTGTAAATGTAACACTGCAAATAAAAAACAGTCTAATGGTGGTACTGACTTTAAAGAAAAGTATTATGACTGTGGCCCCACATTATGAAAAAATTATTAAACCGTAGATTCAGGTTTAGCGTCAACACTCTTTTCTCAATTAAGTCAAGACTCATTCACTGCTTTTCAAAATACGAATATTGCTGGTAAAAATACAGTGCCGAAAAACACACAGGAACATGTTTCAGTCACTAATACAGTGTCATTTCAATTAGTGCAACAAATAGGTCAAAAGCTTCAAAAGTTAGACACAATGGTACAAAATCAGGAACGAATACAGCAATGGCTCCAAAAATTTTACACAATTCAACAACCACTTGAACATACATGTGAAGACCTAACCGCTGAGACACGCCAAATCGAATCGAAATATCAAAAAGTTTCTGAAGATGTAAAAACACAAATTTTGGGACATTTTAGCCTATCTTTTAGCTACATGAAGACACATTACAAAAATATGAAACTGACATAAAAGAACTGAAGATTACTGTTCACGAAAATCACGATACGGTGCAGACTAAAAGAGACTCAGTTGTATCTACCGATACGGTCACGCAACATGTAAAAAATCCGGAAAATCTCAAGGAAACAGCAGATACGATTATGACACAAAAGACACATGACAATAATATATGGTATTTTGGAGATCTTGAAAGGAGTCGGCAAGTGCAGCGAGCCTTGAGAAGGCACCGTCGACACGACGTGAGAATGACAGATTTGCAACACGATGACTTTGACTCTAAGCTCTTCATCACTACGCGCAAATTCATAACATTCAGAACTCTAGTAGTAATACACGTCCAGAAGACTGGTTTTATCAATTTTCTTACTGTTATCGTCCTAATTGGTCATCAGAAAAAAATTACTATATATTATATGATATTTCCAGTGTAAAACTGCTTATTGAGAGATAATTTGCTTCGTGACTTAGACACTATTAACATGACACGCATTTCAGTGGTTACCTGTTCACAAAAGGTAAAAGCAAGTTGGAGGTAATTCTGAAGTTGCGGTTGACAATGTAAGCAAGACTAAAGAATGGTCGAGACACGTTCACAGGACTGTCGACATGGGAAATGCGTTGGACACTGTAAAATGGTGCACGATGTTCGAAAGTCTGAGAAAAAAACAGGGGTAAAATAAAGGGAGAGACAGTTAATATACAATATGTACAAGACGCAAGATGTAATAATAAGAGTGGAAGACCAAGAACGAAATGCTTGTATTAGAAAGAGGGGGATGTAACCTTTCGCTCCTATTGTTCGATCTGCAAATCGAAGACGCAGAGATGGAAATAAGAGGAAGGTTTAGCAGGGGAATTTAAATTCAAGTTGAAAGGATATTCATGATACGATTCGCTGATGACATTACTATTGGGTGGAAGTGAAGAAGTCTTACGCAATCTGCTGAATGGAATGAACAATCTAATGAGTACAGAATATGTACTGAGAGTAAATCGAAGAAAGATGGAAGAAATGATAAGCAGCAGAAATGAGAAGAGAGAGAAAATTAACATCAGAATTGATAGTCACGAAGTAGGTGGAGTGAAGAAATTCTGCTGCCTAGGCAGTAAAGTAACAAATGACGGACGGCGTAAGGAGGACATCAGAAGCAGGCTAGTAATGGCAATAAGAGCCCAGGAAAATCAACTAGTATCAAACATAGGCTTCAACTTGAGGAAAGAATTTCTGAGCATGTGAATCTGGAGTACAGCATTGTATGGTAGTGAAGTGTATGCTGTGGGAAAACCGGAACAGAAGAAAACTGAAGCATTTGAGATTTGATCCTACAGACGAAGCTACATACTAAATTAAGAGTGTTGAAAGCTCTGCTGTTTGCAGTTCTCCTTTATCGCACTGAAACGTGGAAATAAGTGAAAGGGACTGGAAAACAACGGATGCTTTCCAGATGTAGCAACAACTTAATACTTCAATAAATGGTGGAGAAGAGGTTCCCGGTATTTTTTTTTTTTTTTAGGAAATCCTACAGTTCGTTTGTCACATAATTCTACTACAATAGGATAACTTGGAAAAGGTGATCATGCAAGGCAAAGTAGGAGGGGAAAGATTTCCAGGAACACCGCTGAGACGTTGCATAGACCGGTAAAAAGAGAAAACAAATCAGACATGGGGCCAGCTTCTCCGAGATGCAGAAAACCGGCAAAAATGGAGACAAATTGTTCAGAGTATTGTGTAATGGATCACCACCTTTCCACTATTAAAGTGGTAGTATTGATGATAAAGAAAGAAACATTAACAAGATCAATGCGAAATCTGAGGTAGAGTCTTCTGATATGCTCTCAACAACAAAGAAGTCACTTTCCACACATCATTTTTTCTTAAATAAACTGAAATGTAATTACATTTATTAAATATTTCTTGATAGTGTTGTTTCACCCTGAAGAACACACGTCACGATAAACTTGTGACCATTTATTGCATTTTGTGTGTTAAATGTGGACAACAATACTATTATATGGGTTTACATAGTGGAATAATCAGTGCATGCCAATTTTTAAGAGAAAGTAAAAGAAGATGTTGGAAGCCGATAGACACAGGGGAAGAAACCTTTTTTCGATAACAGTTCCACTAGTATCACACGTGGATATGGAAATGAGGGAAACGTTCCTGGAGATATACGACTTTTGAAAACCTTTGAAGAAAAGCACGTTGCTTGAAGACGTGATACTAGTCAAGTTTTAAATTTTATGAACAAATAAAGAGCGAAACTGAGAGGTACTAAAAAAGAACCGGTGAGGAATGAAGTCTACGTGAGACGCTTGGCTGAAGAAATGAGACATCAGCTACTAGTTAACTTGGAGGAACAGCAGAGGGAAACGATAGTAAGGACTGAGAAACAAAAACATTGAAAACAGATGATAGAGAAGGTTAAGTGCCGTAGTTAAGTACAGATGATGGATTAGAAGCATGTAGTTTTCTTCAACATTAATTTTATCTCATACGTTTAAATCTTATCTTTAAGTATAGTAAAAGTACAACTGCTTTTTTTTAAAAAAAAAAAAAAAGGTGCAATTACCTTTCTGATAGTCCTATTGAGCTATCAACATATATATAGCAAACGGTCAGCAAGTATTTGAACATGACACATAGCACATAGGGCTGGGCTAGCACTTGGATTGGTGACCATCAGGTGACTGACTTCAGATTTGAAAATAAAAATCTCCGGTTCGTTCCATGATTATCCTTCATATAGTGAACCCGTTTCGACTAAGAACACGTATGCAGCCTAATTTAATAAAATGTCTTCTAGTACTATATAACAGTTTAAGATTACTAATGTTTCGTAGTAAATCAACTGACGATTCCTTCCGGCGAATGCAGCCGATGAAAAACTGATGAAATTTAATTTGGTCCTCTTCAGCGCAGTCGAATAGAGTAGATGGTATCATGTTGATGCAATAGAGGGATTGTTTAAACCCATCCTGATTATAAGTCATGAAGATATTCTGTCAGCAGCTAAAACCTTCGTACAAAGGTATTTTAGTTGGTGTCTTATTTTCCACTTACCTTGTCTTACGATTTTATCCTTCATTTCTGACGAAATTGCCTCGTGGATGTGGTTTTCCAATTTGATTTCTTATTTTCCATCTTAAACGACTCTCTTGGCAAGAAAGCTGTATTTTTTTTATTTATTTATGTTGGCAACTGCTTCTGTCCAACAAACGTACATGCACTGCTTACTATCAAGGAGACTGTAGCATGATTTGAATGTCCAATCCTCAGCTTTCTAAACAGATTCACTGTAGATTTGGATTCGTATATAGTAACTACATGTTTGTCTACTTACAAGTGGGCATTCTCTGTAATTTCCGAGGTGACTTTTAGCTCCACAGTTATGATAGTGGCCTTGGTGTTGAGTGTGATGTTATGCTTTCGGGTATTCAGCCAAGTTATTTCCATTTCATACACAATACTCCGATGAGTAACACAGTCACCTTCTTCAGGTGCTTCAAGTTGCGCTCATATGTGTGCTCGCTCACTGAAGTTCGACCGGTTAAACGTCCGGAAGTACAAGATTAGTCAGACGCGCAGCGAAACCCTGACAGACCACAGCGTTTTATTTGTATTTGGTTTCATATCCCCTCACTGAGTCACAAAGTAACATCCATTTCGATCCGTATTCTTCGACCTATCCACTACAGGTTGTTCGTTTTAATTTGAGACAACTAAATATTTCGAAAATGACGTCGTACGAAAAAATGTAAGTGTGAAGTTAATATTAGTAAAGGGCGCATCATTTTGTGTTACAAGTGACCATTCCTAACCACACCTTTTGAGTGGGTAGGATCAGACTTGTATTTTCAGATGGGGACGCCCATTTTATTGCATTGGCGGCTTTTACGCCAACAAATGCCTATCGGTTACTCAAAGCAGTTTTTTCCATTCGTGATAGATGACGCCGTAATCAATAAATATCAAACTTTCTGGATGATTAAAACTGTGTGCCGGGCCGAGACTCGAACTCGGGACCTTTTCCTTTCAAGGTTCGAAGGAGAGCTTCTGTAAAGTTTGGAAGGTAGGAGACGAGATATTGGTAGAAGTGAAGCTGTGAGGACGGGGCGTGATTCGTGCTTGCGTAGCTCAGTCGGTAGAGCACTTGCCCGCGAAAGGCAAAGGTCTCGAGTTCGAGTCTCGGTCCGGCACACGGTTTTAATCTGCCAGAAACGTTCATATCAGCGCACACTCCGTTGCGGAATGAAAATCTCATTCTTGATAAATAACAAGTTTGCTGGTTCTTACAACGAAGGACCGACGCATTTGATTGTACATTTCATTTATAATATAAACGTATATCTTTGTCTTCTAACTGTTGGTAATTATGATCAGAATTTACTTAAGTGTCGCTAATTTGACTGAACAGTACAATAAGGATAGCCGTTTTAGTGTCCAACATGAAACCACGTTTAGTGTGATCCAGGAACAACGATGTGGATGTAATAGTGTCCTGTTCTCTGTCGGTGAGTCCGTTTGCCTCTCGTCTCTGTGGAGCTGATTTCGGTTAGTATTAAAGGAAGGTGCGCCAGTCACTATCACTTCATGGATATTTTACCTTACCACAACGGTTGTAGTTTGTATACATCTGATAGCCGTCAGCCGCTAGTTACGGTGGTTAGATGGAAACACTCCGAAATCAGTCACCCAGATGGCGAGGTTTGAAGGCGGCCACCGGAATCAAGCAAACCGGTGATTTGAGGACTCAGCCGAATAGGGAACAAAGAACTACGAGTACAGCACCACCTACCATAAGTGCAAAACAATGGCTTGAGCAAATCGTACATATTTTTTGGGATAGAATCAGAATATGCAAGAAAGTTGGGGTAGAGAATTCCACTTGAAAATACAGATTTGATTCCGCTATGCAAAGGGAGGGGGGGGGGGGGGTGGTTAGAGTTGGCCGGTTGTAGCACAGACAGATGTCTCCATCTCTAGTATTAACTTTTCACCTAGAACAAGTTTTTCGCACGATGGGTCGTTTTCTACATATTTTGTGGTCTCAAGTTGAAACAAAACCACTGTATGCTGTAAATGGTTTTTAAACTATCAGTAGCAGTCACAAACTTTGTTAAAGTTTGTATTACCTACTTATTTAGCGAAATGTTTCTGGGAAGTAACTCATCTGCAAGCTAAATGGCATTACAGAAACAATTTTACAATAAGGTTATACTTATGTTACATAGTATTTCCATAAATGCTGCGGTTTTTTGATGAGGTGGCTAAATAAATAATTCAATTGTTAACAAAGTTTGTGACTATTAGCGGTAATTTAAAAAACCTTTGCATATTTCTTGAGACAGTCATGGTCGAAAAATAGTCAAAATTCCTTCAAACACTATATACTGATTTAACTTGCGGATAATCTACAAGTAGTTCAATAAACTCCACTCTATTTCCGCCGTTTGTAGTGAAGGATAAGTTGTCCGATTTCGCAGTATACCTGCTTACAGAATTACATTTGCATGGTCCACTTCCGTACACGTCTTGGCAGCGTGTGTACTAACATAGCTTAAGCTCCTGTGCCTACTTTATACTTCGGTCGTGATTCCTATTTCTGTTTCATTCCGCTTCGTACATGCCCAAGTATTCTCTTTAATTTATGTCGTAGGATTGCCTTACTACACCCCCTTCCTTTTTTTCTATCATTCTGCATCCTTCACACATACAACACACGCACACACACACACACACACACACACACACACACACACACACCACAAAAACACACAACACCGAATACATGAACGTAAATGCGAATGCACGCACGCGCAAGAATTGCGAATGTACGGAGCGTGACTAGGCTAAACGGCCTTCACCCCTCCCACCCCCCACCCTCGGTCACGCCAGCACTCTGTGCCGCCTAGCAGTGCAGAGCTGCAGTCGCGGCGTGATACGGGTGGCATAGCAACTCTAGCGCTGCTTTAAACTGGCAGTGGTAAGCTGGGACTGGCTGAGGATTTAATACGCGGGCCTTAAAAGCGCTTACATTAGCCCTTATGGCGTCACAGCGCCACACATTGCCTGACGGTGAACCGCTACCCACTTCCAACAGCGCTCGTGGTGCACAGACAACGGTTGTTGGTCGCCGCTTCAAAAGATCTAAACCACTTGATGTGGTAGTTGGTTCAGCATCAACAGGTTTCTGCAGCAATAGTACGAAAATCTGTAAAAAATGTCAACACGTCAGATGAGAGTAAATTTCTCTACTTGGTGGTATTGACCGACTATGAGTATGTGTTGTTGAAATAAACATAGCGTTTGAGACATTACATGTTCACTCTTAAGAAACGACGAGCAAAGAAAAACATAGAAATGAGACGTCGAGCGAACCTACTGAGAGTCATTATTGCTTTTATACAGCTTTCGCAAAGTTGCACCTTTCTGTATCTTTCGTGAAGAATGGACGCATCGCATGAATGCAATTTTAAGAACTGATATTTTATGACCTTCTTTAAGAGACAAATTGTTGTTGATGTAGGTGTAGTGGTTATGTTGGACGAAGAAGGCTGGAGAACTGCATGAAACCAACCTTAGCGTTCATTATGCAAACGTTGTTTCGTTAAAGAGACTACTGCTATCGAAATATCCCAAATGATCAAGACGTCGAGGGGGTCTTAATCTCCCTAATATACATTCCTTCTTTCGAAATCTGATGATATAAAGGACATTTGCTCGTAGGAACATTCAACAGCTTGTTTACTTTCCAGAACATAAAGTCACAAATTACTTCCTGTAAGCCATCGACACTAAAACGATATATACTGAGAGGCCAAAATACAACGTGTGAGGAAATAAAAAGTAACAGAGCAAGAAATTGGTGAATCCATCACACCACTCTAAAACAAGAAAACAAGTGGTAAAATCTCTATTACAGAAGAATTATTGAAGTGGTCAAAATCAAATATTATACATGGTCTAGACAGCTTTTTGCGACTATTTGTAATACGTTAAAAATTTCCAGAAGGGTGGAAAATACCAGTAACCCACACTCTGCGTATTAACTGAGACAAGCAAAATTACAAAAATTGCAGAGGAGCGTCACTTCTGCCATAGGCGTACACAGAATTATCAAAAATTCTCTTGGACAGATTTGTAAAAACTTTAAACAAGCAATTGGGAGAATATCAGGGTAGTTTTAGGAACGGAAAATCCTTCGCGGAACATATTTTTATCTTAAAATCAATAACTCGCTACAGAATGTTAACCCTAAAATCTAAAATAAAATGCCACGTACAATTTATACATCCAGTTTGAGTGGGACTGGAATTCGATAGTATTGAAAGGAACATAAGGAAAAGTAGTAGAGGATTATGGACTGGGGGTAAGGATTGAAAGGAAGCCGCTTGGTAGAATTTTGCGCAGAACGTACCTTAATCATAGCTAACACTTGTTTTAAGAATCATGAAAGAAGGTTATATACTTGGAAGAGGCCTGGAGACACAGGAAGATTTTCGGTAGATTACATAATGGTAACAGATTTACCTATCAGGTTTTAACTTGCAAGACACTTCTAGGGACAGATTTGGACTCTGACCACGATATATTGATTATGAATTGTTGATTAAAACTAAAGAAACTACACAGAGGTAATAATGTAAACAGATGAGACCCGGATAAACTGAAAGAGCCAGAGGTTTTAGAGAGTTTAAGAGAGAGCATTAGAGAACGATTGACAAATACAGTGGAAAGAAATACTGTAGAAGAGGAACAGTTAGCTTTGAGAGATGAAATAGTGAAGGCCGCAAAGGATCAAGTAGGTAAGCAGACGAATGCTAGTAGAAATCATTGGGTAACAGAAGAGATATTGAATTTAATTGATGAAAGGAGAAAATATAAGAATACAGTAAATTAATCAAGCAAAAAGGAATACAAACGTCTCAAAAATGAAATCGACAGGAAGTACAAAATGGCTAAGCAGGCATAGCTAGAGGACAAATGTAAGGATGTAGAGGCTTATCTCACTAGGGGTAAGATACATACTGCCTACAGGAAAATTAAAGAGACCTTTGGAGAAAAGAGAACCACCTGTATGAATATCAAGAGCTCAGATGGAAAACCAGTGCTAAGCAAAGACGGGACAGCAGAAAGATGGAAGGAGTTGACCGAGGGTTTTTACAAGGGCTATGTACTTGACGGCAATATTATGGAAAGGGAAGAGGACGTAGATGAACATGAGATGGGAGATATAATACTGCATGAAGAATTTTAACGAGCACAGAAGGCCTTAAGTCATTAAACGGACCCCGGGATTAGAAAACATTCCATTAGAGTGAAAGCTTTGGGAGAGCTAGTGATGAGCAAGAATGTATGAGACAGGTAAAATACCCTCAGACTTCAAGAAGAATGTAATAATTCCAATCCTAAACAAAGCAGGCGTAGGCAGATGTGAAAATTACTGAACTATCAGTTTAATAAGTGATGGCTGCAAAATATAACACAAGTTATTTGCACAAGAATGGGAAAACTGGTAGAAGGCGAACTCGGAAAAGATCAGCTTGGATTCTGCAGAAATGTTGGATTACGTGAGGTAATACTGACCCTACTACTTGTCTTAGATGATAGGTTAAGAAAGGCAAACTTACGTTTTTAGCATCTGCAGACTAGGAGAACCCTTTTGACAATGATGACTGGAATACTCTCTTTCAAATTCTGAAGGTGGCAGGGGTGAAATACAGGGAACGAAAGGCCATTTACAATTTGTACAGAAATCGGATGGCAGTTACAAGAGTAGAGGGGTATGAAAGGGGAGCAGTAATTGAGAAGGGAGTGAAGCAAAGTTGTAGTCCAACGCCGATGTTATTCAACCTGTATATTGAGCAAGCAGTAAAGGAAAAAAAGAAAAATTTTGATCAGGAATTAAAATGTATGGAGAAAAAATTAAAACTTGGACGTTTGCCGATGACACTAATTCTGTCAGAGACAGGAAAGAACCTGGAAGAGCAGTTGAACGGAATGGACAACGTCTTGAAAGGAGGATATAAGATGAATATCAACAAAAGCAATATGAGGATATTGGAAGGTAGCCTAATGAAGTCAGGTGATACTAATGTAATTAGATTGGCAAATGAGACACTTTTAAGTAATAGATGAGTGTTGCTATTTGAGGAGCAAAATAACTGATGATGGTCGAAGTAGAGGGGATAAAAAAAACATAGACTTTCTATGGCATGGAAAACGTTTCTGAAGAAGAGTAATTTGTTGACATTCAGTATAGATTTAAGTGTCAGGAAGCCGTTTCTGAAAGAATTCGTAGGGAGTGTAGCCATATATGGCCATGTATGGAAGTGAAATGTAGACGATAAACAGTTTCAACAAAAGGAGAATAGAAGCTTGATGCTACAGAAGAACGATGAAAATTAGATGGGTAGGTCTTGTAACTAATAAGGAGGTACTGAAGAGAATTGGCAAGAAGAATAAATTGTGGCAAAACCTAACTAGAAGAAGGGGCCGGTAGGTAGGACGCCTTCTGAGGCATCAAGGGATCACCAATTTAGTGTTGGAGGGAATCGTGGAGGCTGAAGTCGTAGACGTAGACCAAGAGATGAATACACTAAACAGATTCAGAAGGATGAAGGTCGCAGTAATTACTCGGAGATGAAGAAGCTTACACAGAATAGAATAGTATGGAGAGCGGCGTCAAATCAGTCTCTGGACTGGAGGCCACCACCACCACAACAACAACAACATGATAAATAGTGGATGTAATAGAACTAGTGTTAAGATTTTACTAAGTTCGTAAAGTGGGTCATGCAGTGGCCAAACACTGTTTCCTAATGTGTGTAACCATTGTAGTTCCCTCTAGGTTTGTACTATCAATGTGCATCAACATTTACCATTATTTCAATAAGGGAGTTCCATTGTAGTTCCCTATAGGTTTGTACTATCAATGTGCATCAAGATATACATTATTTCAATAAGTGAGTTTCAAGAGTTTCGTTACCAATATATTTTAAGGACAGTGTGCTGTTGCCACATATCCTGGAAACACATTGCAGCTCGGCATTTGTCAGGGTTACACAATCCCCACTGTTTTCTTTCCATTTCACGTCACCACAATGTATTGCTTCCAGATAATGTTAACTTGTAACTGTGGCGTATTAATCGTATTATTCAGTGGCTACTATGTTTTAACGTTCCCATTGTATTCGTTTTTTGATCTACACCAGTTGTGCAGAAGGAATGGTCAATATTCAGGTGTATCACAAGTACTATCATTCGAAGCAGAAAGTCTAGTAAACAAGGGCTGTGCAGTGCTTCCCTTAAGAGCTATGAGCACCTCTTCATCTTCGATAGTGTGAAACTGATCTCTTTTGCTGCAAGCTCTTTGCTCTTGGAATTTAGTGGAAGGTGGTAATATAGACAAAAATTAGAAAAAAGTCTAGTAAACATTATCTCTAAAGTGCATACTTCCAGAGCTATGAGCACTTGTTGGTCTGCACTACTGTGAAACATATCTATTCTGTTGAACAAGTGCTCGAAATTTTTAGGGTATGCATTTTCGAGCCCATGTTCACTAGATAATATTTGCTTGTTTTAGTTCTTACTACCTCCTCCCAAAACATGGAAAGCAACGAGCTGGTCGTAGGACAGATTTGTTTCAAAGTGTCGAAAATGAATAAGTGCTCATAGTTTCTTAAGACATGCATTTTAAAACCCATGTTTATTAGAAATCCTTCCTTCGAATGATCGCTACTGTCGTTACCACTGAATATTGAATATTCCATCTACGGGACCCTGTATATAAATGCTACTTGTTGAACTTTCAGTAAGCGAAAAATATCATTGGCTTTTATTCAAGCTTTTAAACCTAATACTTTCTAACAGAACTCTGCTTCGCCTATTAAAAATCTGAGTTTACAATGAACGGTAATTTTTGTGATATTTGTACAGAGGTGTCCAAAAATTGGACCTACTAAGGAAAAGAAGGAAACAGAGTAGTAAAAGATTTGTAAGGTATCCCAATAGAACAGAACCGTTCTTTCTTTGAAAGTAGCCAATTTTACCTCGCCACCTTTCATCTTCTCTCACATTCTACCATTGATAACAAACAGAGACGCGATGAGTTTCTGCCGCCATGAGCTGATAGCATCCAAATTGTTTCTGTGTTAAGAACCTTGAAGTTGGAATCACGCAGTTAATTAGTTATGTTTGGTAGCTGCTCTCGCTGTAGCTACTGAGAGAGTAGTCGCCAATTGGCGTTCATTTTCTGGGACTCATTCGCAAAACGTACAGAGCCACAGACTGGTGTAGCAAAAATCGCTAGTAAGACGGGTTCACTTTATTAATTTTGTTACTTCCAGTGGTTGGTATGGTCAAAGAATTTTTCTCCATTATCATTTGTTTTAATTTGTTCTATCGAACAACGCATCATTACAACATATTCATAGTAGTTGGGTAATGATCAGAGCAATGTGTAAGAGCGCTATATCCATTTCAGTCGATGCTTCCAAGACGTCAGGTATCTCGTATTCAATTCGGACGCTCCATGGCCATTCAATATATAAACATGTGCTTTTTTTTAAAAAACAAAATATCTACTGGTCAAAAGAGCATATTTCCAGCGAGCTCTGATTTCCTGGATAGTCTTAGACCTGCGATTTTGCGACAAACTGTCTGACAAAGAAAACAAAACGAAACACCATCTATTGAGACGATATGTGATATTATATCACTGATTACAAGACGGGATCAAACTTACGCAGAACTTCGTACGAAAAGACCGTTTATCAGTAAGACTTTGCATCACGTTTGGCCCGGTTCGGCTGTATTCTCTCCGGATGCAAACTGGTCCATAACTGTAGTTATTGGTTCATCATAAGTTGAAAAGCGGCTCCGGTACGTAATCGGCAACCCATTTATTCTATGGGGACTGATCTGGGAATCCTGCTAAATACTGGTTTATCTCAACACCATACAGACATATCGTAAGTGACTTGTGACTACAAGCTTTGTAGCACCACCGTATTGTCCAGTGAGAGGCAACACATGTCGACGCTGGACGCCCGTGTCTTACCGTGGTATCGTCAGAGTTCCCTCAGTCACCACTAGCTGTGACCAGACGCCATACCAGATGGCTCCCAACACTATGAAGCCAGATGTTCACACTGCTGTGATTCTCCAAAACTGGAGAAAACAGACCTCCTCCCCAGGTCGCTGTCATACCAGCGATGGTCATTCTGAATCGTGCACAACTGCGATATATAGCTGAACATCATGCAACGCCATTCTGTCCATTATAATTATCCGGGCTGTTATGCCGTTGTCGGTTGATGAATTCTGTGTCGATTCCCAACGCTTAGTCTCCGACTGCGGGAGACATCTTCAAGGGGCTCCGCAGCTCGATGGAAGGTCCAACACACCCACTGGCTCGCTACTGACTGCCGCTAAATTCCGTGTCCGCGCGCTCCCGCGCCGCGGCGTGACGTCACGTGGTTTGAAAACGTCAGTGCAATTGGCCGCTGTCCGTCGCCGTCGATCGCCGTTGCCATCACCCAGTGGTGGACGAGTGATACACATCTTCTTTCGGTTGAAATTATTTGTGTGTTTAGCGATTTCGATTGCCTCCCTGTAGAGCCTTTCGTAATATCCGTTTGAGGCCGCTAGTACTTGCGTCTCCTCCAAACGAATATTGTGGTTCCCTGGCTGGAAAGCATCATCGGCAACAGCTGATTGTTCCCTTTCTCCTCTTCTACCATTTCCCTTGTGCTCTTCCAAACGTTTAGAAACAGTTCTTTTAGTGATACTCTCATAAACATCACCACAGCTGCATGGGATCCTATACACTCCAGCTTTTTCGAATGTTTTGCGAGCGTCCTTGGTAGGCGTAAAGTATTCCTGTATCTTCCTGGTGGGCTTGTAAATTACGGTAATATTCCGCTTCGTCAAGATCCTGCCTATTCTTTCCGTTACATTTTTAACAAACGGCAGGAAAACCTTAGATTTTGCCGTAGCCTGTACGTCAGCATGATTGCTGCGTGGCTGCCTCAACTCACGTTTTATTTCGGCGGACGATTATCCGTTCTTCATTAGTGTATTGTGAAGATGTTCCATCTCAGCGTCGATCAACTCAGGTTCACAAATATTTCTAGCTCTGTCCGCTAACGTCTTGATAACACCCCGCTTATGTTGTGGGTGGTGGTTCGAATCGCGGTGCAAATGGTAGTTTAGGCCACTCAGTATACCGCAAACCCACACGCACGGACCGTTATTTGCACCGTCGTGCAACTCAAGTTCAAAAATACTTCTAGCTCTCTCCACTAACGTCTTGATTACACCCCGCTTCTGTTGTGGGTGGTGGTTCGAACCGCGGTGCAAATAACGGCCCGTGTAAGTGGGTTTGTGGTATACTGAGTGGCCCAAACTACCATTTTCGTTTCTAAAAACAAGCACTTCGAGGAAATGTAATTTGCCGTCTACCTCTTCCTCCGTTGTAAACTGAATTCTCGAGTTTATACTGTTCATATGTTCGTGGAACAGTTCTGCCACTGGGCACAAGAGGAATTGCGGGACGATGACAGATTTTTGTACCATTTCTATTTAGCGCTGAAGCGTCATTCGCCATCAACTGTAATGTAAACCGGAATAATATGCACTACTGCGTGACGGAAAATCCACGATGGCTACGACAAGTGGAACATCAGCGACCTTGGCGGGTTAACGTATGGTGCGGCATTATGGGAGAAAGGATAATTGGCCCCCACTTTATTGATGGCAATCTAAATGGTGCAGTCTATGCTGATTTCCTACGTAATGTTCTACCGATGTTACTATAAGATGTTTCACTGCATGACAGAATGGCGATGTACTTCCAACATGATGGATGTCTGACACAGAGCTCGCGTACGGTTGAAGCGGTACTTCATGACAGGTGGATTGGTCGTCGAAGCCTCATACCATGGCCCTCACGTTCACCTGATCTGACGTCCCTGGATTTCTCTTTGTGGGGAAAGTTGAAGGATATTTGCTTTCGTGATCCACAGACAAAGACTGACAACATGCGTCAGCGCATTGTCAACGCATGTGTGAACATTAGGGAAGGCGAACTACTCGCTGTTGAGAGGAATGTCGTTACACGTATTGCCAAATGAACTGAGGTTGACGGACATCATATTGAGCATTCATTGCATTAATGTTGCATGTACAGGTAATCACGGTGTAACAGCATACGTTGTCAGAAATGATAAGTTCACAAAGGTACATGTATCACATTGGAATAACCGAAATAAAATGTTTAAAACGTACCAAATTTTTGTATTTTAATTTAAAAAACCTACCTTTTACCAACTGTTCGTTTAAAATTGTGAGACATACGTTTGTGACTATTACAGCGCTATCTATCACAAAGCGAAAAAAGTGTTCCAACTAAATCATTCATATTTCTTTACGTACTATGTAATAAAAAATGAGGGTTCCCATTTTAAAAAACCCAGTTGATATCCGTTTGACCTATGGCAGCACCAGCTAGCGGGCCAACCATAGCGCCATCTGGTTTCCCCCTTCAAGCTAGACAAGTTTCGTGCTTTGTACTGTTTTCGTTTGACGTTTATTTCGTGAGATATTTGACCCAGCCACGATCAATGGATCACCCTGTATATATATATACAGGGTGAATCGAAATGCGGGCACTCAGGCTTCGCAGCGCAACACCTCACATGTCAGCGATAATGAAATTTCTGTCCCAAAATTTCTTTTGGCGGGTACATCCGGCAGAGAAAGGACGTTTAAGTGTGGCAATATGGCAACACTTTAACCACATGTACGGTGCAGTGTCTGGTGCATTACAGCTGCCTGGTGCAGTGACGTTGGTGCCATGTATAATGTTTTGGGTTAGCATGGAGGATCCTGGGTTGGAGCGCATTTTTTTTTATTTCCCAATTTCTTTCTGATATTTTATTCTTTAATATACACCATTCCTTAGGTTACTCGTATTCTAAATTTACAGCATTCTGCGACGCTGAACATAACAAATACGTGGTTAGACAAATAAGAAATAGACAGTTGAAACAAATGACCTGTCATAGGAGAGAGGAACTACAAAAATAATATCAGTTTCGAAATGATAAAAATGACATCACAGTACGATAACACAACATCTGCTTGTCATTTATACTACATGTAATATGAACGTTCAGACGCCGCACATTTGGAACCAGCGACAACAATGATGTCCAAATTAATGACCACATGACGTTCACAACAGAATACGTTGTCCTCAGAACAACAGATGCTGAAAGCGACCTCGCTCCACGTCGAAATAATGAGCAACTCACTGAAACATACAGCTCTGTTCCCTTCGCAGCAAAGGTGCATCCACAGTAACAAGAGCAGCATGAACACGCGCTACAAATTCTTCCACATTCGTCGGCGGAGTAGAGTACAGGTGCTGTTTCAGGTGTCCACACAAGAAGGAATCCAGGGGATTTAGGTCAGGTGAAAGCGGTGGCCATACAACTAGACCTACATGTCCAAGCCATTTCCCTGAAAATGTGGTATCGAAATACTGTCGCACATAAATTCCAGAGTGTGGAGGTGCACCATCACGTTGGAACCATATCCCCTGCCGAGCATGTAGCGGAAAATCTTCCAGCGCATCAGGCATATAGTTCACGAGGAATGCATGATACCTTTGTGCAGTCAACCGGTCAGGCAATATGTAGGAACCAACCACCTGTCGTCCAATATTCCGCGAAGACGTTGATACCAAAGCGAACTTGATATCCACGGACGAGGGTGACGTATGGGTTAGCCTCGCACCAATGGTGGGCATTGTGTATATTGAAGACACCTTCACGAGTGAATACTGGTTCATCTGACCCAATTTGTTCACAATGTCATCGTCAGCTTCCTGTTGTTGTAGGAACTATTCATAGAATTGCATTCTCTGATGGCGATGTGCAGGATGCTGGTGTTGCGTGAAAGCATAATGATAGGAGGGCAACCCATGCTCATGTAGCACGTTAACGACCGTACATTGCGAGACACGCAGATGCCTTGCTAAGCTACGTGTACTTCGCTGAGGTTCTTTGTGTATGACCTCCACAATAGATTCCTCAGTAGCTGGGATACAGCGAGTCTGTGTACGACCTCCGTCAAGTGTTGGTGGAAGTAGACAATCTGACTCCTGAAGGCTTAGCTCCATATGGCAAAACACATTTCTTGTGGATGGCGTCGAAGAGGGTATCTAGCAGCATATTCACGAGAGGCAACAGCAGTCCGGTTATCAGATGCACCAAGGACAAGAAGCATATCCACATATACGTCGTTCGTCTACGCCATATGTCTGCCACACTGATTTAGAGATTTACAATAAGAAAATTCAATACGTGTACTCACGTACATTGTAGTCTGTCACGGGGGTGTTACTCCGCTCTCAACTACTCCCTGTCTGGTGGACAGCGCATACAGTGTCAACACGCCGATAGTCCTGTGCGCTGTTCCACCTAATGCCTATCACCCTTCTGACACATATTGTTCTGCATGATTCATCCCGACACCGCTAATTGGGAAATATTCGGTTTCGAATTACACTGCTTCCATAACGGTAATAGATGTGATGTTTCCACAATCCTATCGATAGGATATTAATAATAATAATGCATTGAGATACGTACTAAACAGCATGCGATTACCAAACTCGATGTTGAAAGGTATAATTATTGGAACCATGGTGATTACACATACAAATAGTAACCAATTTTGGACATTATTCACACAGCACGTTGCTAGTCCTACTGGTAACGTAAGGCCCTAACGAGTTGTAATCAACCTCAACAAGGCAAGAATAATAATTGGTACTAATCTGTGGGACCATTGGAGGAAGGTATAAAGAAATCAGGTTTCGCATCTAGCAGATGAACTGGTGCGAATACATTCACGCCCACGATGTGGTAAGGGCTTCTTCCAAAGCTGACCAGTCTACCTTTTCTACGATTGCAGTATGTAAGTGCATATGTTTTCTAGAGGACCCACTGCAATCGCTGTTGACGATTAAGATGCCAGACAATGCACCACCTGCATGCTAACCCAAAACTTCATACACTGCACCAACTGCTGCACACAAACAACATGTGCTGACAGAAGTAGCCACCATACATGTGGTTACAGTGTTGCAGATTGTCACTCTTTAACGTCCTTTTTCTGCCGGATGTACTCGCCCGTCGAAATTTTTTGAGAGACATTTTTTTATCGCTCGCATTTGAGGTGTCGCGCTGCGAAGCCCGAGTGATCAAATTTCGCTTCACGCTGTATATATGAGGAGAGAGGGGTGGGGGATTATATGAGCACCTATTTTTATTGATGACAACAGTTTACTCAACAACATTACATCAATATTTACTCTATAGAAGACTAATAACTGTTGTGATTGTAAGTGGTACGTTACCAGGTGGGTTAGTACTTCCTAGTACGCATGGCAGAAGTAAGCCATTCATGTTTATTTTCCCCTGAGCAGCAGGTGCAATATTGAAATATGGACGTGTGGATGCAAAACGGACATTCTATATTGACAGGCGTAGTCCACCGTGCAGAGAACATCAGGTAGTAAATTACATGACGTGTTGTGTCGGATGTCCATCGTTCTGGCGATTTGAATCGCCTGTCTGCTTTGTGGGCACTGCACTTTGGGGCGCTGATGGGCAATTATCTTCTGTACTGTTGACTGAGAGTACTCTGTGGCGGACACAGGCGAGAAGCTGTACGTCGGCCCTGTGATATGGTGAGAGTGAGACTCTCATGTTCATCGAGAAATTACAGTTGTTCGGCTCGGGCGTAATAGGGCAAAATATTAAAGGGGAGTGTCCGTGGCCAAATCGTTTATGTGCGATTGTTGTACTGCTAACTCCGCATGGCTTGTCTTTGTTATTGGTTTGATACGATAATACTGCAATGGTGTGCATTCCTTTTAATGAAAAAAGCAGGGACGCTTTTTCTCTCGTACCTTAGGTTGGATACACAGTGTTTGAGCTGGTGGTCGTCTTGTCTGGGCAAGCTCTGGTGGGCGATTGTCTTTGACGTGTTGTTGGATTTTGTTCGATGTTGCCACTGCGAGCTCCTTGACTTCGCTGTTTTGTCGGTATAGGTTAGAGAAAATATAGTGCAAAGTGCGCTAATACGTGAACATCAACCAGGACGGGAATGTTGTGAAAGCACCTGCACAGCACACGACACCGACCTTGTGTGTTGGGTTACGCGCACCATGAACAGGTGCGGAACAAAGACAGTGTTGTCTGCGACTGGTGCCAAGCGGAGTACTGGCCACGTTAGTTGCCCCAGCGTTGTCGGATGGTACTGGTGTTATTCTATTTTCCTGGCTTGAGGCTAATGGCAAGCGGTGGGTCGTTAATTCTCTCCCTCTCCCTGTCCTCAGTGGTATAAGTATCCTACAGGGACTTTTTTACTTCGGGACGGAATGTGATTACAGATTTTTCGCAATTGTGCAGCTCGTGCAAGATTGTCTGTTTGAAAGTGTCACGTCTTACGTATATTGCAGAATTATGCCAAGAGATGTATTTGCAATTTGCCGCATCCACTGTTAGTAAAGAACTGATTTTATAATTTGCGATAAAGTTCAATTGGCGCGATCTTCTGATACGGAGTCGCTAGTGTAGAGGTTAATTCAACTGAAAGTGCGGGTATAAGAAATTTTCTTGTTCTCAATAACTTTTCTCCTAATTCTAACATAGCTGCGGTTCACCATGTCCCCTTAGGCTAGTACACTAATTAGTTACCAAGGACTAGTAGCATGTCTGCAAATGTAGGTCACTTAAGATGGTCTACTTCAAAATATATCCATTTTAAGGCACCCTAAGCTAGTTAAGTTCTGATACGCAGAAAGCAACTAGTTTGGGCTGATGCTTCGACATGAAGAAAGCATAGTGCGTAATGCTCAATCGGTATGGTGCATTTGGCATTAGTAGTTATGTGTTGTGTTGTCCTGTGACGATTCGTAGCCAGCGGTTCATTAGTTCTTATGCATGGTGTAGATTTTTATTGCAGGGTAGTCCTCTCGACGAGAGTAAAATGAATGGAACTGAAATTCAATTGCCCCCGAGTATTTCAAGTTAGACATTTGTTAAAACAGAAGCCAGACGCTAATATTAATCATTAAATTCAGTACGTATAATCACATGATTAATCTTTCGCAGAAGAGTAGAATTTCCAGTCGGTTATAAAAATCTTCTTAAATGAAAACCTATGAATCTTCGAGTGTTTCAAAAGCGCCCTATGGATAGCGGCTTTCAATAGTAATCAAAACGTTATCGGTACCTGGTTTGAACACGGCCAATGCTCAAATTTTGAAAAAAATCATCAGCAAAGGCATAAGAAGGGACCTTCATTCTGCCAACGTCTTTGTTAATGAGGTCGTAGGAGCGTACTGAGTTTTAGGGTACTGCCCTGCCCTGCGTGTAGGAAACTACCCCAAAAATGGAGAATAATTAGCAGTCATTACATGTATGAAGATGCGGAGGCAATGGATACCACTGCATTAAAGGCATAACGTGTATAAACAGGACTGAAACGTCCCCTTTGAACAATTTATACACGACTGTGCTTAAACTGACACACAATATTTTTAGCGCAACGCAATTTGACTTTCAATAATCCCTACAAAAGAATGGCCCTGACTAACATTAACCTATATGTTTCACAAATCACTTACCTCACAAAAATCTTCGTTACTCGAACTACTGCTATACAGCGAGCGCCACTATTGCCAGCTAACTAAAAGATTCAAACTACGGAAGTCACTAACTACTGATAGGCACAGTTAGCAAATGAAAGATTTTAATAGAGAACAAACAATGTATTTACCTCACTAGTCATAATATATAGCAGTTCATGACACCAATTCTTACAAATTTCAAAACTCCGCCATCTCTCTCCCCATGTCCACCACTGCTGGCGGCTCACCTCCAACTGCGCAATGCTACGCGAATGATGTATTTGGTATGGGATCACGATTTTTAAAGTACGTTTGAGGCAGATGACACTTTTGACATGAGCAGAGAATTTTTTTAGGTTTTGAAATTATTGGAGGAAGCTACGACGATTTTCAGAGTTGACTGAAGTGTTATGATGTTATTATTACGATGACTATGTGTATTATGCTGTTGCGGTATGTTTATGATCAATAAGCTGATGCTGTATGGGTTATTTGATTATGCTATGTATCTGTTATGATGAAATATTGAAGTGTCGACGAATAGGGTAAGGAATAAAGAGTAGTGGTTAGGGACTCTGGTTTGTGAAAAAGGATGTTGGAAACCGACAATCGTACTTTAAGAGTTATGAAATGTGTGTATATGCGTGAATGTATCACTTTGCTGGCGAAAATTTTTTGGACACTATTATATTTGAAGGATTTTGTTTCTACAGATTTCTAACGCAAATTCTCAACCTGTGAAAATATTTTTATATGAACTGTCACTGTAGCGGAAACTGCTGTCGTAAATTTTTCAGTAAGAAAGGTAAGTGGCCACCTGCACGTAATGCGTCGTGGGCACCCAGATGCGCGACAACCACCTGACAAAAAGAAAGCCATTAGTGTGTGCCTTTGAGAGGCACAGGTAAAAAAAAAAGAAGAAGCCATTATCCTCGCTATTGACATTCCTTTGTGGAAAGCGTAGTAAGTACGACACCCTCAAACTTGAAAACATGATTACACTGTAGAGTTCTTAATTTATGATATTTACTGAAATGAAATGATGAGGAACGTTTCATGTCGATTGTTTTGCTAGTTGGAAGATTGTTTACTGCATTATGAAATGCCTTATGGCTAGCGAATGACGTTTCACGCCTTGCTTTGCCTATTTTGTTCAATATCTAGTTTCTAGCTGCACTGCAGCATTGGTTAAAATAAAATTTAATAGATGTACTAATATAGTTATTTTATGCCTACAGATCCAGTAAAAAAAATGATCTACTTCTAAGAAAACGAGGGAACATAAATAGACATTTCCTTCACAGGAACTGCATACATAATTTCTTTTCAAGTACTTCGTAATTTATTTCATTGAGTAAGTAGTGGTGCACCATTTTAATTACATAGTCATTAAGATGTGATTATAACTTTCCCTTATCTGCATTGTTGTGTTTAGTGTACTATTTTTTCTGCTTGTGGGTTTGCCATGTTTAGGTATAAGTTATTACATTTATTGCTGCTTGCTATGCTTACTTGCATTTTTTATTCATTGCTGTTTGTGTTAATCGTTTTGTGCTGCTGCATTGCGTCGTCCCTTAGTTTAGCATCTGAGCTCAGTAGATTTTAAGTTAGCTTAAGAGGGGGTAGACTATATAAGAAACTAACTATGATGAATTGGAAGAGAAGCATTGAGAAGCTATATGAAAATGATTTGGCCCAAAAAAAAGTAGTGTATAGTGGAGAAAAACTATTTTTGAAAGAGGATGAGAAAAGTACAGAAAGCAGGTATAGATAGGACTTTTTGGAAATAATGAAGAACGAAGGGAGATCTCCGAGAAGTAAAAGAAGTAAAGAAAGTTTTGTTTGCAAAATACTGCAGTAAAACAAACCCTGCCCTTTCCTTGTGTTATCCCACTATGTGTTTGTGTACCCTTGTGTATTTATGTTCTTCCTGTCTTTATATGTTTATCTGATAAGACCTATGTTGCAGAATTTTTCTAATACTAAGCTACATTCACTATGATGAGGAATACTGTTATCCTCAAATATAAATTGCATTAATAACATGTTATTTACTTTGTAAAGATGTTTACACATTATTTATTCTGTTTTGTTCTAATGCTCATGTGTGAAGTTGATGTTTCAAAAGTATTCTGATCTTTTATGTATGTACTTATGTCGTAATTTTTGGAACACTGATGTCTTTGCTGTTTCGATTCTTTTGTAAAGCCTATACTACTGCAAATATTATCTGTATTGTTATGTTCTTTAAAGATGTATTTTGTACCTTTGTTATTGCATTCTTATGTTATAAAATTGTAATTGACACCAGTTCATCAAATTAAGTAACTTGTAAATTACATTTCACTGCACACATTTCTGTTGGTCACAGTATATGGACAATATGTGAGAAGTAGGGACTGATAGTGTTTGCATGTGTGTTAATAACTCAGTAAGGGACTGGATAACAGCATTGCTGGTTCTAAGGACATTTCAAAAACAATTTTTCTGAGTGCACAAGTGGTGGTTATGGACTTGCTATATTATCCGCAAGACTCTTCAATGGTGATTGTGCACCTGCACAGTCAAACAGATGGCTGCTGGCCATCTCTACAAGGACTACAGTGGGTCTACACCTTTGACGACCCACCAATACCATTATTTCTACAAGGTCTACAGTGGGTCTGCATCTATGGTGGTCCACCAATACCATAATCTCTACCAGGACTACAAGGGGTCTACTCTGTGTTGACCTACCTACCAATATTCTTCAAAACTTCGACTGACTCTGCTGTGGGTTTGCTCTGTTGTGGCCCATTACCTGTGTGCATGTCAAGAGTCAGCACTGTATTTCCGTTGGAAGGACAACACTACTTCTTCAAGACTGCGTGGAAATCCACTACTTCCGTGTGCATTTTCTTTTACTACTCAGACTTTGAGAAAAACACTGCAATTTTACTTTGATGAATGATCAGGACTGTCTTTATGGACTGTGAGAAAATTTTAGCTTTTGACCAACATTTTATCGATAAGTGTGTGCATTTCATTTCTTTGTTATTGTAATTATGAAAAAAATTTTCATATCTGTATTGGCCACTGCCCAAAACAATTTGTAAATTTTTTTGTGGGGAGCATGGGGGCTATGTAAGTAGGCTGTTTAGGTTTCTTTATTGGTAACGCCGCCGCCACGTAGCGCTCTGTATGAAAATCACTGGCTGTGCCGTGTGCAGTTTGTGGCTGGTTGGTATTGTTGTAATACTCGCCATTGTAGTGTTGGGCAGCGGCAGCTGGATGCTAACAGCGCGTAGCGTTGCGCAGTTGGAGGTGAGCCGCCAGCAGTGGTGGACATGGGGAGAGAGATGGCGGAGTTTTGAAATTTGTAAGAATTGGTGTCATGAACTGCTATATATTATGACTAGTGAGGTAAATACATTGTTTGTTCTCTATTAAAATCTTTCATTTGCTAACTGTGCCTATCAGTAGTTAGTGACTTCCGTAGTTTGAATCTTTTAGTTAGCTGGCAATAGTGGCGCTCGCTGTATAGCAGTAGTTCGAGTAACGAAGATTTTTGTGAGGTAAGTGATTTGTGAAACATATAGGTTAATGTTAGTCAGGGCCATTCTTTTGTAGGGATTATTGAAAGTCAAATTGCGTTGCGCTAAAAATATTGTGTGTCAGTTTAAGCACAGTCGTGTATAAATTGTTCAAAGGGGACGTTTCAGGACAAGATGCCTGAAATTATAAAAGTATCATGATGATCTCTCCATTGGCTTAGTCCCCAATTCGGGTCTCCGGGAGGGGACTGCCAAGAAGGAGGCAACCATGAGAAAAAGGAATGATCAACGATAAGGTAACGTTCTACGTGTCGGGGCGTGGAATGACATACGTTTGAGCGAGGGAGGAAAGCAAGAATATCTGAAAAGGGAAATCTTAATAACGAATCTAAATATATTGCTACTATGTGAAATGGTAAAAAAGAAGGATTTTTGGTCTGACGAGTAAAGAGTAATAGCAACGGCATCAGAAAATTATATAACGGGAGTATGATTCGTTATGAATAGGAAGGTAGAGAGTGTTTTACTATGAACAGTACAAAGATATGGTTCTTCTCATGAGAACCGACTGCAAACCAAAACCGACAGCAGTAGTTCAGGTACTCATGCCGACACAGCAGGCAGAAGATCAAGATACAGAGGAAGTATATCAGCATACTGAACGGGTAATTCAGTATGTAAAATGAGATGAAAATACTCCGTGTAAGCATCAGAAAGGGAGAACCTATAATTGGAAAAGGCCAGGAGATAACGGCAGACTTCAGTTAGATTACATAATGTTCACTTAGAGTTTCCGAAAGTATATACTGGATTGTAAGCAGTACTCAGGAGCAGATACAGTCGACAGGCGTAATTTGATAACTATGAAAGGTAGACTGAAGTTTAAGAGGCTGGTCAGGAAGAATCAATGCGCGAAGTGGGATATAGAAAGCTAAGGAATGAATAAGTACACTTAAAATTATCTCAGGTTGTAGGTAATGAGATAAGGAATATTTTAGTTGGTAGGTGATTTTTAGAGCAGGAGGCATCCCTAAAACTAACAATCTCAGCAGTTGGAAAGAAATTCATACACAGAAGGAAGGTAACAATAAGGAAATCGTGGATAACTGAAATTCAGGGAGACTGAGGACTACAGAAATGGAAGTCACTTAATTAAGTAAGAAATGCAGGGAAGCCAAGGAGAAACGGCTGCGTGAAAAATGTGACTGTCGTAGGCGCGGTCTCAGCACATAGAAAAGTCAAAACAACCTTTAGCTAAATTAAAAGCAAGTGTGCTTATATCGAAAGTGCGATGGGACTCCACTGTTACATGCGGAGGAGAGAGCGGATACGTGGAAGCAAAACATTGAATGCCTCTGTAAGGGGGTGGAGGCGACTGATGACATGATAGAATAGTAACCTAGAGTCTATAGCGACAGATAAGGCATCCAGTAACAGAATAAGGATTAAAAAGAGCTTTGGAAGACTTAACGCAAAGTAAGGCAGATGGGATGGATATAATTTCATTGCAATTTCCAAATTCATTGGTGGAAGTGCCCGCAAATTGACTACTTACAAGAATTTATGTAATCTATGAGACTGGCTATAAGACATCAGTTTTTCGGGAACAAAAATAGTCCACTCAGTGCCGAATAGGAAGAGAACACTAGCGCGAGAACTGTCGCACAATCAGATTAAGACCTCATGCATACAAGTCTCTGACAAGAATAACATCCAGAAGAATGGAAAAGAAAATAATGACTGTCTTAGATGACGATCAGTATGGCTTTAGGAAAGATAAAGGCACCAGTGGTGAAGTTCAGACGTAGCCTTGATAATGGAAGCAAAACTGAAGAGAAATCAAGACACATTTCATAGGGTTTGTCGAACTGGTTAAAGTGTTCGACAATATAAAATGACTCTTCTGGCTAAGTCTTTCCCGAAGGGAAACTGATTGACATCTAACGGACGATCTATATAACGAAGAGTAGTACCAAGGAAGTTAACTAGCGGGAAGGAGAGTGTTTCTTGGTGAATGACGAACCAGTTTTAAGATTTCATATCAGATGGCTCCATTTACGCTTGCTGTAAGTCAGTATCTGTGTTTCTTCGAGCAGATATTAAATTCATACCACTGCCTTTTGGCAAAGTGGGATATTAGTTCAGTTTGTGTTTCTCTATGGAGTTCGGAGACGCTAACGCTTTCCTGTCTTTCGCTACATACTCCCTTCTGAAAGCATACTGGATGGTGGACTATCGGTTCTCATATTAATCTCAGCTTAGAATCGTTTAGCTCCTTATCCAAAATCGTCAGTAAATCTGCCTCTTGAAGTCACACACCTGGTGTAAGCAATATAAAAGACGGATATCTTTAATTCAATTGATTACAGATAATGCCAACAGAGAACGGAAAATGCAATTGAAGATACAAAAACGTTTACTGGTATACAACATTTGCCTGGAACCGAGGCTGAGTATCCAAACTGCGAATATGGACAACATGACAGAGAAGCTAAACTACGACAATGGGAGGACTTGAGGAAAGCAAACTTTAAGTACTGCTATGGCAGAAAGCTAACAATTTATTCGTTGAGAAAAATGTCGGATTTCTGTAAACGCCGTCGCCATGATGTAATATAATTATCACCGTGTCGGATTTTATAGCAAAAAGCTCTCTGGGTGGTAGGCACGTGATCCCGACCCGATGGAATCTACCTAAAACTGTAACTGAAATGTGGAGAATTACACCATAACGCGGCCACGCAGTCTGAAGCGTTTCGCTGAAACAATATCTTATGTCTCATCTCGTCTTTATTTTTTTTTATATATTTCTTTTTATCCAGTCATCTCACCGGTTTGATATGGTCCGTCACGAATTCCTCTGTTGTGCCACCCTCTTCATCTCAGAGAATCACTTGCAGCATACGTCCTCAGTTACTTGATTGATGTATTTCAATCTCTGTCTTCTTTCACAATTTTTACCCTCTACAGTTCCCTCTAGTACCATGGTAGTTGTTCCGTAATATCACATTATCTTGTCCCTCCGTTTCCTTGTCAGTGTTTTTCGTATCTTCCTTTCCTCGCTGACACTCCGGAGAAGCTAATCATTCCTTACCTAATCGGTCCACCAATGTTTCAATATTTTTCTGTAGCACCAAATCTCAAATCCTTCGATTGTCTTCTGGTCCGGTTTTCCCACAGCCCATGTTCCATAAACATTCAATGATATGCTCCAAACGTAAAGTCTCAAAACCTTTTCCTCTAATTAAGGCCTATGTTTGATACTAGTAGACTTCTTTTGGCCAGAAAAGCTCTTTTTGCCAGTGCTCGTCTGCTTTTTATGTCCTTCTTGCTCCGTCCGTCAGAATTTATTTTGATGCCTAGATCGCTGAATTCCTTGCCTTTGTCAACTTCGTGATCCCCTTAATCTGTTGTTAAGTTTCTTTTTCTTCTCATTACTTTCGTCTCTCTTCTATTGACTCTCAGTCCACAATTTGTTCTCATTAGGCCGTTCATTCCATCCAATACATAACATAATTCATCTTCACTTTCACTGAGGATAGCAATATCATCAGTGGATCTTGCTACTAATAGTCTTTCACCTTCAATTTTAGTCCCACACTTGAAGCTTTCCTTTATTTCCCTCGTTGCATTTTAGATCTACAGATTGAATAGTAGGGGTGAAAGATTACATATTAGTCTTATTAGCGTTTTAATCCCTGCACTTTGTTATTGGTCTTCCACTCTTGTGATTCCTTTTTGATTCCTCTACAAGTTGTATGTCAGCTATATTTTAAAGGATTTAGAAGATCTTGCACCACATTACGCTGTCGAACGCTTTTCCCAGGTCGGGCTATCCTGTGAACGTGTTTCTATTTTTCTTCTATGTTGCTGCGACAAACAACCGCAACGCCAGAACTGTCCCTTTGGTATCTTTTCCTTTCCTAAAACTAAACTGATCGTCCTCTAACAGATCCTCAAGTTTCTTTTCCATTCTTCTGTATATTATTCTTGTCAGCAACTTGGATGCACGTGCTGTTAAGCTGTTTGTGGGATAATTCTTAAACTTTTCAGCTTTTGCACTCTTCGGAACTGTGTCTATGATATTTTTCCGAAAGTCGGATGACATATCGCCAGTCTCATACATCCTACACCCCAACTGAAATAGTCGTTTTGTTGCCACTTGGCCAGTGATTTTATAAATTCCGATGGAATGTTATCCATCCCTTCTGAATTATTTGATTTGAAGTCTTCCAAAGCTCTTTTAATTTTTGATTCTAATACTGGTTCCCCTGTCTCTTTCCGGTCGAGCCCTGTTTCTGCTTCTACCACATCATCAGACAAGTTTGCGTCCTCATAGAGGCCGTCAGTGTTCTTTTTTCACCTATGCGCTGTCTCCTCTGATTTTAACAGTGAATTCCCACTGCACGCTTTAATGTTACTGCGCAAGGCTTTAATTTCACCGAAGGCTGTTTCCACTTTTATATATGCTTAGTTACTCCTTCCGACAATCATTTCCGATACTTTCACATTTTTCACGCAGCAATTTAGCATCATCTGCTCTAATTCTATACGCCTTCTCTCGACAATCAGGTGAAGATTTTTATCTGTCATCCATGGTTTCTTCACAGTTGCCTTTCCTGTAGCTACGGTTCTCTTTCCAAGACCTGCGATTGTCCTTTTGACAGTTGTCCATTCCTCTTCAATTCGACTCGATGCTAAGATATTCATTATCGCAGTCTCTATAGCCCAGAATTTCAAGCGTGTCCCGTCATTCCTTAGGGATTAGCACTTTTGTGTCTCTCATCTATCCACATTGATCCTTTCTGACCAGTCTCTTAAACTCGGCCTTCTCTTCATCATTACTAAGTTGTGATTTTACTGTATACTTGCTCCTGAGTACGCAACAAGACATCAGTCGAAACGACAGTCACGACGGACCGAATTAGAGGCGCTAATCTGGCCTTCTAACCCAGTACCTGTTCTCTTCGTTATGATAAGAAATAAATCAGTGTGGTACATGTCTATGGCGGGAGGACGACTACACTGATTCATAAAGCTAAGTGCAACGCAGCTAGCTCTTTATTCGCACGAAGTAATGGCCGCTATCGACAGGGGATCTCAAGTTGATTCCGTATTTCTAGATTTCCGGAAAGCTTTTGACACCGTTCCTCATAAACGACTTCTAATCAAGCTGCGGAGCTATGGGGTATCGTCTCAGTTGTGAAACTGGATTCGTGATTTCCTGTCAGGAAGGTCGCAGTTCGTAGTAATAGGCGGCAAATCATCGAGTACAACTGAAGTGATATCAGGTGTTCCCCAGGGAAGCGTCCTGGGACCTCTACTGTTCCTGATCTATATAAATGACCTGGGTGACAATCTTAGCAGTTCTCTTAGACTGTTCGCAGATGATGCTGTAATTTACCGTCTAGTAAGGTCATCCGAAGACCAGTATCAGTTGCAAAGCGATTTAGAAAAGATTACTGTATGGTGTGTCAAGTGGCAGTTGACGCTAAATAACGAAAAGTGTGAGATGATCCACATGAGTTCCAAAAGAAATCCGTTGGAATTCGATTACTCGATAAATAGTACAATTCTCAAGGCTGTCAATTCAACTAAGTACCTGGGTGTTAAAATTACGAACAACTTCAGTTGGAAGGACCACATAGATAATATTGTCGGGAAGGCGAGCCAAAGGTTGCGTTTCATTGGCAGGACACTTAGAAGATGCAACAAGTCCACTAAAGAGACAGCTTACACTACACTCGTTCGTCCTCTGTTAGAATATTGCTGCACGGTGTGGGATCCTTACCAGGTAGGATTGACGGAGGACATCGAAAGGGTGCAAAAAAGGGCAGCTCGTTTTGTATTATCAAGTAATAGGGGAGAGAGTGTGGCAGATATGATACGGAAATTGGGATGGAAGTCATTACAGCAAAGACGTTTTTCGTCGCCGCGAGATCTTTTTACGAAATTTCAGTCACCAACTTTCTCTTCCGAATGCGAAAATATTTTGTTGAGCCCAACCTACATAGGTAGGAATGATCATCAAAATAAAATAAGAGAAATCAGAGCTCGAACAGAAAGGTTTAGGTGTTCGTTTTTCCCGCTCGCTTTTCGGGAGTGGAATAGTAGAGAGATAGTATGATTGTGGTTCGATGAACCCTCTGCCAAGCACTTAAATGTGAATTGCAGAGTAGTCATGTAGATGTAAGTCCGATACGAAATCGGCGCCCGTTGAGGTACAACAGGTTACGGACCACCTGTTACCACGAAGTCGCTACAGCTATTGGTAGAACAGGGACGCTGAGATAATAGCCACACCGTCCTCCAAGAAGTTTGCGGCGATATTCGTGCAACAGGAACTATATAGACAATCCTTCCTACGTGCAGATGTGGTTTACAGTGTCACAATATGTTACAAAATGCCCTGCCTTTTTATTTCAGTAAGATAGAAGCTTAAGCTTTACATGCAGAAAAGGGAGCGAGTGTGGACCTCAGTATGTGACAGAAATTTCTACTTGATATCTCTACCCGCCCCTGAGATAAAGGGGTCTTAAAAGTTGGCCAAACAGATACAGATAGAGAACAAACTGATGCTGTAATGGGTTAGCTTTATAGCGATATAGGTACTAAACGATAAAAAGTAAGCAAACTGTTTACTATTTCAAAAGTAATCGTCATAACTGTTAATACCCGACTGTGAAACAAGAAGGTCAGTGACTTCGTGGACAGATGTGTGCGATTGCCTACGGAACGATGAATGTGCCCCGGCGCGCAGCTTTCCTTTCGAATCAAATCGACGTCCACGAATGTGGAAACGTGGTGGGCAGAGATCAGATCTGTGTGGAGGATGTGTAAGGGCTTCCAGGACAAACTTCTGCAGCCTATTTCGGACAACCTTGGCAACATGTGGGCCCACAAGCGGCTGTCGGGCCGCGATGTTCGACTACCGTTGCTTTAGCGTGTGGAGGTCCTTCGGTTTCGAGAAACGCTACTATTGTGCTGGAGGCAATACAGCCGGCAGTGCAGTCAAAAAGGGACCGTAATACCGCGATAAATTTAATTATCAAGTAGCTATGTCAGTAATTAGCAATTCAATGGGTAATGAAAACGTCGGCGGAGGTGGCCGACCGGTTCTAGGAGCTTCAGTCCGGAACACCGCGACTACTACGGTCGCAGGTTGGAATCCTGCCTTGGGCATGGATGTGTATGATGTACTTAGGTTAGTTACGTTTAAGTAGTTCTAAGTTCTAGGGGACTAATGACCTGAGATCTTACGTCCCATAGTGCTCAGCCTACTAGAAAGTTTGTTTCATTCAGGATTCCAATAAACCGAATTACTCACCACTCTTTTGGCTTCAAAACTGTATCTTTTAGAATAATCTCATTTCACTGTGACGAACACACACTACCTTACTGGGAGGTCCTGTATGCCAACATGGTACCACTCCACTGATCAAAGTGGGAACCAATGTACTGCGGCATGTATAACATCCACACCATCCAAATACTGTGTCCAACAGAGTCCATTTTTCATTCGAAACAGATGTTAAGTGGGAAGATACGAGATCCGGGCAGTAGGGTGCTGAGAAAGAACAGTCCAATGAAATTTTATGAGAACTTCTACAGACTTATGCGAGATCTTACATTGTCGTGGAAAAAGAGAAGTTCGTCTGCAATTTTGAGGCGAGTATCGCGCTGAAGTCGTTTCTTCAATTTGAAGAGGTTAGCACACAACACTTCAAAGTTAAGCGTTACACCATAGGAGATAACATCAAACAGGATAACACAAGCAAAGTCGCAGAACACAGTCGCGATGAATTTATCGGCAGAGGGTGCAGCTTTGAACGTTTTCTTCGGAGGAGAGCTTGTGTGGCGCCACTGCATGCCTCACCCTTTGGTTTTCGGCTCGAAGTAACGCACCCAAGCTTCATAATCTGTTACGATTTACGACATAAAACTGTCACGATTAGCCTCGCAACTCGCTAGCAGCTCCACACAGATCGTCTTTAGTGGCTCTTACGTGGAGAGAAACCGAGTGGGAAAACAGCTCTGTGTCCGCCAGCTGGTGGACTGGTATGTCAGAACTACCTACAGAGATGTACAGTTGAATAGCGAGGTGTTTGACTGTGATCGTCGGTCTTCAAGAGTAAGAGTGTCCGCAAGTTCCAACTTTGCAGGAGCCACAGCCGGCCGGCAAGCAAGAGATCGAACCGGTTTTTGGGACCTTACGATGATGACCGATGAATCGCTCAACGACTCACAATGCTTTTGTTCTCCGCCAGATCTCCGTAGACATTGTGCAAGCGCCTATGAATGTATGCCATGCTGAGGTTTCCCGCCAAAGGAAACTCAATAACAACTCTCTGCGTTGAACGAATCACCGTTACAGACGCCATTGAGAACGATACGCTTAGCGCCGTTACTTATCGTAACTTCATGAAACTATACGGTCTCAAGTGGGAACATTCTACCGTGTCCCACAAAAAATTCCGCCCTTTATCAGCCGAAACTGTAAGAGAAAAACATGTGTTTCGTTACTTATTGAAAGCCCCCTTTTCCAAGAACTCTTGTTTAAAAATTGGTAGATTTACATTCGTTATAAACGAAAGAGAATTACCTTACAATCGTGCCAGCAAGTAATGAATGGGCACCACTGTAGCATGCTCACCTGCGCGTGCCCTGCTACACGGAAGGCGGGGGATTTCCGCTGCAACAGCGAGCGCGCGTCTTGGGAGATACGGGAGTCAGCCGGCAAACGGTGGCGGTGCCCCGTGCCCCAAGCACACCCCCGCTGACCTGCGTGCCCTCGCCGGCTGGCTTCTTTGATGTGGGCGGCTTGCGATGCCGCTTGCAGCTACGGCCGAAAGGGAGCCGAAGGGGAGGAGATGCCGGAGCTCTCTCTCTCTCTCTCTCTCTGTCTCTCTCTCTCTCTCTCACACACACACACACACCGACACACACACACAAAAGCAGCGCACACGCCAACACCGACGTTAAAGGAGGCCTCTGCAATGGGGCCGTCCCCAGCTCTGCCCACTGCGACCTACCCACTGCCCACGTAATGTAGAGGCACGTGGTTCCATCGCCTGCACTGTTCTTGGCAGCGCAACACGTATTTGAAGACCATCAATTAGTCTCTCACCTACATCCACATCTACATACGTATTCGTGTATTCGTCAGAGAGTGCCATGTACTAACAGTCAATTCCTTTCCTAGTCTATTCGCAAATACAGTGAGGTAAAAATGAGTGATAAATGCCTATTTTTTTGCTATCATTGTTCTGACTGCCCCCCCCCCCCCAATACCACCACAAATTTCTCTCTAGTGCCGTCCTCTTCATCTCAGATTAGCACTTGCATTCTACGTCCCTAATTATTTAAGGGATATGTTCCTATACCTGAGTTTATCTACATTTTTTACTCTCTACAGTTTCCTTAGTAACGTAGAGATTATTCTCTGACGCCTTAGTACATATTCTGTCATCTTGTTCCTTCTTTTTTTCAGTGTTTTCCACACGTTCCTTTCTGCACCGATTCTGCAGAGAACCTTCCCAATCCTTATATTATAGCCCACCTAAGTTTCAGTATTCTTCTGTAGCAAAACATCTCAGATGCTTTGATTCTCTTCTGATCTGACGATCCATGATTCACTATCATACACTGTTGCTCTCCAAACTTAAATTGTTAGAATTTTCTTAAATTAAGTCCTATACTCATACTAAAACACTTCTAAAGCCAGAAACACAATTTTTGCCTTTGTTCGCCTGTTTTTTATGTCGTTCTTCCCTTGTCTAGAATGATTACTTTGCTTCCAGGAAAGGGGAAATCCTTCTTCACCAGCTGCTTCATCACCAATTCAGGTATTACGTTTGGGGTCATTCTCACTTCTGTTCTTCTCATTACTTTTGTCTTCCTCCGGTTTACTTTCAAAACTTTTTCTTACTCATTAGACTGTACATTCCATTCAACAATGTTGTAATTATTCTTCATCTTGACTGAGAATATCAGTTTAATTAACGAATCTTATCATCCCTCCGTACGACATCTCGTCTTCGCGGTCCACATTCAAAATGTACAACGATGGCACTCCAACCGTTCTGCAGTCAGCTGCAAATGCGTATTCCATAAACATTCTCAGCAGTATAGTTTCAGATGCTGGTACCCCACAGCATCAAGATATTAGAAATTGCGCCAAGCACAGTAAATATACTGAGGAAGTAATTTCTTTTACGATGTGGATAAAGTAGCAAACTTATATTTTTATTATCTAACATCCGCCCAGATGGCTGAAAGGTCAGCGTGACGGTCTGCCGTTCTAAGGGGCCCCGGTTCGATTCCCAGCTGCCTCGGGGATTTTCTCCGCTCAGGAACTTTGTGCTGTGTTTATTTCATCATTATTTCATCCTCATCCGGCGCGCAGATCGCCCAACGTGGTGTCGAATGTAATGAGTCCTGCACCAAGGCGGCCGGACCTGCCCATAAGGAGCCTCCAAGCCAATGACGCCAAACGCTCATTTTCAATGATTTTATATTCACCTGATATTACACTGTACTTCCCCCCATGAACCATGGACCTTGCCGTTGGTGGGGAGGCTTGCGTGCCTCAGCGATACAGATAGCCGTACCGTAGGTGCAACCACAACGGAGGGGTATCTGTTGAGAGGCCAGACAAACGCGTGGTTCCTGAAGAGGGACAGCAGCTTATTCAGTAGTTGCAGGGGCAACAGTGTGGATGATTGACTGATCTGGACAGCCTCGCTGTGCTGGTACTACGAACGGTTGAAAGGAAGGGGAAACTACAGACGTTATTTTTACCCGAGGGCATGCAGCACTACTGTATGGTTAATGATGATGGCGTCCTCTTGGGTAAAATATTCCGGAGGTAAAATAGTCCCCCATTCGGGTCTCCGAGCGAGGACTACTCAAGAGGACGTAGTTATCAGGATAAAGAAAACTGGCGTTTTAATGATCGGAGTGTGGAATGTCAGATCCTTTAATCGGCAGGTAGGTTAGAAAATTTAAAAAGGGATAGGTTAAAGTTAGATATAGTGGGAACTAGTGAAGTTCGGTGGCAGGAGAAACAAAACTTTTGGTCAGGCGAATACAGGGTTACAAACACAAAATCAAATAGGGGTAATGCAGGAGTAGGTTTAATAATGAATAAAAAAAATAGGAATGCGGATAAGCTACTACAAACAGCATAGTGAACGTATTATTGTGGCCAAGGTAGACACGAAGCCCACCCCTACTACTGTAGTACAAGTTTATATGCAAACTAGCTCTGCAGATGACGAAGAAATTGAAGAAATGTATGACGAAATAAGAGAAATTATTCAGATAGTGAAGGGAGGCGAAAATTTAATTGTCATGGGTGACTGGAATTCAGTAGTAGGAAAAGGGAGAGAAGGAAACGTAGTAGGTCAATATGGATTGGGGCAAAGAAATGAAAGAGGAAGCCGCCTGGTAGAATTTTGCGCAGATCACAACCTAATCATAGCTAACACTTGGTTCAAGAATTACAAAAGAAGGTTGTATACATAAAAGAAGCCTGGAGATACTGACAGATTTCAGATAGATTATATAATGGTAAGACAGAGATTTAGGAACCAGGTTTTAAATTGTAAGACATTTCCAGGAGCAGATGTGGACTCTAACCACAATATGTTAGTAGAAATCCTTGGGTAACAGAAGAAATATTGAATTTAATTGATGAAATGAGAAAATATAAAAATGCAGTCAATGAAGCAGGCAAAAAGGAATACAAACGTCTCAAAAATGAGATTGACAGGAAGTGCAAAATGGCTAAGCTTGGATGTCTAGAGGATAAATGTAAGGATGTAGAGGCTTATCTCACGAGTGGTAAGGTAGATACTGCCTACAGGAAAATTAAACAGACCTTGGCAAAAAAAGAGAACCACTCGTATGAATATTTAGAGCTCAGATGGAAACCCGGTTCTAAGCAAACAAGGGAAAGCAGAAAGGTGGAAGAAGTATATAGAAGGTCTATTCAAGGGCGATGTACTTGAGGACAATATTATGGAAAGAGAAGAGTATGTAATGGGAGATATGATACAGCGTGAAGAGTTTGGCAGAGCAGTGAAAGACCTGAGTCGAAACAATACACCAGGAGTAGACAACATTCCATGGGAGAGCCAGTCCTTACAAAACTCTACCATATGGTGAGCAAGATGTATGAGTGGCGAAATACCCTCAGACTTCAAGAAGAATATAATAATCCCAAACCCAAAGAAAGCAGGTGTTGACAGATGTGAAAATTACCGAACTATCAGTTTAATAAGTCACGGCTGCAAAATACTAACGCGAATTCTTTACACACGAATGGAAAAACTAGTAGAAGCCGACCTAGGGGTAGATCAGTTTGGATTCCATAGAAATATTGGAACACGTGAAGCAATACTGAGCCTACGACTTATCTCAGAAGCTACATTAAGGAAAGGCAAACCTACGTTTCTAGCATTTGTAGACTTAGAGAAAGCTTTTGACAATGTTGACTGGAATACTCTCTTTCAAATTCTGAAGGTGGCAGGGCTAAAATACAAGGAGCGAAAGGCTATTTACAATTTGTATAGAAACCAAATGCCAGTTATAAGAGTTGAGGGGCATCATAGGGTAGCAGTGGTTAGGAAGGGAGTGAGAGAGAGTTGTAGCCTCTTTTCGACGTTATTCAATCTGTATATTGAGCAAGCAGTGAAGGAAACAAAAGAAAAATTCGGAGTAGGTATTAAAATCCATGTAGAAGAAATAAAAACTTTGAGGTTCGCCGATGATATTGTAATTCTGTCAGAGACAGCGAAGGACTTGGGAAAGCAGTTGAACGGAATGGACAGTGTCTTGAAAGGATGATATAAGATTAACATCACCAAAAGCAAAACTTGGACACTTAAAGTAGTAGAGGAGTTTAGCTATTTGGGAAGCCAAATATCTGATGATGGTCGAAGTAGAGAGGATATAAAATGTAGACTGGCAATGGCAAGGAAATCGTTTCTGAAGAAGAGAAATTTGTTAACATCGAGTATAGATTAAAGTGTCAGGAACTCGTTTCTGAAAGTATTTGTATTGTAGCCATGTAGCCATGTATGGAAGTGAAACATGGAAGATAAATAGTTTAGACAAGAAGAGAATAGAAGTTTTCGAAATGTGATGCTACAGAAGAATCCTGAAGATTAGATGTGTAGATCACATAACTAATGAGGAGGTGTTGAATAGGATTGGGGAGAAGAGACGTTTGTGGCACAACTTGGCTAGAAGAAGGGATCGGTTGGTAGGACATGTTCTGAGGCATCAAGGGATCACCAATTTAGTATTGGAGGGCAGCGTAGAGGGTAAAAATCGTAGAGTGATATCAAGAGATGAATACACCAAGCAGCTTCAGAAGGTTGTGGGTTGCAGTAGGTACTGGGAGATGAAGAAGCTTGCACAGGATAGAGTAGCATGGAGTGCTGCATCAAACCAGTCTCAGGACTGAAGACCACAACAACAACAACATTACACTGTAAATGTTTTTAAGAAGATGACGGTCAGCCGACTACAACTGGTCGTTAAAATAAAGAATTTTTCAGCGGGTCATTGTAGTAGACGTAAATAAAGGATTGTTTCATTCCATTGACTACATCGCCATAAACAGGAAGGCAGAGACGTCGTGCCCGCGTATTGGGTGCGACCCATGCCTACCCGTCTCCTTCAACTCACATGACCCCAAGCCCCAGTTTGAAAAAAAAGGGAGTACCGTCTTTATACCTATACAAAATGTCCTCTGTCCGGGTTTGAATCCCGCCACCACCCACATTATGAACAAAAATCATCAGTAACAGCCGACAAAAAATTCCTGCATAAGAAGTCATCCTCATTCAGCCAAAGTGCTTATCAAAGGGGACGGAGGTGCGGATAGAGGTTCAGGGCACTCTCTTGCCCGTGGGCTGTGAAACTGTCCCTAAAGGTGGAAGAATCACCAATTATTAATGGCATGAGGACGCAGAAGGCAATGCAAGCCACTGGATCAAAGAGACGTAACGTGTTTTGAAAAAGTGTCATGATGATTTCTCCTTTGTAAAACTTTCCGGGCTATTCCCCACTCGGATAACCGTTAGGTGGAGGTGGCGAGGAGAAATATATTGAATAAATCACGAAAGGATAACGTTCCATGAGTAGGGGGGTGGAATCTCAGGAGCTTGAACGTGGTAGGGAGGCCAGAAAATCTGATACGGGGAATTCAAAGGCGCAATCTAGATATGATGAGTGTCAGTGAAGTAAAATGGGAAGAAGATAAGGTTTTATGGTCAGAAAAGTATAAGGTACCATCAGCAGCAACAGAAAATAGTATAAGGGAGTGGAACTGGCTATGAATAGATTTGCAGGGGAGAGAGTGATTTACTATGGACATTTCAGACAGCAAGCCAACACCGAACAACAGTAGTCCAGTGTCGTCAGCTGAAGAAACAGAGAAAGTCAATAAGGATATTGAAAGGTAATTCAGTACGTAAAGGCAGATGAAACTCTAGTAATCCTGGGGGACTGAAATGCGGATGTCGGGGAAGGAGTGGAATAAAGGGAGACAGGAGCATATGTCTTTCGTACTAGAAAAGAGAGTAGAAATACTAATTGAGTTCTGCAATAAATATCGGCTAGTAATAGCGAATAGTCTGTTCAACAATCACAATCCAGGTTTCGTAACCACACAGAAGGGTAGAAATAATGACGTCACATACATCATGTCTGCTAGTTACAGAACAAACAACATTGGCGCTAAGACAACTTCTTTTATGAGCCGATTAGTAGTAGGGTATTTGTTAGATGTTTCATCGGGTATAGCGCTTACCCAGATATGTCATCAAGGGAACGTCAGTGAGTCGAACAAAATATCCAGGGTAGCCAAAACGTTTAAAGAACTTCCACACAGCTTTTCTGGCCTTCGTATATACGAGTTTTCTAGGTCTCAGATTACAAACAGTATAGGCATATATTGTGCCCTGGACTTCTGCAGTTATTGTGCAGAGATCTATTCAGTCTTCTAGACGGGCGAAATATGCAGTGAGATTCAGTAATACAGTCTCTCAAAATGTCATGAGGCGGCTCAACGGAAGATGGTGATATTTATGGAGTTCATTTATGGGTTTCCCTCTTAAGAAGGAACGGAGACCATTCAGGTTTTTGAAGGCAAGCTGGTGCCTTTCTCGATTTATTACTATATAGAGTCTCTCTGAAATGAATTCGATGTGACTGCCATCTAAGGTTGTGTTGGCTGTTGTGGAGCATGTTTGATGCTGTCGTCAGCAGCAATAGAACTACAGTTTAAGAGTGAGCGGAAATGCTCTTTAAAGCGACTGAAGATGTCCTGGCTGTCGGTGAGAATGGACGAACTGTTGGCGGCTTTCATGGTTCCCATATATCTCTTTTATCCCACGGCAATTACGTCGCAAGTCTCTGGCATCTGACAGTATGACAAACTTGGGAGTTCTTTGGCTTTTTGTTGTCGCCATCCCGCTTGACACTTATAAGGCTCTTAATCACTTCGTTATTGGCATCACAGTTGTCAGTTTTCTTCTTTGCATGAAAACCTCTTCCGCAGTCTTTCTGACGTTTTTTTTTCAGGCTATCCATTTCTGTTCAGCTTGTGTTACCTGGGTACTGCTAAATCGTCAGAAAGCATGTCTAGCAAGAGACAATAAACTATTTCATTCTGCTGGTTGTTGATATTGAGTTTTCTCCTGGGAGGATCTGAGAAGTAAGATCATGGTACACGATGAACAAGGATCGTCATAAGGCTAAGCATTATTCAGTGATCAGTCCAACAGGCATCGAAGTTCCATGTTGTTTTTGTGGTCAAGACGTCTTTCTAGTCACATAGTCAATGAGACGCCAGTGTTCGTAGCGTGGAAGGTATCCATGTACTCTTACAACAAATGTTGGTGATAGAAACTTGATAGAGCTGTTATTCTTTCTGGTCTGGTGCTACTGAAATCCCAAAGACTCCTGATGTTTCGTATTCTGGTAGTCGTAGATATATTGTTCTTTCTAGTTTCCCGTCTGCAAATTAGGAGTAACGTTTAGGATGTCGGTTGCTATCCAGATACAAGTGTGCCAACCGATGTTTAGCTCATCTTCTTGGGGCCTTACTCATTCAGGGTGGGCGGCGCACACCCTAATTAGGCTTCCCCAGTCGCAGGTGCAGGTCTGTGTACCTGGGAAGTCAGATGAGCTTTCAGTAAGGCTACCATCACACACCTGCCGCCAGCGTGCTTTGTCCGAAGTTACAGCTGCCAGCCTCACTCAAGCTTGCTACCACACTCCTCATCGCAAATGGACTAAGGTAAATGGCATGAGAAAATGCCATTTGCTTGACATTGTTTAAGGTGGATCTCAACTTGCGAGGAAGTAACCCACTATGATTCTGGGACTGCTCATTACGAGACAGAGGTATGGGGCACGTGATTTCAGATACCGGAACAGCGACAAACTGCTGCTACCTCAAGGAGGGCAGAGCCGTGCAATTACAGCTATTCGTCTGGCATGACCTCATCCGCCTACGCGATCATAGGGATTCTCAGGTGTGGAATGTTGCTTTTCTGTCTAGTTTGCTGTTGAGTGTTGGGACTATGGAAAGGACTGAGGAAAGAGATGGGACTTTGTGGGACACACTTCGACCTGTTCAGCTGCTGAGACCTGTATGAATGGGAGACGTTGCCAGCAGCTATGATACACTCGCCGTAGTCCTCACCTTGACACGAACACACAAACCCCTTCACCCGCACAGACAGTTCTATGATAAGGGGTGTCCCCTGCGGAGTATTGTATCCGTACACTTTCCGTAATTACATTTTGGCTAGCTACAAATCACTGTTCTTTGTTGCTGGGAGGCAACATTCATAAGGTTTAAATTCACTTGGTCTCACGGGATATCTGCAGTTATCCTTTGGCATCAGCGACCTTTTTTTTCTACATCAACTACTTTATCGTTGAAAGATTTGATTGAAGATTTCTTTTCGTCTTTTACTTCCCTCCATATATCTTCTCATTATCTTTCAGGAAATTTACGAATTAATTCCGGAAAACAACATTTAAATGGTATTAGAATAGACTGTATTCAAAGTATAAACTGAACATACCGTAAAAGACAAACTGAACTGAACTCCAGTGCGATTCTCTCGCTTTTATAGGTTAGTGTTTAATGGCAGAAATTTGGTGAAGACGATAGATTTCAACTACAATAATTTCATTAGTATATCATATATTATAACCAAATAATGACAGTTTTATAATGACTGGAATAATCAGGTTATATACATTTTAATAAGTTATTCTCAAAGTAATAACGTTTCGAAATTAGAAACTTTCAATACTAAAGTTTCTAAAATTAAAATTTTTTATGTAATAAACTTTCTGGTAAAATGAAACGTGTGCTTTGAAAAAAAAATAACACGAACTTATAAACCCAAGTGTTATATTTCGAAATCCCGTCCACTTTCTGCTAAAAAAAATGTTGCATAATATTTTGTTTACAGTATAATTTGTATTATATTTCTTCAAATAAGATGTTTTCAGTGAAGTTATTTATGTAGATATAAATATCGAAGTGGTCGTTAAGAACTGAATAATAACGTTTCGTTTTGAATGCTTTAACTGAAACTTCCAGAGCTTCACAAATCTGCATGTTCCCCATTACAGCTTTAGCAAGTGTACATATTTCCGATTGCTGTCTTCATTCCAAAGTATGTGACAGAATAACGAAATTTTAGTTTCTGGGATATATTATTATCACTTATTCAGAAAAACGCGACACTCTCAAGAGAAATGTTTCTATAAAATTCTAGTTACATAAACTCATTTATACAGGGTGTCACAAAAAGGTACGGCCAAACTTTCAGGAAACATTCCTCACACACAAATGAAGAAAAGATGTTATGTGGACATGTGTCCGGAAACGCTTAATTTCCATGTTAGAGCTCATTTTAGTTTCGTCAGTATGTACTGTACCTCCTCGATTCACCGCCAGTTGGCCAAATTGAAGGAAGGTAATGTTGACTTCGGTGCTTGTGTTGACATGCGATTCATTGCTCTACAGTACTAGCATCAAGCACATCAGTACATAGCATCAACAGGTTAGTGTTCATCACGAACGTGGTTTTCAGTCAGTGCTATGTTTGCAAATGCGGAGTTGGCAGATGCCGATTTGATGTATGGATTAGCACGGGGAAATAGCGGTGGCGCGGTGCCTTTGTATCGAGATAGATTTTCAGAACGAAGGTGTACCGACAGGAAGACGTTCGAAGCAATTGATCGGCGTCTTAGGGATCATGGAAAATTCCAGCCTATGACTCACGACTGGGGAAGACCTATAACGACGAGGACACCTGCATGGACGAGGCAATTCTTCGTGCAGTTGACGGTGACCCTAATGTCAGCGTCAGATAAGTTGCTGCTGTACAAGGTAACGTTGACCACATCACTGTATGGAGAGTGCTACGGGAGATCCAGTTGTTTCCGTACTATGTACAGCGTGTGCAGACACTATCAGCAGCAGATTGGCCTCCACGGGTACACTCCTGCGAATGGCTCATCCAACAATGTGTCAATCCTCATTTCAGGGCAAATGTTCTCTTTACGGATGAGGCTTCATTCCAACGTGATCAAATTGTAAATTTTCACAGTCAACATGTGTGGGCTGACGAGAATCGGCACGCAATTGTGCAATCACGTCATCAACACAGGTTTTCCGTGTACGTTTGGGCAGGCATTGTTGGTGATGTCTTGATTGGGCTCAATGTTCTTCCACCTACGCTCAATGGAGCACGATATGATATTATACGGGATAATCTACCTGTGCTGCTAGAACATGTGCCTTTACAAGTACGACACAACATGTCGTTCATGCACGATGGAGCTCCTGCACATTTCAGTCGAAGTGTTCTTATGCTTCTCAACAGCAGATTCGGTGACCGATGGATTGGCAGAGGCGCACCAATTCCATGGCCTCCACGCTCTCCTAACCTCAACCCTCTTGATTTTCATTTACAGGGGCATTTGAAAGCTCTTGTCTAAGCAACCCCGGTACCAAATGTAGAGAATCTTCGTGCTCGTATTGTGGACGGCTGTGATACAATACGCCATTCTCCAGGGCCGCATCAGCGCATCAGGGATTCCATGCGAGGGAGGGTGGATGCATGTATCCTCGCTAACGGAGGACATTTTGAACATTTCCTGTAATAAAGTGTTTGAAGTCACGCTGGTACGTTCTGTTGCTGTGAGTTTCCATTCCATGATTACTGTGATTTGAAGAGAAGTAATAAAATGAGCTCTAACATGGAAAATAAGCGTTTCCGTACATATATCTACATAATATATTTTCTTTATGTGTGTGTGAGGAATGTTTCCTGAAAGTTTGGCCGTACCTTTTTGTAACACCCTGAATACTTCCACGTGAACAAAAGTATCTTTAAACACGATTTCAAAACAGTGTCGCAAAATATATCAGGAGATATGGAGTTTCTTCTTCGTTAAAGTAAATTTTCCTCCCACCCTATCTCGCCCCTACCGATGTGTTACAACGTGAAGGTGCAATTGTTTATGTGTTTACGTTCATGTTGCGAATCGCAGCAACTGTTACTTCGTTGGGCCATTCTATGTGCATTTACCCCATTAATTATTCCCCCGTTTTCATAAAGTTATTGGTGTAACTAACAATTAATATTTGAGGACATCTCTATCTGCAGTGCTTAAACTAATTAAGACGTTTCTTGAGAAGAAGGAATGGCTGTCCACAGCTACAGTTTCAGCTTATTGTTGATCAGAGATACTTTTAATCGTGACTGTGCAAGTAGGAGCAAATCACTTTGTTACAGTAAAACCGTCGTAGTCGTATGAACACGTCTATGTGATAAAACTATCAAGTTTCAGCTTCTATTTCAAGAAACCCTCATCAGTCTCCCCTGACGCGGGCTGTCTGCAGTTTCAGCGGAAGCGTTGATAGGTTTACCACATCATGGCTGTTCAAGACCCCGAAGAATCGTACTGAAACACACATCGGTCGCGAAATCGTACGCTCATAAATCATTTTGCTCTTCATAATGCTTTGTAAGTGAGTTATTAATAGCAAATATTATAACCTGATACTGGTTTTCTCAGACGCGTTCATCAAAATAGCTGTAATTTCTCCTTTACGGCCACATGTTTCTACATGCCTAAGCAGGAGCACATTTATTATTCTACAGTAGAAATATAGAAGCTTTCTAAACTAATACAATCGTAACCTGCGGTTAAGTGTTTTTGTGCTAAATTTTGATTCTTCATCCTCGTCTATTTTGCTAATGACTTACTACTAATAATTAAAGTCTACCACAGAAGCTCCACCTTAGGTTAAGATGTAAGAGGGCATGCGAAAATATTCTAGGAACGGGGAACACGTACATACTTGCACTTTATCCTATTTCCAGCAAGCTGATTCGATCACTGAAGTGAGACTCAAGAAGATAGGGGAGATACCCAACTGCTCCTGCATCAACTTTTCATTCGAAAAAAATATCGATCCAGCCAAAAATTTCTTCAGATCTGGGAGAGCGGATGAAGATTGGAAAATTTTTCGGCCCTTCGGTTGCGAGGTCTTTACCAAACGAACACAAGCAAGGGTAGTTGAAGCAGTGGAAATCTAATCGGCCACGTTCTTCGAAAGGAATCACGCCGAAATTCATGTTAGGCGATTTCGACAAATGCTGCAAAATTTATATGTGAATTTAGGCCATCGTCCTCGAGAATACGGGTCCAGTGCTCTACCTCTGCTCCTCCTCGCTCGGTAAGATGTAGAAGAATGTTATGTATAATGAATGAAATGTATATCGTAACGATTCATAATACAGACCATTTCGTTTTTTTTTTTAATTTTTAAAGCACTTTGCTACAGTGGTTCTATTTATATAATTTCACTTTAGATTTTCTATTAACGCAACTCGAATAGCGCTCTGGCTGAACGGTTTAAGAATGAAATGTCGCAAACCGTCCACGCGTGGCTAAATGTGTTCTTAGAATTTTTCGGAACGAGGACGTCGACGGATCAGTTTCATCATTTCAGATGAGCAAAATGCTGGATTAAGAAAGCTGCCTTCCACGTCACATACCTCGTCCCCTGGTTATTCGAAATCTGTAACAAAACGAAAGCTACATCAAAGATGCCAAGTCCGTCGTATCACTGGGTAAAATATGAGTCTAAGGCAAGAACATCTGAAAATGCCTAGCTAACAACAACTTACTGTCCAAAGCACAGTGACACTTAATATTTAAACCAATTGTTGCGAAGACACGATAGAAATTGAGAACAAGAAGTAAATGTAAATAGTAGTCTGCTAACGTTCAGGAGATAGTAACATGGCCGCGCCAGTTTCAAAGCAACGTAAAGTGTAAGACTGTAGTGCCACCCGCAGAGCAGAAATGGCACCAACTTTCCTCGCGTACACGTCAATGCAACTTTCTGAAATCTACATCCAGGTAGTATAGAGATCACAGTGAGTAATATTTGAAGGCTGCCGTGAAACGGCAAGAGAACCATATTTTCTACAACTCCCAACATCAGTTTACACAAGTGAATTAAATTAATCACAAAACTTCAATATGGAGTAGGAAATATAATAAAAATATTACTGAGACTCGCAGTGCTAAATTTTGGACAGGCTCAAGTTAAAGGTAACTAGTCTGACTTCGCAAGAACATAAAGACACTGTAATTTCTATCACAGTTTAGTGTCGTCAAGCTTTTGTAAATGTACATCCAGTTGAATTCTTGTTACCCACGAGAAATTTTGATGGTGGATTGCACAGCATATTTGTTACGACTTAATTTCGATGGTATACTCACGTGAAGTATAAGAAATACACTACTGGCCATTAAAATTGCTACACCAAGAAGAAATGCAGAAGATAAACTGGTATTCATTGGACAAATATATTATAATAGAATTGACATGTGATTACATTTTCACGCAATTTGGGTGCATAGATCCTGAAAAATCAGTACCCAGAACAACTACCTCTGACGGTAATAACGGCCTTGATACGCCTGGACATTGAGTTAAACAGAGCTTGGATGGCGTGTCCATGTACAGCTGCCCATACAGCTTCAACTCGATACCACAGTTCATCAAGAGTAGTGACTGGCGTATTGCGACGAGCCAGTTGCTAAGCCACCATTGACCAGATGTTTTCAGTTGGTGACAGATGTGGAGAAAGTGCTTGCCAGAGCAGCAGTCGAACATTTTCTGTATCCAGAAAGGCCTGCAACATGCGGTCGTGCATTATCCTGCTGAAAATTAGGGTTCCACAGGGATAGAATGAAATGTAGATTAACACATCTGAAATGTAAAGTCCACTGTTCAAAGTGCGTCAGTCCGAACAAGATGTGACCGAGACGTGTAACCAATGGCACCTCATACCATCACACCGGGTGATACGCCAATATGGCGCTGACGAATACACGCTTCCAATGTGCGTTCACCGCGACGTCGCCAAACACAGATGCGACCATCATGATGCTGTAAGCAATTTCTGGATTGATCCGAAAAAATGACGACTTGCCATTCGTGCACCCAGGTTCGTCGTTGAGTACACCATCGCAGGTGATGGAGACTCAAGGTAACCGCAGCCATGGTCTCCGAGCTGATAGTCTATCCTGCTGCAAACGTCGTCGAACTGTTCGGGCAGGTGGATGTTGTCTTGCAAACGTCCCCATGTGTTGACTCAGGGGTCGAGACGTGGCTGCGCGATCCGTTACAGCCATGCGGATAAGATACCTGTCATCTCGACTGCCAGTGATACGAGGCCGTTGGTATCCAGCACGGCGTTCCGTATTACCCTCCTGATCTCACCGATTCCATATTCTGCTAACAGTCATTGGATCTCCACCAACGCGAGCAGTAATGTTGCGATACGATAAACTGCAATCGCGATAGGCTATAATCCGACCTTTATCAACGTCGGAAACGTGATGGTACGCATTTCTCCTCCTTACACGAGGCATCACAACAACGTTTCCCCAGTCAACGCCGGTCAACTGTTGTTTGTGTATGAGAAATCGGTTGGAAACTTTTCTCTTGTCAGCACATTGTAGGTGTCGCCATCGGCGCCAACGTGGTGTGAATGCTCTGAAAAGCTAATCATCTGCATATGACAGCATCTTCTTCCTGTCGGTTAAATTTCGCGTCTGTAGCACGTCATCTTGGTGGTGTAGCAATTTTAATCGCCAGTAGTGTAATAATGAATATGACATAACGGAAATTCTAATATTATTTTAGTGCTTTAAATTCAAACACTGAGAAGTAATAGCATATACTCACATAATTTGTGGATGGCGTTACTCATTTTTTGTTATTATAGATCAAGTATTTGCTTTCTAGCTGTATTCTATAAGTTGATGTTGATGTACGTATACGTTTTGTAAAAGTTGGACGGAGTATTGCAGCAGGTAGTTTCGTTTCAGTGTATGCTCTTATCGATTAGAATGTCTTGAGCAAAATTGTATTTTTACTGGCGCTTAGATGGTTTCTAACGAGGCAATTACGAAGTAAATTTTAGAAAAAAATATACAGTGTAGGCGTTCGATTTCTCATCTTTTTACGTGCTAGTTTATACCTCTATAGTTTCGCCGTTCCAGCAGGCTACGTCCTTGTTTACGCAGGCTTTGTTACTGTACCAACCAGACAGCCGAGGTACCAGCTGTCAGCCTAGGTTTCCCAGTCTGCGGTGCACGTTAGACCGTCTACTCCGAACTGTGCTTCTTTTTTTCTCTCTGATGGGAGAAGGCACGGCGGCGACCTAGCTGGCTGGCATCGCTCCGGCCCGCGAGTTCCCTCGGGGTGCCCTCTCTCCTGTCTCCTGTCTGGTGTCGCGCAAACTTGAGTGCAGCCAGCGCGAGGCGAAGCGAAGCGAAGCAGAGGCAGCGCCAAATTCATTCCGGTCCCCGCAGAATCCGCGACGGCTTGAGAGGATAGGCCCCTGCCTGCCTTGTAATCCCATCCCGTGACGCAGCTAAACCCGCCGCAACACAGCGCTAAGAAGGGCAGCATACAGGGACATTTTGTGCTGCCGGGAATTAAGAATACATATAGAGAAGTAATGTATTAAGCATATCATCAAGTGTTCCATTACCGCCTTTTATCTGCAACATATGCTTTCCCGTTTCGCATATCAGCGTACAAATTCTACTTCCAATTTCTGATTACAGCTATGTTAACAGCAAGTACTTTCTTAGGATGGCTAAGGCCTTTGGATCTTGTGACGGCCTACGTCAGTTATTTATGTGAAGCTCTACATTTTTCGTCATATTTCACAATCTTATATCCAGATAGCAAGGTTCAATTCAGTCCAGGGCAGAAACATTTCGCTCACACTAGATCCTTTATCATCGTGCCAATATAAAACGTCTCTCACATCTCTACTCGATCTGAACTCTCTTGTCTCAACAACACTTCAGAAACGCTCACTCCCTCAAGATGAAAACATTTTTTGTATCAAAACTGGAACAACTTGCAATCTTTATTTGTAGAAAATATGAACTATTTTCCATCTAGCTATCGGTTATTTTACACTCTAAGAAAAAAAAGTACACCAAGATAGAGCCACGCAAATGGGACAGATAGATATTATAAATGTCGTGTGACTAGGGCCTCCCGTTGGGTAGACCATTCACCGAGTGCAAGTCTTTCGATCTGACGCCACTTCGGCGACTTGCGTGTCGATGGGAATGAAATTATGTTGGTTAGGACAACACTCAGTCCCTGAGCGGAGAAAATATCTGACCCATCAGGGAATCGAACCCGGGGCCTTACGATCAACATTCCGCCACGCTGACCACTCAGCTACCGAGGGCGGACATAAATAGATATGATGCGTATATACAGACCGATAAATAATTATAATTTCAGAAAAATTCGATGATTTGTTCAAGAGAAAAGGCTTCTTAAATTGAGCAAGTCAACAACACGTTGGTCCACGTCTTGCCCTTATGCAAGTTGTTATTCAGATTGGCAATAGTTTACAGAATTGTTGGATGGCCTTCTGAGGGATGGCGTACCAAATTCTGTCTGACTGGGTCTCAATTACGGAGAAATCTGACGACCTTGATAGCCAGGGCAGGGTTTGGGAAGCGCGAAAACAAGCAGGAAAAACACTCTCCGTTCGCAGGCGGCAATACCTTGCTGAAAAGTAAGCACAGGATGTATTGCCATTCATGCTGAAGTGCAGAATGTGTGAGTCTGGACGATATATCATCTGATTTTCGGAAAAATACCAACCACAGAATTCTGAAGACGCAAGAGCTCACAAGTGCGAGAATTACCGTACAATCATCTTAACAGCTCATGCATCTAAGTTGCTGACAAGAATAATATAGAGAAGCTTGGAAAAGTAAATGATGGATGTATTGGATGGCGATCAGTTTGATTTTAGGGAAAGTAAACGCCCCAGTGAGCATGTTCTGACGTTGCGGTTGATAGTGGAAGCAAGATTAAAGAAAACGTTCATTGGATTTGCCGACTTGGAAAACAGATTCGGGAGTGAAAATTGGTGCAAGATGTTAGAAATTACGAAGAAAATTGGGAGAAGCTATAGGGAGAGATAGGTAATGTACAACACATACAAGGGAGAGTAGAAAGAGTGAAGGATCGAGAACGAAGTGGACTACAAAGGACATGAGACAGGTATGTAGTGTTTCGCCCGTACTGTTGAAAGTATACAACGAAGAAGTAGTGAGGGAAATAAAAGAAAGTGGCAGGTAAGGAATTAAAATTTAAGGTGATGAAATTGTTATCCTCAGTGAATGAAACAGAATGACATGATCTGCTGATTGGAAAGAACACTCCACGCTGAATAAAGACGAAAGTGATGGGATGTAGTGAAAATGGGAACAGCTAGAAACTTAATATCAGGATTGATAGACACGAAGTAGATGACGTTAAAGAATTCTGCATCCTAGGCGGCAACATAAACAATGAGAGACTGAGCAAGAAGTAAATCAAAACCAAACTAGCAGTGAAATAAAGGCGTTTGTGGGGAAGAGGAACCTACTAGTATCAAACACATGCGTTGGTTTGTGGAATAAATTTCTAAGAATGTACGTTTGCAACACAGCATCGTATCGTAGTGAAACATGGACTGTGGAAAAGTGTGAGCAGTCGAGAATCTAAGTATTCTAGATGTGGTGCTACAGAAAATATTGAAAGTTAAGTGGACTGGAAAGGTCAGGACTGAGGAGTTTCCGCGCCGCAGAATCGGAGAGGAAAGGAATTTGTGGAAAAACATGACAAGAAGAAGGGACAGGATGAGAGGACATGAAATCAGGGTATAGCTCTCATGGTACTTTAAAGAGCTCTAGAGGGGAAAAACTGTAGAGGAGGACAGAGATTGGAATACATCCAGCAAACCATTGAGGACGTACGTTGGCACTCTCCAACATCTCTCTGAGATGAACGGGTTGGCACAGGAAAGGAATTACAGGCATCTGCATCAAACCAGTCAGAATACCAATGACTCAAAAACACAAAACGCAGAAATCGATGTGAGTGATACTGCCCGAAACTGGTCAATATGAAATAAGAAAAACAGCAGTCTTCATATGGTGTTTGTTGGTTTTAGTAGCATCTTCCTGAGTTAGAACACATCTCCCTCAGTATACTGGATAACCGAATAAATCTCTAGCTTTAAAAGACAGCCAATGATCTGTGAACTGTTACTCTAATGTCTGCCATTGTTCAGTACATAACAATTAATTAGCCTTCCTTGACGTCTGACCGTCCTCAGTTCCGAATGTTCCTCGTTTGTTCAATCTATCTGAATTTCTCTCAGAACTCGCAAGGACATTTAATCTTTTTATATCTACAAATATATCTAGTTGTATCTCCTGTTCCGATAATTATTACCTGTTGCAGTGGCGTTAATATTTTTACACCCATTTCATATAGACTACCTTGCGTTAGATACATTCAGAAATTTTTTCTAATGATTTTCTACTCTGTTACTGTCTTTTTACCATTCATCCCACTGAAATTACCATAAACCTTTAAGTGACATGGGAAAAGTACTTTAATTTAAATCTCTGGTCTCAAGCATCATAAGGCTTGATGCCCCTTTCTGATGAAGTAAAGACGAATAGAATCACATGAACACTCGGGACAGTCACAGGCTCTGCTTGAAAATGGCTGTGAGTTTCATAGCCGCAGTATAGGAATAGGATGTGTTGGAGTCCTAGAGGCACGGAGAAAATAGTGTATTAACTAATAATTTCATTCCTATATTGACTGCAAGGTGCTACGCAAAAGTGATTACGTGCTTCTAAGGGTTGCGTAGATGACTTAATGGATAAAGTTTTGACAAGGAACCTATGTATGGAAGCTAACGGTTTCGATACTTAAAATAAGTTTGAAAGTCGAACCACTTTGAGGTCTCCCGCTTCACTGTAGGTGCACAGTGGAGACAATGCACTCTTACACGTGTTTTCTGCAGGAGCCCATGGCGTGGGCAGTCTTCCGAGCACTCGTCGTCAGGTTCTCTTCTACAGTGAAGCGCCAAAGAAACTGGTATAGACATGAGTATTTCAATACGTAGATATAAACAGGCAGAATACGGCGCTATGGTCGGCAACGCCTGTATAGGCAACAAGTGTCTGGCGCACATTTTAGATCGATTAATGCTGCTACAATGTCAGGTTATCAAGATTTAAATGAGTATAAACGTTGTATTATAGTCGGCGCACGAGTGATGGAACACAGCATCGCAGGGTAGCGATGAAGTGGAGACTTCCCAGTATGACCATTTCAAGAGTGTACCGTGAATATCAGGAATCCGATAGAACATCAAATCTCCGACATCACGGAGCCGGAAAAATATCCTGCAATAATGGGACCAACGACCACTGAAGAGAATCGTTCAACGTGAGAGATATGAAACCCTTCCGTAAATTACTGCAGATTTCAATGCTGAGCCATCAACAAGAGTCAGCAAGCGGAACATTCAACTAAACATCATCGATAGGCGTTTCCGGAGCCGAAGGCCTACTCGAGCACCGATGACAACACGACACAATGCTTTACGGCACGTCTGGGCCCGTCAACACCGATATCGGAATGTTGGTGACTGGAAACAAGTTGCCTGGTCGGCCGAGTCACGTTTCAAATTGTATAGACAGTGTACGGATATGGAGACAACCTCACGAACCCAAGAACTCTCCATGTCAGCAGGGAACTGTTTAAGATGGTGGAGGCTCTGTAATGGTGTGAGGCATGTGCAGTTGGAGTGATATGGGACCTCTGATACGACAAGGTACGACTTTGACAGATGACACGCACGTACGCGTCGACTCTGGTCACCTGCATCCATTCTTGTCCAATGTGGACTTCGACGGACTTTGGAAATTCCAATATGAAAATGCGACACCGGCACACATCCAGAATAGCTACAGAGTGGCTTCAGGAGCACTCTTCTGAATTTAAACACTTCCATTGGCCACCGAGCTTGCCAGATATGAACATTATTGAGCATGTCTTGGATGGCTTGCATGGTGCTGTTCAGAAGAGATCTCCACCTGCTCGTACTATTACCCTGAATTATTAATGGAGTCAAATCCCTCCAGCATTGCTTCAGACGTTAGTCAAGTCCAAGCCACGTCCTGTTGCGGCACTTCTGCGTTGTCGCGGGTGCCCTACATGATATTAGGCAGGTGCGCCAGTTTCTTTGTCTCGTTATTTTATGTAATTAAGGACGCCCTCGAGGGGTCTGCGCGTCTGTGGAATACCACAGTCAACCGTCCTACTTTTTCTTTTACCAGTTTCCGACAGCCGTTGTTATAGTTGAAAGAAAATGGTATGTGATGCCATACTTACTACAGAAACTAGCAACGGAGCCCTATTCTCAGTATGTGTGTAGCCCGTGAGGCGGGAGATCACAAAGCGATCCCATTCTCAGAGTTATTTTATGCAAACTCTATAAGCCTGTAAAAGCAATTGTGACATATCCCGAGCAGAACATCTGGACGTTAGTGAGGAAACAAATTGTTTAGTCATATGAGAATTCTATTTCAGACTGGCAGGATATGGCACACAGCTTTTATGGACTTGTGGTGACGGCCTGGCGTCTTACCACCTAGTTTCTGCGATGAGATAGCTCAACCACTAAGATAAAGGTCAGCGGTTGTTCATTTCACAGGTGTCAAGTGTTTTGCTTATGGCAGGTATACTGATTACCTCTTGCGTTGCAGGATGACGTTATTCATCCGTTGGCATTTCCGTGTAAACCTGTGTGTGACCGTGAACCAGTAGCTAATGATGATTACTAGACCGCGTTCTCTGCAGCAGTTGCACCACTGCACAACCCATAGAATACATAGTCCGTAGAAGTCCTCGTGTACTCTGCTGCAGCTGCACCACTGCATGGTCCATATATCATAAAGTCATGACGTCCTTGGAAGAACTAATTCCTTACCGAGAGAGGTATGAATCTATTTCCAGTCGACTCAAGCAGGTTTTACACAGTCCAGCTTATAACATTACTCGTTTATGGTTCATTTAAATTTTGATAAATTTTTTTGCTTTAAAATTTTCGCATATTGGTACCATATTTCTGTATATGTAAAGTATAGCATACTATACTAGAGGCTGAAGTTGTTTGCTTTGCATGTGAGTAGTGTATGTGAAATATTGCTTATTACGTTAAATAATTTTCTGATGACATTTTGTATTTTAAAAAAAATTCTGTGTATAAATTGTTCACGTTGATGTAAATCTGACAGTTTAAGAAATGGTCACGCTTAGGAACAATGTAAAAAAAAAGTGTTACGTAAAAGCCAGTGTGCTTTTGTTGGAAACGAAAGTGGCTCTGTGTAGTGGGAAAGGTGGCAAGGGCTATTTGGCGCGCTACCTAGAGCAAGTGTGGGAAGTAAGTTACACAGTCTGTAAGCAGCAGTGAGTAAGGCAACTCCTTTGTGGAGCAGGATAAGTTCTGCCAGCAAATGCGCAAAAATTCCTCGGATTAAGATTGCAAATGGCTTGCGGCATGGCTGAGAGGTTTTGGTCTACTGTATGTAAAACTGAACGACGCCAAGAACAGAAATTGAGCCCATACAGCAAGACACTTGCAGGCCTTACAGAGGGTGGTGTAGGCACCATAACTGTTCGCCACACCTAAACCTACAGCTACCACATAAGATTTTTCTTTAGTTTTACTTTTGTACAGCGTGAACCATTACTTTGAACTGTGTTTTAACAGTCATGCTTGAACTTTAAAGAAACTGGTCCACCCTATTATTTCATCCTAATCATACACCCACATATGACTCCTTCCTGGTTTTTGATTAATCGGAGTATCCTGTTTTACTGAATTATGAAGTGCCAAGTTAATATAAGAAAGCACCGTTTAAATTGTTTTTGTGTTCTTTTAACTATTGTAAAGTCTTATAGCACAAGTTCGCCTACGTAAAATTCAATCAGAGTGTAGCCAAGTTATTAAAATCAGTTAAATGACCATACATAGTTGGTTCTAAAGAATAATAGTTTTTTGAAAGTAAATTCCAGTAACAAAGAGTTTTCCTAGCAGTGAAATGTTTAATACAAAACGTGTGTGCTTTAGTACCTAAGTATTTAAGTATTTTAGTAGTTAAGTTTGTTGATTATGGAAAGTGCTTTTTCTAAAGATTCCCCCTGGCCAAATCTGTTTAGCTTCCTTGAAGTTATCTACGGGACATTTTCTCTTATAAAAACTTAATGTGTGAGGCTTGTAACCGCTCCTTCTATTGAAAATGTTCCTTGCTGAAGTTCGTTCTCCGACCAACTAGCGGTAGAATGTCTGTATACTGTCTGATAAGGAACGTTACAAAAGAAGCTTGTCCTGATGCACTATATTCATACATAATTGTACCGGACAGCGCAAATAATCATTTGCTCCCCGGCCGGTACGAGCATAGCTATACGTAGATGGATACAAACTGGTATTATTGCACTAAATATGGTTACAGTCTACATAGAGCAATAGTTTCTTCACTAAAGTTTTCAGTTTACGTAAGCTAAATAGTCTGAATCAGTATGATAAAATATATATGTATAAGCGCTCGTTATTAATCTGTATCGTTGCACTGATAAGATGTTTCGTAAGCAAGTAATATTATTTGCTTTGAAATAAATGTCAGACGCGGTAAATTCACGCTATGCTGGTTTATTATAGTCTAAGCACATCTTACCATTGTCTTAAAGAAGTAACCTTTCCTTAAGCTGGGTGGAATTAGTTACATAAACTTCAGTCAAAATGTTTGCAATAAGATCCAGATTTCACCAGATGCTTTAACGAAATCTAAGTATTTCTCAGAATTCGATACTGATATTCACTTCCTTTTTCGTTAAATTGCTAACAGTCTATCAATTTGGGGCAAAGTTAAGTCTACCACTGATAATAATAAATTTAAGAAAAATTACGGTTCTTTTCCTGGATTGACTTTACGTAATGATATACTCAAAGTAGCTATTTCAAGCTTAATTATTTCTAGCAGATCGCAAATCGCCAGAGCGTAGAAGTCTCATATCGTCTACGTACAAGAGCACTCGTTAAGTTACGACACGATCAAGTGTACTCACAAGGAGCATTCTTCGACATCAGTTGTTCTACTTCGTGATTTATAAGTACACTATTTTGCGATCTACTTTCACTTTAATTTGGTACAAAAGGCATTCCATTTTACTTTCTTTTGAAAAAATACTAACGTACTTTATACTAGACTTCTTTTCTGTTTCTTTTTACATTTTTTCTCTTCGGTATACCTGCTACTATTCAAGTGATGCTGTCACAGCGGGACTTTGTTTACTTCTTTTACGACATTGTGATCTTCGGTGTGGGGCTTGTATTGGGTTTTGGGTACTATTTTTATATTTTCATCTTTGCGTCCACATTGGTGAAGTGGAGTAACATTTATTTGAAGAACAAAATGAAACAGTAGCTAGAAAGTAGGCAAAACCCCTTCTTCGATTTTCCAATACTTCAGTGTTTCATCGCCTGGACAGGAAGGCGACCATAAGTACATGTTTTAAACCACTAAATGAACTTGAAACTGATTTGTTTTAGCTTCAGTATAATACTATTCATACTGCGTTTCTGTCTAAGCGCTGGGTAATATCTTAGGAAAAGAAGTGAATAGTCTGATTTACTTATCCATTAGACACAACACACGGTCAAATCCTGGAAAATGTGTAACTCTATTGATTAGCTTTTCTTATAAACAGGACTATGCTACCATAGTGTACTTTATTTGGAAACTAAACTAAATTTTAGTAAGAGGGAAACATAGAGACAGGGTTTCTGTTATTTAGGTAAAAGAATACTAAATTATTATACTAGTAGTAGGGTTATAAGCTTTGCTACCCCATGCTGACCTCGAAGCTACTGTGTTGACTATCACACATCCAGCAGAATATTTCTATATGATACGTATTTATTTATCCTACAGGCACTGCTTTTTGTTGCCTGCAGTGTGAAAGCTTCATCCACACACCATCATTTACCAACTGTAACAGACCGCATTTTCCACCACATCAAAATTCTGTCGCACAGCTGAAGCGTTCCACAGGAGAATTAATTCCTCTAAAGCTATTTTGAGACAAATGTCCTGTTAAAATAATATTGTCAAATCTTATATGCTGAACATCACTATTTTTCATATACTAGTTACTTCTGTATTGCTAGTTATTATTATTATTATTATTATTATTATTATTATTATTATTATTATTATGTTCATGTTTACAACTCGTATAGTTCACATATTAAAATGACTTCATTGGCATTTTACTTGTGATCTACTTTTGGTCACATGTTGAAGCTTGTTGTCCAGTCTGAAAGTAGAGTATTGCCTGTATCCAATTTGGACTAAAAAGATTTAAAACGTTGGTGATATGTACAGTTCTCGAAACTGTATATTTATCTACGCTGCATATTTACTTACATGACAGTCATTCCATCTCGTAGCTTTCAGTGTAAGAACATTAAAAAAACAGTATCTAGTAACTGTTACTGGTAGTAACTGTTTCAAGACAATGCATTATAGCATCTCAAGGAAAAAAGTGGTTTCTATTTCTACTGCTGATGTTAAAAGGTAGGAACATGGAGGACGACACCAGTTCAATATAAGACTAAATGTTAGAACAGAAAAGTAAGGAATCAGAAGATAATGCGGACTATCGATTAACAATACCTCTTACTCCTTCTTCCTTGTTTCTACAGAGATTCTAAGTTTTAGTAAAGTAATCGCAGGCGTTCCTAAAGTAAATATACAGGGTGTTGAGAAAGTGCCCAAATTGACAGTATGATGAGGGGGCAAAAGCAAGTATATTTAAATAAATACAGCGGTTGTAAACGTAGATACTACAGTCACATATCAAAATAATTTTAAGGAAGTATAATTCAGTCTTGAAAACAGCCACCTATGAAGAGATATTCCACATATGCTGAAGTATTGTTCATTCTGGGAACCTTGTAAGATTCAAGAAACAGCTATATAAATCATCATGTAGTAAGGAAGGCTAGGACCGTAGAATCTTTCCGGGAAAAAATGTAATACCTTCAAGGACAGGGCATTTTATTGACTAGTAATGTGAAAGGTAGTTCATTATTGTAGAAGTTTGTTATATGTTTAGACCGAATGACACACACGTGTCACATTTGAGGGTAATCAAACAGTCGCATCAATGCCGGCAATGTAGGCGTGTATTCGCACATGCAGACAATGCCAAAGGCTCTGAATGACATTATGTGATGGACTGTCCTATCGCAATTCAGCAATAGTTCTTGCAGGCGCCCCAGATAGAGTAAGTTCCCGCTTCAACGTGTTTCATACATCATCAATTGGAGAGAGATCTGGTGATCTTGCTGCCCAGAGCAGTTTTTACGCACCACGAAGTGCACATTGCATTGCAGCAGCCTTAGGTGGGCGTGCACTGTCGTGCTGGGAAAGCACATCACCCTCCTGTCCAAGAGATAGTACTAACACGAGGGATAACAGCTGGTGCAATTTCGCGGACACTGGTTACTCTTCCCAGCAGAAACACCAGATGCGCCCGCGATCTGTAACTTGTGCCGCCCAAACAGCCTAATAATTCAGGAAAGTCCTCAATCAAATGAGTTGCACTATCTTTTTGGCTGAAAGAAGAAAGAAATTACCTGAATATGAAGACCAACAATCAAATGAATATAACCCAAAGATATTTTCACAGTCTCGCGAACGCAGAATTGTAAATTCAATGTTCCCATGTGAGACCGGAATTCGGCAAACAAATTGCATGTACCAAGCGCTAGAATGTCCTGAGCATTACATGCAATAAGTTGAGAGCAAGAGTTTGTCAATTGTGGCGAGCCCAACTGTTCGTAAGTGGCAGGAGTAAGCAACGCAATGCAAGCGCTAATGTCAAACTGAAATCGCTCACAGTTTCTGGCAATGACTAAGTTCACAAACACTTTGACTGTCATCGCTCAGCACTTGGGTGAGGTGATGGCACATCTTGTTACTATTTCTGGTAGCTGATTAGAAAGAGCTACATTCACTGAGTCAGAAGGTGCTCCACGATTGTGGGAGTGAACATGGACAGAGTTCTTTCCCTTTTGCAAACACTCAGACTGTACATTAGCTGCTTCCCACAAGAAAAGCAAGTCGCGGCTCACGAAGGGCAGTTTTGTCTTTTATGCATGGAAAAACAACGGCGACATGATTTCGCAGTAGACCATATGTTGAAACTTTACTCTGTCCGTATAGCGGTGGCCTGTACGCGTGGGGTGGTCGGTTCTAAGGTCGTACTTGTTTGTCCCTTCGCTTTACGCTGCAGACGGGAGCTACCTCGAAGTTTTCAACCTACCACATGAATCCTGATTTTCAATACGTTGTGATACTTGTTTCAAAATAGCGGCAGAATGTTTGAGAATTTACTCATGAATCCCACTGTCTGGCACATTGTACGCAATTTCAAGAATCATTAGGTTACTGTAGTACTGTCCACAACTACACTGAAAACGACACAGTCGTGTCAAACCCTGCAATTCATTGTGCTGGTACATATGTTCTGGCTTTTTCCGCAATCGAAAGAACTTGTAACGAGCTGCAGTCACCTGTATCTGATTCTTGTAATACTGAGCGAGGGCAGACAATAAATCTTCAAAAACTAACGACTAGAGCCTACTATTCGGAAATAACTTCACAGTGAAGCGGTAAACTCCTGTGCCGTACTTTCACAACAAATAAGAAAGTTTCCCACTACCTTATGCTTGATGTGTAGCACAATGAGCGTTGAAGTGAGCGTACCACTCATTTCATTCTTCTTGTTTTTCACTGAAAGCTCATAACGGTGAAATGTACGGAGGCACTGCCGAGAAGTGGCTGGCTGTTATGGAAGAGTTGATGTAGCAGTGGCTTGTGACTTAATGAGCTGCCGGACTGCCGGAACCAGCTACGACGTTTCGTGGTTCTGAAACTGAATAAACTGCGTCAGATCAAAGGCAGCAGCAACCAGAGGCGCAGGTGCAGGTGGTGTAGGAAGTGGGTTGGAGGCCATTTTTATGACAGCAGCGCCGCAACAAATGACAAGCAAAGCAAATACACAAGTAGCGGAAATATTGCGGCTAGTCTGCAAAAAAGGACAGAATTAGTAGCAATGCTGCTCTGAAAGAAAGAAAACAGAAGTATTAGTGACGCACTGTGTCAGAACGGTGAAGAGGGAATGAAGTGCTGGTTCTGTACCAGATGTTGTGTCGGCTACTGTGGTGGTCAGAGCCGACACAAACGATGAAGGACAGGAGTTGCGATAGCCAGTGGCACGAATACATGTTCTGTATGTAACACTGTCGAAATTAATGGAACTCTTTCTTGCTAAAATTGAAGGAAACATAATTTCTCGTTATGAAGTGGCTTGATTTGGTTCCCATGACCAGAACATACAACTAATTTACCCACTATTGCTACTCGCGGAACACATACTACCCACTATTGCTACTCGCGGAACACATGCTAAGTATCGTCTTCCCATTTTTAGTGATACTCTCGAAGTCTCTGAACGACCTGAACCCGACAAGCGAGGGTGGCTGGTGAGACGTGACGGTTCGGTTTGCTGGTCTAAGTACACTACAGACCATTAAAATTGCTACACCAAGAAGAAATGCAGATGATAAACGGGTATTCATTGGACAAATATATTATACTAGAACTGACATGTGATTACATTTTCACGCAATCTGGGTGGATCGTTTCTGTGAAATTAGTACCCAGAACAACCACCTCTGGCCGTAATAACGGCCTTGATACTCCTGGGCATTGAGTTAAACAGAGCTTGGATGGTGTGTACAGGTACAGCTGCCCATGAAGCATCAACACTATACCACAGTTCATCAAGCGTAGTGACTAGCGTATTGTGACGAGCCAGTTGCTCGGCCACCACTGACCAGACTTTTTCAGTTGGTAAGAGATCTGGAGATTGTACTGGACAGGGAAGTAGTCGAACATTTTCTGCATCCAGAACGGCCCGTACAGGACCTGCAACATGAAGTCGTGCATTATCCTGCTGAAATGTGACGTCCACTGTTCAAAGTGCCGTCAATTCGAACAACAGTTGACGGAGACGTGTAACCAATGCAACCACATACCATCACGCCGGGTGATACGCCAGTATGGTGATGACGAATACACGCTTCCAGTGTGCGTTCACCGCGATGTCGCCAAACACGGATGCGACCACCATGATTCTGTAACGAAAACCTTGATTCACCCGAGAAAATGACGTTTTGCCATTCGTGCATCCAGGTTCGTCGCTGAGTACACCATCGCAGGCGCTGCTGTCTGTGATGCAGCGTCAAAGGTAACCGCAGCCATGAACTCCGAGCTGATAGTCCATGCTACTACATACGTCGTCGAACTGTTCGTGCAGATGGTTGTTATCATACAAACGTCCCCATCTGATGACTCAGAGATCGAGACGATCCGTTACAGCCATGCGGATAAGATGCCTGTCATCTCGACTGCTAATGATACGAGGCCGTTGGGATCCAACACGGCGTTCCGTATTAGCATCCTGAACCCACCGATTCCATATTCTGCTAACAGTCATTGGATCTCGATCAACGCGAGCAGCAATGTCATGATACGGTAAACCACAATCGTGATAGGCTACAATCCGACCTTTATCAAGTCCGAAACGTGATGGTACACATTTCCCCTCCTTTCACGAGGCATCACAACAACGTTTCACCAGGCAACGCCGGTCAACTGCCTTTTGTGTAACAGAAATCAGTTGGGAACTTTCCTCATGTCTGCACGTTGTAGGTGTCGCCACTGGTGCCAACCTTGTGTGGATCCTCTGAAAAGGTAATCAGTGGCATATCACAGCAACTTCTACCTGTAGCATATCATCTTCGTGGTGTAGCAATATTAATGGCCAGTTGTGTACGTCTGGTACGTCTGGCACCGTATCGATAGTCACCACACTCATGACTCTCTGGTTTTCCTGGCTGAGGTGTGGAGGCTCGGCGCGGGGTCAGTGAGCTGTGAACGGCACGTGAGGGAAGGAGGAGGGCTCTAGCAGCAGTGCCTGGCGGCGAGGTTTGGTTGGGCAAATTTGGAACGGCGGGGTTTGGTTGGGTCGATTTGGGTTGCCACCGCATGTATCCGGGGACCTCCTTCTGTTATTTGAAAAGAAATTAAAAGATTAATCGACGGCGGGGAGAGTGCACTTTAACGTACTGTCTATTGATAGTTTATTTAAGCTAGGCTGTGGCGGTTTTTATGTATATCATCAACATCGACAAGTGCAATGAACATGGATGATACGATACTCTATGGTATTCTGCGGTTTGAATTCACTCTGTTTCTTAGCAGTTGCATTGATTTGATTTTGTAAATGATACTGACAATATTATACACATGTATAATGCCTTATTTAAACTACAACTTCTCCTGGATAATTATTTTGTTCAAATTGCACAAGAATTCCACCTGATGTAGTTGACTGTAAGCTTTGTTCACATAACTAAAATTACAGATCATACATCAGAGCTTTTATATTTTTTTTTGCCTTCGATGGATTTAATTATTCTTAGCAAATTGATTATGAAAACGAACCACAGAATACCACCCGCACACAACACTGACGTATGCTACCAGAAATATTTTTCTCTCTGATTCGTGCGTCGTTTAATTTTGGCCACATACACCACCAATTAAATCTTGTTCAATAATAAATACCATCAGCGCTGTTCTTAGAAAATGCAGTCTGATTCGATTAATTTTTTCTTTTATAAATAGAGTTTAGTACCACCGGTGCACATTTATTTCTTACACATCGGAATATTGAAAGTTTGCAGTTCCAAGTAATTTAAATTTGCCGCTGTGGTAAAAGTTAATATGACGACCAACAGAAGATAGAACATTTCTTTTTTTTTATTAAGATTTTCCTTTTCCCACTAACTATTTAATCATTTAAATTGATGTCACCAATAAAAAATTTTTTAAATAGTTTTGAAAATTAGTTTAACACTAATCCATGCTAGTTTCAACTAGAGCTACAGACGAAGTTGCTATATAATCGCAACTAACAATGGCTACGCTTCTTGCAGCTATGATAAAACAATTAATACAAAATTATAATTACAACAGGAAGTGAATTTTCTTCAATAATTAATCATAAATAGTTTTAACGCATTGTCTCTATTTGCTTTTACCAGCAAATGAACATAAAAGTACAATAATTTTACATTAAATGTTTTTCATTTAACAGACCTCAAATCGGTTCGCGTCTTACGTCGGCGATGTACATCAGAAGAAGAAGACAAAAGGGTACAAAACAAAAGAAAAGAATGGCATAGATTAACAAAGAATGTGAGACAGATATTGTCTCTGTTTTACATAATTATCATCTTTTTAAGAAATAATTAAATAATTGAATGAATATTACCCACACGTTCATATTCCACTCGTAATAATATATATATCGTGGACGTTCTAAGGCTTTAACTAATTGTTTTATCAAAGGATATGTTGCTAAAGCGAGTCTGAACATTTCTTAATGTATATTCTGTTATTGTTTGAGAGTGCTGTCTCGCGAGTGATTTATGTTCTCTGTTGCTTGCCAAACATGCGAGTCTATCTTGGTGTTCGCAGCCGTGACTTCTGAGCCGCTACCTTGGTACCATCCTGTCCAACGCCCGAGATCTAAGTTACTGCCGGAGGAGCGCTTTGCCGCGTCGTCTCTCATACCCAGCAGAATTTGAGTAGTCGTGTTCCTTGGAGCTATGCCTGGATTGCAGATTAGCGGGATTAACTCATGAACTTTTGAAAATTGCTGTTCATAAAAGAAGAGTGTTCAAATTCTCTATTAACTGTTCCTCATAAAGCCAGATGTATTCAGTTTTTGGTAAATGTAGTTTCCCTTAACTGAAAGATTCAAATTTCATTCTTACTGTTCATAAACTTAGATGCTTGGTGTTCATTTAATACTGTTTCTTTTTGCTTACATTGGTAAATTTCAGTAGTTTGCCACCTTATATGTTACTATAATTTTGATCGCTTTCATGTTTTTATTAATCTGGTATTCAATTGATCAATATGTTTTTCTTAAATAAATGTTAATTGGGTGAAAGCGGCGAACTGTCTGAAGAGTTTCCCCACCAGGTGTTGCTGTTTGATCCTTTTCTATCCTGATCATTTTACGTGGCTATCAACTGGTTAAGTCAATGATGACAGGGGGCACTGAAATCTGTCTCCCTTTATGTGTGGCGGTGCCCGCTCTTCCAACTTGTGCACCGTTCAGGGCCGACTTGATGCCATTTCAAGGAGCTGCGCTGGTCGGTGTGCAGTCGATGGTTTAGAACTCCACAGATTGTTTTCTGAAACTGAAGTAGAAACCTGATGGTGTCCTAATGTCTCCAATCTTCCAAAGGTGATTCTGGGTGTAGTTATAAGTCTAATAAGGAGAGAAAAGTTAGGATACAAGAACTCTGCTATTGTAAGAAAGAACAAAGTTACAAGCGAATGTTTTACTGAATATAAATAGTCTCTGAACGTCACAATCAGTGCTAACAACTAGAAATTATGGAACATGAAATATGACAACGTAGGCGAAAGTCTACAGATTAACAGGTTGTCTCTCTCGGTGTTTAGTACATTTTCAAAGAGTTGTTGAGGCGGTATGTTAACTGGTCATTTAAAAAAATTGTATGGACTGCGTCTTCACATTGTAGTGTATATCTTATAAGGCATAATGCTTTTAAATAAAGGCAGATTTATTTAACTAAGAAACAAATCAATAACGATAATAATACGTTATAATGAAAAGTTTTGATTTCTCTCACAACAAGTGTGTGGGATATGCCTACCAGCGTCTATACTGTGTGACGATGTGAGGGGTTCAGCGGTGACACCATTCACGGTACATCCGAGTGCGAATATGTAACAGAGAGATAGTCTCAAGTGTTTAATCTCAACAACTTTCACTAACAGAAAATAAGAACAATACTTAATCTGCCCAATGGGTATAGTTAAATGAAAAACATCTGAAAAAGTTATGTGCAACTCCCACTTCACAAAAAATAAAAGCACAATAAAAATTGGAATTTATCTAACGAAAAGAAATCAGCATTCAATAGTTGTGCTCACCGGTCACCTTACCAGAACATATTTAAACTTCAATTTAACAATTAAGCCCAACGGTCAGCTTACAAAATATTTCCAAATCTGAATTTGACTGAGACAACGGGCCCTATAACAAGAACAACAATTAGAATTCTGCGATTAGGTGCGACTGTCACTTTATCAAAAAAAAAAAAATAATAAAAAATAAATAAAAATTGAAAGTTGAATTTAACTAAGCAGACACACCAGCCACCAAGGAAAAGAGGCACAGCATCTAGCTCCTATAATTAGAATCTTCAGACGCTGAATTTTAATTTATACAGTTACAGACATGGAAGTATCCTTCACCACCTATTTGAATGGAAAAAATGTAGTCTTGCTGAAGTTACTACTCGGTTGCTGGCAGTAGCCTCGACAGTACTGTTCACATGCCGTGCAGAGTGGACTATCTATGCAATTTTGACCATGTCACTCGACGTCAATAAACGTTCTGTCACCGCAAGGCCCGCTGCTTCGCAGTGCGCGGCCATTGTGCGCCCTCTGGATTCCAGGCAGCGCTCGACAAGATCGCTGCGCAATTAAAGTTTTCGCAGCCAGCAGTGCCCACGTCCATCGCGGCGCAGCGATGTCCCCAAAACATGTAAACGGTGTTGCAGCTTCTAGGTTAAAGAGCTCAGGACAATATTCGTCTGTTATCCCTTGAAAACCCTAGTTAAAGGAAACTCTGAAGTTTGTCTTTTATTTAATCATACCTGTGGCTCCCATAGAGTATTAAATTAAAAATATCGTACGTAGGAAACTTGTTTTAAATATACATACAGAGAAAAGTGTACTTTCCCTCATTACAGCGCAGCTGGCTACTCTAATTTTAAAAATATTTCATCAGAAACCCGCATTCTTTTTTATATAACCTTCAGTTAAGGTCATTTGATGATAACATATGGCTACCTCAAGCTAAGCGCACACGATAAATTCATTTACCCTGCGCGTTTTTTACCAGCAATGTCTCAGGAATCACAAATTGCGGTATTTGTAGCGGCCCCGTAAACATGGATACCAATGCCCTGTCATTTTATCTTTGATTTTACTGAGCGCCTGGAAGTTCTTAGCGACTTAGTTAGTTGGTTTCATGTCACATTGATCAATCGCATAGTACAGTAGCCGTTATGATGTGTAAAATGTCAAGTACACAAGAAACGCACATATGAAACAAGACTTTTAAATTTATTACCGTAAAGTCTTAAAGATTAATATTTCTGTTATTTATCCCATTGCCTTAAATGACTCAACATGTATATACTATACTTATCCTTTAATCCTGTTAAAGAATTTATTTGTGTTATAGAAAGAGTTTTCAATGGCACATGCTTTCGATTTAGTTTTGAAGCTACTGCTGTGTGTAAGACATTTTATTTCATCCGGCAAGTACTCAAAAAATTTTATAGCAGCATATTTTACCCCGTTCTGTGCCAAAGATAGGTTGAACAAAGGATAGTGTAAGTCTTTGTCTTTTCTGGTATTATAATCATCAATGTCACAGTGTTTTTAAACTGGTGCATGTTGGTGAGAACAAATTTCTTTAGTGAGTAAATGTGCTATGAGGCTGTTGTAAGAATTCCGAATCTTTTAAAAACACGCCTACAAGATGTGCGACTATGAACCCCACAAATTATTCTAATCTCTTTCTTTTGCGCAGTGGATACTTTTTGTCTAAGTGTTGAGTTACACTAAAATATTATTCCATATGACATCAGAGAATGCAAGTATGCAAAGTATCTTAGCTTACTAATTTCTATATCCTCAAAACTGGCAATTTTTCTGATTGCAAAAGTTGCTGAACCAAACGCTTTAGAAGATCCAAAATATGAATTTTCAAATTAAGATTCTCATCTATATGTACACCCAAAAACTTATTATACTCTACCATGTCCACTGACGTCTTCTTATGTGTTGTATTTATTGAAGGAACAGAATTTTTTGCAGCAGAAAACTGGATGTGCTGTGTTTTTTCAAAGTTTAAAGCAATCCCATTTGCAGAACACCAATGAATAACTTTTCTAAAGACCTTATTTGTATCATTTTCAATCGGAGTTTCTTTTCCTGGATTAATAATGATGCTTGTATCATCAGCAAACACTGTCAGTTCAGCTTCTTGTTTCAGATAAGAAGGGAGGTCGTTCACATATATCAAGAACAGAAGGCGACCCATGGTTGAACCCTGTGGAACACATTATGTAATTTCACCCCAGTCAGGTGAAGTGGCACAGTTATTTAAATCATTTGACCCATATAAAGAAAGATTTTGTTTCTTGTTCTGTAAGTTTGACTTAAACCACTCATATGCTATTCCGTTTATACCATAGAATTGTAATTTATATAAGATAACGTCATCGTTCAGAGGATCGAAATGCTTTGGACAAGTCATTAAAAATTCCTATTGGTGAAATATTACTATTTTAAGACTCTATTATGTGGACAGTGAAATTGTAAATTGCTGTCTTAGTGGAACAGCATTTTTGTAATCCAAATTGTGATTTACTAAGTACGCCATTGCTGCTGAGATGGCTAACCACTCTTGAGTACATTGCTTTATTGAAGACTTTTGGAAATGATGTAAGGAAGGATACTGGCCGAAAATTACGGACACTTGAGGTGTACCCCTTTTGTAGAGATGCCTGGCCATAGCATGTTTTAACCTGTATAAGAAAATAGTGATGCATTACGTGAGTTACTCAGAACATCAGCTGTAAATCCTCGACATTGTTTTAATATCTTATTAAAGATGTCATCTACTCCTAAAGAACATTTACTTTTCAAACATTTAATGATTTTCTTCATTTCACAAGAGGTTGTTAGATGAAAATTAATCTATGATTTCTCAAAAATGACTCTTTCACGCACTGCATGGCTTTTTCCTTTCAACTATCTTCGCCAATTGTTTCTCCTATACTTAAGAAATGGTTGTTAAATACATTAGCTACATGTGCACTGTTGGTTAGGATGGTCTCATTCTCTTTAATAGTAATTCTATCTACCCCCGTGTTACTTTTCCTGTAACAACATTACATATAGATTTGATTTTTTTTCCGGAGTTGTCAATTGCTTCTCTAACATAGGTATTTCCTGATTTACTTACAACTTTTCTCAGTTTGTTACAATAATTTTTATAATGTAAAACTACTTCTGGATCCTAACAACTTTTTGCTGTCTCATGCAGTTTTCTTTTTCTTTCTGATAGCACTTTAATACCAGTAGTAATCCAAGTTTTCCTTGAATTAACTGGAACAATATTTATGTGAGATTTTCCCGGTGTCAGGAGCATCCTGTTCAGCTCAGTGTTAGCATACCTTACAGCAGTGCTTACTTAGGGCTGATCATGGCGCTGAAAGTTCTCCACAAACCACACATTTGTGTGCCCAGTTTCTGCTCCTATTTTATCCAGTGCACTCCTAATACTGTATCTTGAATTCATAGCCAGGCTGTTTCCTGATCCCTCAACTGTAATTGCCTGATCTTCCTTCTCAAAGTACCTGCTTACCTGACCTAAGTTTTCTGTCACCTGGATAAAGCACTTGGTTTAACAAAGCTTGTGACCAGGTACCCTGTACCCAATTTATCCCGAAGCTGCTGGCCCACGTCCCTCCCATAACTGCTGCCTATAAGCAGAATTATTCTTTTCCTATTCTAGTCTGATCCCGACCACTGTTTTTTCTTTAAGCTAATATTCTGCTTCAACCTACTTTCAAGTACATCTGCATGAGACCCTTCCTCCACTTCACGTAGCAAGCCAAACTGATTTACTATTTGAATATCTGGCGTTTGTTCAAGTGTTTACCGATTTCGTCCTTTGGTTGCTATCTTTTCCAGGTTCCCAGTCTCTTTTTCCTCTCTTAAGTTAGCGTTTTCTAATTCAGCCTTAAGGGCACTAATTTTTGCCTTCTGTTCAGCGATTTTTCTGCCCTTTCTACATAACCTACACTGCAATGGAAGAGCCTCATTTTCTACCCTCGTTTCCTCGCTGTTACATTCGCCCAATAAAACCATAACTCGCAGTCTACACAGAACACCCCCTCTTTTAAATTTCTACGGCAACCACCACATTGATCACACGATTTGATAGACTAACTTAACACAAAATCAGAGAACAAGTTAGCACAAGACCACAGTAGTTTCGTAACCTGTACTAATCCTTGAATAACCACTAATGTAAACAAACCTTTAAACTTACTTCTGAAAGTTTTAACTACCTAAACTCTCTATGCCAGACATGAATTAATTTGTCTTTGAAGCGATAACTCTAGTGAAAAACGAAAATCTACACTCCTGCACAAAGACATTGACATCTCGCTTGATGTCAGTGGGATGTCTACCCCAGTAGCACCCTTTGGTTTCTCTGTCATGAATACGATTCAGATTTCCTCTTGCAGTCTTCCAATTGTCCCTTGCATCAATTTTCTGAGACAACAGTTGGTTGATTGGCCATAAATGTGCTATTGGCGAGCTGGACTTATATGCGAATATATGGCTACCAGCAGTCTGTGACATTCTCGTGACGCTGTACTGAATCCAAAAGCTAACCAATGAGGCTTCTGATCTCACCTAGAATGATCTCCATGATCGTGCTGACATTTAATTCAAAATCGGTATTACAGATGCGGAACCTGCATCAATACGCTGCAAGAAAATATTCACGCATGTCACACCTCACTGGCTCTCGTCTTCATAACTTCTTCATATTATATCAAATATTTTAATGAAGAAATTTTGTGGCGGGACGGTTTTCTTCTGTCTTCCTAATGACGTAGGAAGTAATCACCTTAGTGAGGTCTTCCCGAACACCCGTTCTACCCTGTATCAAAGTACAGTCATCCGTAACTGAGGAAGCTGTATAGAATATGTTTTATCGAGGCATACCGCCACGGACCTGTAGGTCCGCAGCTGTTCAGTACTGAGGAAATCGGATACTTCTTTTTTTCGTCCTTCTCAGTGGCACTGATGTGACTTTCTGTTGTCATGGTTACTGGTTTCGGGCTGACATGACCATTGTCAAACAACACACTTGCTATTAAACGTAATTGTTCATACAATATGGTGCTGAAGGGCACGAAAAGCTTCTGTACAACAAAGTATACAATGGGCAACAAGTAACTGTTTTTGATCTTAGAACATGTGTTTTTCGCATCTGACACTTGGTCCGAAAATTTTGCAGGCATTATCCACGATCATAAATTTGTAGTTATTAATCAGTGTCTCCGAAAATTCATTTTTAGTCATTGGTAATGCAAATGCCTGCTTGTGTACTAAGAGACCTCTCGTCACGGACTCCTCCAGATTCTTTGTACCAACACGCATGTAGGCTCTCTTCTCTAATTGCTCGAGTAGCACTGTAGACAAGAAAATTTATGTTTCGATTCGCGTAACCCAGTACACAGACTCTTTGGACCAAGGCCCATTTTGAAAGCAGTTTACATGAAATAACATTAAAACTTTTTTAAAATAATCGGCCAAATGTTTTTGAGAAGATTAATCTAAGAGTAAGAAATAAGAACAGAGATACATTTGATGCGACTTATTTGCTGTAGATGATTTGGGTCATCATACAATAGCGCTTCAAACCTTTTTCTACTGTATAACGGACTATCGAAAAGTTTACGTTCGAAGAACTTGCACTCCAGAATTGGTATGTCACTCAGGCATAATCGCCGTGTGCACTGAGCCCATCATCCGGTAGACACAACACGTAGATGATACCCTTTACATGAAACACCGTATCCTGCTGCGTGGAGAAGTCCGTAATTGCCCACTGAACATCATCGTCCGACAGGAATCGTCGACCCTTAAAGGCCTTTTTTAAGGGACCGAAAACGTGATAATCTCATTGTGGGAGACCAGGACTACAGGGAGGGTGCTTGCGTGTCTCACGTGAGTTGGCGTAACTTCTGCGTTGCAATATTGACGATATAGAGACGTGCGTTACCATAAAGAATCGGCCATGAAGCAACATCACCCCTTGGCGCACCATTCTGCAACGGTGGCTTTGGACAGAATGCTCTCCCGTATACATTCTTCATCCTCTAGATGAATGTCAGCTGGTGTTAGTTCTTCGGCAACCAAGAAAAGAATAAGAGCACGTTGCTACGTCTGGACGCATTTGGTAACAACGTCACCATAGTTCACGTTTCCACATTAGCCGTACAAAGGTCGGTAAGGCTCGAATGGCACACTAAACACAACTTTTACATGTAGATGCTTACACTCCCGCACTTAAGTCGACAAACTTTGCTTATACGCTGCAACAATTTCCTGAAACTAAAACTTTTTTCATCGCCCCTAACATCCTATTTCATGCCTTTAGATAAATTATTTCACAAAATATTTGACCATTTTTTTCATTTAGAAATTTTGTTCAGAAAGCTTGGTCTTATTGATAGCTCATTTGTTAAATTTAGCACTTTATTCAAAAGGAGCTCTGCTGACAGTTAAATATCACAACTCTCATTTGCAAAATAGACCTTGAAGAGATGGATTTTTTGACACCTCATTTACATTGGTACCACGAGCTGTTCGTGAAACATCTCAATTTTCCCTGAAATAGCTATTTAAAATCACCCGGCTTACTTTAAAGCAAACATTTTTTTACATTCTTCTTTTAGCTACATAAAACCGTAAAGACATTCATTGTGTAATATATGGGAAATCTTGGATTCTTTACGTTGGAACATTTGAACAAAGGTACATACTACTGAAATGTCTAACTTAACCCCACCACTCATCGTACGAATACTGAAACAGGTTTTACACTTCTAAATTACAGAAAACGTGTTGTTTTACAGGTATGATTTTTCCCATTATATGAAAGACATACAGTCTGCACGATCTGAATCTCAGGCTTACTAATACATAGTTATTAACAGCTTCAACGGCTATTACTTTACACTCATCCCATTCGCTATTCATTTATACAACAACAAAAAATGAAAATAGCCTCCAGTACATAAGATAACGACGGGGCCAAAAATTGAAGAAAAAGTCATCTTGTTATAGAGTGAAGCTGTGAGGACGGGGCTTGAGTCGTGCTTGGGTAGCTCAGTTGCCCGTGAAAGGCAAAGGTTCCGACTTCGAGCCTCGGTCCGGGACACAGTTTTAATCTGCCAGGAAGTTTCATATCAGCAAACACTCCACTGCAGAGTGAAAATCTCATTCTGGAAACATCCCCTAGGCTGTGGCTAGGCCTCCGCAATATCCTTTCTTTCAGGAGTGCTAGTTCGCAGGAGAGCTTCTGTAAAGTTTAGAAGGTAGGAGACGAGGTACTGGCAGAAGTGAAGCTGTAAGGAGGGGGCGTGAGTCGTAGTTTGGTAGCTCAGTTAGTTTTGCCGGCACGGTAGCTCAGCGTGCTCGGACAGAGGGCTACGTACCCTCCGTAATAAAAAAAAAACCTGAGTTAATCATCATCAGCGAATTGAATCGGATGTCTTACGACGTCCACCCCAAGCAGATACAACGAACAAACGCGAACAAAATGAGAATTACACACAAAAAAGGTTGGTAGAGCACTATCCCGCGAAAGGCAAAGGTCCCGAGTTCGAATCTCGGTCCGGCACACAGTTTTAATCTGCCAGGAAGTTTCATCTTTTTATACTTTAATAAAGCTATTGTATACTATGTTATTCGCAGGCCGCTGTGGCCGAGCAGTTCTAGGCGCTTCAGTCCGGAACCACGCTGCTGCTATGGTCGCAGGTTCGCATCCTGCCTCTGGCATGGAAGTGTCTAATGTGCTTTGGTTAGTTAGGTTTAAGCAGTTCTAAGTCTAGGGGGACTGATGACCTCAGATGGTAAGTCCCATAGTGCTCAGAGCCATTTGAATCATTTTTTGTACTCTTTTATTTAAGAATGGTGAATTCAGTTGATGTTCTTCACTGACTTCTTTGCAAAACATATTGACATGTAAGACAATTATTTGTCATAGAAATGCTTTAATTCTTTGCTTTCAGGTAAGGTTTTGTGCACCTAAAGTTACTTTACATAAAATGTAACTACCATTTTTAAAAGAGGTTAATCAAAGCTTCGGCACATATGCTTTTTTAGAGCTATCTATAACAATTTATAGCGATGTATGGAATATTCAATGGTTGTTCATAGCATGTATACACTCCTGGAAATTGAAATAAGAACACCGTGAATTCATTGTCCCAGGAAGGGGAAACTTTATTGACACATTCCTGGGGACAGATACATCACATGATCACAATGACAGAACCACAGGCACATAGACACAGACAACAGATCATGCACAATGTCGGCTCCAGTACAGTGTATATCCACCTTTCGAGCAATGCAGGCTGCTATTCTCCCATGGAGACGATCGTAGAGATGCTGGATGTAGTCCTGTGGAACGGCTTGCCATGCCATTTCCACCTGGCGCCTCAGTTGGACCAGCGTTCGTGCTGGACGTGCAGACCGCGTGAGACGACGCTTCATCCAGTCCCAAACATGCTCAATGGGGGACAGATCCGGAGTTCTTGTTGGCCAGGGTAGTTGACTTGCACCTTCTACAGCACGTTGGGTGGCACGGAATACATGCGGATGTGCATTGTCCTGTTGGAACAGCAAGTTCCCTTGCCGGTCTAGGAATGGTAGAACGATGGGTTCGATGACGGTTTGGATGTACCGTGCACTATTCAGTGTCCCCTCGAGGAACACAGGGGGTGTACGGCCAGTGTAGGAGGTCGCACCCCACACCATGACGCCGGGTGTGGGCCCTGTGTGCCTCGGTCGTATGCAGTCCTGATTGTGGCGCTCACCTGCACGGCGCCAAACATGCATACGACCATCATTGGCACCAAGGCGGAAGCGACCTCATCGCTCAAGACGACACGTCTCCATTCGTCCCTCCATTCACGCCTGTCGCGACACCACTGGAGGCCGGCTGCACGATGTTAGGGCGTGAGCGGAAGACGGCCTAACGGTGTGCGGGACCGTAGCCCACCTTCATGGAGACGGTTGCGAATGGTCCTCGCCGATACCCCAGGAGCCACAGTGTCCCTAATTTGCTGGGAGGTGGCGGTGCGGTCCCCTACGGCACTGCGTAGGATCCTACGGTCTTGGCGTGCATCCGTGCGTCGTTGCGGTCCGGTCCCAGGTCGACGGGCACGTGCACCTTCCGCCGACCACTGGCGACAACATCGATGTACTGTGGAGACCTCACGCCCCACGTGTTGAGCAATTCGGCGGTACGTCCACCTGGCATCCCGCATCCCCACTATACGCCCTCGCTCAAAGTCCGCCAACTGCACATACGGTTCACGTCCACGCTGTCACGGCATGCTACCAGTGTTAAAGACTGCGATGGAGCTCCGTATGCCACGGCAAACTGGCTGACACTGACGGCGGCGGTACACAAATGCTGCGCAGCTAGCGCCATTCGACGGCCAACACCGCGGTTCCTGGTGTGTCCGCTGTGCCGTACGTGTGATCATTGCTTGTACAGCCCTCTCGCAGTGTCCGGAGCAAGTATGGTGGGTCTGACACACCGGTGTCAATGTGTTCTCTTTTCCATTTCCAGGAGTGTATACCTTAAAAAACTGACTGATTCAATTACGAACGCATGCTACTCCTAGTGTGCGGAATAGTTCTCTGGGGATACGGCTCACTGCGTTTGGCGAGAAATATTCTGTCGAATTTCCTGTACCCCTGTTTTCTGTCAGTAGCCGTTACTGTGAGACACAGTATTTATTCGACGATAGCGTCTAGCAACACGATGATGTCCTAACAGTGAAAATGTTAAGGAAATTATCAAGAAACAGTAATGACTTTGTGGTGCTTCCCCATTTGTGCCACACAGGCTTTCTGGAGAGTACTTAAATTGTAATATCTCATAGACGTAAATTTGCTTTGTTTCACCTTGTTGTGAAATACTGTACTAAACCGACGATTCGTTTTGCTGCTGTGACGCAGGTTGAAATGAAATACACCAAGCAAGATTAGAAGGTATGTTTAGTGAGACTGTCGTACTTCAGGCTGGTGACATATGGTCTCCAAGATTAGACGAATGTGTCGCAGGGCTGGCACATGCACTTTATCAGCACTAGAAAGCACGTGAACTCAAGAAGCGGCCTCACCTGCTGGTGACCGAGTCGCCGCCCCACCACCAAGGTCGATAGCACGATAAGACGTGCAGAAATTAAAAGCGAAGTGGAAGACAGCCGAACGATTAGCCTGCAGCATACAACTGCTCGAGAAACATCACTTCGTAAGAAACGCCACCCTATCAAACAATAGCATTGCCCCATGATGTTTCGTCTTTAGCTCTTCAGACTCACTATTTCTTCTCCCTGCCAGATACGTCAGTAACTCTCACGATGATCAAAGTAATTTCCTGTTTAGATAATTTCAATAATGTTCTCGTCTCAATAAATTTTTGCCGACGATGTTTCACGTTCAAAATCGGAGTCCCAATCGGTTAATCCTTTGGCGTGAGCTGCCTTCCTTTGCGTTTCATTTATCTAACGCCAATGCTCATCTGAACCTGCAGAGAGTGCTTGGGATATTACCGGAGGACGCCGCAAGAGTTCCTCTCGTCGTACACGGGTTATGAAACTTTTTATAGCCTCGACCAGCCTACTGAAAGCACCTCCTTTTTGATATCGGAGTACTGATCTCTATCAATTCATGAGAGGCTCGTACCTCTGCACATCTAATCGATTTCCATCTCTCGCACGTCTCACTCTGTAATCAAAATAAAAAATGACTTTTGAAGATGGTAAGCAATTACTTTCTGCAGGAAATTACAGTAATGTATTACTCCGTAAATTATCCAGATGCTAGTAGTTTACCTCCATGTAAAGTGAATATTTTGGATTAATTTACTTTATTGCACTACTCAATGTTGCTTTCAACCAGAAGAATAGTGTATCAAATCATACGTCTCATAGGTTTTGCTCTAAACTAATATATTTCACTCACTTACCCTTTTGTAGAGTCTCGCATAATTAATTTATTGAAGGAGTTTTCGTAAATGACAGTCATTACTACCGCTCTAGCTTGCATAGTTTCGGCTAGTAAGAACATTCCATGAGGTAGTGGACTTGTCTCATTACCATGGTCAGTATGGTAGCTGTGGATTTTACGTAGCGTTACTAGATTGTGCAACACAAAATACCTCAGATTTTATGTAGGCGTTGTTTCAATGATGGTCCTCGCCATGGCACATTTTGCGTTCCGTGCGTGTAGATGTGACGCATTTTGCCTGCAAGAAAATCCACCGCCTTTTCAGTGTCTCTAGTGCCTATAAGTTCACCTGTAAGTGAGGAGTTTCGTGTAATCTCCGTCCCTAGGATCGGACCATCGACATCCTACGGAAAGGCGTGCTCGTTTTGAAGTCAGATCTCGCATGTACGTCCGTATCTCCACTGCCTTACAAGCAATTCATTTCATGAAATGGCTAGAATATTCTAAGCAAAATCTAAATTTTATTTAAAATTATTTCATTATAGAGTTTTGGATCAAAAGCAGAGTTTCACCCTATGAAAACTACGGTTCGGTAGTTTTGGTACACTATGGAAATGTAAGGATTACAGGTAGTATTCGTAGAACTTGTAAATAACTTTTAAGTAACACAGGAGATGAATTAGTAAACCAAAATTGTTCAGTAGGTTATTTGGACCTTTATAAATCATCACTCAGTTTCTAGCCGGTTCACCATTTTGGATTTCAGAGGATTCTAGCAAGAACCAGATTGCATTTATAAAGGAAACCATTGGTCTGAGGTAACTCCCGATAGGTATGCGACACACTTAACACACAGGTAACGTGAGAACGACCTTAACTGACCTAACCTACTAGGACAACTTCTGGAGTGTGGACGTACTTATGATGGCCTACCGTAGCCTATTATGGTTATGCAACTCCAGTCTGAAGCTAAAGGGTATTTTTCTGCCCAGGCTGAATTCGAGAGAGCTTATTAGATTTTTTTAAAGAAAGGAGAGGAACGACTCCAGTGTGAAACAATGTCGAGAAAAGAAGTATGGCAACGTTTCGGAGTTATACTACAATGTTTTAATGTTTAGAATGCAATGGGTCGAAGCCGTGGCTTTCCTAAGTGGGTGAAGTGCCTGTGTTATTTCTTCTACGGAAACTCCGGCTGCCGAACAGAATCTAAGTTTTTGGCTGTTTCTCTAAAGTACTTAAGGCTGATACTGCAATAAACGCATGGGTGATTTCCCTCTGCAGACCAGTGCTTTGTTCCTTAAGACCTGGACGTCGACTGAACTTTCAACCGTAATCTTCTGTATCTAATAGGTAAAACTGTCGAGTATGTTGATCTTTTGGCTGTTTGTGTCGCTTTATATACCTTGGTTAAGTTAAGTTGCTTAGCGTATTTCTCACTTGCTGCAGGCCATGGTGTAGATACATGTTGTTACACAACGGTTTCCATACACTCCTGGAAAATAAAATAAGAACACCGTGAATTCATTGTCCCAGGAAGGGGAAACTTTATTGACATATTTCTGGGGTCAGATACATCACATGATCACACTGACAGAACCACAGGCACATAGACACAGGCAACAGAGCATGCACAATGTCGGCACTAGTACAGTGTATATCCACCTTTCGCAGCAATGCAGGCTGCGATTCTCCCATGGAGACGATCGTAGAGATGCTGGATGTAGTCCTGTGGAACGGCTTGCCATGCCATTTCCACCTGGCGCCTCAGTTGGACCAGCGTTCGTGCTGGACGTGCAGACCGCGTGAGACGACGCTTCATCCAGTCCCAAACATGCCCAATGAGGGACAGATCCGGAGATCTTGCTGGCCAGGGTAGTTGACTTACACCTTCTAGAGCACGTTGGGTGGCACGGAATACATGCGGACTTGCATTGTCCTGTTGGAACAGCTAGTTCCCTTGCCGGTCTAGGAATGGTAGAACGATGGGTTCGATGACGGTTTGGATGTACCGTGCATTATTCAGTGTCCCCTCGACGATCACCAGAGGTGTACGGCCAGTGTAGGAGATCGCTCCCCACACCATGATGCCGGGTGTTGGCCCTGTGTGCCTCGGTCGTATGCAGTCCTGATTGTGGCGCTCACCTGCACGGCGCCAAACACGCATACGACCATCATTGGCACCAAGGCAGAAGCGACTCTCATCGCTGAAGACGACACGTCTCCATTCGTCCCTCCATTCACGCCTGTCGCGACACCACTGGATGCGGGCTGCACGATGTTGGGGCGTGAGCGGAAGACGGCCTAACGGTGTTCAGGACCGTAGCCCAGCTTCATGGAGACGGTTGCGAATGGTCCTCGCCGATACTCCAGGAGCAACAGTGTCCCTAATTTGCTGGGAAGTGGCGGTGCGGTCCCCTACGGCACTGTGTAGGATCCTACGGTCTTGGCGTGCATCCGTGCGTCGCTGCGGTCCGGTCCCAGGTCGACGGGCACGTGCACCTTCCGCCGACCACTGGCGACAACATCGATGTACTGTGGAGACCTCACGCCCCACGTGTTGAGCAATTCGGCGGTACGTCCACCCGGCCTCCCGCATGCCCACTATACGCCCTCGCTCAAGGTCCGTCAACTACACATACGGTTCACGTCCACGCTGTCGCGGCATGCTACCAGTGTTAAAGGCTGCGATGGAGCTCCGTATGCCACGGCAAACTGGCTGACACTGACGGCGGCGGTGCACAAATGCTGCGCAGCTAGCGCCATTCGACGGCCAACACTGCGGTTTCTGGTGTGTCCGCTGTGCCGTGCGTGTGATCATTGTTTGTACAGCCCTCTCGCAGTGTCCGGAGCAAGTATGGTGGATCTGACACACCGGTGTCAATGTATTCTTTTTTCCATTTCCAGGAGTGTAGATGTGATATGGCACAGGTCATCCTTCGATCCATTGTAGAACTTGGAAACGCATTCAGGGAATATTCGTTCACATTTTTGTTGAACGGAGTTGGTTTTGATCGTCCTGTATTAAAACATTTCATCAATAGTGCAACTTATAAACTAAGTTTTGTGAGTAGAATAAAATATCCAATGCTAAACGTAATTGCTTTTTCGACGTTATTTTACCAACTAACTAAAAATAGGAAAGCCTTGAACCCCTTCCACTAAATTTAGTTAGTATTAAGATTCTTTTACAGGGGGTGCAGTGGAGCTGACGCTGAAATAATTAAGTATTTGGTTATATGATCGCTAGTCTCACTGAACTCTTTTGAACTCTAATGTCATGTGTGGTCTTGCGTCTCCTTACCAGCAACAGGCCCCAGGTTCAATCTAGTGAATTCCCTAAAAAAAGAAAAAAAAAGAAAAAAACACGCTCAGAGTTTCGTTGCATGAAAGTGGTAGGGAGACACGACATAGAACAATAGACACCACGCAGAATGTTAGAATTTCAGGAGTTAAATTGCTTTCTACTGGATAACCTTTATCCTTATTGTAATACACAACTTATTTCCTCGATTCAGTTGGATGTATAATCACTTCTGTTGCCATGAGAAATGTTTAATTTTGCTCCTGGTTCTAGTAGACTGACAAACCTATCGTCATTATCAACAGGTGGAATTACTTATCATCTGTATTGAAAGAGGAGATAACCCCTTTTTTCTGGAAATTTCAGTGTGATTTTTCTATAGCCCTAATACAGGAAATCTGGAGACCTGATCTATAGATTGTATCTCTACAATGTGTTGCAAGGAAGTTGTTCAGTAACTGATAGTTCAGATGGCTTTGAGCACTATGGGACTTAACTTCTGAGGTCATCAGTCCTCTAGAACTTAGAACTTCTTAAACCTTACTAACCTAAGGACATCACACACATCCATGGCCGAGGCAGGATTCCAGACTGTAGCGCCTTGTACCGCTCGGCCACTCCGGCCGGCTGTTCAGCAACTATCTGCATACTATACAGTCTGTGATAAGACAACCAAGACAAAAGGGAAATCGAGTGAATATTTATTCCAACGTCTAAACTGGAACTTTTTCCATAGCATCACACTGTAGCTTACATTCTCTTCTTTGCGCCAGCTATTCAGGTAAGCTGTCACTGCTATCATCTCACTCATAATGCCCCCACACGCTGCAGTGGCTACTGAAGTTTATAATGTTTTTTGACTGCACTAGCATGATGTATCTCAATAGGTAATTGTAGGTGGCCTATATACACGGATAAGGAGGAGAAAAGTACTTGTAGAAGTCGGATTCCTGACTCCTACCGTTGGGAGTGATTTGGTCTGCTTGAATGTCAGGACGAAGTGCTCTTCTCCCTCCGGGACGTGAGAAGCAGTTGGAGCCGAGTTGTGGCCAGTGAGTAAAACATCCGTAGTTAAGGAAGTCTTTTATTCGTAACAGTATCAGGAGTGGCAGTGATTGCCATCCATTGGGAAGTCACGGCAGGGAAAGTGGTGCATCGGATTGGCGGTTGGCGATATCAAATGAAAGTCAGCTTCAGCAGAACGGTGACGCAAGATGAAGGTGCGGCTATTGGTGGCGGCAACAGAGGCTGCCCTGTGTACTTGCCTTCTTCTGCTGCAACAATAGAAACTGGAGCAGGATGGGTCAAACTGCGTCCTCCAACGTGGCTTGTGACGATAGTGAGTGTCTGCTTTTGGCATCGAACAGCAACAACATAGTCCCGCAGGGATGGTGCACAGTGGCAGATGGACAACTAGATAGCCAAGGCTCGAGCCCCAAGCTCGGCAGAGAGGTGGCCGTCAGGAGATTAGACATCCAGTGGCGAAAAAGCATCGGGTTGGCTGCATACAGACAACTTTGGCAGAGGGCTGCAGCTGTTGACAGCTCATTCATGTAGTGGCCGGTTGCTGTTTTATCATGGACAGCAAGTGGACTTCTGATAGTGGCTGGCGATGACTGGATAAATGAGCATACAGCGTACAACTGAAAACTACAGAGCATACTTAGACTAAGGGTCTAATTAGGTGGTATATTTAGCAGCTGGTATGCTAACGTTTCTCCAGTGACAGTTGTCCTTGGAGCTGACACATCTAATTAATGCAAAACTGTTATTTCCTTCGCGATGGATTTCTTGTCTAATACCTCTTCCAGAAACCTAGCCACTGCTGTAACGTGTCGTTAACTTCGTCTTTTAGAGATGCTGAATTGCGTCTTCACATAGTCAGTGCACTGATATGTCATGTAACATACTGAATACCTCTCTTTAGGCCACAGCACCTAGTTACTACGCTGATGGTCGCTTCTCTCCAGATCATTTTGCTGAGTCAATGCAGGAGCAGCTCTTTCGCCAGTCGAAGCAATCGTGCACCGCCTTACTGATGCATGCAGGTATATTCACATTCACTATATATAAATATATATGTACACATATTTGTAAAGATATTAGATAACATGAATGAAGCACGCTTTTTACGTGTCACAAATCTCGCAGGCGTACCTTTTCCCCGCTAGAGCTCCTTAAGGTGTACATGCTGGACTTGCATCAGCCAATGTTCAAACTTGTTTTGATTGTTTCGTATGCAACACGTTGCCATCGGAATCTGACTAGCAACACAGTTATATCATCTTACGCAAACAAGGATAAGTTCTCAGTCCTGCTAGTAAGGTGCCCATGCTACAAAAAAAGAAAAAACAGACACATAATTATTGTTCATGTCATGTTGCGCTTACATGAAATTCGCTACTGATGTTTGCAGTTTCTTTATAAATGAGTACACTGTTATCGAGTTAACTAACATGCGTCTCATCCGTAAGGAGACATGATGCAACATTCGAGCAGCAAGATATCTCTATGGAGAACTATTTCCAAGGAGGGGGTTACCAAATCGTGTCACATTTCAAAGACGTGATGGCCGTCTGCCGTCTTCGTAAAATAAGATCGCTTAGACCAGACTAACAGGAAGCTTGTAGACCTCGCAGTGTATGAATTGTTTACTTTGAAAAAAACCGAGGGTAACCCCACCACCATCACACAGTACATAGCAAAAGAAGTAAATATCACCAACGCCAATGTGTGGAATGTTCTGCATGAGACTGGAATCCATCAGTTATTAGAATTTACCACATCTTTTTACTTACCCACATACTCAGGTAATTAACGATGCGTGGGTGTGATATCATGCAATTTTCAGGGAAGGCGTCAGTTCCACAGAATCTGTACAAAGAGAATTCATATCTCTGTACTACTGAAAGTTATAATACCAGAGCTGCAATAGTAAATACCAAAAAAACAAAAAAAACAAAAGAAAGCGATGTAACTGTGTTGGTGGATCTCAACTAGTTACAGAAAGTGTCGTGACTTAAGATCTGAATTTTAAGAAAGATTTGGGTGATGGTGAAATAATTCGGTCGCCTCTCCGATTAAGTACAAAATTTGTGAAACTGACTTTGTTGGGTAAAAATTAGAACTTACATAGCAATTATTGAACTTTGTGTAGGTAACGACAATAAATACACACACAAGAACGCGTTAAAAATACATGATATTATAAAGTGTTTGGAATTTAGTTAACATGACACTGTATACTTTGCAAGAGTTCAAAATCAAAAGTAATTTACTAACTGCACGATGTAACATCATAATTATACAGAAACGTTACTTCACCATAATGTTTTCTTCCTAGAGGTTTTACTAATAATTTCTTTCTAGTAAATAAAACTCGTTACCAGACATAAAGCAACTAAGCAGTGAATATGCAACAAGTATCAGCTATCAAAACAGATAATGTTTGCAAATACGAAATCCGAGATCAAATAAAAGACATCTAAACATATAGAATCATATAATACTGTTGATTATATTATATACTGTTCCTTTGTCAGAAGGATTATTTTAATGATAAGTTTCTTTCTCATAAAGATAATACCGAAGTTAAATTTGCAAAACTGGCGTCATACTGTCAGTTACTCCATAAAATTTATTATTTTACTGAAACAAACACGTCAGAGAATTACTTTTGGGCATAAGGAATATTTTCATATTAACGTTTATTTCTATTTTAATAACGGGACACTCATTTATTATAACGATGGGCACAGGATCCCGTAGTTGGACGTAATGACGAAGGAAAATTATTAGCGCTGAGATAAATTAAGATGGACAAAAATTTTAATATAGCGTAACTGATTCTACTATGCTGGCAAGTCTTTTACATTTCTAAGCTTCTGAAAGGGCTCTGTCATACCCTGAGGTGGAGTTCCTGTAGGCGTGACGTAATGATTTGATGATAACAATTATTAAGAGCAACATTCAATACACTCCTGCTTGGCCACACAGCACTCTCCTGTAGATGCTCTTGAAAGTGTTCTCAACAAAATTTTTATTGTGGTCCACACCACTGAATGCTCGTTCTACCTCGAATTAAGGTCTATATTTGATACTAGTGAACTTATCTTGGCAAGTAACGCCCTCTTGGCACTACTTTTCTTGGTTTAATGTCCTCCTTGCTCCGTCCATCATACGTTATTTGCTGCCCAGGTAGCAGAATTCCTTTACTTCGTCTGCTTCGTGATCACGAACTCCGATGTTAGGTTTCTCGTTGTTCTCCGTCCCGCTGCTTCTCATTACTTTTGTCTTTCATCGATTTACTCTCAATCCATATTGTGTACTCATTAGACGGTTCATTAAATTCAAAAGATCCTGTAATCATCTTCACTTTCACAGCTACATCATCAGCGAAACTTATTATTGATATCCTTTCACCTTGAATTTTAATCCCTTTCCTGAACCTTACATTTATTTCCGTCATCCGTTCATCGGTGTAGAGATTGGACATTAGGAGCGAAACCTTACAGGCATGTCGTACACCCTTTTCAATGGGAGCACTTTTTACGGATGTGTCTTGATTTTTCCTCGGCCTTGCTTAAATTATCAATTGCAAGATAATAACTTCCTCTCTGGCGCCTGTTTGTTTTCCTAGAGCCAAACTAATCATGTAACAGATTATAAATTTTCTTTTCCATTTTCTCGTATATGATACTTGCCAGTGGCTTGGATGCATGAGCTGATAACCTGATTGTGCGGTAGTTCTCGGACTTGTCGGCTCTTGCTATTTTCAGAATTCTGTGGATGATGTTTTTCCAGAAGTCTGACTGTATATCACCAGTCTCACATTCTACCTGAATAATCGTTTTGCTGACACTTTTCCGAAATGATTTTAGAAATCCTTTCTGCCTTATTTGATCTTAAGTTGACAGAAGCTCTGTAGGTAGGATGTTTAAGTTTTTATATTGGTAACGCCACGTAGCGCTTTGTATGAAAATCATTGGCTGTGCTGTGTGCAGTCTGTGGCAGGTTTGCATTGTTGTTGGTCATTGTAATGTTGGGCAGTTGGCTGTTAACAGCGCGTAGCGTTGCGCAGTGGTGAATGTCGGGAGAAAAATGGCCGAGTTTTGAAATTTGTGAGACTGGATGTCATGAACTGCTATATATATTATGACTTTTGAACACCATTGAGGTAAATACATTGTTTGTTTTCTATCAAAATCTTTCATTTGCTAATTATGCCTATCAGTAGTTAGTGCCTTCAGTAGTTTGAATCTTTTATTTAGCTGGCAGTAGTGGCGCTCGCTGTATTGCAGTAGTTCGAGTAACGAAGGTCTTTGGTGAGGTAAGTGATTTGTGAAAGGTATACGTTAATGTTAGTCAGGGCCATTCTTTTTAAGGGACTTTTGAAATTCAGATTGCGTTGCGCTAAAAATATTGTGTGTCAGTTTAATGTTGATCAGAATGTCTGAGTGTGTTCAGTTCTGCTCAGCTGTTTGAAAATCAAGTAATGTAAGAGGTTTATCAGCACAGTAATTAATTAATTTTTGTAAGGGGACGTTTCAGCTATTTTAAATTCTGACTCTAGTAATGGATTCCCTGTCTCTTTCTTGTCGACTACTACTCCTCGTTCATCAGACGAATCATCCCTCCCGTAGAGGGCATCAGTGTACTCTTTTCAACTACTCAACAGTGGAATTCCCGTTCCACTCTCTATGTTACCGCCCTTGTTTTTACTTCAGCGAAGGATATGCTTAAAGCTACACCAAAATTAGTAAATGCTTCTTGCTAGGCATGCTTGCACAGATGTAGTAACGTGTCGAATTCATTTGATTTTTCGTTAATTTGTATTGCTAGCTTTTTGAATACAGCGAGTTCGCGGCAGACATCATCTGTATTCAATTCTTTCGAATAGTTTCGCGCTAGATCATCTCGTGTTCTCTGCAGATCCTCAGTCGGCCAGTTGAAACGTTTGGCCACTGAGGAAGGCGAAATTTTCTTGTAGATTCATTCCTCCGTCTACCCTTGATTCAAAATGTTTTAGAATTCTGTCAAATACTACTTTTATATCTTTGAATAATAGCTCAGGCAGATGTAGTGCTCTAAATTCGTCTTCAGTATTTCATTGTGTTGCCTTTTCGTTCTGAAAGTTCGTTTGTTTTTAAGAACTGGCTCGATTTTCAATTTTCTAGATATAGTTACAGCTCCTTTTATCCTCTCTTCTAATGATTCTTCCCTCATTACTTGCAAATTCTCAACAAGACCTTGCATTAGCGCCACAAAAAGTGCAGTGATGATTTCCTCTTTGTGTATTACTACGTTCCCTCTATTAATCTGCCGAAGAGCGCTAGTCAAAACCTATGGCCAGTTTCATACTTAGATCTTGCTCCCAGATCTTTGGCATCTTCCGGTGTTTAGCGGACACCTTGTTTGACTATTCCATTTGACCATCTTCTTTTGTGCGGATGCACAAACAGTGCCCGAACTCTTACGGTAATTGTCAAAAAGCCGCGAGTAAAATGACTATAATGCCCACGGGCACTATGAATATAGTGCAGGACAACAAGTTGGGAATGTGGGTCTTACGGGGGCGTGCCTGAGATAAGTCCCTGCAGTCACACTATCCTCTGTGTACTCGGTGGCTCAGCGTCGCCTTGCGCGTTGAGCGAACAGGTTGTCATTAACTTCCGCCTGTGCCGCAGCGCCCCTTGTGTCGAAGCTACTCAGTCATTTTGGTGCGTAGGCTGGAGTCACATCGTAGTTGCGTAGTGGAGGTTGTCGTCGTTCTCCTCTTGGCGGCAGTGATTTCTGCCCGCGCCATGGTGTCTGTCTAGTCTGTTAAATCTGTTCCTCGTCGAGATAGTGCTCGTCTCAGTTTTGACAAGAGTCCACGCCGTGTTCAAGCTGGCTCCTTAGAAGTTCACCATTGGTTGGCTGATGTTATCCTTGTTACACCTCATCAGGTAGGTACTACTTACTTTGATTCAGATTTGTATGCTTTCTTTGTGAAGTTTTATGATCCCATCCAAGCAATACGACTTCTCTCCCGGGTTGGTTCTGAAGTGTTGTTTACACATCGTGATGATTCCGTTAGTCAAGTCCTCCTTGAAAATGCTGCAGTCGAGTATACTCCCGTTGGAATTTATAACCTTCCTATTGAAGTGGATAATTCATTTCTTAAAACAACATTGTTTCCGTTTGCAGTAATACGGCATATCCGATGGAATGCTGGTCAGCAGAACATCGCTTCCCGTGTTATAATGGTATCCGGACTGAGGACATGTGCGCTAAAAAGAATATTCCTTCCAACTTAACTGTTTGTGGTTACCGAATCCATGTTACGTATGCAAAGGCAATACGGAACATATTTTCTCTGTAACGTTAGCGGTCTTCTCACATCTGACTGCCCGCGCCGTACTACTGTTCTGACGTCGCCTGAACAAAAAGGTCTGCCTTTAATATTTGCCGACATAGTAACTTCGCTGTTAGTCAGTCTCCAGCTTTAAGCGATGTAGGGGCAACATTATCCCCTACACCTCGCGACTTTCCACCGTTACCGACGCGTCCCAGTGCGGCCTCTGTCCATGAGGGGACGACGGCTCCAGCAGCGCACGTCAAACGCCGGCGGACTGAGGACAGTACGGATTTCGAGGACGCTCCACTCCAGTCTCGTTCTTCTAACCCGGCGTTGACAGAGGGTTCACCTTCTGGCGATAATGAGTTTTCTACTGATGTTAATTTAGATTCCATTATTACCAGAGAGGATGCAGCTGCTTCTGTTGATGTTGAAATGTGCGTTCAATCTGCGTCCCCCACTTCACACGTCGACGTGACAGGCTCGTGAGTTCCGTTGTTCCCGAAGTGACGTCGCCTGCTGGCCTGCCTTTACAGTGCTCAAGTGCAGTACCACCCCTCCTCCACGCTGAAACTGTCGAGCAACAGGATTCTACGTGTTCTCTTCCTGATGTTCAGAAGATGTCACCTGACACTGGCAGTGCATTACCTGTCTCTTCTGTACCTGATGTTGCTGTTGGTCGTTTTGTGCTCCCCGTTTTCCGGTAAGTGCGGTGGCCATGGCTCTTCTATGAAATCGGAGCTTGACGTGCCCTCAACCCCTCCACATCAAGGGTGTATGTTTTCATGGAGTGGTGTGAAACAGCATTTTCAACTTGCACGTGCCGCGGTGCGTCATAAAAAAGAAAAATAAGGATTTCTCGGCGTCAGATGGTCAAAACTAGAATTATACCTTCTTTCCCCCTCCTCCAGACGTTGAGGAGAGACGGACGTGGTAGCGCTTTTTCCTTAATGTTGTTTTATTCACCTGACATGTGTTAACGGATGCAGGCATATACATTTCTAACCCTCAATGTTAATTGGATACGTTCGCAATTACGGCTTGCTGCGTTACGCCTGTTTATTTACGATTCCCAAGCTGACATCATCTGTTTACAATATGTGTTATTTGATGTGTTTTGTCTTCCTGGTTATTCTGTGTTTTTCAATGTCGCGCCTGAATATTCTACCGGTACGGCTTTGCTTGATCGAGATGGCATCTCGCTGACGGACTTCAAAACGCTAGATGATGGTCGCGGTATAGGCTGAGTTTTTTTATGACCTCACCTTAACTTTTTTTACGCTCCGTCTGGCTCCGAGAGTTCTTCCGATCGCGCACGGTTTTATAAAGAAGAAGTTGTTTATTTACTCCCACGGAAAAGGTTTCGTTACGATGCGATTTCAACTGCGTCTTACACCGTGTAGATCAGACTCCCAGTTATACACTTGTCGTAAACTTAATGATATGGTGACGTCCTTGCATTTCCAGGATGTTTGGGTTTGCAGATATTCTACATTGGTGTTTCTACCGATTGATGTAATTCCTGCCAGTTTCACTGATCACTGTGGTGTTTCAATGACTTTTAACCACGTCCCGCAGCGGGTCCATCTTTCGCGCCGTTTATGGAAGCTAAACACTCTTCATCTCACGTACCCCTCTTCGAAAGGCATCATCGTTAACGTATGGCGGTGGACAACCAGTCCCAGATGCGTTATTCCTTACTTCTAGAATGGTGAGTTAACTTGGTTAAACCCCGGATTCGGAATACACTCAAGCATTTTAGTGCTGAAGAAGCGGCTGAAATAAGGCGCACTACGGAATTTATTATGCAGTCCTTCGCGATTTTTACGATAATGCTCTTGATGCCCCCTTGAGGGTCGTGAGGGAAAAACTTCTCCAACTGAAACGTAGACAAATGGGTGGTGTCCGACTGCGTTCCCAGCCTCGTTGCATCGACAGGATGAATTTTTCTCTCTCTATCATCTTCTCCGGCTTCACATTTCACATGCGATCTCAAAGGACGTGTATTTCTACCATTCGTTCTCTAGATGGGCGTGAGTGGTCCTCCCAATCTGATATCATGCGTGAACTTCACCAGTACTATTCCGAGCTTTATACTGAAGTGGATTTAGACGGTCCACCGTCTGTTGATTTCACCTCCCTCCTTGACAGTGTTGTTACGCCAGCTTTCCAGGAAGAGTTTTTCTCTGTATTCCATTGCGATGATATATTTGATATTGTGGCTCGGTCTCTCTCCCACAAATCACCTGGCCCCGAGGGCCTTCCCAAAGAGATTTATACTCGATTTTGGCCCCTAATAGGAGATTCGGTAACTTCCATGGCGAATCAAGTGTTCCACGGAGGCCTTCTCCCGCCCAGCTTTAAGGTTGCTAAAACAGTCCTGGTCCCCAAAAAGCCGGGACGTTTGCGTGTGGATCAGGTCCGCTCGATAGGCGTCTTCAACTATGATTATAAAATAGAGCGGTCAACAGCCGACTATCGATATTGTTGACTACCATCATCGCGGGCCATCGAAGTTATCTTCCGGATCGTACTCTTCTGACTCCCGTTGCTGAATGTCGTGTTTTAATTTCGCTTGCTTCCACCATTCCCGTACCAAGCTATTTGCTTTTCAATGATTTTCACCAAGCGTTCGACAGCGTTAATCATGGATTCCTTATGAGAGTATTGACGGCTGTTGGTTTTAACGATGCTGCTCTCTAATCACTGGTATTCGGGCGTCCATTGACGTAAATGGCCGTCTTATATCTCCCATCGCGGTGTGTCAGGGCATCCTTCAAGGGAGTCCGTTATCTATGTCGCTCTATATGCAAACATAATTGCGAACGACAGCTGCTCGTTTGAGTGGCTAGTCGCTGCTGGGAGAAAGCTTTACCGTTCGTGCATATGCTGATGACATTATGGTTCTTCTCCTTATCCATAATGATATACCACTGCTGAAGCAAGTTTCGGATGCCTTTTGTCGTCTAACGGGCGCACGGATTAATGACCAGAAATGTCGTTTAACTCATTTTGCGAGGATTTGGCGCTGTTAAAATTCCATGGGCTTTGGAGGTCACCCGATATCGATCTTTGGGTGTTATTATTGACCGTTGTCCACTAAAGATGGCTCCGATAAACTGGAAGTCTGTCACGGATAAGATTCAGGGTGCAATCATTGATCACGATCGTCGCTCCCTCTCACTTCTTCATAAGGTTCGGGCCATGGGAACGTATGTGTTAAGCAAGTCTTCTTTTATTGCACTAATCTTTCCAATTCCTGCGATGATGTCCCGCAAGTTGCAAAGTTTTTAACTGGCAGGTTTATCTGGCGCCACTATGAATTTCGCGTGCGTTATACGGTCATGGCGCTGGTCCGTTTGCAGAGGTTTGGCCCTCCCTGACATTCGGGCTAAGAGTTCTGCCTTATTCATCCGTCGCATCGTTTTAACATGTCAACGCTCCCCCAGTCACTTACAGCTCGCCTTTATGACTGTATCCGACCGACGAGTTTTAACACCTCCAGTAGATATTGGTAGGATTAGTTATAAATTACGGAACGTTAAGGGATTTTTTCTTGAGGTCAGTTATTTAGGATTAAATATCCTTCCCCAACCGACTCTCTCCCTAAAATGCTGTTAAGCCGCTGGCCTGTTCCTCATAGTATTCCCTATGTGTAAGCCCTGTCACCAGAAACGCGCTGGAAGATTGTTTTTCATCGACAAGGCGTTGGATGAGTTGCCATTTCCCCCTTTTTATTTTAATTTTTATTTTCGGAACACTTCTATGGATTTAGATGTTCCACGATGTAGACGTGACGGAAGAAAGAATGTGTGGGCACGTTAAATTTAACGCCCCATTCCTTCCTATACGTTTTTTTTTTTAATTTCACCCTTTTGTTTTTGTCGATAAGACTTCTTTTGTTATCTTCATTAAAAAATGATGGATAGAGCGTCTCCCACGTAAGCAGGAGATCCCGGGTTCGAGTCCCGGTCGGGGCAAACATTTTCACCTGTCCCCGTTGACTTATATCAACGCCTGTATGCAGCTAGGGTATTCATTTCATTGTAATTTAGTTCCTTTTAGGTTGATTTTTGTGCACTTTTACTTTATTTTCTACAGCATGGATCTTAAAAAGAAGAAATAAAGTTGTTCTACAAGCCCAAACAGGCTAACTCCTTCTGGACATGACGAATCTGAATGCACGCCCGCAAGATTTAAACAGTGTGCTAAACATGGTACACACTCCGCCAGCTTGTTCAGTTCCGTAACTTTGGATTGGACTCCTTTATACATGCCGGCCATATTAGTCCCGTTATCCTAAGACTTTCAACAACGTTTTTGCACATTCAGACCATCAGCTTCTAGTTTTTCTAGAATCCGCTGCGTGATGTATACTCTCCTGTCTTTCTCTCAACTTCTATAAAACCCTGAAAGCTTCCTTTTACTTCAAATTCAGTTTCTGTTACATTCAAAAAACCGATCACCTGCCTCATTTGTTCTTTGTGAAGGAGGGTAGTCAACATGATAGTGAAACAGTTGGTCTCATAATGATAATGGTAGTTCGAACTTCGTTTTCCATTACATCGATTATTTTATTTTGTAGTATCTTCGACAAATAGGGTACCACCCTTTTTCTACGTAGTTTAACTGGTACTTGAGAGTAGTATTGTATTTGACGAGCACAGTTACCAAATTAAGAAAATTTCGTTGACTAGGATTACTAAAGATATTTCAGCTCGAGAAGACAGACAGTTTGTAGGACGATACATGACAGGCTCCATTTTACATGAACAATATGTCTCCATGTGTCTTTCTCAGGGAGAAGTAATCGCTCAGTGTCGCAATCGAAGCCCTGACATAATTTCATTAGCTGCTAAGGCATTCTTTATGTGTTTGTGATGCTTAATCTTTCTGAAGCCTCTTCCAAATTAACAAGCCCTCTGTACACAAGGCTGATGTAAAAGTGTTGGCGTGTAGCTTTCAGGTATTACAGTAAATTGCATTTCTTGGTTTCGATCAAAGAAGACAGGCTCTTCTATTATTTTCTTAATTGTAATTTTTTTCGTATTACATGTGATGTAGCAAACGCCAACGGTTGCGATCAACGATCAGATTCTATGTTGTATGTATGTATTGAACTGGGGACCTAGAAACGACGGAAGGGCTTCGTCTCGCCGTAGACCTCAGTGGTACACCACCCCACCACAGGCTACAGCAGTCCACTCACCCCACCGCCACCCCACACCGAACCCGTGGAGAAGTGTTTGCGGAGCCATCGCCGATTCAGTGTAACTGAGGCGGAATAGGGGGAAACAGCCCCCATTCGCCACGACAGATGGAAAACCGCCTTAAAAACCATCCACAGACTGGTCGGCACACCGGACCTCGACAGTAGCCCGCAGGGAGGATTCGTGTCGGGGACCGGCACACCTTCCCTCTCGGGAAGCAGTGCGTTAGACCGTACGGCTAGCCGGACTGGCAGATTCTATGTTACTTGGATGTTTATAATTTAGTGACAATTGTCATTTAGTAACACAGCTTCCTAGCTGAAAAATTACCTTTGTCTTTCTGTAAATCTTTAGTGGTCCGGCCATGCACCTGGATCCATGAGATCTGTAATTTTGTCCTTGCTACTCGACTGCAGTAAGTCACTAGATGCTGGCTCAACCTCAATTTCCTGCTGAGATAATACTGATGATGAAGACTGCTTACCATCATCTGAGCCTTGAAGCTTAGATTGTTCAGTCGAATTATCTCGACTACTCCAATTACATGAATTTTTCGAAGAACCTCAAATAGTAGTATCAGATGTATCAATGGAGCTTAAAGATGCACCTGCTTCTTAAAGCCATATTTCCATCTTAGAAGCCGATTTATTTACTTTTTCAATTTTATCTTTAGATCTGTTTTCTGTTTTGAGACCAAGAGAGCAATTTATTGATACACTTACCACTTAATCCTTACTAACTAAATGTTTTAACACCAACGAATAGGTCTTACATTCAAAATCATGATGATTTGTGTATATGTATAATTTGTGTCGTTTATATTAATATCAAACATGAATTTTTTTTAATTTTAGCCTTTAGCGTTGTGGCAAAAACTGTCTGTCCAAATTTCATGTCCTTGGATACATTTCATGTCATTTAGGGGGCATCTGACTGGACTGTTAAATCGATAAAATAGTACAACACATAAACTTCCATACATGTTATTCCTGTTAATCGTTTATTTCCGCTACCGTACTTTCAATTTGTGGACTTCGCTAATAATAATAACGCTAATAATAAATAACGTGATTTTTTCGCACAACCAATCAACCACACAGACAAACAGCAATCTTCCCTTGACGTTCAGTCGTTCGGGTTTATCCTGCTTAGCTAGTTGAGCCTCATCTCCTTTTGTCTGCGATAAAGATTTTTTCCTATATCCGACGGGGATTCCCCTGTCAGAGACACCACATACAATGCACATGAGTTTTAAAATCACCTTCGGGTACATTCCGAAATGTGTCCAAAAACTAACTTCAATGCGATTCAAAATCAATTGAGTAACCGATAGAAGAACTTGCTCTGATTGCTAGGCACTTTATAATACAAGTTTGTTTTCTTAAAAGATATGAGTTTGGCGCCCCCTGAAGTTGCCATCCGGTTCACATACCCTGATCTGCCCCCGCCCCTCCTCCATCTCCACCCTGCATCCTGGACAAGATGAAGCTACTATGATAATGAGTACCACAATTTGCAGTTCATCTGAAGAAGAATGGACATCTGAATAAGATAATCACAAAAGATGAACAGTTAAATATAGGTTGAAGAAAGGAAATCACGAAGAAACCTTAGGTAACAAATATGTTTCAAAAAGTCGACAGAACTGCAAGTACCAAATTAATCAGAAAAAGATAGAAATATAGCATCACAAGTCATTTAGGAATAAAATAAATAGAAATCGAAAGAAAACCAAGGAGAAGTGCCTTTAGGAAAAGGGGAAGAAATCGAAAAAGAATGGCCGTCGTACGGACTGATTCAGCATATGTAACATTCAAGGATAAGTTCATTGACATTAAAGACATAAATGTCAACATTAAGAGTGTAAGAGGAACAACACTGCTGAGAGTGAGAGCGGAGGAGAGTGTGGATATGGAATGCCTTTACGATGTGGGCGGGAATGGTGGGTTATCTGTGGTTAGGTAACGGAAAACGAAATAGCAGTCAGTGAGAAAGAAGTAGGGGAAACAGTATTAGAATCAATTTAACTACAAGCAAACTACTATAGAATTTGGTACGTAGAATCTACGACTCTGGAAACGTGCCATCGGACTTACGAAGAAAATCTTCCACACAATCCTGAAGACAGAAAGAGCCGATAATTGCGAGAATCACGGTATAACTACCTTAACAGCTTATGTGCCCAAATTCACAACTGGGATTAACAATTACCGTGAAAGACTGTTAATGGTACGATTTGCTGATTACACTGTTATGCTCATTGCAAGTGATTAACTAAACCGAACAATCGAATGAGCACACACCACGAATTGCGAGTAAACCGAATAATGAGGAGTATCAGAAGTACAGTCTGTGATAACATCAAAATTGGGAACCACGAAGTAGACGAAGTGAAAAAACTTCGAAACTTTGCGAGGAACATAACACAAGCACGAACATAAAAGATTAATACTCGCGAGGCGGCAAAAGAAATCTATTAGTTTCAAACATTGGCATTAATTTGTTGCGAAAGATTCTGTGGCAGTATATCTGGAGCTCAGCATTCTTTGGAAGCGAATCACGGGCTGAAGGTAAAAAAAAAAAAAAAAATGGTTCAAATGGATCTGAGCACTATGGGACTTAACTTCTGAGGTCATCAGTCCCCTGGAACTTAGAACTACTTAAACCTAACTAACCTAAGGACATCACACACGTCCATGCCCAAGGCAGGATTCGAACCTGCGACCGTAGCGGTCGCGCGGTTTCAGACTTTAGCACATAGAACCGCTCGGCCACTCGGTCCGGCGGCTGAGGGTAATCTGAGAGGAAGAGAATGGAAGCGTTTCGATGGGGCACAATAGAACGGCGCTGGAAATCAGGTGAACTGATGAGATGAAAATCGGTCAGCACAGAAATACGTGGAAAACATTGAAACGATGGATGGTATGAGAGGACAGGACTAAACGACATGTGTTCAGATACAAAAGAATGAATTACACGGTTCTTGAGGGAGCTATGAACGGCAAAATATTTTAGGAAGAAGAGATTGGAATAAATCCAACAGAGAACGGAGAATGTTGTGAGCTTAGAGGGAAGCATACAACGGGTGGATGGGCCTGTGAGTGCAACTGGATACAGTATTGGACTTACCTAGTGCGACATGTGGTACTCTAAAACCTTTCCGCGTGTTGTAGAGGTTCTCCTGCACGGAGACGTCGAGTCCAGATGTGACTACTAGATAGTAACCAAGAACCATAAGAGAATTTTCTTAACCAGGTACTAGAGGCTAATCTGAGCTTCAGTAGTTGTAAAATGGCAGTTTGTTTCTCCCCATATTTTTTAAAAATTTTGTCATTGCGACAACGAAATTAATTGTGTTTTTAAATTTGGATAATTTGTGACAAAGCTTGTGCCTATTTCAGTTCGGCCATTACGCTTAATAACCCTGTTTTTCATTAAAAAAGTAAAAAAGACTATCCCTTTTGGAGGCAAGAACTGTGATAGGACCGCGTAACGTGTTTCAGTCAGTCAAATTTCAATGACAAATACCATGCATCCACTCACTGTCTGCACTGCTTGAAAGCATTAACAACGTGTGCAGCAGGAAAATATTCGTGTAAATTATGTAAATCCTTCAATGAAATAATAATTGCATTTTGCACTATAAAACTGTATGTTACAGATGTGTGGCCAGAACTAATTCTAAATCGTTTATTATCGGGACAGTAGAATGGGAATGCATAAACATTGCAGACGAGGCACTTTCCACTTACGCTATAAAAATACTTTCGTATGATCCTTCACAAAATTCCAAACTATATTCCTATAGTACTTATACAGGTAAAAAAACGGCAACTCTGTCCACTGTCCCCTGCAGGCACTTTAATACACACCGACCGCCGTTTCGCCCTCTATCAGTGACGTCATTGCATGCGGTGTGGAGGGACTCGGGTAAAACTTATTACTCTCCTGGACGTTGTCAGTTTTCATGACTTTGAGTCGTCGCTACTCGGTCAAGAAACTCCTCAAATGGATTCACGAGGCTGATGCTCTCTGTTCATTCCTCCCGCTAAGGCAACCACACTTGCAGCACCTATAATCGAACCAGGGTCGCCCTGACTACATTTTTCATATATATTTCTTCTTCTTCTTTCTTTCCAACCGTATCCTCGCCTACAGTTACGTGCGGTTCCACATGATATTTCTCAAATACTGAAGATGAGAGTTTTGCTGTGTGTGTTTCTTTTTTCCCCTGGTCGAACGCTCTAAGATAACGTGGCCGAGATACTCAGGTACGGAGGCGGACACTTACGCCAGCACCAGAAGCATTACGACGTTTTTATAACGTGTCTTACTCTGCCGTATCTCACTGTGTCGGTAAGGACGCAGGCCCTGACACTCACTGTCTGAGTCCCCTCAGTACTGGTGGATAAGTGCAGCTACGGGGATAATGGCTCAGTTCAAATTAATAGCGCCAGTGGCCCAATTCCAAATGCTGAAAAATATGGTGTGACCAAATGTTTACAGGTTGTTTCGCATCTTCACCATATTGTACTGCAGCTATCCAGATATACGTTTACCTGCTGTTGATCAAGTATCGACCACTTTCCCATGAGATAAATTGACTGATGCGCCAAAGAGAACCATGCAACAGGAGATGCGCCGGGAGGAACAGCTGTCGTTTTAAACGATTCCATAAAATTTTATATCCCATACGTATAGTTTCAGTAACTTAGTCTTCCATACCATGTCTGTTTTTCATAACATTAAAACGTTCACGTCGAGGAATACTTTCATTTTTGGAATCAATCTACTTTGAACATTTACTTGGTAACCCCTTCAAACAAGCAAATTTTGTTCACCTGCCCACTTCGTTTGTTCATTGAGAGACCCCGTTCACTTCTAAATTCACCTGTTTCATTTTAGAGTAAAAATAGCTGAATTAATTGCGAATCTTGTCAGTGGTATTCGTTAACCTCACATTGTTATTTTCTCTTCTGAAATTTCCCTTCACTCTTACACATATTAAACAGCACTGAAGACATGTTGCAAATTAGCATTGGATTCACCTTACTCATTTTTGTCATTCTATAACCTCCTATTTCTATGCCTCAGTTTTGAATATATAGGAATACTTTACTTCCATGCTCGTCAAATCATCGGTTCTTAAACGTAAAAATTCATTTTCCAGTTCACACTATCGTATACTTTGATTACATTAGATTAGATTCAGTTTTACTTAAGTAGACCCAAAAAAATTAGATGATTCTTGTATGTGTGGAACATGTCAAAAAGCATAATATCAAAACATGAAACATTTGAATATAATACTTACTACACTGATCATTTGTCACGATATTATCGAAATAGGTGAGTACAATGCGGTAAACTGGTACATCTAATATTTTCTCAGTTAACACCCTGTCAGAATAAAACAGTTCTGTGCTATTAATAAACTTATCATACACGAAATACCTAACATTAACTGTTGTGACGACGTGCTGTCGAAACTGAAATCTAGCCGGCCGCGGTGGTCTCGCGGTTCTAGGCGCGCAGTCCGGAACCGTGCGACTGCTACGGTCGCAGGTTCGAATCCTGCCTCGGGCATGGATGTGTGTGATGTCCTTAGGTTAGTTAGGTTTAAGTAGTTCTAAGTTCTAGGGGACTGATGACCACAGCAGTTGAGTCCCATAGTGCTCAGAGCCATTTTTTTGAAACTGAAATCTAATATATATTTTTACTTACGCGGGCTTAACAGTCTCTGTTGAGATATTCATCTATATAGTAGAAGGAGTTGCCTATCAAAAAGTCTTTCAAACTCCATTTAAGCCGTCCTTTATCGGAAATCAAGTTTTTATTGGTTGCTGCCAATTTATTGAAAATGTGTGTTCTTGAATTTTGGACCAAGGTAAGTGGTTTTAGGTTTTTTGCACATTGATCTTATTCCTGGTGTTCATACTATATATTCAGGTGTTGGTTGCAAATAGAGATATATTACTTGCAACAAATTTCATTAAGGAATAAATGTGCTATGAAGCACCGGTTAGAATACAAAGTTCCTTCAACAGGTTTCTACATGATGTTCTTGAATTTAGACCACAAATGCTTCTTATCACATGCTTTTGCACCCATAAATTTTTTCATGGTTTTATGAGTTGCCCCAGAATAGGATCCCATACGACATAACAGAATGAAAGTAAGCAAAGTGTGCAAGTTTCTTTATATTTATATCTCCGACATTTGAGATCATACTCACTGCAAATCCAGACTCGTTTAGGCGCTTAAGCAATTCTGTGGTAAGTCCACCCCAATTTAATTTGTTATTGAGTTGTCATCCTAGAAATTTAATACTGTCAACCTCTTTGATCTACATGACACATGCTGCCCGCATCTCGTGGTCGTGCGGTAGCGTTCTCGCTTCCCACGCCCGGGTTCCCGGGTTCGATTCCCGGCGGGGTCAGGGATTTTCTCTGCCTCGTGATGGCTGGGTGTTGTGTGATGTCCTTAGGTTAGTTAGGTTTAAGTAGTTCTAAGTTCTAGGGGACTAATGACCATAGATGTTAAGTCCCATAGTACTCAGAGCCATTTTGAACCATTTTATACACATGCTGGAAAGTAATCTCTTACAGGTTCTAAACTGCTGATAGTGGGTCTTCTCAAAGTTTAATCACAATGAGTTATCTTTAAGCCACTTACTAATGACAATAGTAATTTGATTACCATATATTCCTAAATCTGTACTTGCTACTTTTTGCAATGTTTGTATCATGTGCAAACAAAACAAACTTATCATCTGGCAATGTAACAGATGAGAGGTCATTAACGTACACAAGAAAAAGCAATGGACCCATAATAGAACCTCGAGGAACACAACATGTAAGTAATTCCCAATCAGATGAAGACTGACTGCTTACTGCACAGTTGTTTCCTGTTGGATAGATAACACTTAAACCATTTCGCAATATTGCTGGTGACGCCATAATATTCTAATTCACTTAAGAGAATGCTGTGCTTCATACAGTCAAAGGCTTTTGACGGGTCACAGAAAATGCCAGTGGCGCCTAGTTTATTATGTAATGAATTAATTACATTCTCACTGTAAGTGTAAATAGATTCTTCTATATCAGAACTCTTAAGAAATCCAAACTGTGACTTGGACAATATATTATTTGCGGTCAGATATTTAAGGCAACGCTTAAACACTTAGCTTGGTTTTGAGAGTAGATCAGCTTTGAAAGGTATGTTAGCATCAGAGATACTTCCATTGGAATCTTGGAGACATGGATGAACTTGTCTTTCTCCCTGTACAACATCAAAATATTTGTATAGTTACCGCTATTGTATGTAGTCTATGGGTGACTTGCCGATAAAAAGAAAATTAATATTGAAGGAACTAACACTGTAGAAATCAGCCGCACGGGTTACCAGCTTGGTCTGGGGCGTCTTGTTACGGTCCGCTCGGCTCCCTCGTCGGAGGTTCGAGTCTTCCCTCGGGCATGGGCGTGTGTGGTATCCTTAGCATAAGTTACAAGCTAGATTAAGTACTGCGTAAGCTTAGGGAGTGATGACTTCAGCAGTTTTGTCCCGTAAGACCTTACCATAAATTTCCAAATTTCCTGTAGAAAGTAACTTGATTATGGACACGTATATTTGCTGGAGAAAAACATTTCGCTTTTCTTTTGACCTTATGAAATTTTAGCAAGAAGCAGCGAATGTTCAAAAATAAGCAACAGGCACACACTGGGTAATCGTCACTGGGCAGTCGACTGTGCCACCCAAACATTTAATAATACTCGTCACAACAGTTGCATATTCAGAGCTGTGCTTTATAAGACTTTATTTCATGGTTGGTAACGCATATAATGAGTATGGCACGTACCTCTTGACAAATGCTAAAAGAATTTTAATAAGGAGTCTTTGAAAAAGCTATTCAAAAGGAAGAAGTTTCTTCACACTCAAAATATTTTTAAACTCAGTACCAACCAATCTATCATAATCATGAAGCGGAGGATAAAGCACTCTGATTTTAAATTACTCGACTCTTTTTAATGTTGAACTCTTTCAATAAATTTTATCGAAATCCTTTGAATATACATCCTTTTCTAATACACATCAATAGGTATCTGATACCTTCATCCCATAGTAAACTAAAACACATCTTAATTTTGTTCCTCTCCAGAATTTAATTTCTTTCTTCACTTTATGAGTCTAAAACGTCAAGCTGATCCTCCAACAGTTTTCACGTTTACTAATGCTTTCCTTCTTCGTTTTTGTGGCAAAAATGCAGCCAATATAATGATGAGTGTCTCCCATGACCCAATGACTTTCCTTTCGGAACCGCGTACATATCGTCCACACCGACCGATTCCCTTATGCTTCCATCATTAAATGTTCTGTACAATAGTTACTGCATCGTATTAATTGTTAAATATTTACAAAACAGCATATCATTTAAAGTAAAAGAATTGTATCCAGGTAATACACACAAAGAGAGGAACTGAGAAACGGATTGCTTGTTGTTCGCAGCCTGTATAATAGGAAAGAAGCATTCAGACGGAGGAAATATTTGCTGTTGTTTGCTGTGTGACTCTGCGGCAAGTATTTAACGTTAACAAACAAGGTAACGCAGACCGGCTGAGTAAAATGTTCATTTGAAATTACCGGATAGTACACGTTTTATCCTATATGTAACAACGTATGGAACAGCAAATCCAAAAATTCCACGAGCTTAAAGTAAACGTTTCGTATTTGACATGTGAAATTAAGATCAGGTAGTGTATAAGGGTAAGGTAACTCGATCCCTGTTAATAAATATTTGCCTCAGGCGCTCTTCAAAGCATGTTGAAATCGCGTTGGTTTCGGTGCAAAAGAAAAGTTTGTTACGTAAATATTTTTCAACAGGTGCACGGAACCGTAATTTCATTTTCGCTTGTTCAGTATTTTTAGAAAAGTGTTGGTTTGTTTTATTAAAAGCCTCCTAATTTCAGAGCTGTCTTCTTGTATCCAGAATTTCAGCTGGAGTAAAAAATCTCTGTCGTCTCGAATCATGTCTCTTCACCCTCAGTACAGCATTTTGCCATTCATAAAGCAGAAACATTTCTCGTCATTTTCACAGAGACTTTTAAAGACGTAGATGCAATTCTAAATGAAGCTGCACTTGAGTAAACGTTTTACATAAGTGTTTACTACCAAGACCTAATTCATGTTCTCAAAATTTACAATGAGTGCATGGAGGTCTTTGTGATGCAATGAAATCTAAATTATTCTAATAGCGATTATATACACAAAATGGAATTACACCGACGGAAAAAAATCGCAGTACCAAGAAGGAGTAGTCTGACATAAACGAAAGTTGGTAGGCGTGTTTCTGCATCTGAAAGATAACGTCAGTTGAAATTTAGCGCCAGTCGCATAAGAGTGGAGCGTTAATTACACAGGATATTGCGAGTTGATGTTAGTCAAGAATGTCTTTAAGGCAACGAAGACAGCATTATCAACACTTCACTGCGTTTGAACGGTCGTGCAACTGGGCACAAGAACCTGTGTGCTTCTTCTGCGACATTGTAGACTTGACAGAGATTTAGCTGACACGACAATGTGCGGTTGCAAGAAGACTGGGCTAAGGAACACCACGTGGCACTACCAGGACGAAAGGCCATCGTGTTCGTTGGGCCATGGTACCCGATCTGCAGCAGCAATTTCAGCTGCAGTTATCTCAACAGTGAGTATGTAATGCAAAATAGCGATGACACTCAAGAGATGGTAATTAACACACTGTTCCTATATAAAGCATGTCTATGAGCAGAAGGTGCCACAAGCACCGAGAGGCGTTTTAGTTTGTAATTTGAGAGGGTTGAGCAGAAGCAAGGCCATGCTACAGGGGGTACCATAGAAACCACTTAAAGGAGAATCCCAGGCAGAAGATCAACGACTGACCAGATGACTCAGATGGGGAGAGCGAGTGTAATGGCCCATCTGAGGGAGGACAGGAAAAGAAAGCTTTTAAAAACTGTGTTTCGAAATTCCAAAGGGTGCCGCATTTCCGTGAGAGAAAATGCACGCATTTAGGGGACTGGAACAGGCACGAAACGTTTGATTGGCGCAAACGTGCTAGTAAGGAGAAAAGAGCCAAAGCTTCGATACAATTTAATGGTAAGGACTTTGCGATTGGTAAAGAGAGTTTCCACAAAATAAGAGGAACGCTCATATTGGTCGAATAAAGTCGTGACGTGACTGAAAGAATCCAGGTATGGCGACAGTTTTACTATGAGTAAGGCAAGATGGGATATTTTGAGGACTCTTCTCTGAACTGGTGTCAAGTGCACAATGGAGCGCATAACACTCTGTACGACGCAGAGGAGCAATTTGTGTGAACACTGCTTTCACAGCGACTGATATCCAGCTAGGAATTAGCTGAAGCATCGTTTAGCTCCAACTGCGGAGAAACGAACCAGCCAGTTAGTTAATTGTTCTTGCGAGAACTTAGAGGGCATTATAATATGCACACTGCTCGAACCATGCACGTGTGTATCACCACATTCTAAGACTAAGGATCAATACATGATCTCTCGCCTAACGAGAAACATAGAGAAAGTTTCTGCTGGATAATTCAGCAAAGGTGTAATTAGTTTCATAGTAATTTCAGTGGAAGAGAGTGGCCTAGCAGACGACAGTTCATTGCAGTTGTTGTTGTTGTTGTCTTCAGTCCTGAGACTGGTTTGATGCAGCTCTCCATGCTACTCTATCCTGTGCAAGCTGCTTCATCTCCCAGTACCTACTGCAACCTACATCCTTCTGAATCTGCTTAGTGTACTCATCTCTCGGTCTCCCTCTACGATTTTTACCCTCCACGCTGCCCTCCAATGCTAAATTTGTGATCCCTTGATGCCTCAAAACATGTCCTACCAACCGATCCCTTCTTCTAGTCAAGTTGTGCCACAAACTTCTCTTCTCCCCAATCCTATTCAATACCTCCTCATTAGTTACGTGATCTATCCACCTTATCTTCAGCATTCTTCTGTAGCACCACATTTCGAAAGCTTCTATTCTCTTCCTGTCCAAACTAGTTATCGTCCATGTTTCACTTCCATACATGGCTACACTCCAAACAAACACTTTCAGAAACGACTTCCTGATACATAAATCTATATTCGATGTTAACAAATTTCTCTTCTTCAGAAACGCTTTCCTTGCCATTGCCAGTCTACATTTTATATCCTCTCTACTTCGACCATCATCAGTTATTTTACTTCCTAAATAGCAAAACTCCTTTACTACTTGAAGTGTCTCATTTCCTAATCTAATTCCCTCAGCATCACCCGATTTAATTTGACTACATTCCATTATCCTCGTTTTGCTTTTGTTAATGTTCATCTTATATCCTCCTTTCAAGACACTGTCCATTCCGTTCAACTGCTCTTCCAAGTCCTTTGCCGTCTCTGACAGAATTACAATGTCATCGGCGAACCTCAAAGTTTTTACTTCGTCTCCATGAATTTTAATACCTATCCCGAATTTTTCTTTTGTTTCCTTTACTGCTTGCTCAATATACAGATTGAATAACATCGGGGAGAGGCTACAACCCTGTCTCACTCCTTTCCCAACCACTGCTTCCCTTTCATGCCCCTCGACTCTTATGACTGCCATCTGGTTTCTGTACAAATTATAAATAGCCTTTCGCTCCCTGTATTTTACCCCTGCCACCTTTAGAATTTGAAAAAGAGTATTCCAGTCAACATTGTCAAAAGCTTTCTCTAAGTCTACAAATGCTAGAAAGGTAGGTTTGCCCTTCCTTAATCTTTCTTCTAAGATAAGTCGTAAGGTCAGTATTGCCTCACGTGTTCCAACATTTCGACGGAATCCAAACTGATCCTCCCCGAGGTCTGCATCTACCAGTTTTTCCATTCGTCTGTAAAGAATTCGCGTTAGTATTTTGCAGCCGTGGCTTATTAAACTGATAGTTCGGTAATTTTCACATCTGTCAGCACCTGCTTTCTTTGGGATTGGAATTATTATATTCTTCTTGAAGTCTGAGGGTATTTCGCCTGTCTCATACATCTTGCTCACCAGCTGGTAGAGTTTTGTCAGGGCTGGTTGTCCCAAGGCCGTCAGTAGTTCTAAAGGAATGTTGTCTACTCCGGGGGCCTTGTTTCGACTCAGGTCTTTCAGTGCTCTGTCAAACTCTTCACGCAGTATCGTATCTCCCATTTCGTCTTCATCTACATCCTCTTCCATTTCCATAATATTGTCCTCAAGTACATCGCCCTTGTATAAACCTTCTATATACTCCTTCCACCTTTCTGCCTTCCCTTCTTTGCTTAGAACTGGGCTGCCATCTGAGCTCTTGATATTCATACACTTGGTTCTCTTCTCTCCAAAGGTCTCTTTAATTTTCCTGTAGGCAGTATCTATCTTACCCCTAGTGAGATAAGCTTCTACATCCTTACATTTGTCCTCTAGCCATCCCTGTTTAGCCATTTTGCACTTCCTGTCGATCTCATTTTTGAGACGTTTGTATTCCTTTTTGCCTGCTACATTTACTGCATTTTTATATTTTCTCCTTTCATCAATTAAATTCAATATTTCTTCTGTTACCCAAGGATTTCTAGCAGCCCTCGTCTTAGTACCTACTTGATCCTCCGCTGCCTTCACTACTACATCCCTGAGAGCTACCCATTCTTCTTCTACTGTATTTCTTTCCCCTATTCCTGTCAATTGTTCCCTTATGCTCTCCCTGAAACTCTGTACAACCTCTGGTTATTTCAGTTTATCCAGGTCCCATCTCCTTAATTTCACACATTTTTGCAGTTTCTTCAGTTTTAATCTACAGGTCATAACCAATAGATTGTGGTCAGAGTCCACATCTGCACCTGGAAATGTCTTACAACTTAAAACCTGGTTCCTAAATCTCTGTCTTACCATTATATAATCTATCTGATACCTTATAGTATCTCCAGGGTTCTTCCACGTATACAACCTTCTTTCATGATTCTTAAACCAAGTGTTAGCTATGATTAAGTTGTGCTCTGTGCAAAATTCTACTAGGCGGCTTCCTCTTTCATTTCTTAGCCCCAATCCATATTCACCTACTATGTTTCCTTCTCTCCCTTTTCCTACACTCGAATTCCAGTCACCCATTACTATTAAATTTTCGTCTCCCTTCACTATCTGAATAATTTCTTTTATTTCATCGTACATTTCTTCTATTTCTTCATCATCTGCAGAGCTAGTTGGCATATAAACTTGTACTACTGTAGTAGGTGTGGGCTTCGTATCTATCTTGGCCACAATAATGCGTTCACTATGCTGTTTGTAGTAGCTTACCCGCATTCCTATTTTCCTATTCATTATTAAACCTACTCCTGCATTACCCCTATTTGATTCTGTGTTTATAACCCTGTAGTCACCCGACCAGAAGTCTTGTTCCTCCTGCCACCGAACTTCACTAATTCCCACTATATCTAACTTTAACCTATCCATTTCCCTTTTTAAATTTTCTAACCTACCTGCCCGATTAAGGGATCTGACATTCCACGCTCCGATCCGTAGAACGCCAGTTTTCTTTCTCCTGATAACGACATCCTCCTGAGTAGTCCCCGCCCGGAGATCCGAATGGGGGACTATTTTACCTCCGGAATATTTTACCCAAGAGGATGCCATCATCATTTAATCATACAGTAAAGCTGCATGTCCTCGGGAAAAAGTACGGCTGTAGTTTCCCCTTGCTTTCAGCCGTTCGCAGTACCAGCACAGCAAGGCCGTTTTGGTTAATGTTGCAAGGCCAGATCAGTCAATCATCCAGACTGTTGCCCCTGCAACCACTGAAAAGGCTGCTGCCCCTCTTCAGGAACCACACGTTTGTATGGCCTCTCAACAGATACCCCTCCGTTGTGGTTGCACCTACGGTACGGCCATCTGTATCGCTGAGGCACGCAAGCCTCCCCACCAACGGCAAGGTCCATGGTTCATGGTTCAAGGTTCATGGTTCATTGCAGTATGGCAGAAGAAAAATAAATAGTCACAAAATGTAGCACTAAATGGCGCTGCAAGCATCACAATACAGTAGTGGTCGACTACAAATGACAAACGAAGCATACAACAATGCTTAAGATGTACTATGCATTAAACATAACTGTACTACCCAGTGTGCATGGGAGTACAGGTGTGACATTGTTAGTTACATACGCCCATCCACCACTGCAATGGCATATCACATCGGATGGCAAAAATCGGTTTTCAATTGTCCTGAGGCCAACAACCGCATACAACGCATCCCTCACATCGGTTTTTGATTGCCCTGAGGCCAAAAACCGCATTAAAAAGTAAACAAAATCGGTTTTTAATTATCCTGAGGCCAAAAACCGCAAAAAAAGGCATCAGTCAAAATCAATTCTGATTATTAATTTCCGTATGACTGGTGCAAAACATGTTCAATATGCTGCCCTCCGTTTTCTACAACAAGTTGAAATCGAGAAACAGCTACTGATCGAAGTTTTCCAGGGTTAATGTTAAGAATTTGCTGCACAATGCGTGCCTTCAAGCTAAGTTTACAATCGGAACACTGAACACAACATCTTTCAGATAGCCCCACAGCACAAGTCACACAGATTATGATCAGGTTATCGGGGCGGTCAGGCTATAGTGAAATGGCAGCTGACAATTCTAACATTCCCGAAATGGCGCTTCAGCAACTGCTTAACTGGATTTGCAATGTGAGGAGGTGCTCCATCTTGCATAAAAAATATCCCATCCACACATCCACACTGTGGGAGAACTGGAATCACGTGGTTGCTCAAAAGACATTTATAGCGCTTACCAGTGATTATACAGGTAACAGGAACGGAAGTACCTCTCTCTTCGAAAAAGCATGGTCCTATGATAAATGATTCCGCAAACCCGCACCATACAGTGATCTTTTCAGAATGACGTGGTACTGGTAGATTTGCATGTGAATTTTTCGTTGTCCATATTCGAGAATTCTGTGTATTGACATATCCTGTCAGATGGAAGTGGGTTTCGTCAGTCCACGAAATCTTCCACGGCCAATCATTGTCCATTTCCATGTGAGAGAGAAATTCTAAATGAAAGGTCTCTCTTGTTGGCAGGTCAGCAAGAAGCAATTCGCGCACATGTGTAATTTTCAATGGATAGCAAAGAAGGATGTTTCGTAGGATTTTACGTACCGTGCTCACGAATATGTGCAATGTTTGGACAATTCTCCGTGCAAAACACGTTTGCACACCACCACTCGTAATCTCCTGCATTGCTGTGGCCACTGCTTCCACTGACGTCAAATCGTTTCCTCCCTCCACCAGGTTGCACACCAAACGAACGCGTCTTTGGGAATTTCCGAACCATTTCCTCCAGATCCACGGCAGTCATCGGATCAACGCCTTTTTTTCAAACCCTTCAGTGTCCTCAAAACCTCTTGCAGAGCAACGGGGGCACAGTCACCATTCTTGTAATTCAGCTTTACAAGCAGAGCACGATCCTGCATTGAGACAGTCACGGTGAACGCCGCAGACACGGAAGGAGGAAAAGCCGTGTAGTCGTCGTGTTTATACCAACTTCGATGGGTCGTGCGCATGACAGGTGTTTTCATTTACGTATTCTGACACATCTGGTGCCACCAATTGATCAATTTTCGCACTTTGTTTTTCTGCCATACGTATTGCCCCTTCTACGGCAATATTCCGTTGTAATTTGAAGTCATTGTGACCAGCGGTGTTATTTCTACACCATTTTGAAAGTTTGACTTTAATTATGATCACCCTGTACAATAATGGTCAGAGAAATTCAGTAATACAAAAATACAAATCGCTGGGGAAAGAAATAAGTAGGAAGTTCAGGGAAGCTAAGAGGAAATGGCTGCATGAAAAATATGAAGAAATCGAAGAGGAAATGATTGTCGGAAGGACTGAATCAGCATAAAGTCAAAACAACCTTCGGTGAAATTAAGAGCAAGGGTGCTAATATTAAGAGTGCAATGGGAATTCCGCTGGTAAATGCAGAGGAGAGAGCGTATAGCTGAAAAGAGTACAGAGAAGGCCTCGCTTAGGGGAAATATTTGTGTGATGTGATAGAAGAAGAAACAGGAGTACTTTTAAAAGAGATAAGAGATCCAGTAATAGAATCAGAATTTAAGAGAGGTTTGGAGGACATAGGATGAAATAAGGCAGAACTCATAGGTAACAATGGATCAGAATTTTTCATATCATTCTAGGATGTGACAACAAACAGACAATTCAAGTTGGTGTGTAGAATGTATGATTCTGGCGACATATCATCTGACTTTCGAAAAAAAATATCGTCCGCACGATTCCCAAGATTGCAAGAGCTGACAAATGCGAGAATTATCGCACAGTCAGCATAACAGCTAATGATCCAAGTTTCTAACAAAATAATATACAGAAGAACGCAAAAGAAAATTGATGATGTGTTATAAGATGATCAGTTTGGTTTTAGGAGAGGTGAAGGAAGCAGAGAGGCAATTTTCATGTTGCGGTTGATAATGGAAGCAAGACAAGAAATTCAAGACACGTTAATAGGATCTGTCGACTTGGAAAAATCGTTCGACAATGTAAAATGGTGCAAGATGTTCGAAATTCTGAGAAAAATAGGGGTAAGCTGTAGGGAGAGACGGGTAATATACATTATTTATAAGAACCAAAGGGGAATAATATGAGTGGACGACTGAGAACGAAGTGCTCGGATTAAAAAGGGTGTAAGACAGGGATGTAGTCTTTCGCGGCTACTGTTCAATCTGTACATCAAAGAAACAATGATGGAAATAAAAGAAACTTTCAGGATTGGATTTAAAATTCAGTGTGAAAATATATCAATGATACGATTGGCTGATGACATTGCTATACTGAGTAAAAGTGAAGAAGAATTACATGATCTGCTGAATGGAGTGAACGGTCTAATGAGAAAATAATATTGCTTGGCAGTAAATCGATGAAGGACGAAAGTAATGAGAAGTAGCAGAAATGAGAACAGCGAGAAACCTAACATCACATTATGGTCACGACGTAGATATAGTTAAAGAATTCTGCTACCTAGGCAGCAACATAATCAGTGACGGACGGAGCAAGCAGGACATTACCAGCAGACTAGCACTGGCAAAGAGGGCATTCCTGGTCAAGATAGCTCTACTAGCATCAAACATTGACCTTAATTTGAGGAAGAAATTTCTGAGAATTAACGTTTGTAGCATAGCATTGTATGGTAGTGAAACGTTGATTGTGAGAAAACCGGAACAGGAGAAAGTCGAAGTTTTGTGATGTGGGGCTACAGACGAATGTTGAAAATTAGGTGGACTGATTAGGTAAGGAATGAGGACGCTCTGAGCGGAATCGGAGAGGAAAGGAATATGTGGAAAACACTGACAAGGAGAAGGCATAGGAAGGTAAGGCATCTGTTAAGACATAAGGAAATGACTTTTATAGTACTAGAGGGAGCTGTAGAAGGCAAAAGCTGTAGAAGAAGACATAAATTGGACTACATCTAGCTAACAACTGAGGGCATGGGTTGCAAGTGCTACTCTGATATGGAAAGGTTGGCACAGGAGAGGAATTCATGGTGGGCCCCATCGAACCAGTCAGAAGATTGATAACTCAAAAAAAGAAAATTCACTGTGCTTTACGTTTCACTTTTTATATTGCAACTGTTGCCATATTTCAACAGTGCTGGGAGATGGCGTCAAATATTTAGTTCGAACGAAAGTACCAAGTAGCTTTTATGTCCGAAAGTGGTTTTTAATTTTGGCAAGTCTTTCACAGGACCATTGGCTGTAAGTAGAAACTAAACGCAGGACATACAACGTTTACTTTATTATATTTCCTGTGAAAGCTATTTCTGTGACGATGTGATCAAGTGGCCCGTGTATAACAATGCTGGTGATTATGATGATCTGGAAACAATTTTCCATGTGTTGTGATTAGAGTTACAATACTGTGAGAATGTATTGGTAAAAAAAGGAATAACTTAAAACATTATTAAAAACCTAATTTGACCATACAAATAATTTGTTCCGCAAGAAAAGGACCGTACTCCAAGATTTTGTACTTCTTTTTAATGAGATTGAAAAACTTAGCAACTGCAGTAGTGGCAAAATATCAATTCTAATCTATTCTTTAAACATTGAAAACCCCATTCTGTTAGATTCCATATACTCAGTCGCAGAATGTTTTCCTTAGTTCCTGGAATCTTAGGATTTTGGAGTAAGGTCCCTTCAAAAGTGGCTGTATCGATTTGCCCACATTCAATTCCAACAAAATGCACTCTCAACAACATAGAATACTGTTCTGACCACGAATGACATTTTCACCATACTAGGGACCTTGCAGCGGTCTGTTCGTAGTTAAATACAATATCGCAGCCTGCAGGCATCACTAGCACCTGCATTTCTGGTTGGGCATCGCTAACTCACCGGTGTCTCCGCATTTTTCTTTCTTTTTTTTTCAGTTTCTATAGAACCGCTGAAAGTCTCTTCACGGATTTATATTCTCTCCCGCACATATTACAAGACCCTCAGTGTACTCGTGTGTTCTCCATTGGTGACCACGTGTGGAGTAAATCTCTGAAGTGCTTGTTAATGGTGGGTCATTCTTCCATTTGCATTTATCTTGTGTTGTTCCCCATCTAATACTAGCGCTTGCGAGTCCCCACTCCTTTGGCTCCTGTGTTTCCTCCCTTCCTTCGAGTTCTTAATTCTCCAATTATCATTCATCCCCACCTCAGACCTGTCTTTCCATACTTCACCACACATTTGTTCTTACCCTTCATCCCGTCCCCGATATTGCCTCCCATACTTCTCTGATAACCTGAATCCACTTCCAACAAGTTTATAACTTCTTCTGATATAATTCTCAAGCTCTGACACAGTTCCTGTAGCTACTATCTATAATCTCTTAGTTTTGGCATGTTTCGAAGTCTTATACTCCCTTAGTTTTGTAGTAGCTGTGCGGCATGTGTTCTTAGTGATCGTCTCTATTGCAAAAAATTTGTTGGTTAATTGTAAGAATAGTTATTTTCATTGCAATCTGATTCAACGAAGCAGAAATACTAAACCCTCTTTTTCAACTGTTATTACGGTTTTTTTTTAATTCCGCGAAACTGAGGCACTACTTCATCGTATAGTCGGTTTCCTACGTCCGAGTCCTGTAGTTGCTTTTCATTCAACAACGCTGCAGTGAATCTTACACTGAGGCTACATTTATCTTCAGGCTAACAAAAAGCTGATTCTGTTGTAAACTGTTTCCACAAGGTAGTAAGTAGTCTGCTTATCTACACTGATTTCACAGACCCAAAGATTCGTTATTCATCGAGCTGAAGTACCAGCATTAGCTCAAGCCAAGAGCAGAATAGCTCGAGACCACCAACCCAAGATTAAACTCTAATTTCTTGAAGCCATTCTCTTCCATTTCTTCTTATTTTGACAGATGGGAGGACTTTTACATTGTGAACCAGTACTCCACCGACTAACTTTCAGGGGATGTAGTACGGACTAAATGAAGGAAAAAAGTCTAGTAAACATGGGCTGTAACAATGCATGCCTTAAGAGCTTCATCTTCGCTGCTATGCGACATACCTCTTCTACTGAAAGCCCTTTGTATCTACAAAAACATAGAGCATCAGACATGCTCACTAATGTGCAACATTGGGAATTATGAGCATTTGTTCATCTCCGCATCTCGTTATTCTACTGAACATTTGCATGTAGCTATTAACGTATACATTTCACAAACCATGTTTACCAACCTTATTTTCTGGTATTGATCCATATTACCATCTTTAAGTTCGTCGGTGGACTTCTAGTTCACCCTGTAAAAACCCACTCGTATCCAGAAATGTCACGGGCTTGCATACGGCATAAAACAGTAAATCGCGACTGAAAAAGAAGTAGTGTTCTTTTTAAATGGTATTAGAGGTACATTACTGCAGTAATGTCTTGCTGCTTGCTTACTGAAAACACCTTTACATCTGTTTCGTGATAATCATCATCCATTACTCTTCACATTGTGAAAAATAGCACGCTACCGTCTACCTTAGGCAAATTTAACGAAAGCATAAACTGAAAATTTTCTACAAGAGACATATGCTCATAGTATTGAACAGCTCGACAAACTGTATGAGTTAACACTCGTAACTCGCAACAACAGTGCTGCGTTACAGAGTACGTGTGATTATCGTTGAGTGCAGACACTACATCGTGTCATCATTTCCAAACTTAGCGACTCAATCTTCATTTTGGGACTGAGTGGCAACCAAATTTTATTAGTCTCGTTGATTCGATAAAGCGTGAATTACGTGCGTCGCCAGCCGTTAGGTGACCTGCCTTTCCAGCAGCAGGGTGACCCCGTTGTCCTCACTACAGCGGTACATTAGCGCTAATAGCAAAATTACATAGCCTGGCCCTCTGAAAGCTTAGCTGGACCAACCGGCAGCAATGACAGAGATGTTAAACGTGATAAAGTACAACTGTAGCAAAAGCTGCAAGAGGTCGTTAATAGAAGTCCATTATCTGTCATAAACGAGACTGAAGGTTTTAGTTAACACGAATATCGTGTAGTCCAATAACAGCTGTATGATTACGTATGTCGATTGGAACAAATGAAAGACCGAAGTTATGCGTATTTGAAACGCTTTTGCCGGAATGAACTAGAACAATTGGGTGTGCCCCAATTGTCAAACTTTTGCGTAATACCACCAGCACATATTATGAATACAATATGCACGCTAACTTCATGATGACGTTTTTGTGGCTTGGGTTCCATTACACATGGCGTTAACGCATTGCTTATTATCAGGTGCAGACAAGGTGATAATCGAGTTGTAAGCTAGTCTGACCGTAAATTATCATCATTTTAATGCCGTTCCTATTGGGGAGATGTCAGGTAAGTGTCATTTATTAACAGTGTCCTGTTTCATATAGTCAAGTCACTAACATATCTGAGTGTAACGTTGCCCGGCCGCAGTGGAAGTGCGGTTCTATGCTCTTCAGTCCGGAACCGCGCTACTGCTACGGTCGCAGGTTCGAATCCTGCCTCGAGCAAGGATGTTTGTTGTCCATAGGTTAGTTAGGTTTACGTAGTTCTAAGTCTAGGGCACTGATGACCTCAGATGTTAAGTCTCATAGTGCTTAGAGCCAATTGAACCATTTTTGTAACATTAGTACGATCATATGAGGATCGTGGTAGGGATGAGGAATAGTCGACTTTTATTTATTGGAACGATACTGAAGGATACTGTAAACGATACTGCATACAGGACGCTGGAGCGACCTATTCTTCAGTTCTGCTCGAGTGTTTGGGATCAGCACCTGGTCGAATGGAAAGAAGCCATCGAAGTAGTTCAGAAGAGAGCTGTTGCCGGTAGGATCTAGCAGTATGCAAGTGTTATGGATATGCATAGGGAGCTCAAGTGGATATCCCTGGAGGCCAGAAGACATTCATTTCGAAGAAAAATACTGAGAAAGTTTGGAGAACCAGCATTTGTAGCTGAGTGCAGGACGATCCTACTGCCGCCAACATATATTTCACTTACGAACATCGAAGATAAGATATGAGAAATTACGCCCCCTACGGGGGCATATAGATAGCCGATTTTCCATTACTTTATCTGCGAGTGGAACAGGAAAGGAAATGACTAGTTGTGGCATCGTTCGGTGGCTTTCGGTGAATGTATGTAGATGCAGCTGTATCTAGAACCCAATCTTCTACTGTAAAACCATTTGAAACGGCATTAAATGGAACGTCCTAGTAACAAGTTCTGCAAGAAGTACATATTTTTTTTTTAATTTCCGTTATTTAGGTGTGTGACGTAATGATCTGTATGTTTCATATCGCCAATAAAATTAGACCTGACACTGCTTTCGGTGATGTTACCATCTTCCCTATATTAGAGCTTCAATTTGGTCAGTTTACTCCTTTTTTTCAATAAATAGCTTTGTGAGCTGCCAAACGATAAAAAAAAGGGAGACGCAGTCCACATAAATTCTTCAACCTTCAAAGATAACAAACGATTAGAAAATCGAGACCAGATATTCTAAAGAAAAATTAGAAAAAAATTGGGGAGATCTAAACATATACTAGAACAGAAAAAATGAAAACTTTGACGAAGCTATCTAAGAACAGTAGATTTAGAAATCGAGCTAGTTAGTTACTGCTGTTTAACGAAAAATATTGTTCTAACTTTTCCCGAAATGACAAAGGCAGAGACCTTTCCCAACTCATTATAAAAAACGATCGATCGTACTCATTTTCTGAAGTACGTGAAAGCGCTGGTCAAAAGTGGTTAGTACTTCCTTAGAAGAGTTAATACAGCGATGTTGAGCTCTTTCAAGTTCTAATATCGCAGTGTTTACAAATTGAAATGTTTTGTTTACTTTAGAATTTCTTTGAAGGGCAGATCTTCGGTCCAGCCGTCAAAAGCCTGAAGACAACCATCTTGACATAGCTACCAGCCGTTGACAAAAGTTATACTATCCGCTGATAATGCGACAGAATAGCGCGATAAGTATATGAGAGGGGAGGAACTGGGATGATATTCGTCCTCACTAATAATACTATCCGAACACTTCGTGGTTTATTATTTTCCAAATCTAGGAATGCTACCGCTGTTGCTCGGTTGACACTTATACAGGGTGTAACGAAACTTGCTTCACAGATTTGAGGACTTGTGGGGATGACCAAGTTTAGCATAGGAACTCAGGACCGGAAACCTATGGTTTTGCCACTGAAAGCATAATGCCACAACACGCGTTGTCCACTGAGAGCAGCTGCTTGTCGTCCGAGCCTACTTACAGGTAAGGCTCGAGTGAACCACGGAGGCTCAACACAAATACGGTACCTCAGTATCATTTTCCGACCGACCCGATCTCAAATCCCTGGTCTTCCAGCTTCCGCCATAGTCATTTCCCAAGCAATTTCGTTGCGGCGGATGGGTAAAAATTTAATTCCTTTGTTTTAATTAATTTTGCTCAATGTTTGAAAGCTTGTGTAATCTTTAAAAACCACTGATTTTTACAACAGTTTGATAGTGATTTTTCCAGACAACCAGAAAGTGTAAGAAAATGTGCTGCCTATGACCTTCAGTCTACAAGTCCACAGTTCGGCTCGCTAACATTGAAACAAAATTCTCTACATATAATACCGAGGAGTCGGTAACAACAACGTTAAATAAAAGTCCACACTCACTCGACGAATCACTATATTCTAGTAATAATTCACATTGCACCAGTATCAATTTCGAATTTCATTGAAGTTTTCCAAATCATAATCAGCCCAACAAACAGTTGAGAGACGAATCCCACTCGAAGTTATAAGTATAGCTAACTAGCACTCCGTTTGTTGACTAAGTGCAGTTAACTGCTCTCTTTAAAGTTGGAGAATAATCTGTGTTACAGCTGCAGAGAATTCGTCCGGGTTCTATGCCCGTGGTCCATGGAACTCTTCTATCCCAGACGTTTCGTCCAAAGCTACGTGGGACGTCTTCGGAGGTGCTCCTGGTGGTGCTGAGTCTTGCCGACTAACGAGTCGGACATCGACGAACGACCTAAATACCGTGAAAAGTGAGCGTGGTCTAGATTTCACGTGGTAGCAGAGATAAACCTTGTCAAGTATAAAATATAACTATGGATCATAGTACGTCAAAGACAAAAATTTCTCATCGATTCTGTAGCGCCACTGCCCATATATCGCTAAGATTCATTGCATCTTCCTTTCTGTTAAAATTATCCCTATGTTTATATATTTCGATAGCTTCTCTATATAGCTGTAGATAATAATTCGTCGTAGTACATAAAACTACAGTTTCCAAAAATTTCATTACGTGATCACCCAGCGGCAGAGCGTGTTCAGCCACAGCTGACTTGTCTGTTTTCCCTAGTCGGCAAAAACTTTTATTTTCCTTCAACCGTGTTTTCACAATTCTCTTTTTAGTTCCAATGTAGACCCTACCACATGTACACTGAATCTTGTATACACCACTTGCAGACAGAGGGGGACGTTTATCCTCAACGGAACGACGTGCTTGGCCTATTTTCTTAGTTGGTCTGAAAATCAATCGAACATTATGTTTCCTTAAAATCTTGCCTATTTGATCCGTTACTTTTTCGATGAATTGCAGTGATACCGTGATCTTCCATTGCTGTGTCCTATCGCTGCCCTTAGGCCTTCAGTTATTTGGTCGCAAAACTCTATTTATTTCCTTACTAGAGTACCCATTCTTGTCATAAGCCTGCTTTAGATGGTTCAAATGGCTCTGAGCACTATGGGACTCAACTGCTGTGGTCATCAGTTCCCTAGAACTTAGAACTACTTAAACCTAACTAACCTAAGGACATCACACACATCCATGCCCGAGGCAGGATTCGAACCTGCGACCGTAGCAGTCGCACGGCTCCGGACTGCGCGCCTAGAACTGCGAGACCACCGCGGCCGGCCTGCTTTAGATGTTTTAACTCGGCGTCCAGGTATTCTGGTCCACAAATCCTTTTAGCTGTGTTCACTAGTCACTTAATTACAACTCTTTTTGGTTGTGGATGATGATTGGAATCCTTATGCAAGTATTTGTCGGTATCTGTAACCTTCCGAAAGACTTTATGTTTGATACTTCCATCAGTTTGTCTCATAACGAAGACATCCAAGAGGGATATTGCATTGTCTCTCTACATTCCCATGGTATACTGGTTTTTAAGATTTATACCATTTAAATAACAAAAGAATTCCTCTAAATCTTTTTTGTCGTGTGACCAAACCGCAAATGTATCATCCATGCATCGATACCATAACATGGTTTATTATTCGCTTTTTCTAGAGATGATTGTTCGAATTGTTCCTTATAATAATTGGCGATCGTAAGACTCAAAGGGTTACCCATGGCCACACCATCAACCTGCTCATAAAACTCATCCTACAGTCGCAGGCTCGAATCCAGCCTCGGGCATGGATGTGGGTGATCTCCTTAAGTTAGTTAGGTTTAAGTAGTTCTAAGTCTAGGGGACTGTTGATCTCAGATTTCAAGTCCCATAGTGCTCAGAGCCATGTTTTGAATCAAAGTGACTCTCTTAATTTGCTGGTCACTCGACAACTCATCTGTATTTAACTGTATGGCTAGCAGTATTTTACTACATTCTATGCGAATTTACGAAATTTTTTAAGTAAATTATTACTGCCCAGTTACTGGACGTTCGCTTTACGATTTCAGCCACTTGTGTGTGTTGAGAAAAGATTGTGTCTGAAGTGATTAACGATCTTTTGGGTTCTCCTTCCACACTACATCCCTTTCGTGGGCCCTTACTTTGCCCCTGGTAAAACCCGTTTTCGATTTCCAATAAAAGTCAGGTTGGCATATGGTTTCCTTACAATTAGTTTTATGTGGTCGTTCTCCTGAAGATCGCTCCGCCCGGTTACTCCTGTCTTATAGTTGTTACTGTTTCTGAGGTTTGTCACCCAGTGTATAGTCGAATAGCAATGGATCTCTTCGCCTTTTCAGGAGCAATACGATACATTTATTTCACTCAGTGTCAACCGATATTCCCTGCACCAGACATCGATTGTCTGCAACTCTTTCTCAACAGCAGTACAGTCTTCTAGCCTTGAAAACTTGGTGCAGAAACCAGCAACATCTGCGAACATGTTCACGGAGCGCCCGAAGCAATCCATTACATCATCTGTAGGTACACCGGTGTGCAAAAATTAATGACAAAAGTAACTTTCGCACGAAGTGTCACTGCCAAGTAACACAGCTCGATGAAACTTGGACCACACTTAGAACGAACTGCTACAGTATTGTACAGGAAGTAACTGAAAGAAATACGCAGTGAGGTGAACAGAATTGACACTTTTAATAAAAGACAATAATTACACTGAAGTCGCCACGATTAATGATGGTTTCCTGGATATTACACAGGGTGGTACATGGTTCGTAATACAGTGTATGGTTAGCACGGAAAGTAGTGCATATTCAGCAGTGCCAATCGGTTGGTACGGACTTGCTGTGGTGTGGCGCACACGGTCGGCAATTACTTCTCGGTCGTTGGTGCATGTGCACGTCCTGCAATACGTCTCCCCAATGCATCCCACACGTGTTCCATGAGTTTTAAGTCGATGGACTGGAGAGGCAAGTGTATTCCCCGAATACCCCTTCGCCCCAAGACTTATCCACCAGCCCGTTCGGACGCGGTGGGGCTTTCTCATCCATAAAAATGAAGTCGGGGCTTAAAGCTGCGTCCGCAACGGACGCACTCCGAAACGGATTCACCACGCAACGCAGCGTCGCATCGTGCACAAACGCTTGGTGCAGAGAAACTTAGAACGGCACAGACCCAGAGAAAAACGGGGAAGAATACAGCAAAATGTTCGTAGGAGCGCTAAAGTGCTCCCGTGTGTATGACCGCGCATCAATAAAAATGGAAAGCGAGAGCCGCCGACGACACAAAACTCGCATGAACGAACGACTTATTTCGGTCTACCGACGTCATAGGTCTTGTTCATTGTTGAGCACAGCGGCGCAGTTAAACTTTTACAATTGACTTTCCGCCCTGCACCGAACCTCTTTCATTGGTTTTGCACGGCGCGGCCGGCGTGTCAGCGGCTTAATGCACCCTGAAAAAGAGGCATACGGGGAAGAAATACAGCGTCACAGTAACTTTCGCCGGTGAGTGTACTGTATTCAAATGAAAATGAAATGAAATGGCGTGTGACGAGGGCCTCCCGTCGAGTAGACCGTTCGCCTGGTGCAGGTCTTTCGATTTGACGCCACTTCGGCTATTTGCGCGTCGATGGGGTTGCAATGATGATGATTAGGACAACACAACACCCAGTCCCCGAGCGGAAAAAATCTCCGACCCAGCCGGGAATCGAACCGGGCCCTTTGGATTAACAGTCTACCGCGCTGACCACTCAGCTACCGGGATCGGCCACTGTATTGAAATACATGGGAAGTCAGTAAGCGCAAGTAAATTTATACCTCCATATCCCGCAACACCTGGACCACTACGCTGGCAGGGTACGCTCTCATCTTAGAAGAGTAAGCGGCCCCGTTGTGTGTTCAGTCCCTATTCTCTTGAAATCATCACAAATGTCGCCGTCGATGTGCGGGCTGTCAACGGAACACACCGTACGGGCCGTCTCACAAACAGACCGTTCTAAGGCAACCGCCCTGCCTCTGTGGAGCTTGAGATTGCGTGCTTTGCAGTGCTGCTAAATGTGGTTGCAACTGCACCCGCTGCTTGACGTAGGTTCCTTCTTGCCTGTTCCACCACGTAGTGGTCATCTGCCGTTATAATTCACAGCGTTCCACCACATGCAGTCTTACACGCACATGAAACAAGGCCGCGAGTACTACCAAACTCGAAGCCAACGTCGTCACACTTCGTGGTTGTTCCATTTTCCCGAAGATTTTTTTTTTTTTTTTTTTTAGTCTACTGACTGATTTGATGCGACCCGCCACGAATTCCGTTCCTGTTCTAACCTCTTCATCTCAGAGTAGCACTTGTAACCTACGTCCTCAATTAATTGCTTGACGTATTCCAATCTCTGTCTTCCTCTACAGTTTTTGCCCTCTACAGCTCCCTCTAGTACCATGGAAGTCATCCACTCGTGTCTTAGCAGATGTCCTATCATCCTGTCCCTTCTCCTTATCAGTGTTTTCCACGTATTCCTTTCCTCTCCGATTCTGCGTAGAACCTCCTCATTCCTTATTTATCAGTCCACCTAATATTCCACATTCGTCTATAGCACCACATTTCAAATGCTTCGATTCTCTTCTGTTCCGTTTTTCCCACAGTCCATGTTTCACTACCATACAATGCTGTACTCCAGACGTACATCCTCAGATATTTCTTATTCAAATTAAGGCCGGTATTTGATATTAGTAGACTTCTCTTGGCCAGAAATGGCTTTTTTGACATAGCGAGTCTGCTTTTGATGTCCTCCTTGCTCCCTCCGTCATTGGTTATTTTACTCTAGGTAGCAGAATTCCTTAACTTCATTGACTTCGTGACCTCAAATCCTGATGTTAAGTTTCTCGCTGTTCTCATTTCTACTACTTCTCATTACCTTCGTCTTTTTCTGATTTACTCTCAAACCATAATGTGTACTCATTAGACTGTTCATTCGGTTCAGCAGATCATTTAATTCTTCTTCACTTTCACTCAGGACAGCAGTGTCATCAGCGAATCGTATCATTGATATCCTTCCACCTTGTATTTTAATTCCACTCCTGAACCTTTCTTTTATTTCCATCATTGCTTCTTCGATGTACAGATTGAAGAGTAGGGGCGAAAGGCTACAGCCTTGTCTTACACCCTTCTTAATAAGAGCACTTCGTTCTTGATCGTCCACTCTTATTATTCCCTCTTGGTTGTTGTACATATTGTATATGACCCGTCTCTCCCTATAGCTTACCCCTACTTTTTTCAGAATCTCGAACAGCTTGCACTATTTTATATTGTCGAACGCTTTTTCCAGGTCGACAAATCCTATGAACGTGTCTTGATTTTTCTTTAGCCTTGCTTCCATTATTAGCCGTAACGTCAGAATTGCCTTTCTCGTGCCTTTAATTTCCTGAAGCCAAACTAATCGTCACCTAGAACATTTTTAATTTTCTCTTCCATTCTTCTGTATATTCTTCTTGTAAGCAGCTTCGATGAATGAGCTGTTAAGCTGATTATGCGATAATTCTCGCACTTGTCAGCTCTTGCCTTCTTCGGAATTGTGTGGATGATGCTTTTCCGAAAGTCAGATGGTATGTCGCCAGACTCATATATTCTACACACCAAGTGAATAGTCGTTTCGTTGCCACTTCCCCTAATGATTTTAGAAATTCTGATGGAATGTTATCTACCCCTTCTGACTTATTTGACCGTAAGTCCTCCAAAGCTCTTTTAAATTCCGATTCTAATACTGGATCCCCTATCTCTTCTAACTCGACTCCTGTTTCTTCTTGTATCACATCAGACAAATCTTCGCCCTCATAGAGGCTTTCAATGTATTCTTTCCATCTATCTGCTCTCTCCTCTGCATTTAACAGTGGAATTCCCGTTGCACTCTTAATGCTACCACCGTTGCTTTTAATGTCACCAAAAATTGATTTGACTTTCCTGTATGCTGAGTCTGTACTTCCGACAATCATATCTTTTTCGATGTCTTCACATTTTTCCTGCAACCATTTCGTCTTAGCTTCCCTGCACTTCCTATTTATTTCATTTCTCAGCGACTTGTATTTTTTTATTTCTGATTTTCCCGGAACATGTTTGTACTTCCTCCTTTCATCAATCAACTGAAGTATTTCCTCTGTTACCTATGGTTTCTTCGCACCTACTTATTTGTACCTATGTTTTCCTTCCCAACTTCTGTGACGGCCCTTTTTAGAGATGTCCATTCCTCTTCAACTGTGTTGCCTACTGCGCTATTCCTTATTGTTGTATCTACAGCGTTAGAGAACTTCAAACGTATCTCGTCATTCCTTAGAACTTCCGTATCTCACTTCTTTGCGTATTGATTCTTCCTGACTAATGTCTTGAACTTCAGGCTACTCTTCATCACTACTATATTTTGATCTGAGTCTATATCTGCTACTGGGTACGCCTTACAATCCAGTATCTGATTTCGGAATCTCTGTCTGACCATGATGTAATCTAACTGAAATCTTCTCGTATCTCCCGGCCTTTTCCAAGTATACCTCCTCCTCTTGTGGTTATTGAACAGGGTATTCGCTATTACTAGCTGCCTCGTGTTCGGTGCTGGCCTCGTATGGCGCTGTAGTCAAGACCAGTTTCCTGTGCACTGCTGGAAGACCTCTGGAAACGATCTGCCACACATTCATTAATTTCCACCAAGAGTTAAAACATAATGTTACTTCATCTTTCTAGTCCTGGAAGTTTTGCACAGCATTGTTTTTTAAGTAGTAACAGCCGTAACACATTCCCATTGGCTACTCCCAAAAATAAGTTAATAAATAAAGTTTTCAAATGGTTCAGATACTCTGATCATTAATGGACTTAACATCTGAGGTCAGCAGTGCCCTAGAACTTAGAACTACTTAAACCTAACTAACCTAACGACATCACACACATCCATGCCCGAAGCAGGATTCGAACCTGCGACCATAGCGGTCGCGCGGTTCCAGACTATAGCGCCTAGAACCGCTCGGCCACACCAGCCGACAAATAAGGGTTTCATTTTGTTTACAACAAAGTGTTGATTTCTATTTGGCAAGAAGTCCTGAATTTATTCACTAATTTCTTTCAATAAATGAAAATGTGTTATTGTATTGAATTCCCTCCGAAGGTCAAGAAACACGTTAGCAGCCTGGTCGCCTTCGTCTACGATACCCAGGATTTCACGGACGAACAGACCCTTTTGTGTTTAGTAAGATCTCTGATTACGTAATAAGTGTTAATTCTTTTACGGAACCTTTTGCCCTCTTCAAAAGCGCCATAACGCATAAATATAAAACGTTCCGCGTTTCCATTACAGCTTGTAATCAGCGATATAGGCCTATAATTATGTGCAAGTGTCCAATCATCTTTCTGGGAAACGGGAATGATCTATGCGTTTTTCCACTATCTTGGTCACCTTCGTTTCTCCAGCGACCTACCATATACTGCTGTTATAAACGAAGAAGTTCTTTACCATAATGTTGTAGGTGTCTCATTCGGTCCAGTTGACTTCCCGTTGTAAGCGTTCGGACGATTATTGACAGGACGAGACATATCAAGATCTTCCTGGAAATTATTAAAGTAATGTAATTACTAAGCTGCTGCAACCACACTGTTATCATACGGCATTGCTCGTTACCCGACAATTCACCGACATCAACTGATCGAGCATGTGACTCTACTTACCAGCTACACAAACAGCATAATGACCGACGATAAATGTGATCCACGATGGAGCCAAAATATCATAAAGTATTAAGCAGTTGCCGTAAAAGTTGTTAACTGGAAATTTCGTATCAATAACATCATTCGTTGAAGCAAATAATTACAATTAGGAACTGCACTAACGGTATGCCGAGTGATAATTAATGTCTTCTAAGGAGAAGGCAAAATAATTTAAAGTTTTATTAAAATATTAAAAAGTTGCAGTAAGAGTTTTAACAGAGAATTACAGGTCAAGAACAGCACTTAATCAATAAAATAATTATGATTAGTAAATGCAGAAACGAATTTTAAGGCCGGATAATAAATATCTGTCGCATTGAAATAATTTCGACTAATACAATATTCAAGAAGCAACACGATGCCTTGGTCGTAAAAACTAGTTTACGGCAACACTGGCGAATGTTAAACTAACAAAATTTCGTTACAAGTAACTTTAATAGCATTTCAAACAGATACAAGGTAAATGAAATAACAACCGGCGGCAGTGCAACAAACTTTACACTTGATTAAGGTGCTTCAGGCTATACACTGGTGTCCTAAATTAACGCAATAAACTGAAATTTGGCAATGTTGCATTATTTTGCCACAAAACAATGTAATTAGATGATGGTAAATTAGAAACAATATTGTCACGTAGACGAAGATGTAATTATATGAATGACGAATACTAACATCGCTTAACGAAGGTTTATTCAGCACTTGCACATACAAGAGAGCGGAGCAAAATGCCTCCGGCCTGAACACATACAGCATATACACAGCTACAGAACGTTCCAGTACAATGATTATTTGACATTTGTGGATACCTCTAGAACGTAGTCGAACCGAATATATAAATCGAAATAGGACAGCCGAAATGCGTTTTGAACTCACGACCCTCCATACACAAGTTTAGGATCATAACCACTACACTATAACGCTACTCAGCCTCTTCTTATTCTCCTTTGAAATGATGTTCACTTTATGTTTGCTACAGTCTTTACTGAAATTTAAAAACCGCTCGGATATGAAAGATTTTTCAAATGTATCAGACTGTTCTGAGCTATAATGTAGTCATATACCTACAAACAAAAAGTCGATTCATATTTAAAAGTTGAGCAGTTGAGCAAATCTTGTCATTACCGTATTTAATAGTCTATGTGTTTCAGTTGTTACTTTGCTGCATGCCCATAATCAGTAACTGATATGAAATGAGGAAAAATGATCAAGCCCAGCTTACAAGTTCAAAACATTTTGAATTAAAAATGTTGGAAGCTAACACAAATTTCTGGTTCGAGACATGGAAAATTGCTCAGACATTAAGAAAACTAAGTTTCTTTGCAAATATCACGTGTTTGGTGGCAAAAGAAGCCTTCCATTTCGAGGTGCAGGTTGCTGCACGACTGACAAAGTATTGATTAACCGTGCACATGCTATCTACCCAGTTTTAAAAATTTACATAATTTCACTGATCGTTAATCTCGGTACCTGAAAAATTAACAATATCCTAAAAATAGGCCGAATCTTTATATGAAGACACAGGTGAAAAAAGGGCTAACCATCAAATGTAAAAACTTAGAGATAAGTGTTGCCAGTTGTTGCTGGGTACGGGAACTTACCCAGCAACAGATGGCAAAACGTATATATAAGTTTTTACATTTGCCGTTTAGCCCGTTTATCCGCACATGTTTCCATATATAAAAATTTAGCATTCATATGTTTGTGTTCTCAGAAATCGGAAAGTCGTTGGTCGATTGATTAGAAATTTTGACATGTCGATGCTTTCACATACAGGTGATATTCGATACATAAAGAGAAACATTGTTACCAAATTATCGAATCTTTCGTGACGGATTTACATATAATATTACATGGTACTCTAATGAACATTCTGATAGACATATGCTACATATTTTAATATAATATATAGTTCAATATATAATGTATACAGGTGGCAGACATTGATGGCAATGCCAATGGCATTCAACGCCTTCCACGTTGTTGACAACTTTGTGCTTACGCACTGTGGGGCCATTCTGAAGCACAGTAGTCGATCTTGATTCATTTTTCTTTTATTTGTTCTTGTGTAGAACAAATTTACACAGCGATCCAGCGCACGTTTCATTTCAGTATTTACCGTGGCATCCTGTACTAGAGCCATAAATTATGTTGGCATTCAGCTACGCATTGCAGTACCAGTTCAATGCGCATTGTGGAATTCTCATGTTGAGGAATTATCGAGAGATATAACCATTGTTGCATGGCACAATGAAGAGTCAAAGAAACTTGTACACCTGCCTAATATCGTGTAGCGCCATCAGGATGTGTCGCAACACGACAGGGTATAGACTCGACTAACGTCTGCAGTAGTACTGAAAGGGAAGACCTCTTCTGAACAGCATGTTGCAAGGCACCCCAGACATGCTCAAGATTGTTCATGTCTATGGCCTTTGGTGGCCAGCGGAAGTGTTTGAATTCAGAAGAGTGTTCCTGGAGAAAATCTGTTGCAATTCTCGACGTGTGGAGTGTCGCATTGTCCTGCTGGAACTGCCCACGCCAGTTGGAATAAACAATGGACATGAATGGATGCAGGTGATCAGACAGGATGCTTTTGTACATGGCAGAGTCGTATCTAGACGTATCAGGGGTCCCATATCATTTTAACTGCACACGCCCACAGCAGTACAGAGCCTCCACCAACTTGAACAGTCCCCTACTGACATGCAGGGTAAGTAGGTTGTAACCATACATGAACATGCCCATCAGCTAGATATAATTTGAAACGAGACCTGTCCGACAAGGCAACATGTTTCCAGCCATCAGCAGTCCAATTTCGGTGTTGACGGGCCCAGGCGAGGCCAAAAGCTTTATGTCGTAAAGCCGTCAAGGATACAAGAGAGGGCCCTCGGCTCCGAAAGCCCAAATCGATGATGTTTCACTGAGTGGCTTGCACGTTGACACTTGTTGATGATCCAGCACTGAAATCTTCAGCAGTTATCGGAAGGGATGCACTTCTGTCACTTTGAACGATTCTCTTCAGTCGTCGTTGGTCCCGTTCTTGCAGGATCTTTTCCCGGCCGCAACGATATTGGAGCTTTGATGTTTTACCGAATTCCTGATACTCAGGGTACACACACTACTTCGGAGATGCTGTGTCCCATCGTTCGTGCGCCAACTACAGCACCACGTTCAAAGCTACTTAAATCTTGAAAACATGCCACTGTAGCAGCAGTAACCGACCTAACAACTGCACCAGACACTTGTTTTTTTATATAGGAGTTGCCGACCACAGCGCCGTAATTTGCCTGTTAACACATTGCTGTATTTGAATACGCGTGCCTGTACAGGATCCTTGACCACTTCAGTGTCTATAGACGCACATCAAGAAAAGTTTTGCATCACCCCGGTTCCCAGAACTCCAGAAGATAGACGTTGACTGTGGAAATTGTATCACAGACGCAGTCTCTTTGACTCTTCAGAGATGTCACTAAACCAGCCCGAAGATGTAAACAGCAATGCATGAGCAGCGCCTATTAGACGGAGGGGTCTGACAGCCGATCAGTTCCACTCATTCCACCAGGAAGGAGGTAAATGGCTCGTGTCGTTTGCAATTCAACCGTGCCTATACGGTCAATAGCGCCGTTCGATAGCGTCCGAATTGTTACTTCATGCCAGGAAAGGCTCTCAAGAAGGAAAGTTCTCAGGCGTCTCGGAGTTAACCAAAGCAATGTCGTTCGTAAATGGGGAAGATACAGGGAGACAGGAACTATCGATGACATGTGTCGCTCAGGCCGCCATTGAGATACTAATGCAGTGGATCACCGCCACTTCCGGTTTACGGCTCGGAGGAACCCTGACAGCAACGCCACCATGTTGAATAATGACTTTCGTGCAGCCAGAGGACGTCGTGTTACGACTCAAACTGTGCGCAGTAGGCTGTATGATGCGCAACTTCACTCCTGACGTCTATGGCGAGGTCCATCTTTGCAACCACAACACCTTGCAGCGCGGTACAGATGGGCCTAACAGCATGCGTAATGAACCGCTCAGTATCAGCATCATTTTCTCTTCACCGACCAGTGTCGCATATGTCTTCAACAAGACAATAGTCGGAGACGTAGTTGGAGGCAATCAGGTCAGGCTGAACGCCTTAGGCACACTGTCCAGCGAGTGCAGCAAGGTGGAGGTCCCTGCCATTTAGGAGTGGCATTATGTGGGGCCGACGTACGTCGCTGGTGGTCATGGAAGGCGCCGTAACGGCTGTACGATATGTGAATGCCGTCCTCCGACCAAGCGTGCAACCGTATCGGCTGGATATTGGCGAGACATTTGTCTTCATGGACGACAATTCGCGCCGCCATCGTGCATTTCTTGTGGATTACTTCCTTCGGGATAACGACATCGATCGACTATAGTGGCCAGAAATGAACCCTATCGAATATGCCTGGGTTAATTTGAAAAGGGCTGTTTATGGACTACATGACCCACCAACAGCTCTGAGGGATCTACGCCGAACAGCTGTTGAGGAGTGGGACAATCTAGACCAACAATGCCTTGATATACTTGTGAATAATACGCAACGACGAATACAGAGATTCAGCAATGCAAGAGGACGTGCTACTGGGTATTAGAGATATCGGTGTGTACTGCAATCTGGACCACCCCATCTGAATGTCTCGCTGTATGGTGGTACAACATCAATGTGCGGTTTTCGTGAGCAATAAAAAGGGCGGAAATGATGTTTATGTTGATCTCTATTCCAGTTTTCTGTACAGGTTCCGGATCTCTCGGAACCGCGGTGACGCAAAACTTTTTTGGATGTGTGCAGCTGTGAACAGGTCTGAAGTTGTTGTTAACACTTATGTATCCGTCAAAATGACCGAAGGCGGTCTTTTTAGTAGTAGGTCATTGTTCCGTTTGGTAGGAAGTTCCTACATGCTTCATATTTTGCAGACGTGTACCTCACAATGTTTGTTAAAAGTCACAGAATATACTATTTACCAGAAATAAGTCTCCTACAATAAAAATCTCATCAAAATAACTTGTGCTGTCCTTCTAAAGTGTCCCTAAATACCGAATGTATACGGCACTGTTGCAATCCTCCTGACAGCCGAGAGCGTTAATGCGCCGGTGCAAGGAAACCAGGAGGTGAGTGGATCGAGTTCACGTCGAGGGTTAACGACGAAGGCTGGTGAGCAAGCCAGGCTGCTTGTGGTTTTTAGGCTGTGCCCCACATCCAGTTAGTTAAATACCATGCTGACACACACTTCTGCCTCAGATACATGCTACGCAAACATTTACAATCATACTAGAGCATGTGATTTTGTATAGAGAGAGACAGCTAGAACACACATGTTTCGTCCAGTGGGAGTTGTGACATGAGCTGCGGCATTTAGGCACCAAATGCCACTAACACTGCTACAACCGATGTAAAGGGTGTCCCAGGAGTCTTTCTCTGATTACAAACATACATATCCCAGAAAATATGACACGTATCTTTTATCTGGAAATGTGGGTTCCTTATTTAAGTTTGCTATCTACATACGGGTAATAAAATCCGACGCGTGCTCATTTCGTTGTCGAAAAGATATCCAGGAAATATTCCGATTCCACCCATGTGTTGATGAATTTTTCGTGAGGAATAGATGCTATGACGTCACTTATTCTGTGTTGTAGATGTCGTTCTCCAGACATCAACCCTATCGAACATGCCTGGGACAGATTGAAAAGTGCTGTTTATAGACCATGTGACACAGCAACAACTCTGAAGGATCTACGAAGAATCGGCGTTGAGAAGGACGACAATCTGGACCAACAGTGCCTTGACGAGCTTGTGGATAGTATGCCACGGCGAATATAAGCACGCATCAGTTCAAGAGGACGTGATAGTGGGTATTAGAGGTACCGGTGTGTACAGCTGTCTGGACCACCACCTCTGAAGGTCTCGCTGAATGGTGTTACAACATGCATTGTTTGGTTTTCATGAGCAATAAAAAGGGCGGAAATGATGCTTATGTTAATCACTATTCCAATTTTCAGTACAGGTTCCGGAACGCTCGGAACTGAGGTGCTCCAATATTTTTTGATGTGTATACCATATAAAAAAGCGAAATACTGTTAGCAAAAATATGGAAATGTTTTGACCGTTTTACTTTAATTTTACACGAGAATCTGTTAAGCATTCACATAACGGTATATGAATTTGCAGATTAGGACGTATAATTACTTCCCATAGATATTCTGCAATTTTCCATTTAACCAGACAGAGCCGCCACAAGACATGGTGGTGTACAGCTGGTATATTACACAGCACATAAACATGCAGCGCTCGTAATATTTACTAACTCTTCATAAAAGGCAATCTCTTGTCTCACAACAACAAGAACAGTACCAAACGCCAGAAACTGATTCTGGCGGTTCTTCGTGTGGTTATGAAATCGGTCACTAAATTGAAACACTGACAAGGAAAGCTCATGTGTTCTATGTACACTGTCTTCGAGGTACAATACTCCCCCTTAATTTATTATTTGGCAACAGAAAGTGTTTTTGTGGTTATTTTCTTGTCTGAAGTGGCCTGTTGACAGTGGTGAAGTTTTGGTCTGGAAAACTATTCATAGAATGTATTGTGAATTTTTAACATCGTTTACTTTCGTTTCCTGGAACCCATTGGTGAATTTTGACGTCACTATATTGCCGTGGCTCACACGCTGCTTTCACTGGACCATTACGTTTCAGGTACGCTGTTGACAGTCGTTTGTTTGACTGTTTTGTTTTACATTGGCGGACGCGAAGTTGGACTTTGTACAGCTGTGTTTCCATTTTGATTTCGTTTGTGCGGATATGCGTCTGTGTACATGTGTGTGTGAGGTGGGCGGTGTTTGTGTGTGGGTTGTGCGTTTGCTGGGTGTTATTTGCTTACGTGACGAATAATGTTCATTTGAAGAGTTCGGTTTGGACACTGATGCACCTTTTTCCACGTATGACGCGTTTAAGATATGAGAATTTCCTTCTACTGCTTATTGTCATTTTTTTTACAAAACAATATGCAGTTCTGTTTCTGTGTCATTAGAGCGTTGGGTGTTTTAAATGAGATGGTGCGAAAAAGTGGAGTGTGTACTGTCGTTTCTCAGTGCTCTTAAATGTTCAGTATACCTCATTCTCAAATTCCTACAGTAGTGTTCCACATCTACAGAATCACAATTCTTGCAGTTTAGCTGCTATATCCCTAGTTTGCTAAATGTTTTCGAGGTAGTGCTGATGTTTTCAACCTTTTCTGTAGCGTTTCGTTTGTTCTATAGGCCACATTTATTCGTTGATTTCTCATAATGACTCTTACTCTGTGGGTCATTTCGTCGTCAAACGTTAGTGTATACGGTGTGTTTTGTTGTTTATAGTTTCCTAATCTTGGTCACTTTACCTGTTCTCCGCTGTATGATCATTTCTGGTGTGCGATACTGTAATATTGCTGACAATGTTTTGCATTAGTCATGTATTTATGTCAGTTTGTCGGCTGTGTTTAGTTTCCTGCTATTTTCTATGATCATTTGTCTAACTTTGCTTAGTTTTCGTGTGTAGCTATGTGTAATCACTGGAATTCTCTTCAGTCGGTGTAGGAGGTAGCTGATATTGATTTTTATATGTATCGCGGACTGGTCAGAACTGCTGAGTGTTATTGTATTTTTTTTGTGGTTTTATTTATATTGATAACTGGTGTTCATAGTTTCAGTTTTCTGTTGAGTATTTTTTCTCCCTTTCGGTTTCAGATGTGAAGTGAATGTTTGGGTGGATAGTAATGATGTGTCCGTGTAACTTTATTACCCACTCATGTGCTCCATCAAGCAAGCAAATAATGGCATCAACGTAGTTGTACTAACGCACTATTTTGTACTTGTTGGATTTCATTATTTATTCAAAGACTTTGCTTTCATGATGGCAAAGGAGGATACTCGCCGGTGGGACATTTACGGAAAATCACATGAGGAATTCTTCTTGCGGGATGCAAATTCCAAACTAAATTTATTGCAGCTATTCAAGGTAATGATACCAAGTTTCAGTATACTGCAAGGATCAGTTAACCTTTGGTAAACTCTGTGAAATTTTCCTGTTGCCCTCTGTGCATGTAGACTGTCTACCAGGATCCTATGGACCATGTTCTAGTAAATTTTCTTACACTACCGACTTAATGGAACTTTGTTTTCACAAAACTACGCTTTATCGCTGCAACCATTCTCCTCTGGTACGTCCTGTATTCTTTATTTTTGTATAATTTTTACTTTTTCTTGCAGTACGTCGTCAATTGTTTCTTTTTTCGGTCCCCATTCGTGTTTCACCTGAAAATTTTCCTTCCACTATCTCTGTTAACAATATCTAAATAAATGTCCAAGAAATTTCATTTTTTGATCAGTTACTGTGATCACCTTACATGTCGAGGACGCTTCACGGCCAGGCACAAACGCCCATATGTCGTCAACTGTGTGCCTGCAACATGTACTCATACATCCATATGTATATTCCAGAACAGTGGAGAAATTGTAATTGAAAGTCAGTTATCCACAGTCCACAGATAAATAAGACATGGCAGTGCCTGTGTTGTTCATAAGTTGGACGCAATGTACATGGATATATACACGAAGAAACAGACATTGTGGTGGCTATGACTGCTATGAAACACATAACAAGTATTCACAATTGCGAATATGTGAATAACCATTGAGCCGTGGTAAAAGTTGCAGTTTTGAAGAGCGCTCCGCAGCTCGTAGTGTGAAATAGTCGCCCTCCTTTTCTGGCGGTGCCGCCGCTATGCCAATCGCAGCTTTGGTGTCTCCCTCTGGTGGGGAAGGGGGAAGGTTGCCTGTCCATGTGCATTTAAGGGGCGCTATGAGCTCGCCAGTTGGAATCTGAGTCAGTCTCGGTCAGTCTGGGGTCAGTCTGTGTCTGTCTCTCGTCCGCATTTGTTAGGCAGTTAATGTCTGGCTGTCGTTCGGAGTGCTAGTATCTCTGTCGTTCGGATCAATCTTTAAAGCCGCAAAATGAGAGTCTTTCCACTTTGCCAGTAAGAGAACTCCGTGAGTGGTTGAAGGGTCGGGGCTTAGTTGCTGACGCAATGGTCATTGGTGGTTGGATCTATCGGTTTGTCGGTCGCTCACTGAGACACAAAATGACTTCTCCGTCTTGAGCGTCGGCGCATGTGAGGTCGCCACGTGAGTCCAGTGGGCCGCGCCCTATAGCGAGGGGTACTGGCTTCGCAGTCGACAGGAGGGCAACAGGAGTCAATCTACTACATCAGTCTGGCCGGTACGAGTTGCGACGCCGTGGTGTAACTGGTTCTCCGAGCGCTTCTGGGCCCCTTCAGTTACTATCTTGTGGAGCTTGGCTGGTGCACGGATGTCGTTTTGCCAGTGGGCGTGTTTCCTCTGCATGGTTTGGTCCGAGCCTGTGTGTCTTGAAGTGAGTGGGAGACACGCCAGCAGTGCCGTCGCGACGGAGCTGCAGTCGCGGACGGAGCAGCGGGCAGTCGGTCGGTTGGTGCGCACCAGGAAAGACGGGAGACCGGCGTTCCTTCCTGCGTCCGTTGAAGCGGCTGGCAGCGATTTGGGGTGCTGCGCCAGGCCTTCTCGAGAAATCACAGTTTATTAGAAGTTAAGTGATTGGTGATATGTTGTGTGATTTATTCTTGTTAAATTTTACTTGTTTTCTTGGTCAGTCCTTCGACCCTAGCTTGCTCGTCTGTCTCTCGTCCGCATTTGTTAGGCAGTTAGTGTCTGTCTGTCGTTCGGAGTTGCCTCTGTCATGTTTGTCGGATTTGCTGTGTTAAAGGATTTATTGCTTGGAGTGTAACTGCCTAAGACCTGAAACATGTTTGATCTTGCCTATCATATTGAGAGGCGGTATCTGTGCAATGTAGAGCATCTTAGTTTGTTTGGCCAACCTTGTAGAATTTTATATAAGATTCAATTTTATAAGCTTTTATTTAAATGATCATTTTAGTATATAAAGTTGCCACCCTTTCACCTTAAAATTTTTCTTCGAAGTTAAAATCAAGTAGCATGTTCAGTGGCAAGTTAATATTTAATTTTAGTGTTTGTAACATTTCCATGCCTCCTACGGGGTTCATAGTTCGTGTGCTTGTGTGAATTGTTAAAACCTTTAGTTTAAGGTAATTTGGTGTGTTGCAGATTTGCACCAGTGTAGTCTATCAGAGGTTGTGGAGAGCGGTCGTGATTACGGCCATGTCAAAAGGGAGCGGCAAGTTTCTCAGCCCGAAAGCTCATACAGTCAAAAATCTGTTTCTCTCGGCCTCTGAATAAATTGTAACTTGATATTTAGAGGGTGCTTTCTGATTATAATTTTAAATCTGTTTCTTTAAAAGAAACGCTCTTAGGAATAAAATTCCCATTTGTTAAAACCAATTTGATTATGATTTCATCAGTTACACCCTGGCACCTACTTCCACGTTCACATAGTGTGATAAAATGTGTTAATGTTCTTGATGAATCGCTACTAAAGGAAATAAATTTTTAAGAATACTCTTTGGAAGTGAATCCACGGTTGAGCTATATTTCAAGGGTGCATACATTTTTATGGATGACAGTGCGGGACTGCATCGAAAAGTGGAAGTGGTGGGCTTCTAGGTACCAGAGGAGAGTCAGTTAAGGGGCTGTCCTGTCTGCTCCTCTTACCTGATCCCGTCAAGCACTTGTGGGATGCTTTGTGGTTGCGTATTGCGGAATGTCTCTGAGATCCAACGACCGTCCAGTAGTTGTTGGCCGCGCTGGTGGAAGGATGGAAAGCACCTGCCGCAAGCATTCCTTGCCATCCTTGCGGCCAGCGTGGGTAAACGTTGCAGGGAAAAGGCTGCCATCTGTGGTGATCACACACAGTATTAAGGACCTGTGTAGCCTCATGTATTGTCCAGGGTTCCGTCATACATCGCAATAATTATCGTGTTCCTATGAAAGTATCATTTCTGTTCGTCTTAGATCGTATTTCTTTCAGTTACTTTTTGCATTATTCAGCAGCAGTTCTTTCTATGTATGTTCCGAGTTTCAGCTAGCTATGTCACTTGACAGTGACACGTCCCAAGAAAATTACTTTCGTCCATAAGTATCTTAAAGCACTGTATTTATATTCCGAATTGTTAAACATTATTTTCCCCCTCATCCTCTGGTTGTTCCTATCCTCTCCAACCCATGTCTTCTACCGCTCCTTCACCGTTGTGTCTCCCTGACCTTCCACCTCTACACCCATCATCTCCTTTCCCAAAGTGGCTTCCATCGACTTTCCTTCCCATATGATGCCCTCTCTCCCTCCGTTTATCCATCCTGTCAACTCTTATCCTCACCTCCCTCTCCCTCCCTCTCTCCTTTTCCTGGTCTCCGTCTCCACCAACTATCCTGTTTTATCCCCACGTGCCCTCTCTCTCTGACTCATTTCTCTCCCTTGAATCCTTTTGCTCTCCCCTCCACTGCCTTTCTGATTCCTTCTCGCATCTGCCCTGCCCCCTGTTTTCTATATCCTCTCCCTCCACCCCTTCTTTTTTTTCTTTTCCTCTCCTCCCCCTTTTCTCCTTCATCGCTTTAGATCCTCCCACCACCCATCTGCCACCGTGTAGCCTCTATAGTGATGTTTCAAGTGAGTGTTCAGTGTTGTGCATCCCCTGTCAGTCTTGCAAACAGCCACCATACTGTCGTTAGTTGTGTTTTTTATCTTGTGCTAACAGAAACCAGACTGTCGCCGTGTTTTTTTAATTGTGCTTGTCTGTTTGCTATGTGTTTTACTCAGTATCACCGACCATTTGTTTTTATATTTTTCTTCGCATCCTTTTCTCCAAGTTACAGTTTTACACAGTCACTGTTTTTTGCCTGCTTTCATCGTTCTGCTATATCCTAATTCTTCTTTTTTAACTTTTCTGTAGGCTGCAAAGCGGCGTATTGTGCTGCTGCCAGCCGCCCCCTTCTGGGAGGGGAATCGAAATCCAATAAAGACAAAAAAAACATTATTTATCCTCATGGTATTGGGTTACAACATATCTTTTTCCATCGCATATAATAGTCTGTGTGCGAATAAGTTAGGGTTTGGAAGCAACACTATTAAGTTATAGTTACAAAGATTCTACTATGTCAGTGTCAGTTTGCAAGCAAACTGCAGATGGTGCACAGAATACTGTCCCCTCCCGCTAGTTGGCAGCAAATCACGTGGGCTAAAGCATCTATTAGTCCATGACTGCTCAGTTAACATACCAATTCTGTTGCATTCCTTAGGCTAGGACGAGGGGCCTATCGTTGTCTGCAGTCCTGCAGAGTCTTTCTAGCTGACCCAAAATAAAGGAGTTTCCATAAAGCATCAGGAAGGTACATAACTTCGTTCAGAGCTGAAAGCTGCCCTTGAAAGCAGGAAAAAAATGAATAATTCGCCTGCATTGGGCGACTGAGGGGGCGGCTATCTGCCAATAAAACACTCTTGTTCGAGGCAGTGGGAGGAATACTTTTGAAAACGATAACATTCTAAGCCAGGTGAAGCCTCCAGACACGGTAGAGTATGAGAACAACGGTTTTTATTGGCAGCCACGCAACGGAACAGCGTTCGTTCAAAATATTTTCCACCAGCTTTCTGACTGGCAGACAATATTTAATCGCGAACTTCCAGCATGTTGGAGTTATCTGTATTTGCTGAGACTGTTCGTTGCACGTTTTTGAGATCGTTTGAACATCTTCAGAAATTCCACTTTTGTCTATTTTATGATGATCAGAAAATGAGCCATGGCACGAAACTAGTCATCGAGTGGATAAAAGAAGCAAAATTCGCAACTTTGGACTGATGATTTTTCGATGTACTGAATATTTATTTGTGCAGAGTGTGCACGTCATGCATGCCTACGTGTAAGCCTTTCGATTCGCCAACTTCAGAATCCTCTAATGAGAGAGGTTCTCAGCATCATTGATTGATTTCAACAAAATCCCCTGGAAAAGGAGAGTGTTTAAATTATTGTCAAAATTGTTACTGGACAGAACTCTCTAGGTGTGTTTCAGCTAGCCAGGTAGATTCCTTGAATAGCGGAAAGAAGCTAGTTTCAGGGTGTTATGATAGAGAATGCTTGCCACTGGGAGACTGAAGAAGAAACAGTTGCAGACGGAAAGCCAAGCAGAAGAGACTTGCCATCAGACCTGACTTGCAGCCTTACAAGAGAACGTCTCCACTTAAGCTTTACGTACAGAGGGCCACATGGACTCAAAACTACCACCTGTTTCTGCCACCATCTTCCACCAACACGCTTTGTAAGAATGGTAAGAAAGAGCTGTTGATGCAATCATCAATTCAAGGGGGACGTGATGCTAGTTATCTTTCATTAGGGGCTAACTGCACAGTTTTAACGTTCGCAACTACCTAGTTGCTTTTACTGCTGTTCGTTCTTATTTTTCTGGACTCTTTCTTTAAATTACTAACCATTCCTACAGCCACTGGCCGTATCTATAGTTTATTCTCATGACAATGTCTTCACTATGCTCACCCTTCTGTGTCAAGTTAAGACTTCCCTTGTCCATTTACTAGATGTTCATTGCCTTATCTCAGTGGGTAATTCTTATGCTTGGGCTTTACAGTAATAAACCAGATTGTTACAATGACCACTTGTATCTGTTATAGCCAGATGATCCCACCTCTCCTTAATACATCAATGTGCAGTGTGGTCCCAGTATTATCGTGCTTGATTGAGTTACCTCTATTAATTATCATTCAATAACATGTTGCAGTGGTGCGACACTGTCATTTCCCTAAAATTTTCATGATCATATACGAAACTTCTTCACTCTTCTGTAGGTCACCTGAAATCGGACTTATAGCATCTTCGGCATATGCTAAACAGGTCAACCGCCACCCAGTACACCCTCAGTGATGTGACACAGGACCTTGTATGTGAGTACTTTACGGAGAGGAGCTAAAAAATAATAAAATAATAATCTGCCGAGTGTTAAGAGCAGGAGTGCGAAAATACAGAGTTCCTCCACTCTCCTGTCTCTCTGTCTCTCTCTCTCTCTCTCTCTCTCTCTCTCTCTCACTCACTCTCTCTCTCTTAGCCAGTAATACGAAGTAATGCTCACAGGAGCAAGCTTTACTCCTCTGATAAGAATTCGATATCTTGGTTGAGACCTGCTTTTACCTCACCAATACACCACGACAAAAACTAGCGAGTCCATTAAAGTATCAGTTGGTTCTACACACGAAACACTTTTTCCACAGCTGGTAAGCCCTAATATAGTCAGGAAGTCATTTACACAGACTCGTTCGGTAGCTGCAATGCACGAGAATGTAACAGTGCCAGTAGTCATCGATCCTCTACTGCCTGAAACATAGCGGATATTTTTAACCATTCTTTGACCTCCAACATCCTTTGCACAGCCAGGAAGGATGGACACATATAACCAAATGTTACCCAAGAAGTAATCTGTCAAACAGCCTTCCGATTTCCTTTCTAACAGCAGTATCCAAGACTTTCGAGTACATAGTTCGTGAATAGCTTACTAATTATTATAACATCAACTAATATTTCAGATGAACACTATTTTGATTTCCGAAAAAAATCTCAGCACGACGACTGCTCTTACGAAAGTGACTGACGACCTGTAACAAGCTGTGGATAAAGAACAGGCGGCTAGTGTGTGCTTTTTGGATTTCAACAAAGCTTTCGACACTGTCGCCTTTGACATTCTGCTTGCAAAATATACGAGTCAAAATATTTCTTGAAGTGCTGTACAGTGGTTCATGTCATACCATATAACGTACCAACAGTGACATATGACTGGAACAAAAAACTCACAATGGATGGATGTAGCATCAGAGGTCCCATAAGGACCAATATTGGGACCATCATTCTTCTCCTTACACGTTAATGATGTTTCAGGTCTTCTCTCCCAGGGCAAATATCACCTACATGCTGCTGACATTCAGTTATAAATAAGTGATCTTTACCATTATTATTAATATTATTGTTATTAGTGTCAGTTATTGTCATTTTCTGTATTGTTATTCTTGGTTGGTTGTTTGATTTGAGAGAGCAGACCAAACAGCAATATCATTGGTCCAATTGGATTAGGGGTGGACGCCAGCAGTGCCATCCCAGCATTTGCCTGAATAGATTTAGGGAACTCACAAAAAAATTAAATCTCTATGGCAGGATGCATGTTTGAACAGTTGTCCTGCCAAATGGGAATCCTGCGTGCTAATCGTTGCACTGCCTCACTCAGTGCTTATTCTTACTCTTATTTTTATTTTATTATTGACAAGGTTCTTTAATATTTTTGGCATGTGTCACTCCTAGTCAGATATAAGAGAGGGCCTTAAGACTCTAATCTGGTCAAAGTAAATAACCAATAAGCAAATAAAAGGAAATCCCTCTCGTAGACCACCATTTACATACAATGCATCTCCTTTTTTTTATTGCTGCCATGCATCATTTGCAGTTTGGCATCGACCCTTTGGTGTCAATGTAGACCATGTTGTAATTTGCCAGTCCAAGGGAAAGTTTACCTAGCAACAAGTAACAAGTGAGCCATGCTCCCATTGTGATGGGATTACTACATATAGAAGTAGTACTTCCACCAGAAGTGCCACAAGAAGTTTGACAAGAAAACTATGTATATGTCACTTGTTACAGTTCCAACAATGAAGTAAGCACTAGTTGGACAGTTTCTACTAATCCCATGACAATCTTCACAATCCCTCTGACGTTCAAATGGGCTTAGCCAGTGAAAATTTGAGTGGCCCACTCAAATGTGCTTGTGCTGGTTTGGTGTGATCTACCCCACCACTCAGTGTGCAAAGAATGCTCTGAAAACGAAAATTAAATATTATGCCTGTGAACCCTGGGCCTACCCAGGCCCTCCTAGGTGTGGAAGTGCCAGCCAGCTGACTATCAATTATCAGAAGAACTGTTGCTGTCAGTAGACCTAAAACTCTAGGACAAACAACACCCTACTTCCCGTACATAAGAATTAATTACATGAATTACGACACTCATTTTGGGTCCAAAAAGTTTGGATTGGTATTCTTAGGAAAATTCTGTACAAACTAGGAAACACTAGTAAAATATTGATTAAGGCTACTAGCAATTTAATACCGACTGTCTACTAAAAGTATGTCAGTTGATATTGAAATCAAAACCAAAAATGTATACTGTGACAACATAATTTAAACTCCTGTATTTTGGCAATATTCCTATTCACCATTTCACTTCCTCAAATTTAAAACTCAAGAACACAAATGAATCATGTGCCTGACATGGTCAAGTGAGAATGCGAATAACTAAGAGAACACGCTAATGTAACAATGACTTGAAGTGAAAGCACGCTGATGACTTTAACATTTAACACCTAAGCAATGCGTTATTTAACTTTCACAGAATGCATTGAAAATCTCGGCCGTGGTTGGCAGGTGCATGTGTTCCCTCTCGTACCTGTTGATCTGAGAAAGCTATGCTGGCTGGTGACTTAGTTTAATAGTCAAAAACGTCCGTATATTGCCATGAAGAACACACACATCCCTAGCTAGCACACGTGGCTGTGTACACTCGGCAAGGCTGGGCAACATGCACAATGTTGAACTAAAAAATTCTCACAAGTGTCAACTATAACAACAATTGGCTCGTCCTTCACTATGGATGTACACGAGATAACCAGCACAAATTCGGCTGACACAGAGGTTCGTTCAAAGTGTTCACAGAAAAGTATCTCTCCTGGCGTCACGACAAAGCATTATGTGCTCTGTGATAGACGCCCTTAGACAGGTGATTTCTGTTCTAAGCGCACATTCTCCGGACACAGCTTTCTACATCTTCATCTGCATCTACATCTACATCTACATGGATACTCTACAAATCACATTTAAGTGCCCGGCAGAGGTTTCATCGAACCACTCCACAATTCTCTATTATTCCAATCTCGTATATTGCGCGGAAAGAATGAACACCTATATCTTTCCGTACGAGCTCTGATTTCCCTTATTTTATTGTGTTGATCGTTACGCCCTATGTAGGTCGGTGTCAGCAAAATATTTTCGCATTCGGAGGAGAAAGTTCGTGACTGGAATTTACTGAGAAGATTCCGTCGCAACGAAAAACGCTTTTTTTTAATCATTTCTAGCCCCAATCCTATATCGTTTCTGTGACACTCTCTCCCATATTTCGCGATAATACAAAACGTTCTGCCTTTCTTTAAACTTTTTCGAAGTACTCCGTCAGTCCTATCTTGTAAGGATCCCAAACTGCCCAGCAGTATTCTAAAAGAGGACGGACAAGCGTAGTGTAGGCAGTCTCCTTAGTAGGTATGTTACATTTTCTAAGTGTTCTGCCAATAAAAGGTATCCTTTTGTTAGCCTTCCACACAACATTTTCTATATGTTCTTTCCAATTTAAGTTGTTCGTCATTGTAATAGCTAGGTATTTAGTGAATTTACGGATTTATCGTGTAATCGAAGTTTAACGAGTTCCTTTTGGCACTCATGTGGACGACCTCACACTTTTAGTTATTTAGGGACTTTACTAGTCGATAAACAACAGTGTCATCTGCAAACAACCGATGACAGCTGCTCAGATTGTCTCCCAAATCGTTTATATAGATAAGAAACAGCAAAGGGCCTATAATACTACCTTGGAGAACGCCTGAAATCACTTCTGTTTTACTCGATGACTTTCCGTCAATTACTACGAACTGTGACCTCTCTGACAAGAAATCGCAAATCTAGTCACATAACTGAGATGATATTCCATAAGCACGCAATTTCACTGCGAGCCGCTTGTGTGGTACAGTGTCAAAAGCCTTCCGGAATACGGAATCTAACTGAAATCCCTTGTTAATAGAACTCAGCACTTCATGTGAATAAAGCGCTAGTAGTGTTTCACAGGAACGCTGTTTTCTAAACCGATGTTCGCTGTGTGTCAATATATCGTTTCCTTCGAGGTAATTCATTATGTTCGAACACAATATACGTTGTAAAATCCTGCATTGCTCTGTGGCACTTTACATAGTTTTCGATGGTTATGTTGCCATTGCAGAGGCTGATTTCTCAGTTCCTCCCACGTTCTTGGTCTTTAGTTCCCTTGAGTTCATTTGCCAGTTGAATTATGAACTTCTTCCTTTCCATGTTCTTTTTCGTTCCTATTTTATAGATGACCCATTCATTTATTGCGACCATTTCCAGTGTGTTGTAGAAGTCTGTTTGTTCTATATTATGTCTCCCTACCACTTTCGCGCAACGACGCTCTGAGCGTGCTTTTTATGGAATTGACAAGTTTGAACCTGGGACCTGTTGCTGTTAAGGAGGCGCCAGACCACACATGACATGTAGAATTCAGAAGAGTTTAGTGAGACCAGCGATGACATAACCAAATACTAAATGATTTTAGCGTCAGCTCCACTGCACTCCCTGTAAAAGAATCTTAATACTAACTAAATTTAGTGGAAGGGGTTCAAGGCTTTCCTATTTTAGTCAGCTGGTAAAATAACGTCAAAAAATCAGTTAAGTTTACCATTGGAAATTTTATTCTACTCGCAAAACATTGTTTATAAATTTCACTATTGATAAAAGGAGATGTTTTAATACAGGATGGTAAAAACCAATTGCGTTCAACAAAAATGTGAACGAATATTCCCTGAATGTGTTTCCAAGTTCTACAATCGATCGAAGGATGACCTATGCCATATGACATCTATGATCTAGGTTTAAATTAAGTTTCACAAAAGAGAAAACTATCAAAATGGTCTACAGTGACCCTCTATTTTATTTAATTACTTATCTAACGTGTCGTAAATTACAGTGGCTGATGTGGCTTCTCAATAAGTATATTGCAGAAAAATCATCGCGTTTCAGATTTTTACTTCAAGTGGCAAATGTGAATACCATGAGCTTTAATTGACGATCGACACTAGCATTGCCCGCATCTCATGGTCGTGCGGTAGCGTCCTCGCTTCCCACGCCCGGGTTCCCGGGTTCGATTCCCGGCGGGGTCAGGGATTTTCTCTGCCTCGTGATGGCTGGGTGTTGTGTGATGTCCTTAGGTTAGTTAGGTTTAAGTAGTTCTAAGTTCTAGGGGACTGATGACCATAGCTGTTAAGTCCCATAGTGCTCAGAGCCATTTGAACCATTTTTTGACACTAGCATTACGCAAAAAGGGGTGTAACAGATGAGATTTCTGCAGTTCTGAGTGAAGCTTTATGCATTGTTATGCGGCATCGCGTGCGTTCATTACCTTGTCGGAGTTCGTCAGGGGGCGGCGGCCAGCACAGCTCCGGTCACCTCGCCGTCTCGCATGCAACTCTCCTTCACTTCTCCTTACTACAATTTACCGAAGTTGGTTTAAGAAAAACTATCTGGCCGTGTTTTCATCTGACCAATCTGGGGCTCAATGTTAACCTTAAGCTCTGCCTACAAAAATTATGTCCATCCAATGAGAAAGTTATACTTTTCATTGTGGGGCAATGTTTTTATAGTTTGTAACGTAACAGAGACGCGAAAAGGTCTCACACTAAAACTTGCAGCTGGTGTGGTCCTTTTAGCGTTATCGTAAGATCTATACTGTTCTTCTGGAGGGCTCTATCTTTTAACATGGGCTGGGGGGTGGTCCTAACATAACAGAGACGCAAAAAAGTGTCACGCTAAAATTTGCCGGTGGTGTGGCCCTTTTTGTGTTATCGTAAGATCTATACTGTTTTTCTGGAGGGCTCTAGCTTTTAACATGGGCTGGGGGTGGACCTAGCGGTTAGTTGGAAAAAGGCACTTTTTGTGCTATCGCAAGATCTATACTGTTTTTCTGGAGGGCTCATGCTTTTAACATGGGCTGGGGGGTGGACATAGCGTTTAGCTGTCGACGTGGGTGTCCATACCTTATCGTAGGGCCTTCAGCCTAATATGGTTCTGCTCTCGGCTTCTGTTCTCGTTTCTCCCCTTGGAACTGTGTGTGTCTCACAGTGAGTGGAAAGGCATGACATGCATTTAGGCAATCTTGTGGTAGTCTGTGGTATTCCATTTGCTCACTCGTTACTCGTATTACTTTGATTAATTTAATGTCACGATTTATGCGGAGATATGTGACATACTACTGGATTTGCTTATCACGTCAGGGTTTTCATGGAAGGTGTTGGATTTGCCTGACACTTTACATATCACCACCCTTCGAACTTAATTTTTGCACTGAAGTTAGGCAATGATTGAATCGTTGTTTAAATCAGCCAAAAATCATTCCTTTATTTAAATTTTATTGCCTACTGTTCAGCCATGTTATTCTGTTCTATGCTACTTTGTATTACTAATTTATATTTTTATATTCTTCCACATTATAGTCAAAAATGACAAGAGAAGAATATATTTATACTTTAATTAATTTTTAATTATTTTCTTTCTTTATTTAAGTGTGAAGTTAGCTTTTTAAGAAGTTTGCTATCGAAAGTGAGGAGTCTTCCACATCGATTTTCTTAGAAATATTGTTTCTATAAATGTAGTAATTAAGTAAAATCTATTCCTAACACATATTCTAAATATCATGTACAAGTAAAATGTTTTTGTTTCTAGACACTCATTTCAACTTTGTTACACTAACAAATAAGAATTATTTCCAAGAATTGCTTTGACAAAGAAATATACATACACAAGTATTGAGATATCCTAAAAAATGGTACAAATGTTAAAAAAAGGGAAAAATCCAACAAGATAATTTTTTATTCTTTGTTTTTATAAGGAGAAAATAAGTAAATTACAGTTAGTCTTTTATTTTTATGAGGAGAAAATAAGTGGCATATTGTTTTAGTGTTTATTATGCCTTACTTTTGTTCTTTATATACTGCCCATTTCAGAACTAATGACTTATTTTTATCGATAGTCTATGTTTTACATAGGTCCATAGTAAATGACTTATTTTGAAGTTTATTAGCTGTCTGGGGTGCTTAACTTATTTAGTTTTTCACATGTTTCTTTTGCACAATTCCTACATCACATAATTTGATTTTACACATTCACACAATCCTATGGATGTTTAAGGATGATGTTGGCGAATGTTTTGGACGAAGGTGATGGACTTGAGCGAGATGGATATGGGTAAGTATTTGATGTACATCTTCGTTCGTCATTCCTTGTTGGCTTTGCAAGTGTGTGTTGCTGTTATGGAGGTCCCATAATGGAATGGAGCTGTGAGTGCAGATTCTCGTGGTTTACTGGCTTTGTATGCGTGAAAGTCATCATTATGTGTCACCGAAAGCAGTCATTTTTTGTTCCAATACTTCACAGACGACTAGTTTACAATAGGATAGTGATTTGGGAAGGTATGTTGTCTATTCTTCACCCATCTTCTTTCTTGGTCCCAATCTTGCGAATCTTCAACTTCTGTTCTTCCTGCTTTTTCTCTGCTTCTGACTTGCTTCGTGGTTCTTCTCTGGGCAGGATATGGAAATATTTATTGATAACTAGTCGCTTTGAAGTTCTCCTCCTAGTAAGAGTTTGATAGATTCTTTGGGCGAAAGTTTTCTTCAGTTTCGTGCATCAGTGCGCTGTTTAATAGCAGTAGTGTGACTTTTACACATATTTTTTTGCCAGTAGAGGCTTGCCCAAGCGCTCTTCTCGTCGGGCCGTTTTTCTCCTCGCTCTGTTCATTGTGGGCGCTTGGAGACCCTTCCAGCGTTCAGCGCCCCATTGCATCTCTGCAGGGCTCTGGCACTCTGTGGTTCCACTTGGCAGATATACAGCCCACTTCAGCTAAAGAAGGGCCCTCTGTTGGTCTCGCTGTCCTTTCCCTTCTCTCGACGGTTCTGCCTTGTAGGAATCATGTCTTGCTAATTAAGTCCTTTTCTATCTTGATACTTCTAGCATTGCAACATATGGGTCGTTGCATGTGGTCTTTGCTGGAGTTTTTACAATGGTTCTTACAAGAAGTTTTACTTATAATCATGTAACATAAGTCTAGCACCTACATTGTTTTATGCCTTCTTAAAAAGCTTTGCAAATATCGGCACCCTTTCCATGTTACCAATTCTAACATATTTTGAGTCTTAACGTCTATTCAAGAATCCTCAAATTCGTTTTTTGTTTTTGTGTAGTGTCGTGGCGTATAGCGTTTTAGTATTTCATGATGTTAGACTGTCTACGCTTTATCCCTTCACCTTAATCTATGGTACTATTGGTGTTATTTTTGTTTTTGTTTTTATTGAAACTACTTTCTTTTTCCCACCTTCCTCTCTCTCTTCATTATTCTATCTCCTGACGATCTTATCTGCAACATAATATTGAAATATTGTGCTGATTATTTACCAGTAATAAAATTATTCCTCAAACTTGTACTGAAAGTGTTTAATACTGCCAGTCTTAGATAAAAATACCTATGCTTTATCTCGTAAAATACCCTCTAATTCTCTTTTACTGTCTTCCGAAATACCGCGAACTTCTTGCAACTTCAGTCGATTTCTTTATGGACTTCTAACATGAGTTGAGGCGATACACCTTTTGTGCATACCATTCTAATTCTTCATCCTCTTTATCTCGCATCATTCTTAATTGTTTGTTTATAGCTGGTATTTCTTCTAACTTTAGCTTTTTCTCAAAGAGAAGTGTGACATTCCCGAATGTTACGCTACCTTCCCCCATATGTATTATCGCTCGTCTCTCATTTACAAAAATCTGCACCTATAATCAAATCTACAGTTAGTTTACGCATTATCACGGAGTTGGCTTCGATCTTTTGCCCTTGGCACTAAAGAGTTAACCTTGTTTGTCTCATAACTCCCGCAGCATTGTTTCTAATAGGACCTCTTACTTTAATCTTGCGTATTTTCAGAACTAGCAATTCCTCATTGGCATTACACTGCATGAATAAATTTTATGAGTTCGCTGTCAGTTCACTTCCACTATCAATTACAATATTGACTGAAATATGCTTTACCATGACCTTCACAATTGGTTGAATTTGAAATGTTTGGTTCTGTTCTCCTTCTTCTTGTATCAATGAATTTTCCACTGAATCATACATGAGTCTTTTTAGGAATTTCCCTTGTGAATTCGAACTTTCTGTAAGATAATCTTTGACTGCTACTTCTCTCTCTTTTATTTCCTGTTCTCTATTTCTTCCTTCATTTATGCTTTCTTCAACATCCTCTACTTTTTCCTTATCCTTGTCTATCTTCTCCTTCTTCGTCGCTACTTCCACATAATCGCATCTAAATGCTCTAATTATCGCTTCATAACTTCCTTCATTGTATACGTTGGCCTATGTGCTCACTCGTAACTTATTTTCAACTTCTGTCGACTGCGCATTATCCTCATTGAATTCGCTTTTCTTGGTTTCCATCTCAAATAGCTCTGCAATACTCATTACTTCATCCTTTCCTCCTACATTCGTTGTGCATGCCTCTGATAATTCATCTTCCTCTTCAGTATTCTCCCAATTAATTTCGTCCCAACACGATAGTGTTATTTTCTTGTCTTCATTTTCATGAGGTCTCTGCGGATTTGTTTCTTCCTTCTTCTCTTCTCGTAATAAGATTTTTAATTCTCTGTTCAAGGTGCTGCAATTGTCCTGGGTCGGTGCGTCATTCTCTTTGGCATGGGCTCTTAACTGTCAATTCGATCGTTTTTCGGGGTGTGGTTGTCTTAGCTCCACCTCTTCTATCTGTATTCTCTTTTCTTGTTCAGCGTGTAGATAGTGGTTTCTTTGTTGATAATTTGTCGGTCTCTTGGTTCTCCAGTACCCGTTCCAGTTGTCGTTATTCCCTCTGTAATAGTTGTTGCCGTTCCTGGGTGAATTATAGTTATTGCCATATTCCATTCTAAATCCATAACCGGTTCTTTGTTGAAATATATTGTCGTTTCTTGGTGTGAAGTTATCACGTGGTTCGTAATTATTGAGTCTTCGTGCTGTGTCTTGTGGATTCCACTGCTTTTTGCTTTCGTTTACACGTACGCTTCGTCTTTTTCTTGCGTCATCTTCAAAAATATGAACTCCCCTCAGAATACCTTTAAATGCTTCGACGTCGTAGCCTCCACGACCTACTAATCATTGCTGGTATTTCAATGGTAGCATCATTTCGCATAATTTAATCAACTCTCCGTCACTGTATGGTACATCTAAGCATTGATTTTTCTTTGCCATTAGTTCGAAAAATTTCACGGGACTCTTCTTTCCTCAATTTTCAAAATATGGGTTCTGTAATAATTCGTACTTCACTCTGTTCTGTGCTTCGCTGGACCAATATCGTAAGAGAAACTTCTCTCTGAAATCTTCGTACGATCGGCATGTCACTGCAACATTTTGCATGATTTCTGCGACTGTTCCTGAAATGTGTGCACATATAAAGTCTAATTTCTGTGTTAGCGCCCAGTGTTCTGGTAATCCTACTAGGAATTAATCAATAAAAGTTCGTGGATGTAATGAGTTTCCTTCTCGAAAGTGTTGAAATTTTCTGACTGTGAGGAAATGATCGTTGTCATACTTCGACATAGTTCCACATGAAATTCGCGATTCTTCACCACTTTTGTTTCTGATCATTTCTCCCGTCGTTCTTTCCGGTTGTGGTAGATCCATTGGATATTGCACCCTCTAACTTTCGCCTACCCTTGCGTAGTATCGTTGGAGTGGTACGGAATAATTTTCTTCCATCGGTTGTGAACTTGTAGCTGAATGAATTGCACTGTACTCTTCGCGGCCTGGCTTTCCATTGTCACGTATTGGTTGGTTATCTGGTCTGGCAAACCTTGCCGCTTCATTGCACGATCCAAACTGTCTTGAAACATACATTAGTGTTCCGCATGTGTTTGTGATGACATTTGTTCATCAAGAATTTGGAAACGTGTTTGTTGCTGTGCAGGCAGTCTGATTTCACGTATGTTACTTTCCGCCTGTGATTGGAATCGCAAATGCGTAATATATTCGTTAATTGCTTGTTTTTCCGGTGCTGTTACAGATACGGATGTGGTTGCAGACTCTCTGCTTGTTCGTTCCTGTTCACTACGCTCTTCAATGGTTTGCAACAACTCAGTTCGCAATTTCTGAAATTGTCGCTTCGTTTGTGCTTCTATTTTGACTATGCGGTTATCATATCTTTTCAGTGCTGCTTTTGTGATATGCTTGTGTATTACACTGTTTTCAACAATTTCATGCGCTGTACCTGCGGCTTGTCTAGTAATTTCGTTTATCTGTTTCTCTAGTTTCTTGACTTCTCCCTGGGTGTTGTTACGTAGTGTTTTGATCTCGTCCTGAGTGTCATTACGCAATGTTTGTACCTCCACTTGTACCTTGTCAATGTGTGTTCTCAATTGATTGTGACCTGTTATTAAGTTTCCTATGACTTCTCGAGATTCTTTTGCCTGGTCTTCAATATTACTTAGGTGTAAATGAATTTTTTTGTTTTTTTCTTTAATCGCACGCATTTGTCTCATGGTTTCTCCATTTTATATCGTCATTTCTGCATTCTGACTTTTAATTTGGTTCGCAATTTCTTTATTTTGTCTTGACATGGTATCCGTCATTAACTGTAATAATTCTGCCAGACTGGTGGGTCCTATTGCGTTTTCTTCCGACATCCTACGCTCTGTGTTTTCGCCCAAGTGATGGTTCGCAACCGATTGCATTGAACTGTGCTGTGACACGTTTCTGCTCGCATTCCTTATACTCTGTGGTGAGGGAGCTCTGATTACTTGTACTATGGGTTCTACGTATTCAAGGCGCAAGTTACAATCCTCATCGACTGACTCTCTACTTTCCTGCTCCTCTGTCGTATGCTGACCTAGGTTTTCTGTGCCTTGGCGTACATTGGCCCCGTTATGGTGCTTAATATATCCTATTTCTCGCGATACTGCATCGTCTATTGTACTGTCCTCAATTCTCTGTCCATTTTCACGCTGGGTCTGTACCTCAATTCGGTCAAGGTCTCGATCTGCCATTGCTAATTTTTCCGAATCCCTTATTTTCTTTTTTAAAAGCAATTCACGCACCCAACTTCTGGTCAACATGCGCTCATACGATCTCACGCGTTTCATAAACTTTTGTTCACACGACTTGACAAACAATTCACTTACTTGTTGGGTCAGAACCAACTTGTCAACGATGTATCCGCCACCTGTACGCTTGCTTTGAGGAGAAAACTTAATTCTAACAATATTAAAATTCAAAACGTAATTATGCTATTGTCTCTGCCAGACTCATTTCTATTGAATAATGTTACTATCTACAGCTGCAGCTACTGTCTTCCACTACGTATAAGATTAGAAAAAGAAATATTTTACTACGAAAGTTTTTCAACAGGATATTTTTCTGACCTAGTTAGGCATGTGGCCGACCTTCAATCATGGTATTTTACCATCCTGGCAGGGTCGCCATTTCTGCGTGGTATGTGTTCTATATCATGTCTCCCTTCCACTTTCGCCAACGACGCTCTGAGCGTGTTTTTTAGCGAATTGACTAGTTTGAACCTGGGAACTGTTGCTGGTAAGAGGCGCCAGACCACACATGACATGTAGAATTCAGAAGAGTTCAGTGAGACTAGCGATGATATAACCAAATACTTAATGATTTCAGCATCAGCTCCACTGCACTCCCTGTAAAGGAATTTTAATACTAATTAAATTTAGTGGAAGGGGTTCAAGGCTTTCCTATTTTTAGTTAGCTGGTGAAATAACGTCGAAAAAGCAGTTAAGTTTAGCATTGGAAATTTTATTCTACTCACAAAACATTGTTTATAAATTGCACTATTGATAAAAGGAAATGTTTTAATACATGATGGTAAAAACAAACTGCGTTCAAGAAATATGTGAACGATATTCCCTGAATGTATTTCCAAGTTCTACAATGGATCTAGGGATGACCTATGCCATATCACATCTATCATATAGGTTTCAATTAAGTTTCACAGAAGAGAAACTTATCAAAATGGTCTACAGTGACCCTCAATTATCTTTAATTACTTTGATTTACAAATGTCTCAATGAGATGCTGAAGGGTGTACTCTCCAAGTGGTTGTTTCTCTCTACACGTTTTCTCTTTGCCAAGGTATAGGAAAGCATTACTTTGTCGTTACATGAGGAGCCAACTATAATTTGAGACCATATTTGTCTGGTTTCTAGGACATGAATTGAGTAAACCTGCATCTTGCTTTGTTTGGTAACAGTTTGTCGTCAGTGGTTATAATTTCTCCATGGCAGTAAGTGCGAATACTCTTTGAATGAACTTTCCCCAAATTTCAGATAGAAGAGCGAGTTTGTTGGCTGCCAGTCGTAAAGCATAACTGATTTTCCGTCAGAACGGAGAAATCTGAGAAACCCCTTAAATCTGTCCCTTCTCATAGCGACGCCGATAAAAGCAGGCACCCAGGAGTGCACGATAGACCCTGAGCATACATGATAACTATTAGTTTCTCCAGTTCCTCAAGTGACACAGTCCAGTCATTGTTTTGAGCACTTTCTGAAGAATTAATTCTGTGTATTTCTTCATGACACGTTGTACTGCTTCATCAAAAATAAGACAGAAGGCACTGATGACAGAGATGTCCAATTTGTATCCCGCCTGGAAGGCGGCGCTTGGGTCTGCTCCTGCAAACTGAAGGGTAGGCCGAATGTAGGAAGCTAGGAGGAGATCAGGTGAGGTACAACACTTGGTACTGCAAATAAAAGTGATTTTACTAATTACTTAATTTTGTCTGAGATGAGCACGTAGGTGCGAAGCCGTACATCAAGTTACAAAGTGTCGCCCACAATGAAATAGAAACAATGTTGCTTGGTCGTCTACGAGGAATCAAACGCGCTGAATCCGGAGCGGCACTCGTAGAGCTGCGCAGCGCCGGCTAGAGGGCTCTGTCGTCGGTGTCGGTGTCGTAGTGCCGACCTACCAGACCGTACCTACATTGTGGCATCGTAGCTATCGATACCAGAGTCTAGTCTTTGGCAAGCATAAGCAGTGGGACCTCCTCTCTCCTTCAGAACATTCACAGCTGACCGCCATCTAGAACTTTAATTATTTTTCAATTTCCCACACGGTTCTGTTCCTTGCACTTATCTTTGTAGACGCTTCCAACTTTACTTGCTGTGATGTATATCAGCATTTCAATCCTCTTCCACTAATCACGTCTTGCTCACAATGTATTCATTTTCCCTTCTGTCAGATACATAATCATCAAGTTCATCAGTGAAGTCAATTTCCGATTCAGCTTCGGAATACTCAAAGAGACGTAACACTCCTTCATCAGAAAGTCCACGCTGACGACACATGTTCGAAAACGTGTTTCACGGACAAAGACTGCCTCAGTGACACAACATAACTTTCGGCGGACAGCAGTGTACACGTACCAAGTTGCAATAATGAGGAGCAATTGCTCTGCGTTACTGCTCACTGTACGCACTGTATTGATGGATAATTTACTTATATCCAGAAGATATATTACAGTGGGGTCAAATTGACCCTTTCTGCCGTTCTAGGTATACTGAATGAAATAGCAAAGAAAATTAAATATTTTGTAAATATTAAAACATCTTTAGAAGCAGGAGAAAAAAATTTGAAAAAGTCATATAAATGCATTAACGAAGTACTGTCCACGCTAGAATCACATTATTGTACTGTTTACAGAAGGCTCCTGAAGCTGCATTTTTGTGCTTTCGTGTTCTGGTGGTTCAGTGGTCATATCCGTATCCACTAATTGGTCTTCCTGCCCTGAGGCTCGCTGTGTTATAGCTTGCTGCGTGTATGTCCTTGTCCAACTTTCATGTTGTCAACTGGCAAACCTATTTCACGTCAGTTCCACTTTACTACCAAAATATTACACATTTATCTGCGTGCTATTGAGGTAGGAATTGAGGAATTGTTGGTACCGTGTACACGCAACACACATATGTTGTTATTACACTTCATACTACGCAAATTACGTAACTGTGTTCAGAAAATGGCTTGTGACATGTCAAAGGAATTGGCTTAGTGGGTAGGATCGGCCTAACTAGGAAATTAACATGATTGTAAAAATCACTCTGCCTCCTTACAGGTCCCCCCCTTCCAAGTTCATTTGGTGCTGGGGTCAATCATTGGTGAAGGCGTTGATAAACACTACAGAAAGTTACATAAAAGTTTTCAGTGCCAAATTTCAAGGGATATCACCCATATCGTCCACTTACCTTACAAACAGACTCAATGTAATCCCATAACGTAAACCTTTCTTCCTTAACCGTCATGAAATTAAATTTTCTTTCACATGCTTTCAAATATTTTCTACACTGAATCTTTACGACGAGCTATATATTATTAAATTACAAATTCAAGCAGCTTTTACCTTTTATACCACTGGAAAACATTGAAATTTATTATTTACAAATCATTGTAAATAACAGGAGGTTAAAGCCATTTGCAAATCCTCATTACCACATGTAAACGAAGAGTGATGATGGTGATGAGTGGAAATGGGGATTACTTAAATGTTCTCAACCAGGTTCATCCTTTTTATTCCTATAGTATCCGTCTTACATCCATTGAAACATATACATTGCATAGTTAATCAGTTTTTCACATCTTTAAAGAAGTAAAATTTTCCGCTACCGTTTGTATGTGAAATTCTACTCGAGGCAAATCAAATACATCTGAAAATTATTATTGAAAATGTTAAGTAGTGTAAACCTACATAATATACATTTTAAATACAAACTAATTAGGATGTATATATAACACTGAATTAGAAATACATAAGACAGGAAATGTATGAAAATAATATGGGATCACATGAATTCCGCATATGTAGTTTGAAATGTTGCCAACAATAATAAAACACATCAAAGTACTTTTGTACAAACTCAATTCATCTTCTGATGATACATTGTGACCCAGTGTTCTAAAAACTCTTTATGCATTACTTCATCAATGTCGACACTGGAGTCACCAGAACATGCCATGTGATGACCTGTTATGAGGCAGTCAGCGCTGGTTATGGCTTGGAGTGAGTACCATGAGAGTGTAACGTCTGGTCTCCTTATACATTAGCCTCACTGATAAGGTCCATTAGCAGACTAGGTTGGCAGAGCATTAGTGTGCTATCTACTTGACTTGTAGGGTGGTGTCGACCTGTAGTAGTAATTCCGTTTTGGTGTTGCTTGTATACTCTGCTGTATTAACCCCTAACACGATAAAACGCTGTCAGTGTGGATCTAACATCCATTTAAATAGTTCCATGGTTGTCTAGGGATCCTGGTTCCATACTAATCATTAAAATATAAGAATGGGACGTAGGAAGCTAAATGCTCGATGTTTCCAGCCAATCTTCTCTCTTCTCCTTTCCTCATCTCTTCTAATCTTGCTGCTTCTTTGCTTCATCTTACTTGTGACTTGTTTCTTATTGGGCTGAGATATGAAAAACGCGATTTATGAGTTTAGTTTAATAGGTTGTATGTTATATGACGTTAGGACATGTAGTTTGACGATTATAGGATATATTTTAGTACATTCACATCAAATGCATCTTCCAACCGTCCACTTCATGCTTCTCCTATATAGTACTGACACCGACACCCATGCTGCTTCCTGAGAGGCTTGTTGTACATAAGCGCTCTCCCCTCATTAAGTTAGCTGGTTGTCATGGTGACCAATCATCTTAATGTCTTTGTGGCCCCAGGCTGTCTCGTTGCAACAGGTAAATGATGCTAAACAGATCTTATAAAACTTCTTATGTCGAACCAGCATCTACCTGCCGCCTGGTTCCGTCTCTGCAGTTGAATACTTATGCTATCTGCTTTGTGCCCTTCTTCAAATTGTCCCCTAAAAAATAACATGAGCGGTAATTACAGACGCTATTCTTCTAACTCTTCCCACCTCTCCCTGTCGCCTTTTATGCTGCCACCTCTTCAACTGGTATAAGTTCAAGCTGGCCATGTATCGTCATCACATTGTGAAGTTGTGTTGTGGTGATTATCTAGCACTCCTGTTTACAAACATTTTCCTACTGTTTTATAAATTAATTCTATATTTATGTATCACTCCTAAAACTTAACAAAAGCTGTATTATTTTCAAGGTTTTTTTTTATATTTTAATAAAAATATTCTATGTTTCTTTTACATCATACCTAAGTTTCCTCAAATTTGCAGGGAGAGTGAGAGTGAGGAATAATAGTGATCTACATTTTGGGAAATTATTCATAATATGCAGTTAGTTCCCTCTCTCTTTTTTCTCCTTCCCTTCTGATTCTAAACCACAAAGGTTAATACATCATGCTAAGCAACGTAAACACTTTACTGATGTAGCTTTGTCTCAAAGACATCGTTGCAGTTCTCCATCATCGCTCTCATTTTCGTGATCGTTTCTGAAACATGACTCTTATAAACAAAGCAGTTTCCATATGGACTAGATTTTTTCATTCCTCGAGAAATATTTCAAAATTACAATTCAAATTATTCAAATACATGTGTTTGCTATACGGTACCTCTGATAACTCATCCTTGCCTATTTACCTATCTCATTATCATCTTTCAACACGATATCTGTGTCCATATGTAGGCAGTTACTCTACTTATGCTAATCTTTAACAATGTGTACTGCCAATTATCTCATATCTGCAGACGACTGGTCTATTAAAGTCTTCTATACAATTAAAACATGGTTACTGTACTCCTCTTTACTCAAATTCTGTTTTGAGACCACTTAATACTACAGATTCATCTTTCATAAGCATTCAAATGTCTTACGTGGTACACACCGAGTGATTTCCCTGTCTTTGGGTTAATCAATTCCATACCATTTGTTTGGAGAACCCTGTTGATTTCCATTGGAACCTTATTCGCTGCAGAGGATTTGTGGCATATTTGTCGTTGTTGTTGTTTATTGGACAAATAATTTGTTTTCCCATTTGTGCCACTGTTGTCATTGTTTCTTGGACAAACAATAATGTGTTGCGAAAAGGACTTCCTATCCTATAGTGAATACCTCATTAGTGGCAGTTTTTTCCATGCGGTTCTACCTCTTGATGGCTGCACAACGAATATTGTTTAGCACCATCGCCACTTTATTTAGACGTTGTTCTCTTGGAAACAAGAGAAATTTTATCACTTTTCTTATCCTACCTCACCTGGTTTATTCTTTGCACTAGAAGTAAAGTTGTACTGTAGGGCATTTTGTTGATCACCATTTGAAATACATCTAAGTATATATCCCATGTGGTGTGCCTTTTACTATAATATAAGTGTCATCATCTCCCTGACACCTTCATTATCTGTTCAGTCGGACTTTCACTCAGTTTTTATTTATAAAGATATATAGGCCTCATCAGTGTGGCTTTCCAATGTTTAAATATGATCTATTATCTGACAGCATCTTGTCAACTTTGCTAACTTGCTTCAAGAACTCTTGCTTGAGAGCCTTCCTAACATTCAATCCTGTAGGCTTTGGCAGAGAGGTGATGGTGACGTACTTAGAAGTTACCACAAAAATGAACTATATACCTTCTATGATCGTGACAAAGATCTCATCAAATCAGCTGCAGCGATATGTCATAATTTTTCTGGAATTATGGAAAACATGTGTGGTCTGATTTGAAAAGTCTCATGTTTAGTCTGCTTACAATTTTTACACTTGACTAAAATTTTTTTCAGTTCGCCTTCTATATTTGGAAAGTGAGATCACTTTAAAAAGAATTTTTTCGATTTGTAACGACCATTATTAAGGTGAATATACCAAACGTGTGTGTTAGTCAGCCCATCTGCAATACATAAAACCCGCCAACTGGTATCTACATTATGTTCATAAAACAAGACCTCGTCCATGAACAGATAAAGTTGCTTAGTTCCGGAGGAGTCTTTATTCTTCCACTTATGCTTGATCCCTAAAACCACTGGATCTTTGATTTCTGCATTTGCTCTAGTTTTGAACACTGGAAGTGCATCTTCAGAATTACATTGCTTCAACGATTTTTCATAGTGCTACTACTATCAACCACAGCGTTAACAACTGAATTTAATTATTGACTGTGCTTCAGGATGTAAATTCCTTTTGTCTTCTTGAATCAGCACTTTCTCAATCGAATCTTAATAAAGTCACTTAACCTTCGAAATATCAGAAACCGAGATTTGTGGTAGATGTGCATCAGGAACTTAGTTTACTACTTCCCCATTCCTTATTGGAAAAATTTCGCCATAATCGCACGTGTACACTTGCAATTTGAAGTCTTAATCCTCTGAAGCATATACATTTGGTTTTAATTCAGACTGCACAGCTGCTTGTGTTTCAGATAATCGTGGGTTATCCTCACCAACGTTGCTTTCATTAGCCTTTGTATCAAATACTTGTAATAAAAAATTTATCCCACTGTCAACGTCACTTTGTGTTACCTCGAGTGGTGGAACTTCGGTCTCATCATCTGTCAAATTCTAATCAATAGTATTCCAACACGCTAATTGTTTACCTTGACCTATGGGTTCTGCCTCAGGCACTGTTTTCTCCCTCCATGGGGGAGAAGGTGAGAGGCAAGTTATCATCTTGGGTCACCACCTGCACAGCTAGTCAATTTCTACGTTTACGTGGACCAGGTGGCCTCATCTCAACCTCGAATTGTGTTTCACTTCTAATTTGATAACTTGATATTCCCGGATCCTATTGCTCTCTTGCCACATCCGGAGGGCGGCTCGACTTCGAATAATTCGGACTACGTGCCTAAAATTAATTTGGCCTATCATCATCATCATTATTCCTCCAATTCCCGTTTCTGTTATTGTTATTATTCTTTCGGTAGAAGCGATTGTTCCCATAGTAATTTCGTGATGAGTTACAATTTCCACCTTTTAGATCATTGTTCCGTCCTGCATTCGGTCTTTCCTTACTGCAACTGTTCCAGTTTCACCATTTCCAATTCTCGATCTATAGGTGTTATTGTCTTGTTGGTTTCTATGTTGCTCGCATTAACCATACTGAATATCGTACCTAACTCAGCCGGCCGTTGTGGACGAGCGGTTCTAGGCACTTCAGTCTGGAATAGCGCGACCGCTCCGGTCGCAGGTTCGAATCCTGCCTCGGGCATGGATGTTTGGGATGTCCTTAGGTTAGTTAGGTTTATGTAGATCTAAGTTCTGGGAGACTGATGACCTCAGAAGTTAAGTCCCATAGTGCTCAGAGGCAGCAGCCAAACCTAACTCATAGAGGATTCCCTTAAAGGCCTGCATCTTATCTCTTCCTCCTACCATCGACTGCTGATACCGTAACAGGAGTACCATTTCGCATAGACGGATCAGTTCACTATCACTACACTGGTTGTCTAGGCACTAATTTTTCTTTACCATGTTCTCAAAGAATTTTCCGGGCTTTTCTCTTTCGAATTTTCACTTACCGTCTTCTGAAGTAGCTCATAATTGATCACATTCTGCACGTCAGGCGACCAGTACCGTGAGCGAAATGATGATTTAAACTGATTGTAGGACCAGCAGAAGTGTGCAGTTGGCTGCATTGTATCTGCCGTCCATATGGGCACAAGTGGTATCTCACTTTTGTGATAAGGGGCAAGGTACTGGTAAACTCACTTTGAACTGATTTATAAATGTTCTTGGAAGCAATGAATTTCCATCCTCATTGTAAAGCTGAAACACGCTCACGGGGAGGAAGTGAACATTGTCAAATTTCGTTGTGACGCGATATGGTATTTTTTTTAATATGCGTGTGTTTACTCCGACCATAATTACATTATTTACATCTGTCTGCTGCACCTCCATCTGGTATTGCGGATCTCCTCTGTCTTCCAAACGTCACAATGGCACACAGTTCTTTGTCTCAGTCTCCACCGAATTATCCAATATTAGTTCACAACCGTAGCACATACTGCTGACAGCAGATTCTGAATTCAGTCTCCCAAGTGGCGTCAGACAATGGCACGGCATGTGCGGTTATGTACAGCAACTTGCTGCTACCTGATTGACTTGGCTCTGAGCACTATGCGACGTAACTTCTGAGGTCATCAGTCGCCTAGAATCAGAACTAATTAAATCTAACTAACCTAAGGACATCACACACATCCATTCCCGAGGCAGGAGTCGAACCTGCGACCGTAGCGGTAGCTCGGCTCCAGACTGTAGCTTCTAGAACCGCACGGTCACTCCAGCCGGCTGCTACCTGATTCAACTCTTGCTGTGTTGCATATTGATCTCTAAGACACTGGTCAGCGCAAGTAACATTTTGCGCCTGACATGTTGAATCTGTTGCGCTCCAAGTAATTCTGATTCTACCTGAGCCATCATCTTTCTCTGAGCAATTATTGAATTCATTTCCTGATTGCCAGACTCATTGTATCCACCGGAACACTGCAATATTTGTCGGTTTTGTGACTATGCATGTTCGTGCACTCAGATTTACAGCCACATTCCGCTCTATTAACATTTTCGACAACTTTTTACGTCTCATTACTACCGGCGGGAGATTTCGCTGCAATCTTCCAAGCATGTGTTACTATGTAGCAATGATACGGTTATTTGCCTCATACTGCTAATGGTTCGCGACCTTGGCACATACTGCTGACTACCGGAGCTGTAATCAGTCTCTGGAATGGCATCTGACTATGGTACAGCATCAACCGTTCGGTACAAAATCTTGCTGCTAGCTAATTCAACTTGTGGTGTTGCATATTGATCTCCTACCTGATCAGTGCAAGTCGTACTTTGAACCTGACATTTCGGTTTCACCATAGGCAGCCTCTTACTCATCACAAGAGATGAATTCATGTGATGATTACCAGATTCACAGTGTGAATCGAAATACCATGCTTTTTACACGTTTTGTCGCTTTGCACACTCTAGCACTCGGACTTACAGCCACAATCACGTCTATTAACTTTTCGCGATCTTTTCCTGTCTCTTTGAGCCAGCGGGTGACTTTGCCGTGACTTTAACTGTTGATAAGGAAGTCTCAATAGACTCAGAAAAATCGTTGTCATTATCACTTCACCCTTCGATACAATGAAGCAATTCTGACCTGAGCTGTTGGTATTGTTGCTGGTTTTTTGATTCTGTTTTTAGAACTCGGCTATCAAATCAATTTAAAAGCCTTTCGTCACCGTTCTACACTCCTGGAAATGGATAAAGAACACACCAGGAACCGCGGCGTTGGCCGTCGAATGGCGCTAGCTGCGCAGCATTTGTGCACCGCCGCCTTCAGTGTCAGCCAGTTTGCCGTGGCATACGGAACTCCATCGCAGTCTTCAACACTGGTAGCATGCCGCGACAGCTTGGACGTGAACCGTATGTGCAGTTGACGGACTTTGAGCGAGGGCGTATGGTGGGCATGCGGGAGGCCGGGTGGACGTACCGCCGAATTGCTCAACACGTGGGGCGTGAGGTCTCCACAGTACATCGATGTTGTCGCCAGTGGTCGGCGGAAGGTGCACGTGCCCGTCGACCTGGGACCGGACCGCAGCGACGCACAGATGCACGCCAAGACCGTAGGATCCTACGCAGTGCCGTAGGGGACCGCACCGCAACTTCCCAGCAAATTAGGGACACTGTTGCTCCTGGGGTATCGGCGAGGACCATTCGCAACCGTCTCCATGAAGCTGGGCTACGGTCCCGCTCACCGTTAGGCCGTCTTCCGCTCACGCCCCAACATCGTGCAGCCCGCCTCCAGTGGTGTCGCGACAGGCGTGAATGGAGGGACGAATGGAGACGTGTCGTCTTCAGCGATAAGAGTCGCTTCTGCCTTGGTGCCAATGATGGTCGTATGCGTGTTTGGCGCCGTGCAGGTGAGCGCCACAATCAGGACTGCATACGACCGAGGCTCACAGGGCCAACACCCGGCATCATGGTGTGGGGAGCGATCTCCAACACTGGCCGTACACCTCTGGTGATCGTCGAGGGGACACTGAATAGTGCACGGTACATCCAAACCGTCATCGGACCCATCGTTCTACCATTCCTAGACCGGCAAGGGAACTTGCTGTTCCAACAGGACAATGCACGTCCGCATGTATCCTGTGCCACCCAACGTGCTCTAGAAGGTGTAATTCAACTACCCTGGCCAATAAGATCTCCGGATCTGTCCCCCATTGGGCATGTTTGGGACTGGATGAAGCGTCGTCTCACGCGGTCTGCACGTCCAGCACAAACGCTGGTCCAACTGAGGCGCCAGGTGGAAATGGCATGGCAAGCCGTTCCACATGACTACATCCAGCATCTCTACGATCGTCTCCATGGGAGAATATCAGCCTGCATTGCTGCGAAAGGTGGATATACACTGTACTAGTGCCGACATTGTGCATGCTCTGTTGCCTGTGTCTATGTGCCTGTGGTTCTGTCAGTGTGATCATGTGATGTATCTGACCCCAGGAATGTGTCAATAAAATTTCCTTTTCCTGGGACAATGAGTTCACGGTGTTCTTATTTCAGTTTCCAGGAGTGTATGTATATGTCTCCGTAATTACTTTTTGTGCTCTATTGTTATTACAACTGTATCGAATCGTTGGTTAACTTCTTTGACACTCTGTTAACTCTCATCAAGCAACTTGGTCAAGTCTTCTTGAACCCCATCTATGTCCGTTACCTTTTTTTAAATTTTTTTTACCATGCCTTAGCGCCTTATTTACATCTGATTGTTTCGCGTCCTTTCGAATTTTATCTAATTGTTTACCTCGTTTTTGTATGCTCCTTCCTGTATGGCCTTTTAGCAGTCAACAAGTCCTCTTGTATGTTTTGCATGGTCTGATTCAAATATTGAAACAATGATAACATTTTATCGTGTAAATTCGATGTTTCGAAACAAGGAAGTACTTTTCAATATTTTTCGAACAAAATCCAATTTCACAAGTACCATAATTACTGAGTCCAATACTGAAGTTAGGAACATATATTTTACTCTGGTTCAGAAGCTTAAAGTATCACAGCAGCTGTGTCACCCATTTACTTTAAATCCCTCTCACAGATCTAGCATAAGTTTGGAGTACAACTTGTTATCTGCATTCACACAGGACATTGGACCTTGTGAGTGTTGCCAAGTCACACAAATTTAATCAAATAAGAATTCCAGCAAATTATGTTATTTATTCTGTAACTCTTAAATATGGTGGCAGAAGTTTTGCAATTCTGACTTCCAGTGGAATATTACCCCCAGCCTACTGACGATCAGAATGACACACATTGAAGCATCCTAGTAGGATCACAATTATACATCGAACCGATGATCGTTTAGTATGATCTGTTGCACGCAAGGAATCCTGTGAATGTCAAAATTAAATCTAACGCCAGTGATCTCGAGGTGTGGAGATCTCAGTCATGCCGGCTGTTAGACATCAGAAGATTAGCTGCTATCGGTGTACCTGAAATATTTCAGTGAGTTATGCGGGGAAGGAGTAGAGTACTCTACTTTAGAACAAACAGTAGTCTATTCCCTGTACATAGTAATTTATTACATAAGTTACCATATTTTTGTGCTCAAGATATGGCAATGGTAATTTTATGAAAATCCTGTGCAAACTAGGAAGATCCTGTAGAAAAATAAACACAAGGAAAAGATTGATTAAGGTCAATAACAACTTAATATCCAAAATCTACTAAAAGTATTTCAATTGACATTTCTACCAAAACGAAAGAAGTATACTGTGACAATTTAAATTAAACTACTGTAGCTGGGGAATATCTGTCGGATCACTTCCTAAAATGTAAACCTCAGGACCTTACACGTTTCATGTGGCTGACATGGACGCGAGGGAATGTGAATAATTACTCCAGTCCAATGTAGACCTGAAGTGAAAGCACGCTGGTGACTTCAATGTTTAATGCCATGCCAATGCATTATTTACCTTTCACAGAAGGCAGCAATAACCTTGATGGTGGTCGGCTGTTGCGTGCAACGCCTCTCATACCTGTTGGCCACACGAAACTATGCTACTATCTGATAGACTTTTAACAGTTTACAACTTCCCTATATTTCCATGAAGCGGAAATTTGTCTCTAGCTAAGACAAGTGTCTCTGTACACTCGCCAATGCTGTACAACATGCAAAATGTTGCCCTCAGAAATTTTCGCAAACATGTTAACTGTAACGGCTCTTCTCATGTGCTCCACTACGGAGCTATATGAGAAATCCAGCACAATTTCGGCTAACGCAGAGCTTTGTGAATAAACAAAGTGTTTACAGAAAAATTTCTCTCTTGGTGTCATCACGGAGCGTTAAGTGCTGCATGCAACACTTGACACCTTCAGAGAGAGTGTCCTCAATTATTGCTAAGGAAGTGATCCCTATGTAATTGACTATATTACGTCAGAACATTTGAAATAGAGTACTGACAAAAATATAGCCTAGCTGAAAGCTTTTCTCTGTATGGTTCTGAACTGTGGGAAGTCTTCATGCTCAACGAGAACAAATTAGAGGCAATGAAAAGTGGGGTTTATGTGATGAAGGTGTGAATCAACAAGAAGAGAAGTAAGAAATGAAGCTAAACTTCCTAGCAGATTAAAAATGTGTGCTGGACCGAGTTCGAGTCTCAGCGCACACACCGCTGCACAATGAAAATCTCATTCAAGAAATGATGTGCTACGAAAACAGGTGGGAGTTACCAAGGATATCGTAGACAAAATTGAAAATAAATAGCTATCATGGTGTGTGCATCATGCGAGATGCAAGAGGTAAGATGGTCTTCTAAAATGTGGCACTGGAGACCTCCACGGCACAGGAAAAGAGGAAAACCCCGGCTACATTAAAACGATGAGTGAGACGCGCGATGCAGAACTGATGCACGCATAAAGAGGCCAGGCAAGATAGAATGAGACGGAAACCTGGATGCAAGACACGCCGCATGGTGTAGGAAACTCGAAGACGGAGGGGAAGAAATACGGGTAAACAGGTAACACTGACCCTTGCGCGGCTCATGTTCATGCCGTTTATTGTTTGTCATCTTCTCTTTACGGTACTGACACCTCGTTTTCTTATTCTATTTACTGGCATCACTAAGTTCCTGTCTTATCTGCCTGTGAGTGGCAGTAACAGCGCTTATCGATAAGAGCACTGTCGTATTATCTTTGAAGCGACTCCTAATATTTCCGGCTCGTCATGTGTCGGGAGTTCGTTCGGGGACGGAGCGCCAGTGAGGTGCGGAAGGCCAGTACTCGCCGACCGCTTGCGACACACTTGTACTGTCCGAGGGAAGGTGACTAGAGCGGGAACGATAGTTGGTTAGTCCTTTGGTCGCTCGTCTCATCGGGCGACGTGTATTTGGTCTTTTGACCGTTTCTGGGCCTCTTCAGTTGGTCATCCTGCCTGGCGTGGGTCGTTCTTCCTTGTGCAGAGATGTCGGGTGCCCAGTGGGCAAGTGTTCCCTCTGCATGGGTGGGTCCGAGCCAGTGTGCCGGGTCGCCGTGTTCCCGAGTTCCGAACGGACAACATGGGAGTCGGGATGGAGCTGCAGGAGTTCCGGACAGCCACGACTCGCCCGACCGTTGCCGACACACATAACTTGAGTGGGGACGACCTTGGTAGGTCGTTCGGTCGGTCGTCTCATCGGACGCGTGTATTTGGTGGCCTGGCGCTTATGTTCAAAAAATGGCGCTGAGCACTATGGGACTTAACATCTGTGGTCATCAGTCCCCTAGAACTTAGAACTACTTAAACCTAACTAACCTGCCCGAGGCAGGATTCGAACCTGCGACTGTAGCGGTCACGCGGTTCCAGACTGTAGCGCCTAGAACCGCACGGCCACACTCGCCGGCCAAACTCTGTGTGTGTCGACTTGTGATTCTTCTTCTTGTTCCACAGTGATTGGTTTTAGGACTGAAGGAATAGTGTGTAGCCTCTGTGATTTCGACTGAGCAGCTATTAATGCTGTCTGCGTACTAGAGTAGGCAGTCGGTCGGATGGGACAGAGCAGCGAGTGTATGTTTTTCCTCGCCGTGTTGATGCTGTCCGGCACAGCGTGTAGTTCGACAGCCATTGGTGTTGTTCATATTTTTGGGTGGTTATTGTGCCCTGGCTGTTTTTAGACGCCAATTTTGAAGACGTAGTGCTACTGGTATCTTCATCGTAAGCTGATATTTTCGGTCGTCGCCTCGTTGGTCGGCGGAAGGGAATTGATTATGTTGTTGGTCGATCCTTTATCCTTCCCTGCGTCGAGTTGCCATCTGATTACTTAATCTTATTCTTGGCTGCCTATCTAACCTAACCTTCCATTAGATTTACTTCCTCAGGCCGACCCATGGATCCCTTCTGAGCACCACTGATCTGTTGTTTGATTGTGATTTTCTTTTGTCGCAAGTACTGTGCCAGGCCTTCAGACGTGTATTAATATTGTCTGTTGTATGTTCAGTAGATGGCCTTCAGCCGAACCTTATGTGAAGTATTTTAAGATTAAGCCTTCAGCCTTGTTTTATTTAAAATTTTTGATTGCTCCGTATTTAGGCCTTCAACCACGTTTGTTTTAAAATTTGTGGCTTTCAGCCTTAACGTGTAAATTCCTGTCTGTAAGTTTCTCTTTAATTATCTCGAATTCTTAAAATGGCCCTCAACCATACTATGTAAAATCTTATCTTAGGGTTTGTCTTCAATTATTTTGAATAATTGTTTGGGCCTTCAGCAGCCCAAATATTTCAGGTTTTCTTAAGATGGTTCTGTTGTGCTGTGTAAATGCTTGTCTTTAAAGGCTGCCTTATTATGTTGAAATATTTTTGGGCTTTCAGCCCAAGAACTAATTTTAATTTTCCTTAATATGGCTTTTACTGAAATTGGTAAATTCTTGCCTTTTAAAGAATTTCCTTTGTTGATCTGAAATATTATTTGGGCCTTTAGCCGAGAAGACATTTTAATTTTACTTCAGTAAGACCTTCAGCTGTTTCTCTAAAGCCTTGTGTTTTAAAAGGAATTACTTAAACCTTGTTATTGAGAAGTTACTTCGGCCCTCAGCGGTGAATTGATCCTGGTTGTTTTAAAGAGAAAACTGTGCGTTGTGTTTTCGAGGAGTAAAGTTCTGTGTTCTTGTGTAACTAACAGCAACTGATCTTGGCCCCTTTCCACAGCCTGATCGGCTCTATCCTGCGATACCAGATTTCAAACACTGTAATACTGAGTAAACATTCGTGACTGGGTTTTCGTTCCTGAGAGCGTGCGTGCCTAGACTCAACTTGCTGGACTAGGCCATGTAAAAACAGATTCACTGAGCTGATAATCTCACTCATCGAGAGAGATTGCACGTCATGTCTCGACGTTGTAACCGATGTTAACTCGCATGTAGTTAAGGCAGGTAGATTTTATCAGAGAGCACGCCAGCACTAGCAATTTTCGATATGCTGAGTGAACATTGTTCTCGTGTAGTCGTTCGTTGTTGGAGGTAAAAAACTATACAAGGGCTATTATACTGTGAGCCTGGCGTCCCAGCTAGTTATAGAGCTTTTAAAGTGAGTGCCTATTACCGTTATAGCTAGGGCTATCATCAATCAGTATCTGGGTTTGCCCGTCTGGGAAACGTGGCGCAGTGTATTCCTTTAATTTGTTGACCAGTATGGTGCGACAGTTGAGGATAGCAAAACGAAAGACGCAGTACTAGATTCCGTGTTCAAGAAATCATTCAGGCAAGAGAATCGTACAAACATACCGTCGTTTGACCGTCGCAGAGAGTCCCGTGTGGAGACGACGTAGTAATAAGCATCCTTGGCGTAGAGAATCAAGTGAGATAGTTGAAAACAAATAAGTCGTCACGTCCGGACTCAACCCCTGTTCGGTTTACAAAGAGTGATCTACTGCATTGGCTCCTTATTTAATTCGCATTTATCGCGAACCTCCTGCCCAGTACAAAGTCCCAAATGACTGGAAAAAAGCACAGGTGACTAATGAATATAAGAAGAGTAAAAGAACGGCCCCACAAAATTTCAGACCAATGTCCTGAAATATTTTGATTTCCAATGTAGTAAATTTCATAGAGACCGAGCAGCTTATGTCCATGAATGTGCACGGTATCAGACTGGATTTCCGAAAAGCATTAGAAACGGTACATCACTGCAGTCTGTTAACAAAGGTGCGACCATACGGAAAAGGTTCTTAGATACGTGAGTTTCTTGAAGATTTCTGAAGTATTGGAACCCAGTGTCTTGTCCGTGGTTGACAGTGTTTACCAGAGACAAGAGTATCATTAAGATGCCCCACGGAAGTGTGATAGGACCACTATTATTTTCTATATAGGGGAAGTGTGGCTATAATGACATACCCAAGTAAAATAGCATTGCAAAAGTATGGACGAAGCCAGATGAGTGTCGCCATCTGCACTAAGCTGTATTGAAAGCCGATTGACAATCCTGTTCCTATGTATATGGCAACGAGCTGCCAACTTCTGTCTTGGTATTGTGAACGAAAAGCTTATAGGTAAGCGTTCCACCTTTTATCTTTATTCAGGTATATATTCATTAATATTGTAGGTAATTACATCTTTAAGAAAAGTATAAGTTATTTTGTTTACGTTTTGAGATGTAGAAGGTTCTGCTAGAGCACGCACTAGGCTACAAAGACACACCATGTGTCACGGTAAAATGACACACTACACTCCTGTTCTTTTCTGTGTAATCTTTGATATTAATGAAGCTACTTATCTTCTTTATCTGCTTAAATTGAACAACAACAGCACTAGGTCACTCTGTAATAAATCAAAGAAAACAGTAAACATTAGCTGACATCAACACAACAATAAACAAACGCAGTGAAAGTGCGTAGACCACATATAAGTAAGTGAATTTCATCTTTTCGATGACAGGCAGTAAAGTAAGGAAGGATGTTTACAATACGGTCTTACGATACGGTACAACTGCAGGAGGCCATACATACTGTTACCATAGGTAAGGTGGGATAGCTGTGGGGGTCGAAAGCATTCGGAATCCCGTAGGCTAGTAAAGGAACTAGGAATACAAACAAAATCTTCAATGGTGTTCAGAAATGACTCGATTGGTTCCAGACAATTTTCAGCATTGCAGTGGAGTGTGAACTGAAACTACTGGAATCGTTCATGTTTGGTATGACTAAGAAGCAAAGAAGGGAAAGCAGAAAGGTGGAAGGAGTATATAGAGGGTCTATACAAGGGCGATGTACTTGAGGACAATATTATGGAAATGGAAGAGGATGTAGATGAAGATGAAATGGGAGATACGATACTGCGTGAAGAGTTTCACAGAGCACTGAAAGACCTGAGTCGAAACAAGGCCCCGGAGTAGACAACATTCCATTGGAACTACTGACGGTCTTGGGAGAGCCAGTCCTGACAAAACTGTACCATTTGGTGAGCAAGATGTATGAAACAGGCGAAATACCCTCAGACTTCAAGAAGAATATAATAATTCCAATCCCAAAGAAAGCAGGTGTTGACAGATGTGAAAATTACCGAGCAAATAGTTTAATAAGCCATAGCTGCAAAATACTAACACGAATTCTTTACAGACGAATGGAAAAACTGGTAGAAGCCGACCTCGGGGAAGATCAGTTTGGATTCCGTAGAAATACTGGAACACGTGAGGCAATACTGACCTTACGACTTATCTTAGAAGAAAGATTAAGGAAAGGCAAACCTACGTTTCTAGCATTTGTAGGCTTAGAGAAAGCATTTGAGAATGTTGACTGGAATACTCTCTTTCAAATTCTAAAGGTGGCAGGGGTAAAATACAGGGAGCGAAAGGCTATTTACACTTTGTACAGAAACCAGATGGCAGTTATAAGAGTCGAGGGGCATGAAAGAGAAGCAGTAGTTGGGAAGGGAGTAGGACAGGGTTGTAGCCTCTACCCGATGTTTTTCAATCTGTTTATGGAGCAAGCAATAAAGGAAACAAAAGAAAATTTCGGAGTAGGTATTAAAATCTATGGAAAAGAAATGAAAACTTTGAGGTTCGCCGATGACATTGTAATTCTCTCAGAGACTGCAAGGGACTTGGAAGAGCAGATGAATGGAATGGATAATGTTTTGAGAGGAGTATATAAGATGAAATTCAGCAAAAGCAAAACGAGGATAATGGAATGTAGTCGAATTATGTCGGGTGATGCTAAGGGAATTAGATTAGGAAATGAGACACTTAAAGTAGTGCTATTTGGGGAGCAAAATAACTGGTGATGGTCGATGTAGAGAGGATATAAAATGTAGACTGGCAATGGCAAGGAAAGCGTTTCTGAAGAAGAGAAATTTGTCACATCGAATATGCACTCCTGGAAATGGAAAAAAGAACACATTGACACCGGTGTGTCAGACCCACCATACTTGCTCCGGACACTGCGAGAGGGCTGTACAAGCAATGATTATACGCATGGCACAGCGGACACACCAGGAACCGCGGTGTTGGTCGTCGAATGGCGCTAGCTGCATTTGTGCACCGCCGCCGTCAGTGTCAGCCAGTTTGCCGTGGCATACGGAGCTCCATCGCAGCCTTTAACACTGGTAGCATGCCGCGACAGCGTGGACGTGAACCGTATGTGCAGTTGACGGACTTTGAGCGAGGGCGTATAGTGGGCATGCAGGAGGCCGGGTGGACGTACCGCCCAATTGCTCAACACGTGGGGCGTGAGGTCTCCACAGTCCATCGATGTTGTCGCCAGCGGTCGGCGGAAGGTGCACGTGTCCGTCGACCTGGGACCGGACCGCAGCGACGCACGGATGCACGCCAAGACCGTAGGATCCTACGCAGTGCCGTAGGGGACCGCACCGCAACTTCCCAGCAAATTAGGGCCACTGTTGCTCCTGGGGTATCGGCGAGGACCATTCGCAACCGTCTCCATGAAGCTGGGCTACGGTCCCGCACACCGTTAGGCCGTCTTCCGCTCACGCCCCAACATCGTGCAGCCCGCCCCCAGTGGTGTCGCGACAGGCGTGAATGGAGGGACAAATGGAGACGTGTCGTCTTCAGCGATGAGAGTCGCTTCTGCCTTGGTGCCAATGATGGTCGTATGCGTGTTTGGCGCCGTGCAGGTGAGCGCCACAATCGGGACTGCATACGACCGAGGCACACAGGGCCAACACCCGGCATCATGGTGTGGGGAGCGATCTTCTACACTGGCCGTACACCTCTGGTGATCGTCGAGGGGACACTGAATAGTGCACGGTACATCCAAACCGTCATCGAACCCATCGTTCTACCATTCCTAGACCGGCAAGGGAACTTGCTTTTCCAACAGGACAATGCACATCCGCATGTATCCCGTGCCACCCATCGTGCTCTAGAAGGTGTAAGTCAACTACCCTGGCCAGCAAGATCTCCGGATCTGTCCCCCATTGAGCATGTTTGGGACTGGATGAAGTGTCGTCTCACGCGGTCTGTACGTCCAGCACGAACGCTGGTCCAACTGAGGCGCCAGGTGGAAATGGCATGGCAAGCCGTTCCACAGGACTACATCCAACATCTCTACGATCGTCTCCATGGGAGAATAGCAGCTTGCATTGCTGCGAAAGGTGGATATACACTGTAGTATTGCCGACATTGTGCATGCTCTGTTGCCTGTGTCTATGTGCCTGTGGTTCTGTCAGTGTGATCATGTGATGTATCTGACCCCAGGAATGTGTCAATAAAGTTTCCTCTTCCTGGGACAATGAATTCACGGTGTTCTTCTTTCAATTTCCAGGAGTGTAGATTTAAATGTCAGGAAGTCTGTTCTGAAAGTATTTGTATGGAGTGCAGCCATGTATGGAAGTGAAACATGGACGATAAATAGTTTGGACAAGAAGAGAATAGAAGCTTTCGAAATGTGGTGCTACAGAAGAATGCTGAAGATTAGATGGGTAGATCATATAACTAATGAGGAAGTATTGAATAGGATTGGGGAGAAGAGAAGTTTGTGTTCTGAGGCATCAAGGGATCTCCAATTTAATATCGGAATGCGGTGTGCAGGGTAAAAATCGTAGAGGGAGTCCAAGAGATGTAACTGAATGTGCGAATAAGAACGAAAAACAAACCTGTAATGTTTGGATACAACATTAGTAGCCGGCCAGTGTGGCCGTGCGGTTCTAGGCGCTTCAGTCTGGAACCGCGTAACCGCTACGGTCGCAGATTCGAATCCTGCCTCGGGCATGGATGTGTGTGACGTCCTTAGGTTAGTTAGGTTTAAGTAGTTCTAAGTTCTAGGGGACTGATGACCACAGATGTTAAGTCCCATAGCGCTCAGAGCCATTTGAACCATTTGAACCAACATTAGATTTGTCCTGCTTGCCACAGTCGCATCGTTCAAATGTCTGGGCGTAACGTTACATATTGATACGAAATGGGACAAGCATGTGAGGATTGCGATAGGGAAAAATGTTGGTCGACTTCGGTTTATTAGGAGAACTTTATTAATGTGTGGTTCATCTGTAAAGGAGAGGATATACAGGGTGCTAGAGGGACCTGTTCTGGAGTACTGCGCAAGTGTTGGGAATCCGTACTAGAACGGATTAAAGGAAGACATCGAATAATTTTAGAGGCGAGCTGTTTTATTTGTTACCGGTACCTTCAAGCAACATACAAGTGTTACAGAAATGCATCGGGAACTTAAATGGGAATCCCCGAAGGGAAGTTTCGATAAACACTGTTCAGAAAATTAAGAGAACCGGCATTTGAAACTCATAAAAAAAACGTTTCTACTGCTGCCAACATAAATTCCGCTTAAGGACCACGAAAATAAGATACGACAAATCAGGACTCATACGAAGACATAGAGGCAGTCGTTTTTCCCCCGCTGTATCTGCGAGTGGAACAAGAAAGGAAATAGCTAGTAGTAGCGCGGAGTACCCTCCTCCAAGCACCGTACTGTGGCTTGCAGATATTAATGTTGATGCAAATGTAGATCCTATGTCGCAAGGTGCGGTATTCTGTGTCTGGCACTGTTTGCATATCATTTCACCCGGTTATTAACCATTCCAATGACTGGAAGTGCTGTGTAAAATGGGCGAGGCTAGTGAAGCTGAGTACCAAAGCACCACTGTGGTAAGCTGAAATAGATGTTGTTTATGAAACTTAATTGTGTACATGGGTTTCGCATTGCATATCAGTAGACTGTTACACAAGCTGACGTCAGACTTAGTACTCCGACACTTTCTTTGAAAACCAAAGGTGCGGGCTCGCATGCAATCCCGCTTCGGTTTCACGTGCCGTTTGCAGTGCACGGTGTTTTTGTTTATCTCCAAAGGTATGAAATTTTGGTCACAACGGCTTTACTCCGTATGAGTTACGAACAAACAGCTTCTAGACTTAAGACAGCACCGATCAAAGCACCAACAAGAACAACTCTAGTAGCTTACTGCACCATCACGAACAATAGAGACAACTACAGCAACAAATGTTCCTGCTCCAGAAGTAACAACAGCAACAAACAAATGATTGGAGGAAATGAATTCGGTGACGTCTCCTCCACCAAAATCGTCTGCAGTTTGGACAAGTCGAAGGAAACTTGAGAATCGCACTAAAATAGTTTCCTTCTTTACTGCAATGTTGTTAAGTTTTTTATTGCATCGTCTTTCCTTAAAAAAGCTCTACACATAAGCTCTTTCAGTTTCTAATGATCCAGCTTGTATTTAAAGGGCATAATACCTATTTTTTTAAAAAGTTATATTTTTAAATGTAAACTCTACTTTTTTTTTTTTTTTTCTTTCAGGATGTGTACATACACCCATCTCAACAGCGGATAGCAGGTACGAAAATGTGGGTCGAGGATTCAGAACATAGGTTAGGATCAAGCCGCGCCGTGGTACGGAGTTACATAGGCTCTCGCCTGTCACGTGGCACCACACGCGTGATTTTCGTGTAAGCTACGACGATTCTCGCTTTTCCCACGGATCTATCACAGGTGCAAACTTGTCATTTACTCTTCAGTCAGACTTATCATCTGAGCGTAACGTATGTGAGATGCAACAGAATCGTTCCTGTGACATTACGGAAGGTCACTCGTCCCGTTTCTGGACCACTTAGACCCTCTGTTGATTGACCATATGATTTATACACACCAGCCAGTAAAAACAAAGCAGATTAGGCTCCGAGTGTTATTTGATCTAATTCTTCCCAGATGTCACTACAAACTCCTTGACCCTGGGTATTATTCATTGCCACAATCGATACCCTTAATATTACTTTTCATAAGAGCTTGAAAAGAGGATTTTATATCATCTACAGTGGATACGGCACGTGTTGATTAAGAAATATCCTCCTCACTGCATTTGTTGATATGTTTACTAATACTTCGAACTGCTCGTCAGGAAGAAATTTTTTCTTCATGATAATCACACAGAAATTTCTGTGTTATATACATTAATTGCACCCGCACCAAACAGCTCTTGATGCATTACCGAATGCGACAATGCCTTCATAATTTGAACGTAATAAGCCATGTACATTGTTATGAAATTTCATTTACTTCATCAGTAGGTAACAACGATCCATCCTTCTTCATTGGAAGCTGCGTATTGTGAAATGAGCCAATAGAAATCCAAAGGACGCGTTTGCTGAATATCCTATACATCTTACTGACACTATTAAACACGAATTCTAGAACGACTTAGACAGTCTATCGCCAACCCTTTAACGATTTGATTAAGAAGTGGAGCTAGAGAGGAAAACCGGATGTACAGATTAATAGCAATAAGTATGATAATATCGTAATGAAGGTGATGTAACAGTTTCGGGAAAATGGAGAGAAGCTACAAAAAGCAGGGTATGAACTATGTCAAATACAGAAACTTCACGCACCCTTAAATACATCCAAAATCATGGTTCATTATGAGAAATACACTACATGGTCAAAAATAGTAATACGTAACAACCCACGTAGACAACTATCCAGTCTTATATTTTTAGGAATTGATAAAAGATACGATACGGACAAGGATCTAGTAAATAAGACTAATGAATATCAATCAACATGTGGAATAGGAAACAACAGCCAAACACAAAACATGAAAGGGAACAAAACTAAAATCTTATAAAACCATGGCTACGGCTAATATGGCTACGAAGTGTTTCACTACACATTCCTTGCACCGTGTTAAGTTATTGGTGATTATTTCCTTCATCGTCGTCAGAGGCTAGGATTGAACGGCGGGAAAGTGATGAGGCTCCCACTGTTATGCCTAGAAGACGGCATTTTATTGGCTATATTATGTCTTGATGACAACAGGGAAGTGGCGCGAGATTAGCCGAGCGGTCTTGGGCGCTGCAGTCATGGACTGTGCGTCTGGTCCCGGCGGAGGTTCGAGTCCTCCCTCGGGCATGGGTGAGTGTGTTTGTCCTTAGGATTATTTAGGTTAAGTAGTGTGTATGCTTAGGGACTGGTGACCTTAGCAGTTAAGTCCCATAAGATTTGACACACGTTTGATCGGAACAACAGGGAAGTGGCTCGCACCGAGGTATTGCCCTTTACATCCATTGTTTATTTACCCTCTTTATCCAGCGTAGCTTGCAGTGCCATCCCTCGTATCAGGCCTTATCGACATAGAAGTCTTAATCTGTGCTCTTTCTTCATCAATTGGACGTTTCCATGCGTTGCTAAGTGCATAGCTAGTGCCTCTGTTGATTTTGTTTTCAGCTGCTTCCCTGATCACAGAGGACCAACAAGTCTATGCATTAGCAAGTACTCCCGTTTGTTGATACAAAATGTTGTCTTCATTTAACAGGATGTGCTCACCCATCACTGCATCACGAGGGCTGGATCCCCTCCTTCGAAGACGACAGATTACAGAGCCTCGGCTACCCTCAGAGAGAAATCTACATTTTCGAAGCGCCTGTTGCTGTCGATGTTTCCCTTGCACTTGCTGGTGCTGTCAGTCCGTGCGTTTGTCTGTCTGTCTGTCAGTTCGTCTGCCTGCCTGCCTGCCTGCCGGTCATTGTCGTCCGTCCGCCATCGCCATCGCCACCGCCGCCGCTGTTGTCGTCCGTCCATCCTCCTGCCTATCTGCCCCGCCTCCACCTACGCCGACGCCGCCCGGTGCTCGCCGCCGCCTGCTGTACGTCCGTCCGCCGCCGTCGATCGCCGCGCCCGCCGCCTGCTGTCCGTCTGTCGCCGTCCTTACACCATGAGCACTCCCATCTCCACTGTCATCTACACCCCTCTCCCCCTCTACAACTGTCACTTTCTGGAGTGCCGCCCCTGCCCTCCCTCCTTACACTTCGCTTCCCCTATCCACACTCACCCCCTCCATACCTCCCCTGCTGTGTACCCTCACATATACATCCTTCCCCAACCCTCCACACCCACAACAGCTCTCACTCCTGCCTCCACCGTCTCGTACGCCTCTGCTGCCGCCCCTCAGATGGTTGGCTTCCCCTTTCTTACTCCTCCCCCTGTCATCCTCCACCACATATATGTGATCTGCCACCCGCCACCTCTCTCTCCTCCCCATTCCTCTCACCTCCTCCCAGCTTTCAGTCATCAAAAATCTCCAGAAGCCCATTATTGCTGGCTCTGCTCCCGCCACCTCCAACAAAAAGTCACCTCCTCCTCCTCCTCGTCCATCATCTCCACAGACACCACCCTCTTCCTGCCACCCATGCCCCAGCCCTCACCCTCCACTCCTTTGTCCTGTCAACCCCTAGATGCCTCTACCCTCTGTATCTACCTGATGCTCCCATCTCCCAGCTGATTCATCATATGGACTCAGTCCTCATCAGGTCCCCTCCCCCTACTTTCACAAGGACCTCCTCTGTAAACTTCCGCACATTTCGTTTGGTCCCCATGATTCCCTGACACGCTCCCTCTCCTCTTCCTCTCCTGTCAGCCCTAGCATCCCCTCATTCCCCACCTACACCACCGTGATCACCAAGCTTAGCCCATTGATCACATGCTCCGTTCAATGTATCCGCACTGCCTTTGGTCCCACCTATCTAATGCACGTCTTTTTGGAGTCTGCCCACTCCATTGATCACCTCCTCAATCAGGGTGCCCTGATTTTCCACAATCCCCACCCTGTTGAATCCTCAAAATTCTCTCCTCAGTCCTACCACTGCCAGCACTGCCTCATGTACAATGATCACCTGACCCCAACTGCAAAAACCCCCCAACTGTCCTTGGTGCAAGGCCTCCCACTTTCTTAAACACAGTCCCAACTTCGCCATCACTCCTTCCTGTAACACCTGTGACAGCCCCCATCCCTCCTACCCTTACAAGTGTAAAGTTAAACCAACTCCTGCCACCCCCCAAGGTTACTGCTCCTGTCTATCCCATTGATCCCCTAGTCCACCCCAACAATTCCAAAATATTCACCCTTTTCAGTGCTCCCACAACCCCAGCAAAATTCGGTCACTGCCCGCTCAACTGAACACCTTCACCACTTACTCCCACAAACAAGCCCACTTCACCTTCACCTGCCTCAACACCCTAGTTATGCCTCTTCCCTCCCCTCTTTCGCTCCCCCTTCTCTTCCCATCACAGTGTGACACAAATGTTGCTTCCTATTCTGGAACATTCGCTCCTTCCACACCAACAAATACCTAGTCATTGAACACCTTCTCCCACCATTGGATAGAAACCTTCCTCCTGAATTAAATCTTTCTCCAGCCCACTATACTATCTGCACCTCTCTCTGTATCCTCCATGGCACTGATGCTCCTTGTCCTCAAGTGCAGGGTGGAGTGGCCATTGTCCCCTTTAAGTATATGCCTGTCCTGCTACAACCCCTCCTCAATGACCCCACTGAATGCCTTATCCTCAGCATCTTCTTCTCCTCCCTCACCATTACCTGCGACCTGTGCCACCATCTATGTCTGCTCCACTTCACCTCTCCCTATGACTTCATCTCCCACATTGACCACACCATCATCAACATCCATAGCCACTCACCTGCCGCCCTTTGGCAGTGGCATTAGTTCCTCTCGATGTCCAAGGTCACTATGTTCCCCTTCGTCAGCACACCCATTCAGAAAGTAATACCACCCCTGATGTTGCCATTGCCTTTACCTCCTTGGGTGTATCACCGTCTACTTCCTTGACCCCAGAGGTAGCGACCACTTCCCTGTCCTTCTCACCATAACGTCTGCCCACCACACTCCCCGAGCTCCCTGCCGTGCACCCCCTCCCAAGGTCATCCATGACTACTGTTGTGACAACTGAGATGCCTACCGGGTCAAAAGCCACCCTCTTACCTATCACTATCCTAACGACATCATCCATACCTCATCCTTCCTTCAGTAGGTAATTACTGAGGAAGTGGAGGATCATATTCCTACTAAAACCATCCACTCCCATCATCCCACTCTCTCTCAGTGGGCTGTCCTCCACCCCCACGAATCCCGCTGCCTCTATTGCTCCTTCCTGTGCACTCATGATGGGGATATACTACAATGCCAGTGGTAAATACAGCAATACATATGAAACCTTATTACAGCCAAGACCGGCGCCAGGCCTGTACATGACTCAACGCCACCCTTTCTATCAACTTCTCCAAGTACTGGTCCACCTTCCAAAACTTTACTGTTTCCCATTCCACACCCCATTACCCCCTTCTCCATAACGACCACCCCCATCCCGACATCCGCAGTAAGGCCAACCACTTCGTTTGCCAACTCTACAATGTCTTCTCCATCCCTGATGATCCGCACATTGATTATTCTCTTTTCCTCACTATCATAGAACGCTCTGATACTCGCTCCATTAGCTCCTAGTCTCCAGTACTTGGGGCTGTTGCCCCCTCCAACATCAACACTTCAATCACAGCACAAGACATTAACCTTATCCTCTGGTCCAAATGCAAGACGACCCCTGGTTTTGACTGTGTCACCTACCGCCTCCTTAGAGAAAGCCCCTTCTCCCTCCTGACTGTCGTTGCCAACCTCTATAACATCATCTTCTCTACCAGCTTCTACCCCAACCTGTGAAATCCATCCCGCATCCTCTTATTCCTCAAATGCATCAAACCCCTCCTGCGACCTCTTTCTATTGTCCCATCTGCCTCACCATCTTCATTAAGGTCTTTGAGTCCATCCTCTCCTGTTGTGTCCATCAGCACTGTTCCCCATTATTTTTATATCTATGTACTCCATACTTCCTTCCTTCTGTTATTTGAAATGTCTGCTTTGCATAATAACTGCCTTTCGGCTGAAGAGCAGCGCATTTGATGCTGCCAGCCCGCCCCAGATGGGGCACTGAAACACAATAAAGGAAAAAAAGAAACGCTGATACCCATATTTAATGTGGTGTAGATAGTCGACGCAGAGATCGGAAGCCTACACTGGCTCACATAACTCCTGCCATAGCCGCAAGTGACACTGTAAATTGTTTGCACTCCCGAGCTGAAATTATGTTTAACTTCCCGCAACATTTATTTAATTTTTGTGGGTGGCCGGAAGACTGCTCTGATAGACTAATGTTTAGGACCTATCTTGCCAGTTCTTTCACTGCAGACTCGAAGCCGAAGGTATATTTAGATATACCGAAAGCCGCACTATGGGTTGGTCCCCTTGGCGTCTTTGAATGGCGTCTTGTCTTGGTTTCCTTGATAATGTTGATCTAATATCATGGACAGAACACAGCTGCGCCGCTATACCGAATTGAGTCATGGACTCCTAAACTGAGTAATAAAAGTGAACTAGGAGCAACAACAATGATATCAATGATATTTCTCAACAAGTTAGGAATGTTAAGTCAGGAAGATTGTAAATGAAATGAGGATATAACGAATCAAACACAAACGCAGACAATGAAGATAATGAAGCATTATGTAAACATCACCTGAAGAGAATTCACATATATGTGAGCCTCGGTAAAAACCTGAATAAACAACTTTTCACCTTGGACAGCTGAGCGTCATACAGGACAAGGATCAGTGAGGTTCTAGAACGTACCGACCGCAATGTGAATCCATGCCAATTTCGTGGCCAGCTGCGTTAGGTTTCGCGGTTGAGGATCCACGGCGCGAGTGGCCCGATCTAGGTGGTCCTACATATTCTCGATTGGGCTTCAATCCGGTCAGTCTGCTGGCCAGAGGAGTACGATAAACTCGTTCTGACGCTCTTCAAACCACACGCACACTGCAAGCTGTGCGACACATTGCATTGTCACACTGGTAGATGCCATCGTACCAGGACAAAAACTTAGTGTATGTACGGGTGAACATAGTCTCCAAAGATATATACATATTTGTGTTGATTCACTGTGACTTCCAGAATGTCGAAATCACCCAGGGGACGCCACAAAAACATTTCCCAGATCATAACACTGCCTCCTCTGGCCTCGGCTTTTCCGACGATTGTTGCGGAGCCGTATATTGCAAAGACCATCTATCCAATGGAGCATAGAACGTGATTCATCAGGAAAGGCCACCTACTACCACGCGGTGGACGTCCAGTTGTGGTACTTCAGCCTTTCTCGCCGGTGAACAGCAGTTAGGATGGGTGCATGAACCTGGCGCCCATGTGCAGCAATGTTCACTAAACTGTAGTGGAGGAGACACTGTTGATAACATATGGCTCATCTGGGTGACCAGAAGCTTAACAGTTGCACGGTTATTCTCTTCTACAAATCTCCTCAGCCGTCGCTCACCCCTGCGATCTATAGCCCTTGGTGCACCACAGTTTCCTCAGGATTGGGTAGCTCAATTTTGCAATGGACGGTAAACTTTAACCACAGTGACCTGAAGACAGTTTACGAACTTAGCCATTTTGGAAATAGTTGTACCCTTGGCCCTAAAGCCAATGATCATATCCGCATGATACGAACAGTTGCTCTGTTTCCTGTGTCCCCTCAGCACGCTTTATATACCGCCTCCTGCCGTCTGTGAATGGTTATTCACGTTGGCGTTGACTATGGTGTTCATATTAAGGTGACTGGACCATGTATTTCAGAAACTTACAAGGAAACATTCCCAAGTGTAAAAAAACGATTTTGATGAAACTTGGCGGGTGTGTAGAGGGGACAAAATAATGGAATACGTATTGTTTTGCTTGTGCCTAATCTGACTTGAAATACATTTCAAAATGTTATTTGACATGCAAGATATGAAGAGAACTTATTCGACATGATGACACATAAAAATGTTTCTTATTTAAAAGTTGATATTTAATTAACAACAACTGCATAATAGAATTTTCTAATGATTTGAACTTTTGCATAATACTCACCACCATTAATTAATTTTGAAAAATGAAATCATTTGTTGCAACATACACTTTTCCCAAAAGTGCATTTCAGAAGTCGGCTTCATTACCCATGTATGTATGTACCTTGAAAGCCTCTTTAATTTATGTTGTAACAAAAGTTGTCATTGTTCAAAATTAATAAACGTGGTGGGTACTTTGCAAATTTCTGAGTATTATAAAATTCCAATATACATTTTTCAACAATAATAATTACATATAACTAGATTTTAAGCATGGCTGAAACAGCTACTGTTGAAATTTTTCACGGTAAATGATAACAGCCAAACAGTTGCACGATAAAGATTTATTAAAATCCTTGACCACGGATTCGGTATATCAAAATATACCTTCATCAAAAGTAAACTACACTAAAATCACATCTTGCAGTGGAGATAAGTTAGTAGTTAGTCAAAACTGACGACGCCTTTGGCACGATTGTTTTATGTATCTCCATTGCATTATGTGGTTTTAGTGTATTTTACTTCTGGTAAAGGTATATTTAGATATACCGAAAGCGTGATCAAGGATTATAATAAATCTTTATCCTGCAACTGTTTGGCTGTTATCATTTACCATGAATAATTACATATAAACTCGGTAATTGGCCACGGCTTGGACACCTAGACTGCCATGGTTCTAGTTCAGCACAGGTGGCATTAGAAACTCGCTGCTCCAGTGTTGTCCCCAGTCTACTATAGTAAACATCGGTCGGAAACGTCTATTAATCGTGTGGAGGGTGCTATGGTAAGAAAGGCAGCAGTTGAACTGACGAGGGGTTAAGTCAGGATAGTGCAGTAGGTGGTATAGCACTTAGCACCCCCATCATTCAATCAAATCAGTAACAGCTTGCATTGCACGTGCTTGAGTATTATCCTGCAGAATGATGGTCTGGTCTTGCAGAAAGTGTCATAACTTCTGTCTCTTTGCTGTTAATTTTTGGAACGAAACCTATGACCAGCTTAGAGTAAGTTCAACTCGATTTCTAAACTGAAAGCAACACTTCATGGCATTCACTTCACGGAATTCACTTCGAGCAGTCAACACAACTGGCACTGCTAAGTGTATCCTACGAGTTCCAAATCTCTGGCAACGGGTTATGCACAATGCTGGTGACTACACTGAAGGTCAGTAAAACTTTGAAACACGTATCCATTGTGTACGAGCTGTGAATAAATACGAGAGTTGTGCAGAAAGTCGCGAAATGGACACCACAGTTAAAACCCGATAAAGCTTTGCACAGATGAGTTGGGTAGTGTCTTTAGTATGACTATCGATCGCATCAAGTCGCTCTTTCCAGTTGTGAGTATACTGTGAGCGAGTAAATGTGCCTAGAACAACGATGTCTCGCGCCAAGTGGGAGGGTCGGCTGAGAGGCTTCGCCTTTATTAATACAGCCAACTAACACAACTGCCACGTACTTCCCTCTTCATGGAAATTCTTAGACGCACTGTGCAGGGGCAGTGAAGACACTCCAGCAGCCATTGCGTCCACAATACACCCCTAATTGGCTCGTTCTGAGTATCATCTCTGTTCACATGAAACGCTGGATACGAAGACAACACTTGGGTGGAGGTTACACGCTATAGACCAGCGTAGAGAATTCTCGGAAACCACAGGTGGATTCCTTCTATGACGATAGTGTTGCAAATTTGATGTAACGCTCCGAAAAATGTCCAAGTCAGACCAGCGACTACGTAGAGAACTATCTGAAAAGTTAGCTAACTGTTGCAAATAATATGTTTCTGATTTTCACTGTGTTTTCCATTTTTCGACCGATCGGAACTTACTTTCTGGACAACCCTCAATTATTAAAGTTCCAACCCTTCTAAATTTAAGCAGATCGTCGGTTTACTGTGCTAACTTGGTCGCTAATTATTTCTGCTCCTGTCCAGCTTTTCCTACGATGATAGTTGCCGCACCTCCATGTAGTCCACCTGTCCTTACTGTTGTGTATGAAGACGTGCAAAATATACAAGACGACGAGTACTACAACTTACGTGTGGCCATCATCAAGAGTAGGTGTTTTGTTTCTGTCGTACCATCTTTTGGTTTTTCTTCAGTTGCTTGTTTTTGTGTTCTCAGTGTTTGCCTAACTTGTGCTCTTTATGTTCTAGGTTCTATGGTTGTGCTTTGCAACCCTTTTTGCTTTCTCTGTTGTTTTTTTTTTATTATTTTGGGCGTTGCTTAGTTAGCATGGCTACAACGCCACAAAAGCCTGCGGCGCCGTCTGAAATGGATCTAACTTTGTTTATTCAGTCCCAGAGACACGAAATGACGCAACTTCTTTAAGTGCTGAATGACTTCACGGCTGCTCAAGATAACTTCACACGAGATGCCAGACTCATGGCCAGCATCACCACCTATTTAGTGAGATTGACGAGACGAGGGACAACTGGACAGAGTACCTTGCACAATTCGCAGCACATCGCATACAAAGTATTAACAAACATTCTTATTTCTTAGCCACGGCTGGAGTAACTATTTATAGGTTTTGTACAAAACATTTTCCCACAACGCACCTTGAAGTAGTTCAATATGAGGACATACTGGAGATTCTTACAAAGTATTAGGGGTAGTCAAGTTCGGGCTGTCTGTTTCCATTCTCTAGGTTGTGTAAGCAGCAGGTTCTGCAGATTCTAGGCTATCAAGACTCCTGCGAAAGTGCCGCAGACTGTTTTGAGGTAATACCAGTTCTTGAGTAGATGCACACGACGAATAGGCCTCACCGCCATCCCATAAATGGCGGCCCAGACGGTCACAGCCACAGAGCTCACTACGCATCCTTCACTGAGTGCAAGGATGTGCCCTCGCTGAAATACGGCACATAATCGCCGATTTTAAGCCTCGAATGATATCGGCATGTCTTCGCGTTTCACCAAGCTTTCATTTCGCTTCGTACCAGTAATGAACAGTCACACGTTTTTGTAATCCAGGCGCTCCAGCCCCATGTTCTTTGTTTGCTACTCCGAGATTAGTGGGGTGTCGTTCACACGAAGTGTGGGCGCGACGTCATTGCACTTGGGTTGCACAAATAGAACAATTGATTTCTCAGTGTGAAGAATGTGTTAAACATCAGTCATCCCCACCTCAGCAGCACTTTGCGTGGCCATGATCTCAGACACTTTGGTAGCGCTTGCACATTGGTTTTGCAGCCCCTTACTGGAATACACATTGACTCATCTTCGCTGAAGCTATCAGCAAATTTCGATTCGTGGTACCTATGCACTCGACTATCGTTCGTTCCCCAGTCCAAGTGTTTCCATTTATCTTGTGCGTCGAGGGTGGTTGTGATTGACAGTGAACCTCAATTTGTTGCCGCCGAGTTTACACCCCCTCCCCCCCCCCCCCAGACATCAACCACATGAGGAGTGATATCATTCCACCCGCAGTCCAACGGCGAAACTAAAGGCTATGTACAAACATCTAAGCAGTATATGGACAAGCGTCATGCCTCTCAAGCTCGTTGCTCTTCTTGTCTTCCTGCTGCTTCCAGCCAAGCGACAACTCATAACCAGTGGAGTTGTTACATGGACAGCGCCTCGGGCGTACCCTGGGCAACGTCAGATATGATTCTAAATATTCTGACGGCTGAGCCTTTTACACTAGAAACATATATACCTGCGCCTTTTTCAGGACCAAAGTTAACGATTATATTTATTAACACAGAAGGCATAACACGAGCGAATGAAGAATAGCTACGAGAACTGTGAAGTCAGCACCATTGCCATATACATACAGGCGACACTTAGAAATTGTGACATGCGCAGAATATAACTGGAAGTGGCAAAGTTTTGGTCAAAAGTAATTTAATCATAACTGTGTAAAATGTATGTACATGTACATCTATGTTTCTGACACGAGAATATAAAATGGACAGCGTCACCACACCTTGCTTCAGTTACTGCCCATCCGCCCCTCCCCCCACCGCGGGCGGCGCCTACTACATCCAGACAATTGAAATATCAACTAACGACTCAGCCTTTAAAGATAGTATGGTGAACGGAGGCTCTATCAGCAAGGCAGCGCTGTAAATTTTGTCGAAAGTTCTATTTTTCTCCTGCATACAGGGGAACATTGCTGCGATGCCACTAGAATCAAATTCGTCCATGTGAATTGCGTGATACTGACGCAGGCTTTACGCTTCCAGGTACTGTTGTATCATATTTTTGATGCAACCACAGAATCAGATTCTACTAGTTGCCAACCTCAATTATTTATAGTATGCTGAAGAAAATGCTGCAACAGGAGAAAAGCGAGAACGCTAATAATGATTAGTGACAGGAACATGCAGATTTATTGACGAATACTTAACTTCAGACAAATCGTCTGAAGAAGCAATTACCATTCCAGATGCTAAGGCTAAATAGTAAAAATTGTACAACTAGACTGTTCACTGAAGAAGGGATGGTGTGGACTCGCTAGAAGCAGACGACACGGAGCGACGTACACAAGTAGGAGGAGGTCTACTCAGTGATCGAGCTGACCTGGAACTGCTCGCTCTGCAGTGGTGCAGCCGCATATCACTTCACTGATGCGAGCACTTGGTGCGGCAATCGCTGGGCTATACGCCGTCTCTAGGGTGAGTTGTCGATCTATCGACGCCAGTGGTGTTGTGCCTGGTGGTGCCTCCTATGCTTACACCACAGATTCAGGGCCTGCCTGGACGCAACAGCTATCACTGCGATCGGTAACGGCGTGCTCCACTGCGTCAGCGCCAGTCCGGAAGCCAATACAAGTTGACGCCCTTTCATTGTCATTGTCATCGCCATCGCCTCATCCTTGTTGCTATTGTATGACCTGGACTCTAATTCTCGATGCATTATTTGTAATGAGTCTTCGTACGCTTGGAGAAAGACAAGTTAAGTAAATCTAAAGCTTCTGTTTACAGTGTTAACTTGCACGCTCATCATTTCTGTTCCTGTCAGTCTTTCCTATGACGATTGTTGCCGTAACAGTCTGTAGCCCGTCCACTTCTCCTTACTGTTGTTTACTAAGTCGTACACAAAAGTCTTACCTTTGCTGCAGCACTTTCATTATTCCATAATTTTTATAGTGTTTTTCGGTGTTCTGCAATCTGTGTATATCACGTTTAATGTTTGTAATCAAATTATCCCAAAAATTTTTGTGTATTTCTTATTACTTGCTTACCGCGATTTAGCTTTTTTTTCTGTCCTGTGCTCTAGTAGAATTTAATTAGCTTTTTGTATTTCTTTCAGGGCTTCTTTTGTCTCTGAGTCCCATATCCTCAACAAGAAGTTTGCTTCTTGTTTATAGAGTTCCGTTCTTTAATCAGCAATAAAGGACCATTAAGATTCTAAGTCAGAGCAATCAAAACACACCGCCATTTGCGTCACATATTTTGATACAAACTAACTCATCACAACCTGCTGTGGACTCCACGTTGACATACAATCGCTGCAGTTTGGCACAAACCAGGGATTCCCAGTACACATAAAGTAAAAAACTCGAAAACAGTTTGTTTGTGATTATATCACAAATGTATTTGTTTGCCTTTTTTGTCATTCTGTCTGTGTGTTCATCTGGCCTCTTCTATTGTCAGGAATGTGTAGACGTCTCAGGTTGAAATTTACAGTCTTTTGGAAGTGCTAAACATTTAAGCTTCTTCGTCAATGCAGTGAAAGATACAGTCGTCTGTAAAGACCGTTTCTCTCAGGAACAGGTACAGCTATCAATCTGATATTTATGTCACATTCTAAGGTGTACAGCAGACGTTCTCAAACATTTCCCCTATGGAACACTTTGAGACTCCTGGTACTTTGATGGAATGCACTGTTTATTTTTTACTTTAGTAAAATTTGAAAAAAAGAGAAAACCTTTTTGTTATTCGGTGAGTAATTCAATTTTAATATATGACCAATAAATAAATCATTAAAAAATTAAAAATCATAATTTGTGTCGTCAAAATATCAAAAAACAATCATGTTATTAATAGAATGACGCGGATCACTTATTCACTTTCCGCGGAACACCAGTGTTCTACGGAACACTATTTGGGAAACACTGGCATACATTTCCTAGTAAGTGTGCAAAATTTAAGCTTCTACGTCAATGCAATCAAAAGTACAGTTAATTATGTCACTAATTTTGATACCCGCAAACTCACTAATCGAAACTTATAAATAAACTGTGTATATACGTAAGTCCTGGTCGCATCAGATTTTTCTTTCTTCCAACTGTTTTAAGTGCGTTATACTCGCACAGAGTTTTTATTTAACAAAAAATATTTCGTTATGTATGTGTGTGTGTGTGTGTGTGTGTGTGTGTGTGTGTGTGTGTGTGTGTGTGTGTGTTATGTCTCCTAGGCCTAGGAACAGTCAAGCGCATTATCTTGGTTTTTCGACAGGTATTTGCAATTTCGTCTCTGTGTTGTGTTGCTGGAATCCGTCTACCTAAATACTGCTCCCCAAATACTGCTCATCATCTTTTTCATGCGACGCCCAGTGTTGAAGCAAATCGTTGGTTTCTTCACCGTTAAAAGAAAAAAAGATATTTAAAGCTAAATTTTACATGCTCGTTCGATACAGCGGTTCCAGACTAGTCCACATAGGAAGAATAGCCAATACTGCAGCAGCGATTGAGCAGCGCTGCTGCATGGTGCTAGCAGTCACAGCGAACCAGGGCGACCGGAGCACTTGCTATTCTTCTTGTTTTATTGTCCCTGTTAGTACAGTGATATCGCAGTGGACTAATTTGGCACCGCTGTATCGAACGGACATGTAAAATTTCGCTTTAAAAACTTTTATTTGTAACGAGGAATAAACTGACGATTACTGTCGACAGTGGGCGCCGCATCAAAAATGTGCAGAGCAATATTTAATACTCGTATGTCATAAACGCGTAAGCGCCTTTGTATTGCCTGAAGTTATAAGCGTAGTGTCATCACAGATAATGTTTGGCCTGCAAGCCTGCTTGGACCACCTGTGCTTTGCAAGATGCACGAGAGATGATGCGCACAATTAATCGTGATATAAGGAAGCACAGCAGCGGCAGTGTTGTGTCATGCCTAGCAGTAAGGCATAGTGCGAATGGTATATTTGCAGTTTTATTCGAGGGAAATTGGAACATGTTGATTTACTGATTCATTATGTGAGATGAGGAAATTGACTAAAACATTGGGAGAAGAATATTTTACTACGGTAATTTTAATGACGAAAAGAAAAGGATCTAGTTTAAGGAAATTGATTTCAGATATTGTACTTAATTGCAGCTGCTTGTAGTCTCGAATTCCTCGTTCAGGCATCCAGAGACTTCAGTTTGGAGCTAGGAATAAATGTTGAACATTTAATATCATTTCTACGAGTTGCAGTCTTGAAGAGATCACATTTTATGTTGAAGACTTCAAACACTATTTACGTTTGCCCACTCAGCAACAGTAATCTTTGGTGTATTAATGTTTTCGAAGCGAATAAGGAGATAATTTTTCAATGTGGAACTTTTCTAATCAGACAAATAATTACGTTTGACGTTATAATTTATTCCTAGCCACTGTCCGTATCCAGAGTCCACGCCAAAATTTGAATTACCGTATTTACTTTTTCAGATTTGTTATGTACCAAGTATGTTTTGGCTTTGTTTTCTTTTTTTTAAAAAAAAAGAAAAAAGAAAAGAAGTGAAAAGAAAAGAAAAAGAGGAAGACAGCCCACTGCACCAGGCGCATTTCAGTAGTTTGTTGTTGCTCGGCAAATGCGACGCACTTTGAAGACAAGCGCAGTGTCATGTGTTTCCACCGCGCAACAGGTAAGACAAAAGTAAGTAACAACAGAATGGGAACAACGAGTTTTTGCAGAGCCATTTTAACAGTTTAAAATAATTCACATTGTTGAATTCAGACAGTATTCTTGCCAATGTGAATGATTAAACAGATAGGGAACCTGATAGGCACTTTCAAGTTATCTTCTAGCAGTCGTATTTTGCCACACATTCTTGCAATCGAATTATGATATTCAGAGTTTACGGAGTCCTCTGTTGAAAGTTTACGTAAGCTTACAGAGTGCGGTATTAAGATTTATATATCGCATAACATTATAGATACTACTGTAATCGATGTTGGTAAAATTTCCTTATACATTGCTTCGGCATCTCACAAAGCTAAATATCAACCAGTCGGAAGCACGACCCAGTAAATTGGAGCAAACGCGTGAAATTGAGGTAATCTGGTGGCAGTTACTCGCGGATTCCTGCAGCGGGGCACGGCCATTAGTCGGCGCTGTTTGTTTACCCACACTCTGGCGGTGTCAGGCGCAGCGCGCGGCTGTCCGACCGCCGCCCACGGTACATCAGGTGGGCGGCAATTACCGACCTGAAGGGCCTGATGCATGCCGCGGGTAATAACTGTCGCTGCCCCTCCACACAGCCAGACAACGCCGCCCACCGCGCACCACCGCCCAATTCCCGCCCTAATGCTCCACTCTCCCTGTTTACTTCACCGTAGGATTTAGCTCTGACAGCGTTGAGAGAATTACTATCGGAATTATATTCGGAATGAAATCGCTGAAGAGGGCTCGAGCATACGACGTGTGTGCGTATTATTCTGTTTTCTAATCACGTCAGTCTTTTCTAAGCTCTACAACAATATCCAGTGACCAACTCTGAAAAGCCTGAATCCCCACATTTTACAATGCGGACCGGTGCGAGACGTGGAGAACCAGAATACACGAGTGTCTGGACGGTACCGACAAGGATATGGAAACATGCCGACGTCATTGCCGTGGACAGCTCGGCTACGTTTATCGGATGAAGGAAGATCCATGCCGTGAAAATCCCTATGCTAGTGTCCACAGATTATCGACTTGGTTTAAAGGCGGGGGCGTTTGATGGCCAAGGAGTACGGTAAACTCATCTTGGTGCTCTTCCAAACACGGACGTTTCTTTACAGCGTGTGCGACACGCTGCATTGTCCTGCTGGTGGATGTCATCGTGCCGAGAACAGAAAAAACCTACATTTAGCGTTGGACATGATTAAAAACGGATACATGTATGACAGACACGTGTTTGTGATGACCCACTGTACCTTCCAAAATTCCGACATCACCCAGGGAATGTCTGACTTAGCATCGGTGCATGAATCGGGCTCCTGCTGCACACGCAGCAACTTCGCTGAACAGTCATTGAGGAAAAAATTGTTCAAATGGCTCTAAGCACTATGTGGCTTAAAATTTGAGGTCATCAGTCCCCTAGAACTTAGAACTACTTAAAACTAACCTAGCTAAGGACATCACACACATCCACGCCCGAGGCAGGATTCCAACCTGTGACCGTAGCGGTCACGCGGTTCCAGAGTAAAGCGCCTACAACAGTTCGGCCACACCGGCCGGCAGTCATTGAGGATACATTGTTGTTAGCCCGTAGTGTCCTCTGGGCTGCCAGTTGGTCAAAAGCTGCAGGTCTGTTCGTTCGTACACATCTCCGCAGCCGTCGTTCACCCTTATGGTCTGCAGCCCGTGGCGCACTACCGTTTCCTCGGTGCTGGTTTTTAATAGCGCCCTTGTGAATGCCCGGTGTAATTTATCCACAGCGGTATCCGAACAGATTACGGTCTGAAACGTTTCGCGTATGCTTCCACTCTTGGCCCGAAAGCCAACGATCATGCTCTTTTTGAACGTTATATCCCCATTGCGACGACTACATTGTTTTCGTGCCCCATTCGACACGTCTTAAATACGCCTCACCACTAAGGCTGACACCTCACCTTTGTGGGAGGCTATTGCAAGTTGATGTCAAACATAGGCAGTGGTCACATTAACGTGACTGGCCATGAAGTCTGAATGCAATGGGACAGGACAGCTGATTTTAACCAGATCTGTTTCCTTAATAGTTTTCTTAGCGACTGAGGTTCTCAATTTCCAGTGAGGCTTACAGCGGTGCAGAGGACCGCCATTCGTTTCCTGGTAATACTAGTGAGTTTTCATCTGTGGGAGAACAGAAACTGAGTTCCATCAGCGTCGTGGTATTAACTCAGGAGCAACATGACCGAGTAGTAATGGTCCCAAGGCCAGAATACTGTTAACGGCAAGGAGAGTGGTGTGAAGACACCACGCCCCTTCATATCACATCAAATGACGCCTCTGTCAGAGGACGACACGGGGCTTGATCGGTATCCAAGGCCCCGCCAGAAGCTGCCGCCGGAGTCTTCGTCTACGTTTGCGCTTCCCTCGATGTATCTCCTCAAATATCTTATACCTATCGTCATTTCACACCTGCTACACTTAGATGAATACATACAGCTTGTTGGCCGTATATTTTTTCAACACGTTGTTTCTCCATCTCGTTGACCATTCCACTGACACTACACTGGATGAAACTACCATGTAACCTGTACCTGACACGACAAAGTTCTGCTTTCCACGTGCCAAAACTATGGAGAAACTCTTTTGAATATAAGTTATTACGTGGCGCACGACCTTTGTGCCAAGTTGCACTTCCCTCTGGAGCTTCAAAATTAAAATAAAGTGAGAAGTGGTTTTCGTTTACTACAGTTCTGTCAACTAAAAACTTAATGGTATACATCTATGTTCACATTATCACAAATACAATATAGTGCCTCAGTATTAATGGCACCTAAAACAAAAGCTTGTGTTTTCTCGACAACTGAATTTTTTTAGATCATGGCTGTGAAAATAATATGCTACAAGTTGATTGATGCAAAACAGATATCCGTAAGCAGCCGCCGGCCGAGGTGGACTCGCAGTTCTAGGCGCTCAGTCCGGAGCCGCGAGATTGCTACGGTCGCAGGTTCGAATCCTGCCTCGGGCGTGAATGTGTGTGATGTCCTTAGGTTAGTTAGGTTTAAGTGGTTCCAAATTCTAGGGGACTGATGACCACAGATGTTAAGTCCCATAGTGCTCAGAGCCATTTGAACCGTAAGCAGCCACTGTTAATACTGCTGTTTAATTACAAACGTATTGCTGGGATTGGTTTTGAACTAACAGGTTATCTTCAGGCAGTTATTCACTTTTACACTGAAGAGTCAAACTAACTGATACACCTGCCTAATATCGTGTATGGCCTTCGCGAGCACGCAGAAGTGTCACAACACGGCGTGGCATGGACTCGGCTAATGTCTGAAGTAGTAGACACTAGAGCTCTGCATTTCGATGAAAACAACCCCTCGAGCATTTCCCATTTCGTGCCGCTGCTCGACGGCTGGGAAAAGCCCACCCTGCGATACGGCTTTGGCCGTCTAATGCACCATAGGGCGGTTGTCGATTGGACTGTCGAGCGCTGCCGGACGCTCGAGAGTACTCAGAGTCTCGGCCGATGACAGTACAACCGCCGCGCGCTCTGCAATGCCGAATCGCAATAGAAACCGTGTGTAAACGCAGTTGACGATATGGCTTTGAGCAGCGCAGACAGCGTAATGGATTAACCAGGTATAGGTCGTAAACGTCCCATTCATGAAACGAAGAGAAGTATTATGAAGAGAATTAGGAGCGGCTCATTAGTCCTGAAGAAGAAAGACATGTCGGAAGAGGAGGCGAAAAGTGAAGCCTGGAAATCGTTTGCACTTGTAGCGGATCCTGTCACGCAGGCTTCTGCTGGTTCGGTACAATGTACCACATGTGATACCATACTTTCGTACCAGTCAAGCACAACAGGTATGATTCGGCACTGCAAAAGTAAATACGAAGCAGAAATCCACCGGCCACTTGCAGTTCAAGTAGCATAAAGAAAGTTGTTGTTGATAGGTTGGACGATATCAGTGGAATAGATTTGCTACCGTTAATGCTTGTAGTAAGATTGGCTTCAAGAACTATTCGCAGGAGCTCATCACTGTTGGCGCCACTTACGGCAAAGTCAGTTTAGAAGATGTTCTTCCCCACCCTACCACTGTATCGCGGCATATTAAAGAAAAGGCAGACAAAATACGGGTGACATTGGTGCCCAAGCTAATACGTGCTTTAAAGAACAAAATGTGCGCTTTAGACGCTGACCTGTGGTCTGATAACTACAAGAAGATAATTTTTTTGACTGTGACGTCGCATTATGTGAATGATGAGTGGCAGCTAGAAACGCTTGTTTTGATAACAACCGAGTTTCCAGGCTTATCTAAGGCAGGAGAGAATATACGGCACGAAATCGAAGATCGGATGCTTGAGTTAGGAAGTAACAACAATGATTTTACGAAATGCTACTTTGCCACCGACCAAGGAGCTAATATGAAGAAGGCACTTGAATCTTACGACCGTTTGCCTTGCTTTGATCACTGCTTGATGACTGCGCTTCCTCACACGTTTTTAGAAGATGGAGCCCCTGATATCCTGGGCATCTGCAGCACTCTGTGAAGCAAAAAGCTCGGTGGAACAGTATACTGTTAATGATCAATTCCGTCATAAGTCAAATCGACGATATTCGAGATCTACTTAATCCTGGGGGCTATCGACACTCTTAGAAACTTTTCAAGAAGTGTGCGTACGAGACGTTGTCGCTTTTCTAACCCCCTTTAAAGAAGCGAGTTTGGATTTGGAAACTGCAAAGATAACAACGCTGGAACGTGTGCTGCCGTGGTACAAGAGTCTGTTACATTATTGTGAACCAATAGAAAGTGACAACACTTTCTATAGGTTGCGATCCTTTATATAACTGTTGAATTATGAGAGTGCAGTTATCCATATTGGGTTTCCTTTTCAGCTCATGGAGAAAATAAAAAGGAGACCAGCATACTTCATCACAGAGAAGTGCAAAATTGAGGCTATGGCTGTTCTATGGCCATCACGGCGTTATTTGAAGGAACTCACAGCAGACGAAAAGCAAGCCGCGTATACTGAAGGTCGACGATTGTACTCGGAACTGCCCGTAAATGGTAAGGTTTATTCACTGAAATCAATTAGTAAAAGAATGTTTGTTTGTCTAATCTGCCTCTTTCGTTAAATCAACATTTATTACTTTTACAATGTGATATTAGGGAAAGGTTTCACAGCTTAAACATTCCATAATGCGCTTTGAAGTAATTTGTGCGATATATATATATATATATATAATATCACCGTAAATATAGTCGTTTAATAACTAGTAATTCTAACTAACTATATATTTCAAGGTGACAGGAATATCTTATGGATGTTTTCATTCATGTTTAGAGTCCATTCAAGCAAACAGTGAGCAAGTTCTTCCCATGAAAAAGTCCAGGATGGACTGGAGTTCGGATGAGGACGACGGAGATGGACCCAGAGTTACTACCAATGAACTCGGCAGGTACCTTTCGCTCTCCAAATCCGACTGTAGCTGTACCGAAGGACAAATGTTGCAGTGGTGGAAAATGCACGCGGGGTTATTTCCAAGGCTCTCGCTAGTAGCCACAAGAATTCTCTACATTCCTGCCACTAGTGCTGCCAACGAGAGACATTTTAGCCAGGCCGGTCACCTGGTGTCCCGCAAAAGAACGTGCCTGGAATCAGACAAGGTGGATGATCTCTTATTGATCCATCACAATTACGTAAGTATTCACAACATACCACGTAATCACAAGGAAAGAAACTTTTCTCAAACTCTATAAATGTATGATTCCACTTTCATTGACTTCACGGGAAGAAGTGCAAACCGCCAGCTGTAGTAATAGCTCCAGGAACACAAATGACGCCTGTGTCTCAGGGAGCACCAATGACGAAAAACGAATTGTATAGTCATGATTCACTTGTAACGTTATTTACAGGTCGTAATTCGTTCAGAAATTAACGTTTTTGCAACAAACTTTCGTGAGTATTGCTTTTAACTCCGTCATTCCTTCTCGATCCTGCATTCAGTATTAGTACAACGTATACATGGCCGAGTTTGGAGATAGGCTACACATAGTCCATGATTAGACTACTGTGTTCCCGTTTGTCTACCGAACGGAACAAAATACTAAATACAGACATTACAGTTTTCGTCGTTACAATTACTGGAATAGATGATAACCTCAACGGCGAAACGCCAGTAGCCTGAAAAAAAGAAAAGAGGTTCAAATGGCTCTGAGCACTATGCGACTTAACTTCTGAGGTTATCAGTCGCCTAGAACTTAAAACTAATTAAACGTAATCAACCTAAGGACATCACACACATCCATGCCCGAGACAGGATTCGAACCTGCGAACTCAGCAGTCGTCCGGCTCCTGACCGCAGCGCCTAGAACCGCACGGCCACTAGGCCCGGCCCAGTAGTTTGCAACGTATTAACAAACATCAAATGTAACATATACAAGCGAACTATTTAGGTCATAGAACTGGTAGTGTACAACGAAAGACATTTGTAAAAGAAATAAGTGAGTGGTTAATGTGAAGCGGTGGCCTCTGATCTCAAGGAGTGTGACGAAGCGCTGCTCGCTGGCACTGAGTCCACCGGTTACTGGCGACCGGCCGAGCGTTTGGCGCACTCGGCCCAGCGCTGGCGATCGACTGCCCACAGCCGGGGGAAGAGGACGCTCGGCCGCATACTCCCGAGAGCCAGGGGGCGAGCGGGACTCGCCGGTAAAAATCGGGGATAATGCAGATCTCTAGTAGACACCATGAATCCTGCAGGGATATCCATCAACTGTAAGAGTACGACAGGGTGGAGACCTCTTCTGAACAGCACATCGGGACTCATCCCAGATATGCTCAATAACGTTCATGTCTGTGGAGTTTGGTGGCCACCGGAAGTCTTAATTTGGGAAGAGTGTTCCTGGAGCCACTCTGTAGCAATTCTGGACGTACGCGGTGTCGCGTTGTCCTGCTGCAGTTGCCCAAGTCTGTCGGAATGTACGTCGGATGTGAATGGATACAGATGATTAGATAGGATGCTTAGTTGCGTGTTATCTGTCAGAGTCGTACCTGGACGTATAAGGGGTCCCATAGCCCTCTAACTGCACTCGCCCCACACCATTACATAGCCTCCACCAGCTTGGATTGACGAGGTTGTCTTCATACCCGTACACTCCATCCGCTCGATAAAATTTGAAACGAGACTCGACCGACCACGCAACATGTTTTCAGTCATCAACAGTCCAATGACGGAGTTGACGGACCCAGGCGAGGCGTAAGGCTTTGTGTCGTGCTGTCACCAAGGGTACATTGGTGGGACCTCCACTCCGAAAGGCCATATCGATTATTCTTGGTCGAATGTTTCGCACGTTAACACTTCGTGATGGCCAAGTATTAAAATCTACAGCAATTTTCGGGAGAGTTACACTTTTGTCGTGTTGATCGATTCTCTTCAGTCGTCGCTGGTCTCGTTCTTCCAAGATCTTTCTCCGGCAGCAGCGTTGTCGGAGATTTGATGTTTCACCGGATTCCTGATATTCACTGTGCACTCGTGAGATGGTCATATGGGAAATTCCCCACCTCATTGCTACTCGGAGATGCCGTGTAGCATCGCTCGTGCGCGCCAATGACGCCACGTTTAAACTCAATTATGTCTTGATAATTTAACATTGTTGCAGCAACCGATCTAACAATTACGTCAGGCACTTGTTGTCCCATATAGGCGATGCCAAACATAGCGCCGTATTCTGCCTGTTTACAAATCTCTGTAATTGAATACGCGTGTCTACACCAGTTTCTTCGGCGGTTCAGCGTATTTGGTATAGTTTCTACCAATTGTTGGGTGAAACCATTTAATAACTAATATAAATAACATCACACTTATTATAAACTTGAACAGGAGTCTGAAGATACGTTGGTCCGAAATCACCTGCAGCCGCACTTGTATAGGTTGGTTGGTTTGGGGTGTAAAGGGACCAAACTACAGCGTCATCAGTCTCTTTATATTTGTGTAAATAGGTGACATTATTAATAGTGACAAGTTGATGCTTCCTTCTTTGCAAGAATAAACTTGTAAAAACTTTCATATGGGCTCTAAAAACCCATTCACTTTCTTGTTATGGCACTTGCAACGTTCTGATTAGGGTACTTATTTTTATAACTTGCCTCATGGTTTTTTGATGATGCTATGAGTAGCATAACTTTGTTATTTCAGAAAAAAAAGTCTCACTTTTTTGAAAACAAATCAGTTATGTGCAAACAGAAATGCATTGTTAACATTATTATCAAAGTTATTATTACACTAAATGAATAATGTAATATTGACACTGAAGGATATCTGGTTACGTGTAACACAGGAGTTGGAGGACCACGTCTTGAAAGATGAAGTGAAGAAAAAACTCTATATCGCATTTTCTTTGGGTGGACATTTACTCAAAACATTTGTCGTCTTAGAACGTGTCGGCGCCTGCTCGTCATCACCGATGTCGTCCAAATTTATGGTACAGCGAGGACTTGACCAGAAATGAAAGAAACAGTAGTGGGACCTCGAGATGACCCAACAATTTTGGGTCGAGTATCGCGAGAAGTGAACCAGTTAAATCACCGTAGTTATGATGCAACTATTGGCGCGATGGGCAATGTACAGACAGTTACACCGAGGAACGGGAGTCGCGTCCCTTCGTGGAAACTTTTAATTTTAAATTTTTACGTTATTCACAGAGCATAAAACGGAAACAATGTTCGTAATACTGCATTCATTGATATTTCTGCAAAATGTTTGACAAAGAAAAGTAGAGAAAAATTTGGGTTTATGAATAAATTTCCAGAAATGGACTGTAAGGCGGTCATGGGAATTTCATATATAAAGTTAGATACTTTCATTATTTTACAATTAATGATTTACACATGCTGGGGAGATATTCATCGCACCTTACAGACGCCGCATTTTTGCAGTTACGCGTTGGATTGAAAGTTTCTATAGAAAAAATATATTCGCTTTACATTCATGAAAGTTTCTCTCTCGTCCCACAGTCTGGCAGAAAACCGCTCATACACCATGATTTCATCAAATATTGGCGAGGATAGTTGGTGAAATACAGTGGAATATATTTTGATGTAATCTTCTGGGGACCTCAGCAGTTTTTAAACTCTTCGATCAGATTTCTTATCTGATGTCCTGTGCTCTTTAATTACAACCGCTTTTTGGAAAGTTATCTACAGAGACCTTTTGGCGCTGTAAGTAAAATTCCTTCTCGGATATTCATTTGCCGTTCTTTTTGATGCCTTTTATGAAAATGTTAATACATACAATAGGTTATTTTCAGTGTAATTAAAACAAAAAATGAAATTATAAATAAGTTTCGACATACGGACTCAACAGCACGACCTTCGTATTCTCTCTTACCATTGCGTCAAACGCTTCCGTAGCTCATGCCCCGCTCGATCCATGTGCAAAACGCTACTTATTTAGAAACGCTTGGTCATCTCTAGCTCCCACTTCTATCATTTCCGCACAAGCTTAGCGTATACCACTAACTGGGACAGAACGGTGATGATGAGCTCGAACAGTGTCCCGGTTAAATATCAGTTCCCATACTTAGTCCTTTTACAGTCATCACCAAAAGACATTACAATATATAGCATATTATGTACTTTTTGAACCACAATAAGAGACATTGGTGGAATACAAAGCTATTCTTTAGTATTCAGCTGTGGTCATTAGCACAGTTTCTTATACTTTCATTAAGTATCCGTGTCGTCTTAATACATTTCCGTCGTGCCTATTTTATTTATTGGTGGATGAATGGGGTCACCCATAAGTCAATTAAAAAATGGTTCAAATGGCTCTGAGCGCTATGGGACTCAACTTCTGTGGTCATTAGTACCCTAGAACTTAGAACTACTTAAACCTAACTAACCTAAGGACATCACACACATCCATGCCCGAGGCTGGATTCGAACCTGCGACCGTAGCAGTCTCACGGTTCCGGACTGCGCGCCTAGAACCGCGAGACCACCGCGGCCGGCGCGTCAATTATAAAGAAATTCTTCTGAATGATGGTTTAAGGTAGAGGACGGTACCATAACGACTTGCAAATCTGCATGTGCAGTCAACATAAGGAAAGGCCTCGATAAAAATACCGATAGCCGAATAACAGTAGACTTACCTGCTTCAGAAGCTGCTAGTGACAGACATTTTTCCTGTGTAATTACTATGAGTAGATTTCACAGTATTCTCTGCTTTGTTGAATGTCCTTTGATTTCAGTGTCAAGTTGCTTCACATGCTATTACCGAGTTGATTAAAACAATTATAAGATATAAATAAATATATTCAAATGTATGAATCTAACTTTCTTAGTGTATTTCTTGTACTGCACGTTTGTGTATAATCAGTGAATTAAATTTTGTGATTTATGTAATACCTCTTAGATTTGATGAGAGACTTGGAAGTACTTAGTGGAGGGATAATTTATGTAGTTGGGAAAGAAGAGGTTTTTCCAGAGGAAGTCTGGAAGGAGATATACGAAGAAGAATGAAACTGTGGATTTAGTGAAGAGTGCTACGAATACTAACAGCATCCTGTTAGAGCTGGTCGACGAACTGTAAGCTGATACATCCTGTATATTAAAATTATTTCAAGAGTGTAGGTGTATCAAGAAGAAAAGCCGACTGGCAGACAGAATGAAGTGCAGAACTAATTTTCTGGGGATGGCGGAGTCGTAAAGAACGTAGTAGGTCAAGTATTGTTTAACAGCGATTGGCGATATGTAGTGCTTGAAGAATGAAGTTGCTAACCGAACTCTTATATATGTATGGTTTGCAGTGGAGATGAATGAACTCTGTTCACAGGGCATGAAGTTATAAGGACTTCAGCGGTGAGTGAAATAGTGGGTATATTTGGACTGTTTGGTGGTGACGAACTGTGGCAAAAAACGAACTGTAATCCTCAGTTCATGGAATCAAAACTAGAAACGAGAATAACTCCCAGAAAATTTTGACCTCCCGGTTAGCGGTGCGGTCTAACTTACTGCTTTCCGGATTGGGAAGGAGCGCTAGATCTCTGTCACAAACCCGCCCAGCGGACATTGTCGAAGTCCGGTGAGCCAGCCAGTCTGTGGATGGATTTTAGGCGGTTTTCCATCTGCCTCGGCGAATGCGGGCTGGTTCCCCATTTTCCACCTCAGCTACAATATGTCGCCGATTGCTGCGCAAACAAGTTCTTCAAGTAAGCGTACACCACCATTACTCTACCACGCAAACCTAGGGGCTACACTCGTTCCCTTGCGAGGGGGGGGGGGGGGGGGGGGAGGGGGTGTCCTCCGGTGACCGAACAGCACAATACCCCTGAATGAATGGTTCGGTGGGCGGCGGCGGAGGGGTGAAGTGGACTGCGGTAGTCGTCGTGGAGTTCAACAATACAATCCCAGAAGATTTAAAGTCACTTACTTTGAAGATAAAGGAGGTCATTATTCAGAAACACACATTTTCAATAACTTGACAGAAGCCATAAAAAGGTCAGACACTAACCAAGGTCAGTGTAGGAGGAGCCTAAATGAGTTATTAGGGACCAATTCCTTCTACTCCGTTGATGAATTTCTGAACAGAGTCAACTGAAGCGTACATTTTACTAAAAATAACAAATAACGCGGGTAGTAGTACTATTGGACTTCTGTACAAACCCAGCGCTGAAAGTCTATCATTGTAAATAAGTTCTGTAAAAACATATTTCTATTTAATGACGCATGGCTACATACTGCCTAACACTTACCATATGCAGCTCATTGTTCAGAATATTTAAATGTTTTATGACACGTCATTTACTACCTGTAAATGAAAATATCGTTGTTGTGGTCTTCAGTTCTGAGACTGGTTTGATGCAGCTCTCCATGCTACTCTATCCTGTGCATGCTTCTTCATCTCCCAGTACCTACTGCAACCTACATCCTTCTGAATCTGCTTAGTGCAGTCATCCCTTGGTCTCCCTCTACGAGTTTTACCCTCCATGCTGCCCTCGAATACGAAATTGGTGATCTCTTGATGCCTCAGAACATGTCCTACCAACCGATCCCTTCTTCTGGTCAAGTTGTGCCACAAACTTCTCTTCTCGCCAATCCTATTCAGTACTTCCTCATTAGTTATGTGATCTACCCTTCTAATCTTTAGCATTCTTCTGTACCACCACATTTCGAAAGTTTCTATTCTCTTCTTGTCCAAACTATTTATCGTCCATGATTCACTTCCATACATGGCTACACTCCATAAAAACACTTTCAGAAACGACTTCCTGACACTTAAATCTATACTCGATGTTAACAAATTTCTCTTCTTCAGAAACGCTTTCCTTGCCATTGCTAGTCTACATTTTATATCCTCTCTACTTCGACCATCATCAGTTATTTTGCTCCCCAAATAGCAAAACGCCTTTACTACTTTAAGTGTCTCACTTCCTAATCTAACTCCCTCAGCATCACGCGACTTAATTCGACTACATTCCATTATCCTCGTTTTGCTTTTGTTGATGTTCATCTTATATCCTCCTTTCAAGAAACTATCCATTCCGTTCAACTGCTCTTCCAAGTCCTTTGCTGTCTCTGACAGAATTACGATGCCATCGGCGAACCTCAAAGTTTTTATTTCTTCCCCATGAATTTTAATACCTTCTCCGAATTTTTCTTTTGTTTCCTTCACAGATTGAATAACATCGGGGAGAGACTACAACCCTGTCTCACTCCCTTCCCAACCACTCCTTCCCTTTCATGTCCCTCGACTCTTATATTTGCCATCTGGTTTCTGTACAAATTGTAAATAGCCTTTCGCTCCCTATATTTTACCCTTGCCACCTTCAGAATTTGAAAGAGAGGATTCCTGTCAACATTGTCAAAAGCTTTCTCTAAGTCTACAAATTCTAGAAACGTAGGTTTGCCCTTCCTTAATCTAGCTTCTAAGATAAGTCGTAGGGTCAGTATTGCCTCACGTCTTCCAACATTTCTACGGAATCCAAACTTCCCCGAGGTCGGCTTCTACTAGTCTTTCCATTCGTCTGCAAAGAATTCGCGTTAGTATTTTGCAGCTTTGACTTATGAAACTAATAGTTCGATAATTTTCACATCTGTCAGCACCTGCTTTCTTTGGGATTGGAATTATTATATTCTTCTTGAAGTCTGAGGGTATTTCGCCTGTCTCATACATCTTGCTCACCAGATGGTAGAGTTTTGTCAGGACTGGCTCTCCCAAGGCCGTCAGTAGTTCCAATGGAATGTTGTCGACTCCGGGGTCCTTGTTTCGACTCAGGTCTTTGCGTTCTCTGTCGAACTCTTCACGCAATTTCGTATCTCGCATTTCATCTTCATCTACATCCTCTTCCATTTCCATAATATTGTTCTCAAGTACATCGCCCTTATATAGACTCTCTATATACTCCTTCCACCTTTCTGCTTTCCCTTCTTTGCTAAGAACTGGATTTCCATTTGAGGTCTTAATATTCATACAAATGGTCCTCTTTTCTCCAAGGGTCTCTTTAATTTTCCTGTAGGCGGTATCTATCTTACCCCTAGTGAGATAAACCTCTACATCCTTACATTTGTCCTCTAGCCATCCCTGCTTAGCCATTTTGCACTTCCTGTCGATCTCATTTTTGAGACGTCTGTATTCCTTTTTGCCTGCTTCATTTACTGCGGTTTTATATTTTCTCCTTTCATCAATTAAATTCAATATTTCTTCAGTTACCCAAGGATTTCTACTAGCCCTCGTCTTTTTACCTACTTGATCCTCTGCTGCCTTCACTACTTCATCCCTCAAAGCAACTCATTCTTCTTCTACTGTATTTCTTTCTCCCATTCCTGTCAGTTGCTCCCTTATGCTATCCCTTAAACTCTGTACAACCTCCGGTTTAGTCAGTTTATCCAGGTCCCATCTCCTTAAATTCCCACCTTTTTGCAGTTTCTGCAGTTTTAATCCACAGGTCGTAACCAATAGATTGTGGTCAGAGTCCACATCTGCCCCTGGAAATGTCTTACAATTTAAAACCTGGTTAGTAAATCTCTGTCGTACCATTATATAATCTATCTGAAATCTGTCAGTATCTACAGGCTTCTTCCATGTATACAGCCTTCTTTGATGATTCTTGAACCAAGTGTTAGCTATGATTAAGTTGTGCTCTGTGCAAAATTCTACCAGGCGGCTTCCTCTTTCATTTCTTTGCCCCAGTCCACATTCACCTACTACGTTTCCTTCTCTCCCTTTTCCTACTACCGAATTCCAGTCACCCATGACTATTAAATTTTCGTCACCCTTCACTATCTGAATAATTTCTTTTACTTGATCATACATTTCTTCAATTCCTTCGTCATCTGCAGAGCTAGTTGGCATATAAACTTGTACTACTGTAGTAGGTGTGGGCTTCGTATCTATCCTGGCCACAATAATGCGTTCACTATGTTGTTTGTAGTAGCTTACCCGCATTTCTATTTTCCTATTCATTATTAAACCTACTCCTGCATCACTCCTACTTGATTTTGTGTTTATAACCCTGTAGTCACCTGACCAGAAGTCTTGTTCCTACTGCCACCGAACTTCACTAATTCCCACTATATCTAACTTCAACCTATCCATTTCCCTTTTTAAATTTTCTAACCTACCTGCCCGATTAAGGGATCTGACATTCCACGCTCCGATCCGTAGAACGCCAGTTTTCTTTCTCCTGATAACGACATCCTCTTGAGTAGTCCCCGCCCGGAGATCCGAATGGGGGACTATTTTACCTCCGGAATATTTTACCCAAGAGGACGCCATCATCATTTAATCATACAGTAAAGCTGCATGCCCTCGGGAAAAATTACGGCTGTAGTTTCCCCTTGCTTTCAGCCGTTTGCAGTACCAGCACAGCAAGGGTGTTTTGGTTATTGTTACAAGGCCAGATCAGTCAAACATCCAGACTGTTGCCCCTGCAACTACTGAAAAGGCTGCTGCCCCTCTTCAGGAACCACACGTTTGTCTGGCCTCTCAACAGATACCCCTCCGTTGTGGTTGCACCTACGGTACGGCTATGTGTATCGCTGAGGCATACAAGCCTCCACACCAACGGCAAGGTCCATGGTTCATGGGGGGAATATGGTTATTTTTTCTCTTATTTCACATCCATAAGGACCATTTCGGTGTTGATACATGGAAAGTTCACTAGCATATTTGTTTCTCTTTGTAAATATTTACTGTCTATTCTTTATTTAGTGACATGTTCTACCTCATCGAAGATCCCTTCACTATGAACCTACTGAAACAAAAAGGACATCTAATACACTGAAGCGCCAAAGAAACTCGTATTGGCATGAGTATTCAGCTACAGAGGTATGTAAACAGGCAGAATACGGCGCTGCGATCGGCAACGCCTATATAAGACAAGAAGAGTCTGGCGCAGTTGTTAGATCGGTTACTGCTGCTGCTGTGGCAGGTTATCAAGATTTAAGTGAGTCTGAACGTGGTATTATAGTCGGTGCACAAGCGATGGGACATAGCATCTCCGAGATAGCGATGAAGTGGGGATTTTTCCTTACAACTATTTCATGAGTGTATCGTAAATATGAGTCCGGAAAATATCAAATCTCCTCATCGTTGCAGCCGGAAAAACTTCATGCAAGAACTGGACCTATAACGACTGAAGAGAAATGTTCAGCGAGACAGGAATGCAAACCTTCCACAAATTGCTGCAGATTTCAATGCTACGCCGTCAACCTGTGTCAGCGTGCGAACCATTCAACGAAGCATCATCGATATGAGCTTTCGGAGCCGAAGGACCACTCCTGTACCCATGTGGACTGCACAACACAAAACGTTACGCCTTGCCTGGCCCCATCAACACTGATATTGGATTGTTGATACCTGGGAACATATTGCCTGGTCGAACGACTCTCGTTTCAAATTGTATCGAGCGGATGGACGTGTAACGGGTATATAGAAAACCTCATGAATCCATGGACCCTCCATGTCAGCAGTGGACTGTTCAAGTTGATGGAGGCTCTTTACTGTTGTGGGCATGTGCAGTTGGAGTGATACGGGACCCCTGATATATCTATGTTCGACTCTGACAGGTGACACTTAAGTAAGAGTCGTGTCTGTCACTTGCATCCACCATGTCGATTGTGCATTACGACGGACTTGAACAATTTCAAGAGGACAATGTGACACCTCACAAGTCCAGAATGGTTACAGAGTGGCTCCAGGAACACTCTTCTGAGTTTAAATGCTTTCGCTGGCCACGAAACTCCCGAGACAGCCACATTATTGATCGTAGCTGGAATGTCTTGCAACGTGCTGTTCATAAGAGGCATCCACCCCCTCGTACTCTTACCGATTTATGGACAGCCCTGCATGATTCATGGAGTCATTTTCCACCAACACTCCTTCAGACATGATTCGAGACCATGCCACGTCATGTTGAGGCACTTCTGCCTTCTCGCGGAGGCCCTACACGATATTAGGCAGATGTACCAGTTTCTTTGGCTATTCAGTGCATTATCAAATCATCTCTACGTAAAGACAAATAATTTACACGTTTTATACGTAATATAATTAAGAATTGCGTTAAATAACTGTGCGATAATAATATGTGTGTGTGAATCCTTTAAATCAATGTCCACTCTCCAGAAAAAGCAGTGTGGGTGTCATTTTTTCTAATAAATGATTGTGTGTGGGAATGATAATATCTGTGAATCAAATGTAAAAGTTTTCCTAGGGCGGTCACCAGAATTTTGATCGTAGAGTTGGTTTCTGGAGTTTGATGTTGTAGAAAATAATTTTTAAGAGCTTTTAGTAAATTCAAAGCAAAGCTGTCGCCATTTTATGGACAACTCAGCTCAGCAGAAATGTAGCCATCTAGTGACATGCAATAACAAACCGTAGTGCAACCACAGGTAGGACTTCACAGAATATATCTTTGATGGTGTCCATAACAGTAACAAGAAAATATTCACGACGACACAGAACAACCTTATCATCATTGAATGAGTGCAGTTTAGTAAATTAATCAAACATTAAAACGTTAATGTGGAGTTGGAAATTAAATAATAAATATTAAATTAACCTTTAAGTCGAAAACTTTAACACAGATTCTATTCACCGGTAGCCGACATAATTGTCTTTGTGTATACTGACACTGTAATGCCGTTCGCTATATAATGTGTGTATGAGTGTAGTGAGTCATTCCGGGTTTTTGGTTGTAATTATTGGACGAGACGTTTATCATACAATTGCAAACTATACTTTTGCTACAGGTGTGTAGTAATTCAACTTCTATACAGACACATATACACCATGACATATTCAGTTCATTATTATCGCTGCAATTCACTATTACATATTTGTGTTTGGTCGTATGCAGTGTGTTTGTATGCGAGTGCTTGTACGTGGGGTCAAAGTAGACGCGTGGGATAGTGGAGTAACTATAAATTAATTTTTATTACCATCTGTTGAGTTTGATTGAATGAACTTGAGGAAAGTGGCATCGAAATTTTAAAGGTGTGCATGTGGGTACCAAAGACTTCTTGGAAAAAGGTTTAGTAAACTACACACATCAGAAGAAGGTTTGCATCTCCTCGGTTCCGAGAGTTCCGCAACATGTACAGAAAATTAGAATAGAGGTCATGATATAAACCGTTTCCGCCCTTTCTATTGCTCATGAAAACCACATACTACGTGTTTTACCACCATACAGCGAGACCTTCAGAGGTGGTGGTCCAGATTTCTGTACACACCGGTACCTCTAATATCCAATAGTACGTCCTCTTGCATTGATGCACGGCTGTATTCGATTTGGCACACTGTCCACAAGTTCAGCAAGGCACTGTTCGTCAAGATTGTCCCACTCCCCAACGGCTATTCAGCGTAAATCCCTCAGAGTGGTTGGTGGGTAATGTCGTCCAGAAACAGCCCGTTTCAATCTATCCCAGGCATGTTGATAGGTTTCATGTCTGGAGAACATGCTGGCCACTCTAGTCGAGCGACGTCGTTATCCTGAAGGAAGTCATTCACAAGATGTGCACCATGGAGCCACGAATGTTTCGCCAATATGCTGCCGATATGATTGCACTATCCTTCCGAGAACAGCATTCACGTATCGGAGAGCCATTACAGTGCCTTCCATGTCCACAGCGGCGTACATTGACCTCACATAATGCCACCCCCAAAACAGCAGGGAACCTCGCTGAACAGTGTGTTTAAGGCATTAACCAGATCGCGTTGCCTCCAAACACGTCTCCGACGATTGTCTGGTTGCGACACACATCGGTGAAGAGAACGCGATGCCAATCCTGAGCGGTCTATTCGGCATGTTACTCGGCGCATCTGAACCACGCTGCATGGTGTCGTGGTTCGAAAGATGGACCTCGCCACGGACGTCAGGAGTGAAGTTGCGCATCATGCAGCGTACTGCGCACAATTTGAGTCGTAATACGACGTCCTGTGGCTGCACGAAAAGCGTTGTTTAACATGGTGGCGTTGCTGTCGGGGTTCCTCCGAGCCGTTATAGCGCTCATCCACTGCAGTAATAGTCATTGGTCGATATGAGCGAGGCATTTCATCGACAATTCCTGTCTCTCTGTTTGTCCGTGTCTGAACAACATCGCTTTTGTTCACTCCTAGACACCTGGACACGTCCCTTGTTGAGAGCCCTTCTTGGCACAAAGTAACAATGCGGACGCGATCGAACCCCGGAATTGACCGTCTAGACATAGCTGAAGTACAGACAACACGACCGTGTACCTTGTTTCTGGTGGAATGACTGGAACTGACCGGCTGCCTGATCCCCTCCGTGTAATAGGCGATGCTCATGCATGGTTGTTTACATCTTTCGGCTGGTTTAGTGACATCTCTGAAAGGGACTGTGTCTGTGATACAGTATCCACAGTCAACGTCTGTCTTTAGGAGTTCTGTGAACCGGGGTGATGGAAAACTTTTTATGATGTGTTTAGTATGGATGTCGAACAGCAACGAACAAAGCTTTATATTTATTTAATAAACTGGTAGTAAGAGATATTCATCTTATTGTCACAGTTTTAAACATCGCGAAATGAGTGTCTACTGCGCAAGTGTCTTCAAGAGCACACATAGCTAAGCAGGCTTGCCTTTTGCCACTTTCACTTATGTAGACCTAAATTAATCTATAACTCAGTGAATTCCGCTCTTTAATTTGTAGACAGCTTAAACGATAGATATGTTCTACCAATCAGTGGCAACACAGGCACCCTTGACAATTTATGGTGGCCTGCAAAGTTAGATGACTTTGAGTCCCAAAATGCTTTTAGCTTAGTTCCACGGAATGTCGTAAGATTCGTACAGTCGAATTTCTAGCAGGGCCTTAGAAAATATTAAACTAATTATCAAGGGCTGCTTCAAAGCCTCGAGATTTGTATCTGTTTTTTCTGGAACCTTACAAAGATGCGACTCTCTCTCTTGCTTGATTATTTGGTTGAAACTATGGCGCTTGACGGGTACAACGCTTTCTGAGCAAATTTGTTTCAAATTTCTTGTTATTGACAACTACTGTTATTTAAGATATCTTCTTAATGTTTGTTGCAGCTATTGATGCCATTTTATTTTATTAAAATTGGACTGATCTGAACTAACTAAATACTGATACAAAATGAGTTCAATAATCTCTGTTAATTAAATATGCAACGGATAATGCTCCATGAAGTTATTATGAACCAACGTAATCAGTACAAAGAGAGTAGTCATGTCGGCAAACTAATAACTAATAATTAATTTCCCATTATTACTCTGAATTAGGTTTCTTTAATCTTTATTTAGTTCTCCCAACTATTATTAATTACTGAAAAAATATGTCTTGATTGGGAAGAAGAGGAGGGTAGTTTACGACTTCAATAGCAACATTTGATCCTTAAAAAATGGTTGAAATGGCTCTGAGCACTATGGGACTTAACATCTGAGGTCATGAGTCCCCTGAACATAGAACCACTTCAACCTAACTAACCTAAGGACATCATACACATCCATGCCCGAGGCAAGATTCGAATCTGTGACCGTAGCGGTCGCACGGTTCCTGACTGAAGCGCCTAGAACCGCTTGGATTTGATCCTTAAGCCGTTCAAAATTTTATTACACTATTAGCAATTTCTGTGTGAGGTTAATTTACAAATTCGGATGATACATATATACCTGCACAATTACCAGTATTTATTCACAGCTGAGATTATTTTGCCTCTTACGAATATAGTAAATTTGTCATACTGTGATGTAACTGGAAGGTTTTATTACATGTGATGTACCAGCAAACAACTTCGCATTCACATTGCCGTACCAAAATAAACACTGATCACCACAAAACTGCTTTGTATGAATGTGCTATCGCATTTGGAAGCAAAGTAAAGCCTAAAAGAGACAAGCAATGGTTGTATAAACTGTGCAGTAACTAGCGCCCAACAAAACCTTTACCATACTCAGCGTCTATTGTACCAATTATTTTTAAGTAAAGAAAGGATTGGAGGCCTCAGACAATAGAAAATTTTACACATTGAGATTAATAGGCGCCTGAATGAATTTAGCCTCCATCGCCTCCATCAGACACGTGAAACAGGTCATTTAAATATGGGTGATGGCCGTAAGATCAGTCACATGGAGTACATCCATTTCCTTACTATTATTAATTGAAATTACGAAAATTGTTACGTGAAATATGGCTGATGGTCGTCAAGAACTTACTGTGGTGCTCTGCAAAATCAACTAAGATAAACTCGTGTTTGAGTTCCATCTAGATAAAGTACCATTACATGGTCAAGATTTCAATGAGAAATGTCACAAAAATGAAGTAACCTCAAACAAAAACTATTTCATAAGAGTGATATAATTCATTTAGTCAGATTATCTAAAGCCTCTCAGCGATATACAGAGAAAACATATTCGCACCCCCATGTAACTCTACCATCGATTAAAATTAAACAAACAGAAGTATTCATTATACATCAAAAAAAGCCTTGGTAGCTGTGCTTCTGTTTCCTATGGCAATTATTTAAAGTCAACAAAACACACACCAAATCCTGATTATTAATCGCTGTTTGCTACTTCCGAAAATTGGCGCTAAACGTGTAGTCACAGATAAAACACAAAGAATACGACACGAAACACATAAAATACCAGAGAAAAATTATTTTAACGCAATTTATACAACTTATAGCTAGTATACAACAATGATAAACACGCGTAATATAGTCGCTAACTGGCGTTTATCACCAATCACAAAGGAATGCGACAACATTCCGAAAACGATCCCATAAAAACAGCCTAACAACCTTTCTATTATTTACAGCAATCACTAAACATCGATAAGCACTCGCGAGCAGTTGATCGGAATGGACAGTGTCTTGAAAAGAGGTTATAAGAAGAACATCAACAAAAGCAAAACAAGGATAACGGAATGTGTCGATTTAAATCAGGTGATGCTAAAGGAATCAGATAAGGAAACGAGACACTTAAATAGTAGATGAGGTCTGCTGTTTGGGCAGCAGGATACTAAAAGTGGCCGAATTAGAGAAGAAGTAAAACGTAGACTGGCAATGGAAACAGAAGAATTTCTGAAGAAGAGAAATTAATTTACATCATCTACATCTACATGACTACTCTTCAATTCACATTTAAGTGCTTGGCAGAGGGTTCATCGAACCACAATCATACTATCTCTGTACTATTCCACTCCCGAACAGCGAGCGGGAAAAACGAACGCCTAAACCTTTCTGTTCGTGCTCTGATTTCTCTTACTTTATTTTGATGATCATTCCTACCTATGTAGGTTGGACTCAACATAATATTTTCGCATTCGGAAGAGAAAGTTGGTGACTGAAATTTCGTAAAAAGGTCTCGACGCGACGAAAAACGTCTATGCTGTAATGACTTCCATCCCAACTCGTGTATCATATCTTCCACACTCTCTCCCCTATAACGCGATAATACAAAGCGAGCTGCCCTTTTTTTCACCCTTTCGATGTCCTCCGTCAATCCCACCTGGTAAGGATCCCACACCGCGCAGCAACATTCTAACAGAGGACGAACGAGTGTAGTATAAGCTGTCTCTTTAGTGGACTTGTTGCATCTTCTAAGTGTCCTGCCAATGAAACGCAACCTTTGGCTCGCCTTCCCGACAATATTATCTATGTGGTCCTTCCAACTGAAGTTGTTCGTAATTTTAACACCCAGGTACTTAGTTGAATTGACAGCCTTGAGAATTGTACTATTTATCGAGTAATCGAATTCCAACGGATTTCTTTTGGAACTCATGTGGATCATCTCACACTTTTCGTTATTTAGCGTCAACTGCCACCTGACACACCATACAGCAATCTTTTCTAAATCGCTTTGCAGCTGATACTGGTCTTCGGATGACCTTACTAGACGGTAAATTACAGCATCATCTGCGAACAGTCTAAGAGAACTGCTCAGATTGTCACCCAGGTCATTTATATAGATCAGGAACAGTAGAGGTCCCAGGACGCTTCCCTGGGGAACACCTGATATCACTTCAGTTTTACTCGATGATTTGCCGTCTATTACTACGAACTGCGACCTTGCTGACAGGAAATCACGAATCCAGTCGCACAACTGAGACGATACCCCATAGCTCCGCAGCTTGATTAGAAGTCGCTTGTGAGGAACGGTGTCAAAAGCTTTCCGGAAATCTAGAAATACGGAATCAACTTGAGATCCCCTGTCGACAGCGGCCATTACTTCGTGCGAATAAAGAGCTAGCTGCGTTGCACAAGAGCGATGTTTTCTGAAGCCATGCTGATTACGTGTCAATAGATCGTTCCCTTCGAGGTGATTCATAATGTCTGAATACAGTATATGCTCCAAAACCCTACTGCAAACCGACGTCAATGATATAGGTCTGTAGTTAAATGGATTACTCCTACTACCCTTCTTGAACACTGGTGCGACCTGCGCAATTTTCCAATCTGTAGGTACAGATCTATCGGTGAGCGAGCGGTTGTATATCAGTGCTAAGTAGGGAGCTATAGTATCAGCGTAATCTGAAAGGAACCTAATCGGTATACAATCGGTATACATCAAGTATAGATTTAAGTGTTAGGAATTCTTTTCTGCTGGTTTTTGGATGTAGCCATTTATGAACGTTAAACATGGAAGATAAACAGCTTAGATGAAAGAGAATAAAAGCTTTTGAAAGGAGGAATCGGTTCGTACAACACGTTCTGAGACATGAAGGAATCACCAGTCTAGTATTGGAGGGAAGTGTGGGCGGTAAAATTAGTAGAGGGAGACCAAGAAATGAATGCAGTAAGCTGATTCAGTAAGATGTAGTTTTCAGTAGTTATTAGGAGATGAACCCGCTCGCACAGGACAGAGCAACATGCAAAACTGCATCAGGCCAGTCTTCGGTTGAAAGCCATAACAAAAGGCTTCCTTCCATCTCTAGGTCGAGCATGGGCTCGGCAAAAAGAAAAAAAGGAATAACTATTAAGGTTAAATAAAATTCACAAAGACTGTACATAGGAATTCATTTTACCGTCCGTTATCTCATATGGGCAGATTTCAACCACTGATATGCAAAAACAGAGGTACAAAGGTGATGGCCAAAGCAGAGTTGTAACGATTGTAACCACATTTATTACAATCGGTTTATTTGTCAAGGTTACAAGAATTTCCACTTCTTCTAGCATTTCACTATCTATATTGGCTATAAACATTACACTTCGGGCAGGATCCACGGTAGTATAACCAATTTTTTGCCCGTTTTTCTTACCATAGCGGCACACCTGTCACAGAGACATCCTCATTGCAGGTCTTCCTGCCGAACAGAGCCCAAATATGGGGCAAAAAGGGCCAACGTCTTTCAGTTTAAACTACTGGGGGAGAGGAAGTCTCCTGTTTCGTGAACCACCTATCGCCCTCTAAACTATCGATACCTCGTCAATACCTCTGCAAACCTCTTTACTTGGCCTTACCTACTGATTTTTTCTGACTAATCCACCAACTTCGGTCACTCTCTGATTAGTCCTATCCTTCTACTACCCAAATATTCATGCTTTACTCACTCTTACTCCCTTGGAGGGGTAAAGATATGATGTAGAAAGTGTGACAAACAAAAATAAAAAATAGTTGTAAGCATTCTACGATCCATTGGCCATGTAAGTGTAAATTAAGTCGAGTAGCTACGCAAAACTCTGATAATCAACACAGTGATCCTTTCATGACATTAGCCAGCAAGGCGTAACTAGAGCGTACTGATAGTCCACTTGTCCACAGCTCGTGGTCGTGCGGTAGCGTTCTCGCTTCTCGCCCCCGGGTTCCCCGGTTCGATTCCCGGTGGGTCAGGGATTTTCTCTGCGTTTTGATGACTGGGTGTTGTGTTAAGTTCTAGTGAACTGATGACCATAGATGTTAAGTCCCATAGTGCTCATAGCCATTTGAACCATTTTTTAACAGTCCACCTCAATGATACTGTTGTTTAACAAGAGCAAGAAATTGATAATAGCAGCACGTAAAACCAAATACATGCCTGTTAAGGGCAAATTCTCCGTAAACCACAATCGGATCTTAAGTTACATAAAAAGAAACCACATAAGCTGTCAGCAACCGCGAGATTCTCGGCTTAACCCAACAAGCATAAAAATGGCTTAGCCAGTAGAACAACAAAATACATGTCAGACCCTAGGCTCTGGAAGAGTAATCAGTAAAACTGCGCAATTTATTACATATTTCCAATTCCTTCAGGAGTGATGGTGTGGTAAATATTCAGACAAATTAATCAGGAGCACATAATCGTACGTGGCAGTTTCACTTACGCTTGAAAACATCTGCAAGGAATGCTCACTGTCAACCTCTGTTAGTACAAATATGAATTCGGGAAGAAGACAACCACAAAGGAAATGGGTTCACAACCAACTTTAAATCACCAATACACAACAGTTGTTGAATAAGTAATGAAACAATCTTTTTTCTCAGCTGATTCCTGTTGGAAAAGTGCGTAATTTGTTTTGGAAACAGTTATGTATTCCCGCTTCAGCCCCTGTAGTTTCAAAAACTTACGACAGATGGCGGCGCTATGTGTTGGCTTGAAAATGGCGTCTGCAACGGAGGTGCGTTCCGGGCAGAGAGTCGTGTTTCTGTTTCTTTTGGCGGAAAACAAGAGGATGTCAGATATTCATAGGCGCATGCAGATTGTTTAAGGAGACCTGGCAGCGAACAACAGGACGGTGAGCCGTTGGGCGAGGTGTCTATCATCATCGCGACAAAATAGCCCAAACCTATCTGATCTCCGGTGTGTTGGCCGGCCTCCCACAGCTGTGACTTGCATAATGTCGGAACTTGCAGACACTCTCATTGATGGTGATCCACAGATCACAATCAGACATCTCGCTGCAACTCTGGAGCCGACCGCGGTGGTCTAGCGGTTCTAGGCGCTCAGTCCGGAGCCTCGCGACTGCTACGGTTGCAGGTTCGAATCCTGCCTCGGGCATGGATGTGTGTGATGTCCTTAGGTTAATTAGGTTTAAGTAGTTCTAAGTTCTAGGGGACTGATGACCATAGATGTTAAGTCCCATAGTGCTCAGAGCCATTTGAACCGTTTTTTTGCAAACTCTGGACGTCTTTGTTGGCAGTGCTGAGGCCGAGAGGAGCCCACAAAACGTCACTGGACTGTTTTTCTTCATCCACACTACAGTCCGTATCTCGCACCTTCCGACTTCCATCTGTGAGGCCCAATAAAGAATGTGCTCTGCGGGAAGCAGGACGTGGATGATGGGAAAGTTATACTGTAGCAAGACGTTGCCTCCGACGTCGACCAGTAGAGTGGTACCACGTGGGCATACGAGCCCTCCCAGTAACGAGGCGTAACTGCGTCGCATTGAACGTCAATTATGTTGGAAAAAAGTTTTTCTAGCCAAAAAATTGGGTATAAAACCGTGCCATGGGTTCCTAAATGAAACCGATGTAGTTTTTAGAAAGCAATGTTGCAATACTTGCCGAACACCACTCATGAATCAACATTTACACTCTTCCGTCACAGTAATTCATATATACATACCTCAATAGTCACCTTCTGCATCGTGAATCGCTGCGAGACCTCCAGGAAGAGGTACGGAAAGGGAGATAACTTGCTGTCTCCTGTGATGTGGTAAGCTGCGATAGGTTTCTCGGTTGAGGGTGCATGGCGTGCACAGTCTGATCAAGGTGCAACACAGATCCTCTAGAGGGTTTAAATCCGTACAGTTTGGTGGCTAGGGATGTAGGTACATTCAGCTTGGTGTCCTTAGAAAAATGCATGCACAGTCCTGAAGGATGTACCCATCCTTGTTATGATCCATTGTGCCTTCCACAATAAGACATCTAGGGTATGCCATAGAAACTGTTGGTCCAAATCGTCCGATTGCTCAATGGCGATTCGGCGTAGATCCCTTGGTGGGTCACGTCATCCATATACAAACCTTTTCAATCTCTCTCAGGCATTTGCGATGGGTTCACGTCTGGAGAACTTGCTAGTCGAGCGATGTCATTTTCCTGAAGGAAGTCATTCACAACATGTGCACCATGGGGGCGCGAAATGTCGTCAATGATGACGAATGCCTCGAAAATATGCTGCCGATATGGTTGCACTATCGGTCGGAGGTTGACATTTACGTATCGTACAGCCACTACGGCACCTTCCATGACCACCAGCGTTGTACGTCAGCCCCACATAATGCCACTCGCTGGACAGTGCGTTTAAGGCGTTCAGTCACCGGGTTGCCTCCAAACACGTCTCCGACGATTGCCTGGTTGAAGGCAAATGCGACACTCATCGGTGAAGAGAGCGTGATGCCAATCCTGAGCGGTCCATTCGCCCCATCTGTACCGCGCTGTTTCGTGTCGTGGTTGCGAAGATAGAGCTCGCCATGGACGTCGGGAGTGAATTTGCAAATCATGCAGCCTATTGCGCACACTTTGAGCCTTAACACGACGTCCTGTGGCTGCACGAAAAGCATTATTCAACATGGTGGCGTTGCTTTCAGGGTTCCTCGGAGCCATAATCCTTAGGTAGCAGTCATGCACTGCAGTAGCAGCCCTTGGGCGGCCTGAGCGAGGCATGTCATCGACAGTCCTGTCTATCTGCATCTCCTCCCTGTCCGAACAATATCGCTTTGGTTCACTCCGAGACGCCTGGACACTTGCCTTGTTGAGAACCCTTCTTGGCACAAAGTAACAATGCAGACGCGATTTAACAGCGGTATTGACCGTCTAAACATGGTCGAACTTCAGACAACACGACCCGTGTACCTGCTAACTCATGAAATGTGTGGAACAGATCGGCTGTCAGGCCCCCTCCTTCTAATAGGCACTGCTCTTGCATTATCGTTTACATCTTTGGACGTGTTTAGTGACATCTCTGAACATTCAAAGGGACTGTGTCTGTGGTGCAACATCCACAGTCAAGGAGCATCTTTAGCAGTTCTGGGAATTGGGGTGATGAAAAACTTTTTTGGTGTGTTTATATGCGCCCCAGGTACGCCTTACAATCCAATATCTGATTTCGGAACATTTACCAGTGTCACTTAAAGCATTAGTAGCCGATTGACAGCGTCGCCTTAAATTAATATTTCAGCGAGTATCCCACTCCAGGCTAGGTGCCGAGCAACCTAAGATGCGAGCTTTTTTACAGCTAATGGATCGCCGTCTTCTCTGCCGAGGAACTATGAGGCACATCGAACATGTGTCATCAGGAAGCGATTTCTGGAGCTGGAAACGATAGTGCACGGGTCTGCTGATCGAGTCCTGATACCCCTGTTCATTCCGTGTGCTCCTTGCGTCGCTCTGAGACGAGAACTTTATGGCGAATTAGCGATAACGCCGGAATTCGTACAGTACGTAGACTGAAACAGCTGTCGAAGTTGACAAGATTATTTACTTGTATTCTCAATGTCAACAAAGGACACAGCTTAACTGCTGTGTCGCGCTGATGTGTTCTGCGACTCAGAGATAGGATCGAAAAGCTTTCAAATGGCCTATGAACCAAATGCATTTACGCTACAAGGACTAAATTAGTCATGAAATCGCGTGGTAGTTTTCTTCACAGTAGCTGAGTGAGTTGAAGTCTAACAAACCTTCGCCAGCTAACGGCTTAATTCCGTCACCGTATTTAATTCCATTCCATCTTTTCCCCCCACTGGGATCATTTTATATATCTATCATGATAATTACAGAAGGCTTTGAAGGATTATAATCAAAATAACTGTGCGTTGTAACTGCAGAAATTGATTATTTGAATTATTTACGTGAATCTAATTCACTTATGAAAAGAATCTTCTTGTCACGCTTACCTTTACAGTAGATTATATGTACAATAACGACTATAATCATATTCCTGTGATAGGAATTTACACTGAATGAAACTTAGCTTTTACGCAATAAAGTTTAACGTACCATAGTCTAGGCTTAGTGTCTTTGGCTGCTAATCAAAATATCTTGGGTCTAGGTTTCGAAATCAAGCACTGGTTAAATTTCGTTCAGCCTGAGCAGGTTGCCTCCAAACATGCCTCCGACGATTGTCTGGTTGAGACATAAGCGACACTCATCGGTGAAGAGAACGTGATGCCAATCCTGAGCGGTCCCCATCTGTACAGCGCAGCATGGTGTCAGGGTTGTGAAGATGGACGTCGCCATGGACGTCGGAATTGAATTTGCCCGTCATGCAGCATATTGCGATCAGTTTGAATCTTAACAGGAGGCCCTGTGGCTGCACAAAAAGCATCATTCAACACGGCGGAGTTGCTTTCAGGGTACCTCCGTTCTATAATCTAAGGTAACGGTCATCCACGGCTGTATTGCCCCTGGGCGGCCTAAACGATGCATATCATTGACAGTTCCTGTCTCTCTGTATTTCCATGTCCAAACACCATCGCTTTTCTTCACTCCGAGACGACTGTAGACTTCCCTTGATGAGAGCCCTTCCTGGCACGAAGTACCAATGCGGAAGCGATCGAACCGAGGTACTGACCTTGTAGGCTTGTTTGAACTACAGACAACACGAGCCGTGTACCTCCTTCCTGGTGGAGTGACTGGAACAGGTCGGCCGTTGGACCCTCTCCGTCTAAAAGGCGCTGCTTAGGTATGGTTGGTTACAGCTTTCGGCGGCTTTAGTGACATCTCTCAACAGTCAAAGGGACTGTGTCTGTGATACAATATCCACAGTCAATGTCTATCTTCAGGAGTTCTGGGAACCGGGGTGTTGCAAAACATTTTTTGATGTTTTTCTTTAGTACGTAAAAAAAAACAAGAATGCAAGGCTAAGAAAGAAATGCCCTGATTGTAGAGGATGTACCTTTCCCTCGCTGATAACACTGATATCCTCAGGGAGAGTGAAGACGAATTACTGAGTCTGTTTAATACACTCCTGGAAATGGAAAAAAGAACACATTGACACCGGTGTGTCAGACCCACCATACTTGCTCCGGACACTGCGAGAGGGCTGTACAAGCAATGATCACACGCACGGCACAGCGGACACACCAGGAACCGCTGTGTTGGCCGTCGAATGGCGCTAGCTGCGCAGCATTTGTGCACCGCCGCCGTCAGTGTCAGCCAGTTTGCCGTGGCATACGGAGCTCCATCGCAGTCTTTAACACTGGTAGCATGCCGCGACTGCGTGGACGTGAACCGTATGTGCAGTTGACGGACTTTGAGCGAGGGTGTGTAGTGGGCATGCGGGAGGCCGGGTGGACGTACCGCCGAATTGCTCAACACGTGCGACGTGAGGTCTCCACAGTCCATCGATGTTGTCGCCAGCGGTCGGCGGAAGGTGCGCGTGCCCGTCGACCTAGGACCGGACCGCAGCGACGCACGGATGCACGCCAAGACCGTAGGATCCTACGCAGTGCCGTAGGGGACCGCACCGCCACTTCCCAGCAAATTAGGGACACTGTTGCTCCTGGGGTATCGGCGAGGACCATTCGCAACCGTCTCCATGAAGCTGGGCTACGGTCCCGCACACCGTTAGGCCGTCTTCCGCTCACGCCCCAACATCGTGCAGCCCGTGCAGCCCGCCTCCAGTGGTGTCGCGACAGGCGTGAAGGGAGGGACGAATGGAGACGTGTCGTCTTCAGCGATGAGAGTCGCTTCTGCCTTGGTGCCAATGGTGGTCGTATGCGTGTTTGGCGCCGTGCAGGTGAGCGCCACAATCAGGACTGCATACGACCGAGGCACACAGGGCCAACACCCGGCATCATGGTGTGTGGAGCGATCTCCTACACTGGCCGTACACCTCTGGTGATCGTCGAGGGGACACTGAATAGTGCACGGTACATCCAAACCGTCATCGAACGCATCGTTCTACCATTCCTAGACCGGCAAGGGAACTTGCTGTTCCAACAGGACAATGCACGTCCGCATGTATCCCGTGCCACCCAACGTGCTCTAGAAGGTGTAAGTCAACTACCCTGGCCAGCAAGATCTCCGGATCTGTCCCCCATTGAGCATGTTTGGGACTGGATGAAGCGTCGTCTCACGCGGTCTGCACGTCCAGCACGAACGCTGGTCCAACTGAGGCGCCAGGTGGAAATGGCATGGCAAGCCGTTCCACAGGACTACATCCAGCATCTCTACGATCGTCTCCATGGGAGAATAGCAGCCTGCATTGCTGCGAAAGGTGGATATACACTGTACTAGTGCCGACATTGTGCATGCTCTGTCACCTGTGTCTATGTGCCTGTGGTTCTGTCAGTGTGATCATGTGATGTGTCTGACCCCAGGAATGTGTCGATAAAGTTTCCCCTTCCTGGGACAATGAATTCACTGTGTTCTTATTTCAATTTCCAGGAGTGTAGAATGAACAGTACAGTTAGTTTACAATATTGGCTGAGGGAAAATCGAAGAAAGTCCAAAGTAGTGAGAAGTAGCAGTATTGAGATTAGTGATAATTTTAATATAAAGTTGATGACCGAGAAGCAGTTGAAGTGAAGGAATTCTTCTACCCTGGAAACAAAATAACCCATACCGGATGAAACATGGATGGTACAGAAAGCATACTAGCACAGCGAGGGGTACATTCCTGTCCAAATCTGCTCACAATAAACATTGATCTTAATGTGAGGGACACACTGCTGAGAATGTAGGTTTGCAGTAAGCACTGTGAATCTTGTGCTGTGGGAAAACTGAAACAGAAGAGAATCGACTCATTTGCTGTAGAAGGATGGTAAAAGTTAGATGAATTTATAAGATCAAAGATCATGAGCCTCTACCTGGTATGCACTTGGAGAGGATTACGTCAAGAACACTGCCATGAAGGAGGGGTAGGATGTAAGGAAATGTGTTGACATCAGGGAATAATTTTCACTGTACTAGGAAGAGTTGGAGACACTAAAAGCGTGGGTGATGGGAGGAGTGGAGGGAAGACAGAAGTTATTATAAACCCAATAAACCATTGAGGACATAGGATGCAAGAGTTAGTCTGAAATGGAGAGGTGGATACAGGATGGAAATATGTGGCAGGCCTCATCAAACCGCACAGAATAATGATGATTACGAAAGTAACGTTTACTTCAATCAATGATTTACCTAAGTTGTGTAGTGACTACACTGTTTTCAGCTCACAGGTCGTAGAATTGTCGACTTCTCGGATGTTTTGCCATAGCTATCTGCCAAGAGAGATTTATGGACTAGTGAGAGTGTTTGGTGTCTTGAAACTTGTATAGCCACGAAACATTTTATGTCAACATTGACGAAAATAACCATTACATGTAAAAGTAAGGTGGTAGAACGTAGAAGATACGGAGAAATTTTCACACAGCTTCTTCCCAATCAAACGTCAAGCGACTTCCTCCCCAGACAGTGAAATCCTCCTTGATATTTAAATAAAAAGAAGAACCACCACAGCCGCATCATCAAAGAATTTTATTTGAAATAACTAGTTTCGGACCAATACTTACGCCATCTTCATGTCCAGCGTAAACCAAAAGAGTGTTTTCATTCCTAGGTCCGTCTGTCGTAGAGCCCATATAACAGTAGTTGTCATCGTTTTGCATACACAAAGAGCGTGTACCCAATATTTATCAAAACTATCAATACACGCTTCTCCCAATGGAGAGGAAATGGAAATTAATAAATTAATAAATTTACAGCAACCGCTTACTTTAACTTATTTCTAAAATTTCGAAAATTTTGTGATAGCCCACGAGCGTGGGGCGGACTCTGTTATTTTAAGTGGATATCGCCTATCATCGATGCATATCAAGGGTTGTATTTATTGACGTGTTAAGTGTTGGCCTTAATTGCCTTATTCATTAGTAATCAGGGCTCCTACTATTAAATTCTGTATTTTATCACTGTAAATAGTTAAATTGTTTCTCTCAATAACTGCTGTTGAGGTAAACTTTGCTTTGTGGTCCCAGCACCTTACTACTGCCCAACCAGCTCCCTACCATTTCAAATAGTTAGACCTGAAAATGATCAAATGTTGATCGAAAGTAAATGTGGAAGTCTGCCAGTGACATAAACGCTAAGTTTGAAATTCAGCAAAGGTGCAGACTTTCGTTACAAATATATCGGCAATAGTGGCTGATATAACAGATTTTTTGGAGAGTTTTGATAAAAACACTTGGTAGCCAGTATATTTTAGTTGAAGATAAGTCCTAGATAGAAATAACTTGCGATGCGGAACAAAATTTCAAATGTTTTAGCGCTACCAGTAGGAAAGGGAAATAATGAAATAGATGTGTTTGCGAAATGAATAGTTACTGACTGTGCGTTTGATCACGGCAGCTCGGAAAATGGAATAAGAAACTCGCCTGCAGGACCACCGTGACCTTGATCTGCACGACAACATTTCCTTCAACACAGCCACAGCCGGGTCTCGTGCTTGCATAAAGACGTAATTCACGCTCCAGAACATCAAATACTCCGTTTACCGGGTAGTGTTGTCTTCCGCTGGAGCTTAGGTACCGCAGAACACAATGGCCGTCGCTCACCGGCCCAGCGTGCTTATTCGGTAGGGATACTCCCTGTTGTTTCCAGGAAGAATGTCTACGTGGTCCTTCTCACGTTCCCTGTGAAGCCGTCATGCATTTGCTGACGCAACCTGTGCTTGCTATACTGGTACCACATTCCACCCTCTCAACAGTCTGGAAATGAAGGAAATGTGATAATTCAGATTCGCTCGTGCAAGTTCTGTACCTTATGTTGTATGTGGATTAGCTTTGTCGGTATTATATAACACGTTGCACACTCATCAGGAATAGTTTTGTATCACAGTCGACGTCACAGTCCAAGGCACCAGTCTATTTTTGTTTCATCTTCCTCGTTTCTCATGGGTGCATATTTAAAGATGAGATAATACACTGTTAGGTAAAATTTAAGGGCAAGGTACCTAAAGTAACAGAAACTATTCGGTGGAAATGCGGAACGATTTTGTCAGAGGTCTCCCAGTGTGGCACGTCACATGACTTGATGTCAAACCTACTCAAGTGCCAAATAGGGCTGACCCTGAAACACAAGATATTGTTTACAAGGCACTGTAGTAGTGTTCTTCATTACAACAAGGTCCGCAGAAGTCAGTTGGATGACTTCATACGGGAAAGAATAACTGTCAAATTGGAAGGAGGTAGTTCGACGAGTGTAGCCCAGGAGATTTGTATTCCTGACAGCACTGTTTCACGTGCATGGGGTTCATTCCGAACTGCTGTCTGAAAGAGAAAAAATGGTCGATGATGGTCAAATTCAGTAGCAACGCCCGCTACAATGTGCAACAAATGAAAATGACCTGCGTTGAACAGCCACATTTGAAAGAAACGCGAGGTACACAATGTCGCGCACCTTGACTGCACGGGTGTGGTCTCTTTGCCCAGCAACCAGCGCGCTATGTTGACACCCGAACATTGACGGCACCGTTTGTGGTGACGCCAAACGTATAGGGACTGCACCGTCCAGGTGTAGGTCCACGTGCCCTTGCCTGATGAGAGCACACTGGTCGTGACAAATGTTTTTGGACGTACACTCGTATGATGCAGGTTGACACAAGTAATGCACATAGGAACATTTTCAGACGTGATCATTTTGGTGGACCCAGTTTTATGACGTGGGAAGCTTCACGTTCCTGAGCATAATGAACTCCAGATCGTTAACCACAGTACTCTTCTACTCACCATTGTTGTGACACTGTGCTCCTTCTCCATCTGCGCCTTTTCTGGGGTTCATTGGGCCCAGAGTTCGTTGTTATGGGTGACACTTCACGACCTCATTGAACAACGCAGTTGACTGGGCTTTTGGAAGAAGAGTATATTCAGTCAACGGATTGGCCTGCCCATTGCCCCGACTTAAAGCCCATCGAGCGTATTGCAGGACGCTCACAAGCACTAAAGACCATACGGCAGTTGTAAGCATTGCTGGTCAAAGAATGGAACGCTCTGCCATAAGAGTTACTCAGCAACCTTGTGGCCAGCGCTGGAGCACCTTACAGAGGATGTTTGCTATCATTAAGAACCATTTGCAATGTCACGGCACCGTCAAAAGTAGCTGTGACTTTGGTGTAATTACTGTCTAAAAGTGTTATTTTTATTTGCCGAACTGTGTATTTCTCTCAGTTACTCTGTGTAACATTTCTTTATATGTAGGTTCCATGATGCATCGTGCAAAAGTTGGATTACTCCTAAAGTTTTGTATACCAGTGCACAATGAGACAGTGAAACACAAACTTTTTAATGTGTAGAGAAAAATGAATATGACGGATATATATAACACTTTACTGTGGCGTTTCATTGTTTTCTAACTGAATCTGAAAAGTGACAATGTAAAAAAAGTAAACTGTATTAAAACACGTAACAGACCGTTGACGTCCTCAGAAATGTTGAAGAACCTGTAATAGGGAAAAACTGCTTTTTGTGAGAAGCAGATTATGTGTTACGTGTTTCAGTGTGCGAGTATAAGAACATGGATCAGCAAGTTAGCGTCTATAAACATGAAGGTAGGTGTCGTGGAGGATAGTAGGAAGATGGAGAGAAAGCAGTAATACGAAAATCGTCGAATAAGGAAAGATGGCGAGGAGATGGGGAAGTGGGAAGCGTTTCAGCCACTGGGTAAAGTAAAGTGTCATACTGTAAAAATTTGGGGGTCTTAAAACCCTGGCTTTGTCTTCAAATTTGAAAGAGACTCACTGAAACTGATGTGTATTGTGCTGTTTCTGTTCACAAACTTTATGGACCTTTCTTTTTTGATGAAGAGATTGTGACAGGAATGTCATAACTGCATATGCGCAAAAAAAAAAAAAAATATTATTTCCACACCTTTACGGAAAAATCCAATGGTTTCAGTTTTATGCTTGGCGGTACCTCGTCTCAATTTGACCTTGAGGAGTGGCGTTGACACCATGCCACAGCAGTGGCCTGGAGCTGGTGGACAACAAGATGTTGTTCATTGATTTTGTCTAGCAGATCACCATACCTCACACCTCGTGATTTTTTTGTACGGGAATAGGTAAAAATTAGAGTATTTGTCTCAGCTATGTCTCTTACTCTTGAACAGCAGAGAAATCGAATTGTTGAAGATGTTGTTTCAATAGACGGGAACTGTCAGTGTGTCTGTGTGTGGAACGAAATGCAATACCGTTTCGATGTTTCTCTAGCAACAGATGATGCTCGTGCTGAGTGTACAGTGTAGTGTCGGTGCGAAAATTAAACTCTGAATCTTCCTCTATCAAGTGACATTGTGCAATGTGTTTGTATTTTTGGTAGTTTGTCAGTATTAAACACTTCTGAATCAACCTGTATTTAAATATTGCATACAAACTTCATTAAGGGACACGGTGTCTGGGCCATAAAGAGCAATTTACTGCTACATTGCCCAATCCTAAATGAACAGAATTTCACTACAAGGAACTTTAATAGCATTTAACACAGATGCCGAATAAATGTATGAACTGCAGACCACCATGAAAAAGACCTTCAAGACTGGAACAGATGCTTTAGGCTTTACATGAAATTTTGTTGAAGTAAAAGAAAATCCAATAGTAACTATTTTAAGGGAACGTATGTTTACCTCTCAACTCATCTCCGCGGGCTGGCAGGTGATCAGGTGAAACATCATGTGAGATTAAAAATGTGTAGCGGACCGAGACTCGATCAACTGTCCTTCGAAGGAGAGTGCTCTACCGATTTTTTTTTTCAATTTTTTTCGCTATTATTCGTTGCATTCGGTCATAGAGGACGTCATATGACATCCGTCGAAGTTCGTTGTTGATCCCTTTGCTCAGTTTTTTTTATTACAAATAGTAGGCAGCTCTCTGGCCAAACACGCTGAGCTACAGTGCCGGCGTCGACTGAGCTACCCAAGCACGACAAGCACGACTCACGGCCCGTCCTCACAGCTTTAATCTCTTGACTGTAGGAGACTAGGTACTGGTGGAATCAATGCTGAGGTATCATGAGTCTTGCTTGGGTAGCTCAGTTGGCAGAGCACTTGCCCGCGAAAGGCAAAGGTCCCGAGTTCGAGTCTTGGTTCGCCACACAATTTAAACTGCCTGGAATTTTCGTATCAGCGAACACTCTGATGCAGAGAGACCATCTCATTAAGGTGATCAGGTGATAAACACAGTGAGCTTTCCTGTGCAAAGTACGACCCAAACACTAGTTGGAACGTTTGCTAAAGGCCGCCCTTAAGCACGGTGTGCTTAGATTTACTTAAGCTGATGCCCGAGGGAGGACTCCAACCTCCGCCGGGATCACCCGCACAGACCAAGACTGCAGCGCCTAGAGCGCTCGGCTAATCCCGCGTGGCGTATTTCGATCCATTTAGCACGTTACAGCACTCCAGTATACAAGAACATTCACTTTACTGTGGAAGGATCGTTGTCAAAAGTAAGTTAATCAAATAAACAAATGCGACATAAATTCAGTAAAATCAGTATTCACTTGTGTAAACACAGTAATTAAATAGGAGAATACGCATAGCGGCTTACTCATGCATGGGACTGTTCAAACCACTGTAATTATCACAAAATTGTTTTTTTTTTTCTCATCACAAATTAAATTAAACTTGATGCACTGAGACTAATCATACTAGAATGGCTGCTACTACCATTAACGAGCCACAGTTACAGTAATAACTTGCGACTTAAGCCACCGGGAACATGCAACATCAATGTAGCATATTCCCACAAGTACCTCATTCGTATGGCATCGTATTATGGGGTAACTGATCATTGATTAAAAGAGTGTTCATTGCACAAAAGTGTGTAATCAGAATAATTGCTGGAGCTCATCCAAGATCATCCTGCAGACGCTTATTTAAAGACCTACAGTTCTTCACTGTTGCCTCACAATATATATATTCACCTACGAAATTTGTTATTAACAATCCGAACGAATTCAAAAGTAATAGCAGTGTACATGGCTACAACACTAGGAGAAAGGATGATCTTCACCACTCATGGTTACATCTAACCTTGGCTGAGAATGGAGTACATTATGCTGCCACAAAAGTCTTTGGTCACTTACCTAATAGCATCAAAAGTCTGACAGATAGCCATATAGCATTTAAAAGGAAATTAAAAGAATATCTTAATGGCAGCTCCTTCTACTCATTAGATGAATTTTTGGATACAGTAAGTGGGTAATTTCCCCAACCACAACAAAAAAATTTAAAATATTAAGGGCCATCTAATATTTTTTGTAATGCACACTACTGGCCATTAAAATTGCTACACCACGAAGATGACGTGCTACAGACGCGAAATTTAACCGACAGCAAGAAGATGCTATGATATGCAAATGTTTAACTTTTCAGAGCATTCACACAAAGCTGGCGCCGGTGGTGACACCTACAACGTGGTGACATGAGGAAAGTTTCCAACCGATTTCTCATACACAAACAGCAGTTGAGCGGCGTTTCCTGGTAAAACGTTGTTATGATGCCTCGTGTAAGGAGGAGAAATGCGTACCATCACGCTTCCGACTTTCATAGAGGTCGGATTGTAGCCTATCGCGATTGCGATTTATCGTATCGCGACATTGCTGCTCGCGTTGGTCAAGATCCAATGACTGTTAGCACAATATGGAATCAGTGGGTTCAGGAGGGTAATACGGAACGTTGTGCTGGATCCCAACGGCCTCATATCACTATCAGTCGAGATGACAGGCATCTCATCCGCATGGCTGTAACGGATCGTGCAGCCACATCTCGATCACTGAGTCAACAGATGGGGACGTTTGCAAGACAACAACCATCTGCACGAACAGTTCGACGACGTTGGCAGCAGCATGGACTATCAGCTCGGAGACCATGGCTGCGGTTACCCTTAACGCTATATCACAGACAGGAGCGGCTGCGATGGTGTACTCAACGACGAATCTGGGTGCCGAATGGCAAAAAGTCATTTTTTCGGATGAACCCAGGTTCTGTTAACAGCATCATGATGGTCGTATGCATGTTTGGCGACATCGCGGTGAACCCACATTGGAAGCGTGTATTCGTCATCGCCATACTGGCGTATCACCCGGCGTGATGGTATGGGGTGCCATTGGTTAAACATCTCGGTAACCTCTTGTTCGCAATGACGGCACTTTGAACAGTGGACGTTACATTTCAGATACGTTACGACCCGAGGCTCTACCGTTCATTCGATCCCTGCGAAACCCTAAACTTCAGCAGGATAATGCACGACTGCATATTGCAGGTTCTGTACGGGCCTTTCTTGATACAGAAAATGTAGGACTGCCGCCCTGGCCTGCACACTCTCCAGATCACTAATTGAAAACTTCTGATTAATGGTGGTCGAGCAACTAGCTCATCACAATAGACCAGTCACTACTCTTGATGAACTGTGGTATCGTGCTGGAGCTGCATGCGCAGCTGTACCTGTACACGCCATCCAAGCCATGTTTGACTCAATGCCCATGCGTATCAAGGCCTTTATTACGGCCAGAGGTAGTTGTTCTGGGTACTGATTTCTCAGGATCTGTGAACCGAAATTGCGTGAAAATGTAGTCACATGTCAGTTCTAGTATAATATATTTGTCCAATGAATACCCAATTATCATCTGCATTTCATCATGGTGTAGAAATTTTAATGGCCAGTAGTGTAATATTTTATATAGACACCTTTTATTAACCTGACACGTTCCACATCATTAGGAAGTGTCCTGTTCATGATCTGTGGAACAACTACTAATCGAATCGAATCTAATTCCATGCAGGACGGTAAACTTCACAAATACGTCTGCTCTTCAGTAAGATGAACAGGATAGTTTTTCTTTAAAAAGTAGTGAAACTTTGCTCTCGCTTTCACAACCCACTACGAAGAAATGCTCTCTCGCTGTACTTGTTCTGAGTCTGTCGCTAGATTAGAGCTGCAGGAACTCTTTTTACAATAACTGCAGGTTTCTTTTACACGACACTATGTGTGTGTGTGTGTGTGTGTGTGTGCGTGTGTGTGTGTGTGTGTGTGTGTGTGTGAAATTCTAAGGGTTGCATACTGCTGAGGTCATCGGCCCCTAGACTTATACACTAGTTAAAGTGACTTAAACTAACTCACACTAAGGACAGTACACACACCCTTGCCCGAGGCAGTACTCGCACCTCCGTCCGCGGGCTCCTTGTCATCGCGTCCTAAGCCGCGTGGACACTTTGCGCGGCTTCACGCCACCGTTTAACAAGTACCCTATACTTTCTCCTTACACTGTACTCTGTGATGAATTTCAGGAAACATAAAATTTTCATCAAGCAATTCAGATTGTTAGTTACACTAACCAGTCCATAGTAATGATCCTTAAGTTACGATTGTATTTTTATACGTAAGTGGAAAGCAAAACATCTAAGCCCTCGCCGTGGCATCAAGGAGCCGATTGTTCTCTATACGACGGAGTGCTGAATATTCCGCAATAATTACAGTACGATGACGCGATAGTGGTCTGAATAGTCTTCAGAAATATCTTCTTCCATGAGTTTATAATGAATAGTAGATTGTGAACAGAAAGTAATGTACCGTTGTCTGTCACGCGGTGGGACCCGTAGCGCTAAGTAAATATTCCGTAACATGGGCAAATGTTTTCAAAGGAATCTAAAAATTGGCGTTATGTATAATTTCCCTGGTCGTCAGTTGCAAGCTGTAGAGGCCAAAATGTTACTGTACTGATATGGCATCGTGCTAATATCATGTAACACCTCCTCCAGATAATAGTCACAAATCAGCGAATAAGAGAGTCCAGATACGTCATGTATAGTAGAAGCAACTTAATGGTAATTAATCTAGCAGAACCAGCAAATATCTGGAATTTAGAATACCACGTTCAACCTACTGCTTCAAATAGTACCAGACATTTATTATGGGCTTCACATTTTGTGAGTTATACGCCAACAGCGGTCAGATAGGGTCAGTAATCCACACAATCCCGAAGGCTGTAGCAGATGAAAACTTCAAGACCTATAGCACAATAACCTTAACAACTCGTTCTTCAGAGTTGCTGAGAAAGATAACACACAGAAGAAGGGAAAAGAAAATTGAGGATGTAATAGATGAAGATCAGTTTGGCTTCCGAAAACGTAAAGTCACCAGAGAGACGGTTATGACGTTGCTGGAAATAAGTCTGTAGAAAAATCATGACATGTTGACAGAAGTTTATGACCTACAAAAAGGCCGGAAGACCGTGAATGGAGTGCGCAAATTAAAAAGGATGTAAGACAGGGACGTAGACTTTCGCCCCTACTGTACAGTCCATAAATCTAAGAAGCAATGAAGGAAATAAAAGAAAAGTTAAACAATGGCATTAAGATTCAAGCTGAAAGGATACCAATGAAAAGATTCGCTGACGACATTACAAGCCACAGTGAAAGTGAAGAAGAATTACAGGGTTATTTGAATGAAATGAACAGTCTAATGGATACAGCATACAGAGAGTAAATCAATGAAAGGCGAAAGTAATGAGAAGCAGCAGAAATTAGAAGAGAGGGAAACTTAACATCGTCATTGGTTATCCTGAACCAGATGAAGTTAAGGAATTCTGCTACATAGCCAGCAAATGAACCCATAACGGAAGGGAGTGAGGAAAACAAAAGAAAATCGACGAGCACTGGCAAAAAAGACACTGATGGCTAAGAGAAGTTTCCTGGAAACGTAACTCTTACTTTGAGGACGAGATTCTTAAGAATGTACTTTTGGAGCACAGCATTGTCTCATTGTATGCTAGTGGAATACATTCTATGCAAAAATCGGAACAGAAGAGAATCGAAGCATTTGAGATGTGATGCTGCTAAAAAAAAAAAAAAAAAAAAAAAAAAAAAAGGTTGACTGACAAGGTAAGGAATGATGAGGTTTTCCGCAGATTAGGCGCGGAAAGCAATATATGAAAAACAGTGAGAAGAAGAAGGGGCAGGATGTTAAGACAACAGCAAATAACATCCTTGGCACTAGAGGGAACTGTAGAGGGTAAAAACGGTAGATGAAGACAGAAATTGTAATACATCCAGCAAATTATTGAGGAAGTAGTTCGCAAATTCTACTCTGAGATGAAAAGGTCACAGGAGAGCAATTCCTGAAGGGTAGTGACATACCAGTTAGAAGACTAATAATAAAAAAATGAGGGGGAGAGGAAGGGGGAATGACTGTTCTCAAAACCAGGTATATGACGTGCAGCCCTGTGTACACAAATGTTGTCATCTTGAAAGAAGGCAGTGTCCATAGCTAACCCATCATGAAGCTGCACAAGATGACCAATACTTGGTCGCCGACATATAGATATAAATTCCACGGTTTATGCTATGTTACGTACGTTAATGACTAGCGCGAAGTCTCTCTCCACAAATTGCGGACTAAAAGCCTCATTGTGCCGTCTGTGCCCTCGACCCCTCTTTTGAGCCATTGGTCAGCTGACTGATTCGATGCGGCCCGTCACGAATTCCTATTCTCTTTCATTTCGGAGTTTTATTTGCAACCTACGTCCTCAATTATTTGCTGGATTGGATATATCCAACTTTCTGTTTCGTCTAAAGTGTTTACCCTCTACTGCTCCATCTAGAACCATGCAAGTTATTCCCTGATGTCTTATCATCATGTCCCTTCTTCTTGTCGCTGTTTTCATTATGCTCCTTTCCTTGCCGATTCTGCAGAGAACCTCGTCATAGCTTACCTTATCAGTCCACCCAAATATCAACATTCTTCTGTAGCACTCCATCTCCAACGCTTCTATTCTCTTCCGGTTTTCCGACATTCCGTGTCTCACTGACATACGATACTGTGCTCCAAACGTATATTCGCTCAAATTTTTTCCTCAAATTAAGACCTATGTTTGACGTCAGTAGGCTTCTCGTCGCCTGGAATGTCCTTTCTGTCAGAGGTAGTCTGGTTTTTATGTCCTCTTAGCTCCCTCCGTCATGGGTTAGTTCGCTGTCTATGTAGCGTAATTCCTTCACTTCGTCTACTTCCTGATCACTAATTCCGATGTTAGGTCTCTGCCCTTAGACATCGTTTAAAGACACAATAGCGCGATTCACCGGATCACACTATACGCTTCTACTTTTTAATTTAGTGTTGTTTGTTCCACTGAGCATGAGCAGCTTTATTTGTCGCTCTGAGTAATGATTTCTTCCGCTGTAGCCGATTCCAAATGTCCATCACGTGCAGTCCACTACACCAGGAAACTGATTAAACTGACCTGTAGCCCGGTGGAAGTTCTGTCTGGTTTGATTCGATTGTCACTGATAGGGAGTAACAGTTTTCGCTACTTCAAATGGCTCTGAGCACTATGGTACTTAACATCGGAGGTCATCAGTTCCCTAGAACGTAGAACTACTTAAACGTAACTAACCTAAAGCAGGGTTCGAAGCGAGGCAGGATTCGACCCTGCGACCGTAGCGGTTCCGCGGTTCCAGACTGAAGCGCCTAGAATCTCTCGACCACAACGGCCGGCCGTGTGCAGTCCCCGTCGGTTTCGAGATTTCTTCAACCACTCTCTAGCCATGTTCCATGTACGGAAGTGGTATAATATTTCTTGTAGACATGGACTGGCCGAGTTGATATACTAAAGTTTGGAGCGTCTTCATTGTGATCAGGAACACATCCAAACACGGCAGTTCGTTTCCGAAATTCCCTCACATCTCTACGTCGACCTAAATTACTAGCTAATTCCATTTAATACATTTGACTGTCATGTCCTACGTTAGTAATGGATGGTCAAATGACAGCCTGGCGAAAAAGTTTTACACCTCCCGCGATTCGAAAGAAACAGTATCATCAACTACGAAGGTTGTTCAATAAGTAACGTAATATTTTTTCCTCGACCTACTTCGATGAAAACTGAGGGATCTGTTGTGAGACATCGTGGAATAGTCCCACTTCAGCCCCTGTAGAGACTCCGACAGGTGGCGTTGCTGGACGTAAGCTTCAAAATAGCATCTGTAACAGAGGCGCGTTCCAACAGAGAGATGTCATTGAGTTTCTTTCGGCGGGGAAACGAGAGCATAGTAGATATTCACAGGTGCTTGCAGAATATTTACGGAGCCATGGCAGTGAACAAAAGCACGGTGAACAGTTAGACGAGGCGTCTGTCATTATCGCAACAAGGTTGCGCAATCCTGTCCGACCTCCCGCGTGCTGGCCGGGCGCGTACAACTGACTTACTTACTAGCGTTCCCTCTGGAACATAGGGCCATGACGAAATTCTTCCACCTGGAACTATTTCTAGCAAGTCTCTTCAGGTTTTCCCACCCTCTGCAGCCTCTCTCTCAACCATCCTTTTCCAGGTCTGTTTGGGACGGCCACGTTTTCTAACTCGTTGAGGTTTCCAATCCAACGCCACCCTTTCAACAGCTATGAGTTTTCCTCAATGTGTGCCCAATCCAGTTCCATTATCTTTCCTTGACTGGCCGGCCGGCGTGGCCGTGCTGTTCTAGGTGCTTCAGCCTGGAACCGCGTGACCGCTACGGTCGCAGGTTCTAATCCTGCCTCGGGCATGGATGTCTGTGATGTCCTTAGGTTATTTAGGTTTAAGTAATTCTAAGTTCTAGGGGACTGATGACCTTAGATGTTAAGTCCCATAGTGCTCAGAGCCATTTGAACCATTTTTTTCCTTGATTTGTATTTTGACTGGTTGCTGATTTGTGTCCCTCCAAAGATTTTCATTTGTCATTATATCCGTCCATCCCACATTTAAAATACGCTAGAGACAGCGATTGATAAAAGCTCGGAGCTGATTTTTGATGTGATTAGTTACCTTCCAAGTTTCGCAACCATACAACAGAACAGCCCTCACATTGCTATTGAAAAGCCAGAGTTTGGTCTTCTGTGAGATGTTCCTATTTCTCCAAACGGGGTACAGTTGTACAGGCGCACCATTTGCTTTGCCGATGCGACTACGGACGTCCTCCGCAGCGCCTCGTGTAGTCGTGACTATACTTCCGAGATAGAGGAAAAATTTGACCTGTTCTACGTTCCCTCCATTAATGGCCAGCTTGTCCGTGATGGTCGAATTTATGGGCATTCTTTGGTTTTGCGAACATTTATCATGAGATCTGCAACGTCCGCCTCTCTATGTAAGGTGGCCAGTTTCTCTTCGATGTCTCGATATCGTTGTGTCCTTAAGTAAATGTCGTCTGCGAAATCTAGATCTTCGAGCCTATCCGACAACCTCGATTGCACACCTCTCTTCCGTCCCCTCATCACTCTCTTCATTAAGTGGTCCAACACCAAAAAATAGAGTTGGTGAAGGAATGCATCCGTGTCGTACTCCTGAATTAACTTGGAAAGGCACTGTTAGTTCTCCATTATGTAGTACTTGGCATTCATAGTCTTCATACATATCCTTGACGATGGTGATAATGTCATATTCTGCGAGTGTATCCCACATGAATCTTCGATTTCAAAAAGCGTTTTCAGTGTCAATGAAGGTTAGGTAGAGGGTGTGTTGCCACTCCGCACTTTGTTCCAGAATAATTCTGAGAGTAATCATAAGGTCCACACAGCTTCGATGTTATCCTAAAGCCTCCTGCTCTCTCCTCAATTGCGCTTCCACAGTATCCTTAATGCGCTTTAAAACGATCCTCGAATGTACCTTCCTTACTAGGTACTGACAATAGGGTAATGCCCGCCAGTTGAAGCAGCTAGTAACATCTCCTTTTTTGGTATTTTCACGAGAATACCTTGCTTCCAATCTGTTGCCAGTTTCTCCTCTCTCCATACCTCCTCTAAGAGGATGTACAATAACTCGAAAGTGGTGTCAAAGTCTGTTTTCAGCATCTCAGATACTATAGTATCTGGTCCTGGTGCCATCTCTTCTTGATCTGGTTCAGTGCTATCCGAACTTCTGCTTTCGTAGGTGCATTTACGCCAATGCTGGGACTAGGATCATTGTATTCCGTTTGTTCTTGCTCTTCTACCTCACCGCCAAGGTGTCTACTTAGAACTTAGTTAAAGTGTTCCTTCCACCTACATGATTGTTCTTCACGTGTAGTTAGCATCTCCCCTTTCTTATTCCTTACTGGTTGGTTGCTCTGGAAGCTTTTCTTTGAGAGAATCTTAGTGGTATCATATAGCTCTTTCACAATCCCGCTCCGCACTGCCTGTTCTACTCTATCAGCCTGTTCATCTACCCATCTTCTGTGGTCTCACACTCCTTTTCACTTCCTTATCCGGTGCTCTATAATCAGCTTGCGCCTGTGGTTTTTGTTGCCTTGTCCTGCTCTGGTTTACTCTTCCTTGTCCTTCTTTCTATGAGTGATCTTCCTACAAGTATGTTCGGACATCCAATCTCTCCGCAGGCGATTTTTAAAGCCGAATTGTCTCTCATTCACTTGCACAAAAGTATTCTTAACTTCTGTCCACATTTCCTCCATGTCATTATCCTCAGTGATCTCCAGTTCCAGCGCCTGGGCTCTATTCTGGAGTTCCAGATGGAACCCCTCAGCTATCTGTGGTTCTTTCGGTTTACCTACGTCGAATCTTCTAATGCTTGGCTCGAATTTATTTCTGGAAGCCACAATCTCCATTCTGAAACTGGCAGAAAGAAGATGGTGGTAGCTACTTGCGTCTGCTCCTCTTCTATTCCGCACATCTTCCAGGCTCCTCCTTGATACTGCAATGTGGTAGTATGATCTGCAAAATACCCATGCTATAACGTCTCCGATGAGAAAACAATGTCCCTCCTATTACATGCTCATGACTTACCCAATAGTCACTAAATCTTTCCCCACTGTCATTAATTTCACCCAAGCCATGTGCCCCCATTACCTGTTCCAAACCTTCATTCTTATCTCTCACCTTGATATTTATGTCTCCCATAACAATGAAGATATATTTCGTGCTCACTTTACTTACAGTCTCTCGTAGCAAGTAATAGAACTCGTTCTTCCCAATCTCTGATTTTTTCTGTGGGGGTGGAGCATTGGATGAGCGTCACAATTCGAACCTTCGTCTTAAATCTGACAGTCATTATCCTACTGGACACAGGTCTCCATTCAAGAAGGCTCTTCTTTGCTTCCTTGGTCAATAATAGCTCAACTCCATCCCGGTGTTCCTCTTCTTATTCACATCTGGAGTATAAAGACGTAGTTCCATCCGGTGTCTGAATTTCACCAAAATCTAGCCACCTCACTTCACTCAATCCCAGGATATCAAGCTTATAGTTATTCATTTACCTGGACACTCGTCTCAGCTTGCTACTCTCCCTCAAGTTTCGTATATTCTAAAAGCCAATTTTCGTTTCCCTTTTCATGCCATCCGGTTTAGTATTCGCGTCTCGGCTTTAGTAATCAGATTATTTAAAAAGGGCTGGTGACTGGCCCACCGCTTCCGATTACGTTTGTGAGGCTGCCACCTTATCGTCCAGGCACTGACGATTTACCAGATGTTCGGCACATGGGTTTGGCATTTCCTCCACACCCCTTTACGTGGTATAAGCCCCAGCATCGGTTAAGTGGGGGAAATGGAAAAGAAAAGAAAATGGATGGGCTAGGGATGGGAAATGATTATGAGACAGATTTTCTATAGGTCGCCGGCCGCTCTGATCGAGCGGTTCTATGCGCTTCAGGCCGGAAAAACATGACTGCTACGGTCGCAGGTCCGAATCCTGCCTCGAACATGGATGTGTATGAAGTCCTTACGTTAGTTACGTTTAAGTAGTTCTAAATCTACACTGAGATGCACCCGTGGTCTAGGGGCACTGATGACCATAGATGTTAAGTCCGATAGTGCTCAGAGCCATTTGAACCATTTTAAGACTGCGACTCTCGCAGCCGAGCGAAGCGGACGTGCGGTGTGTGCTCTCCGCTGGCAGAGAGGGCCCGCGCGCCTTGTTTACTTTCTTCGGCCGACACTAACGTGACGCCGTAGCGCTACAAGACCATGGCAAACCAATACAGAAGATCAACCTTAAAATTCACATTTAGGAACGAATTTACCCGACCAAAGGCGCTCGAAGTCGAACGTTTTTTAAAAGAGGAAGCCAAGATCCCGGCTGCCGACATTGTCGGCATTCACTTCTCGATCGTCAGTAGCACGGTCTATGTAAAGCTCATAAACGAAACTACTTGCGACGAGGTGCTTCGAGAGATGAAACAAGAACTCCGCTTCTGCCACGCAGATGGCAATGTTGGCAACGTCGAGGTCGGCCATGCCGCAATGGGACTGCGGACTATACGCATCTTCGAACTTCCATTTGAACTCCCGGCGGCAGAAGTTGTGGCGGCGCTCCGCCCCTACGGCACGGTACACGAACATGTGGCTGAAAAATGGACCCAGTTTAAGACGTATCCAGTACTGAATGGAGTACGCCACGTGCGCATAGATCTCCAACGACACGTGCCATCCTATCTACAGATAGGTGGATGCCGGGCCATAGTTATTTATGACGGCCAACCGAAGACGTGTTCCGGATGCGGTAAGGAAGGTCACCTTCGTTCCGAGTGCCTCCAGCGTCGGATCACACAACTCCCACCGAAGGACGTTGCACCACCAGCGGCGAAGACTATTCTACCCGTTACTTACGCGCGGCGCTCACGACGTTCTCCACACAACAGACACGGCCGACCGCTTCAGCGGTACAAGAAACGAAACGCCGAAAGCGGCGTCGTCGGAACACAGCGGTTCGCATTCGGCCGGGGAAGAACGACTGACCACTCAAGAAGCCAGCCGCGAAGCTGAAGCTGTTTCCACTGACTCCAACCTAGCAGAACAGACAGAAAATCATGCAGCTTTCGACCATCAGCCCATTGACAGAAACAGTGAGCAGCGGGAAGATACCAGTGCAGGCAGCGAAGTCGCCCGGTCCCTTACTATCAAACATTCCGAGGCTATGGACCATGAACAGACATCCGCGCACGCTTCGTGGGCCGAGGACGTCGAGACACAAGATCCCGACCCGCGGCCGGCTGAGGCGCCGCCGGATCATGCAGCATAAGCAGCACAAGGAGGACCACGTTCGGCGGGGTGACATTCAGTTCCGATGTTCGCCTCTCTCCACCTTCACCATGGATAACCTCGCCCAAACAACTCGTTGCCAGGCTTACCGCCTGGCGACAATGAATATCAACATGATCAGTTCTCCTGTCAAGATCCAACTTTTGAAAGAAACCATACGAGCCATGGGGGTTGACTTTGCTTTCCTACAAGAAGTGAAAACGACTGCACTCCCGCACTTTTACGGGTACACCACGCATGTGATGCCCGGTACCCCTGCAGATACCGGAGTGGCAATATTAGTGCGTGAAGGTATTGAAGTTACCGACATCACGTTTCTTCCCTCCGCGCGAGGGATAGCATTTACGGCACTAAACACCCGATTCATTAATGTTTACGCGCCGTCGGGTACCACAGGACGTCACGACCGCGCCAGATTCTACTCCACAGATGTCGCTCCCCTTTTCCTTGGACGATACGACCACAGCGTCTTCGCCGGTGATTTTAATTGCGTACTTCACCCCAAGGACCAAATCCCACATTGCATGCCTTGTCCGGAACTGGGTGCGATGATCCAAGAACTTCACTTGTGCGACACGTGGGAAAAAGTCCACCGTAACCGCTCTGGCCACACCCATCTTACCAGTCATTCGGCCAGCCCACTCGACCGCATATATGTGTCACAAGATCTCATACAAGGTGTGGTGGACGCCGAACTATGGCCTAAAGCCTATTCTGATCACAGTGCCTATAACTGCACTATACACCTACGCCCCCAACAAGTCTGGCGCAGCAATGGCTTTTGGAAGCTCAACATAACTCATCTCCAGGACCTGGATTGCCGTCGGCAAGTTGCAGCAACGTGGGATGACTGTGAACGCCGCCACCCACGATACACCTCGACCCTGGAGTGGTGGCTCCTCTGTGCCAAACCAGCAATCCGTAGGACTCTTATGCAATATGGCAAGGACGTGACTGCGTGGCATCGACAGACCCTCGATTTCTACTACGCGGCACTCAGGGACCTCGACGCCTTACCCCCTTCCCCGGAGAGACAACATGATCAAAGCAGAATCAAGGCTCACATACTGTCATTGACGAAGCGCCGACTAGAAGGTGCAGTCGTCCGCTCGCGACTGCACGACCGAACGTTTGCAGAGGAACCCACTATGCACCACGTTGTGGCGGATAAGCGGCGACAACGCCAACATTTAATCACACAACTCAGGAAACACGACGGTCGCTTATGTACGACCCAAGCAACCATAGTAAAGGCGGTGGAGGATCATTTTCGCCATCTTTACAAGGAAAGAATCGTCGATGACGAGGCCACTACTGAAGTGTTACAGCAGGTAACACGTACTATCGACGAGGCTACCGTGAATGCATTAACAGAGGCAATCTCACTCGAAGAAGTCGAAGACGCCGTGGACAAAGGTGCGGTCAATAAGTCTCCTGGACCTGATGGATTGCCCATCGAATTCTACCGGATTTTCCGTGACATCATGATGCCTCGCTGTGTTATAATGTTCCGCGAACTTATGTCTCCAGACTGTGTTGTGCCGCCAGCGGTTGTACAAGGTCTTCTCATACCGGTACACAAGCTAGGTGGAGGGCTATCGATTAACGACTATCGGCCGCTTACAATGCTGAACAACGATTACAAGATTTTCACCAGGATTATGGCAAGCCGTATTAAGACGACTTTGCCGATGATCCTCGCTCCAGAACAGACGTCGCAGGGGGGAGAAGCCAACATACACATGGCCACCGGTGACTGCCGGGACTTAATGGCAATCGTTTCTGCGTGCCGTCTGAGAGCGGCGATTGTCTCCGTAGATTTCAACCGCGCCTTTGATAGAGTGCACCACAACTTCCTCCTACGAGTGATGGACTGTATGGGATTTCCCCCGGGCCTCATCGACACCCTACGGCGTCTTTGGACCGCATCCAGCTCACACGTCCAGGTCAATGGAAGGACGGTATGACCAGTACCCATTAAGAGGTCTCTACGACAGGGTTGTCCCCTTTCTACCTACCTTAATGCCATCGCACTCGAGCCACTCCTAGGGGGCCTTAACCACCGCCTATCTGGCATCACGCTGCGGGACGTCACCTTTCGCTATAGGACATACGCTGACGACCTGCTACTGCTGGTTCGTTCTAATAACGAAGTTCAAAGCGTACTAACCTGGATTGAGCGATACGGACAGGCCTCAGGCAGTCTTCTGAACATCAGCAAGTCGGCGGCGTTGGATATTGGGCGTGGTCTCGGACCGGAAGCCCCCGCTCCCTTCCCACCAGTTTCTGATCTGCGATATTTGGGAATCACGTTCAAGAAAGATGTACGTAAAACAGCTGCAGCAAACTACCGACGGTTATTACAGAGCATACGCGCAATGGTGTGACAGAACCTGCTCCGGGACTTGAATCAGCTACAACGTGTTGAATACCTGAATCTCTACGTGGCATCAAAACTCAACCACGTGGCACAAGTCCTCCCACTACCGATGCAGATAGGTCGCCGGTTTCAGGCGGCCTTCAGTTACTACGTTTCCGCAGGTCATATCTTTAAAGTACGATGCGACACTCTTACCCTCCCAGTGCACAAAGGAGGGCTGGGATTGGTCAACGTCAGGGCGAGAGCAGCTAGCCTTTACATGAGCAACATGAGGAAACGATGGAAAAGTCAGTATACCTCTCTCACGGGTCGTTTACTACAGGTTCTGATGCCAGTCTCTAACGTCCCACCTGTGTCGGTTGCGCACGTCGCACCACAGCTCTCCCATGTGTCGACCTTCATTCTTGATTACAGCTATGTCAGCTCGAACCTCTCCGCCACGCGTCCACCAAAGGTGAAGGAATTGTATACCAACCTTCTGCGTGTTGTTCCCCATAACGTGGTGGAAAACAAGTACCCTACGGTTCACTGGCCAAGAGTGTTGAAAACGATACACCACAGCTTTCTGTCCTCCACGGTGCGTTCGAAGTGGTATCAGATCGCCAACAAAAAATATTCCACACTACAGCGACTATTGGACTGGCAGAATCCCCTTATTGCACAGATTGTCATCTTTTGGATACTGATGAACATCATTTTACTTGCGCATCATCGTCCGGAGTTTGGCGACTAACACAGAAGATATTGACTTGTTACCTCCGGGTGACACCTGATATGATTGACCCTCAGACCCTACTCTGTCCCGATGTAACTTACTTTCCGGCTGCAAAATATCATGCGCTTACATGGTTCTAAGGACTTATCGTCGCCTATATGTTTGGCGACGGAGAGAAAGAGCAGCTTGATTACTGGTGGTTCCTGCAAAATGCTCACAATGCCCTCGAACCCACACCGAAATACCGTACGCTCTTCGCAAATTATTTACGCAGCGTTTTCGTTAACCCCCCACTCAGCTGGAGAGTGCCGAGCTGCGGTTAATGTTCTGGGCCGCATCACACAAACGGCTGAACGTTCTGCCTTGTCAGTCATGAGCGAAGGAAGAGACAAGCTGCTGCAAGGATGCTGTTTTCCTTGAGGCACTAGCGACGAAGAATGCGTCCGTTGCAGATGCCCTTCAAAGGCGCAATTGGAGATATCAGATAACGATGACGAGGCCCCAAGTGGAACCAGTTACATTATTGAAGAACCTTTTCGTTGGAATTACATCAGTTATTTATGTTTTTATTTCTGGATTACTCCTTTATGCCACCTTTGTTGTTGTAACACTTACTTGTAACACTTAGTTACTAGAATTCTCATTTGTACACGTTCCCTAAATGTAACCATGTAAAAAAAAAGAAAAAAAGTGGCAAAGGATAGCCCTAACCTTGATTTCCCATATTTCCCCTGATATATAGGCAGCTCTCTGGGATGGGTTTACTCAGAAGCCAACGCCTGAAGGGGATCAGATTTTTTGTTATAGGATGAAAAGGGCGGTGGCACTTAGGGTTTTTTTTAGTTCCATTTTCCTAAGGGGCTTTTTAAGGGAAATTACCAAAAAAAGGTATTAAAAAAGGGGTAGTAAAAAAAGGGGGTAGCAAAAAAGAAAAACAAAAAAAGAAAAAACAAATAAAAAACAAAACAAAAATAGGGGTAGCGTCTTTGATTAATAATAGAAATGAAAAATAGAAAAAAAAGGGGTAGCGTCTTTGATTCATAATCAAAACGTCTTCGGTCCTGGGTTCGATCCCCGCCACTGCCTAGATTTTGATAAATAGTCAGCAATGGCGGCCGAAGATTTCCGGCATAAGAAGTCAGTCTCATTCTGCCAACGGCCTTGTCAAAGAGGGCGGAGGAGCGGATAGAGGTTCAGGGCACACTCTTGTCCTAGGGGTGGGAAATTGCCCCTAAAGGCGGAAGAATCAGCAATGATCAACGACATGACGATGCAGAAGGCAATGGAAACCACTGCATTAAGGACACGTAACGTGTATCCATAGGACATGTGGCCTGTAGTTGAAGAAGTGTCGTGGTGATCTCTCCACTGGCAAAAGATTCCGGAATAGTCCCCCATTCTGATCTCCGGGAGGGGACTGCCAAGTGGGAGGTTACCATGAACAAAAGATTGAATAATCAACGAAAGGATAACGTTCTACGAGTCGGGGCGTGGAATGTCAGAAGCTTGAACGTGGTATGGAAACTAGAAAATCTGAAAAGGGAAATGCAAAGGCTCAATCTAGATATAGTAGGGGTCAGTGAAGTGGAAGGAAGACAGGGGTTTCTGGTCAGATGAGTATCGGGTAATATCAGCAGCAGCAGAAAATGGTATAACAGGTGTAGGATTCGTTATGAATAGGAAGGTAGGGCAGAGGGTCTGATACTGTGAACAGTACAGTGACCAACACCGGATTCGTTACGAATAGGAAGGTAGGGCAGAGGGTCTGTTACTGTGAACTGTACAGCAGACCAACACCGACAACGGTAGTTCTACATGCCTACGTCGCAAGCTGAAGATGAACAGATAGAGAAAGTGTATGAGGATATTGAAAGGGTAATGCAGTATGCAAAGGGGGACGAAAATCTAATAGTCATGGGCGACTGGAATGCAGTTGTAGGGGAAGGAGTAGAAGAAAAGGTTACAGGAGAATATGGGCTTGGGACAAGGAATGCAAGAGGAGAAAGACTAATTGAGTTCTGTAACAAGTTTCAGCTAGTAATAGCGAATACCCTGTTCAAGAATCACAAGAGGAGAAGGTATACTTGGAAAAGGCCGGGAGATACGAGAAGATTTCAATTAAATTATATCATGGTCAGACAGAGATTCCGAAATCAGATACTGGATTGTAAGGCGTACCCAGGAGCAGATATAGACTCAGATCAAAATATAGTAGTGATGAAGAGTAGCCTCAAGTTCAAGACATTAGTCAGGAAGAATCAATACGCAAAGAAGTGGGATACGAAAGTTCTAAGAAATGACGAGATACATTTGAAGTTCTCTAACTCTATAGACACAGCAATAAGGAATAGCGTAGTAGGCAGTACAGTTGAAGAGGAATGGACATCTCTAAAAAGGGCCATCCCAGAAGTTGGGAAGGAAAACATAGGTGCAAAGAAGGTAGCTGCGAAGAAACCATGGGTAACAGAAGAAATACTTCAGTTGACTGATGAAAGGAGGAAGTACAAACATGTTCCGGGAAAATCAGGAATACAGAAATACAAGTCGCTGAGGAATGAAATAAATAGGAAGTACAGGGAAGCTAAGACGAAATGGCTGCAGGAAAAATGTGAAGACATCGAAAAAGATACTATTGTCTGAAGGACAGACTCAGCACACAGGAAAGTCAAAACAACCTTTGGTGACATTAAGAGCAACGTTGGTAACATTAAGAGTGCAACGGGAATTCCACTGTTAAATGCAGAAGAGAGAGCAGATAGATGGAAAGAATACATTAAAAGCCTCTATGAGGGTGAAGATTTGTCTGATGTGATAGAACAAGAAACAGGAGTCGATTTAGAAGAGATAGGGGATCCAGTATTAGAATCGGAATATAAAAGAGCTTTGAAGGACTTACGGTCAAATAAGGCAGAAGGGATAGATAACATTCCATCAGATTTTCTAAAATCATTAGGGGAAGTGGTAACAAATCGACTATTCACGTTGGTGTGTAGAATATATGACTCTGGCGACATACCATCTGACTTTCGGAAAAGCATCATCCACACAATTCCGAAGAGGGCAAGAGCTGACAAATGCGAGAATTATCGCACAATCAGCTTAACAGCTTATGCATCGAAGCTTCTTACGAGAATAATATACAGAAGAATGGAAAAAAAATTGAGAATGCGCTAGGTGACGATCAGTTTGGCTTTAGAAAAAGAAAAGGCACGAGAGAGGCAATTCTGACGTTACGGCTAATAATGGAAGCAAGGCTAAAGAAAAATCAAGACACGTTCATAGGATTTGTCGACCTGGATAAAGCGTTCGACAATATAAAATGGTGCAAGCTGTTCGAGATTCTGAAAAAAGTAGGGGTAAGCTATAGGGAGAGACGGGTCATATACAATATGTACAACAACCAAGAGGGAATAATAAGAGTGGACGATCAAGAACGAAGTGCTCTTATTAAGAAGGGTGTAAGACAAGGCTGTAGCCTTTCGCCCGTACTCTTCAATCTGTACATCGAAGAAGCAATGATGGAAATAAAAGAAAGGTTCAGGAGTGGAATTAAAATACAAGGTGGAAGGATATCAATGATACGATTCGCTGATGACACTGCTATCCTGAGTGAAAGTGAAGAAGAATTAAATGATCTGCTGAACGGAATGAACAGTCTGATGAGTATACATTATGGTTTGAGAGTAAATCAGAAAAAGACGAAGGTAATGAGAAGTAGTAGAAATGAGAACCGCGAGAAACTTAACATCAGGATTTGAGGTCACGAAGTCAATGAAGTTAAGAAATTCTTCTACCTAGAGTAAAATAACCAATGACGGAGGGAGCAAGGAGGTCATCAAAAGCAGACTCGCTATGTGAAAAAAGCCATTTCTGGCCAAGAGAAGTCTACTAATATCAAATACCGGCCTTAATTTGAATAAGAAATTTCTGAGGATGTACGTCTGGAGTACAGCATTGTATGGTAGTGAAACTTGAACTGTGGGAAAACCGGAACAGAAGAGAATCGAAGCATTTGAAATGTGGTGCTATAAACGTGGAATGTGGAATATTAGGTGGACTGATAAAAAAGGAATGAGGAGGTTCTACGCAGAATCGGAGAGGAAAGGAATATGTGGAAAACACTGATAAGGAGAAGGGACAGGATGATAGGACATCTGCTAAGACACGAGTGGATGACTTCCATGGTACTAGAGGGAGCTGTAGAGGGCAAAAACTGTAGAGGAAGACAGAGATTGGAATACGTCAAGCAAATAATTGAGGACGTAGGTTACAAGTGCTACTCTGAGATGAAGAGGTTAGAACAGGAACGGAATTCGTGGCGGGTCGCATCAAATCAGTCAGTAGACTAAAAATAAAAAAAAATCTTCGGGAAAATGGAACGACCACGAAGTGTGACGACGTTGGCTTCGAGTTTGGTAGTACTCGCGGCCTAGTTTCATGTGCGTGTAAGACTGCATGTGGTGGAACAGTCTAATGAGTACACAACATGGTTTGAGAGTAAATCGGAGAAAGACGAAGGTAATCAGAAGTAGTAGAAATGAGAACAGCGAGAAACTTAACATCAAGATTTATGGTCACGAAGTCAATGAAGTTAAGGAATTCTGCTGTCTAGGCAGTAAAATAACTAATGGCTGACGGAGCAAGGAAGACATCAAAAGCACACTCGCTATGGCAAAAAAGGCATTTCTGGCCACGAGAATACTAATATCAAATACCGGACTTAACTTGAGGAAGAAATTTCTGAGGATGTTTGTCTGGAGTACAGCATGGTGAAACATGGACTGTGGGAAAACCGGAACAGAAAAGAATAGAAGCATTTTTAGATGTGGTGCTATAGACGAATGTTGAAAATTAGGTGGACTGATAAGGCTAGGAATGAGGAGGTTGTATGCAGAATCGGAGAGGAAAGGAATATGTGGAAAACACTGCTAAGGAGAAGGGACAGGATGATAGGGCATCTGCTAAGGCATGAGGAATGACTTCCATGGTACTAGAGGGAGCTGTAGAGGGCAAAAACTGTAGAGGAAAACAGTGTTTGGAATAAGTCAAGCAAATAATGGAGGACGTAGGTTGCAAGTGCTACTCTGACATGAAGAGGTGAGCACAGGAAAGGAATTCGTGGCGGGCCGCATCAAGCCAGTCAGTAGACTGATGACAAAAAAAAAAAAGTCTAGTGGACTGATAACCTCACAAGTTAAGTAACATAGCGCTTAGAGCAGTTTGAACCATCAATAGGTCGTTATGGTACAGACTTCGTCTGGCTCCTCTCCTTCGGCCTGTCCGGCATTGATGACCCTTCTGGTAGCTACGCTAGCGTCGGCATAGCCCTCCGGATCCAGATTATGCAAACCTCCTCGCCCGCACGGACAGTGCTACGTTAAGGCGGTGTCCACTGAGCTGGCGCATAAAACTGGGTTCCCAGCAATATTGAAAAGTGCGGACAGTCTCATTCGAGTTGATTGACAGATAACAACCAAAGGCCGCGTAGCGCAGCTATATGTCTTTCTTGGTAGTGCTGGCGCACTCGTCTACCAGTTGGGGTACTCAATGGTGTGTAGCCGCGGCATTCCTCGTTGCCTAACTGAAGTCATAAAGAGCAACGAAGGACCATCTACTCGGAATTTCTTAAGCGTTACGACGCTGACTGTGAAATTTCTAGAAGAACATCGTTAAAGGCCATTAAAATGGGTTAATTACTTCGAAACGAAATAAGAGGCCAATCCATGGGGTGGCGTCACTCCACCTCACCTCCGAAGAAAACGTTCGAAGCACCACCCTCAGCCGTTATGTCATCGCGACGGTCATCCGTATTCAGCTTGATGTCCTGCCTGGTGGTACAACGATCAAGTCGGAAAGGTATCTAGCTGCTCTCAGGAAAATGGAGAAATGACTTAGCGTGTTTGTCGCCACAAAAATACAAACGAACTTCTCCTATCCCATGACAACGCATGGCCTCACCCAAGCCTACGCGGCCGAGAGGAGCTCACTGTACTGTTTCTCCTCACCCACCTACAGCCCGGATCCCGCACCTTCCGACTTCTATTTGTTTGGCTCATCAAGGGCGCAGTCCGCTCCAAGCAGTACGTGCCTGATGTAGAGCTTATTAATGCAAAAAGAAAATGGCGCCGACGTCGACCAGTAGAGTGGTACCTTGCGGGCACACAGGCCCTCGCAATAACGTCTCCTAAGGCCGCTGGACTGAACGCAAATTATCATGATGATCTCTTGATTGGCAAAAGGTGCCGGAAAAATCCACCACTCAGATCTCCGGGAAAGGACTGCGAAAGCAGACGTGACCATGAGAAACAGATTGAATAGCCAACAAAAGCATAAGGTTCTACGAGTCGGTGTGCGGAATGTCAGAAGCCTGAATGTAATATGGAAACTACAAAACCTGAATAGAGTAGTTCTAAAGCTCAGTCTAGGTGTATTGCGGGTAAGTAAAGTGAAATGGAAAAAAGACAAGGATCTCTGATCTGTGGTGTATACTGAATAACAACACCAACAGGAAATGGCATAAGGGGAATAGGATTCGTTATGAAGGTAGAGTAGAGACGGTGTTAATGTGAAAATTACAGTGATACGGTTCTTCTCATGAAGATAGACAGCCAACCAACACTGAAAACAATATTTCACCTATACATGCCAACACAGCAGGCAGAAGGTGAACAGATAGAGAAAAGTATACGAGTTTACTGAAAGATTAATAGAGGACGTAAAGGGAGATGGATATTAAATGCCCATGGGAAATATTAATGCGTTTGCAGGGGAGGGAACATGCTATAGGGTTACGGAAAAATATGGGATTAGTAGTAGAAACAGGATAGGAGGTAGATAACTTGGGCTCTCTAATAAATATCACTTAATAACAACGAGTACTCTGCTCAGTAATCAGAAGAGCAGTAGGTATACTTGGGAAAGACGGGAGGTACTGTAAGATTTCTATTAGATTACGTCATGATCAGGAAGACATACCGAAATCAATTGAAAAGCCTACCCATGAGCAGATTAGGCTCAGATCACAACTGAGTAATGATGAACAGTAGGCTGAAGTTTAAGAGACTAATCAGGAAGCATCAGTCTACAAAGAAATAGAATACAGAAGCAATAATAAATTAAGAGATGCATTTGAAGATCTCTAAGGCCATATACACTGCGACAATGAATAGCTCAGGAGACAATATAGTTGAAGAGAAATGGACATAACTAAAAAATGGTTCAAATGGCTCTGAGCACTATGGGACTTAACATCTATGGTGATCAGTCCCCTAGAACTTATAACTACTTAAACCTAACTAACCTAAGGACATCACACAACACCCATCCATCACGAGGCAGAGAAAATCCCTGACCCCGCCGGGAATCGAACCCGTGAACCCGGGCGTGAGAAGAGAGAACGCTACCGCACGACCACGAGATGCTGGCGACATAACTAAAGTGGGCAATCATAGAAGATGGAAGGAAAACCGTAGGAATAAGGAAGACAGCTGCGTGGATAACAAATGCCACACTTCAGCTTACCGACTAAAGAACTAAGTACAAAATTGTTTAGGGAAATTCAGGAACATGGAAATGCAAGTCGATTAGGATCGAAGTGAACAGAAAGTGCAGGGAAGCTAACGCAAAAGGGAGCCATGAAAAATGTGAATAAAACGAAAAAAAAAATTCTGTCGGATGGACGGATTCAGCATAACGTATAGGAAAGTTCAAACAACCTTCGATTAAATTAAGATCAAACGCGGTAGCATTAACAGTTCGATGGTATTTCACTGCTAAATGCAGAGACGAAATCGGATAGGTCGAAAGAGTACATTGAAAGTCTCTACGAGGAGCAAGATTTCTGTGATGACGTGATTGAAGAAGAAACAGGAGTAGACTGGGAAGAGATAGGGGTCCAGCATTAGAATCAGAATTTAAAAGAGGTTTGAAAGACTTCAGGTCAAATAAGGCAGACAGGATAGTTAACATTCCATCAGAATTTCTAAGATCCCTCGGGGGTGTATAGAATGTATGAATCTGGCGACGGACCATCTGACTTTCGGAAAAACATCATCCTCACAGTTCCGCAGATAGCATGAAACGACACTTCGAGAATTATCGTACATAAGAGCTCAGGCACTCAAGTTGCTGACAAGAATAATGTACAGAAGAATGGAAAAGAAAACCGAGGATCTGTTAGACGACCTTCAGTTTCGTTTTAGGAAAGGAAAAGGTACCAAAGAGGCAGTTCTGACGTTAAGATTCATAATAGAAGCTAGACTGAAGAAAACTCGAGATATTTTCACAGGATATCTAGACCTGGGAAAAACGTTCGACAATGTAAAATGGTGCAAGATGTTCGAAATTCTGAGAACAATATGGGTAAACTATAGGTAAAGACGGGTAATATTCAATGCATAGAAGAACCAAGAGAGAACAATAAGACTGGGAGAGCAAGAACGAAGTTCTCAAATTAAAAATGGTGAAAGACGGAGATGTAGTCTTTCGCTCATACTGTTAAATCTACACATCGAAGAACCAATGACGAAAATAAGAAAGACTCAAGAGTGGGATTTAAATTCAGAGTGAAAGAATATCAGTGGTTAGATTCGCTGACAACTTTGCTATCCTCAGTGAAAGTGAAGAACAGCAGGATGTGTTGAAGGGAAAGAAGGGTCCAATGAGTGCAGAAAATGAGACTACTTCGAAAAGTAATGAAACGTAGCTATAATGAGAACAGCGAGAAACTTAACATTACAATTCTGGATCGCGAAGTACCGGACTGAGCAAGGAGGACATAAAAAGCAATAGAAGTCCGCTTATATAAAACATGATTCTTAACTTGAGGTAGAAATTTCTGTGAATGTTCGTTTGTAATACCATGTAGTATGGTAGTGAGGTATGAACTGTGGGAAAACCAGAACAGAAGAGAATCTAAGTTTTTGAGATGTGGTGCAACGAGAAATGCTGAAAATCTGTTGTACTGATAAGACAAGGAATGAGGGGGTTCTGCGCATAGTTGGAGAGGAAAGGAACACATGCAAAACATTGTCAAGAAGAAGGTACAGGATGACACGACATCCTTTAAGATGTGAGGAGATAACTTCCACGGTAGTACAGGAAGCTGCAGAGGGTACAATTGTTGGCACAGGGAAGGAGGAATTCGTGGACATCACACTAGTAGTGAGAAGACTGACGAATAAAAAAATATCAATTATTAAAGTTGGGTTTTTACTGTCACATGACTTAAGTTTAATCTTTGTAGTAAAGGTAGAATTTGGAGACAATTTTACATTTTTAACTAAACGAGAATCTGTCAATTTTAAATATATCTTTTTTAAATTGCTTCATAGATATGCTAATATTGTATATATGAAATTTTGAAAGCGAAAACTTTTCAAAGTATCTTTGATACAAATCATGTAATCGTTTGATATTAATCACAGATCCCGTATTGCCTGTCGTATTTGAAAGCTGGTAACATTGTAAGTGGGCCTTGCTTCTTACACTGATCTCAATTACAGGAATGCATGTGTGACCAATAATGCAGGATCAATGGCTCCTCACGTCACCTTCCAATCTAGTTGTCCCAAAGCCACAACAGAATCTCAACTGTAGTCTGTGCTATTGTCCAGAAACCGCAGTGCCACATCATAGTTGGCAATACGAATCGATTCTGCAGACATTAGCTAGTGATTGGTCTAACCACGACGACGTATGGTAGGTGCTCTTGAAGACCACGCCCCCTTCTCATTAACAGCAGCGCCCTCACCGTGAGGGCAATTTATTGTTGAGCATGGAACAGCTCATCCAGCTCGCGACCTCATCTGAAGGAATCAAGAGCATAGTATAGGGCTAACGTGATAGATAATGCTTGTGATGGACTGTTCATTTAAATGTGAAACTCTGCACTGCACGAAAACTGTTTGTTAATCTGTGCATCAAGCAATGCTTTAAGAGTAAATAACAGTTGTAACGTATTAATTAATCCTATAGCAAAGTCATTTATTTGTTTATGAAATAAAGTGAACTAATATTCCATGTTTTCTGGTTTAATGTGTTACCACACTCCTCAATCAAAGTACCCACAGTTCTGGCCGGACGAAAATCCCAGCCATCCACTCCCAACCACTAAAGCTGGGTTCGATGCAGTTTTTATACAATATGAACTAGTTGTTTGTGGGCATGGTGGTGGTGCCCAAGACCGTCCGTGGTATGCAGATGAGACGATTTTAGTGGACAAGATATATTTCTCCTAACTTTGCACGATTATACCATTCTAACACGAACAGTAATCTTGCTGGAAGACGCCATCGCTGCCAGGAAAGACACGTAGCCTGAAGAGTTGCAAGTGGCCCACAGTAATGTCCACCTAGCCCACGGCTGTCACGGTGCCTTTGATTACTACGATAGGTACCATGCTAGCGCCGGCGATAGTCCCTTATAGAACTACACCTCCCCAAAAGCCTCGGCCCATGGTTCAGTGCACGTTTTGAGTACTACTCGCCTGGATGACGGTTTACCTGCACACTAAGAACAAATTTTGCAACAATAAATGCAGGTAATCCGACCAGACGACACTGTTATGTTAATCCACAGTCCAGACACTATGAGCCTGTGCTCACTGCGGTAGTAATGGACGATATCTTTGGCCAACATGGGAAGACGTAGGAGTTGTCTTCTCTGTGGCTCCACGTTCAACAATGAAAGCAGAATGGAGTGCTTGAAACACACTTGCAACATCATTGTACTCTGTCGTCAGATCGCTGCCTACCCTACTTCTCAGAGCGAGTAAGGCGCTGACCTCCACGTTCTGCAATGAGTCACAGACGTCCAACACTTTATCACCTAGTCGTGGTTTCTTCGTCCTTCACAACTTCCCACAGGTGTTCATGACATTAGCACGCCAACGGCTCCACGTTCGGAGACACCGACTCCCAGTAATATGTCCTTTGCCAAAGTTACTTATATCATTCCATCGTTAGAATGATTCGCCAATCGTCTCTGCTCCTTTATACGCCTTCCTTAACGCGTTACTTCCCTGCATGACCACCAGGAGGCATTCATTTTTCGGTCGGTGTGTGTGTGTGTGTGTGTATGTGTGTGTGTGTGTGTGTGTGTGTGTGTGTGTGTGTGCTTTGACGTTTCAGAAGATGAGGGAGAGGCATACGTGTGTTTAACGTTCCGTGTTGCCTGGAGCGATTTGATCTGTGCGGCGAAGAAAACTGTTTTGACTGCGAGGTAGAAATTACTGTTTATCTATTCATGAAACAAGTTTTGCCAAATTCTCCGAGCGAGGTGGTAGCACACTGAACTCACATTCGGGAGGATGACGGTTCAATCCCGCGTCCGGCCGTCCTGATTCAGGTTTCCCGTGATTTCCCTAAGTGGCTCCAGGCAAATGCTGCGATGATGCCTCTGAAAGGCCACGGCCGACTTCCTTCCCCATCCTTCCCTAATCCGCTGAGACCGATGATCTCGCTGTTTGGTCTCTTACCCCAAACACTCAAACAACCAAATTCAGAGCATCTTCAGATTGACCGTTAAGTGTGACTGCTGTCGGAAGATGCAGAATCATGCTTCCAGCGTGTTCACTATTTTATTTATTATTTGACAGATTGCACGTGCCTGATCCTCCCTTGGATCATATTAAAACTCCCGACACAATTATCAGGTGTTCAGCTTTTAATACAGGACGGGAGCATTTATTTGCTCCACTACTTGTCTCGCACTTAACGAGTGCAAGTTACTATTGCGACAGTTTTATCCTCGATGTTAGTAATTTTCTTATCAACGTTTATCGGCCAAACTGAAGATGCCCTGAATTAGGCAAAGTTCGCGCCATTGATGAATAAACAAATAGTAATTTCAACAAAGCAACAAAGACTGGTTCTTCTCCTCATTCTACATACTGTATTCTGTATCACCATGCTTTCGGGATAAAACCTTTCACTAGTTGATCAGTTGCAGCAAAGAGGGGATGTGCATTATTTGGGTTTTCATTCAGAAGGAGCATTACCATATCTTCATCCGTTAATTCTGATTCAGGGAACAAAGACGAGCTTCTGTATGTCAGGAACCAATGTACCCTTTATGGTAAACGACGTAATTGTCGAATTGGAGAGGCCGTCATTGATGAATGATCCCTTTTTCCTTTTTATGAGCCATGACGATAACTTGTTCCATTTTCACAATGACTGGCTTCATATATGCCCTACGGCCATCTCCAGCCTAGAGTGGCAGCCTGATTCTGTCTTATAGAGGCGTGTCTGCAGATGGCTGTCGATTGTAGTTGAAACCGGCCATAGTACAACACCAAATACAGTAATTGTCGTCAGGTGAAATAAAAGAAGAAAAGAAATGGCGAAGTGATAAGCAGTAGCTTAAGATATGGAAGTCATTATCATGTCATTATCAAGCCATACAACGCCGTGTAAGAGCAAAATGTAAATGGTCTGGTGACGACTTTTTTACTCAGAAGGCAGACTCTACGTTCAATGGCACGAAAGAATTCCAGTGCAGATTACAGTTTTCACAGTCGAATATAATGATCAACAATGCACATCCAACTAAATATTTTGCTTCCAAAAGGCACCAGCGAAGGCAAACGATCAAAAAATTTCTCTTTGTAAAATGATCAGTCGTCAAATTCGTTATGGTAATGGAAAGATGGAACATTTATCTGGAAACTGTACCGATAAAAACGGTTATTAGTGTGACTCCAAGTTATTTCCAGTACTGGAAAGGAAATCTGTTTATAAGAAATGTGGTTTACGAGATGTGTACTACTTCTATTCCTCAGGTAATTCAGGAGCGACTTGCAGATTTTTAGACCAAGATTAACTTGCAGTTCGTGAGTACCATCCTGCCATCATGTGCAATACTGTACAGATAAATACTAAAAAAAGTTTTTTCCCAGTATGATAAATAATTAAAATAGTTGATGTGGAAAGAAAATGGATAATCGCGATTATAGCTGAGCAGAATTCATCGCGATGATAACCTCCTCGTGTATTAACTTCTTGAAGCTTCCCACGCTGGGGGGACGAACAGCAGATTGCATCAGGACATCGCTTGCAGTAGATTCCGTGCGGCAGCTCAGGGCTGCGAGCAGAATTTGAGACGGTTTGATCAGTCACGCGAGTCCGGTCACGCGCGCTCTCCGACCGGCCAATCGAATTACACTGGACCGCCGCCCACCTCTCTGGCCGTAGCTGATGTAACAACCCCCACGTCAGTTGCCTGTCGCTAATACTCATTCGCCACCGCTGGCTCCTCTCCACGAATTTAGATAAGGGAACATATGACTGATTCTCTTTTGGCGGTGTCTAGCCCCATCCTTGACATATAGTGGCAATCCGTTGTTGAAAGTAAACTCGCCTTCTAGCGTCAGTTTAATCCGCTATTGTATTGGATTACTGAAAGTATCTGACGAGGAGTAACTGTTTTGCAAACACATAAATTGAGACAGCCTCATTACTGATACAGTGAAGTGTAATCTTATAAATGAAAAACTGTAGTTTCAGCCACAAAAGTTTACAGTTCTACAATGCCAGCCTCGGCGCTATCATATGCAGATCGTCAGATCAATGCACTCCACAGTAAATCTGGTCTTTATGTAGTTGCTGCGCTGCTAAGTGATTTGAAAATTCGTGTTCGATACAGCTGAAATCGGTAACATAAAACTACATGACTGTGTTTGAGAAAATGCACGTACAGATATTAGGATGAAATAA